>NC_136065.1:1392192124-1393392124 GCF_964261635.1 Lissotriton helveticus | reverse complement strand
TTGGCCAGGGCAAGTTCTTCCCTCTGGATCCTCAGATTAGCTTCCTTCATCTTTGCCTCATGCTCTCTCCTCTGAGGGGAAGTCATCCTCCTCTGAGCAGATGCATGAGAGGCACGAGAGTGCACAGATCTAATGAAGTCCCTGGAATGAGACCTATCTCTTCTAACTCCATAGTTAGGCCTGCTCAGGGTCAGCACTGGGGGTCCCCCAGATCCTTCCCTATGTAGGTCTAAGTTGGCCCTGGTTAGTCTGCTGACTACCCCAGGATCTTTGTCTGCCTCATCCCCAGAGGTGTCCCCTTCTTCCTCCTCCTCCTCTACATTCTCGGTTTCAGGGAGATCTGGATCACCAAGGGTACCTTCTAAGACTGGCATGCTCCCATCTGTGTTAGAAGCCTTTCTAGCATCATATGTATCTAAGAGACCTAACAGAAAGGGAGTGGTGGGGTTAGAACCCTGTTTCAATTTCCTGGAGGTACACAATTGTCTCATCTCCTGGAAACTGAGAGCTGCATATCTGGAAAGGACCTGTGGAGGGTCACTAACCACTAGGGGAGTCTGTGAAGACTCTCCATGGGTAGACATGCTTTCTAGTGAGGTTTAAGTGATGCACCTACCTACACTATGGGTTTTCCTACTGATCCCTTGCTAAGAGTTGTAGTCAGGGTGTGCTAGGCCATTTCTACTACAACAGTTGGTTCAGTAGAACTCAGAGTATTTCTAAGCTTGTTATATGTACCTAGAGTACCTTATGTGATCTTTCAAATGATATTTCAAGATTATACGTGGTAAAAACAACAGCAAGCTCAAATCCCAACCACTGCACACCAATGTGAGAAGTTGGCCTGATATATGATGCTCACTAGTTCTAGTGATCACCTTGTATCTTTCCAAACAACCCTTATGGTGATTGGTTGTAAGTCAACCTTATAGACCAGCTATCCTAATGGTAGCATGGACAAAGCAGTCTTAGGCTAAACCCTTTTGGCATGTGAAGCCAGCTGTTTTACCACAATATAACCCCTTGAATACCAGATGAAAGGACACCACACAGGTTGTTATGAAAATAAACAATATATTTATTAATAACAACACCTCTGAACTCTTTATGAGGTCAGAGGGCTAAGCACATGACAATCTCTTACGAAAAATACTACAAGTTGCACAAAATTACAATGGTGCCCTAGGGGCACGACAAACCATATACTAAGTAAGTGGAATGTGAGAGTCGATAAAAGGAATGGAGCTGTCCAGAGGCTGTAGGATCGATGGGACCACACTACACTAACTTCAGGTAAGTAATAGGAGGCCCACGGAACGCGTGTGCAGAGTGTGAACTCACACGCGAGATGCGTAACAACGTCTATGGACAGTACAGTTCAAGTTAAAGGTGAGTACGGACAATCCTGACTAGTTATGACAAAAACGACTGTGGAACTGGACACTAGGACAGTTAGACTACCCTTGAGCACCGAAATGCTCTCGTTACCTCACCCACGGGCTGCGGGTGCATAGGTGCCAAAGTGTGTCGGGTTCTCGCGTTGAAGTCAATGGAGCCTGAAAGAAAAGATGCTGCAGGCGACCAGGAGGAAGATGTCCGATGCGATCCAAGGGTGGATCGGTGAAGAAGAAGACCTGAAAGCAGAGGGGACAATGTTCACAGTCACTAGCCAGTGACTGAAGTGGAACCAGGAAGGAACCAGATGTCGACGTCGCGATCAGGTGAAGAGTGGACGCTTGACTCTGCAGCCACGTGGACCAGGAGGTGTCTTCGACGACCAGGATGGAGGCACGAGCTGTCCCACGCAGGCTCTCGCTGTCGGCGGTGTTGGATCCGGAATCGGCGTCAACAGGCCTTGGCAAAGGCAACCCACGCGGTGAGTGGAGAAAGAGTCTGGTGCGGACTAGGAGAGTCCGGGGTGCCCCTCTTTTGGAAGGGAGCAAGGGCCAGTCTGGAGCAACCAGACCAGCAGCAAAGATTCAAAGGTTCATTGTCTAGGAGGCCACTAGCCAGCCGGCAAGTGACCAGACAACGCGTCGAGCAGCAAACAAGCAGAAGGGCCCCACGCAGATCTCGTGGATGCTGGAGGGCTGATCTTCAGTGCAGGGGCTGCTCGGGGCTGCGGCTTCTCAGTCCCCAAAGCACTTGGTCGAGTTTACCTCGGGAGTCGTGCTGGAAGCAAAGTGCAGGTTCGTTCAAGATGGCCGGTCCCACTTGTCTCGTCGCACCCACGGGTCTCAGCTTTACTGTAGATGTAGGTAGAGGTCTGGAAATCCGGGTCTCGTCGGGCTCTGAAGTCTGGATCCTCGAGGGAAGACGACAAAGTGAAGCCGCTGGACGCTTGATGGTGCCTGCAGTTGCAGGGTGGACACTCCTTGTCCACAAGGGAGATTCTTCAGTCTTCTGTGGAGCAGAACGTCGAAAGCCAGAGTTTCTTCTTGTTGAATAGTTCAGGATAATCTAATTTGGAATGGGACCAGCTCCTACCTTTATCCCGCTAAAGTGGGCTGCACTACTGACTAGGTCCCTCCCCTGGGTGGGACCAGGAAGGGGGGTGGTTACACCCCCTATCCTTTGTCCGGTTTCCTGCCAGAGCTGGGGCAGGGATGCCCCAGCAACTGGTTTGAACCGGTGTATGCACAGGGCACCTTGTGTGCCCCAGGCATGTCTCATTCCTTTTAGGCCTATCCTCCCCAATACACAAAATCCTGTCTGGGGTGGTGCCAGCACCTCCCAAGGCAGGAAACCCTTTGTCCAAGCCGTCCTCGTTGGAAGGACTCCCAGCAGCAGGAGGTCAGACTTGTGTCTGTGGTGGCAGCATCCATTTTGTGATGCTGAGGCTCGAGTTAACTTTAACCGGGGTTCACAGTTACATACATGTTGTGTCCTTCTAGAAGGGTGGAATGCTACCCCCGTTGCCAGAATCGGTGAGGGGGTAGTATTCCAAATCGTATGACACCTTACTCGACATGTTTTGATAATGTTATACCAGAATTAGCATTTAACCGCGAGGTTGATAATGCACTTATGAGTATATGGTATAGCGTTATCATGGAACAGCTAATAGGACTTGGTTCCGCAAGCTGCAAACGGGCTCAGCTCATGCCAGAGCACCATCTCACATAATTCCAAGCACTCTGCCTTCAGGATTGTTAAGGCCTGCCATAGGAGTGACTGATAGGAGGATATGTGTCCATTTTAGGGTTAGACATAGGTATACTATATCTATAGCAAAGAGTGATTACACCACCTTGCCCCAGCTGTCGTGCAGCCAGTTGTGTCAGTTTTAGATGGCCAGCCAAGGTCAGCTTGGTTGCGCCTCACAGGGCTGAAGCCGGATGCTCAGCATCGCATCCTTAATCTTCCCTTTTCGGGTTCCTCTCTCTTCGGAGAACATGCTGACGAAGAGATGACCCGTATGAAGACGGAACTGGATACGGTGAAAGCGGTGGGGTTGGAGGAGAAAAAAGAGTTCAAATGCCGCTTTAAGACCAACAGGGGGAGAGGGGCTCAACAGAGGGTTCAAACCCCTCAGTGGTCCCAGAATAAGAACCAAGGAAAATCCCAGTTCCGAGTCAAATCAAACAGAGGTAGAGGAGGTCACCAGCAGTCCTCTACCACCTCGAGAGGAGGAAATGCTTGATCAGTGGCTTCCTCTGGCACCGTTGCCCACTCCAGTGGGAGGAAGTGCTTCACAACACCTGACAGAGTGGGTCAGCATCACAAAAGATCAGTGGGTGCTGAATATACTGCGCAATGGATACAGGCTACGTTTCCGTGCGCTCCCAAAAAGCATTCCTCCAAAGGCCTCTTGCCCTCACCAGCTGAGCTTGCTCTGCAGAGAAGTGGCAGTCCTCCTACAAAAAAGAGCTGTAGAGGAAGTTCCTCCCTCTCAAAGAGGAAAGGGAGTCTACTCAAGATACTTTCTTGTCCCCAAAAAAGATCAGGAGGACAAGTTCAGGCCTATGCTAGATCTGCGTCTCCTAAACAAAGTCATCGTCAGAGAAAAGTTCCGCATGTTAGCTCTTCACTAAATATGCCCACATCTTCAAGCCGGAGATTGGATGTGTTCGGTGGATCTGCAAGATGCATACTTTCACATTCTGATTGCTCTGCAGCATCGCAAGTACTTGAGGTTTGTCGTAGGAAGCAAACACTACCAGTAGAAGGTGCTACTCTTCGGACTCAAGTCCGCACCACGAGTCTTCACCAAATGCATGGCAGTGGTGGCGGCTTTTCTTCACAAAAAGGGACTCTTCATTTACCCATACCTGGTCGACTGGCTCCTAAAGGGCCTGTCTCCGGTACAGGTGACGCACGATCTGCAACTTTGTCTACACCAGTTGCACAGGCTCGGTCTCCATGTGAACCTGGAGAAGTCAGTCCAGCGGCCGACACAGTCCATCCACTACCTAGGCTCCGTTCTGGACACAAAATTGGGAAAAAGCATTTTCTTCGGAGGAGAGAATTTTTTCCATGAGGCAGAAGTGTGGGATTCTATTAGAGTCTCGGCTTCCGACAGTCCGACAGGTAGCCTCCCTGCTGGGTTCCATGGCATCCTACATTTTTCTCATCCCAAACGCCAGTCTGAGAATGCGCCCTATACAACAGGCTCTCGAAAACCAGTGGGACCAGGCGACAGGGCGTTGGGAAGATCGTATCACTCTTTCCCAGACAGCGAAGGATGCCATCAAATGGTGGACTCGGACGAGGAATGTGCTGGTGGGAGTACCTTTTCATCAGCCACTACCCACCCAGTCTATAGTGACAGATGCCTCTCTACAAGGCTGGGGAGCGCACGTGGGTCCCCTCCAGATTCAGGGTCAGTGGTCTGCACAGGAGCAGACGTACCACAAAAACATGCTGGAGCTCAGAGCGGTGTTTCTAGCTCTCAAAGCTTTTCTTCCAGCGATCGAGTCCAACTCAGTCTTTGTTCAGGCAGACAATACGACCACCATGTTCTATCTGAACAAACAAGGAGGCACACGATCTCGCCCTCTCTCCCGGGAGGCTCAAACCATCTGGCACTGGCTTCTCTCTCGAAACCTTTCAGTGGTGGCGGTGCACCTTCTAGGCGAGTTAAACATCAAAGCAGACGCACTCAGCAGGCACTTCGAAGATCAGCCAGACTGGGTGCTAAACGACAAAGTGGTAGAAGAGCTTTTTCGTTGTTGGGGTCGTCCAGCCATAGACTTGTTTGCGGACGAAGAAAACGCAAAATGGCACGCCTTCGCGTCCAGATTCCACCGGCCAGGGACGCAGGGGAACGCTCTCCTGATGGATTGGTCGGGAACGTTTGCTTACGCGTTTCCTCCCCTGCCTCTGATTCCGAAGGTGGTTTCCAAGCTCCTCAGGTCGGACATGGAGATGATTTTGATAGCTCCGGATTGGACACGACAGTGGTGGTACCCGGATCTGCTGCATCTTTCTGTGTGTCCACACAGACGACTTCCTTGCAAACCGAACCTGTTGAGCAAGATGAACGGGAGGATACTGCATCCCAACCTCTCATCACTGAACCTGACAGCATGGCACCTGAGGTCCTGCAATATGGGCATTTGAATCTGCCTCCCGACTGTATGCACATTTTAAAGGAGGCTCAGAGACCTTCCACGAGAGCGTCTTATGCGTTCAAGTGGAAAAGGTTCTACATATGGTGTAGGGATCATCACTTGGATCCAATTAAAGGGCAGGAGGAGGTAATCCTGCCATACCTCCTTTCCTTGGCAACTTCTGGTTTGAAATATGCTTCCATTAGAGTGCATTTGTCAGCCATAGTAGCGTTCAGGAATTCACCTGATCAGATCTCTTTCTTTCAGGTTCCGGTGGTTAAGGACTTCCTCCAGGGGTTGAAAAAAGTGTATTCCCCTGTGTGAAATCCTTCTCCTCCTTGGGAATTGAACCTGGTTCTATCCAGGTTAATGTCACCTCCTTTCGAGCCTATCCACAAAGCCTCTTTGCAACATCTCTCTTGGAAAGCGGCCTTTTTGGTGGCGATTACCTCAGCGCGCAGAGTAAGCGAGATACAAGCGCTCTGTGCGAAGGAACCATATACTGTTTTCCACCACAATACAGTAGTCCTAAGGGCTCATCCATCTTTCTTGCCTAAAGTGGTTTCTGATTTTCATATAAATCAGTCCATTTCCCTCCCTTAGTTTTTTCCAAATCCTACGACCCCAGCCGAGTGGTCACTGCACTCCTTGGATCTTAAGAGAGGGCTCAAGTTCTTTTTGGAAAAGACTAAAGGGATCAGGAAAACGGATCAACTGTTTGTGAACTATGGTTCAATGAGGACGGATTTTCTAGCGGCCAAGAGGTCCATCTCCAGATGGATTGTCTCTTGCATTAAATTGGCCTATCAGCTTGCAGGCAAGCCTTTATTGGTGTCACCCAAAGCGCATTCCACTAGAGGTAAAGCAGCTACAGTAGCTTTCTTACATGACATTCCAATGTCAGAAATATGTAAGGCTGCAACCTGGAAATCAGTTCATACCTTTACGAGACATTACTGTCTCAAATCTGATTCCAGGGCCGATACTCAAGTATGGCAAGCCTCCTTGAGAAATCTGTTTGGGTAGCCTATAGCCTGCTCAGGCTTGTTGATGAGATTACTCTCTTGTCATTGCTTTGCCCGCAGGGATGTGGAGAGGCTCGCTATTCTATTCTAATGCTTATGACTATTGATGAGGATCCCCTGGAAGAGAAGGATTAGTTACTTACCTGTAATCCTAGTTCTCTTCCAGGGGTATCCTAATTAAAGTCGTAAGCAACCCTCCCGCCTCCCCGGGCAAAGGATATTCTTTAATAAGGAGATATTGTTAACCTATTTTGTTACTGGGTTTGTTTCAGTCTCCGAAAAGAACAACTGACCTAACTGTCACCCCTGAGGCATGATGGGATACCGGGGATCATGGGTGCCTTAAAGGCACAGTGTCTGTTTTTTTGTAAACAGCTACAGGTTAGCTTTTCAGTCTTTTTAGACTGTGTGTTTGCAATGCAGCCTGGGAGCTTTCTATTGTTTCAGGGTGTTATAAGAATTTCTGCTGCTGCCTAAGCATTAAAACAGTTTCTAAACAATCTTTTGTGTTGTTTCTCATGTTTCTAATGCATATTATTCATGTATGGTGGAAATTCGTCACAGCATATTCCAGCTCTGATGTGATTTGGCTGCTATTGCATGTTTTTATATATATATGTATATATATATATATATATATATATATATATATATATATATATCAGCTCGACAGTCCCTCCCCGCAAATTCCGGGAATTAGGTAGCAGCACTCCGGGGGGAGGGACTGTCGAGCTGATATTAAGGTCGGGTGCACCCCCGGCGAGCAGGCACCAGCCTAGGAGTGCGTCTGGCAGGTGTAAGTGGAGCTTTGATCATGTGATCAAGGCTCCGCTGAGCCGAAACGTCGGTGACTCTTTCTGCCGAATAAAACTTTATGCACCTCGAGGTCCGTGTCCGGAGTCTGCTTGCTGTGTTGCACGAGCGCGCGAGTTTGGAGACAAACGGTGTACAGGATATATATATATATATATATATATATATATATATATATATATATATATATATATATATATATATATATATAGTATATATATATATGTGGGGCACATATAATATAGTGTTTCCGGGGTCCCGCGCATGGGCGGGAATATTCTAATGCTTATGACTTTGATGAGGATACCCCTGGAAGAGAACTAGGATTACAGGTAAGTAACTAATCCGTATGTCACTCTGGAATCTCAAATAACCTGATTGTAACCTTGCTACCTGACAGGGATGCGACCCTGAAGCCACCCATTGGTTGTATGCAAAATCAATAAAATTTTGTTTGAAAAAAAAATGGAGAGAGGCAATTGGAGTTTGTCCTTGTTTAGAGGTTGGGGCTGGATCCTAGAGAAAGTGATATATTTTGGTATTATTCTAATTTGCTGCTGTGCCCTGATACAGTGTCTTCTCGTATGTTATTCAGCGTGTGCCACCTATCTTACATTCAAAAGCAGCTCGATTCATGATACAAATGGTAAAATAATGCTTCAACAAGAGCTAGACACCCTCATGTAGTTAAATGAGGGAGTTTTTGGATCAAGTACCTTCCTTGCTGATTCTGTTTTTGATAATGATTAATGCAGCAACTTCTTATCATTATGCCTTATTATTATATGTAATCCGATTTGACAGATTATTGTTTATCCAATAACATGTTCCTAGTTACTAGAATTGTAAAGACCCTTACCTGATCGCATAAATAAAGATGGTTTAGCATATAAATGCTAAAAGGAGGGGCTGATAGAATAGAGACCTAATTTTGATATGTCACGTGTGTTTTGCTCTCTAATATGTTAACATTAATATGGCTAATACATTATATTTTTGTAGGAAATGTAAGACTTAATCTGTTGATACAAATGTCACGTTTATTAGGTTGACACCTGCGCCATCATTTTAGTTAACAGGACGCCATGTTCTGGTGCAATCAAAACTGTTGCTTGCCTAATCGAAACTGTATTCTGCTCATTTACGAGAAACGGTCTGTGGTAAGTTGTGTTTCTTTAATGCCCATGTTAGCTCGTTAGCTCATGCCTTTCCCCTTAGATGAAGGCCTTCTACCACCTATCTAGAGGGGTGGATAGGTCAGACAACATTGAAATGTAGATAGTTTGTACCAGGTTGCACAAGCAAAACTTATGTTCCGTATGCCCATTGTATTACGGCATCTGCCAGTGTGGGAGGGTCTTTGTGGGCTTTGCAACATACATAATGTAACTTCATGCTTATAAAGGTCAGTCCCTCATCAGCCTTCATAGGAGGCTGGTCTGATTGGATTCCACTGCTGTGTATTCTTGGAATAAACTAGTTTGCTTGTATTCTCTACTGCGTCATCGATTCTTCATTCTTGGAAGGCTAGAGGAGGTTGAAAGTGGCCCGGTCACCCTAATCGAGTCACTTCTTTCAGTAGGAGCAGTATCTGATAGAGACATCCAGCTGCATATTCCTTACCTTTGAACTTCCAGGTGCCAGGCTGGATCCGGTAGATTTTTGATAGCAGTACCCACGCACGCCAATAGGTGACATTGGTCGACTTTGTGTGACGTCGTAGGCATCGGGTTCATCATCATCATGACATCCGTACCGTTTATAAAGCTGCCACCTGGAGAGCTAACAACAGTTATTTTCTATCCGCCCCAGCCAAGCAGATCCATCTTTTTGCCAGACATTTTTCAACTTTTTTTTCGAGTCCTTTTGGTGTTTAGGTATGTCCAGCAAGATGACCTTGAATTCAAGCTAAAGTTCCCCACCTTGTGTGTCATTGGTGCCTAGAGCACAATCATGACCCAAAGTCGTGCTCCGACTGCCGGGCCATGGTGCCAAAGGCTTTGAGGGAGCAGTTTTGTTGAGAAGAAGGTCCGAGCACCGCTCCGGGGGGTCGAAGTCTACTTCTTCCCTGTCAAAGCCCTCGTGGTCAGGTAAGTAGCACCGTACGAAGCACATCAGTCATGCGACGAGACGGAGGAGTCTCGACATTTGAGACTCCGCTCCGCGGAGCAGGTGCCTGGGTCGTCTCCGCGTTTTCCTCCCTCTCCTGGGCTGGTAGCAACCCCTACCCAACTAAAGGAAATCATTATTATTTTTTAAATTATTTATTTATTTATTTGTTATGTAATTTAACTTGAACAAGAATAAAACAAAAAAGTCGTATCATAATCACAATAGCAGGTTGTTGGAACATTACATCAAAAGGAAAAAAGCAGGCATGCCGGAAATATACAATGTACAATGAATTCAGATATGGTATTGCATTCCTGTAATGAGGAGGCGGTCTGATGATGGGAATTATGAAGTGCGCAATGTATGATCAATCCAATGAAGGGCAAATTGGAGAGATATTCTAACGAGGGAATTAGGATGCACCTAGCGGTTTCAGTCATCTGGAGTAGGGCTCGATGGTGCAGGGGATCTAGGTCACATCATGGCATGTGGGCTATGAGAATCATCCTCAGATTCAACAGCAGTGGGGATATATGATTATATTTTATATGTGAATGGTATGCAGTATGAGCCAAAGCATAACTCAGGATGAGGAGACTGTCTCCTCTTCAGGGAGGTAGAGCAATAAATAGTTGCATAGAGGCTGCCAAAGATTTCTGGGCCTAGAGGTGAGGGGCTGAAGTGTGGAGTATATGTCCTTCATGGTGTCGCTCAGGGCAGAAAAGCTTGTCTTTTCACCAGCAATAGTGTCATGGCAGTGAAGTGCCGAACTCCGGCAGGGAGGGTTTTTGACATATCCCAGTAGGGCTGTTAGTGGGGATGGGGCTATTTCTATTTCAATCATTAGAGACAGAATGCGGAATACTTCCTCCCAATAGGCAAGCACCGATGCTCAATTCCATGCCTGGTGCGTAAAATCTGTCCGGTCTCTGGTACACCAAGCACAGCAATACAGTTTGGTAGGGTCAAACTTAGCCAAAAGGTATGGGGTGGTATACATACGATATAGGTAGTTGAAGTGAATAAGTTTCTGTTGGTGGTTATAGAAAACCAATTTGGTCTGCTCACAACAGAAACGCATGTCGAGTCTGGCAGAGGGGACCCTAAATTTGCTTCCCAGTCGCCCTGCACTCCTCTTTACATTACCGGTTTCAGGACGAGTGCCATATGATAAAGTTTTGAAACCAGATGAGAGCTATCTGTTGTGCTGATAATTAGTGACAGAGGAGGAAACTCAGATTGTTCCGCTGGCGCAGTCGGGAAAACAACGCGCATAGTGTTATATAGTCAATGTAATATGAACTTATCCTTGTATGTCACGTTGTGTCCTTCCATTAGGGATGCAATTGTACACATTTTACCATTAGGGAATAAGTCACCTATCCCGAGCAGGCTGCCCCTGTATAGGGTGCTTTTAGTGAATTCTTCCGTAGATAATGTCATCCAGGGATATCAGCAAGGGGGATGTGTGGGGACAATAACTGATCATAGCTGAGATAGCATTGAAGGTTAGCTTAGGCCCAGCTGATAGAGGACAGCATTTGTATTTCTGTAGCATTTCTTGGATAGGCCTCATGGCAATATAGTTGAAGATGAATAAGGGTGGACCTGGAACCATTCCGGTTTCAGAAACTAACTACGACATCATGATGGAACCAGTGGTAAGCAAAGTGCGCTTGCACCACCAGCTAATAAAGATAGAAATAAGAAACACAAAAACCCCTCGTTCATATGGCAAGTTGAGGGAATGCCAGTTAATCCTGGGTTGCTTCCCAGCCCATATAAAGCATGTTAGGGCACTCCAAAGGGAATCAAAAAGGCAGTGGTGAGGCCTATGCGAGTGTTAAGGAACAGGTATAAAAAGCGAGGGACCACTACCATTTCTATAATTGCTATTCTGCCTGCCATGGATAATGGAAGTTTTATCTAATGTTGCACTTAGCTTGTCAGTGTATCCACCGCCAGGCCGTAATTCAGGCGTATAACTTCTGAGCTTTGGCGGTGGAGGTAGATTCCCAGGTACTTGGGTGGGTTGGTGCACCATCTTAGGGGGTATTCCAGTGGACCGGTGTTTGCTGCGTTTGTCCGACTTGCTCCAATTAATTGCAAGGCCAGGAAGGGTGCCGAAGCGGTCTACATCACGGAGTAGTGGGGGCGGATTGGTTTCCTTGATTCGGACAAATAGCATTATGTAATCTGCGTAGAGGGATGCTAGAAGCGAGCCTCTGGTTAAATCTACTCTTGAAAATAACGAACAAGAGGATCCATAGCTATTATGAATAAAAGAGGGGATAGCGGTCTGGTGCCGCGGGTTAATGAAAAAGGGTCGTTAACTTGCCATTTATTTTTAACCGGGCTAGTGGGGCAGAATAGAGGAGGTGAATTAATGCGCCGAAACCTTATAGGAATGGCCATTTCAGAGAATCAAACGCTTTTTCAGTGTCAAGCATGACCGCAACAGCGGGTAGTTCTGGGTTGAGTTGATTATTAACAGCAAATATAGTCTGAAGATTTAATAATGTGGTTTGGATGGAGATGAACAATTTGAAGGTATCAACCCAGGCTATCTTGCAAACAAAACACTAGCTATGTCAAACCATTGTCATGTACCAAAAACGAGCATGAACTATACCACAAACATGAAATTGATATAAAAAATGATTTGTTTAATTAAAAAAGGTTAGTTTCACAATCAAGTTTTGTATACAGGATAAATTGATGCAATAAAACAGATATTTTTTATAGATAAAACATGTGAGTTAAAAAGACTGGGAAGACAGTGATGTTTATCCTATCTAATTTTGTTGAGGCTGTAGTCTGTCAGTCAACGCGTTTCGACACGTCGTGGTGTCTTCATCAGGACAAATTTATTTGCAGCCAGTTTTTCTAGAGAGAACAGAACATTTTTAGTTCTTATTCACATTTACAAGAGTGTTATAGTTCATATTCATATCCTGTTCGTTAATATCAGAAAAAACTCGATTCAATTATTCTTGTTCATTTAAGATTGTGAGCAAAACACATCATTTTATACATAGCAGTAGTGTCAGGAAATCTTTCTTACATGGAGGTACTACAAGACAGGTATGTTAAAGAGACATTTTCGTTCTGAATATTGATTAACATCACAATGGCGTCATTTTTACTCCTTTATGAAATTGACTATGTCAGATAGATACATTCGCTGTATTCGATAAATTTTGATTGACCACCTTATTTTTGTCAGATCTTATTCAATACATGACATGTGATTATCTTGTTTTTGTCATGCATTATCTCCCATATTTTAGATGTAATGTACATCATCGGTTTTTCCTAATTCACCCTTCTCCAACAGCGGCAGAGGTAGATAAAAGAAGTATAGAAGAAGAGAAAGAAAACAAGCTTTTTAAAGATCCAAAAATGTAATCCTATTCCCAGTTTAACTATTATCTAAGTTTAGTCCTCTTTTTATTTTTGTTGGAATGTGTTATAAGGCATATCTATCTATAAAATTGTCTATTATGTCATAAATATTACTCGCGTTTCATTGGATTTTAACATTTGCATGCTTTAAAACCACCGTCGGGTTTATACGTTTACCATTTTTTTGGTTTACCTGATGGAAATTCTTTTTAGAGGTCTTTAAATCTTCAATTACGTCCACGAAAAGTGAGGCACCTCTTAAAATTATATATTTTGCGGCATGTGAAATCTGAAAGAGATACAGTTGACATGTCTAAATCTATCAAAATCCCTTACCTTTTCCTCTGGGAACATTCTCTGCCTAATTAGCATAGTCGCGATATATTTATCAGCATAATATCGTGTACCTGTTTGACTAGATTTCACTGCTCCCTTCTCACTTCTCGTGACCTAAATTTTCTTTTAAATACTTTTCACTTTGGGAACCCGTGTCACCTGCTGGAAAGATATGATATCTCTATGAGTTACCGTCTAACATATGATTTTTTCTGTTAATTATTCATAGGTTTCCAATTAATATATCTCTCACCGTTTAAAGAGATTACATTCAAGGTTCAGCAGTAGAACACGTTGTGCCGGTAATCAATGTTGATAGGGATATTTCGATAGTCGCGGGCTCAACAAATGTTTAAGTTTGATCCTTAAGAAGAAATGGAGAGCGCTTATTAATTTTCGCCATTTTTCTAATGGTTATTTTCAACGTTGTATATGCTGTGTGGCGGTGGCGCAAATTCCTTCCTTTTAATGTTCTTTTCTCTAGGAACGTATGTGGGGAGCTCTGTTACTGCGGCACGTGTCTATCGAAATATTCCTCACGGCTGGATTCAGCAGTAACGTTAAAAGGCGTGTGCTGTTACCGCGGCTCAAATTTCTTTTCTTCTTACAAAAGTCTATAAGAATTAAACAAGAAATGATAAGGCAAAGGATGGAGATGAAACCAGATTAGAATGAGGAAATTATTATATCCATCAATAAAGATAGGCTGGTGGCGAGTATTTAGCAAGGGTATTATTATCATGATTTAGTAGGGACAATGGCCTTTAGGAGTAGCATTTGTTCGGCGTCTTGCCTGGTTTGAGCAGTGGAATAACGACTGCCTTGTGGAGTGACGGGGGAGAATCCCGCACTCCAGTGATTCTGCATGGACCTCGAGTAAGTGTGGGGCTAGAATTTTTTGGGATGCTTTGTAGAACACTCCGGTAAAACCATCAAGGTCTGGGGGCCATGCAGATCATCAATAACTTGAGTTATTTCTTTGCAAGAAATCATTAATGCAGCAGACATTACGCACTTATTTATTTATTTATTATTATTTTTTTTTTTGTAAGACGTTTATTAGCAGTATATAGAGCGGTACACATTGCGGAGCCTACAACCCTCGGGGCCGGCTGCAACATTTCGATGCATTGTAAGAGAATGAAAACAAAAGAACGTTATGCATTTCTTCCGACCGTAACATCATGATAAATGACATTAATTGCATCAGTCGCATCGCGCATGCTCATAATTCAATTTTACATTCAAATGACGTCTTGTTTTATCATGTTATAAGTAAACAATATAACTCTGTAAACTTTTCAGTTCTTATCGGTTCGTCCCAGATAGTTGGCTGTGTCACCAATTAACATTCCGGTGTCCACCGTACTGATGAAGTTCTCGGGCAAACCCTATAAATGTGTCATTGGGATAGGAGTATTTAGTACACGTGTTCAGTCTATCCCTGTCGTGGTTCACACCACCTACTCAGAGCGGCAAATCTCCTCCAATTACCATTACAGTGGGTGATGTGCTACATGGATAAATAGTATAGCCTTATTGTATATTGAGGAGATGCGACTTACTGCAGGCCTTGCAGCTGGTCGGGCATCTGAGTGTGCCTCCCGGGTGGGACGTTCAAGGAAGGAAAGGCTATATGTGTGAGACAAGAGACCGAAAACAAAGAAACGGGGGGGTTTATGCGGGAGGGGGGGCGGGGCCAGACATTACGCACTTATTACAGACAACTCATTCTATAAATCCAATAAAAAGTTTCAAAATAGTCACCAAAAGTTGACACAAGAATTACAGGAAAAACTAAAACAACGGGGTCCAACAAAGAACTATAACGAAAAAACGAACTTGGCTATTAACGCGAAGCTACTAAATAAACTGATACGGTCGCAGTTTCTTGAATACTCTGCATCTTAACAACTAGAAATAAACAAGTTAAAAAACCAGCGCAGGAGAGAAAAAGCAAAAAACAAGAAAAAAATCCAGGATAAAAACTGGGTTGATATCCAAATAGCCGCAAAACAAAAAAAACAACGTGATTACTGGAATATCATTGTCAAAGAAATAGGCAGAAAAAAAGCATTACAATCTATCACAGTACCACCGGCAGAATGGGAATCATACCTAACCATTTTATACAGAGCAAATACCATCTCAGAATGGAATAACAGCCCAGCAAAAATTCTAGGTGTAAACTCACCTGATTTTGGAGCACCAACTCCCTTCTCAATTGAGCTACACATAAAAATGACAAAAACGACGGTAGCAACAGGCCCGGACCAAATCCCAATTATGGTTTTCCAAAGCAACCGTAAAGCATGGAGTCAATTTTTATCTCCCTTCTTTAGCCACATTTTCACAACAGGGGAAATCCCTAAATCTTAGAAGGGGAGCATCGTAATCCCCATACACAAGAAGGGTTACAAGCTGCATCCCAGTAATTACAGGCAGATAGCTCTCCTAGATGCAACAGGAAAGATCTTTGCAGCAACAGTCTTAGACCATCTTAAAGACTGGGCCTTCTCATCAGGCCTAATTCCCTTATACCAAACCGGATTCAGGCCTAAGCACTCCGTTACTGATAACATCGCGGTATTGCAAACCATATTGGACAAATATGTTTCCTCAAAATCTCAGGTTGTGTACGTTGCTTTTGTTGATTTTACCACTGCATTCGATAGGGTTGACAGAGGAATGCTGTGAAGAAAGCTCAGCAGAATGGGTATCCCGCCCCACCTACTGTGTGTATTAACATCTTTTCATTCTGAGACTTGGTATCAGGTCCCAAAGGGGGAGGGAGAAGGGGCTCACAAAACCAATTCCAACCCTAAATGGCCTTAGACAAGGATGCCTTCTAGCTCCCGTGTTGTTTTCTTTATATCTCAGCGACCTACCGGATTGTTTTAAACGGATCTGCAACTTTCCACCTAAAATTGTTCTTCACAAAATTCACACTATGATGTATGCAGATGACGTAATCATTTTAGACCTAACACCATCTGGTCTTCAAAGAAGCCTGCAAGCACTCCACAGCTATACGGAGGAAAATTACCTAATACCAAATATCACAAAAACAAAAATAGTTCCATCTCAGGAAGGAAGCGGAGTAACAAATTCAACTGGACTCTTGGGGGGAAAACTGTGGAAGTGACAAATGAGTATACCTATCGAGGTCGTATTTTTACTAAGTCCTTACAAAACGTATAGACTTGGTTTGATATAACACTCAGGTGTGTAGAATCGGGATGCACACCTTTTTTAATAAATTTTGAAACAATGCACGGGTGAGGGCGTGCCGGTTTTGAGATAAATGATGTATATGCCGATTGGCATATTTTTAAACTCTTATGTCTATTGGTAATTCCTTTACTCATTTTTATGTGTAATGTATGTCAATGTGTATTGCCACATATGAGGCAAATATGTTTATGTATGTAAAAACATTTCTTTGCAGCCCTGACGAAATTCCCAAGGCACGAAAGGGAATGAAACGCATTGGCTGTGCCTCTGTATTCTAAAAAGAAAGAAAAAAAGAAATCAATAAAGAAGGAACAGAAGTCTCAGAAACTTTATGAACTTTTTTTGCTAATTATACCATTGAGTGCACCTCTTAAACTCTTTGTAAACTCCTTACAAAACGTGCTCCATATACAGAATTTAAACCGGAAAGCTGACGTCCATGCGGGGGCACTATCACGTTTATATGCCTCGACGTGCCAAAGACACTTCTCTTCGCTACTCCAGGTCTATAGCGCCAAGATTCCGCCAGTGCTCTTGTTTGCTCTACAACATAGCCCTACAAAACAATGGAAACACCTAGAACTAAAAAAAGGGAAGAGCTTACGGACACTCGTAAAGATGTCCCAAGCAGTCCCGGTACAAGCTCTTTGCTTAGAATTTTCTCTAGTCAGTTCCTATGCTAGAGGAATCAGCAACGTCATCAGATGGGCATACAACCTCCTCCACGCGGAAGAAGGAACACTGCGATTCCTACTCAAAACAGAAACATTTTATCAAGGAACTTTGAAATTCCTATTCGGCAGGAACGTCTCAATTGCTTTTAAATTATCAAACGTTAGAATAGACTTGTTACAATCATGGACCCCTGCCCAGCTGAAGCTCTTTTTTAAAAAAAATATCACTCCAAGATTAATCTTTGACCTTGATGTTCAGCACTGTGCCAAACTGCAGTTATTTAGAAAATACGCAGATTCTCTGGTCTATAAGAAAATACAACAGTATATGTATTTTAACCTAAAGCATGGAGTTAGGAGATCTATTGTATTGCTCCGATTTGGGATACTTCCTCTAAAATCTTATACCTGCAAGTGGCTAACTAAAGAAAGATCTAATAGTCTCTGTAATTTATGCAGCGGAGGGCATCAAGAGATTCAAGACTTGGAACATTTGTTTACTTGTCCAAATCCATTTGTCGTAGAAGCAAGGAAAAGATTTCTACAACCTGTAGGAGAGTAGGGTCTGCTATCCTATGGTCACCCCATTTTTTTTGCTTTTTGCTTCACTGGTTTTCGACTTAATGTGGCTGTGGGCCTGCTAATCAGACCCACAGCCCTGCTGTTCTTTCTCTAAATTCACAACATGTACTTTAGGTACATCACCAATTGGGATTGGGTCACCTTATGAGCCCCTGTACAGTGTACTATAGGTACCCAGGGCGTAGGTTCATCCAAGGCCTACCAGGGGCTGCAGTATATCTTTTGCCACCCCTGGCTGGCCATCCAAACTGACACAACTGGCTGATCACTCAGCTGGGGAAAGGTCGTGTAATAACCCCTTGCTTAGATATAGTATTCCCATGTCTAAACCAATATCTGGACAAATATGCACCTATAAGTCACTCCTATGGCAGGCCTTAACAATCCTGAAGGCAGAGTGCTTGGTTTTACGTGAGATGGTGCTCTAGCATGAGCTGCGCCTGTCTGCAGCTTTCGGAACCATGTCCTTATCGCTGTTCTGGGATATTGCAATACCATATACTCTTAAGGTCATTATGAACCTCGCGGTTAAATGCTATATTTGGTTTGGCTTTATCAAAACATGTCGTGTAGGGTGTCATACGCTTTGGAATACTACCCCCTCGCCAACTCTGGCGACGGGGGTAGCATTCCACCCTTCTAGAGGGAGAAGACATGTTACTTCCATTAATCCCGGTTAAAGTTAACCAGAGCCTCAGCATCACAAAATGGATGCTTCTGCCACAGATACAAGTCTGGCCTCCTGCTGCTGGATGAAACTCCGGCAGGGGAAGCCTGGACAATAGGTTTCCTGTCACAGGGAGGTGCTAGCACCACCCCAGACAGTGGATTGGGGCAGGGAGGGCTGAATGAAACTAGACACTGCCTGGGGCACACAAGGTGTCCCATGCATAGGCCAGTTCAAACCAGTGCTGAGGCCCTCCAGCCCCAGCTCTGGCACGAAACTGGACAAAGGGAAAGGGGAGTAACCACCCCCTTCCTGGGTCCCACCCATAGGAGAGACCTAGCAGGTAATCCAGCCCCTTGATTTGGAATAAAGGTAGGAGCTGTGTCCTTAGACATTAGATAATCCTGACTGAAACTCTGATACGAAACTCTGGACCCTTCGACATCCTACCCGGCGTAGAAGACTGAAGAATCTCCCTTGTGGTCAAGGAGTGACCACCCTGTGCAAGCAGGCACCATAAAGTGCTCAGCGGTTTACTTTGTTGTTGCTCCCGCCGGAGCTCGAATGACAGAGACCGACAAGAACCGGACTTTCAGACATCCAACAGCCCGATCCACAGCCACAGCAAAGCTGAGACCCGTGGATGCGACGAGAGACGTGGGACCGGCCATCTTGGAAAGCCAGCGAAGTGCTTTCTGTACAGCTCCTGAGGCACCCTCAAAACTGTGCATTGGGGATCAAGAAGCCCCAGTCCCGAGCATCCTTTGCACTGAAGATCACCTCTCCATACTCACTAGGTGCTGCGTGGGGCCCTTTTGCATTTTCCTGTTCGACGTGTCTGTCCGGTCACTTGCCCGTTGGCTAGTGGCCTCTGTGACGCCGAACCTTCAAATTTTCAATGCTGGTCTGGTTGCTCCAGACTGGCCCTTGCTCCCCTGAAAAGGAGCAGCCCATCAGACCTTGCTGGTCTGATCTAGAAGCCATCTTCGATTCCTGTGTGGGTTGCATTTGCCAAGGCCTGTTGACTCTGAATTGAGATCCGACACCGCCGACAGCGAGAGCTTTTGTGGGACAGTCCGAGTCCAGCACCTGGTCATCATCGACATCTCTTAGTCCACGTGGCAGCGGAGACAAGCTTCACTACATCACTTGATCGCAACCCGACATCGTCTGGTTCCTTCCTGGTTCCTTCCTGGTCACTGGCTAGTGACTCAGACTCTGTCCCCTCTGCTTTCAGGTACTCTACATCTTCGATCCACCCTTGGATCCAACCGGACTCTTCTCTCCTGGTCGCCTGCAGCATCTTTTATCCAAGGCTCCATAGAACTCCATGACGAAACCCGACACACTTTGACACCTATGCACCCGCTTCCTGTGGGTGAGGTAACGCGAGTACTGCGGTGCTCCTGTAGAGATTTACATCCCTAGTGTCCTAGTTTTAAGTGGTTAAGTTCTAGTCCAGTCGGAAGACTTCCAAATCTGCAACTTTCTAACTTTACGCACCCATTGACTTTTATTGATTCACGCGTGTGCATTTAGACACTGCACCCGCATCCTGTGGGCCTCCCACGTCCTAACTGTTGTTAGTACAGTGTAGCCCCAGCGATTCCCAAGGCCCTAGGCCTTACCATTGTTCGTGACGTGGTTCTTATACCACTATCTTAGTATATGGTTTTACGGGCCACCAGGGCCTATCCATATTTGTGCAACTTTTGTATGTTATATTAAGTTGCTTGTTATACGCTTGTGCCCCTGTACTCATAAAGAGTTAAGGGGATTTATTTAGAAATAAATACATATATATTTTGAATATATAACCTGTGTGATGTCCTTTCATTTGATATTAAAAGGTTTGCATATGGTAAAACAGCTGGCTTCACATGCCCTCTTGAGTTTGGCCTAAGACTGCTTTTGTCCATGCTACCACTAGGATAGCTGGTCTATAAGGTTGACTTTACAACCATCACCATAAGGGTTGTTTGGACTGGTGCAAGGTGCTCACTAGAATAGTGAACATCATATACCAGGCCAACTTCTCACATTCGTGTGCAGCGGTTGGGATTTGAGCTTGCTGTTGTTTTACCATTGTAATCTTTGATATCATTTGAAAGATCACACTAGGTACCGTAGGTACATATAACAAAGCTTAAAATACATAAGTTCTACTGAACTTAGTTGTTGTAAAGGAAAGGGCCTAGCACACCCTGACTACAACTCCTAGAGAGGTTCTAGTAGGTAAACACTCAGTGTAGGTAGGTGCACACACCACACCTCACTAGACATGTCTGGCACAGGTGAACCCTCTGGTTCTCTACCTGTGGTAAGTGAACTTCCCAAGGCACCTTCCAGATATGAGATGCTCAACTTTCTAGAGATGAGGTCATTGTGTACCTCAAGGAAGTTGAAACAGGGTTCCAACCCTACCATCCAACACCTGATAGAAGTCCTGGAGGCAGGTGATCTGGAGAGGACCTCTAAACCAGGTCCCCCAGAGAACACAGGTGAAGGTGTACCCTCCACAGAAGATGATCCCTTAACCCCAGAAGTAGAGGAGGAGGAGGAGGAAGAGGAAGAATCAGATGGAGATGATGGCCCGGTCCAAGTCAGGAGGCTTAGCCAGGTTAACCTAAGTTTACATGGGAATGGAGAAGGGTTTCACCTTTCCAGACCCAATAGTAGACTTTTCCCAGGCAATAGAAGGGAAAGATCTCCTTCCAGGGAATCTCTCCTCTCTAATGCCTCAAGGGGTTCTCAAAGGGGAATGACTTCCCCCCAGAGAAGAGAACATGAGGCTAGGATGGGAGCTGTCCAACGTCAGATAGAGAAAGAGGAAACAGCCCTGGCCCAAGCTAAACTTGCTTTAGCAAGGGAGCAAAATTTAAGTGGATTACATTCCACTGGTGGCAGCGGTTGGGATTTGAGCTTGCTGTTGTTTTACCATTGTAATCTTTGATATCATTTGAAAGATCACACTAGGTACCGTAGGTACATATAACAAAGCTTAAAATACATAAGTTCTACTGAACTTAGTTGTTGTAGAGGAAAGGGCCTAGCACACCCTGAGGATAAAGACAGGTCCTATGATCACAGAAACCTGAGTAAGATTGTGCCCCCCTACAAAGATGGGGATGACATCCACAAGTGGATAACTGCTTTGGAGAGGGCCTGCATGGTACAGCAGGTTCCCCAAGGTCAGTGGGAAGCAATCTTGTGGCTCTCCTTTTCAGAAAAAGGAAGAGACAAACTCCTCACTGTTAGTCATGAGGATGCTAAAAACTACTCTGTCCTGAAGGGTGCTCTGATTGATGGGTTTGGCTTAACCACTGAACAGTACAGGTTAATGTTCAGAGATACCCAGAAGACACAGACTCAGGACTGGACTGATTTTGTTGATTGTGCCACTAAGGCTCTGGAAGGTTGGTTACTGGGAAATAAAGTTAAGGACTATACAGGATTGTATAATTTGATCATGAGAGAACAAATCCTTAATAATTGTCAGAACCAGTTGTTGCACCAATACCTGATTGACTCAGATCCGACCTCTCCCCAAGAATTGGGAAAGAAGGTAGACAAATGGTACAGAACCAGGTTAAAGCAGAGACACCAGAACCAAGGTGGTGACCAGAAAAAGGCAGACCAAAAGGGTGGAGATCAAAAGCAAAAAAAACAGAAGTCTTCTTCAGGCCTCCAAAATACTTCTAAGGAGGGGGGGGTCCCAAAACTCTAAGAAAAAGAAAGAAGGTCCAAAGAAACCTTGGTGTAACTACTGTAAAACTGCCTCTCACTGGTTTAGTGAGTGCACCAAGAAAGGTACAGCCCCTACTACTGCAGCCCCTAAGGCACCTACACCCCCTAGTACAGTCAGCAGTGGTAGTTCCCAACCCAAGGCTACAGTGGGGTTAACCATGGATACTGAGGTGGATCCTGGCCTAGTCCGGATTCCTACTCAGGCTGTCTTGATCTGTGATGTGGACATGGCTATGTCCACTACTGTGAGTCCCAATACTTTGGGCAAGTACAGACAGACACCTTTGATAAATGACAAAGTAGCTCAAGCTTACAGGGACACCCGTGCTAGTGTCACTATGGTGACACCTAACTTTGTGAACCCTGGACAGATTGTACTGGGTGATAATTACCTAGTGACCAATGCTAGCAATGTCACTACTACACATAGTGTGGCAGTTGTTAATTTTTCCTGGGGAAGGGTAACTGGCCTCAAAAGAGTTTAGTGCAGACCTCCCAGTTGAATGTATTTTGGGCAATGATCTAGAAAACTCAGTGTGGTCAGAAGTGGAGTATAGGACTCATGCAGAGATGCTAGGTATTTCAGCACATGTCCTTGCTGTGACCAGGTCACAGGCCAAAAAGTGCTTAACTGAACCTGTGCTGGATCTTGAAACTATAGACCAGACACAACCCAAGAGAAAGAGCAAGAGGGTTAAGGCAGTGCCTTCCTCCCTGCCTCAGGTTGAGGATCAGCCCTCCCAGAAGGATGATTCTGTGATCCAAGAGGGACCTGTCCTAGAAGAGCTTGAACCTGATCAGGTTGAGTTTCTTGGGACAGGGGGACCCTCAAGGGCAGATCTGGGGCTGGCTCAGTTAACTTGTCCTTCTCTTGAACCCCTCAGACAGCAGGATGCTGCTGAGGCTGCTGGGAATGCTCTAGGTACCCATAAAGTGTATTGGGATGATGGGCTCCTTTATTCAGAGGCTAGAGACCCCAAGCCTGGTGCTTCCAGGAGGTTGGTTATACCTCTGCAATTTAGGGGCTTCCTTCTTACCTTGGCCCATGATATTCCCCTAGCAGGACATCTAGGCCAGAACAAGACTTGGGACAGGCTTGTCCCTCACTTTCACTGGCTCCATATGTCAGAAGATGCCAAGGAGTTTTGTCGCTCCTGTGTTACCTGCCAAGCCAGTGGCAAATCAGGTGGCACAACAAAGGCGCCCCTCATACCACTACCTGTGGCGGAGGTACCCTTTAAGAGAGTGGGGATAGACATTTTTGGCCCAATGGACCCCCAAACAGCATCTGGGCACATATTTATACTGGTGGTAGTGGATCATGCCACAAGGTATCCAGAAGCTATTCCCCTGAGGACCACAACAGCTCCTGTTGTGGCAAGGGCCCTACTTGGAGTTTTCTCTAGAGTGGGCTTTCCAAAGGAGGTTGTCTCTGACAGAGGTGCAAACTTCATGTCAGGATATTTGACTGCTATGTGGAAGGAGTGTGGTGTTAATTATACATTCACTACACCCTACCATCCACAGTGCAATGGGCGTGTTGAAAGGTTCAACAAGACCCTCAAAGGGATGATAACATGGTTACCTGAAAAGCTTAGGCGAAGATGGGACATCCTTTGACCCTGCCTTCTGTTTGCCTGCAGAGAGTTCCCACAAAATGGGGTTGGCTACAGCCCTTTTGAGCTTTTGTTTGGGCATCCTGTAAGGGGACCTCTGTGTCTTGTGAGGGAAGGATGGGAGTTACCTCTCAAAAAGCCTAAGCAGGACATAGTGGACTATGTACTTGGTCTCCGCTCCAGGATGGCTGAGTATATGGAGAAGGCTTCTAAAAACCTTGAGGCTAGCCAAGAACTTCAAAAAGCTTGGCATGACCAAAAGGCTGTGCTGACTGTGTACCAGTCAGGACAGAAGGTGTGGGTGTTGGAACCAGTTGCCCCAGCAGCACTCCCGGACAAATGGTCTGTACCCCACACCATTGTTGAGAAAAAGGGGGAGGTCACCTACTTGGTGGACCTTGGCACCCCTAGGAGCCCCCACAGGATGCTCCATGTCAACAGACTGAAGGCATATGTTCACAGGGCAGACATGGGCTTGCTCATTGCTACAGATGGGGAACAGGAGGAAGAGTGTGACCCTCTCCCAGACCTGTTGACTCAGAACCCTGATGATGGTTCAGTTGATGGAGTGGCCTTGGCAGGCTGCCTCACTGACCAGCAGCAATGGGACTGCAGACAAGTTCTACAGGCCTATAGACATATGTTTTTCCTAACACCTAGTCAGACTAACTGGTGCACCCATGAGGTTGACACTGGTGACAGTCTGCCTGTGAAGAGTAAAATCTACAGGCAAACTGACCATGTCAGGGACTGTATAAAGAATGAGGAGCAGAAAATGCTTAAGTTGGGAGTAAATGAGCCATCAGCGAGCCCCTGGGCCAGCCCAGTAGTCCTTGTACCAAAACCTCACACCCAAGATGGTAAGAGAGAGATGAGGTTCTGTGTGGACTATAGAGGTCTCAATGCTGTCACTAGGACAGATGCTCACCCAATTCCAAGAGCAGATGAGCTCATTGATAGATTGGCTTCTGCCAAGTTTCTGAGCACATTTGATTTGACAGCTGGCTATTGGCAAATCAGGTTAGCTGAGGATGCCAAGGCCAAAACTGCTTTCTCAACCCCAGGAGGTCATTATCAATTTGTGGTAATGCCCTTTGGTTTGAAGAATGCACCTGCCACTTTCCACGTCCTTGCTGGATTGGATGACTTTTGTGCAGCTTATCTGGATGATATTGCTGTCTTTAGCTCCACCTGGGAGGATCACCTGATCCACCTGAAGAAGGTTTTAGAGGCCCTGCAAAAGGCAGGCCTAACTATCAAGGCCACAAAGTGCCAGATAGGGCAGAGTAAGGTTGTGTACCTGGGCCACCTTGTAGGTTTGGGGTCAGGTTCAACCACTGGAGAGTAAGATCCAGACCATACAGGACTGGGCTCCTCCAACCACCCAGACGCAGGCCAGAGCTTTCTTGGGCCTGTCTGGGTACTACAGGAAATGTGTCAAGATTTATGGGTCCATTTTGACACCACTCAATGACTTGACTTCAAAGAAGATGCCAAAAAAGGTTCAGTGGACAGATAGCTGTCAAAAGGCATTTGAAGACCTGAAGAAGGCCATGTGCTCTGCACCTATCTTAAAGAGTCCTGACTACTCCAAAGAGTTTATTGTCCAAACAGATGCTTCTAAGTTGGGGTGGGAGCTGTGCTTTCACAACTTAATGTAGATGGTCAAGACCAGCCCATTGCTTTTATTAGCAGAAGGCTGACCCCTAGAGAGAAACGTTGGGCAGCTATTGAGAGGGAGGCCTTTGCTGTGGTTTGGGCCCAGAAGAAGTTGAGACCATACTTGTTTGGCACTCACTTCAAGATTCAGACCGACCATAAGCCCCTCTTGTGGCTAAATCAGATGAAGGGTGAAAATCCCAAACTGCTCAGGTGGTCTATTTCCCTACAGGGGATGGACTTTACAGTGGAGCACAGACCAGGGACTGACCGTGGCAATGCAGATGGTCTCTCCAGGTATTTCCACTTAGAACATGAAGACTTATCTTGTCAAGGTTAAGTTTAATGTCCCTGCGTTCGGGGGGGGGGGGGTTTGTAGGAGAGTATGGTCTGCTATCCTATGGTCACCCCATTTATTTTGCTTTTTGCTTCACTGTTTTTCGACTTAATGTGGCTGTGGGCCTGCTAATCAGACTCACAGCCCTGCTGTTCTCTCTCTAAATTCACAACATGTACTTTAGGTACATCACCAATTGGGATTGGGTCACCTTATGAGCCCCTGTACAGTGTACTATAGGTACCCAGGGCATAGGTGCATCCAAGGCCAACCAGGGGCTGCAGCATATCTTTTGCCACCCCTGGCTGGCCATCCAAACTGACACAACTGGCTGATCACTCAGCTGGGGCAAGGTTGTGTAATCACCACTTGCTTAGGTATAGTATTCCTATACCTACCCTTATATATAGACACATATGCACCTATAAGTCACTCCTATGGCAGGCCTTAACAATCCTGAAGGCAGAGTGCTTGGTTTTATGTGAGATGGTGCTCTAGCATGAGCTGAGCCTGTCTGCAGCTTTCGGAACCATGTCCTTATAGCTATTCTAGGATATTGCCATACCACATACTCTTAAGTGCATTATGAACCTCGTGGTTAAATGCTATCTTTGGTTTGGCTTTATCAAAACATGTCGTGTAGGGTGTCATATGCTTTGGAATACTACCCCCTCGCCAATTCTGGCGACGGGGGTAGCATTCCACCCTTCTAGAGGGAGAAGACATGTTATTTCCATTAATCCCGGTTAAAGTTAACCAGAGCCTCAGCATCACAAAATGGATGCTGCTGCCACAGACACAAGTCTGGCCTCCTACTTCTGGACGAAACTCTGGCAGGGGAAGCCTGGACAATAGGTTTCATGTCACAGGGAGGTGCTAGCACCACCCCAGACAGGAGATAGTGGATTGGGTCTGGGAGGGCTGAATGAAACTAGACACTGCCTGGGGCACACAAGGTGTCCCATGCATAGGCCAGTTCAAACCGGTGCTGGGGCACTCCATCCCCAACTCTGGCGCGAAACTGGACAAAGGAAAAGGGGTGTAACCACCCCCTTCCTGGGTCCCACCCAAAGGAGGGACCCAGCAGGTAATCCAGCACCTTGATTTGGAATAAAGGTAGGAGCTGTGTCCTTAGACTTTAGATAATCTTGACTAAAACTCTGATACAAAACTCTGGACCCTTCGCCATCCTACTCGACGTAGAAGACTGAAGAATCTCCCTTGTGGTCAAGGAGTGACCCCCCTGTGCAAGCAGGCACCATCAAGCGCTCAACGGTTTGCTTTGTTGTTGCTCCTGCCAGAGCTCAAACGGCAGAGACTGACAAGAACGGGACTTCCAGACATCCAACAGCCCGATCCACAGCCACAGCAAAGCTGAGACCCGTGGATGCGACGAGAGACGTGGGACCGGCCATCTTGGAAAGCCAGCGAAGTGCTTTCTGTACAGCTCCTGAGGCACCCTCGAAACTGTGCATTGGGGATTGAGAAGCCCCAGCCCATAGCATCCTTAGCACTGAAGATCACCTCTCCACACTCACCGGGTGCTGCGTGGGGCCCTTTTGCATTTTCCTACTCGACGCGTCTGTCCGGTCACTTGCCTGTTGGCTAGTAGCCTCTGTGATGACGAACCTTCGAAATTTTAAAGCTGGTCTGGTTGCTCCACACTGGCCCTTGCTCCCCTGAAAAGGAGCAGCCCATCAGACCTTGCTGGTCTGATCTAGAAGCCATCTTTGATTCCTGCGTGGGTTGCATTTGCCAAGGCCTGTTGACTCCGAATCGAGATCCGACACCGCCGACAGCGAGAGCCTTTGTGGGACAGTCCGTGTCCAGCACCTGGTCATCGTCGACATCTCCTGGTCCACGTGGCAGGGGAGATAAGCTTCACGACATCACCTGATTGCAACCCGACATCGCCTGGTTCCTTCCTGGTCACTGGCTAGTGACCCAGACTCTGTCCCCTCTGCTTTCAGGTACTCTACATCTTCGATCCACCCTTGGATCTAACCGGACTCTTCTCTCCTGGTCGCCTGCAGCATCTTTTCTCCAAGGCTCCATAGAACTCCACTACGAAACCCGACACACTTTGACACCTATGCACCCGCTTCCTGTGGGTGAGGTAACGCGAGTACTGCGGTGCTCCTGTAGAGATTTACATCCCTAGTGTCCTAGTTTTAAGTAGTTAAGTTCTAGTCCAGTTGGAAGACTTCCAAATCTGCAACTTTCTAACTTTACACACCCATTGACTTCTATTGGTGCACGCGTGTGCATTTAGACACTGCACCCGCATCCTGTGGGCCTCCCACGTCCTAACTGTTGTTAGTCCAGTGTAGCCCCAGCGATTCTCAAGGCCCTAGGCCTTACCATTGTTCGTGACGTGGTTCTTATAACACTATTTTAGTATATGGTTTTACGGGCCACCAGGGCCTATCCATATTTGTGCAACTTTTGTATGTTATATTAAGTTACTTGTTATACGCTTGTGTTCTTGTGCTCATAAAGAGTTAAGGGGATTTATTTAGAAATAAATACATATATATTTTGAATATATAACCTGTGTGGTGTCCTTTCATTTGCTATTAAAAGGTTTGCATATGGTAAAACAGCTGGCTTCACATGCCCTCTTGAGATTAGCCTAAGACTGCTTTTGTCCATGCTTCCACTAGGATAGCTCGTCTATAAGGTTGACTTTACAACCATCACCATAAGGGTTGTTTTGACTGGTGCAAGGTGCTCACTAGAATAGTGAACATCATATACCAGGCCAACTTCTCACACAACCAATTTATTTAAAATGTAGAATCACCTCTGTTCAGGACTTGATCTTACTTTTTGCAAGGTTCCGCCAAACAAATTTGTATGTTATAATATATTAAACATTTTTTTAAATCCTTTTTAACTTTGTACTAAAATGAAAAAATTTTACTGTTTAAAAATTTTAATATCATGTATCAAATATTTGTGGTTCTCAGTAGAGAACTAAATCAAATAAACTTAAACTTGAAACTTGGGGGAAGCGAGGAACTGCTGTTATCCAGTGTCCAGCCATACCATGGCAATGTCAGCTAGGTAAGGTGCAACAGTAGCATTGGCACCCTCACTTCTCGCTGTGTGCAACTGAGTATAATAACTGCGAAATGCATTCACTATATCGCTATTGTTGGTGAGGGTGTGACCGTTGTCAGACTGAATTGGTGTGATTAATGAAGCCTGGTATGGAGGGCGCAATAGTCTGGCTATTGTGTGGCCAGACCACTCTTCCTCACTTTAGGTACGAGCTTGCCCATATTTGCTGAGGAAATTTACCTCTCGCAATGCTAGTTCCAGGAATTCTTATAGGAGGGAAGACTGCCGTTGTAACAATGACGGGGAATCATTGGCTAGCACTTGTTCTCCTAAGTCTTTCAGTGCTTGCTGAATGACAGCAATGTCTCTGCGTATGGAACGCAATACAACTGAGTGCTTGGAAAGGCATACCCTTCTAATGAGTGATTTAAAAGCATCCTAGAGAGTAGACTAGTATTTCACTGTGCCGATGTTGAGTTGGAAGTATTGAACTATTGCTTCTCGCACTTTGGAGTGAAGCACCTCATCCGATAGAGCATTTGAAGGGAAGCGCCAAGCGCCTTGTGGCAGTGCTGCTTCAAAAATTTGTAAACTGAGAAGCACTGGGGAATGGTCTGATAAGGTCCTGGGAGATCCGTTAAGTCAGAGAGGGCTAACGTTAGGTTTGGTGTCAGGTACCATTGGTCTATACTGTGAGAAGTTGGTCTGGTATGTGATGTTGACTATTCTAGTGAACACCTTGCACCAGTCCAAACAACCCTTATGGTGATGGTTGTAAGTCAACCTTATAGACCAGCTATCCTAGTGGTAGCGTGGACAGAACAGTCTTAGGCTAAAAGACTCTTGAGGGCGTGTAAAAACAGCTGTTTTAGCATATGCAACCCCTTGAATATCAAATGAAAGGACACCACACAAGATATATATAAAATATAAATGTATTTATTTACTAACACACTCCTCTGAACTCTTTATGAGATCAGAGGCCAAAGCACATCACAAGATACTTAGTCAGAATACGTTAAGTTGCACAATTTACGGTTAGGCCCTTGGGGCGAAGCAAATCATATACTAAGGAAGTGGTATAAGTATCACGTCACGAGAAAAGGAAAGGCCTAGGGCCTAGAGAATCGCTGGGGCTACACTATCTGAACCCTAGGTTAGGAGTAGGAGGCCCACAGGCGGCACATGCAGTGACTTAGAAGTTAGAAAAAGAAGGATTCAGGACACTTCCGGTTCAGCTAGGAGGAAACAACTAAAAACCTAGACACTTGGATAGTCAATACCATTGGGAGCACCGAAGTACTCATGTTACCTCACCCACGGATGGCGGGTGCATAGGTGTGAAGATGTGTCGGATTTTGTCGTTGAAGCCTATGGAGACCTGGAGAAAGATGCTGCAGGCGACCAGGAGGAAGATGTCCGGGTGGATCCAAGGGTGGATCGAGGATGAAGAGGACCTAAAAGCAGAGGGGACAGAGTCTGGGTCACTAGCCAGTGACCGGGTGGAACCAGGAAGGAACCAGACGACGTCGTGGAGCAATCAGGTGATGTCGTGAAGCTTGTCTCTTCAGCCACGTGGACCTCCAGGATTGTTATGGCCTGCCATAGGAGTGACTTATAAGTTACTTTGTGTCTATATATAAGGGTAGCTATAGGAATACTATACCTAAGCAAGGGGAGATCACATGACCTTGCCCCAGCTGAGTGATCAGCCAGTTGTGTCAGTTTGAGTGGCCACCAGGGGTGGCATAATACATGCTGCAGCCTCTGGTAGGCCTTGGTTACACCTATGCCCTGGGCACCTATGGTGCACTTGTACAGGGGCTGATAAGGTTAACCAATTCCGAATTGTGGATGTACCTAGAGTACATGGTTTAAATTCGGAGAGAGTGCATCTGGGCTATGGGTCTGATTAGCAGGCCCACAGCCACATCTAAGTCAAAAACCAGTAAAGCAAAGCAAAAAGTGGGGGTGACCATAGGAAGCAGACCCTACTCTCCTACACAACCCCCCCCCCCCAAACTTAGGGACATTAAACTAACCTTGACCAGTTGAGTCTTCATGTTCTAAGTGGAAATATCGGGAGAGTCCATCTGCATTTGCATGGTCAGTCCCAGGTCTATGTTCCACTGTAAAGTCCATCCCCTGTAGGGAAATGGACCACCTAAGAAGTTTGGGATTTTCACCCTTCATCTGTTTTAACCATAGGAGGGGCTTGTGGTCTGTCTGAATCTTAAAGTGAGTGGCAAACAAGTATGGCCTCAGCTTCTTCAGGGCCCAAACCACAGCAAAGGCCTCCCCCTCTATAGCTGACCAACGTTTCTCTCTAGGGGTCAGCCTTCTGCTTATGAAAGCAATGGGCTGGTCTTGACCATCTATATTCAGTTGTGAAAGTAAAGCTCCTACACCCAACTCAGAAGCATCTGTTTGGACTATGAACTCTTTGGAGTAATCTGGACTTTTCAGAATGGGTGCAGTACACATGGCCTGCTTCAGGTCATCAAATGCCTTTTGACAACTAACTGTCCACTGAACTTTCTTTGGCATCTTTTTGGAAGTTAGATCATTCAGTGGTGTCACAATGGACCCATAGTTTTTAACAAACTTCCTGTAGTACCCAGACAGGCCCAAGAAAGCTCTGACCTGTGTCTGGGTGGTTGGAGGAGTCCAGTCCCCGATGGTCTGGATCTTGCTCTCCAGTGGTTGAACCTGACCCCCACCTACCAGGTGGCCCAGGTACACAACCTTGCTCTGCCCTATCTGGCAGTTAGTGGCCTTGATAGTGAGGCCTGCCTTTTGCAGGGCCTCTAAAACATTCCTTAGGTGGACCAGGTGATACTCCCAGGTGGAGCTAAAGACAGCAATATCATCTAGATAAGGTGCACAATAGTCATCCAGTCGTCCTGTGAGAACTTGATTCACCAGCCTTTGGAAAGTGGCAGGTGCATTCTTCAAACCAAAGGGCATTACCACAAATTGATAATGTCCTCCTGGGGTCGAAACTGCTGTCTTGGCTTTTGCACCCTCAGCTAGTCTGATTTGCCAGTAGCCTGCTGTCAGGTCAAATGTGCTCAAGAATTTGGCAGAAGCAAATCTATCAACGAGCTCCTCTGCCCTGGGGATGGGATGGGCATCTGTCCTAGTGACAGCATTGAGACCTCTGTAGTCCACACAAAACCTCATCTCTCTCTTACCATCTTGGGCGTGAGGTTTTGGCACCAGGACTACTGGACTGGCCCAAGGGCTCTCTGAGGGCTCAATAACTCCCAGCTCCAACATCTTTTGGACCTATGTCCTAATGCAGTCCCTGACATGGTCAGGTTGCCTGTAGATTTTACTCTTGACAGGCAGACTTTCACCAGTGTCCACCTCATGGGTGCACCAGCTTGTCTGACTTGGGGTCAGGGAAAACACATGTCTGAAGGACTGAAGAACTTGTCTGCAGTCCTGTTGCTGATGTTCAGAGAGGCTGTCAGCAAAGAGTACACCATCTACTGACCCATCATCAGGGTTCTGAGTAAGCAGGTCTGGGAGAGGGTCACTCTCTTCCTCCTGCCCCACATCTGTAGCCATGAGCAAGCCCATGTCTGCCCTGTCGACAAATGCGTTTAGTCTGTTGACATGAAGCACCCTGTGGGGGCTTCTGGGAGTCCCAACGTCCACCAAGAAGGTGACATCTCTCTTCTGTTCAACTATTGTGTGTGGTCCAGACCATTTGTCCTGGAGTGCTGCTGGGGCCACTGGCTCCAACACCCACACTTTCTGTCCTGGCTGGTACACAGTCAACACAGCCTTTTGGTCATGCCAAGCTTTCTGAAGTTCTTGGCTGGCCTCAATGTTTTTAGAAGCCTTCTCCATATACTCAGCCATCCTGGAGCGGAGACCAAGTACATAGTCCACTATGTCCTGCTTAGGCTTTTTGAGAGGTAACTCCCATTCTTCCTTCACAAGGAATAGGGGTCCTCCTCTTACAGGATGCCCAAACAAAAGCTCGAAAGGGCTGTAGCCAACCCCCTTTTGTGGGACCTCTCTGTAAGCAAACAGAAGGCAGGGTAAAAGGATGTCCCATCTTCGCCTCAGCTTTTCAGGTAACCCTTTTATCATCCCTTTGAGGGTCTTGTTGAATCTTTCCACAAGCCCATTGCACTGTGGGTGATACGGGGTGGTGAACTTATAGTTGACACCACACTCCTTCCACATTGCAGTTAGATATCCTGACATGAAGTTTGCACCTCTGTCAGAGACAACCTCCTTTGGAAACCCCACTCTGGAGAAAACTCCAAGTAGGGCCCTTGCCACAACAGGAGCTGTTGTGGTCCTCAGGGGAATAGCTTCTGGATACCTGGTGGCATGATCCACTACCACCAGTATAAATCTGTGCCCAGATGCTGTTTGGGGGTCCATAGGTCCTACAATGTCTATCCCCATTCTCTCAAAGGGTACCCCCACCCCAGGTAGTGGTATGAGGGGGGCCTTTGTTGTGCCACCTGATTTGCCACTGGCTTGGCAGGTAACACAGGAGCGACAAAACTCCTTGGTATCTTCTGACATGTGGGGCCAGTGAAAGTGAAGGACAAGCCTGTCCCAAGTCTTGTTCTGGCCCAGGTGTCCTGCTAAGGGAATGTCATGGGCCAAGGTAAGAAGGAAGGGGGAACATCCTTTACAACGCAACTTTTACCACGCACTACCATTACAACGCAACCATTACAACGCAAGTCATTACAACGACTTGCGCTGGAGGGCACTGTAGGATAGGGAATAGTTTAATTTTCTATCCAACACCTTCCCTACTATCTACGGGGACTTGAGTTGGAATAGAAAATTAAACTATTCCACTATCCAGCTCCCCACAACGCAAGTCGTTGTAACAACTTGCGTTGTAAAAAATTGCGTTGTAATGGCATGCATGGTAAAAGCATGCGTTGTGATGTCATACAACCGAAAGAAGCCCCTAAATTGCAGAGGTATAACCAACCTCCTGGAAGCACCAGGCTTGGGGTCTCTAGCCTCTGAAAAAAGGAGTCCATCATCCCAATACACTTTATGGGTACCTTGAGCATTCCCAGCAGCCTCCGCAGCAGCCTACAGTCTGAGGGGTTCAAGAGAGGAACAATCTAATTGTGCCTGCCTCAGATCTGCCCTGGAGGATCCCCCTGTCCCAAGAAACTCAACCTGATCAGGCTCAAGCTCTTCTAGGACAGTTCCCTCTTGGATCCCAGAATCATCCTCCTGGGAGGGCTGATCCTCAACCTGAGACAGGGGGGAAGGCACTGCCTTAACCCTCTTGCTCTTTCTCTTGGGTAGTGTCTGGTCTATTGTTCCAAGATCCAGCACTTGTTCAGGTAAGCACTTATTGGCCTGTGACCTGGTCACAGCAAGGACATGTGCTGATATTCCCAGCATTTCTGCATGGGTCCTATACTCTACCTCAGACCAAACTGAGGTTTCAAGATCATTACCTAACAGACACTCTACTGGAAGGTCTGAACTCACAACAACTCTTTTGAGGCCAGCTACCCCTCCCCAGGAGAAGTTAACAACTGCCATACTATGGGAGGTAGTGGCATTGCTAGCGTTGGTCACTAGGTAGGTTTCACCTAGTATGATCTGTTCAGGGTCCACAAAGTTAGGTGTCACCATGGTGACACTGGCACATGTGTCCCTGTAGGCCTGAGCCATCTTATCATTAATCAAAGGTGTCTGCCTGTACTTGCTCAGATTACTGGGACTTACAGTGGAGGACAGTGCTATGTCCCCATCACAGACAAGAACAGCCTGAGTTGGTACTCTGACTAGGCCAGGGTCCACCTCAGTACCCAGGGTCAACCCTACTACACACTTTTGCTGCGAACCACCACTAACATCTGGACTAGGGGGAACAGTTCCCTTAGGGGCAATGGTGGTTGGTGCTGTGCCCTTCTTGGTGCACTCACTAAACCAGTGAGAGGCTGATTTACAGTATCCACACCAGGGCTTCTTTGGGCCTTCTTGTTTCTGTTTGATCTTTTTGGAGCCACCCTCCCACTGTGCCTTTTGGGAGCCTGGTGAAGACTTCTAGTCTTTTGATTTCTGCTCATTACCCTTCTGGTCTGCCTTTTTCTGATCACCCCCCTGGTTTTGGTTTCTCTGCTTAATCCTGATTCTGACCCATTTGTCTGCCTTCTTTCCCAATTCTTGGGGAGAGGTCAGATCAACAACATCAGTCCAGTCCTGAGTTTGTGTCTTCTGGGTATCTCTGAACAACAACCTATATTGTTCAGTGGTTAGGCCGACCCCATCATTCAGAGCACTATTCAGGACAGAGTAATTGTTAGAATCCCCATCACTAACTGTGAGGAGCTTATCTCTACCTTTTTCTGAAAAGGAGAGCCGCCATAAGATTGCTGCCCACTGACTTTGGGGTACCTGCTGTACTTTGCAGGCCCTCTCCAAAGCCGTTATCCATTTGTGGATGTCATCCCCTTCTTTGTAGAGCGGCACAATCTTGCTTAGTTGTCTATTCTCATAGGACCTATCTTTATCCTTAGGGATATTGCTGCCACCAGTGGGTTCTAACCCACTCTCTCTATGCTCTCTAGCACGAGCAAGCTTTTCTTTGGCCAAGGCAACTTCAAGTTCCTGCCTCTCAATCCTTAGAGCAGCCTCTCTCATTTTTGCCTCATGTTCCCTTCTCTGAGTGGAGGTCATCACTCTCTGAGCAGGGCCATGAGAGCTATTTGAAGCATGAGATTGGAGAGATTCCCTAGAGTGGGAGCTCAACCAGGAATTTGAGGGTAGGGTTTGAACCCTGTTTTAGCCTTCTAGAAGTACACAATTGTCTCAATTCTTGGAAGGCTAAGGCTTCATATCTCGAAGCAGTCCTCAAAGGATCTACCTCTGCAGGCAGGAAACCACTGGGGTTCACTGTCTGAGACATGTTTTCTAGTGAGGTGTGGTGTTGCACCAACCTATACTATTTGTTTTCCTATAGAACCTTTCTAGGCGTTGTAGTCAGGTTGTGCTAGGCCCAGGCTCTACAACAGCTAAGTTCAGTAGAACTTAAGTATACTAAGACTTGTTTTATATGTACCTATAGGTACCTATGTGATCTTTCAAATGATATCTCAAGCTCTAATCCCAACCGCTGCACACCAATGTGAGAAGTTGGTCTGGTATATGATGTTCACCATTCTAGTGAACACCTTGCACCAGTCCAAACAACCCTTATGGTGATGGTTGTATGTCAACCTTATAGACCAGCTATCCTAGTGCTAGCGTGGACAGAACAGTCTTAGGCTAAAAGACTCTTGAGGGCGTGTAAAGCCAGCTGTTTTACCATATGCAACCCCTTGAATATCAAATGAAAGGACACCACACAGGATATATATAAAATATATATGTATTTATTTACTAACACACTCCTCTGAACTTTTTATGAGATCAGAGGTCAAACCACATCACAAGATACTTAGTCAGAATACGTTCAGTTGCACGATTTACGGTTAGGCCCTAGGGGCGAAGCAAACCATATACTAAGAAAGTGGTATAAGTACCACGTCACGAGAAAAGGAAAGGCCTAGGGCCTAGAGAATCGCTGAGGCTACACTATCTGAACCTTAGGGTAGGGGTAGGAGGCCCACAGGCGGCGCGTGCAGTGTCTTTACACACACGCGTGAGTCAATGCAAAGTCAATGGGAACGTAGAAATTAGAAAAAGGATTCAGGACACTTCCGGTTTAGCTAGGAGGAAACAACTAAAAACCTAGACACTTGGATAGTCAATACCCTTGGGAGCACCAAAGTACTCTCGTTACCTCACCCATGGACGGCGGGTGCATAGGTGTGAAGATGTGTCGGGTTTCGTCATTGAAGCCTATGGAGACCTGGAGAAAGAGGCTGCAGGCGACCAGGAGGAAGCTGTCCGGGTGGATCCAAGGGTGGATCGAGGATGAAGAGGACCTGAAAGCAGAGGGGACAGAGTCTGGGCCATTAGCTAGTGACCAGGTGGAACCAGGAAGGAACCAGACGACGTTGTGGAGCAATCAGGTGCTGTCGTGAAGCTTATCTCTTCAGCCACGCGGACCAGGAGGTGTCGAGGACAACCAGGTGCTGGGGGCTAGCTGTCCCACGAAGGTTCTTGCAGATGGAGGGGTCGACTGCCGGATTGGAGTCCACAAGCCTTGGCAAAGGCAACCCATGCAGGATTCAAAGAAGGCTTCTGGTGCAGACCAGCAAAGTCTGAGGTGCCTCACCTTTGCAGGGAGGCAAGGGCCAGTCAGGAGCAACCAGACTAGCAAGTTGATTCAAAAGGATTGTCATCACAGAGGCTACTACCAAACGGGCCAGCAACCGGATAACGCGTCGAGCAGAACACAAGCAGACGGGCCCCACGCAGAACTCGTGGAGTGTGGAGGGCTGATCTTCGGTGCAGGTGGAGCTCGGATTCGGGGATTCTCAATCCCCAGTGCACAACTTCGAGGATACCTCAGGAGCTGCACAGTTAGCAAGTTGCAGGCTTTCCAAGATGTCCGGTCCCACGTGTCTCGTCGCCTCCACGGATCTCAGCTATGCTGCAGTCGTGAAGAGAGGGTCAGAGAGGTCTGGAAGTCTGGGTCTTGTCAGGCTCTGTGCTCGGGTTCCGGTGGGAACGTCGACAAAGCAAGCCGTTGATTTGCTGGATGGTGCCTGGTTGCCCAGGATGGTCACTCCTTGGCCACAAGGGAGATTCTTCAGTGTTCAGCTTCAACAGAACGTCGAAGGTCCGGAGTTTCGTGTCAAGTTTCAGCTCAGGATCAAATCTAAAGTCTCAGGACTCAGCTCCTACCTTTATACAACTAAAAGGGGCTGGATTACTTTCTAGGTCCCTCCTATGGGTGGGACCAGGAAGGTGGGTGGTTACACCCCATTTCCTTTGTCAAGTTTCGCGCCAGAGCTGAGGCTGGAGTGCCCCAGTAACTGGTTTGAACTGGGGTATGCATGAAGCACCTAGTGTGCCTCAGGCAGTGTCTCAATCTATTCAGCCCTCCCTGTCCCAATACACAAAGTCCTGTCTGGGGTGGTGCTTGCACCTCTCCAGGCAGGAAACCTATTGTCCAAACCTCCGTGACTGGAAGGACTCCCAGCAGCAGGAGGTCAGACTTGTGTCTGTGGCAGCATCGTCCATTTTGTGACGCTGGGGCTCTGGTTAACTTTAACCAGGATAGTCAGCATATGTCTTCTCCCTCTAGAAGGGTGGAATGCTACCCCCGTCGCCAGAATTGGCGAGGAGGTAGTATTTCAAAGCGTATGACACCTTACACGACATGTTTTGATAAAGCCAAACCAGAGTAAGCATTTAACCGCGAGGTTCATAATGCACTTAAGAGTATATGGTATGGCAATATCATAGAACAGCTATAAGGACATGGTTCTGAAAGCTGCAGACAGGCTCAGCTCACCATCTCACACATAACCAAGCACTCTGCCTCCAGGATTGTTAAGACCTGCCATAGGAGTGACTTATAGGTTACTGTGTGTCTATATATAAGGGTAGATATAGGAATACTATACCTAAGCAAGGGGTGATTACACGACCTTGCCCCAGCTGAGTCATCAGCCAGTTTTGTCAGTTTGAGTGGCCAGCCAGGGGTGGCATAATACATGCTGCAGCCCCTGGTAGGCCTTGTTTACACCTATGCCCTGGGCACCTATGGTGCACTTGTACAGGGGCTGATAAGGTGAACCAATTCCCAATTGTGGATGTACCTAGAGTACATGGTTTACATTTAGAGAGAGTGCATCTGGGCTGTGGGTCTGATTAGCAGGCCCACAGCCACATCTAAGTCAAAAACCAGTAAAGCAAAGCAAAAAGTGGGGGTGACCATAGGAAGCAGACCCTACTCTCCTACATATACATGATCAGAATCTGTGCGGCCAGAGTAAAAAGTGTAGCCACTGGTGGAGGGGTGTCTGGAGCAGGTAAAAGTGGATAAGAGCAGATAGTTCCTGGGATGAATGGAGCGTAGTGATTGTACCATGCCAGTTCTATCAACACGGGGTTCAGGGTGGGGTTGAAATCCCCTCCCATAAGCACTGTGTGTGCATGCATTTGGTGCATGGGTGCGGACATGTTGTTGAAGAATTCCGGGGCATCAACGTTTGGGGCGTAAATATTAGCCAGGAGGAGGGGTATTGTAGGGAGTGTGCCTGATATGAGACAGTCATGACCTTCGGGTCTGCTATTTTCTTGTGTGGTGTAAAAGGAACTGCTTTGTGAATTAGTATACAAACGCTCCTGGTGTACATACTGTAGCTTGTGAAAAAATGGTTCCTGTCCCAGTTGGCGGCAATGTGAGGAGTAGTGCCCGGGGTTAGATGAGTTTCCTGTGGCTACGCTATTTGTATGTCATGTCTAGCTAGATATTTTACTACCTGGCACCCTTTCCGTGGATTTGATAACCGGTGCACATTCCATGTTATACATTTCAGAGACCCCTGGGGTCCCGAGGGGTGGCTGTAGTCATCTGGCAGCTAGTGTTACAATGGAATTAGTGATGCTTACAGGAGAAACTTGTGATTTGGTTGTTGTAATATGAACAGTCCCTAGCTGGGAAAGCAGACTCTTGATATCAATAAACATTGAAACATTACCCAAATCCCCCCATCCATATCGGAAAACTACCCAATCACTTCCGATGACACCCACTGGTAAAAGAATTAAACAATGCCAAACATAGGCAAGTGGAATAATCCTTGGAGGGTGGAAACGCATTAGGGAGGGTGCCTGTGATTCTTGTAGAAAAGCATTTTGAATTTAGGCCATGCCGATGATAGAGAGTTTGCCTGTCCAGGGCGGTGACCGCACCACAGTGTAAAGCCATGTCTGTCCACACCTTCCTCCACTGTTTCAGCTCAAGGTTAGGTATGCTTACGAGTTCGAGCTGATTGAAGCGACAGGCAGAGTAGAGTTGGGATTATTAGATCACCGGGCTCTGGGACAGGGGCCATTGAGATCGTCAGGAGCTGATGGACTTTGTGCGGCCCGATGGTGCTTGCTGACGTTTATGACCTCCGCGGAGGAATCAAAGATGTGAGACTTCCCATCTAGCTGGATTCTCAGTCGCGCCGGGTACAACATGGAATATTTTATATTTACCTTTTGGAGAAAGCACTTAGTGTCTGTGAACTTACGGCGTGCCTCCTGCACTATGGGGGTGAAGTCACGAAAGATGGAAAGTGACATGCCTTGATAGTGCAGTGGAGCTTGCTCATGGGCGAGATGCAAAATAGTGTCACGATCTATGTAACTGAGAAGCTTAGCAATTATCAGACAAGAGGGTGAACCTAGAGCCCAGGGGGGCCGAGAGACGTGTGAGCTCTCTCGATTACGAAAGAGGGTGTGAAGGTCTTTGCCAAAGAGGTCCACCAGCAATTTTTCCACAAAGGGGCTCATCCTGCTGGTGTTGGTAGATTCAGAGATTCCAGCTATTTTTATATATTAATTCTATGTGATCTGTCTTCTAAGTCTTCCGCCTTCGCATCCATTTGCTTAAGCAAATTCTCAAGTTTATGCATGTGTTTCGTAGTGGAAATGTCTCCGTCTTCTAGATCCAAGATGCGCTGTTCGACAGCTGTTATGCATGCTTCTTGTTGTTCAGACCTCTCCTGAATGCTCTCTAATCAAACCATTATCGTGTCTAGACGGCTATCAGCTGACCTGAGTCCCACACAGAGCTCAGCTGGGCTGGTAGTCACCCCCCCCCCCATGGCTGCACCCAGGCCCTCGTCTTTCCCAGGTCGAGGAATTTTGGACCCTTGAAACGACAGCAGGCGCTGTTGAGGGTCAGATCACCACATCGTGTGGAGTGGAAAAAGCAATTTAAATGGAGCGTGACTGGTGGCGCTGTCTTGCGCGTTGGTTGCTTGCAGGATAAGTTAATGTACCCACTTGTCACCACCACCGCACAGGAGTTGCATGGGGCTTGCAATTTGTACATACGCTGTTTGACGCAAAACAAGGGCACACAGGGTGTACCCACAGGTGGGGCGGACTAGGTGCACAGCATAGTGATCCTCATGGGGCCCACATATGCTGGGAGATGGCGAGCTGTGACGTCTGGTGGCTTAACCGGTCAAACTGTATGGTGACATGCCTCTCGCCGGTCTGCAGCAGCTGTAAGTACCTTCTTGAGGGGTGCCTGATAAGCCCCTGGACCTGGGGAGTGGCAGCATCACTCAGGATACAGTTATGCCCCTAGGGGCTAGGAGACATGGGCGTAGTGCGTACGGGGATATGTGCATGCGACTCCAATCTTCAACCTCAGTGATGGAGATCACTTGCAAGGCACCTGCGTCTCGACACTAAACCCCCATCAGTCACACAATGTCCGGGCCTCCATATCAGTGCCGCAGGGAGAGCAGGCTGAGGTAGGCCCACGGTGCGACCAGAGGCAACAGTGTGCATTTAGGACATGCAGGGCCCGACCGCTGTAGGGGCGGCCAGGTGCAACCGAGGCCCCACCCTCAGGCTCACCCATGACCCCTATTGTCGTGGGGCCTCCGAGGGCCTCGTCAGGCCTCGGGTGATACCAGCCACCCCTGTGCCCACACACTACAAGCACCCCCAGGAGCCTACACGCATTGCCGACCCCCCGGCCAATGGTCAGACAATGTGCAGGCCCCCAGTGGCAAATGGCGACTCACCTATGTCCAGGGCAGCACAGTTGTGAGATGCGGGCAGTGATGCAGCTCCATCATGATTCGGCCCGTTAGGGTGGAGCTCAGGCTGTACAGTCCTCGATTTCTTTCAGGCTGGCCAGGCTTGGCCGCGACCCCGTGTTCAGGCACACCCGCGACACCTGTCCTTGCAGGGCCCGCAAAGGCTGCATCAGGTTGCCTGGGCCTCTTGCCACCCCACCTCATTCCAGTACTGCAGGGAGGCAAGCGACAGTCTCATCCGCAGCCAAGGGTCAGACTCATTGCTGCCCACAGGATTTTGGCAGCAATGGCAGAAGCAAACCGAACCAGTTGGGCGTCCTCCAACACCGAGACCGGTACCAATGGAGCCTGTACGACTCCATGACATACACTCTGCCCCATTCTGAAGGGCTAGGGATGGATAATGATGATTGGGAGGGACAGCAGGATTCCTTAAAAATCCTGCAACCAGATTTTGAAAGAGCAATGACGGCACTTCCGGTGAGTTCTTAATTGACATAGAACTTTCAGACTTGAGAGGCAAGATGGCGTCTGGCTAGTCGCATCGGGAGAACGCTCCCGAAGTCACCGGTTAAAAAAACATAGAAAATGTGATGCGAGAGCCGTACCTGATGAGAGGAGTTCATAGAACTGAGGGAAGAAACTGGCGAGCAGATCACGATAGATCAGCTCATTATAGAGCTCCTAATATCGGCTCTTGAAGCAAGAGAGCTGTGGGGGAGACACCGCACGGAGCTTCTCGCTACCACCGGAGCTGCAGAGGGAGGCGAGCTTGGAGGTGGAGTCTGCAGAGGCTGCGGAATTAGCGGAGCTGACGGAATCGGCGGAGACGGCGGAGACGGCGGAGACGGCAGATTCGGCAATCAGCAATCCAAGCGGGTCAGCAGGCTCGCTATGTCGAGAAGAGAAGCAAAGGAAGACAGTGTGCGAGGAATCATTAGCTGCAGCATTAGCTGATTCTTGTAACGCGGGAGACGGGAGAGACGCTGGTAAACTGCAAGGTCCAGCAGGCTGTTCTTCGGATTGCCCCTGGGATTGCTTCCGTAAGAGCTTGGTCGAGGAGAGAGGCGAGGCTTTGAGTGGAACGAGCGGTATGGTAGCAACTGCACATTCGGAGGACATCAAAGGGCACAAGAGAGTTTCACTGATTAAAGCACTTAAAGTGCTCAAAGCATTGTGGCAGAATCTGTCTGCGAACATGGTGCCAAAAACCACACGAGGAGGCAAAGGCAAAGCTTTGGAGGAACAGCAAACACCCGCCCAAGTGCAGGACCAAGAGAAAGATGGGGATAAGGAGCCCAGAAAATAAATGGAGGAGAAAACCCAAGGTGAGGAGAGCGGGGTAAAAAAAAAGACTAATGCTAATACTGGACACAATACAAGGGGGAAAAAAATGCGGTAACAAACTCTGGGACACATACCAACAGCATAACGGGGTTCTTCTCTCCAGTAACCCAGATTGAAGCTGCTAAGAAAAATACAGTTATGGGTGACCCCCCGGTCAATCAAGCAGGTGCAGGAGGAAATTAAGGCAGAGGGGAAGAAGAATAGATTGGCAAAAAAAAACTTACAGGGAGCGATCCGGAAAGTGGCCAAAATATGCACAGATACTAACGCTAGAGTGGCCCAACTCGAGGAAAGGCACTTGAAGACAATCGAGATAAAGACACTTGAAGACAATCGAGATAAAGATTCTACATCTAAGAGTGGTGGTGAAAAATTGATGACCGACGTACAATGGAAGCTAGAAGAGCTGGAGAACCGGCAATGCCGCAATAATCTTCGGGTCCATTGATATAAGTAACAATGATAGACCTTTATCGTTTCACTTCACATAATATCATATATCCACTGTGACGGTAATGTTCTAAGTGTATCCCATCATGGGGTTGCCTCAGGTTCAGACAGATCTTGTGGAAGTTCACATAAGTTTCCCCGATATTCGTTCCATTTTCCCCAGACTCTGGACCATTTTTTGGGACAGCCCCTATGTGTATAAACTGCCTTTTCCGCTACCATAGCTGCATCCATATCATTCCCCCATTGTGTACACAAGGGTGTCAGTCCGGAACCCCACCTCCTAGCAATGTTCCGCTTTGCCAGGGCCAGACCAACGTTGCCCAGGTCTGTAAACCTCGATTCAGATATGTGGGTGACCAAATATTTAATAAACAACACCTAGGTTCGCTCTGTAGTTCCACCCCACTCGCCTCAGAGATTTCGGATAAAACTTCGGCCCAGTATGATTGCATTCGGGGACAATCCCATAATATGTGGAAGTATGTACCCGGGGATCCGCAACCCCATAGGCAGTTCGAGTCTGGGATGCGACCTAGCTTGTGCAGAAGCGTGCGGGAATAGTATATTCTGTGTAGTACCTTCAACTGTACGAGTTTAAGCTGTGACGGTATAGAGGCCTCTCGTGCCGATGCTAGTGCATACAACCAGTCTTCATCATCTATGTCATCCAGGTCTATCTCCCATTTGCTACGGAGAACTACCGTGGGGTCAGGGAGATTGTTAATGGGCTTGCGGTATGTGAGCGAGATCGCCTTCTTATCTAGGTGGTCAGTGAGAAGTCTGTCCTCCAGGGGGGAGGATTCAGCCAGTGCCGTACCTGGTGGAATGGCCCCCTGCAATGCATGCTTGATTTGTGCATAGTGGTATTGTTCAGTATCCGGCATTCCGTACTTTTCTTGCAGGGCTGGAAAGGTGATGATCTCCCCCCTTATCCACAAGTCACCTCTTTTGGAGATCCCAATGAGGTCCCATTGCCTAAATCACTTAGTATTCGCTAAGGTACCCAGACGATGTGTGTCCCAGAGCGGTGTGGCTAGTGTGAGCACTCCCTCCCAACCTAAGGCCCTCTGTGCCGTGTGCCAGATCTTAATTGTGTGGGCCGTAGGGCCTGTGAATGTGTGACGTCGTTTGTTAGTGTAAAGAGCCCTCATAAGTTGATCTGGGGGAAGGATAGTCCTATCTAGACTGAAAGCTGGATCTTGTTGTGGGGCATGCAACCACCGATTGACCACCATTAGTTGCGCAGCCCAGTAGTACAGTTTGACACTTGCCAGGGCAATCCCCCCGTCGTACCAGCTGCGGATCAATTTGGAATGTGCTATGCGGGCCGGTTTTCCGTCCCATAATAGTGCTGAGATTTCTAACTTTATTGTTTTGAAGTATGTGAGAGGGACCGGAAATGGGGTGTTTTGCAATGCATAGAGGAACCTTGGGAGTGACAGCATCTTGAATAGATCAACAAAAGAAGAGAGGTTATGTGAGCTTCATAAGCCACAGAAAAGGAGCAAAGCCACTCAGGAGTCACACATCCACTCTGGGTGGTTTAGAAGGCCCTCACACACCGACCTGGTTGGTGTCATGCTTCATCATCGGGCCCCACCAAAGAGGCCGAGTGCCTCTTCGGTGTGCTACGACGCCAGGAGACTGCGGAGCTGGTTGTGTGTGTAGGGCGTGCGGTGAGGTATATATTAAAAGTGCCAAAAGGGTATCTAAAAAATTATTTTAATATGTGATCCCTAAGACACGAACAAAGGTGAAAAAAGAACTATGTGTCTGAATGTTATGCCAAGGTAATGGTATGGTTAATTCAGAGTTCTTTAAATTAGTCAGTCAACATGTTTCTGCCTTACAGTGGTTTAGATTTACCTAGGCATTCGTCAGGACTCAATAAACCCCGGCGGTATGGACTCTCTAATCGTCCACCCTAACCTGGGGACGTGAAAGTGAAAAATCAAAAAGGGGGTGAAAAGTGCATAAAAAAGTGGAAGAGCAATTAGCTCATTCCAAAAATTCTCCAAAGTCAGGAGAGTATCTGCACCTGTAAATGAAACGATACAGACAAACACGTAGACATACACACATTTAATTAATCAAATGTATTGGTCATAGCATTTATCCAAAGTGCTCCATAATGGTGGCTTAGATAGTGTTGAAAAATTAGACACTAAAATTAACACCGTCCAAATAAACCAGCTGGGATATTACTACTAGTTCTGGGTAGGTGAAGTGAAGAATCTCGTGCCTATAGCAATTGGTGAGGCTAGAAAGGGTTAAAAACATATTAAAACACTCCAAATGGAGGGATCAATGGACCAAAGGTCTGTGACCCCACCGTAATCCTTGAGGGTATGTTGAATATCTCACTTTATAGAATGGCGCTATTTGCACCATGGGTCTCGGGAGGGGGGTTGGAGCGTACCTGGCACATCCTAGAAACAAAAGCGAAGGTTGTCACTATTTGCGATCAGGTTTTACTTAGCTCACTCTTGTAGATGTTGGTACTGCAAGAGAGGTCAGTACTCACGCCCTCAACGCTCTCAGCCCACGTCTGCCACCTAGCATATCCTCAAAACCGGACCCCGACGATAGGGAGCGGGGCCGGTAACTGAAAGATAAATGATTTTGCCGGGCGACGCTCTTCCTGGATAGGCGTGTCCGGTTTCAGATCGAGGCTTGGTGCGCGTCGGCCCATGTAGGTTGGGCGGGTTAAGCCTCAGGACGAGGCTTGGTTGTTGTGATGACGCGCCTCCATTGGAACTGCCTGTAACCAAGGGAGCGCGTCGGTCCTTAGAGACAAGCACAGACGAGCCCCAAGGAGAGGCTTAGTTTAGAAGTTGCTCGCGCTGCCTTCGTTGGTTTTTAGACCACCACTGAAAAGGGCGTCCCTGATAGACAAAAAAGCGTGGGCATATCCAGAGTGAAAACACCAATGTTAAGGCTCATATGTGATTAGGCACGACTGAAATTAATGATGTGCGCATCAGTCATTAAGGTTATCAGGCAATCCAAGAACCCGTGTGGTTATGACTATGAAGCACTCACCACACGACGAACACTCAGAGGTGAGGCAAAACACTGTGGGTCAATGATATTGTTCACATGTGAGGTCGATTTACAAGGGTAGTACAGAAGGCTCTTACTACGGGAGGAAGACTTAGAGGTGAAGCAAATTACTGTGGGTAAATAATATTATTCACATGTGCTTACAATGTTTAAAAACCCCCCCAATATAGTATAATACTGGTCAGTATCTATGCGTGATGGGCATATTATCCCAGGACAGTATTCCATGGGATGTCATCGTTCAGGCCCGTTACGTTCGTGCCAAGGCGGTACACCCAGCGCTGCTCCTTCTCAAACAGTCTTCTGGTGATGTTAGTTGTACCTGTGACTGACTCAATGACTGTCCACCTCATGTCATTAGTAGTGTGGTTGCAGTCCAGAAAATGGCGACTCAGTTTCGTTGTCAATTTCTTGCACCTGATGTTGCTTCGGTGCTCACAGATACGTTGTTTCACCTTGCGTGTGGTCATGCCAACATATCGCAAGGTGCAAGGGCATGTGATTAAGTAGACAACGTTCTTTGAATTGCAATTTGTGTGCGTCATCTGGGTCCAGATTTTTCCTTGCTCCAACGTGAGGGATTTTGAAGCCTCCGTCAAGTGACACACACTGCAGTCTGAACATGGGTAATGACCAGTTACTTTAGGTAAGCCCCAGGCAGCCAATACAGTTGGATTTTCCAGTGGTGGCTTTTCTTTGGGCCGGGTATGGACTAGGGCATCCTTCAAACTGCGGCCCTTTTTGAATGAAAAAAGGGGCTTTTCCCAATCTTCCTTGGATGATCTTATTATATTCCAATGTTTGTTTATTGTCTTTTTCATATAGTTTGAAAGGCTATTAAAGGTAGTGACGCAAGTGAGAGGAACAGTTGTCTGGGTCTTGATTCTTTCATCCAGTAATGCTTCTCTCGGTTGGTTTCTAGCTCTCTTAAAACCTTTGTTAAGGATTGGTGTTGGATAGCCTCTCTCTTTCAGTTTTTTGGTCAGATCGGAGGATTGTTCTTTGAAATCTGTGATGGTACTACAATTCCTTCTCAATCTGAGATACTGCCCATAAGGCAGATTTTCCTTGAGGGGGCGCGGGTGAAAGCTACTGAACTCCAAAAGATTGTTCTTGGCTGTTGGTTTTTGGTGAGTCTTTGTACTCAGACAGGTACCAGAAATCTCCTATTGTTGACTTGTAACTTAGCAGCGCATAGCTGTGAGAGATTGATCTTAATTCTGGCAAAGTAACATTTTCTTACCATTGCCTGTTTTAATATTCTCCCCACTCCTATCTCCTACCTGTGGTCTCACCATGGCGAACTTGGGCCTGACATATTCTGAATCTGAAGTGGAGGCACTCATGTCGGACGCCACTCTTTTCGCTGACCCTCACATCTCACAAGCTATAGCTAATACCACCGAGTGGGAAAACCTCACTGAGAAGAAACGTGAACATATTCGCACCATCTTACATGGCACAATCCTAAAACAATACCTCCTTTCCGATACAGCTCCACGGGGATTGTTAGTCACCAATGCCCCACGCATCTTTTTAAATGATGCTACCTTCAGGAAGGACTGGGCTATGATCGCGTGGCATTGCACGCGTGACTGGCTCGTCCTGATTATAAAAACAGCTTTGAGACTATCGGAAGCTCTAATGGTGGAAATTAGAGAAACAGAATCCCATTTTAAAGCAACAATAACCGGATACAAAAAAAGACTAGACGAGTTGAATAAGGAACTCGCTGAGTATAAAGAAAACCTAATGCAATCAAAAGTATCTAAGCTTCAGAAAGACCAAAAGAAATTCGAGTTTGACAAAGTCTATCCGTACTCGGCTGCTACCTTTACACCCCCGGCAAGAGGTGCAAGCAAATCTGATTACTCAGATGATGACTCTGCTCAAAGCAGCGGGTCTAGCAATGACTCCTTTAAACAAACCCGAAAAAGAGGAAATCGTGGTAATAGAAACAACAGAGGGAGATCAGGGAACCAGAGCCATCAACAATGGCAACAGCCTCCGATGGGAATGGGCCCTCCTCCCTTCCCTTATCATCAACCACAATATCCCTTCATGGGCTGGAATCCAGGCTTCATGCCCCCAATGAACTTCCAGAATCAATACCGGCCGCCTTTTTTAGAGAACGGCCGGAGGGGGAGAGGAAAGAGGAGAGGCAGCAACCGGGTGTCCTGGGCAGAAGACGACTCAGTGGCGAACAACACCCGCAGCAACAACCCCCAACCAGGACCGAGCGGGCTGTGAGTCTAGTAACCAATCTCTCCACCAAAGTACTAACTCCGACTGAGGTTCAGGTCTTAGAGAAAGGATTGGGGTTTGTCCCCACTGCAAGACCAGACAAGTTCAAACTACATTGCGAACTTGCTGGGTTTTTTCGTAAGTTAAAACTGAAGGCTTTCTTTGAAGGCAAAACAGATTCCAACGAATCTGTTCGAAATGGCGACACCGGCTTGAGACCAAGTTCCACGTTCATTCCGCCTTCTCATACTGTTCCAGCTGCAATTACTGCTTTTGAACAGGCGGTCTTTAAGGATATTGAGTCCTGCCAGAACCTCAGAACATTTGGAAATTTTTCGACTCCAGAGTACCATGCTCTCCAACAACTACAGAACGACACCTCAATAACAATAAAGCCTGCTGACAAAGGTGGTGGAATTGTTATCCAAAATACCACAGACTACGAGCAAACCTGTGAGGTACTACTGCAAGACTCTAGAAACTACACCCCTCTGAATCAAGACCCAACTGCTGATCTAACCAAAAAAATCACGACGCTAGTGAGACAAGCGGAAGACGATGGTTATTTGTCTAAAAACGAGGCGGATTTCCTCAATAGTAGTAGTAACGTCATACCCTACTTCTACACATTGCCCAAGATGCATAAGAACAAGTTACCACCCCCTGGACGCCCCATAGTATCTGGGATAGGCTCCCTTTTAGAGCCTCTATCACGATTCTGTGACCAATTTCTGAAACCATTGGTACAGGCAACACCAACTTACCTACAGGATACCAAGAGTCTACTACGACTCTTAGCAGACATCACCTTTATTGAAAACTCAGTCACCCTAGTGACTCTGGATGTCGAGAGTCTATACACGAGCATCCCCCAGGACGATACCATCAAGGTCCTGGCAGAGTCACTAGACACGATTGACTGGGAATATCAGACACCGAAATCATTTATCATCGACTGTGCAACAATAGCGTTAAAAGAAAATTTCTTTTCCTTCAAAAATAAGTTGTTCCTGCAATGCTCTGGGACCTCTATGGGCAGTGTTTTTGCCCCGAGCGTGGCTGGGCTCTATGTGGCTGATTTTGAAGCCAAATATATCTTGCCATCATCCACCGCCTTTTCCCGTTCAATTTTGTTATGGAAGCGTTACATTGACGACGTTCTACTCCTGTGGTCTGGGACTGATAGTGACCTCGAATTGTTCCTTGCGTGGATCAACACTCTTGACAATAACCTCAGGTTCACGCATACCACCAGTAAATCAGACATCATCTTTTTAGACGTGGTAATCACGATTTCTGGTACCTGTCTGAGTACAAAGACTCACCAAAAACCAACAGCCAAGAACAATCTTTTGGAGTTCAGTAGCTTTCACCCGCGCCCCCTCAAGGAAAATCTGCCTTATGGGCAGTATCTCAGATTGAGAAGGAATTGTAGTACCATCACAGATTTCAAAGAACAATCCTCCGATCTGACCAAAAAACTGAAAGAGAGAGGCTATCCAACACCAATCCTTAACAAAGGTTTTAAGAGAGCTAGAAACCAACCGAGAGAAGCATTACTGGATGAAAGAATCAAGACCCAGACAACTGTTCCTCTCACTTGCGTCACTACCTTTAATAGCCTTTCAAACTATATGAAAAAGACAATAAACAAACATTGGAATATAATAAGATCATCCAAGGAAGATTGGGAAAAGCCCCTTTTTTCATTCAAAAAGGGCCGCAGTTTGAAGGATGCCCTAGTCCATACCCGGCCCAAAGAAAAGCCACCACTGGAAAATCCAACTGTATTGGCTGCCTGGGGCTTACCTAAAGTAACTGGTCATTACCCATGTTCAGACTGCAGTGTGTGTCACTTGACGGAGGCTTCAAAATCCCTCACGTTGGAGCAAGGAAAAATCTGGACCCAGATGACGCACACAAATTGCAATTCAAAGAACGTTGTCTACTTAATCACATGCCCTTGCACCTTGCGATATGTTGGCATGACCACACGCAAGGTGAAACAACGTATCTGTGAGCACCGAAGCAACATCAGGTGCAAGAAATTGACAACGAAACTGAGTCGCCATTTTCTGGACTGCAACCACACTACTAATGACATGAGGTGGACAGTCATTGAGTCAGTCACAGGTACAACTAACATCACCAGAAGACTGTTTGAGAAGGAGCAGCGCTGGGTGTACCGCCTTGGCACGAACGTAACGGGCCTGATCGATGACATCCCATGGAATACTGTCCTGGGATAATATGCCCATCACGCATAGATACTGACCAGTATTATACTATATTGGGGGGGTTTTTAAACATTGTAAGCACATGTGAATAATATTATTTACCCACAGTAATTTGCTTCACCTCTAAGTCTTCCTCCCGTAGTAAGAGCCTTCTGTACTACCCTTGTAAATCGACCTCACATGTGAACAATATCATTGACCCACAGTGTTTTGCCTCACCTCTGAGTGTTCGTCGTGTGGTGAGTGCTTCATAGTCATAACCACACGGGTTCTTGGATTGCCTGATAACCTTAATGACTGATGCGCACATCATTAATTTCAGTCGTGCCTAATCACATATGAGCCTTAACATTGGTGTTTTCACTCTGGATATGCCCACGCTTTTTTGTCTATCAGGGACGCCCTTTTCAGTGGTGGTCTAAAAACCAACGAAGGCAGCGCGAGCAACTTCTAAACTAAGCCTCTCCTTGGGGCTCGTCTGTGCTTGTCTCTAAGGACCGACGCGCTCCCTTGGTTACAGGCAGTTCCAATGGAGGCGCGTCATCACAACAACCAAGCCTCGTCCTGAGGCTTAACCCGCCCAACCTACATGGGCCGACGCGCACCAAGCCTCGATCTGAAACCGGACACGCCCATCCAGGAAGAGCGTCGCCCGGCAAAATCATTTATCTTTCAGTTACCGGCCCCGCTCCCTATCGTCGGGGTCCGGTTTTGAGGATATGCTAGGTGGCAGACGTGGGCTGAGAGCGTTGAGGGCGTGAGTACTGACCTCTCTTGCAGTACCAACATCTACAAGAGTGAGCTAAGTAAAACCTGATCGCAAATAGTGACAACCTTCGCTTTTGTTTCTAGGATGTGCCAGGTACGCTCCAACCCCCCTCCCGAGACCCATGGTGCAAATAGCGCCATTCTATAAAGTGAGATATTCAACATACCCTCAAGGATTACGGTGGGGGTCACAAACCTTTGGTCCATTGATCCCTCCATTTGGAGTGTTTTAATATGTTTTTAACCCTTTCTAGCCTCACCAATTGCTATAGGCACGAGATTCTTCACTTCACCTACCCAGAACTAGTAGTAATATCCCAGCTGGTTTATTTGGACGGTGTTAATTTTAGTGTCTAATTTTTCAACACTATCTAAGCCACCATTATGGAGCACTTTGGATAAATGCTATGACCAATACATTTGATTAATTAAATGTGTGTATGTCTACGTGTTTGTCTGTATCGTTTCATTTACAGGTGCAGATACTCTCCTGACTTTGGAGAATTTTTGGAATGAGCTAATTGCTCTCCCACTTTTTTATGCACTTTTCACCCCCTTTTTGATTTTTCACTTTCACGTCCCCAGGTTAGGGTGGACGATTAGAGAGTCCATACCGCCGGGGTTTATTGAGTCCTGACGAATGCCTAGGTAAATCTAAACCACTGTAAGGCAGAAACATGTTGACTGACTAATTTAAAGAACTCTGAATTAACCATACCATTACCTTGGCATAACATTCAGACACATAGTTCTTTTTTCACCTTTGTTCGTGTCTTAGGGATCACATATTAAAATAATTTTTTAGATACCCTTTTGGCACTTTTAATATATACCTCACCGCACGCCCTACACACACAACCAGCTCCGCAGTCTCCTGGCGTCGTAGCACACCGAAGAGGCACTCGGCCTCTTTGGTGGGGCCCGATGATGAAGCATGACACCAACCAGGTCGGTGTGTGAGGGCCTTCTAAACCACCCAGAGTGGATGTGTGACTCCTGAGTGGCTTTGCTCCTTTTCTGTGGCTTATGAAGCTCACATAACCTCTCTTCTTTTGTTGATTTATACTGAACCGGGGACTAAGAGAGAGTTCCTTTAATCTCCCTGCCTCTCCTATTGTTGACTTGTAGCATCTTGAATAGTGCAGCCCTTCCCAACAGTGTCAGTGGGAGGGAGCGCCAATGTGCTACATCAGGTTTTAGCCGCTGTCGAGGTTTCAATAAGTTTTCATCTACAAAAATCGATTCTTGTGGAGTAACGTATATCCCTAGGTATTTAAACCCTCTGGTCACAGTTTGTAGGGTACAGGCCGGGGGTAGTGCTGGCGTCTGACCGCGTAAAACATAAAGGAGCGATTTGGCCCAGTTAACAGTATAACCCGACACTTTCCCGTAGGCCTTGAGGAGGCCCATTAGGGCTGCTAGGGACGAGGCGGGGGACATGAGATATAGTAAGACGTCATCGGCGTAGAGGGAGATACGATCCTCCCATCCCGCCTCCCACGTGATCCCCCGGATCATAGGATCCAAGCGAATCTTCACCGCCAGTGGCTCCAATATGAGTGCGAACAGTAGCGGTGATAAAGGGCATCCTTGCCTCGTTCCGCGACCCAGCGTGATAGTACGCGATGTATGCCCGTTGGCAACCACTTGCGCCAGGGGTGCTGTATAAAGGAGTTTAATCCAGCCACAAAATTTAGGGCCTAAGCCCATCTTTCTGAGTACTGAAAAAAGGAATGGCCATTCCACAAGATCGAATTGTCGCGTCTAGGGACAGGATGGCCGCGTCTTCCCGGAGCATGGGAATACGGTGTAAGACTGCATTCAGGCGCCTCAGATTAAGAGATGTGTTTCTCCCGGGCATAAAGCCCGATTGGTCTGGGTGTACCAATGTGGTGAGATGGGGCTGTAGTCGTAGTGCTAGAAGTTTCGCCAATACTTTCGCATCGACGTTCATCAGTGAGATCGGTCGATAAGAGGATGTTTGGTCGGGTGGCTTGCCAGGCTTGTGCACCGTGACAATGGTCAGTCGTGAGTATGCCCTGTTCTAAGCAATTATTATACAAGGTAAGCATATATGGGATAATCTGTCTCACCATTGCTTTATATAGTTCCACAGGTACGCCGTTCGGGCCCATTGCCTTGCCAGTGCGCAGGGCTGCTAGGGCCTTCCCCAATTCCTCACCTGTGAGGTCTCCCTCCAGAGCTTGTGCATCCTCCTGCGATAGCGTGGTAAGGGGTATGTCTTAGAGGAATTGCATGCTATCCTCTTCTGTCATCCCGCCTCGTGTGGTGTATACAGTTTCATAATATGTGGCCAGTTCCTCTACTATTCTTGGGGGGGAGGTCGTGTGTGTGCCATCTGGGAGCGCTAACCGGGCAATCCAACGATTCGCTCTGTCCTTCCTTTCAAGCCATGCAAGCATTTTCCCCGCCTTATCCCCTAATTCGTAGATCCGATGTAGCGTGTCAGTTAGTCTAGTTTTTGCCATGTCCTCTGCATAGGCCCTGTATTCTTGTGATGCTAGTGTTAGTGTCTGCGCCGTGTCCTCTGTGGGGTCTGAGGTATGGGCTAATTCTGCCGTCTGGACTGCTGTTTCCAGCGACTCTATAGTTGCCCTTTGCTCTTTTTTGTGTCTAGTGATAGTGGAGATAGCTTGTCCTCTAACCACTGTCTTGTATGCCTCCCATAGGATTGATGGTGAGTCTACAGATTCCCGGTTTTCGTCAAAGTAGTGTGTGGTGCTGGTTTTCAATGCTTTCGCAATCGTGTGATTTTTTAAATATCCCGGATAGAGTGGGTATATTCTTTGCCATCTAGTGGGTTGTGCTGTGTAGGTGAGTTGGATTGGGGAATGGTCTGATATCCCCCTCGGCAGGTGTTCCAAAGTTGTTATCTTTTCAGGGGGGATCGCCAGTGTCAGCATATAGTCTATCCGGGAGAGACTGTTATGGGCTCCCGAGTGAAATGTGTATTGGCTGTCATTTGGATGTTTAAGTCTCCACATATCCACCAGCCCTAAAGCATCTAGGAAGTCGTTAAATATTGGGGTAGACCTGGCAGCTTCTCGAGGGAGCTGCCGATCCATCATCGCGTTCAGTACTGCATTGAAGTCTCCCCTAATGATTAGTCCCCCCTCTGGGAATTCGAGTAGTAGTTTCCCCAGGTCTTGGAAGGCTCCCTGATGTAGCGCCGGGGGGATGTATACTGAGATTATATTGTAGGGTCGTCCCTCCCATTGACAACTGATCGCAGCAAAGCGCCCTTGGTCATCAGTCCATGTTTGTTTGATCAGTAGTGGAGCACTTTTTTGGACGAGGATACCCACCCCGCGGGAGCCGGAGGAGAACTCAGCATGAGTGATCATTTTGAAACCCCAACAGTTCAGAGCCTTGCAGGCCGCTCCCACCAGGTGTGTCTCTTGTAGCAGAACCAATGTGGGCGCCTTCCTTTTTAGATATTGGAGGACCGGTCCCCGTTTAATTTTATGACCCAGCCCGTTTACATTCCATGAAATGATTGTTAGTGGAGGAGAGGTCAACGGTTGTGATTGGTGGCTAAGCGCAGAGAGATTGTGATCAGCCATAGCAGCCAGTGTGCCATTGTATCATTACCACTAATTTCAACACTCGAACCGAGGCCCGGTACATGCGCATGCCTGGAGTGTACCCCAGGGCATATACCAATTGCCCCATAGGGCGGGTGCAGTGCCGTACAGAAAGTGACAGGGAGCTCGCTAGTACTCGCCTCAGTAGGGCCAATGTGCCTGATTGTGTGGATAGGAACCAGAGTGAGTGTCGTGGGCTCATGTGAAAAGCCAGCAAAGTTAGGAACATATAACAGAAACAGAAACAAATTAAACTCAATACTCGTAAACCCCTTAGCCCCCAGCCTGCCTCCCTGCCCGGAGGACAAGAAACCGTCCTCCACCCCAACTGAGCAGAGTGCTTATAGTCCCAACTCATGAATATTGTTCAAGGGGGTGAGACTTCTGTGGTCGCTGTCGAAACCCTCCCTTCTGAGAGTGACCTCGCAGTGCCGTTTATGACTAGGAGTCCTACCTGCTTGGATCTTTTCTTGTGTGACCAGTGTCTTACCATGGTCAACCATCTGCGACTATTAGTCAGTAGTCTCACCGTCTACCCTGGTGCCTGACGAATCTCGTCTTCTTGAGGAAGAGTAGGCATGTGTCGTATTTCAATATACAAACACCAAGGTGATGGGTACCAGTGTCAGTGTCTACCGTGCCACGTATCGTGTTCAGCGTGTTTCGTTGGTTGCCTAAGGGCTTTTATTGCTGTTGTTCCGTTGCTGGTCACGATTCCGGGGCCCTCTCGCCGGTCTCCATCCCTCTAGCCAGTCCTGGGCATCCCGCGGTGAGTCAAAGAACCATGCTTTCCCTTCAGATTCGACTAGCAGTTTTGCTGGAAAAATCATGGAGTATTTGAGCTCCTGAGCTCGTAGTTCCTTTTTTACCTCCGTGAAGCCTCTTCGTTGTTGAGCCACAGCCGCCGTGTAATCTGGGTAGAAGTTGACTTCAGAATTATCAATTTTGATTGATGGGTGCATGCGCGCTGCTTGTAAAATGGCGTCCCGGTCTATGAAGTTGAAAATGCGGGCTAAGATGGGCAGAGGTGGAGCCCCTGGTTTCGGCTTCCCTCCGGGTACTCGATGGGCTCTTTCCACCGAGAAATATTTCGACAGACCTTTGGGCTGGAGCTGATTATGTATGAGGTCTTCAACGTACAGATCTAGGGCCGGGCCACCTTCGGATTCAGGTACACCAATAAGGCGCACATTATTACGTCTCGTGCGGCCTTCTTGATCGTCCTTAGTCCTTAGCATGGCGTTGTCGTCTTCAAGCCTTTGGACTCTACGTTGTAGGTCTGATGTGTCTCCCACAAGGTCGGTAGTCGTCTTCTCAACTTCCACGAGACGATCTGTCATTTTCGCAAAGTCCGCCCTAATCAGGGAGATGTCGGTAGATATGGTACCCATGGAGGATTGCATCGTCTTTAGGGCCACCATCATAATGTCCTGTAGGGTGATCTTATCAGCGTTACTTGTATTGCCCGTTGGCTGGGGCGGCGTTCGCGGTGCTTCCCCTCCCACCGTGCCTGGCGGGTCTTTGTGATAGGCAAACTTGTCTAGTTTCGAGCTCTGCTGGCCCCTGATCCCCCTGCCACTCATTATGGAGGTCGTCAGTTACAGTGCATAGAGTACTGGTTGGGGCGCCCAGCGCAGTGTCCCCATAACACCCTGTATAGCGTCAGTCACCCTAGACGCCGGGAGAGTCGTGCGAGTGAGTCTTGGTCTGCACCCAAATGAGGCTTGTGCCCCCTGACTAGTGCTGTCTAGGTCGTTGCGTGTATGACTGATAGTGAAACAACGGTAGAAATGGCTTTGCAGGGGTCCCTTAGTGCTGAGTCAGAGTAGGACAGTAGCCGATGGGTGGGCAGGATGATGAAACCCTGGGGGGATCCCGAGGCCCTACGATGGGTCGGACTCCACTGTCCAGTGCCGGGAAACACGCCTTCTCTCCTCACCTTCACGGTCCCTTAGGCCCCAGGGGGCCGCCCCGTCACTTATGTGGGGTCCGTTGCGTGTCTCTCCCTGCCCGCGTGGACAGACGAGATTAGGCCGGATCACTCTCACCGCCCCCTGGTATGCTGTAGGCGCCGCCGAGCTTGGCCTTCTGGGTGTAGCACTCTCGCGTGTGGAGGCGGCCGCTGCAGCGTGTGGGTCTCGTTGGGCTTGACCTGCACCAGAGACCCCGGCTCCTGTCGCCAAAATAGGCCGTAGTCTTCTTTACGGTGTAGCTACCCACGTACACCACGGACAGGGATATGGGTGGGATTAATGTGCACCGGAAGGTCTGGCGCCCCTATTCATGCAGTGTAGGACCCGCGATGAGCACGGGTTGATGGCTGCTGCGGCGTGCAGGTCCCACTGGGCTTGCGTTGTTCCAGAGTCCCCGGCTTCAGGCGCCGAAATAGGCCGGAGTCTTCTCCACGGCGTAGCTCCTCAAGCAGACCACGGATAATGATACGGGTAAGATCAATGTGCACCGGAAGGTCCGCCGCTTCTGGTCACGCAGTTTAGCAGCTGCGATGGGTACAGATTAATGGTCGGATCATTAGAGGAGGGTCCCTCAGTCACAGAGCTCTCTTAGATTGTGGCCATCTTGGCTGGTAGCTAGCCACGCCCCCCCCCGACTTCAGGCTTACTTAATGAATCCCGCTAGACACAAAATTAAGTATAAGAACACTACCGGAGTTTTCACCTCAGAAATCCAAGCGAGAGAGTACAATGACTCACTAAAATCAGATACTGGTGCAAGTATCTCATTACTTTGCTACCACTAGCTCCTAATAAAGGACCTAGAAGGGAAATAGCGGATTAGAATTTGATGTGGACTTTGATTTTGATTAACAATTGCGTTAGTAATTTAATTTAAATCCACAGTTTAATTGAAAGAAGGTCACTGGGTAGGGTAGAGGTAGTAAAATCATTAGTAGCAATGTCAGGTTGGTGGATATAAATGTATAGATAAACACTAGGTGATTCTTTTGGTAATGGAGGGAACGCGACTGCCAGACACTATCACAGAGTCCATAAGCCTACTTGCCTTGTTGGGTGGAGGGGGGGTGGGGGAGGGCTGAGAGGGGAGGGGGATAGGGGGTGGTACAGGGGGGAAAAACGGGGAAAAACTCATCATCAGAATAAAAATGAAATCAGATATGGCTATAATGGGAAGGAAAAGCAGATGCCAATGGGAAAGGGGAGGTAGCACAGTGAACAGAATAGAGACAAAAAAAACTAACTTTTATGCGTATAGTTACAATTAATGTTTGTGGTTTAAATGATGCAAGAAAAAGAAGGGAACTGAGAGAATATTTTAAAACATTGCAAGCTGATTTAATTTGTCTCCAGTAGACGCATATCGAGATATCGCGGAAGCTTCTTTTGGAACAACTGGGCTATAATTTAATGGCCTGTACGACCCAGGGTACAAGGACACGTGGGGTAGCGATACTGACATGAGGAAATACTGTTAGGCTGAAAAAATAACAGGTAGATAAATATGGCCGATGGATCTTGGCTGAATGTCAAATACAAATTTTTAATTTCACATTATGCTCTATTTACGCACCTACAGTTGATGACCCGGAGGCCCTAATTCATATAAATACACAGTTGACCAATTGGCCGCTCCCGATTATAATGTGCGGTGATTTTAATATAAATGGCCTTGACGGGTTGTGGCAGAATGATCCGAGCAGATTCAAAGGCAGAAAGAAAAAAATCCATAGAGCTTTGGTCAATCTTATGTTGGATAATGGACTAGTCGATACTTGGGAGCAGTTAATGGGAGGGGGAGGCAGCACATACTACTCGGCACCCCATAAAAATCTAGCACGGTTAGATTATTTTTTGATCTCTCCCTCGTTGGTGTCAATAGTAAAAATCAAAAAGCTACTGAGATTGATGTCAGATCATAACCCACTTTCTTTGGAAGTCTCTCTACTAAATCTATGTAAAAGTATAACCTCATGGAAATTTGAGAGAGCATTACTCCAGGATGGAAGTACTGGTAAAGATCATAAGTGCCAAAGGGGATGTGACGGGGTGATACAAAATCTAGCCCAGGCTAAAGCAGCAGTTGGTGAAGTTTACGCGGCAAAAGCAGCGGGAAAATATTTAGCAAGGAGGGAAGAGCAATATGAATACAGCGAACAAGTTGGAAGGATTTTAGCGATAAGAACTCGACAGGCAGCTACTAGGGGGCAGATAACAGAAATGATTACAGAGGCAAGGGCAGTAGTTAAAAGTCCAAAAGAAATATGTTCAGTATTCCAAAACTTTTACAAAAAATTATATAGCCAGGAGGGAGAAGAATCAGAAGGGGGGAAATGGAGAGTTATCTTGAGGCGGCTTCACTAGATAAAATCACTGAGGAAGACAAGAACATGTTGGAGGTAAATTTTACCCGAGAAGAAATATTAATGGCCTTTAAGGGCTTGCCGTCGGGGAAGGCTGTAGGACCTGATTTAATACCGTTAGAATTCTATAAGAAATTCTTCTTAATCCTAGAAGGTGATATTAATACACTCATGGTTTCAATTCAGAATGGAGCTGAGCCACCGGGGTTCTGGGGAGAAGCGTCAATGGTGGTTTTTCTAAAGAGGAATAAAATTTCTACTGACCCCGGGTCATACAGACTGATCAGCTTGATGAATAGTGACACTAAGGCTTATTCTAAAGTAATGGCTAATCGTCTGAGTTTGGTAATAGGCAAGGTGGTGTCCCATCGTCAGCACGGGTTCATCCCAGGTAGGGGGACAGCTGATCATATTAGAAGGGTCTTTACTCTGTTTGATGGAACGGCAGCCTCACAAGACCCTATGTCCTTAATATTACTGGACGCTGAAAAAGCATTCGATAGGGCCTCGTGGGGTTTTCTGTGGGCAACAATGAGTAAACTTAACTTTGGGAAGAGGTGCTTAAGCGGGTTAAAAGCTTTATACAGATGTCCGACTATAAGGGTGAGAGTAGCGGGGGAACAGAGCGAAATTATAAAAATCGAGCGGGGAACCAGACAGGGGTGTCCCTGTTCCCCGCTGCTCTTTGCCTTTTATATAGATTCTTTTATAAGACACATAGAAATAAACATGGATGTCTGCCCAATTGTTCTGAATGGCTATGAGACCAAAATTCTGGGATATGCAGATGATTTGGCAATCACATTATCAGCTCCAGTAACAGAGTTAGAGGAAATAGAGAAAGAGGCAAAAAGATATGGGCTCCTGTCAGGATATAAACTAAATCAGGCAAAAACACAGATAGTTGTAAATCAATTTGTTACGATAAATGACGAGAGAGTAATAGAATCGGCTGTCTATCTGGGCATTACGAATACTTCTAACTTATCCAAGGTGGTTGAGGAAAATCTGGCCCCTGTGATCAGAAAGGCTAAATTAGATTTGGATAGGATGGACAACCTACATTTAACAATAATCGGACGCTGCAATGTTATCAAGATGTTATTTCTCCCCAAAATCTTATATTTCTTCCGAACAATCCCCATAATATTTAATAACAAGTGGTTCAAGGAAATTGATGGGATCTGCAACCGATTTATATGGGCAAAGGGCAGAACCCGGAGGGCCATAAAACTTATGGCGCTCTCTAAGGAACGGGGAGGTCTGGCTGTGCCAGACTTTAAGGGTTACTATCTGGCAGCAGCTCTGCATTATCTCAGAGGACTCTTAGGGGGAAGTACGAAGGATATCTGGAGAGATGGGGGTGCTAGCCCGGACATATATGATTTATTGGTTCGGGACTCTAATAAGGGATTGCTCACATTTAAGGAGCTAAACTATTATAAGAGAACAAAGTTTACGGTCTTCGGTGCTGCTATATCAGTTTGGTCTACTGTTCGGAAAAAGATTAAGCTAGGGCGAATTAATTTTTACACCCCTTTATATAAAAATGAACTCCTCCTGGAGGTGTTCCATGATCAAGTGATGAAGCGTTGGGATAAATCTGGGGTGGGCACAATAGGAGATATCACGGATGATTCAGGTCTAATTTCTTTTGAAAGGGCAAATAAATTATACAAGTTAGATCGTAGAGATTTTTTTAAATACTTGCAGATAAGGTCAGTAATACAAAGGAAACTGGCAGAGAATTGTAATTTCAAAAGAACCGATTTGATGGAATTCATTCAAAATGAGAAGGAATGCTCAATCTCACAACTGTATGGGGCATTGTGTCAATATAAGATGATGATAGGATAAAATCTTTTGATAAATGGAGAACAAAATTAAATTTAGTCAGAAATGAGGGGGAAAAATCACTAAAATTTACAAATTCTATTGTTAAAGTGGCAAACTTACAGGTACAATGCTATAAAACTTTTTATGAATTGTATTATACACCACACAGAATAGCACGTTGGGGGGGAACGAATGGGATATCCTGCCCGAGATGCCAAAGCCTGCAGGCTGATACAATTCATATGTTTGCATCATGTCCTAATTTAGATCCTCTTAAACATGCGATTGTAACATTTCTTAATGATGAATTGAGGATCTCTGTTAGGCTAACAAATGTGGTTATGATTTTGGGGGTAGGAAATGATGGACAGGACATACCGCATCAAGAATTTATATTTATCGCAATGGCTTTAGTTAGACTTTGCATAGCAACTTTATGGAAGGATCCTAATGCTCCGTCATTTCACCAATGGCTTTCAAGAATGTTAGGTATGTACACTCTGGAAAAAGCTCTATATGAAAAAAAGGGCGGAAAGCGATGCAGATCGGTAAACGGATCTGGGCACCGGTAGAGCAATGGAAACTGAAATTGGAGGGGTAATGGATAAAAAGATATTTTCATTAACCCCTTCGACGCTCATGACGAGCTGGGCTCGTCATGAGGTAGCCTCCTCGCACGCTCATGACGAGCCCAGCTCGTCATGAAACATGCGGTTTTGAAAATCTCAGCACAGGAGCGGAATTTCGCTAGCGCGCATGCGGTTAAGATAGGAAAACAGCCTGTATTGCTTAAACTGGGTATGAATTGAATAATATTATAAACTGGCTTTTTCTGTTGCTAGCCCTTCTAACTCCATCCCTTCTGCTAATATTTTGCATTGTATTATGTGTTTAGAGAAATGTAAATGTTTATGATGAGCATTGGCTGTATGTTATAAATATATGGAACGGAATAATCGTTAGAATTGTATTATCTGATGATGAATACAAAAAATGAAAAATAAAATAAAATCCTGCAACCAAATCAGGTATTGGACTGTGTGAGGAGGACATGGGTGATGCAAGCGACCTGGACCTCTCCCCAGATACTGACATGCTATCTCCCCCTAACCTGCCTATGGAGGAGGGGGCTTCTATTGCAATGGTAGTGCGCAGGGCTGCGGAGGTCTTGGACCTGCAGCTTCCAACGGTGGCAGTCAAGACTCATTTTTTGATGGAGGTACTGCAGCCTGGTGTCTCCACTTCAGAATCCTTACTGCCGTTCAGCGAGGCCTTGACCACCATTCTACTGTGAGCCGGGTCTAAGCCTAGCACAGGGGCTCATGTGAATAAAACTATTGCCAGTTGCCACCGCCCTGCACCGGAGGACCCTTGTTTTCCTCTCCACCCATCCCACACACAAAGAGCTTGGTGGTCCAAGCCTCCACTTCCTGTGGCGGGACAGCTTTGGTAAAAAGATCTTTATTTCCACCAGCCTAGCATTGCGGTCGGTAAACACTGCATGCTAGGTAGAGCAATTTCTTCAATGGTGACCGTTAGGCGCCAAGTCTGGCTGAGGACATCTGGCTTTACAGGGGATGTCTGAGCTAACCTTATGGAAAACCCCTTTGATGGCAATTTCAGAGAAAAGGCATATGCCGTGCTTGAGCGCTTCAAGGACTCGCAGCCTAAAGCCCAGTCCATAAGCCTCACCACGTCATCCCGGCCTGTATCTGCCTTATGCCCCTTTCGTAGCTATGGAAAGGTCTTCCAAGCGCGCCAGTCCTTTTCCAGCCAATGGCTCCACAAGTTAAGCCCCACATCGCAGGTTGTATGGCCAGGTGTCAGAGCAAGCCACAAACTCCTCCTCCAGGGCAAAACCTTCCTAGTCCGATCCCTTTGGATCATGGCTATCCACTTGGTGGTAGGATACGCCATCACCTCCACCACTGGTGAGAAATCACCCCGGACAGGTGGGTGTTGCAAATAGTCAGAAGGGGCTACTCTCTACCCTTCGAGATGACCCCTCCCTCCATGCCTCAAGCTTACCATTGGCTGATGGAGCATCACCTTGCCCTACTTCACGAGGAAGTCAATACTCTCTTGGCCAAGAGAGCTATAGAGAAGGTTCCCAGGAAAGCAATAGGCAGTGCTTGCTATTTTCGCTATTTTCTGGTTCCAAAGAAGGATGGAGGCCCTGTCAGGTCATGTCTGACGTGAATCACGGGAGACTATGTGGTAGCATTGGACTTACAGGGACGCTTATTTCCCTGTCCCCCTCCTTCCTGCCTATCTTCAATTGCAGTTTACTGTGGGCCAAGAGCACTTTCAGTTTACCGTGCTCCCCTTCGGCCTTACCAGTGCCTCTTGGGTGTTCACAGAGGTGATGCGGTGGTCGTAGCACATCTGTGGAGATCAAGGGGTCCAGTCTTCCCTATCTCGACGACTGGTTGTTGAAGGTGGGCTTTCTAGGCTGTCATATCCCACCTCCAGAAAACACCAAACCTCCCACATTGCTGGGGTTCTCTATCAATGTGCGGAAGTCAAACCTGACTCCCTCTCAGAGGCTCATTTCATCAGAGCAGTTCTGGACACAGTGCAGTTTTGGGCTTATCCTCCCAAGCGGAGAGTCCAGTATATTCAGGCTACGATACCAATATTTCAATGTCTGTCCTGTATTTCAGTGAGAATGACTCTGAGGCCGTTGGGCCTCATGGCCTCCTGCATCCAGCTTGTGGACCATGCCAGGTGGCACATTTGGGCTCTGCAGTGGGACCTGAAGTTCCAGTGGGCACAGCATCGGAGGAGTCTCACCGACCTGGTTCAGATCTCGGAGGGCACCGTTAACGACCTGGGGTGGTTGCTGACAAACCGCAATTGGGTCAGTGGCAGACTCCTCTTCCTTCCCCATCCTTATCTCACAGTAGTGATGGATGCTTCACTTCTGGGATGGGGCAGCAGTCTGGGAGAGGTGGAAATCAGAGAACTCTGGTCTCCGGCGGAAGCCAGGCTCCATTTCAACCTCTCGGATCTTCGTGCGATCCGATTGGCACTGAATGCCTTCTTACCATCCCTCAAGGGAAGGCTAGTTCAAGTGTTCACAAACAACACTACTGCCATATGGTACTGCAACAAACAGGGCGGTGTGGGGTTGTGGACCCACTGTCAAGAGGCCCTGCATCTCTGGACTTGGCTGGAACAGCAGGGCATTCCCTGGTGGTTCAACATTTGGCCAGTTCTCTGAATGCTAAATCGGATAAACTCAGCCTTTGGTGCCTTGCGGATCACGAGTGGTGTCTCCATCCACAGGTATGCAAAGTCTCTTCCAACAGTGGGGAGAGCCTTGGTTAGAGCGTCTTCCCCATCTGGATAAAAAAAGCACGTTGTTTTTCTACCTTGACCACACTAGAACGTTCCGGGTGAACAAACAGCTTTTCGTTGTATACTTTGGAGCAAAGAAAGGGCGTGCTGTTCAGAAGATGACCGTAGCATGTTGGATCATCCTCTGCATTAAAATATGTTACGCCTTGGCAAAGAAACAGCCTCCTGAAGGTCTTAGGTCCCATTCTACCATTGCCAAGGCAGCCACAACAGCTCTTCAGCGCGGTGGTTTGGTTTGTGACATTTGCCTGGCACCCACGTGGGCATCTCCTCACACGTTTACCAAGCATTCCTGCCTGGATAAACAAGTCTGCAGGGATGGCCTTTTTGGACATTCTGTTCTGCAGAATTTTTTGGTTTGTAGTTTCTACTCAGTATCTCTTGGTATTGCTTGGGTATCTGTTCAAAGGTAAGGAATCTTCGGCTAGATATCTATATCAGATGGACAAGTTACTTACCTTCTGTAATGCCTTATCTGGTAGAGACATGATCTAGCCACAGATTCCTTACCGACCCACACATCCTCCCCACACTGCGGATTAGTTTTAGTGTCAAGGCTGTTTCACTTCAGAGTTCTAGTTGTTTTTTAACACACCATGGTCAGTCACGTCATAGCTCCGTGCTTCTGGCGTGGAAAGTTGTGAAAAATACTCACGTCAGAGTGCGGGGTGGTGCCTATGTAGACGACGCGGGCATCAGTCGTCACACGGAGATGACCAATACCACCTATTGGCGCACTGGGTGCTGCAATCAAAAATCTTCCGGTTCCAGCCTGATGCCTCGAAGTTCAAAGGTAAGGAATCTGAGGCCAGATCATGTCTCATCCAGATAAGGAGTTACCAAAGGTAATTAACTTGTCCATTGGTGCTAGACTTATGTCAATTGGCATCCTTTGCCCTATGCCCTTTTTCCGTACACAAATAGCACCAATGTTTCTTGTTAGAGGAAGAGGATTGAGACCCACTGCCAGAGGATGGATTTTGGGGACCTTCTGAAGACTCTTTCTTGTCTTTAGCTTTCTCTCAATCTTTCTCTTGGGCCTTAGAAGATTCTTGCTTCTTCTGGTCACCACTACCATGAGAATACTGTCCGATTTATCTGCCTTCTTGGCCAATTCTTGGGGTGAGGTCAGATCTGAGTCCACCAGGTACTGGTGCAGTTGTTGACTCTGACAGTTATTAAGGATGTGCTCCCTCGCTAGTAAATTGTACAGTCCTTCATAATCATGCACGTTACTTCTATGAAGTTAGCCTTCCAGAGCCTTAAGAGCACTAGCTACAAAATCTACCCAGTCTTTAGTGTGTGCCTTCTGTGTGTCCCTAAACCTAACCCTATATTGCTCAGTGGTTAACCCAAACCCATCTATGAGGGTACTCTTCAAGACTTTATAAATGTCTGCATCGTCTTCCTTTACAGTCAAGAGATTATCTCTACCCTTGTTAGCAAAGGAGGGCCACAGGATAGATGCCCACTGCCCCTGAGGAACCTTCTGAGCTTTGCAGGCCCTCTCTAAAGTAGTAATCCACTTATGGATGGCATCACCCTCCTGGTAAGGATGGACTAATCTGCTCAAGTTCCTGGTGTCAAATGAGTGTTCCCTAACTCTAGGTTCACTAGTGCTGCCACCATAGGACTCTAATCCCAAATTCTTCCTAGCCTTCTTAACTTCCATGGTTTCCTTATCTAAGGCCAACTGTTTCTTCTTGATTTCGAACTTGATTTGATTTGAGCTTTCTAAGGAATCCTCCCCCTTGCTAGAGATGGAGTTCCCTATGAAAGTGGCAGAGGAGGTTGAATTAACTGAGGAGGACCTGGACCTCCTGTGAACTCTTTGCACCCTCCCAGGAACAATAAAGGGGACCCTACCTCTAGAACCTCCATCTCTGTCACTAGAACTATTCCCTGGCGGTTTAGAGTTCTCCATTAGGGGACTTCAGACTCCTCCTGGGCATGCTCAGAAGCAGAGTCATGGTTGTTGGACACTCCTGGCTTCTTCCCGAGTATCATCACCAATACCTAAGAGGTTCTAGACGTCACCCTGCAGGATTATTTCCAAGAGATGATCTTTGTAACGGTTGCTACCATTCTTAAGTTCCCTAGATGCACACAGGGTCCTTACTTCCTGGAACCGAAGACCACTCTGTAGGAGAGTAGGGTCTGCTTCCTATGGTCACCCCCACTTTTTGCTGTGATTTTCTGGTTTTTCGACTTTAGTGTGGCTGTGGGCCTGCTAATCAGACCCACAGCCCAGCTGTTCTCTCTAAATTGAGACCATGTACTTTAGGTACATACCTGATTGGGTATTGGGTCACCTTTGTGAGCCCCTGTATAGTGTACCATAGGTACCCAGGGCATAGGTGCATCCAAGGCCTGTTAAACTTTCAAAGATTGGTGAATGGGTTGTGCTATGACCATTGACAGCCAATCGAAATTGTCCAGTAGAACTTACTTGATAAAAGTATTTTCTATGTGCCTAGCTAATGATAATTTTTCATGTAACCACCACTTAGATTAAGTGGTAAAACCGTGCAGGCTTTAATCTCAACCGCTGCACACCAATGTACGAGGCTGGCTTAGTATATGGTGTACACATAATCAAGTGATACACCTTCCACTAATCCAGGCAACCCTCATGGTGATTTTAGGTGTCTTTGATAACCAATAGAAAGCTCTCAAAGTGGTAGGCTTATCTCAGAGGAGTGTAAAGCAGCTTGTTTTACCACATTTAATTTAATAAGCAGATTAGATGAGATGAAAAAGAACCACACATGTTTTATAAAAATAAGTCTATTTATTACACAACACAATCACAAACACATTGGTATATTTCCTACCCAGAGATATCAACAATACACACAATACTTCAAAATAATCAGATAAGTAGCACAAATATACAGTGGTCTTCAGGGGGAGACCAAACCATATACTAAGAAAGTGGAATGCAAACTGCAAAGGAGAATGTGACTTGGACCAGAGAGATTCAGAGGAACTGGTGACACAAGAAACCAGCCAAGGTAAGTTCCTAGGAACCCCACAAAGGATATGCGCAGATTGGAAACACAGCCACGTGCACAATGGAAGTCAATAGAGAAGTTGCAGTTACAGTTTTAAAGAGGAAGGATCCTTCTTAGAGGATTCCAAAAAACTCTTTGGAAGATAGCAGGTTGGAGGGCCACCCCACCCATGGATGCCCCAGGAACAAGGTTACCTGCACCCTGAAAGCCGGGTGCATAGGGGTGAAGTGACATCGGTACCTGCTGTAGACAACACTGGAAGACTTTGAAGAAGATGCCTCTTGAGAAGCCTGCGAAGGAGTCCAGTGGAATCCAAGGGTGGATTCTTGAAGAGGAGAAACTGCAAACTTAGAAGACAGAGTCTATGCCACTCGGAGGCGATCAGGAGGCATGGAAGCACAATGTCCACCGATGCTGGGAGGTTCAGAAGTGAAGACAGTGACGGTGTCACTGCAGCTGTGAGGATCAGGCAATGCTGAGGAAGACCAGGAGCCGTGCACGCGCTGTCGCACGTGGGATGTTGGTGTCTAGAAGGTCAATGTCTGGCAGGAGCACCAACAAGCCTTGGTAGCATAAAAAGATGAGGAAAGTGAAAAGATGGGACCAGCAAGGTCCATGGGACTCACCAAGTGCAGAAGAGTTAAATAAGGCCCAGAGCAAGCAAGGGAGCCCACTGAAGCAAAGGAAGACCATTGAGAGGACGCACAGGCTGAAGCCGCAGGAGTCACAAGAGGACCTCAGGCAGCTCACCCAAGGTGGAGGCTGTAGGAGAGTAGGGTCTGCTTCCTATGGTCACCCCCACTTTTTGCTTTTCCTTACTGGTTTTTGGCTTAGATGTGGCTGTGGGCCTGCTAATCAGACCCACAGCCCAGATGCACTCTCTCTAAATTCACACCATGTACTAGGTACAACCACAATTGGAAATTGGTTCACCTTATCAGCCCCTGTAAAAGTGCACCCTAGGTGCCCAGGGCATAGGTTTAACCAAGGCCTACCAGGGGCTGCAGCATATATTATGCCACCCCTGGCTGGCCTCTCAAACTGACACAACTGGCTGATCACTCAGCTGGGGCAAGGTCGTGTAATCACCCCTTGCTTAGGTATAGTATTCCTATATCTACCCTTATATATAGGCACACAGTAACCTATAAGTCACTTCTATGACAGGCCTTAACAATCCTGGAGGCAGAGTGCTTGGTTATGTGTGAGATGGCGCCCTAGCATGAGCTGAGCCTGTCTGCAGCTTTCGGAACCATGTCCTTATAGCTGTTCTATGATATCGCCATACCATATACTCTTAAGTGGGGGCCTTTCAATCGCGAACAATTGCGGCGGACGGAGGGCATACCTGCTTCCCCTGCAGACCTGGAAAGCAGCTCCTGGGTGGGACACACTGTGAGTCTCCCCGCCGCAGTTCAGCACCATCCTGCGGCCGGAGACTACAGCTCCCAGCGAGCCTTGCGGGCACTTCCGCTTTCCCGCCCTCATCGCGCCCGAAGGCGCTACTAAAGTTCAGACGCTCCCTCGGTGGAGCGGGGGGCCATTCAATCGCGAACAATTGCAGCGGACGGAGGACATACCTGCTGCCCCTGCAGACCTGGAAAGTAGCTCCTGGGTGGGACACGCTGTGAGTCTCCCCGCCGCGATTCAGCACCATCCTGCGGCCGGAGACTACAGCTCCCAGCGAGCCTTGCGGGCACTTCCGCTTTCCCGCCCTCATCGCGCCCAGAGGTGCTACTAAAGTTCAGACGCTCCCTCGGTGGAGCGGGGGGCCATTCAATCGCCAACAAATGCGGCGGACGGAGGACATACCTGCTGCCCCTGCAGACCTGGAAAGCAGCTCCTGGGTGGGACACGCTGTGAGTCTCCCCGCCGCGGTTCAGCACCATCCTGCGGCCGGAGACTACAGCTCCCAGCGAGCCTTGCGGGCACTTCCGCTTTCCCGCCCTCATCGCGCCCGGAGGTGCTACTAAAGTTCAGACGCTCCCTCCGTGTCGCGGGACGCGCGCGGGACCAGCCGGGCTAAGCCCGGGCAAAGGGCGGGCCCTCTGTGGCCCTCAGAGGCCAGAAGAGACTGGGCTGAGCCCACAGACCCTGATTTTGTTATGATTTGCTCTAGACTTGATTGAATCACATGAGACTTCGGTATTTTGTTCATAATTTTTAACTGTGCAAAGTGCTTAAGATATTTTGTGATTGTCATTTATTGCATATATCTCCCACTGTGTAGGGACAAGACTGTACAATGTCCAAAACTAAAATAGATAAGTCTGCTTCCGCTTTGGGCACCATGGATAACTATCTTGTTAAAAAGGAGAACCAAATCAACAATGAGAGAAGGGCTTCCATGGGACGAGTCGATCTCCCCTTGTTACACCATGAGGCTTCGCCTCCATTGGGGGTCATCGCAGTGGAAAACAGTGATGTTACATGTGATCAGGCCATTATAACCACAGTAATACAGGTACATAGGGAGACACTTGACGTCCTGCCTGACACTTCTATCGAGGAATCAGAGCAGGTGTCACCAATAACTAGACCTGTGAGATCCTGTAGAAAACTGCAATCTAAACGTGGGGGGAAGCATAGCAAAAAAAAAACAGACCCCCCACAAGTAGCTTGCAATGGCCCTATTATAGGACCTTATCCTGTGGAGGGAAATAAAGAGGAGGGTACGCTCATACATTCTGAGCAATTTGCCCTACTTGCTAGCTCTATAGTGGCAAAAATAGAGGCTAAAATGGAAGATCTGTTGAGACCCCTGACCACTAAGCTGGACACTGTCTCGCTAGAAGTGGATAGACTGGGTGGATTATTGTCAGCATATCTGGCAACAGCTCCAGCTGCCCCACCCAAGGTCGCTGATAAGGGTCTGAGTGCAAGGAGAGAGAATGTTCAGCAGATCGGTCGGCAGGTTTCTGCCAATGGATCTGCTCCCCCTGTTAAGGGTCAGAGTGTCAGGAGAGAGAATGTGCAGCAGATCTGTCGGGAAGTTCCTGCCAATGGATATGCTCCCCCTGCCCAACAACCAGTAACTGCACAGAATAGACAATCTACAGTAGAGTCTGATGGCAGGCCTGACTTCAAACATATAAGGAAAAGTCGTAATATTAATTTGCCCCCGGATTGTGCTCCTTATGTGGCGGTATTAACAAATGTTCCGCCTATTGATGATCTTTCTGCCCAGCCTCATGGGGAATCTCACGATTCCTTAAAAAATAAAACAGTTGCGTGGCTGAATAAAAACTGTGGTTTTCCAACTAAATACTCTGACCAAATATTATCAACACGCAGGGTGAACTGGATTGGACCGTCTGTTAAGACCACCAGTGGGGATTGTATTGTTGTAAATTTTAAGCACCCGCAACATGTGGCAACAGTATTACTAAGGGCGGCCTCACTAGTTTATAACAAGAATAGTGTATGTGTACGCCCACTCGGATATTTCTATGCCCATCTGATTGTTGCATCTACTGACTCCAGGAAATTCAGACCACTGACACAGTCTTTGACACCGATTCTGAAGACACCATATATGCATAATGTTAATGTTCACCATTGGAATGACCCCATTGTGGAAACACATAATAGTCCTAATACTGCTCTCTGGTCTGGAGGCGTGTGATTGACGCAAGGAGTGCGTGGAGCAAGGAAAGGAATATGTGGCAGAAGAAGGTCTGGATTGTATTCCTGAAGTGATAGCAAATTGTAGTAATTTAATTTGTTGGAACATTGCGGGATTGGGTTCAAAGATGGGAGATTGCAATTGGATTAGGTTCATTAAGCAATATCAGATCATCTGTCTCCAGGAGACCTGGTCAATTGAATGTGACTTTTTCCTTGAAGGTTACAAATCATTTTATGTTCCCGCGTCTGCATCTAGCAGGGGTAGGCCAAAGGGGGGTTTAGTCATATTCATTTCTGTTGCTTTACCATGTAACATACGTAGAGTTTTAATTGATAACCCAGGTATTATTGGGCTGATATTAACTGGAGATAACTGTTTGGCCGGCCTGGTTAATTTTTACAATGGTGTAACTCTATGCTCAGTTCTTAGTCAAGTTCAGGCACTAAACAATTTTATTCACCTTTGTATGAAAGAATGTCTCCATAACCTTTTGATTATGGGCGATTTTAATGTCCATCCATGTGGTGATCTCTTGTTGAAAAGTATCTCGGATGTGCATTGTGTACGTTCCCAGGGCCTACACATGGAACATACAGTTGAAGGGGAATTACTCAATGATCTATTGAATGATCTAGACCTGATAATAGCTATGGAATTGAGGGACCCTACTACGTGTTTTCTTACCCCAACCTTTAAAGGGCATGGACGGGGAACTTTCATTGACTATGTGTTACTCACATTGCCAATGCAGTCTTTTGTGGATTCCTTTTCTATCGAAAATAGTGCATTTAGTGATCACAACCCGCTCATTTCTCAGCTGAAGGGCCCCTGGGTAGTTAAGGAAACTCAGAACTGTGCTTTAGGTAGGCTTAGCACAACTGATGGTAGACGCCGCCTTAGATGGTCTATGATTGCTGCTGATGTGCTGTACAGGAAAATAATAGATACTTGCACAGATGAAATCTTGAGCTGTACCTCAGCTGAGACTGAACCAATTAGAGTCCTGGATGCTTTCCAAAATCTGTCGGACAAAGTATCTCAGCTGATGTTGGCCCCTGCTAAACACATCAGGGGACCAAGATGGTTTAACCAGGATTGTTCGAAAGCAGCACGCAATTTAAGGGTGGCCCTGGTAACTAAACCCAGAGTAAAACTGACCGTTCAAACGTGAAGGAAAGAATATAAATCAGTTATTGCCACACGCAAGGACTTTCTAAGAGAGGAGGCATGGAATGAGATTCTTGACCCTGACACCTTGAAGTGCAGCTCCCGATTTTGGGCAGTGGTGAAGAAACCCTTCCTGGTGCAGGATTCGGGTGATGGTCTGGAACCCTGCATAACTAAGGATGAGTGGGTAAAGCATTTTAAAACACTATATTGTTGCACATCAACGGAAATTCCAAATTCTCCCCCTTGTGACAGTGATAGTATTATCAAGTTTGAAAGAGGTGAGATTATGGAGGGCATAGCTGGATTGACAGCGGGGAAAGCTCCGGGCCCTGAAGAGGTCCCCCCTGACCTGAATAGATCTGACCCTAGCTTTTGGGCACCCATACTGGAGGCGGTCTTCAATGCGGCTGCAACAGCCGGTTGTCCACAATCATGGGGGGTCTCCACAATTGTTCCGGTCTTTAAGAAGGGGGACAGGGGTAGCCCACTCTGTTATAGGCCAATTTCATTAATTGATTCTATGGTTAAAATAGTAGGCAGAATGCTACTGCAGAGACTGTCGGACTGGGCGTTGGAAAATAACAACATGTCCATCGCGCAGTATGGCTTCTGCAGTGGACGTTCGACTATAACACAGTGCCTTAATCTCTTCTTAATTTTAAGCAAGTATACTATAGCGAAGAAGGGTACAATCCACCTTGCCTTCATGGATTTGTCATCTGCTTTTGACTGTGTCAACAGAAGAAGGCTGTGGCAATCCATGAGGGCAAAGGGCGTTGACAATGGGATTGTTAATTTCCTTGTTGACTTACATAGTAACACTAGTGCCAATGTAAGGTATTCTAAGGATCTGGGCGTAACTAGTAATTTTGATATCAGAAAGGGTGTGCGCCAAGGCTGCATTTTAGCCTCCTTTCTTTTTAATTTCTATATCAATGATCTAGATAGCGACCTGCAGAATATCCATGCCGACTGCCCTAGGGTCGGAAGGCGGGGTATTCCTGTTCTTTTATATGCAGATGATGCGGTTTTAATCTCTAGAACTGAGAGGGGACTCCAAGCTCTACTTAATGCTTTTAAATTGTTTATGTCTGACAGAGACTTATTGGTCAATAATTCCAAATCATATATAATGCAAGTTGGTCAACAGCCAAGTAGAAACTTCCTGTTCAAGCTAGATGATGTAATGATCCCTGTATCGAAATCATTCTCGTACCTTGGGGTCATTTTCGATAACAAACTTAGTTGGGGTCCACATCTTGTCAAGAAGAAAGGCGAATTGGCCAGGGTGAATGCCTCTATCTTTAACTTTGCAGCAAAGCTTGGGAAAAAACCCACCAGTGCCATGATGAAACTTTATAATGCGAAATCAGTGGCAACTGCTGTTTATGGAAGTGAACTGTGGGGTTATGTTGTGGGGGAGCAGTTACAGACTGCTGAAAACCCTTTCATGAAGCGCCTCTTGTGTGTCCCAGCTGGAACTTCTAATTTTGCAGTACATGAAGAGCTGGGGGCACATTATTTAAGCGATATTTTTTCTTTACGCCCGCTGATATGCTGGCTAAATCTGTGGTTAAATGAGGACATTCCATTGACTCACTTGATCATGAAAGATTTTTTGTCCCAGGACAACGCAATGGGCACTCCATTGTTAAATTACTTGAAATCTAGCTTTTCCAGGCTCGGTCGTTTGGACCTGTTTGAAAACCCGAGTAGGATTGAAAAAAGGGACGTGGAGGTAATTAAACGGACCTTCCTTATGGACAGAAGTGTGCAAAGGGAAGGTGTAGAGCTTCTCAAACCAACTGTTAGAAAATCTGTTATGCTTAATACATGTGAATCAATGGAGCCATATTTGACCGGCTCATTGACTTCACATGAGAAGTTCTTGCTAACAAGGTTTAGGTTAAACCTCTACCACCATTTGCTGATTAGACCAAAAAGCGAAATTTTTAATAAATCTGCTGCACCCTGTGGCTGCGACGGAAAGTCTCCACAGGATATGCTGCATTTTATATTTTTATGTAGATTTTACGATTATCCACGGAAACGCTACCTGGTTGCTCTTTTAAAAAAACTTAATTTTAATCAAATCAGACCAGCCCTTATGTATCTACAACTTTTGCATAAGGACAGTATTCTTCAAGTAACTGAATTTTTAAAGCTATGTGTAAGGATGAGAAATTGTATGGATCAGTGATGGTCTTCTGTGTTGATTTATTTCTCTCCTGAATTTATTTCTTGTATGTAAATTACTGATACTTGTATTTTTTGCACTTTACCATATATTCATATATTTATTGTATTTTTAAATTGCATTGTTGCACATGTACTCTTATGGTTTGAATCAAAACCAAAATAACGTCTCTATTGAATTGAATTGAATACTCTTAAGTGCATTATAATCCTCGCGGTTGAATGCTAACTTTGGTTTGGCTTTATCTAAACATGTCGTGTAAGGTGTCATACGCTTTGGAATACTACTCCCTCGCCAATTCTGGCAACGGGGGTAGCATTCCACCCTTCTAGAGGGAGAAGACATGTTAGTGCTGACTATCCCGGTTAAAGTTAACTAGCACCCCAGCGTCACAAAATGGACGCTGCTGCCACAGACACAAGTCTGACCTCCTGCTGCTGGGAGTCCTTCCAGTCACAAAGGTTTGGACAATAGGTTTCCTGCCTGGAGAGGTGCGAGCACCACCCCAGCTTGGACTTTGTGTATTGGGACAGGGAGGGCTGAATAGATTGAGACACTGCCTGAGGCACACTAGGTGCTTCATGCATACCCCAGTTCGAACCGGTTGCTGGGGCACTCCAGCCCCAGCTCTGGCGCGAAACTGGACAAAGGAAAGGGAGTGTAACCACTCCCCTTCCTGGTCCCACCCATAGGAGAGACCTAGAAAGTAATCCAGCCCCTTTTAGTTGTATAAAGGTAGGAGCAGAGTCCTGAAACTTTAGATCTGATCCTGAACTGAAACTTGAAACGAAGCTCTGGACCTTCGACGTTCTGCTGAAGCTGAAGACTGAAGAATCTCCCTTGTGGCCAAGGAGTGACCACCCTGGGCAAGCAGGCACCACCCAGCAAATCAACGGCTTGCTTTGTCGAAGCTCCCGCCGGGACCCAAGCACAGAGCCTGACAAGACCCAGACTTCCAGACCTCTCTGACACTCTCTTCACGTCTGCAGCATAGCTGAGATCCGTGGAGGCGACAAGACACGTGGGACCATCCATCTTGAAAAGTCCACGACTTGGGGGGCGTGGCTAAGGCAGCCAACATGGCGGATGCGGCTTAGCAGAGCTCCGTCCCGCCGATTTATCATCCGTTAACTTATCCTGCTTCCCCCTCACCCACGAGTGTCCTGACGTTGTGTGGTGCAGCGGAGGGTACCCGGCAGGCATAGAGTGACTCTGGGTCGAATTAGAGGTACAGAACGTGAGAAGTTGCGCCCGGAGGCGGAGCGGCCTGCATCGGGAAGTGGCGCAGGGGACCTCGCGTTTGGTGACGCCCGGAGAAGGAGGAGGACCGGCGCCAGTCTGACAGGCGCTGGTTCGGACACTGTCCGCCTAGTGCAGTGGTGCGGCGTTGGAGAGTGTGACTTGGCGGACCAGGCCGGTGGATCCGGGACTGCGACAGGGGAACCAGATGGCCGCAGCATAGCCGAGACCAGAGCACTGATCATCGGCTGGCCGGAGGCGGCGGCAACGGCCCGGAGGTACGACTGGGGCCTAGAGGCGCTACCCCCGTGGTGAGCAGACCCGGGGGTGCGCGGAGGCGGCCAAGTGAGGTGGCGGGAGCGGAGGGGCGGGTGCCGAGACCCCGGCGGTCGTGTCGGACCACGGAGGACGGAGCTTCACGCGAGTGAGTGGGCCTCTCTTGGAGGCGGAGTGCAGCGGTCGGCGCCCCGAGCCGAGCTCTTGGGACGGCCATCTTGGGTCGGTGACTCCTCAGACTCGCCGGTTGAGTCGGACCGCGGCGAGCTCCTGGGGGGACTCCCTGACTGCGGGGCACTGGTCGTATGGGAACTGGAAGCGCAGTGATGGCCGCAATATGTAAGGCGGGATCCGTTAGATCGCCCCATCAGCCATCAAAGGACTAGTCCGGGCGACCTGAAGTGACCCAGAGGCCCAGAGACTGGGAGTGCAAGCCTTGGGTTAAGGAAGTTGGAGCCACAGGGTCGACAGGCGCAAGGCAAGGAGACGTGATGGGTCCGCAGGGCAGGCACCAGGGGCAACTATTTGGATTGGTGGATTACTGGGTGAGGCCCAAGTCATCGCCGCTTGGCTGTCTGGGCCTGGTGCTCCGCCAGGGAGGTGGCTGGCGGGCCCCGAAGGACGATATCTTGACGGAGGAGGCCCCCCGGTGGCGAGGTGCCGGAGCCACGAACTACATAAGGTGAGACCCAAAAGTCCGGCCCCATCAGCCATAGATCATGACCAGAGGCGGGAGTGGCGGCGGAGCCTCGAAACAGGGAACTATTGATAAATTCACCGGCCCAAGTGGGAACGCCGGGGCTTCGGGGAGTCACCAGGTCCAGGGGACGGACAATGCAGCTCTCCTGGCGGCGATCACCCAGTCTAGAGACACATTGGATGCCAAGATAGGGGCCGTTGGGGCTGATGTTACTCTATTGCGCCAAGACCTGCGGAATGCAGTAGCCCGTATTACGGAAGCAGAAACTAGGATCACTGGAGTGGAGGATGATGTGGCGATACTAAAGAAAAAAGTTGCCAGCATGGAAGGGATACAGAAGGGCCTGGCGCTCCGGGCAGAGGATGCCGAAGGGCGGGCTCGGCGCAACAACTTGAGGTTCGTTGGATTTCCGGAAGACTGCGAAAAGGGCAACATGGAGGACTTTCTCACCAGGTGGCTGGAGGGCTGGCTCCCACCGTAGTCCCTCTCTCGTTGCTTTGTAATTGAACAAGCACATAGAGCGCTTACCCAGATGCCGCCGGTTGGCGAGCGCCCACGGCCGGTGATAGCCAAGCTACTCAATTACCATGATCGGGACACTATCCTGAGACAAGCCCGATTGAAGGAGCCCCTCATGTGCGACAATCAGCGGATTCTGATATTCCCGGACTATACAAGGCTGGTGCAGCGGCAGAGGCAGTCCTTCACAGCAGCCAAAGCTCGCCTGAGAAACCTCAAAATCCAATACGCCTTACTTTATCCGGCTCGCCTACGAGTGGTTTATCAGTCGCGTACTCTGTTCTTTAACTCTCCTGAAGAAGTATTCACCTGGACTGATGAGACAGTACAAGTTAGGCTGCATACCCCGCCGGCTCGAAACTGATTCGTCCTCCTCGGCGGTGCCGCTGCGGACCCCCAGACGCTCACGAAATAGGAGTAACTGGAGATCCCGCTCATCGAAACGATCCCCCACTAAGGGGGGAGGTACGGAGGAGACCGAACCTCCAGAAACTCAGACGGTGGATCCGTAAGGAGCGACGGAACACAGGTTACCTTGTTGAGATGTACCACAGCGCAGGCAACGTGCGCAGACACAAGAGGCCTAGCTGGTGATGGTGAACGCTATTTTAGAAGCACCGTGAAATTGTGTAACAGATTTAGACTTACAGATATGGGATGCGGGTCGGGTGGGGAGGGGCGGACTGCAAGGCGGACACGTGCCTCAGGTTAAAAGCAGTTCGGTTTTCTGGGGGATTGGTTGGGGAGTTGGGGGGCTGTTGGTGGGGCTCCGTTGGGATAGACGGTTTCCGGTTTTCCCGCTAGGGGCTAGAGATGTCCTATACCACAACAGATACTTCAACGTTGCTGAGGTATGGGAGGGGGAGGCTGGGGAGTTGAGGAGGAGTTGAGGGAGTGGCTGCTAAGTTGGGTGTTTTGGGGGGGAAAGGGGGTGGAAGGGAGGTTGAGGGATGGGGGAGGGGGGAGTTGTACTGCACATGGCTGTCTCGATTGATGCTGATGGTGTGTTCATGCCCACTATGCCCTTTGCTGTCTCTGATGTTGTGCTTATGCCTAGATGGGGGCTGAAGACTCCGAGCGGAGGCCCACTGGTGCCTCGATGAAAGTGATGAGTTGGAATGTACGGGGCATGCTTTATAAGATTAAGAGAGGCGCAGTGATAAGGCTGGGAAAAAGGGAGAAGGTGGACGTTCTAGTGTTGCAAGAGACGCATCTGCTGGGCAATAATGCACTCAGCTTGCAGAGGTATGGTTATGACCAGGTCTATCATGCAGGGTTTGTGAGGGGGTCTCGGGTGTGGCGATTTTGGTGCACCGCAGATTGTCCTATACCCACACAAGGCAATGGATTGATCCACAGGGTAGATATGTTTTCATACAGGGGATGATAGGCACGGAGCCGCTAATAATTGGGAGTCTGTACGCCCCGCCCCCACTACAGTGGGCATTGATTGAGAAGCTGTTCACAGTATGGGCTGAGATTCCTGAGGGACTGGCTGTGATCGGAGGCGATTGGAACAATGTTATGCAGTGCCGACTTGACCGTTTCAGGCCTGGGGTGACCCCATTGCAGATACACCAACCAAACTGCGTGACATGGTGCAGGGCATGGGCTGGGTAGACACATGGCGCTACCTCCACACACATGAACGAGAATATTCATATGTCTCAGCGGTGCAAGGCTCGTTCTCGAGACTTGATTATATTTTTGTCCCTACTGCCGTTGTGAAGAGGGTTACCTCGGCGTCCATCCTATCGCATGGGCTGTTGGATCACTCTCCAGTCACAGTAGATGTCACCCTAGACAAAGGGAGGCAGCCATTTCGATGGCGCCTCTCCGTTTGGAACTTACAACAAGAAGCCTACCAGCATCATATGGGGGAGGCTATTGCTCGCTACTGGGAAGAGAATTTAGGCACCGTATCCGACGTGAGGACGGTTTGGGAGGCCCTGAAGCCCACGCTTCATGGGGTGGATATTGCCTGGTGTGCAGCAGCATGCCGGAAACGGAAAGAGGAGCTAGTAAAAGCTGCAGCGGCTGTGGAACTGCTGTAGGCTCTATGCGGGGATGCGAGACACCGAGAGGAAGTGGGACAGCTACTTCTGGCGCAACAATCATATGCGTCCCTGTTGCTGGATGAGGCTCGACAAGCCTGGCTGGCAACAAGGAGCAGAATCTATCAGTGGGCGACAAGTCCTGCACGATGCTTCATAGGCTCTGTCAAAACACGGTTAAGACGCGGGTATTGCAGGGCCTCGGGGATAGCACTGGGGCCTTAATTTCTGTCCCGAAGGAACTGGCGGATAGCTTCGCTCACTACTTCACGGCCCAATATGCTCCGCAGGACTATCTTCCTGCGCCAGACGTTGATAAATTCATAGCTGACCTTCCACCCCGCGCGCTCCCGGACGACGTACGAGAACGTCTTGAAGCTCCGTTATCAGCTGAGGAATTGGGCACCGCCCTGGGGGAGCTCAATGCCAGCAAAGCCCCAGGGCCTAATGGGTTTCCGAGCGAGTTCTTTAACCACTTGGCTGCTAAGGTACTCCCTCTTCTTCCCATTGACTTTCCATTGAAATCAATGGAAAGTCCATGACGAGTTACCCTTGTCATTAGCGCTGAAGGGGTTAAAAGATATCACCTTCAGTTAGGGTCACACTACAAGGCTGCCCTGGAGGCGGCGAGAGAGGATGGCCTTCTGCCGGCAGACTGGAGACATGCAGAAATCGTGGTGTTCTGCAAACCTGGACGGCCCCCAGATCGACACGAGTCTTATCGACCGATTTCCCTCTTAAACATCGAGGCCAAAATATTGGCCAAGGCGCTTGCAAATTGACTCCTTCCATATATCACGGACCTGATCCACCCGGACCAGGCCGGATTTATGCCTCATAGAGCGACAAGGCACAACATCAGACGCGCACATGTGGCGGTAGAGGCGATGGGTAGGACCGGGGACCAGGCGGCGCTGCTACTAGCTGATATTGACAAGGCCTTCGACTCCCTGAGTTGGACCTATCTGTTCGCGCCCCTCCCACGTCTAAATCTAGGGCCACGTTTTCTGTCATATATACGGCTGCTGTACACTGATCTGACGGCCTCGGTGAGAGTGGCGGGAGCGGCTTCGCAGCATTCCCTATAGGGCTGGGAACCCGACAGGGATGCCCCCTGTCGCCATACCTATTTGCTCTTGCTATGGAGCCGTTGGCCGCCTGAGTTCGGATGGATGCGCAGCTGCGGGGCTTCGAATGGGAGGCAGGCCCTTCGGACAGAATCGCATTATATGCGGACGATGTCTGTTCTTCCTTACAAATGTGAATCGGTCCGGGCCTCGGGTTCTAGAGATAATGCGAATTTTTGGGGAGGTGTCCGGATTGTACCTAAACCCACAGAAATCCACGCTTTGGATGCTGGGTGACCGTGCGGGAATTGGGAGGTGGGCATCGACGCTGCAGACCGCAGCTGGAGGCCTCAAATATCTGTGCGTGTTCTTGACGGTCTCGCCGGCGATTGTTTGGGAACGAAATATTATCCCGGTGTGGGATAAGGTACAACAAGAGATGAAGTGCTGGTCCCGTATGCCCCTCAACATCTACAGCAGGTCAGCTATTTTTAAGATGGTCGCCCTTCCCCGCATGTTATACCAACTACAGAATCACCCATACCCAATTCCGTCGCAATGGTTCCGACAGGTCAACTCAGCGCTGGGCCACTTTTTATGGGCTGGGGGTGCGGCGCGAGTGGCCCTGCGTACTTGTTTTTTGTCCACGTATTGTGGAGGGTTGGCGACGTCAGACATGTTGTCCTATTACCAATTACTATTACCAAGCATCCCACCTCGTAGTCTTGAATGAATGGTGGTACAGTGACAGGGGAGACCCAGCATAAGCCCTTGAGAGGTAACTGATGGACCCGGATTCCTTACACACTATTCTATACTCTGCAAAGCTGAGGAAGAGGCTGCCTAGAGCAACCCAGGTGGTCTTCCAGCTCTGGCGACAGTCGCTGCGTCGCATGGGATGGTGGGGGAGACTGACGGAGGAGATCCCCCTATGGCATAATGGGCGGCTGCCGGCATTGGCATCGTTGCAGGGCTTCTGAGGTTGGGACTCAATAGGAATTTCCACATTAGGCCATGTCCTGAAGGGCTCAACACCTAAATCTTTCCAAGAACTTAGCGAATAATTTTGTATGCCCCGCACGCAGTTCTTTAGGTATCTACAGTTTCGACACGCCCTTACACCCGCTCTGGAGGGATTAAACACCTTGCCCGAATTCAGCCCGATAGAGGCGAAGGTGTTCATGGGGGACCTGGGGGAAAAGTAAATATCCCGTATATATCAAACACTAGTTACACACTGCTCTTCCAACCTACAGACACTACGGGACCACTGGGTGAGAGATGTGGGGGTACTGGAGGAAGAGGATTGGCGAGAAGCCCGTGAGTCCCCCAGAGGAGCGGCTATCGCCATGCGCCTGCGCCTGATACAGTTTAAGTACCTACACCGTGCTTACTATACTAGGGAGAGATTGTGGAGGGCAGGCCTGATTGAGTCTCCAGCGTGTCTGAGATGTAGCCATGACATGGGCGATTTCCTGCACACAGTGTGGGGCTGTGATGGTCTGGTGGGATTTTGGACCGGGGTATGGGACTGTCTGTCGGAGGTGCTGGGATGGGACCTCCCTCGTACCCCGAAATTAGGCCTACTTCATGTTCTTGAAGGGGTGGAGGGTAACATTTACAAGAGGCACCTACTCCTACTAAGCTTTACGGTAGCAAAGAGGGATGTGGTTCAGGCATGGAAGGACCCCAGAGCTCCCAAAGTGGTAGTGTGGAAAAAAGGCCTTGATTTTTGCATGGGATTGGAGCGGCCAATATTCGAAGCCAGAGGCTGTTCCAAGAAACACTATAAAATATGGAAACGATGGGCGGACTACAGGGGTCTGTGGCTGGAACCTCCGGCACGGTTAAGAGATATGGAGGGGCGGGAGTGATGGGAACATGGGGGCGATGTTATACACACTGTCTTATACATGAACAATTTCTGCAGTACCGGAGAGACGCTGTGCAGGGGGTGGGAAGGGAGGGGCTGGGCCAGGGGGGTTGGGAACAGGGGGTGGGGGGTTAGAGGGCATGTTTTCTAATGTTAACTGAATCGCTGATTGTGATGTACTGTACTTGCTGCAGTTCCTCCGGGGTACGGAGTGCTGTGCCTTTTATGCGATTTATCAATAAAAAGAGGTGTTAAAAAAAAAGTCCACGACTTGCTAACTGTGCAGCTCCTGAGGAATCCTCGAAGCTGTGCACTGGGGATTGAGAAGCCCCGAATCCGAGCTCCACCTGCATCGAAGATCAGCCCTCCACACTCCACGAGTTCTGCATGGGGCCCTTCTGCTTGTGTTCTGCTCGATGCGTTGTCCGGTTGCTGGCCCGTTGGCTAGTAGCCTCTGTGACGAAAATCCTTTTGAATCACCTCACTGGTCTGGTTGCTCCATACTGGCCCTTGCCTCCCTGCAAAGGTGAGGCACCTCAGACCTTGCTGGTCTGCATCAGAAGCCTTCTTTGTATCCTGTGTGGGTTGCCTTTGCCAAGGCTTGTTGACTCCAATCCGGCGGTTGACCCCTCCATCTGCGAGAACCTTTGTGGTACAGCTCCTCTCCAGCATCTGGTCGTCCTCGACACCTTCTGGTCCGCGTGGCTGAGGAGACAAGCTTCCCGACAGCACCTGATTGCTCCTCGACGGCGTCTGGTTCCTTCCTGGTTTCACCCGGTCACTGGCTAGTGACCCAGATTCTGTCCCTTCTGCTTTCAGGTCTTCTTCATCCTCGATCCACCCTTGGATCCATCGGGACATCTTCCTCCTGGTCGCCTGCAGCATCTTTCTTCACAGGCTCCATAGACTTCAACGGCGAAACCCGACACATCTTCACACCTATGCACCCGCTTCCTGTGGGTGAGGAAACGCGAGTACTTCGGTGCTCCCAAGGGTATTAACTATCCAAGTGTCTAGGTTTTTAGTTGTTTCCTTCTAGCTAGACCGGAAGTGTCCTAAATCCTTCTTTTTCTAAACTCTAAGTTCCCATTGACTTAACATTGACTCTCGCGTGTGTGTAAAGACACTGCACGCGTTGCCTGTGGGCCTCCTACTCCTAACCTAAAGGTCAGATAGTGTAGCCCCAGCGATTCTCTAGGCCATAGGCCTCTCCTTTTCTTGTGACGTGGTACTTATACAACTTACTTAGTATATGGTTTGCTTCGCCCCTAGGGCCTAACCGTAAATTGTGCAACTTAACGTATTCTGACTAAGTAACTTGTGATGTGCTTTTGCCTCTGTTCTCATAAAGAGTTCAGAGGAGTGTGTTAGTAAATAAATACATATATATTTTATATATATCCTGTGTGGTGTCCTTTCATTTGGTATTCAAGGGGTTACATATGGTAAAACAGCTGGCTTTACACGCCCTCAAGAGTCTTTTAGCCTAAGACTGTTCTGTCCACGCTACCACTAGGATAGCTGGTCTATAAGGTTGACTTACAACCATCACCATAAGGGTTGTTTGGACTGGTTCAAGGTGTTCACTAGAATAGTGAACATCATATACCAAGCCAACTTCTCACAGCCATGTCTGAACTGGGGTGGCAGAGTGGGCTAAAGAACGGTGATGGATTAAACCTATTTCTTTTGACTGGGTGTGAGTGTTTGATTGGTTCAGATCCTCTGTCCATCACCACCCCCTTTTGTACCGCTTTGTTCGCCATAAGTTGGCAGGGTATGCTAAGATGTGAGCCCCTTGCTCACTTTGCCACTGGATTCAAGCAAGCCTGGCTGAAGATGGCTGAAATGCCAGAAACCGGTCCTAGGAAGCTTGTTTCCGGTTCAGGAAAAGCTTAGCTTGGCAGTTCGGGCTGGACTGTTCCCATGAGGCGCAGGGTCAGACTGATTTGCATATTGCCATGTCTGAACAGTGGTGGCAGAGTGGGCTAAAGAACAGTGATGGATTAAACCCAGATCTTTTGACTGGGTTTGAGTGTTTGATTGGTTCAGAAGCTCCATCCATCACCACCCCCTTTTGTACCAGAATTTCCAAGGCGGCACTCGCTTGGAGACGCTTTTCGTAGCGAGTGGAGTTGAGGTCTGTTGTATGCCTTTCCGCCTCTACCACTTCTGCCCGGAGTGCTGAAGAAGATCATGCGCCCGGGCCCAAGTCATCCTTGTAGCTCCTGACTGGGCACAATGGATCTGGTATCCCGAGCTACTCAGCATGTCAGTCGATCCCCCGATTCTTCTGCGTCTTCAGGCGGACCTTCTGTCGCAGCAGCAGGAGACGGTCCTCCACCTGAACCTGTCTAGCCTCCAGCTCCATGCGTGGAAATTGAGCGGCGGCAGTTGAGGCCTTTTGACTTGCTTCCTGAAGTCTGTGATGTCATTCTGGCAGCCAGGCGTCCCCCCACGAAAACGGTATACGCCTGCAGGTGGAACAGATTAGTGGCATGGTGCACAGCAAATGTTGTGGATCCTCCTTCTGCCCCTCTTTCAGAGGTTCTTCTCTTCCTTCTTTCTCTTGCCCAGCAGGGCTCTGCTCTGGGCACTGTCAAAGGCTACCACTCTGCCATTTCAGCCTTCTTAAGGCTTCCTGATCAGCCTTTCCTTTTCAAGTCCCCTGTTGTAAATAGATTCTTGAAGGGCATCACTCACATGTTTCCTCCTGTTCCTTTCGTGATGCCTCAGTGGGACTTGAACCTTGTTCTAAATTACTTGATGTGCGCTCCCTTTGAGCCCCTTCACAATTGTCCTCTCCGTCTTCTTACTCTGAAGACTGCTTTCCTGGTTCCCATCACCTCTGCCAGGAGGGTGAGCGAGCTCCAGGCTCTTTCTTCTAAGCCTCCTTTCCTTTCTGTCCATCCGGACAAGGTTGTTTTAAAAACACATCCCTCTTTCCTGCCCAAGGTTTTTAGAGCCTTCCACATCGGGCAGTCCATCACCTTGCCCACCTTCTTTCCGCCTCCGTATTCCTCGAAAGAGGAAGAGAGGCTCCACCGTCTGGACCCAAAACGTGCGCTCTCATTCTATCTGGATCGCACAGGCCAGTTCTGGTTGGATGACTAGCTCTTTGTTGGTTTCGTGGGCGCTAAGAAGGGACGGGCGGTGCACAAACGAACCATCTCTCGATGGGTCATTTTGTGCATAAAGGCTTGTTATTCTCTGGCTAAAAAGGAGCCTCCGGTGGGGCTGCGTGCTCACTCCACTCGGGCCACGGCGGCTACTACCACCCTGGGTCGGGGAGTCCCCTTGCAGGACATCTGTCAGGCAGCTACGTGGGCCTCGCTGCACACGTTCGCTAGACACTACTGCCTGGACAGCCAAATCCGGAGAGATGGCTTTTCCCACTTTTTCCGTTCTTCAGGACTTTCTGGTGTGATCTTGGTCTGCAGACCCACCACCGGGGTTTGTATTGCTGGGGTATCTATTCTAAGGTAAGGAATCTAACACTACCCTGTTTCTTTCAGATGCACAAGTTACTTACCTTCGGTAACGATACATCTGTAAGAAACAGTAGTTAGTGTTAGATTCCTTACCGCCCCACCCATCCTCCCCGTTCTGCGGACTGATATCTAGGGTTAAGCTATTTCCCTGAGAGCCCTAGTTTCATGGCACCAGTGTCGGTTTTTATCACGGCTCTGCGTTTCTGGCGCGGAAAAGCTATGTATAAGAACTGACATCAGCGCACGAGGGCGGCGTCTAAGTACTCCGACGACGTCATCATGGCACCAACGACGACGGACGCGGAGCCGCGGACAACGCCTACCGATGTTCAAGGGTACTGCTACGCAAAACTTTCCAGATCCAGTCTGATGCCTGGGGATATTCTAAGGTAAGGAATCTAACACTAACTACTGTTTCTTACAGATATATCATTACCGAAGGTAAGTAACTTGTGCTTCAGGCCTACACTGCAGTCCAGCAGGACTCACACAAATCCTTAGCAGTCCGGACCGCCAGGACGGGGCAGGCTGCACACCCGCTCAGCATTTTAGGGGCCCCTGCCTCAGTGCAATGAAAGTCACCGTCCCATGGCGGTGTGCCTGTGCCGGCCACAGTGTATCCGGTGCCACCAAGTCTGTGCCCCGCAAGTCATGGACCCTTTATGATTGAGTCTCGTGGTGTGGACGCCATCATGTCACCTCCGGCATTAGGGAATGTAAAGTGGCAGGGCCCTAGGCCCTCATGCATGAATAATAGCCACACGGATACACCCAGATAGAGACTGGAAATGGCATCCAGCATGTGCGCCTGGACCTTTTTATTGGCAGAGTCACATGTCCTGTGATGCTTGTGCTGGATGGGTGTGGTGTGGGTGTAAACCAGCCATGAGGGAGTGGCTGTGGCATGCTGACAACTAGACCTGTGATCAGCAGATCACAACAGGGAAGACCTGAGATATGTAGCGTTGTCGTCCTTCCCTGTGAGGGTAAGCGGAGTGGGCTGGCATGGCATATGCCAGTCCAGCGTAAGGGTGTGAACAATGACCCTGGGGTTCTGGGCGTGGTTCCATTCTGGGCTGGACAAGGAAGTAACTACTGCGTGTGTCTCTGTTGTAGTGTGGGCGCCACCCGGACCACAATTGGCATTGTGTTACCCCGTGACCCAAGTCCCACAACATGAGCATCATGGACGTATGGGGGAATCACTGCCCCTACATTCATCCATACTTCTACACTTGACAGATCATAGACATGACATCTGTGTGAATATGAATGTTTATTGCACATTCAGAGGAGTATTGTAGCTGTACAGGGCCATGCATACCACACTTTACATTGTTGGCCCGTGGAGGGCCAGCCAGAGTCCTTTAGGGAATGACAAGTTCATCGGACAAGGAAGAGTACAGTCCGCAGTCTGAATGCTGTGTCATTGGTGACCAAACAGAATATGGCACTCCATGTCTAGGTCCAAGGTGAGTGTCGCAGTGTGTATCGTGGGACAGTGTAAGGTGATGATGCAGAGGACAGAACCAAGCAGAAACCGTTAAGCTTATTTTGCGATAATTATCACATGTTCTTGAGAATATCCCCCACAATGTGGGTCAGTGTGTGTGTTCAGATGTTCAGCATGGGGCAGCACTTGATTACTGCATGTAGTGTGCATGCTATGTTCTGATAAGCTGAGTGTTCCTAACTACTTGTGGCATCTGATTGTTTGGTATTTTAGGAATGCTCGCGCTTTTGGCCAAACATGTTTTATTGGGGCCAATTTCCTCAGACCTTTAGTGTAATAGCTGCCTATCTGTAGGAGCAATCTGGGTTTTCCCTGTTTTCTCATTTGTCTTTTGGCTAAGTGTAACCCCACCAGTGACCTATCAATCGATAGGCTTGGGTTTGGGGCGCAGGGCCTATCTGACCACCTATCTTTGACTCGGGGTTAATGAGGAGGTCACCTCAGGTGAATTCAACACCAATAATACAGGTTTGTTATTACGTGTATATTTAACGTTCATTTATATCGCATTTAGCGACATTCTTATTATTATGCGTATATTTGTCATAGTGTACGTTGACATCGTGTTTACCAGTATTGACATGGTTATGTGTACATATATTAAGGCATACATTCACATTGCATATACTGATGTTAACAGATTTCTTTGTTGTCTTGTCAATTTCTTTTTCAATTGTTTTGTTTCTCGTTCAAATGCTTTACAGTTGTTCCTTTGTGCAAGGCTGGCTGCTCACAGCCATAGAAACTTAGGGATGATCTGAAGTTTTGGCTAAAGAGACCTAAAAGTCCTAAGGGGGTTGGTAAGCGTATTACATGGTGAGGTTGCACAACGACACCATAAAATATACCCCATTACCTCACATCTATCCCCTCTTTGTGAGATACTTTCTGTGCTGAGATTTTTCTCGCTGACTGTATTAAGGATTTAGTCTGTAGGCAATAATAACTTTAGAAAATTATGATACAAACAGAAACTGTTGGTGTTAGTAGGCAAATATTTAAACCATTTTGAGAACAGTCTATGGAGGGTCTTCTGATTTTCCAGTATCACTAATCCAACAGTTTTCTTTTTTAACGTTTTAATGTTGTATACGTTACATATTGCTGTCACTTCTTCAATTGTGTTTTTTAGGTTAAAAATTTGAAGTTATTAGCTGAAGAAGCAACAAAAAGCCAAAAGGATATAGATATACGATGCCAGCACAAAATTGCTGAGATGGTAGCACTTATGGAAAAGCACAAGGTATTTTTCATGTTTGGATTGAAGTGCTCTGATAAAGATATCAATGTATTTCATTGCTAATATTGGGTACCATATGCCTCTTCAGAGAGCCAAGTGTTTAATTTTAATTTAATTATCAGAAATCACTATCTGATAAACCTTTAATAAAGGAATAATTAATGTGTAGAACGTAGAAGATTTTTTGCAAGAACACATCTTGATCAAGTAATGTTCATAAACAGAGAACTTAAAGTCATGCTTCAGTAACTTAAATTAGCAATAAGCAAGTGAGCTTTGAATGCACATCTCTTGAAAACACAATCTGATAAAGACTTCTAGCTGCAGATTCCTTACCTTAGTATATTTCCCAGATGTCAGTCTGGAAAATTTGGAGCAGTGCCTCTGCATGCTGGTAGGTTGCGCCAATCCAATCAGCGCCATAGGTGTTGTCCACACTGGATGTGACATACACAGTGCCTATATAGGTGCCACCCAAGTGTGCTGACATCAGTTCCTTTCATTGGATCCGGATGAGCTACCATAGTAATTTTGTTTGCTAACACTTTGACTTTTTGTGGATCTTTTTTGAGCTTTTAGCTGCCTGTGTGCCTTAGGGGTGTCCCCAGAGAAACCTATAGGTTTTAAACCCTGTGTAGTCTGTCATGGGCACATGTCATTGCCAGACCCCCATCTGGTTTGCTTTTGAAACCTGGAGCCAGACCACGACTCCAGGGCCTGCCCCGACTGTCGTGCTATGAATCTCAAAATGATCCAGGAGTGTGCCATTGTAGGAAGCTGGATTTTTATGTAGTGTGTGTGAGAAGTTAGCCTGGCATATGATGTCCACTAGTTCTAGTGGGCACCTTGCACCAGTCTAATCGATCCTTATTGGTGAGGGTTGTAAAGTCAACTTTATAGAAAGCTATCCTAGTGGTAGCATGAACTAGCAGTCTTCAGGCTAAGACTTCAGTAGGCGAGTTATGCAAGTTGTTTTACCATATATAATCCCTTGAATACCAAATGAAAGGACACCATACAAGGTATATATCAAATATATATGTATTTAATCTAAACACAACCCCTCTGCACTCTTTATGAGGTCAGAGGTAAAAATACAATACAAGCCACACAGTTAATACACAATAAGTTGCACTGTATACGTTACGCCCTAGGGGCCTCACTAACCATATACTAAGAAAGTGGTATAAGGACCACGTGAGAGTTAGAAAGCAGGCCTGGGGCCTGTAAAATTTCTGGGGCTACACTAAACGACCATTTATTAGGAAGTAGGAGACCCACGGGAGCCGCGTGCAGTGTCTAAACACAGGCGCGGGTTCCCATTGACTTTCTATGGTGTTCGTAAAAGTTACAAAGTTAAATATTAAGGACACATCCAGATGGACTTGGATGGAACCCTTTTAAACTAGGACACTTGGAGAGTCAATACCCATGGGAGCACCGGAGTACTCAAGTTACCTCACCCAGGGAAGCCGGGTGCATAGGTGTCTTATCGTGTCGGGTTTCGTTGTCGTTTTCTATGGAGAGCTGCAAAGAAGTGCTGCAGGCGACCAGAGGAAAATATACGGGTGGATCCAAGGGTGGATCGGAGATGTGAAGAACCTGAAAGCAGAGGGGACAGAGTCTGGGTCACTAACCAGTGACCAGGAAGGAACCAGGAAGGAATCAGGTGATGTCGGGTGCTTTGCAGGTGAGGATGGTGAGCTTGTCTCTTCAGCCACAAGGTCCAGGAGGCATCGTTGGATTCGAGCTGTCCCACAATGTATCAAGATGACTGCGATGTCGGTATCCGGATTGGACCCAACAAGCCTTGGTAACCGCAACCCACGCAGGATGACAAGATTGCCTCTGTTGCAAACCAGCAAGGTCTGTGGCACTTCTCCTTATGGTGGAAGCTGGAGCAAGCCTGGAGCAACCAGGAAAGCAAAGTAGTTTCAAGACGGCATCTTCGGGGGGCTCACTAGCCAATAGGCAAGCAGCCAAAAAGACGCATCGACCACAAATGTGAAGGCAGGGCCCATGGGACACTCGCGGAGTGTGGGACCCTGGGCTTCGGTGAAAATGATGCTCGGGGCTAGGGCTTCTCGTACTCCGATGCACAACTTACTGAGGCTTCAGGAAAGGAGTGCAGTTAGCAATATGCAGGATGTCCAAGTTGTCTGGTCCCACGTCTCTCGTGTCTGCCAGGGTCTCAGCTTTGCTGTGGATGTGGGTCGGGGTCAGAGAATTCTGGAAGTCCAGTTCTTGATTCGCAGAGTCTTCTGGTTCTGTCAGGAGCCTTGAAACTGCAGACCAGCAAAGTTGCTGATGGTGCCTGTTTGAACAGGGTGGTCACTCCTTGACCACAAGGGAGATGTCTTCCGTCTTCTAGTCAGAATAGAATGTCGAAGGTCCAAGAGTTCTGTATCAATGTTTCTTTCCAGGATAATCTGAAGTCCTGGGGACACAGCTCCTATACTTATACTAAGGATGGGGTCTGGATTACCTGACTAGGTCCCTCCACCTTACCCAGGCTGTGTGAACAGACCTGTGGTGTCAGTTTGGAAGGCAAACCAGGGGTGGCACAATACATGCTGCAGCCCCTGGTAGGCCTAGGGTGCACCTATGCCCTGGGTACCTAGAGTACCATAAACAGGGGCTCAAAAGGGTGACCCAGTAACCAATCTGGTATGCACCTAGAGTGCATGGTATCAATTTAGAGAGAGAACAGCTGGGCTGTGGGTCTGTATAGCAGGCCCACAGCCACATTAAAGTGGATCGAGGATGAAGAGGACCTGAAAGCAGAGGGGACAGAGTCTGGGTCACTAGCCAGTGACCGGGTGGAACCAGGAAGGAACCAGACGACGTTGTGGAGCAATCAGGTGCTGTCGTGAAGCTTGTCTCTTCAGCCACGCGGACCTCCAGGATTGTTAAGCCCTGCCATAGGAGTGACTTATAGGTTACTGTGTGTCTATATATAAGGGTAGATATAGGAATACTATACCTAAGCAAGGGGAGATTACACAACCTTGCCCCAGCTGGATGATCAGCCAGTTGTGTCAGTTTGAGTGGCCAGCCAGGGGTGGCATAATACATGCTGCAGCCCCTGGTAGGCCTTGGTTACACCTATGCCCTTGGCATCTATGGTGCACTTGTACAGGGGCTGATAAGGTGAACCAATTCCCAATTGTGGATGTACCTAGAGTAGAATGTGGCAGGTGCATTCTTCAAGAAGAAATTATTTGAGGAAGGGCACTCCTTTTTTATTAACTTTTTCTGAGCTGTTTAAGAATAAACTACACTATGCTTACTCCTGAGGTTTGCACAATGTCCCAATTGCGCTTAATACATAAAATCAACCAACCAACCAAGCGAAACTGCTTGCCCTCTGTGCACTGTTGCTTATCCCTGCTGGGAATTCTTAAGCAAAGCTAATCAAATTTCTTTCATGACATTTCGCAAAATACTCAACATTTGGTTTTTGTCAATACTTTTTTACTGAAAGTATACAATTGATCAGAACATTATTACATTTCATAATATTCAGTTTACATTTACGATACATTCCTTTAACAATCCATTGTTTCTTTCGAGAAATGCCCAGTTGCCCTATGCATTTCGGGCCCCACGGCCCTTCGTCAGGGGGTGTATCTGAAAAACATTAAACAATACATTCACAACACTAATATGACCTCCAATGACATAGGTTACAGTCATAAACTTCCATGTTTCATATACAACATTACATCATCAAATGATAATTTAAAAAAGATTTTGCAATTGGTAACTAATGTTATAGTGAAGAAAATGAAAGGAAAAAACAAAACTATGTCGTGACCGTTAGCCATTATTATACTGAATAAGCCCGACCGGCTAAAAAAATCACTCACTTATGTGTGGAAACCCGTGATATTCAAGAAGAACTATTCTGACTTTTCAGAGTCGTTCCATAATGAACTCGCACCTAACTGTAGAAAAGGAAAGAGTCTCACTCCACTGTAAACATCACTGTTGAGTGAGAGTAAAAAGTACTGGGTTTGCACTCAGAACTAACCTTGGTGGGAACGACACTCTAATTTCATGCAATTATGAACTTCTGGTTTCCGCGTTCCAGGGTGCCTGAAAAAGCACATAATTTTAGTAACCTCGTTCTGCTGAATGAATACTGTACATTATAAATACGAAGACGGGTCACGATTCTGTGTTTCAACAGTCTGCCCTGCGGAGTCACTTTCACTGTATTTAAAAGATGATGTCCATTTTACACGAACACCGCATTGGTAATATTCGCTCTAAAAAACAAAGATAAAGATTCATGGCCCCGTTAGAGCCTCGACATTTTAAAACGAACCTACTCGTCGACTGAAAGTGGCCCGCCGTACCTTAGTTTGAGCCTGGATACAATTCCCGATGTCAGCGAACGGTGCCGCCTGAAGTTTAGATGCCGCCCGGTGTTTGCGAAATCACTCTTTCACGCATGCGGAGAGGGGTTGGCCTAACGGCTAAGGCGCTCGACCTCGGACCTGTTGAACTTGGTTCGAGTCTCGGTAACGACGCCAAAAACCCCCTGTGATTCTGGGCAAATCACTTAATCTCCCCGTGCCTAAAAAAATGAAAGTGTGTCCTCATGTAACGTAACTGGTGCTATGTAAAGCACTCTGATAACTGATTCGGTTCGGTTCAAGTTCGCGGTATATAAAACTCTAAAAAAAAAAAAAAGTGTGTTTGAGAGATATGGAAAGCGGACTCTCTCGGCTGTAGGGTAAATTCGATACTAACTAGTGTGGCGCGCCATGTTGAAACGTGTCTGGGCAGTGTTTCAACTGTGAAAAAAACTGCAGGGAAATGATAACTGCAGGGAAATTAAAGCTAATGGGAAATAATAACGAAAAATATATGGTGTGATGAAATGTTTTCAACCTTACACAACTATTGGTAAACATTGAGAGAAAAATAAGGCAGAAAATATCAAAGGAAACATATAGAAACAATACTTCTCAGTAATTAACATTGCAACATCAATAAAATACAATCATATGACCGAACTCAGGTCTGTATGCTCACAACAATACTGCAGTGATTACAAATACAAAATTACAAAATGGTTACAAAGAAATTAACTTCAACTTGGCCACCTGCTGTAACCCTGTAAGTGCTTCCTGAGGCGCCTCGTTGCCTACTTGCATCTATTCTCTGACCCTGCTCTGACCCTCGAAGCAGGGTCAGAGAATAGTTACAATTAAACAATGAGGCGCCTGTCCCAACAATTAGACCTCAGCAGGAAGCACTTACAAATTAAAAAGCAGGTGCCCGATTTGAAGCTCAAATTCATTAACGCATTATAATCAGCCCAAGAATCTAGTGAGCACGGTTGATGCTAGGCAGGTGTGCTTTCTCCCCAGATCTACCGTCTACAATTAGCTGTAATCCGTGCTGGGGTCTAGGCATCCACGAGTTTCTCGAGCGCAATCCCCCTGTACTTCCAGTGACCAGGAGGCTGCTTTCTCCTCATCTTCTGCGCTCATCGGTCTCTGACCTTTATAAACAAGAGGCATGTGAACTCGCACAGAAGCCCGGCCCCACACGCACTAGGCTATGCAACCTCTTCCCTCCCTTTCCCCCACTGTGATGGACAGCTCACTCGAGGGACCTCGGCGCCTATGGGCGTGGTGGCAAAGTTACAGACACATGTCGTCACTGAACACAACTCTTCTGGGCATTTACACAGCTGTAGTGCAGGAAAGCACGATACATTTACCCAACGAGGTAGCACTTACTGCTTTCTCCTCATCTGCTGCTCTTATCGGTCTCTGACCCTTCATAAACAAGAGGCATGCGAACTCGCACAGAAGCCCGGCCCCACACATACTAGGCTTTGCAACCTCTTCCCGCCCTTTCCCCCACTGTGATGGACAGCTCACTCGAGGGACCTCGGCGCCTATGGGCGCGGTGGCAAAGTTACAGACACACGGGGTCAACTCTTCTGGGCATTTACGCAGCTGTATTGTAGGAAAAGCACGATACATTTACCCAACGAGGTAGCACTTACTGATTACCCAGTAGAAAGTACTCCAGTTGAGTATGGTGCAAATTGCAAAAAAATCCACGATTTCACGGGAAAATCCGCAAATTCATGGATTTTTTGAGATTTCGCGCGAATTCGCGGACCGCTGATTCGCAAAATTCGCCCATACTTAGAAACAAGATATGGACCCTGCCAAACTGTAATGTACAAATTGTGAAATGCCAGGATAAGGTGTTACCCCCCACCGGGCGGGTGGACACGGGGGGAACTTCTTAGCCCAGTTCTGCCCACAGGCACCTGGTAGTGTTGGGCGGTGTGGGAGGGGAACCCACTTTTCACCAAACTAAAAGATAGTGATGTTCCCCCTGGGGGCTGTTACCGGATAAAGCCAGTGGCGAGACACGACTGTCATGACAATGAGAGTGTATTCTTGGGTATTAAGAGTGTATTCTTGGGTATAGCACTGTTATGCATGTGGGGGGCAGACGTGGGCGGCGGCTGGAGCTGAAGCCGGCACACTCTTACCCTTTAGGAGTTTTTAGCGGGAGGGGGCGGTTTCCTCACTCCCAGGTTGGGGTTGGGCGAAAGGCGCTCTGCAAATTGGGGTTGTGGGTAGTTTGAAACCTACAGAGCAGGGAAGCAGGGTGGGGGTGTTGTTGTTGGGGGGTCAAACCATTTTGGGGATGGAGGGAGTTGGGGGTCAGTTTCAGGGTCCGGGTTGGGGGTTGGGGGCGGCCTGGAGCAGGGGGGATGGTTGGAATGGTCACACCGGGAATGTACAGATATGTTTATGCAACGTGCCAGGAAATGCAGGGCTGTTCTTATAGTGGAATGCGCTTATGGCTATGAAGTGGGATAAAAGCCTTAAGATACTGAGCTGGAATGTCAATGGGTTGGGGGATAAGCTTAAGAGGACTATTGTACTGCAATTTGTTAAACGTCACTTCCCGGATGTGGTACTTTTGCAGGAGACCCACCTGTTGGGCAACACGTGCCACGCGCTGAACAGATGGGGGTACTCTCTGGTGATCCACGCCGGTTTTCCCTCAGGGTCCCGGGGGGTGGGAATCCTTCTTCGTCGCAGCTTCCCCCTTGTCATTGACCACACAGAATCCGACCCGCTGGGGCGTTTTGCGGCTGTCTCGGGGAAATGGGAGGGGGGCAGGCTCAACCTGGTAACGACTTATATCCCGCCGGGTCTCCAAACTCAATCTTATCAAGACTTGGGTAGGCTTCTCCTTTCCCTCCCAGAGGGGCAACTCCTAGTGGGCGGAGACTTTAATGCTGTGGTTTCAGGAGACATTGATAGGCACCCACCTAGGGACATACCGACAGGGCACATGTGGTTAGCTGACTTCCTGGAGGCGTTTGGCCTACTCGATCTCTGGCGCCTACGACCCCTGACGCACAAACAATATACTTTCTTTTCAGGCCCACACCGCTTGTTCTCGCCCATAGACTACATCCTAGCACCCATGCACCAGGGCACTACCATTCAAGTTGTCACACACCTAGTAAGGGGTATCTTGGACGACTCCCCTCTGTGGGCCCACCTCACAATCTGTGATCGACGGGAGGGGTATGTCGCGCCGATTAACGCCTGGTACCTTCGCAGCGAAGAGATTAGGAAGAAACTGACTCTTTCAATTGACCAGTACTTTGAGAGTAACAAAGGCACTCTAGAGTCTTCAGTAGTATTGTGGGAGGCCTTCAAGACCGTGCTCAGGGGAGAGGCCCTTTCTGCGATTGCTGGCCGACGCAAAGAACAGGAGGCGCAAATTATAACTGTGGAAAGTGATCTTCTTGCACTAGAAAATGCAGCACAGGATGATGGGACCCCAGAAACTGTACATTGGATGCAACTTAAAGCGGCTGAATATAACGCCCTGGCTACTGATGCCGCTAAGATTCTAGCAAGAGATAGGGAGGGCAGACTATACGATCAAGGAGACAAAGCGGGTAAGCTCATAGCCTGGTTAGATAAAAAGCGGCAGGCGCAGAGAGTGGTCGCCAAGCTCCGGGCTAAATCAGGGGCCGTCATTACGGAACCCTGAGAGATTGTTAGGGAGTTTGCGAGGCACTTCCATCAGGTTTACAGTAGGGGGTCGGACCGGCTGGAGGAGGACTCGGTTGACCTACTAGCCGACATCAGATTACCCGCGCTCTCTGCTGCTGAAAGGGAAAGTTTGGAGGCGCCACTTACCGTCGAGGAGCTGTGCAGGGCCATTTGAGATCTTCGGCCGGGGAAGGCCCTTGGGCCTAATGGTCTCCCAATCGAGCTGTACAAGCTCAAACCCGACAGCCTTAGCCCACACCTAAAACTAATGTTTGAAGAAAGTAGGGAGAGGGGTGTTTTACCACGAGACCAACGTATGGCCACAATCGTGGCCATCCCTAAAGAAGGAAAACCGAAAGACCTGTATGCCTCCTACAGGCCCATCTCTTTATTAAAGGCAGAGCCCAAAACCCTCGCCAAGGTCCTCGCAAACAGGCTTAAGCCAGTTTTAACTACGTTGGTCCACCCGGACCAATCAGGCTTTATAGCCCATCGTAACACGGTGCTCAACATGCACCGTCTGCACGGGGTGCTGGGACGCTGTTACACGATCCAGGAGGATGCAGTTGTGGTGTCACTGGACGCCGCAATGGCATTCGACACTTTGGAATGGCCATATATGATGGCAGTCCCCCAGAAATTGGGCTTTGGTCCTAACTTCATCGGATGGGTGCGTCTCCTTTACTCCGAACATTTGGCCCAGGTCACGGTTAACAACAAAACCTCTGAGGTTTTTACCCTAGGGAGGGGGACGCGACAGGGGTGTCCCCTCTCACCTCTGCTTTTTGCCCTTTCTCTGGAACCCCTTGCTGCCTGGATTAGACAGGATCCCTCATAGAAGGGCTCCGGTGGGCTGATGGATGGGAGGACAAGATTTCGCTTTACGCGGACGACATCCTCCTATACCTTGCAAAGCTTCGAAAGTCCCTCATTGTAGCCCTGGACATCTTCACTAGTTTCGGAAGGAACTCAGGGTACAGAATTAACTGAGGTAAGTCCTCATGTATGCTCTTCATGGAGACCCTCCAGTTGTCAAGAAGCAAGGTTGTACACAGTTCCCCTAGGGTTAGACAGGTAATAAGGTCTCTCTCCCAGCTAGCTGAGAGTCAGCAAGGGGGTGTGAAATGCTAGAAGGTCAGCAAGTTCCTTGACGGAACTAAGGAAGCCTCACACAACTGATGAGCTGGATGACATGTCTCATTCAGCCTACTTGGGATGTTGTTTAAATCATCGGCTTCCTGCTCCTACGTCGAGCCGGCGCTGCAATGCCCGACGGGTGACAACAAGTGTCACTCTTTTACGGAGGTCTTTTGTTCCTTGCCGTGATATGTAGAAACTTGTAAGGCTAGAAAAAGTGAGGTAGTGAGCAAAAGGTGAATAATTTAAAAAAAGTTGGATAGTCCAAGAGGGAACCTTTATTCATGTGGCTAGCCACTTTATTAAAAAGTGCAGAGAGGGGTACTGAGGACCAAAGTAACTATTAGTGTGGCCTCATATCAACCCTCCACTTGGTCAACATGTTTCATGCCCGGCAGGGCAATTCTTCAGGACCGAAAAAGTGCTCATATAATCCTTATGTGCCCAAGGGTGAGCTACAGGGTATTGATAATACAACCTGAGAGGTCTAGGTCTATAGCGGGCGAGGAATACTGCATCACCGTCAGACCCTTGTGAGCCCAAAGGCAGTCTGCGCGGCTAGTTCCTGTGGGGACTGCGCTAGGGACCTAACCCTTAGCGGCGAGGAGACTGCGCCGATATCACCTACCCCCACACGGACGGCGTGTACTACACGCGGAACAGCCCTCCAGTTGTCCCACGCGACTGCCCGATTAAGGTGGCCACAGAAGGGTTCATGTACTTGGGAATTTTCATTACTAAAGAGACAACCACTAGGTATGAGAAAAATCTGCTGCCGCCTCTACAGCGGCTTAAAAGAGATTCCGCCACTTGGCAGAAATTCCCGCTGTCCCTCCTGGGCCGGGCAGCGCTCTTCAAAATTATGGCACTGCCGCGATTCCTTAACGCTCTACAAAACTACCTGGACTTAGTCCCGCAGTCATATTTTGCTACCATTGCAGCCGCACGGAGAGAACTTTTGTGGACTGGAATGCCCCATATATCCTTGGAGAGACTCACACGGGGATGGTTTGATGGGGGCATCGTGCTCCCAGACATCCGGAAATACTATTGGGCTGCGCATCTCTCGGCCATAAACCAGGGTACCTACTGCGATGGAAGCAACCCGGGATACAGCATGGATCGATGGTTCCTTACGGGCGGCAATTTTGAGGCCGCTCTTTACTCTCGGCCTGGCAGGTACTCACTCACTGGGCCCACGAAACACTCTGTCCAATTATGGCATATAGCACAGCAAAAACTGGGGTGGGCTAACATGCTAACAATGGCTACTCCACTATGGGTCTCAGAAAGGCTGGGCACTCTGGGTCACCCCAAGGGGTTCCGCAACTGGAACCTAATAGGGATTTCCCACATTAAGGATCTATGGGGTCCAGACGGGGTTGTGCCATTCGCTTTGCTCCAACGCACCTACGATCTGGCGCAGACAGAATATTTTCGGTACCTCCAGGTTAGGCACTCCCTTCAGACTAACATCCTGTCGGAGACTCAGCCCCTAGAGTCCTCTCCCCTAGAGGACAGGCTGCTAGATGGCCACCTCCCAGAGCGCGCCATTTCCCTCACATACAAGAAACTTATCAATCACTCCCCAGATCCATTGTTAACTCTCAAGGGAAAATGGGAGGCAGATGGGCTTGAAATAGATGAGGAGGAGTGGAGAGGAGCGTAGGCATCCCCCAGGGAGGTGGCGATATCAGCCAGACTTAGATTGATCCAACTGAAAATTCTCCACCGGGTTTACGTTTCTGGCACTAGGCTGATGCGGATGGGCCGTAGTGTGGATGGACTCTACAGGAGGAGGTGTGGGGAGGTAGGAACCTACTTCCATATACTGTGGGAATGCCCGTGCTGCAGACTTATTGGAAACAGGTACTCGATTGTATGCAAGAGGTTTGGGGGGCGGAATTGCGACTGGAGGCGAAGAGATGTATTTTGAATATCTGGGAGCCCACTAACCTGCCACCGAGGGGGAAGCTTCAGGTGAAGCTGGGGTTGGCAATCGCAAAGCGAAACATTGCTAGGCTGTGGGGGGCAGGAGCGCCACCGACACTCAGTTCCTGGAAGAAGGACATGGGTTGGTGCATGATTCAGGAAAAGACAGTGTACGTGGCACAGGGTTGTCCCTGAAAATGGGTGGCGGTGTGGTCCAATTGGAATGACTATCGAGGTACCATATGTTAGCCCCCCCGAATCACACCCATTGACGAACTGATTACGTTGTAAACTGCTATTGAGATTGTCCTGCTGTGAAACGTCCTGTATTGAAAAGGCTATGTGTATACTGAGTTTCTTATGGTACGTATGCGGCTACTGTATTCCCTGATTGTGCTGACCACCACTTTATTTTTATTTATTTTTTGCAAATAAAAAGATTTTAAAAAAATAGAAAATGCTGTCTTTGGCTTTGCATCATCAGCTAGTCTGATCTGCCAGTAGCCAGCTGTCAAGTCAAATGTACTCAAAAACTTGGCAGACCCCAGTCTGTCAATGAGTTCATCTGGGAAAACACAAACTTCCCAGGCAGTAGCCCGAGGAGGGAACAAGAGGCAGTAGGGTACTGGGAGACGGTCAGCCTCCAATCAAATATAGTGAACACAATAGAGACCGCTCCCAGCTATAGACCAAATTAAATGTGCAGTGAGGTGCCTAGTGATAATGAGGCATCTCACAAAAAGTGATAGACTGGCATCACACACCACCAGGTTTCATGCTTCATCATCTGCCAGTCCTCGCCCTCCAGAAACCGCGTTTGGTGGAGGGCGGGCATACACCTGGAGACAGTGATGCACTTCTAAGTGAGTGGGGGCCCAAAAAGTGAAAATTAAAAGGCCATCACAGTACACCCATAAATCCTTTATTCGAAAGGGAGCCTGTGTGGGATTAAAAATGGAAAGTGCGGTGAGTAAGGATCCTATCATCCCGTCACCGCTGTGAAATTGTTTTAAGAATTAGGTCAACATGTTTCTGCCAGTTGTCCCTGTGGGTACGTGGCTTTCATCAGGACCATAAAGAAGGGGCTCCAATCTTACCAAACGTGTTGGCAGTACCACTGTGTGGGTGTGATCACTAATCACTCTCCACTGACTGGGTCCATTAACCCTTCAAGAAGGACGACTTGCCCCATGGGAGGGGGGAGTTTTCAGAAAGTGCCCGTGGTCACACTATGTGAAAAGAGGAGCATTTTCTGTCCGATCACCTACAGCCTGCATCTCTCCACCTCCCCGGCGAGGAGGTGGAGAGATGCACGCTGTAGGTGATCGGACAGAAAATGCTCCTCTTTTCACATAGTGTGACCACGGGGGCAAGTTTGGGGATCCATTGGTCCAACAATGTCAATCCCTACACGTTCAAAGGGAACCCCCACCACAGGTAGTGGTATTAGAATGGCCTTTGTGGTGCCACCTAATTTGCCACTGGCTTGGCAGGTGACACAGGAGTGACAAAACTCCTTGGTATCTTCTGACATATGAGGCCAGTGAAAGTGTGGAACAAGCCTGTCCCAAGTCTTGTTCTGGCCAAGATGTCCTGCAAGGGGAATATCATGGGCTAGTGTGAGAAGGAAGCCCCTGGATGCCAAAGGTGGGAGAGGTGTGGCGCCGCGGCCAGGGCGACTGACGCTGGAATCTGGGGATCAGGGTTCGCTCCCCGGCTCCGGCGGCAGGTTAGCCCAGCACCATGCGACTCTGGGCAATAGCTTGCTTAATCTTCCCGACGGCCCCCAGCTCCTAGAGACCCTAACGGGTGATTGTGCGCTATACAAATGTGGATTATTATTATTATAAAGGTATGACCAACCTCCTGGAAGCTCCAGGCTTGTGGTCTCTAGCCTCTGAATACAGGAGCCCATCATCTCAATAGACTTTGTGGGTCCCACTAGCATTCCCAGCAGCCTCAGCAGCAGCTTGCTGTCTGAGGGGTTCATGAGAAGGGCAGTCTAACTGCGCCTGTCTCAGTTCTGCCCTGGAGGGTCCCCCTGTCCCAAGAAACTCAACCTGATCAGGCTCAAGCTCTTCTAGGACAGTTTCCTCCTGGGTCTCACAATCAGCTTCCTGTGAAGGCTGATCCTCTTTCTGAGGCAAGGGAAAGGCACTGCCTTAACCCTACTGCCTCTCCTCCTGGTAGGCAACTGGTCCATTGTTCCAGAATCCAGTGCCAGTTCAGTGTTACTATTTCTGACCTATGACCTAGTCACAGCAAGGACATGTGCTGATATTCCTAACATCTCTGCCTGGGTCCTATACTCCACTTCAGCCCAAGCTGAAGTCTCCAGGTCATTGCCAAGCAAGCATTCTACAGGGAGGTCTAAACTAACCACAACCTTTTTGAGGCCAGTTACCCCTCCCCAGGAGAAATTAACAATTACCACACTGTGAGTGGTAGTGACATTGCTAGCATTGGCCACTAGTTAATGTTCACCTAGTATGATCTGTCCAGGGTCCACAAAGCCAGGCGTCACCATTGTGACACTAGCACATGTGTCCCTGTAGGCCTGAGCCACTTTATCATTGATTAAAGGAGTCTGTCTGTACCTGCCCAAATTACTGGGACTCACAGTAGAGGACATAGCCATGTCCACATCACAGACAAGAACAGCTTGAGTTGGTATTCTGACTAGGCCAGAATCCATCTCAGTTCCCTGGGTTAACCCTACTACAGCCTTCTGTTGAGAACCATCACTTGGAGCTGAACTAGGGGGAACAGTTGCCTTAGGGGCAACGGTGGCTGGAGCGGCCTCATTCTTGGTGCAATCAGTGATCCAGTGAGTATTTACTTTACAAATCTTGCAGCATGGTTTCTTTGGGCCTTCTTTCTTTTTAGATTGTTGGGAAGCCCCACCATTAGAAGCTTTTTGGGGACCTTGAGAAGACTTCTGGTCTTTTGCTTTCTCCCCACCCTTTTGGTCTTGCTTCTTCTGATCACCACCTTAGTTCTGTACCCATACGTCGTTTGGGGAGTTTCACTTATATGAACAGGCCCCATTGGTTGAGAACCCTGAGTATCAGGAGATGGGTGATGAAGGGGATTGGGAGGGGTCTGAGGACCCTCTGACCCGAGAGTGTCAGTCTCATGAGGACTGGGCAGGAGACCTTGGGGAGGCCAGTGGCCTGGACACCTCTCCAGACACTGGTTTTGTCTCCCCTCCTACCGAGGCTTCGGAGGAGGGGGCAACCTACAGTGTGGTGTTGATGAGGGCTGCCAAGGCCTTGGGCCTTGAGCTCCCCGTCACGGCCGTGAGGACTAATCTCCTCACTGAGGTCCTTAAACCGCAGTCAAGCTCGGCCGAGCCTCTGCTGCCCTTCAATGAGGCCTTGACCGACGTTCTTCTGGGCACCTGGTCCAAGGCCGCTACGGGTTCGCCCGTAGATAGGAACGTGGCCAGACGCCACCACCCAGCCCCGGGCGACCCATGTTTCCTGTCCACCCATCCCACCCCCGAGAGCCTGGTCATCCAGGCCTCCAATTCCCAGACTGCATTCCCGTCGGCGCCGCCGGACAGGGAATCCAAGAGGTACAAGCAGTACGGTAAAAAGATCTTCTCGTCCCTTAGTCTGGGACTGCGGTCTTCCAATACCGCATGCCTCTTGGGCCGCTACACACACTCTCTGTAGGATATGGTTGCGGAAGTGCTGCCAGAGTGTCCGTTGGAGGTACGGGCCAAACTCGGCCAAGCCCTTGTGGAGGGCCGGGATGCAGCCAAATATTCTATCCGGTGTGGGCTGGATACCACCGACTCACTAGGTAGAGCGATGGCAACGACGGTGGCGGTCAGATGACACGCCTGGTTGAGGTCCGCCAACTTTTCGGCCGATGTCCAAAACACACTGATGGACATGCCGTTTGATGGCCGTCGCCTCTTTGGCGACAAGGCAGACCATGCGCTTGAGCGCTTTAAGGACTCCAGGGCTACGGCCAAGTCCTTGGGCCTCTCGGCCCCGCGCCAGCAATCGGCTGCCTTTCACTCCTTTCGTGGCCACGGAAGGGGTGTACCCACACGTGCTGCCAGCCACGCTCCGCAGGGTAATACCCAACGTGGTGGCAGCCGTGGGAACCGCCGTCCCGGCGGTCGGGGACAACGGCGAGGTCAATCCACTCCTTCCCCCGCAGCACCCGCCTCTAAACCCTCCTAGTCCGTGCTTTCAGGCCCATGTGACGCCAGTGGGGGGCAGGGTTCGCCATCACCACCTCCACTGGCGCACTGTCACTTCGGACAGGTGGGTGCTGCAAATCGTCCGAAGGGGCTACTCCCTCCCCTTCGAGGCGACTCCTCCAGCCATGCCACCGCAGAACCACCGTGTATCGGAGGATCATTTGCGACTTCTGCAGGAGGAAGTTACGGCCCTCTTGGCCAAGGGGGCCATCGAGTGCGTTCCTGGGCCAGAAGTAGGGTGTGGTTGCTACTCCCACTACTTTCTGGTACCCAAGAAGGGCAAAGGGGGCCTACGCCCTATCTTGGACCTAAGGAACATCAACGGCTTCCTCCGGAAGGAGAAGTTCAAAATGCTGACACTGGCTCAGGTCCTAGCTGCCCTGGACCCAAGAGACTGGATGGTAGCGTTGGACTTGCAGGACGCTTATTTCCACATCCCCGTCCTGCCGGCCCACCGGCGCTACCTGCGGTTCACGGTTGGCCACGAGCACTTTCAGTTTACCGTGCTCCCCTTTGGCCTTACCAGCGCCCCACGGGTGTTCACAAAGGTGATGGCGGTGGTCGCAGCTCATCTGCGCAGGTTAGGGGTTTCAGCCTTCCCCTACCTCGACGACTGGTTGTTGAAGGCGGGCTCGCCCCAGACAGTCGTCAGCCACCTCCAGACTACGGCAGATCTCCTGCACCGGCAGGGGTTCTCCATCAATGTGCCGAAGTCACACCTGTGCCCCTCTCAGAAGCTCCTTTTCATCGGAGCGGTTCTCGACTCGGCGCTGTTTCGGGTTTATCCTCCCGAACAGCGGGTCCAGGATATTCAGGCTCTGATTCCACTCTTTCAGCCTTTATCCCGGGTCTCGGTCAGGTTGCCACTGCGGCTTCTGGGGCTGATGGCCTCCTGCATCCTACTGGTGCATCACGCCAGGTGGCGGATGCGGGCTCTGCAGTGGGACCTGAAGTTTCAGTGGGCCCAGCATCAGGGCAACCTGTCCGACCACGTCCTGATCTCAGAGGGCACTGCAAGACAACTGCAGTGGTGGCTCACGGACCGCGATTGGGTCAGCGGCAGATCCCTCGCCCTTCCCCAACCGGAGCACGTAGTTGTGACGGACGCGTCCCTCCAGGGCTGGGGTGGCCACATGGGAGAGGCGGAGATCAGAGGCCTCTGGTCTCCGGTGGAGGCCCGGCTCCACATCAACCTGTTGGAGTTACGGGCGATTCGTCTAGCACTGAAGGCAATCCTCCCCTCTGTCCGGGGGAGTGTAGTGCAGGTGTTCACGGACAACACCACCGCCATGTGGTACTGCAACAAACAGGGCGGGGTGGGGTCGTGGACCCTTTGCCAGGAGGCTCTGCGCCTCTGGCAATGGCTGGAACGCCAGGGCGTGACCCTGGTGGCTCAACACCTGGCAGGTTCTCTGAACGCCAGGGCAGACGAGCTCAGCCGTCGGTGCATGATGGATCACGAATGGCGTCTGTACTCGGACTTTCAGCGATGGGGAGAGCCTTGGTTCGATCTATTCGCCACCGAAGAGAATGCGCAATGTCATCAGTTCTGCGCGTTGGAATTTCCAAGGCGGCACTCGCTCGGCGACGCTTTTCTTCGCGTGTGGAGTTGCGGTCTGTTGTGCGCCTTTCCGCCTATACCACTTCTGCCCAGAGTGCTGAAGAAGATCAAGCGCGACCGGGCCCAAGTCATCCTTGTGGCTCCGGACTGGGCATGAAGGTACTGGTATCCAGAGCTACTCAGTATGTCAGTCGATCCCCCGGTTCGTCTGCCTCTTCAGGAGGACCTTCTGTCGCAGCAACTGAGGACGGTCCTCCACCCGAACCTGTCCAGTCTCCACCTCCATGCTTGGAGATTGAGCGGCGACAGTTGAGGCCATTTAACTTGCCTCCTGAAGTCTGTAACGTCATTCTGGCAGCCAGGCGTCCCTCCACAAAGTAGGTATACGCCTGCAGGTGGAACAGATTTGTTGCATGGTGCACAGCAAAGGCTGTGGATCCTCTTGCTGCCCCTCTGTCTGAGGTTCTTCTCTTCTTCTTTCTCTTGCCCAGCAGGGCTCTGCTCTGGGCACTATCAAGGGCTACCTTTCTGCCCTTTCAGCCTTTCTGAGGCTGCCTGATCAACCTTCTTTGTTCAAGTCCCCTATTGTAAATAGATTTCTTAAGGGCATCACACACACGTTTCCTCCTGTTCCGTTTGTGATGCCTCAGTGGGACTTGAACCTGGTTCTTACATTTCTGATGTGCGCTCCCTTTGAGCCACTTCACAACTGTCCTCTCCGCCTTCTAACTCTGAAGACTGCTTTCCTGGTTGCCATCACCTCTGCCAGGAGAGTGAGTGAGCTCCAGGCCCTTTCTTGTACTCCACCTTTCCTTTCGGTCCATCCGGACAAAGTGGTGTTGCGTACTAAGCCATCTTTCCTGCCCAAGGTTAAATTGTGTGTCTTGTGTGTCTTATAAAGCACACTGCTACCCGCACCGCTTTCCTCGTAGCGCTATAGACCGCTGGGGAACCCGTCCTGGCTTTCCCTGTGAGATAGTCCCTCCTGGGAGTCTCCAAGGTGAAACCAGGCATCCCCGGCGCTTGTGAGGGGCCGTTGTGGAGATGAGGCAAGCTTAATGCCCAGAGTTGCCGAGTGTGATCCCTGGTTAGAGTAGGCACCGAGGTGAGAATTATCAAGTCCGCTGATCCTGGTCAAAGACCCTGCTGCGTCGGGAATCGAAGCCTGGTCCCAGGCCGTTCTCTGCTCTCGGGTCTGCCGCCTCTAACCAGTGAGCCACACCACTTCGGGCAGTCTATCACCTTGCCAACCTTCTTCCCGTCACCGCATCCCTCTAAAGAGGAAGAGCGGCTCCACCGTCTGGACCCAAAACGTGCGCTCTCGTTTTACTTGGATCGCACACGCCAGTTCCGGATGGATGACCAACTCTTTGTTGGTTACGTGGGCGCTAAGAAGGGGAAAGCGGTGCACAAGAGGACCATCTCCCGGTGGATCATCTTGTGTATCCAGGCATGCTACTCCTTGGCTAGAAAGGAGCCCCCTGTTGGATTACGGGCTCATTCCACCCGACCCACGGTGACTACAACTGCCCTGGGCCGGGGGGTGCCCTTACAGGACATCTGTCAGGCGGCTACGTGGGCATCACTGCACACGTTTGCAAGACACTACTGCCTGGACAGCCAAGTCCGGAGGGATGGCTTCTTTGGCCGTTCTGTCCTCCAGGACTTTCTGGTGTGATTATTGGTTCACAGACCCACCACCGGGGTTGGTATTGCTGGGGTATCTATTCTAAGGTAAGGAATCTAATACTAACGTGTCTCTTTCAGATGCACAAGTTACTACTTGTGTAACGATATATCTGTAAGAGATATTAGTTAGTATTAGATTCCTTACCGACCCACCCATCCTCCCCGTTCTGTGAACCGATATCTAGGGTTAGGGTTACCCCCTTTCAGGGCCCCAGTTTCAATGGCACCAGTGTTGGTTTTTAACATGGCTCTGCGTTTCTGGCGCGGAAAAGCTGTGTCTAAGAACTGACGTCAGCACGCGGAGGCGGCGTCTAAATACTCCGACGACGTCATCACGGCGCCCACGATGGACGCGGAGCTGCAGACGACGCCTACCGACGCGCAAGGGTACTGCTACGCAAAAGTTTCCGGATCCAGTCTGACGCCTGGAGATATTCTAAGGTAAGGAATCTAATACTAACTAATGTCTCTTACAGAAATATCGTTACACAAGTAGTAACTTGTGCATCCTGGTCATTAACTGTCAGGAGCTTATCTCTACCTTTTTCTGAAAAGGAGAGCCACAAGATTGCTGCCCACTGACTTTGGGGTACCTGCTGTACTTTGCAAGCCCTCTCAAAAACAGTTACTCATATGTGGATGTCACCCCCAACCTGATAGGGATGGACAATCTTGTTGAGGTTTCTATGGCCATGAGACCTTTCCCTATCTTTAGGAATTATGCTGCCACCAGTGGGCTCTAGCCCACTCCACTTTTTCTCTCTCTCAAGAGCCAGGGTCTCTTTTCCAAGGGCAACTTCTTGCATCTTGATCCTCAGCTTGACCTCTTTCATTCTAGCTTTATGCTCTCTCCTCTCAGGGGAAGTCATCCTCCTTATAGCAGAGGCATTGGACCCTACTGAAGAATCTGAATGCTCAGAGCCACTGGACAGTGACCTGTGCCTTCTGTTTCCAGTGTTAGGCCTACTGGGGTGAGTGGAAGGGGGCCTCCCATGGCCCTCTCCACTTCCGATTAGTCCTGTGTTGCCCAGGATAGGGTCATCACCCTCTTTCTGTTCAGCATCCAACTCCTCATCAGATTGTGCTTGATCATCTCCAGTATTCTCTTCTGTGGATGGATGGCCCCCCTCTCTACTACCTTGGTTATCTGTGTCTGATGCATTCTCTATATCATAGGCCACTAAGATGTCTACCAGGTGGTTAAAGGTTGAAATCTGTCCATGTGTTAGTCTTCTGACTGAACACAGACTTCTCAGTTCATGAAAAGTAAATGTGTCATACTTAGAAGGAAACCTTGGGTTGTCTTCTGGCTGAGGCCCACTAGGCCCTGCTTCCAAGGACATTTTCTAGTGAGGTGTGGTGTGTGCACCTACCTCCACATTAAATGGTTTCCTACTAGAACCTCTCTAGGAGTTGTAGTCAGGGTGTTCTAGGTCCTTATCACTTACAACAACTAAGTTCAGTAGAACTTATGTATATCTAGGACTTGATTTATATGTACCTACAGGTACCTTGATATGATCTTTCAGATGATATTACAAGATTATTTGGTAAAACAAATTGCAAGCTTTTATCCCAACCACTGCACACCAATGTGAGAAGTTAGCCTGGCATATGATGTCCACTAGTTCTAGTGGGCACTTTGCACCAGTCTAATCGATCCTTATTGGTGAGGGTTGTAAAGTCAACCTTATAGAAAGCTATCCTAGTGGTAGCATGAACCAGCAGTCTTCAGGCTAAGACTTCAGTAGGCGAGTTAAGCAAGTTGTTTTACCATATATAATCCCTTGAATACCAAATGAAAGGACACCACACAAGGTATATATCAAATATATATGTATTTAATCTAAGCACAACCCCTCTGCACTCTTTATGAGGTCAGAGGTAAAAATACAATACAAGCCACACAGTTAATACACAATAAGTTGCACAGTATACGTTATGCCCTAGGGGCCTCACTAAGAAAGTGGTATAAGAACCACGTGAGAGTTAGAAATCAGGCCTAGGGCCTGTAGAATTGCTGCGGCTACACTAAACAACCAGTTGTTAGGAAGTAGGAGACACACGGGAGCCGCGTGCAGTGTCTAAACACAGGCGCGGGTTCCCATTGACTTTCTATGGTGTTCGTAAAAGTTACAAAGTTAAAGATTAAGGATACTTCTAGATGGACTTGGATGGAACCCTTTTAAACTAGGACACTTGGAGAGTCAATACCCACGGGAGCACTGGAGTACTCAAGTTACCTCACCCAGGGAAGCCGGGTGCATAGGTGTCTTTTCGTGTCGGGTTTCGTCGTCGTTTTCTATGGAGAGCTGCAAAGAAGTGCTGCAGGCGACCAGATGAATAGTGTCCGGGTGGATCCAAGGGTGGATCGGAGATGTGAAGAACCTGAAAGCAGAGGGGACAGAGTCTGGGTCACTAGCCAGTGACCAGGAAGGAACCAGGCTATGTTGGGTGCTTTGCAGGTGAGTATGGTGAGCTTGTCTCTTCAGCCACAAGGTCCAGGAGGCATCGACAATGACCAGGAGCTGGATTCGAGCTGTCCCATGATGGATCTAGCTGACTGTGGTGTCGGTTGTAGGAGAGTGGGGTCTGCAATCCTATGGTCACCCCAGATTTTTGCTTTTTGCTTCACTGGTTTACGACTTTCCCTGGCTGTGGGCCTGCTAATCAGACCCACAGCCTAGCTGTTCTCTCTCTAAATTGACAACCATGTGCCTTAGGTGCATTTACCAATTGGTACTGGGCCACCTTATCAGTCCCTGTACAGTATACCTTAGGTATCCAGGGCATAGGTGTACCCAGGGCCTACCAGGGGCTGAAGCACGTATTATGCCACCCCTGGCTGGCCATCTAAACAGACACAACTGGCTGCACGACAGCTGGGGCAAGGTGGTGTAACCACCCTTTGCTTTAGATATAGTTACCTATATCTAAACCTAAAATGGACACATATATTCCTATCAGTCACTCCTATGGAAGGCCTTATCAATCCTGAAGGCAGTGTGCTTGGAATTATGTGAGATGGTGCTCTGGCATGAGCTGAGCCCGTTTGCAGCTTGCGGAACCAAGTCCTTATAGCTGTTCCATGATAACGCTATATCATATACTCTTAAGTGCATTATAATCCTCGCGGTTAAATGCTAACTCTGGTATAACATTATCAAAACATGTCGAGTAAGGTGTCATACGATTTGGAATACTACCCCCTCGCCAATTCTGGCGACGGGGGTAGCATTCCACCCTTCTAGAGGGACACGACATGTATGTAACTGAGAACCCCGGTTAAAGTTAACTCGAGCCTTGGCATCACAAAATGGATGCTGCCACCACAGACACAAGTCTGACCTCCTGCTGCTGGGAGTCCTTCCAGTGAGGGTGGCTTGGACAAAGGGTTTCCTGCCTTGGGAGGTGCTAGCACCACCCCAGACAGGATTTTGTGTATTGAGGTAGGGAGGCCTGAAAGGAATGAGACATGCCCGGGGCACACAAGGTGTCCTGTGCATACACCGGTTCAAACCAGTTGCTGGGGCATCCCTGCCCCAGCTTTGGCAGGAAACCGGACAAAGGATAGGGGGTGTAACCACCCCCCTTCCTGGTCCCACCCAGGGGAGGGACCTAGTCAGTAGTGCAGCCCCCTTTAGCAGGATAAAGGTAGGAGCTGTTCCCATTCCAAATTAGATTATCCTGAACTATTCAACAAGAAGAAACTCTGGCCTTCGACGTTCTGCTCCACAGAAGACTGAAGAATCTCCCTTGTGGGCAAGGAGTGTCCACCCTGCAACTGCAGGCACCATCAAGCGTCCAGCGGCTTCACTATGTCATCTTCCCTCGAGGATCCAGACTTCAGAGCCCGACGAGACCCGGATTCCCAGACCTCTCTGACCTCAACTCACATCTGCAGCAAAGCTGAGACCCGTGGGTGCGACGAGACACGTAGGACCGGCCATCTTGAACGAACCTGCACTTCGCTTCTAGCACAACTCCCGAGGTAAACTAAACCAAGTACTTTGGGGACTGAGAAGCCACAGCCCCGAGCAGCCCCTGCACCAAAGATCAGCCCTCCAGCATCCACGAGATCTGCGTGGGGCCCTTCTGCTTGTTTGCTGCTCAACGTGTTGTCTGGTCACTTGCCGGGTGGCTAGTGGCCTCCTAGACGACGAACCTTTGAATCTTTACTGCTGGTCTGGTTGCTCCAGACTGGCCCTTGCTCCCTTCCAAAAGAGGGGCACCCCGGACTCTCCTGGTCCGCACCAGACGCTTTCTCCACTCACCGCGTGGGTTGCCTTTGCCAAGGCCTGTTGATGCCGATTCCGGATCCAACACCGCCGACAGCGAGAGCCTGCGTGGGACAGCTCGTGCCAACAAGACCCTCAAAGGGATGATAAAAGGGTTACCTGAAAAGCTTAGGCGAAGATGGGACATCCTTTTACCCTGCCTTCTGTTTGCTTACAGAGAGGTCCCACAGAAGGGGGTTGGTTCCAGCCCTTTTGAGCTTTTGTTTGGATATCCTGTAAGAGGACCCCTATGTCTTATGAAGAAAGGATGGGAGTTACCTCTCAAAAAGCCTAACCTTGACATAGTGGACTATGTACTTGGTCTCCGCTCCAGGATGGCAGAGTACATGGAGAAGGCATCTAAAAACCTTGAGGCCAGCCAAGAACTTCAAAAAGCTTGGCATGACCAAAAGGCTGTCCTAACTGTTTATCATGCAGGACAGAAGGTGTGGGTGTTGGAGCCAGTGGCCCCAGCAGCTCTCCAGGACAAATCGTCTGGACCCATACCATCATTGAACAAAAGGGAGAAGTCACCTACTTGGTGGACATGGGAACTCCCAGGAGCCCTCACAGAGTACTTCATGTGAATAGGCTCAAAGCATTTGTTGACAGGGAGGACATGGGCTTGCTCATGGCCACAGATGAGGGGCAGGAGGAAGAGAGTGACCCTCTCCCAGACCTGCTCACTCAGAACCCTGATGATGGGTCAGTAGATGGTGTAGTCTTTTCTGACAGCCTCTCTGAGCATTAACAAAAGGATTGCAAGCAAGTCCTTCAAGCCTTTAGACAAATATTTTCTCTGACCCCCAGTCAGACAAACTGGTGTACACATGAGGTGGACACTGGAGACAGTCTGCCTATAAAGAGTAAAATCTACAGGCAACCTGACCACGTCAGGGACTGCGTAAAGAAAGAAGTACAAAAGATGTTGGAGTTGGGAGTCATTGAACCCTCAGAGAGCCCTTGGGCTAGTCCTGTAGTTCTAGTGCCTAAACCTCACACCCAGGATGGTAAGAGAGAGATGAGGGTTTGTGTAGACTACAGGGGTCTCAATGCTGTCACTAAGACAGATGCCCACCCAATTCCTAGGGCAGATGAACTGATAGACAAGTTGGCTTCTGCAACTTTCTTAAGTACATTTGACCTAACAGCTGGTTATTGGCAGATCAGGTTAGCTGAGGATGCCAAGGCCAAAACAGCATTTTCTACCCCAGGAGGTCATTACCAATTTGTGGTGATGCCCTTTGGTTTGAAGAATGCACCTGTCACTTTTCAAAGGTTGGTGAACCAAGTTCTCACTGGGTTGGATGACTTCTGTGCAGCATATCTAGATGATATTGCTGTCTTTAGCTCCACCTGGGAGGATCACCTGATCCACCTGAGGAAAGTTTTGGAGGCCCTGCAAAAGGCAGGCCTCACTATCAAGGCTACTAAGTGCCAGATAGGGCAGAGTCAGGTTGTGTACCTGGGCCACCTTGTGGGTGGAGGCCAGGTTCAACCATTGGAGAGCAAGATACAGGCCATAAAGGACTGGGCTCCTACAACCACCCAGACACAGGTCAGAGCTTTCTTGGGCCTGTCTGGTTACTATAGGAAGTTTGTCAAGAATTATGGGTCCATTGTGACACCACTTAATGACCTGACAAGCAAGAAAATGCCAAAGAAAGTTCAGTGGACAGTTAGCTGTCAGAAGGCATTCGATGACCTAAAGCAGGCCTTGTGTACTGCACCTATTCTCAAGAGTCCTGACTACTCCAAAACCTTCATTGTCCAAACAGATGCATCTGAGTTGGGTGTGGGAGCTGTTCTTTCTCAACTGAATATTGATGGTCATGACCAGCCCATTGCTTTTATAAGCAGAAGGCTGACCCCTAGAGAGAAACGTTGGTCAGCTATTGAGAGGGAGGCCTTTGCTGTGGTTTGGGCCCTGAAGAAGTTGAGGCCATACTTGTTTGGAACTCACTTCAAGATTCAGACCGACCATAAGCCCCTCTTATGGCTAAATCAGATGAAGGGTGAAAACCCCAAACTTCTTAGGTGGTCCATTTCCCTACAGGAGATGGACTTTACAGTGGAGCACAGACCAGGGACTGACCATGGCAATGCAGATGGTCTCTCCAGGTATTTCCACTTAGAACAGGAAGACTCACCTGGTCAAGGTTTGTTTAATGTCCTTAAGTTTGGTGGGGTTGGGGGTTATGTAGGAGAGTGGGGTCTGCAATCCTATGGTCACCCCAGATTTTTGATTTTTGCTTCACTGGTTTACGACTTTCCCTGGCTGTGGGCCTGCTAATCAAACCCACAGCCTAGCTGTTCTCTCTCTAAATTGACAACCATGTGCCTTAGGTGCATTTACCAATTGGTACTGGGCCACCTTATCAGTCCCTGTACAGTATACCTTAGGTATCCAGGGCATAGGTGTACCCAGGGCCTACCAGGGGCTGAAGCATGTATTATGCCACCCCTGGCTGGCCATCTAAACAGACACAACTGGCTAAACCTAAAATGGACACATATATTCCTATCAGTCACTCCTATGGAAGGCCTTATCAATCCTGAAGGCAGAGTGCTTGGAATTATGTGAGATGGTGCTCTGGCATGAGCTGAGCCAGTTTGCAGCTTGCGGAACCAAGTCCTTATAGCTGTTGCATGATAACGCTATACCATATACTCTTAAGTGCATTATAATCCTCGCGGTTAAATGCTAACTCTGGTATAACATTATCAAAACATGTAGAGTAAGGTGTCATACGATTTGGAATACTACCCCCTCGCCAATTCTGGCGACGGGGGTAGCATTCCACCCTTCTAGAGGGACACGACATGTATGTAACTGAGAACCCCGGTTAAAGTTAACTCGAGCCTTGGCATCACAAAATGGATGCTGCCACCACAGACACAAGTCTGACTTCCTGCTGCTGGGAGTCCTTCCAGCGAGGATGGCTTGGACAAAGGGTTTCCTGCCTTGGGAGGTGCTAGCACCACCCCAGACAGGATTTTGTGTATTGAGGTAGGGAGGCCTGAAAGGAATGAGACATGCCCGGGGCACACAAGGTGTCCTGTGCATACACCGGTTCAAACCAGTTGCTGGGGCATCCCTGCCCCAGCTCTGGCGGGAAACCGGACAAAGGATAGGGGGTGTAACCACCCCCCTTTCTGGTTCCACCCAGGGGAGGGACCTAGTCAGTAGTGCAGCCCCCTTTAGCAGGATAAAGGTAGGAGCTGGTCCCATTCCAAATTAGATTATCCTGAACTATTCAACAAGAAGAAACTCTGGCCTTCGACGTTCTGCTCCAGAGAAGACTGAAGAATCTCCCTTGTGGGCAAGGAGTGTCCACCCTGCAACTGCAGGCACCATCAAGCGTCCAGCGGCTTCACTTTGTCTTCTTCCCTCGAGGATCCAGACTTCAGAGCCCAACGAGACCCAGATTCCCAGACCTCTCTGACCTCAACTCACATCTGCAGCAAAGCTGAGACCCGTGGGTGCGACGAGACAGGTGGGACCGGCCATCTTGAACGAATCTGCACTTCGCTTCTAGCACAACTCCCGAGGTAAACTCGACCAAGTGCTTTGGGGACTGAGAAGCCCCAGCCCCGAGCAGCCCCTGCACCGAAGATCAGCCCTCCAGCATCCACGAGATCTGCGTGGGGCCCTTCTGCTTGTTTGCTGCTCGACGCGTTGTCTGGTCACTTGCCGGCTGGCTAGTGGCCTCCTTGACGACAAACCTTTGAATCTTTACTGCTGGTCTGGTTGCTCCAGACTGGCCCTTGCTCCCTTCCAAAAGAGGGGCACCCCGGACTCTCCTAGTCCGCACCAGACGCTTTCTCCACTCACCGCGTGGGTGCCTTTGCCAAGGCCTGTTGACGCCGATTCCGGATCCAACACCGCCGACAGCGAGAGCCTGCGTGGGACAGCTCGTGACTCCATCCTGGTCGTCGAAGATACCTCCTGGTCCACGTGGCTGCAGAGTCAAGCATTCACTCTTCACCACGTCGACATCTGGTTCCTTCCTGGTTCCACTCCAGTCACTGGCTAGTGACTGTGAACATTGTCCCCTCTGCTTTCAGGTCTCCTTCTTCACCAATCCACCCTTGGATTGCACCGGACATCTTCCTCCTGGTCGCCTGCAGCATCTTTTCTTTCAGGCTCCATAGACTTCAACGCAACACCTGTGCACCCGCAGCCCGTGGGTGAGGTAACAAGAGCATTTTGGTGCTCAAGGGTAGTTTAACTGTCCTAGTGTCCAGTTCCACAGTCGTTTTAGTCCTATCTAGTCAGGATTGTCCATACTCACCTTTAACTTGAACTGTACGGTCCATTGAACTATCATGCTACTTGTGAATTGTATGAATGTTCCTTTGACCAAAATATGTAGCTATTGCGCTGTATTTTCAATTTAATTTCCTTATTGTTATTATTTTTTATCTTTATGATTTCTTCATGAGCACTTACATGAATATTGACTTAGAACACGTAACACCCCTCTTGTAGCTCCACACATTAAGATACGGATTGGTTTATTTTTGCATATTGATGGTTCTAGCCCCACCCTCGATTTTGGTTCTTGCACATCTTTCTCTTGAGTTTTTTTTGAGTGGAAGTTTTGAAATCTGTGGGAGACTGAGATTAGAATAGGAGTGGTTCACGCGCAAATTTTCGGTTGTATGATTAAAATTGGTTGTTGGAATACCATCACGGTTTGAGAACAGCAGAAGAGGGAACGTAGTCTGTTGTTTAGCTTTATTAGATCACGTGACCGGAACATCTTGATCTTAAACGGTAGTTATTGGAAGAGTTTTTTAGACGCTACTGGCGTTTGGATATAATGTTCGTGCACCGGAGATATTGAGCAGACTAGACGATACTACTGATAAGGTTAGTTGGATAATATAATGATCGCAGGAGCGTGTGTTGCTTTTTACATCAGGAAAACAGGACGACAATGAATGGTGGTTTATGTTTTTTCTTCTAGCTTGCGTATCTCAAGGCAGATGAGAATACAATAGGAATCGGCATGTAAGTGAGACGTGAACCGTTACGTTTTTGCAATTCACGGGCATTAAGGTCTAATAGGTGTTGGATGATAACAGACTTAGATTGCACTCTAAATTGCACATCGTCCACTCGAAATCCCTTTTTATTTTTTAGGAGCACACATAAAAAAGTCATGTTTTAGAATAGTGTAATCATGATATTGCGTCAAACACATTATTGATTATTTTGTTTTTATTGTTGTCCTAGTGTTATTCCCTGATGAAGGGCTGAGATAAATGCCCGAAATGCATTGGACTGATTCTAACAATGTTGCATGTTAAATGTACAAAGATCAAGAAACACTCATGAAATGAAAAACATATCACTAAAAGTGTAAAGAATAAAATCAACAAAGTATTGAATCATCAAAATTCGTGTTGGAACCCTCATTTTTAAACTGAGGGAAATAGGTGAGCCCATAGGGATGGGTCTAGTGGTTCACTAGAAACACAAGTGTTCTTCAATATTGGACTTCGGGACGCCGAAAGTCACCTACGGAGCACCCATAGCCATTCAAAATATCCAGGATACTATTCGCAAAACAGCTGTGCATTTGCCTCAACATACTGCAATCCTGGAGCAACCAGAAAAGCAAAGTTGTTTCAAGATGGCGTATTCGGGGGCTCATTAGCCAACGGGCAAGCAGCCAGGAAGACGCATCGAGCACAAATGGGAAGGCGGGGACCACGGGACACTCGCGGAGTGTGGGGGCATGGGCTTCAGTGCAAATGATGCTCGGGGCTGGGGTTTCTCATACCCCAATGCACAACTTACTGAGGCTTCAGGAAAGGAGTGCAGTTAGCAATATGCAGGATGTCCAAGATGTCCGGTCCCATGTCTCTCGCATCCGCCACGGGTCTCAGCTTTGCTGTGGATGTGGGTCGGGGTCAGAGAAGTCTAGAAGTCCAGTTCTTGAGTCGCAGAGTCTTCGGGTTCCATCGTGAGCCTTGAAACTGCAGACCGGCAAAGTTGCTGATGGTGCCTGTTTGAACAGGGTGGTCACTCCTTGACCACAAGGGAGATGTCTTCCGTCTTCTAGTCAGAATAGAATGTCGAAGGTCCAAGAGTTCTATATCAAAGTTTCTTTCCAGGATAATCTGAAGTCCTGGGGACACAGCTCCTATACTTATACTAAGGATGGGGTCTGGATTACCTGACTAGGTCCCTCCTATGGGTGGACCTGAGAAGGGAATGGTTAGACCCCTTTCCCTTTGTACAGTTTTGTGCTGGAGCTGGGGCTGGAGTGCCCCAGCAACTAGTTTGAACCGGGCTATGCATGGAGCACCTTGTGTGCCCCAGGCAGTGTCTAGATGCATTCACTGAATGCAGCCCTCCCTGCTCCAATACACTAAACCCCTGTCTGGGGAGGTGCCAGCACCTCCCTGGACAGGAAACCTATTGTTCAGGCCTCCCCTGCCAGAGTCTCGTCCAGCAGCAGGAGGTCAGACTTGTGGCAGCAGCATCCATTTTGTGATGCTGAAACTCTGTTTAACTTTAACCTGGTAAAGCAGTAGCATACATGTCTTTTTCCTCTATAAGGGTGGAATGCTACCCCCGCTGCCAGAATTGGCGGGGGGTAGTATTCCAAAGTGTTTGACACCTTACACAACATGTTTTTATAAAGCCAAACCAAAGTTAGCATTAACCGCGAGGATTATAATGCACTTAAGAGTGTATGGTATGGCTATATCATAGAACAGCTATGAGGAGATGGTTCCAAAAGCTGCAGAGGGGCTCCGCTCATGTCAGAGCACCCTCTCACATAAAACCAAGCACTCTGCCTCCAGGATTGTCGAGGCCTACCATAGGAGTGGCTTATAGGTGTATATGGATTGACTCTTTCCTTAAAGGACGATCTCAGAGGGTTTTTCTTAAACCATTTAAATCAGAAGGTAAACCCCTCCTTTGTGGTGTCCCTCAGGGCTTTGCCCTGAGTCCCCTGTTCTTCAATGTGTATCTTACCCCTCTGGCTAAGGTGGTGGAGTCCTGTGGGGTCAGAGAGATCTCTTATGCTGATGACACTCAGCTTGTGTTCTCATTTAGAGATCACTCTGACTTCGGCTTTGCCAATTTTCGCCACTGCTTGGACAATATATGCTCCTGGATGACCACCAATCATCTTAGGCTTAACACCGATAAGACGGAGGTCTTATTTTTTAATCAGAAAACTTCGCTGCCTGCTAGCCTTTGGTGGCCAACGGTGCTTAATCCTCCTCCCACCCCAGTCCAAACAGTACGCAACCTGGGCTTCCAATTTGATAACACTCTCTCATGTAAAACCCAAATTAACAAGGTCACATCAGACTGCTTCGCGAAACTACGTATGATCAGAAAGATCTTCCCATACCTTCCCCTGGATGCCCGCAGAACCATCGTCCATGCTCTAATTACTTCTCATTTGGATTATGCCAACAGTCTCTATGCCGGTGCCCCTCTGTACCAAATTGAGCGTCTGCAGATCGTGCAGAACGCGGCGGCGAGACTGATTGGCAATATCCCTTATCGTCAATCGATAGCATCCTACCGCAAGAAGCTACATTGGCTTCCTATTGCTTGTCGCATTCAATTTAAGATGTTGACTCTTGCTTTTCGTGCCCCTAATGGCTCTGGCCCAGGATACTTGAAAAAATTACTTGTACTGTCCCAATCGGTCAGATCCTTGAGATCGAACAGTCTACGTCTCCTGATTGTCCCTCGCTTTCGCCGTTCCAGAATGGGCGGTAGAGCGTTTGGTGTAATGACCGCCAAACTCTGGAATAGCCTTCCACTTGACCTGAGATTTATCTCCTCTGAATCTCTTTTTCGCAGCAAATTGAAAACCTGGCTGTTTTCCTCTTCTTAAATTTACTTCCAATGGTTCTCCTTTTCTGAGCCTGCTGTCTCTAGCGCCAGGACATCCCCTTTGGTGGTAGCCGTGCGCTCTACAAGCTTCATAAATAAAATAAATATGTGTCTATATGTAAAGGTAGATATAGGTATACTATATCTAAGTAAGGGGCGATTACACCACCTTACCCAGGCTGTGTGAACAGACCTGGGTGTCTGTTTGGAAGGCAAACCAGGGGTGGCACAATACATGCTGCAGCCACTGGTATGCTTAGCGTGCTTCTATGCCCTGGGTACCTATGGTACACTATACAGGGGCCCACAAGGGGGACCCAGTAACCAATCTGGTATGCACCTAAAGTGCATGGTATCAATTTAGAGAGAGAACAGCTGGGCTGTGGGTCTGATTAGCAGGCCCACAGCCACATTAAAGTCGAAAAACCAGAGTATCACAGCAAAAAGTGGGGGTGACCATAGGAAGCAGACCCTACTCTCTTACAGTGTGCCAATGTAAAATGAGAAAAAGTAACCTGCCTGATAAATAGTCAAAATGGATGTAACACCTATGTATTTAGAGGTGCTAAGAAGTCCCCACTGAGCCATGTGATTTAAAAATACTCATAGCCCTGAAATAGTTATTTATCTGGAAAAACATTCTATTTATTCCAAGACATATTTAAATTCATCACTGTAATAACCATATATGGCTGAGCCACTGTGCATTATTTATATACAACTCACAAGACCGATACTTTGACATACAAAAATGTCAGTGTTCATCACAATATGAACTCTATCTGGAATCTCCTACCCACACCCCACTCAAATACACACCTTCAATCATACATTCTAAAACGATCCAGAAGTGTGCCATTGTAGGAAGCTGGCATTTTATGTTGTGTGCCAATGTAAAGACACGCCATGAAAAAAGTCCATATGACCCTTATTGGTTTACAGGCCTAACTTTAATAATCCCATGTGGTCTGTTTGTGGTAGTGTGGTTAAACAGCTTAGGCTTATCAGGGGAATGTTAAGCATTTGTTGCACACACAGAGTCAATAAATGGTACACACACTCAAGACGAACTTTGAGACTTATTGAGAAACATAACATGGATTTTTATATAATTTTAGTCTCCAAGATAATTGTAATCAGGTAAGTACTTTTGGAGTTAGGAAGTTTACAAAGAAACAATAAAATGCTCAAATAATGTTATCCTATAGGAGGAAAGACATGTACTGAATACATATAGTTGCAAGTGGTTGTAGAAGGTGCCATTTAGGGCTGAAGGTGATTGGGCTACAATGTCCAAAGAACCACCAGCAGTTCGAGTTTATCTGCCCTGGTGTGGCTGGGTGCAGAGGTGCTGGTCGTGCTGGTAGCCTCGACTGCTACACTGTTTAGTCCAAAGTACCTGTAGCAAAAACACTGCAAGTGGGGACTTAGAGGCAAGTATGGCAGAACCCAAAGGAGGGCTCAGTTCCTGAGGTCTCGGGATCAAGGAGAAGTAGTCAGTTTCTGTGAACCAAAGCTGTGGGACTCAGATGCAGAAGTGTTTGGCCGTCTGGCAACTTGAGAAGGAGGCTCTTATTGTTCTCAGTCGTGACTTGCGGAGGGGAAGAAAACAAAGAGCAGAGCCACTCTCGGTGTGAACCTCTTAAGTCCTGATGATCCGCAGTGGACAGGTCGGTTTTAGCTGTGATGGTGTCCAGACAGCACACTCAACAAGCCTTGGTTGCGGCAAATGCTTCTGTACCCATGGTATTGGTGTAGAGGGACTCCTGGAGGGTCTAGCATCTCGAACCTCATTCAAAGGATGGGACTGACCTCTGGAACCAGCATGATTTCCTCCTGGCGATATGCTCGCAAGGTGGGCCAAATGGCCAGCAAAATGAAGTACCAATCAAGTGCGGTCGGTGTCTGGAGATGCAGCGGGATGGGTTCTCAACCCCAAGGGAGATGCTTAGTGGTTGTTGAAGTGCTGAACAGACCTCCAAGGGTTTGGGGTGGAGGTTCAGCTTCTGGACGAGTTAGTCCAGTATTTATTGAGGTTATCAGCATCCAGACAGGGTTTGGTGCTAGTTTCAGAGCAGGTCCTCTGTTCTTGCACTGTCAGGTCTTCTGTGTCCTTCTTCGGTTCCCGGATAGACAAATCTGAAATTCTGGTGTCAGGGGGAATCCTAAACACTGAATTTAGGGGTGTTTAAGGGAGTTATTATTATTATTATTATTATCATAGGTAGTTTTGTAGCGCGCTCTGCTACTGGGGAGTATCCTGGCGCGATGCGGAGGTGACCAAACATAACACAGAGAGACAGCCTAGGCCTGACAAACAAACAGATGGGTCTTGAGATCCTTTTTACACTTGGATAGACACTGGGCGGTACGCAAATGAAGAGGGAGAGCATTCCAAGCCTTCGCAGTTACCACTGAAATAGATTGGCCGCCCATCCTAGCCCGCTTATAGCGGGGAAGAGTCAGTTTGGCCATCGAGGCCGACCTGAGACAGCGAGAAGGAGTGTAGAAGAAAAAGCGCTTCCTCAGGTAGCCGGGGCCTAGGTCATGGACAGCTCTAAATGACAGCACGAGAGATTTGAACATAATTCTCTGAGCTACAGGGAGCCAGTGCTAAACAAGAGGCGGACCGCGGCGTTCTGGACAACCTGCAGTCGTTTGACCAGATACGCCGGGATACCACAAAACAGTGCATTAGCATAGTCCAATCTGGACAAGATGAGGGCACGCGCAACCGTTTCCCTAGCTTCTCTGGGCAGCAGAGGGAAGAATTTTCTTAAAGCCCTTAGCGTAACAAAACAGGTCCCTGACAGCTTCTTGATATGGTCCTCAAATCTGAGGTCCTCTCCGAACCAAATTCCGAGGTTCTTAGCCGGGCCTCCCATTACCTTGGGACTAGGAAAATCCGGGGGCCACAAATCATTCTTAAAGTTGGAGGGGAAGGACCCATAGAAGAGCACCTCTGACTTGTCCTCGTTGCATTTAAGCTGGGCCATCGCCAGCCAATGAAACACCGAGGAAAGACAGAGGTGAACAGCCGTTGTATCCAACTGGTCATCCGGCCAGGTAAAGAGCAGCTGGGTGTCATCGGCGTATCCGATGACCTTAGCCCCAAGCTGTTCGGCCAGGTATATCACAGGGGTGATGTAGGCGTTAAACATCAACGGGCTCAAAGTGGAGCCCTGAGGGACCCCTGTGCAGAGTGGTTTGGCCTTTGAGGCATACGGCGGCATCCATACTTGCTGCGTCCTATCAGAAAGGAAGGATGACAACCAAGCCAGTACCCTGCCGCCAATGCCAATCTCAGACAGTCTAGCAAGGAGGAGATAATGGGGGACGGTATCGAACGCGGCAGAGAGGTCTAAAAGAATCAGGACCGCCTGCCGCCACCATCCAGGCACTCTCGAATGGCCTCCGTCCCCTCCACCAAAGCTGTCTCTGTGCTAAAGGCCGCCCTGAACCCTGACTGCGCCGGGTGCAGGGCATTGGATCTCTCGATAAAGCTGTCCAGTTGGCGAAAGGCCACCTTCTCACAGATCTTCGCCAGGGCAGGTACCAAAGATATAGGGCGATAATTTCCCGGTACCGTAGCCTCAAGCCCTGACTTCTTCAGTAAAGGGAGCAGCATAGCTTGTTTCCAGCATCCCGGGACCGTGGCAGAAGACAGTGAAAGGTTCACAATCTGGGTGACCTCAGTACATACAGTAGACGCCACTCCAGAGAGAACCCGGGCAGGGCAAGGGTCAGAAGGTGAGCCTGAACATCAGGCTCCTCAGCCACTGAAAAATCCAGAAACTGCTGTGAGGGGCAGTGGACTGTTTGAGAGACAGTAGTCATCAGAATATTGCCTGTGGGCAAGGCAGCGAGCAAATCCCTTTGAATTTTTTCAATTTTTTCACTGAAAAAAACAGGATAGCTCCTCGCACCATTGAGAAGAAGAAGGAAGCAATGGTGAGTCTGCCACAGGGGATCAAAAGCTTTTAACAATAGAAAAGATCTCACGGCTATTGTTACTAGCTGTAGCAATCCTCCCAGCATAGTAACCACCCTTAGCTAATCTGATGGCGGCATAATATTCCCTCTGAGCAGTCCTCAGGATTGCTTTAGCCTCTGGCTGATAGTCTCGTCTCCAAGCCCGCTCTAATTTCTTACAGCCACGTTTCAAATCCCTTAGATCGGGCGAGAACCATGGCTGAGAAGGGATGCAGCGAGGTCGGGACGAGGCATTAGGCTTTGTGGATTCTTTGACTGCACATTCCATCCACCCATTAAAGCTACTAACTGCCTCTACCAGCTCCACGCTGATTATTGGTCGGGACTTAATTAAGGCTCGCTCAAAGGAGGCAATGTTGATCTTTGAAGGGAGGTCCAGGACCGGACCCGTGCTCACTCTATCGAGTCCATCCACCTGCCAGGCAAAACTGACCAACTTGTGGTCGGACAACGTCACTCTATCCGACCTAAGTGCCACAATGGGAAAGTTGGAACAGACCAAGTCGAGTAAGTGACCCCCCACATGAGTCGGACCTTCCACTCATTGTTTGAGTTGGGCCAGTTCCAAGATCTCTGCTAGGCGGCTGGCCATAGATGAATCATTGGCTTCCATGTGGATGTTAAGGTCCCCCAGTAAAAGGTACTTTGAAAAACTCAAGACTCTGGGCACTATACACTCCTCCAATGACTCAATCAAGGGACCAGCATATCCTGGTGGTCTATAGACCAGAGACCCCCCCAGGGTAAAGTGAGGATTAATCACCAGGGAGAAGTGGAGCACCTCTCCATCCGCCAAACCACCAGCCTGTTCAGTGGATAGGCTCCATCCCTCTCTGTGAATAATGGCTAAGCCACCTCCCCTGCCCATCGGGCGGTCCACCCTAACTATTTTAAACCCTCTAGGAACAGCAAGTTCAATACTAGGGGCGCACGAGCCATTAAGCCATGTCTCCGTGATAAAAAGGAGCTCCAGCTCGCCATCGCCCATAATATCAAAGATGTCATCTGTATGTTTAGACATGGATCTGGATAAGAGTAGTAGCCAATGGGCTACCTTTTCCTGGGGTGTCTACGCCCCCTTATGGCCACTTCATATGAGGATTGGGTATAATCTTAGCCCAGAGCTCCTAGTTTCACCAAAACCAAGATGGTAAAGCCCTTCGTCGACTGTCCTCTTCAGGTGACCCACCTTAGGGGAGTGCCTAGCCTGCAAGTGTGACATGCCTTCTGACTATCTAATTTCTCACCTGCCCTGGTTCCAAATGAGCCTCAGGGTATTGGGTGGTTGTTAGAATTGGGGGTCTCTGGTTGGCGCAAGTATGCACTTGTGACAAGCAGAGACCCTCTCCTCCAAGTCAGGGCGAAGGATGACCCCTTAGAATTACCCTTGCTCACCCTCTAGGTGCGTGGCGTGAGCAGCCAAGGCTTTTCTTCAGGCGTTATTCAGTTAAGCATTTGTAATCACACACACAGTAAAAATACCAATCCCCCCACAAATGGACACCAGGCTGTGAATATATAAAAAATACGCTTCTTTATGTAAAAATATATATATGTATCTCAGCAGATTTATCACAAGACCAAATAACGTTTTTGTAGCACCACAGATTGTAAATAGGCACTTTTCTTCTTAGTTGCAGTTCAAATGGAGATTTCTTTGTTAATTCGCTTCTCATGTGGATTTCTTAAAATCAAGGGTTCTCTCAGTGTTCTTTCAGTGTTCTTTCAGTGTTCTTTTACCCCTAATGGAAGTCTCTCCTCAAATTCTGTGAAGCTTAGACCCACCCCGGGCCTTCGGCGTGCCTTGCAGCGCCTCCCTGGCTCTCCGCAGTGAAATTGACGATATCCCTACCGCGGCTCACGCATCGGGCGTGAGCACGCCTGTGCCGGGCCCGGCTCTTCCTCTCGGCTCGAGGACAGAGTCAAATGCGGGCCGGCCCAGCGGTGCGGGAGGACTCGGGAGACAGCGCGGCAGGTAGGAGCAAGCTCGGAGGCCCTGGCGGGGAGTACTGACGGAGCACACAGCTCTTACTCACCCGTGGGGGCTCCGGGCACACAGAGACTTCTCTGCTCGGCTCCACGGCAAGGAGCGATGACGGGAAAAACACAAGTTGCGGGCTCCGAGCCCGGTGGTGATTGATGAGCACTTCTTCTTCACGTTGGCGAGGGTCGGCACAGGCTTGTGCGACTCTGGCGGTGGGGCACTCTTGGATCTTGACGCCAGCGGGGGTATGCAGTCAGGCAGGCGCGGCCCGCGACCCTCGGCACGACGGTGCGGGGGGGTCTCCTCAGCGGGGGCGGCGCGGCCTGACTCGCCTCTCAGATCGCAAAGCGGTGTCACAGGGCACGGTCTGTGCAGCTGTCGGCCCGGCGTAGATCGCGATCAGTAGAGGGAATTCCGGCGGGAGGGGGGAGAGCGTCTCAGGGCACTCCAGTAGCAGGCAAGGGGCAGAGGAGCAGGAAGCCAAGCCTGGGGGCAGAGAGCGACTCCGATCGGAGCGAGGCTCTCACAGGACAAAGGCAGGCAAGCTCCCGAGTGCCACAGCCCTAGGAGGGGCGATGAGGGGCGCAGTCTGGCTCCAGCGGGATGCACACACGGCTCGAATATCAGGACGAGCAAAAGCACCAAGGACCCAGTAGTCCTGGGGTCCAGATCAGGGGGCAAGCTCAATCAAGCCCTTGGAGAATGTTTAGAGCACAAAGCAGCAAAGCCTTTCCTCAGCAAGTCTTCTCCTCTCCTTTCTCAGCAAGGCAAGCAGCAGGCCAGTCCTTCCAGCGTCTCTTCTCCTTCTAGTCGGGTAGAGGTCCTTTGTGGTAAAACAGGATTCTGATTTACAAGGAGCAGGGCTCCTACTTTTATACACAGTTTCTTTTGTTCTTACAGGCCAGGGGGGGCTTTGCATAACTGCTCTCAGCCTCTGAGCACTTGTTGGGGGTACTTCTGGCTTCTGCTTTCAGTGTGAGGGCAGGCACATCAGCCGCTCCCCAGGGGGGCGGAGTCAGCATTGTGTGGAGAGGGGCAGCCAGGAGTACTTTGTTGACAAGCTTCCCCCTTCCTGGGCCAGGTGCAGGCTGAGTCATCAGCCGCTCCCCAGGGGGGCGGAGCCAGCATTGTGTTGGCAGAGCACAGCCTGATGCATAGTCCAGGGAAACTCCCACCTCCCACTAAGGTGTAATCCTCCCATTCACCAGCTGTCATCCCCCAGCCCTGTCACTCACACAACCCAGACAGTCAGATACACATCCAAGCAGAGGCGGGCTGAAATGGTTAGGCAAGCAAATGCTAACTTTCTAAAAGTAGCATTTGCAAACACAGGATATTAAAATAAACTTTACTTAAAGAAGTATTTTATTATTCTGAGTTCAGGCATACTAAACATTAGTTTCTACCATGTTCCCTGAGCCTGCTGGGATTATAGAGTGTAATAATTCCAGCAGCTCATCTGGCCTAAAGGGAACAGGTAGCCTTACAATAGTGAAAAACGAATTTGGTAGTAATTCACTATTAGGACATGCCACACTCATCAGGGCCTGTCCTACCTTACACTTACAATGCACCCTGCCCTTGGGCCTACCATAGGGGTGACTAATATGAAGTTAAGGGAAGGTTTAGAGGCTGGCAAGTGTATGCACTTGCCCAGTCAGCATGACAGTACCAGACTGCACGCAGGTTCTGCAGTGGCAGACCCTAGACACATTTTAAAAGGCTGCTTCTGTGGGTGGCGCAACCAGCGCTGCAGGCCCACTAGCAGTATTGGTAGTTACAAGCCCTGGCACTCCTGGTGCACTTTACTGGGGACTGACAGTAAATCCAATGAACCAATCATGGACATCAATCACATGCACACTTTACATAGGGAGAGCATATGCACTTTAGCACTGGTCAGCAGTGGTAAAGTGCCCAGAGTCGTTAAACCAACAAAAACAGGTCAGAGAGAATATTGGAGGAAGGCAAAAAGTTCAGGGATGACCCTGCCAAGAGGGCCAAGTCCAACACAACCCCCTTCCAGCCAAAACGCAGGGTAGACCAATCACCACTGTGATGGGCTTCCCTGCTTAGGGCGATAGAACATGGACCTGGCCCGCAACAGCAGGGGCACATTCCAGTTCTACGCCAATCTGAACCTATTTCAAATCCTCTGTCCATACTCTCGGGGTCCACCCCGCTAATCCATGGGGCACCCTTTTCTTCCTCTGTGGACACCACCTGTGCAGCCTCTAACCTTAACTTGCTCACAGGTGTGTTCCAACAGACCGACATCAATTCCCAGTGGCCACTGACAGTAGTCAGGGCTGAGACCCAGGCCTCTTGCCTTTCAGGGTTCCCAAACCTCTTTGGCCTCAGAGAGCGGGGGGCAGTAGCCCCAGGTGCTTGGCACCCTTTGTCCACTCTCCCTTCTGTCAGTCCAGGTATGACATCCTGGCACTGACCCACCAGCCCCAAACCTGTACCTGGCGGCTGGACTAAAGACTGGGGTGGCCTCTCCCACACCCGGTCCTCCTCCTTGGGGCTCTGGACCCTCCCACCTGGAGTGGTACCCCCTTCCAGAATTGTCAGGGCACCTGTGGCAGGTGACCTGCACAATTCGCCCACCAGTTCCGGGGTGCTATCCTGCAACTGGGGCACCAGGTCAGGGGGGACACCCTGCACCTGGCCCTCTATCCTAGGGCCTAAACCCTCAAACTGCACCGGGGTCAGAGGTAAGGACTCCCTCCCTCTGCACCCCCTTCCAGAGTACTGCCCACTCCCAACTGGAGTGGTACCCCTAGAAGTGACATGGGCCAGGACACTGATTACAGTGGTCCCACCCTTCAGGTCAGACAACACCTGAACCTGACTGTCCAACTCAGGGACCCAACCCTGCAGTTGAACACTTGCCTGGCGCACCAGGACTTCCCTGGGAGCACGCATGCCCCCCCTGAGGGTGGCACATAGCTCATGTGTCCTGCGACAGTCTGCCTGGCGCAGACCTCCCAACCCCTGTCCCTCTGACAGTGTGGGAAGGTCCCCCAGGACAGAATTGGTGTCCCCCTGGTCATTCACTGGGGACGCAGCTCTGCTGGCTGGCCCCTGACCCACTGGTTTTTCCACTGGGGACTCTTTCCCCCTCTCGCCCCTCTTTCTGGACCTCTGCACCCTCCCAACTGGAGCGGTACTGCTAGACACCAGAACTACAGGAGCTCTGCTTACAGAGCCTCCACGTTCTCTAGCCACTGGGGGATCCCCCTCAGAGGGTGACTCATCCAGACAGCCTAGGGTCCCCACCTGGTGTTCCCCTAAAGAACCATCCAGGCTCTGAGACTGAGGTTGGGCACTACTGGGACAAAACCCCTTCTCACTCCTTCCCCTTAAGGACAGGACGTGAGGCCCTACACCCCTCTCACTACTACAGGACCTAGCTGGGCTACTCTGCGCCACTTCCACCACTCTGGGCTGGAAGATACCTGAGCCACTCCCCACAGGATCACACCCCAATGCCTCTCCAGACCCTCTGGAATCCACCACAAGGTCTGCCTCCAATGTGAGCTCCCTGGGGTCAGAGAACTCACGCTCAAACAGGTGTTGGCATAGCTTTGGAAAACTGAGACATAAAGTATGCTCTCCCACAACTGGATTACACAGCCCCCTAGCAGGGTTAACCAAACTATCCTTCACCTCACCATCCAGCACCTCACACACATACTCCACACCATTCTTCTGAGACTGGCCAGACAGTAGCGGACTGTCTCTGTCACCCAACCCACACTCTTCTGGGCGGTCCTTACACTCACCCACCAGGACCTCAACCATGGGGGAATCCCTCCCACCACTAGGACCATGAACTCCTACGCCAGCCACCCTTTTCCCTTCAGGGACGCTGCGCACTACTGGAGCTACCGCATGCCCTTGAACCTCCTGGTGTAAGTTAACCCCCTCCAAGTCAGGTGCCATATCTCTAGGTGCGCGCGCTATGCTTTCAGCACTAGATACCTGAATGTTGCTGCCACCAGCTGAGCTGGACTCCACCTCCAACTCAGCAAAGCTCAATCCGCAATCTACACAAATCTCTGGATGTTGGGCTGAAGCCCTCCTGGCTTCAAGCTCTAAATCAAGTTCTCTCATCCTCAAGTAGTGAGCTCTTTGGCGTTTTTGCGCTTCCATTGCCAACTTTTGCTTCTCCATTTCCAATTGTCCCTTTAATCTCGCCATCTCCATTTCATGTGCCCTGTCTGCCAATTCCTCTGGCGACAGGCATCTGGTTGTTGCCTCTTCCATCCTCCCTGAACCAGGCATGACGTCTTCAAAAACACATGGAGATCTCCCAGCAAAATTATAGAAATGGAAACCTGTGGCTGCGTTATAGGTCTGCTCTCACTATGTGGTGATCAGCAATTCACTGTATGTAAATTACAAATGCAAATTCGCAAATCCTCACCGCTGCGTCCAATGTTAGAATTGGGGGTCTCTGGTTGGCGCAAGTATGCACTTGTGACAAGCAGGGACCCTCTCCTCCAAGTCAGGTCGAAGGATGACCCCTTAGAATTACCCTTGCTCACCCTCTAGGTGCGTGGCGTGAGCAGCCAAGGCTTTTCTTCAGGCGTTATTCAGTTAAGCATTTGTAATCACACACACAGTAAAAATACCAATCCCCCCACAAATGGACACCAGGCTGTGAATATATAAAAAATACGCTTCTTTATGTAAAAATATATATATGTATCTCAGCAGATTTATCACAAGACCAAATAACGTTTTTGTAGCACCACAGATTGTAAATAGGCACTTTTCTTCTTAGTTGCAGTTCAAATGGAGATTTCTTTGTTAATTCGCTTCTCATGTGGATTTCTTAAAATCAATGGTTCTCTCAGTGTTCTTTCAGTGTTCTTTTACCCCTAATGTGAGTCTCTCCTCAGATTCCGTGAAGCTTAGACCCACCCCGGGCCTTCGGCGTGCCTTGCAGCGCCTCCCTGGCTCTCCGCGGTGAAATTGACGATATCCCTACCGCGGTTCACGCATCGGGCGTGAGCACGCCTGTGCCGGGCCCGGCTCTTCCTCTCGGCTCGAGGACAGAGTCAAATGCGGGCCGGCCCAGTGGTGCGGGAGGACTCGGGAGACAGCGCGGCAGGTAGGAGCAAGCTCGGAGGCCCTGGCGGGGAGTACTGACGGAGCACACAGCTCTTACTCACCCGTGGGGGCTCCGGGCACACGGAGACTTCTCTGCTCGGCTCCACGGCAAGGAGCAATGACGGGGAAAACACAAGTTGCGGGCCCCGAGCCCGGTGGTGATTGATGAGCACTTCTTCTTCACGTTGGCGAGGGTCGGCACAGGCTTGTGCGACTCTGGCGGTGGGGCACTCTTGGATCTTGACGCCAGCGGGCGTATGCAGTCAGGCAGGCGCGGCCCGCAACCCTCAGCACGGCGGTGCGGGGGGGTCTCCTCAGCGGGGGTGGCGCGGCCTGACGAGCCTCTCAGATCGCAAAGCGGGGTCACAGGACACAGTCTGTGCAGCTGTCGGCCCGGCGTAGATCGCGATCAGTAGAAGGAATTCCGGCGGGAGGGGGGAGAGCGTCTCAGGGCACTCCAGTAGCAGGCAAGGGGCAGAGGAGCAGGAAGCCAAGCCTGGGGGCAGAGAGCGACTCCGATCGGAGCGAGGCTCTCACAGGACAAAGGCAGGCAAGCTCCCGAGTGCCACAGCCCTAGGAGGGGCGATGAGGGGCGCAGTCTGGCTCCAGCGGGATGCACACACGGCTCGAATGTCAGGACGAGCAAAAGCACCAAGGACCCAGTAGTCCTGGGGTCCAGATCAGTGGGCAAGCTCAATCAAGCCCTTGGAGAATGTTTAGAGCACAAAGCAGCAACGCCTTTCCTCAGCAAGTCTTCTCCTCTCCTTTCTCAGCAAGGCAAGCAGCAGGCCAGTCCTTCCAGCGTCTCTTCTCCTTCTAGTCGGGTAGAGGTCCTTTGTGGTAAAACAGGATTCTGATTTACAAGGAGCAGGGCTCCTACTTTTATACACAGTTTCTTTTGTTCTTACAGGCCAGGGGGGGCTTTGCATAACTGCTCTCAGCCTCTGAGCACTTGTTGGGGGTACTTCTGGCTTCTGCTTTCAGTGTGAGGGCAGGCACATCAGCCGCTCCCCAGGGGGGCGGAGCCAGCATTGTGTGGAGAGGGGCAGCCAGGAGTACTTTGTTGACAAGCTTCGCCCTTCCTGGGCCAGGTGCAGGCTGAGTCATCAGCCGCTCCCCAGGGGGGCGGAGCCAGCATTGTGTTGGCAGAGCACAGCCTGATGCATAGTCCAGGGAAACTCCCACCTCCCACTAGGGTGTAATCCTCCCATTCACCAGCTGTCATCCCCCAGCCCTGTCACTCACACAACCCAGACAGTCAGATACACATCCAAGCAGAGGCGGGCTGAAATGGTTAGGCAAGCAAATGCTAACTTTCTAAAAGAAGCATTTGCAAACACAGGATATTAAAATAAACTTTACTAAAAGAAGTATTTTATTATTCTGAGTTCAGGCATACTAAACATTAGTTTCTACCATGTTCCCTGAGCCTGCTGGGATTATAGAATGTAATTATTCCAGCAGCTCATCTGGCCTAAAGGGAACAGGTAGCCTTACAATAGTGAAAAACGAATTTGGTAGTAATTCACTATTAGGACATGCCACACTCATCAGGGCCTGTCCTACCTTACACTTACAATGCACCCTGCCCTTGGGCCTACCATAGGGGTGACTAATATGAAGTTAAGGGAAGGTTTAGAGGCTGGCAAGTGTGTGCACTTGCCCAGCCAGCATGACAGTACCAGACTGCACGCAGGTTCTGCAGTGGCAGACCCTAGACACATTTATTTTAAAAGGCTGCTTCTGTGGGTGGCGCAACCAGCGCTGCAGGCCCACTAGCAGTATTGGTAGTTACAAGCCCTGGCACTCCTGGTACACTTTACTGGGGACTGACAGTGAATCCAATGAACCAATCATGGACATCAATCACATGCACACTTTACACAGGGAGAGCATATGCACTTTAGCACTGGTCAGCAGTGGTAAAGTGCCCAGAGTCATTAAACCAACAAAAACAGGTCAGAGAGAATATTGGAGGAAGGCAAAAAGTTCAGGGATGACCCTGCCAAGAGGGCCAAGTCCAACACAACCCCCTTCCAGCCAAAACGCAGGGTAGACCAATCACCACTGTGATGGGCTTCCCTGCTTAGGGCGATAGAACATGGACCTGGCCCGCAACAGCAGGGGCACATTCCAGTTCTACGCCAATCTGTACCTATTTCAAATCCTCTGTCCATACTCTCGGGGTCCACCCCGCTAATCCATGGGGTACCCTTTTCTTCCTCTGTGGACACCACCTGTGCAGCCTCTAACCTTAACTTGCTCACAGGTGTGTCCCAACAGACCGACATCAATTCCCAGTGGCCACTGACAGTAGTCAGGGCTGAGACCCAGGCCTCTTGCCTTTCAGGGTTCCCAAACCTCTTTGGCCTCAGAGAGGGGGGGCAGTAGCCCCAGGTGCTTGGCACCCTTTGTCCACTCTCCCTTCTGTCAGTCCAGGTATGACATCCTGGCACTGACCCACCAGCCCCAAACCTGTACCTGGCGGCTGGACCAAAGACTGGGGTGGCCTCTCCCACACCCGGTCCTCCTCCTTGGGGCTCTGTACCCTCCCACCTGGAGTGGTACCCCCTTCCAGAATTGTCAGGGCACCTGTGGCAGGTGACCTGCACAATTCGCCCACCAGTTCCGGGGTGCTATCCTGCAACTGGGGCACCAGGTCAGGGGGGACACCCTGCACCTGGCCCTCTATCCTAGGGCCTAAACCCTCAAACTGCACCGGGGTCAGAGGCAAGGACTCCCTCCCTCTGCACCCCCTTCCAGAGTACTGCCCACTCCCAACTGGAGTGGTACCCCTAGAAGTGACATGGGCCAGGACACTGATTACAGTGGTCCCACCCTTCAGGTCAGACAACACCTGAACCTGACTGTCCAACTCAGGGACCCAACCCTGCAGTTGAACACTTGCCTGGCGCACCAGGACTTCCCTGGGAGCACGCATGCCCCCCCTGAGGGTGGCACATAGCTCATGTGTCCTGCGACAGTCTGCCTGGCGCAGACCTCCTAACCCCTGTCCCTCTGACAGTGTGGGAAGGTCCCCCAGGACAGAATTGGTGTCCCCCTGGTCATTCACTGGGGATGCAGCTCTGCTGGCTGGCCCCTGACCCACTGGTTTTTCCACTGGGGACTCTTTCCCCCTCTCGCCCCTCTTTCTGGACCTCTGCACCCTCCCAACTGGAGCGGTACTGCTAGACACCAGAACTACAGGAGCTCTGCTTACAGAGCCTCCACGTTCTCTAGCCACTGGGGGATCCCCCTCAGAGGGTGACTCATCCAGACAGCCTAGGGTCCCCACCTGGTGTTCCCCTAAAGAACCATCCAGGCTCTGAGACTGAGGTTGGGCACTACTGGGACAAAACCCCTTCTCACTCCTTCCCCTTAAGGACAGGACGTGAGGCCCTACACCCCTCTCACTACTACAGGACCTAGCTGGGCTACTCTGCGCCACTTCCACCACTCTGGGCTGGAAGATACCTGAGCCACTCCCCACAGGATCACACCCCAATGCCTCTCCAGACCCTCTGGAATCCACCACAAGGTCTGCCTCCAATGTGAGCTCCCTGGGGTCAGAGAACTCACGCTCAAACAGGTGTTGGCATAGCTTTGGAAAACTGAGACATAAAGTATGCTCTCCCACAACTGGATTACACAGCCCCCTAGCAGGGTTAACCAAACTATCCTTCACCTCACCATCCAGCGCCTCACACACATACTCCACACCATTCTTCTGAGACTGGCCAGACAGTAGCGGACTGTCTCTGTCACCCAACCCACACTCTTCTGGGCGGTCCTTACACTCACCCACCAGGACCTCAACCATGGGGGAATCCCTCCCACCACTAGGACCATGAACTCCTACGCCAGCCACCCTTTTCCCTTCAGGGACGCTGCGCACTACTGGAGCTACCGCATGCCCTTGAACCTCCTGGTGTAAGTTAACCCCCTCCAAGTCAGGTGCCATATCTCTAGGTGCGCGCGCTATGCTTTCAGCACTAGATACCTGAATGTTGCTGCCACCAGCTGAGCTGGACTCCACCTCCAACTCAGCAAAGCTCAATCCGCCATCTACACAAATCTCTGGATGTTGGGCTGAAGCCCTCCTGGCTTCAAGCTCTAAATCAAGTTCTCTCATCCTCAAGTAGTGAGCTCTTTGGCGTTTTTGCGCTTCCATTGCCAACTTTTGCTTCTCCATTTCCAATTGTCCCTTTAATCTCGCCATCTCCATTTCATGTGCCCTGTCTGCCAATTCCTCTGGCGACAGGCATCTGGTTGTTGCCTCTTCCATCCTCCCTGAACCAGGCATGACGTCTTCAAAAACACATGGAGATCTCCCAGCAAAATTATAGAAATGGAAACCTGTGGCTGCGTTATAGGTCTGCTCTCACTATGTGGTGATCAGCAATTCACTGTATGTAAATTACAAATGCAAATTCGCAAATCCTCACCGCTGCGTCCAATGTTAGAATTGGGGGTCTCTGGTTGGCGCAAGTATGCACTTGTGACAAGCAGGGACCCTCTCCTCCAAGTCAGGTCGAAGGATGACCCCTTAGAATTACCCTTGCTCACCCTCTAGGTGCGTGGCGTGAGCAGCCAAGGCTTTTCTTCAGGCGTTATTCAGTTAAGCATTTGTAATCACACACACAGTAAAAATACCAATCCCCCCACAAATGGACACCAGGCTGTGAATATATAAAAAATACGCTTCTTTATGTAAAAATATATATATGTATCTCAGCAGATTTATCACAAGACCAAATAACGTTTTTGTAGCACCACAGATTGTAAATAGGCACTTTTCTTCTTAGTTGCAGTTCAAATGGAGATTTCTTTGTTAATTCGCTTCTCATGTGGATTTCTTAAAATCAATGGTTCTCTCAGTGTTCTTTCAGTGTTCTTTTACCCCTAATGGGAGTCTCTCCTCAGATTCCGTGAAGCTTAGACCCACCCCGGGCCTTCGGCGTGCCTTGCAGCGCCTCCCTGGCTCTCCGCGGTGAAATTGACGATATCCCTACCGCGGCTCACGCATCGGGCGTGAGCACGCCTGTGCCGGGCCCGGCTCTTCCTCTCGGCTCGAGGACAGAGTCAAATGCGGGCCGGCCCAGTGGTGCGGGAGGACTCGGGAGACAGCGCGGCAGGTAGGAGCAAGCTCGGAGGCCCTGGCGGGGAGTACTGACGGAGCACACAGCTCTTACTCACCCGTGGGGGCTCCGGGCACACGGAGACTTCTCTGCTCGGCTCCACGGCAAGGAGCAATGACGGGGAACACACAAGTTGCGGGCCCCGAGCCCGGTGGTGATTGATGAGCACTTCTTCTTCACGTTGGCGAGGGTCGGCACAGGCTTGTGCGACTCTGGCGGTGGGGCACTCTTAGATCTTGACGCCAGCGGGCGTATGCAGTCAGGCAGGCGCGGCCCGCGACCCTCAGCACGGCGGTGCGGGGGGGTCTCCTCAGCGGGGGCGGCGCGGCCTGACGAGCCTCTCAGATCGCAAAGCGGGGTCACAGGACACGGTCTGTGCAGCTGTCGGCCCGGCGTAGATCGCGATCAGTAGAGGGAATTCCGGCGGGAGGGGGGAGAGCGTCTCAGGGCACTCCAGTAGCAGGCAAGGGGCAGAGGCGCAGGAAGCCAAGCCTGGGGGCAGAGAGCGACTCCGATCGGAGCGAGGCTCTCACAGGACAAAGGCAGGCAAGCTCCCGAGTGCCACAGCCCTAGGAGGGGCGATGAGGGGCGCAGTCTGGCTCCAGCGGGATGCACACACGGCTCGAATGTCAGGACGAGCAAAAGCACCAAGGACCCAGTAGTCCTGGGGTCCAGATCAGGGGGCAAGCTCAATCAAGCCCTTGGAGAATGTTTAGAGCACAAAGCAGCAACGCCTTTCCTCAGCAAGTCTTCTCCTCTCCTTTCTCAGCAAGGCAAGCAGCAGGCCAGTCCTTCCAGCGTCTCTTCTCCTTCTAGTCGGGTAGAGGTCCTTTGTGGTAAAACAGGATTCTGATTTACAAGGAGCAGGGCTCCTACTTTTATACACAGTTTCTTTTGTTCTTACAGGCCAGGGGGGGCTTTGCATAACTGCTCTCAGCCTCTGAGCACTTGTTGGGGGTACTTCTGGCTTCTGCTTTCAGTGTGAGGGCAGGCACATCAGCCGCTCCCCAGGGGGGCGGAGCCAGCATTGTGTGGAGAGGGGCAGCCAGGAGTACTTTGTTGACAAGCTTCGCCCTTCCTGGGCCAGGTGCAGGCTGAGTCATCAGCCGCTCCCCAGGGGGGCGGAGCCAGCATTGTGTTGGCAGAGCACAGCCTGATGCATAGTCCAGGGAAACTCCCACCTCCCACTAAGGTGTAATCCTCCCATTCACCAGCTGTCATCCCCCAGCCCTGTCACTCACACAACCCAGACAGTCAGATACACATCCAAGCAGAGGCGGGCTGAAATGGTTAGGCAAGCAAATGCTAACTTTCTAAAAGAAGCATTTGCAAACACAGGATATTAAAATAAACTTTACTAAAAGAAGTATTTTATTATTCTGAGTTCAGGCATACTAAACATTAGTTTCTACCATGTTCCCTGAGCCTGCTGGGATTATAGAGTGTAATAATTCCAGCAGCTCATCTGGCCTAAAGGGAACAGGTAGCCTTACAATAGTGAAAAACGAATTTGGTAGTAATTCACTATTAGGACATGCCACACTCATCAGAGCCTGTCCTACCTTACACCTACAATGCACCCTGCCCTTGGGCCTACCATAGGGGTGACTAATATGAAGTTAAGGGAAGGTTTAGAGGCTGGCAAGTGTGTGCACTTGCCCAGCCAGCATGACAGTACCAGACTGCACGCAGGTTCTGCAGTGGCAGACCCTAGACACATTTATTTTAAAAGGCTGCTTCTGTGGGTGGCGCAACCAGCGCTGCAGGCCCACTAGCAGTATTGGTAGTTACAAGCCCTGGCACTCCTGGTGCACTTTACTGGGGACTGACAGTGAATCCAATGAACCAATCATGGACATCAATCACATGCACACTTTACACAGGGAGAGCATATGCACTTTAGCACTGGTCAGCAGTGGTAAAGTGCCCAGAGTCATTAAACCAACAAAAACAGGTCAGAGAGAATATTGGAGGAAGGCAAAAAGTTCAGGGATGACCCTGCCAAGAGGGCCAAGTCCAACACAACCCCCTTCCAGCCAAAACGCAGGGTAGACCAATCACCACTGTGATGGGCTTCCCTGCTTAGGGCGATAGAACATGGACCTGGCCCGCAACAGCAGGGGCACATTCCAGTTCTACGCCAATCTGTACCTATTTCAAATCCTCTGTCCATACTCTCGGGGTCCACCCCGCTAATCCATGGGGTACCCTTTTCTTCCTCTGTGGACACCACCTGTGCAGCCTCTAACCTTAACTTGCTCACAGGTGTGTCCCAACAGACCGACATCAATTCCCAGTGGCCACTGACAGTAGTCAGGGCTGAGACCCAGGCCTCTTGCCTTTCAGGGTTCCCAAACCTCTTTGGCCTCAGAGAGCGGGGGGCAGTAGCCCCAGGTGCTTGGCACCCTTTGTCCACTCTCCCTTCTGTCAGTCCAGCTATGACATCCTGGCACTGACCCACCAGCCCCAAACCTGTACCTGGCGGCTGGACCAAAGACTGGGGTGGCCTCTCCCACACCCGGTCCTCCTCCTTGGGGCTCTGTACCCTCCCACCTGGAGTGGTACCCCCTTCCAGAATTGTCGGGGCACCTGTGGCAGGTGACCTGCACAATTCGCCCACCAGTTCCGGGGTGCTATCCTGCAACTGGGGCACCAGGTCAGGGGGGACACCCTGCACCTGGCCATCTATCCTAGGGCCTAAACCCTCAAACTGCACCGGGGTCAGAGGCAAGGACTCCCTCCCTCTGCACCCCCTTCCAGAGTACTGCCCACTCCCAACTGGAGTGGTACCCCTAGAAGTGACATGGGCCAGGACACTGATTACAGTGGTCCCACCCTTCAGGTCAGACAACACCTGAACCTGACTGTCCAACTCAGGGACCCAACCCTGCAGTTGAACACTTGCCTGGCGCACCAGGACTTCCCTGGGAGCACGCATGCCCCCCCTGAGGGTGGCACATAGCTCATGTGTCCTGCGACAGTCTGCCTGGCGCAGACCTCCAAACCCCTGTCCCTCTGACAGTGTGGGAAGGTCCCCCAGGACAGAATTGGTGTCCCCCTGGTCATTCACTGGGGACGCAGCTCTGCTGGCTGGCCCCTGACCCACTGGTTTTTCCACTGGGGACTCTTTCCCCCTCTCGCCCCTCTTTCTGGACCTCTGCACCCTCCCAACTGGAGCGGTACTGCTAGACACCAGAACTACAGGAGCTCTGCTTACAGAGCCTCCACGTTCTCTAGCCACTGGGGGATCCCCCTCAGAGGGTGACTCATCCAGACAGCCTAGGGTCCCCACCTGGTGTTCCCCTAAAGAACCATCCAGGCTCTGAGACTGAGGTTGGGCACTACTGGGACAAAACCCCTTCTCACTCCTTCCCCTTAAGGACAGGACGTGAGGCCCTACACCCCTCTCACTACTACAGGACCTAGCTGGGCTACTCTGCGCCACTTCCACCACTCTGGGCTGGAAGATACCTGAGCCACTCCCCACAGGATCACACCCCAATGCCTCTCCAGACCCTCTGGAATCCACCACAAGGTCTGCCTCCAATGTGAGCTCCCTGGGGTCAGAGAACTCACGCTCAAACAGGTGTTGGCATAGCTTTGGAAAACTGAGACATAAAGTATGCTCTCCCACAACTGGATTACACAGCCCCCTAGCAGGGTTAACCAAACTATCCTTCACCTCACCATCCAGCGCCTCACACACATACTCCACACCATTCTTCTGAGACTGGCCAGACAGTAGCGGACTGTCTCTGTCACCCAACCCACACTCTTCTGGGCGGTCCTTACACTCACCCACCAGGACCTCAACCATGGGGGAATCCCTCCCACCACTAGGACCATGAACTCCTACGCCAGCCACCCTTTTCCCTTCAGGGACGCTGCGCACTACTGGAGCTACCGCATGCCCTTGAACCTCCTGGTGTAAGTTAACCCCCTCCAAGTCAGGTGCCATATCTCTAGGTGCGCGCGCTATGCTTTCAGCACTAGATACCTGAATGTTGCTGCCACCAGCTGAGCTGGACTCCACCTCCAACTCAGCAAAGCTCAATCCGCCATCTACACAAATCTCTGGATGTTGGGCTGAAGCCCTCCTGGCTTCAAGCTCTAAATCAAGTTCTCTCATCCTCAAGTAGTGAGCTCTTTGGCGTTTTTGCGCTTCCATTGCCAACTTTTGCTTCTCCATTTCCAATTGTCCCTTTAATCTCGCCATCTCCATTTCATGTGCCCTGTCTGCCAATTCCTCTGGCGACAGGCATCTGGTTGTTGCCTCTTCCATCCTCCCTGAACCAGGCATGACGTCTTCAAAAACACATGGAGATCTCCCAGCAAAATTATAGAAATGGAAACCTGTGGCTGCGTTATAGGTCTGCTCTCACTATGTGGTGATCAGCAATTCACTGTATGTAAATTACAAATGCAAATTCGCAAATCCTCACCGCTGCGTCCAATGTTAGAATTGGGGGTCTCTGGTTGGCGCAAGTATGCACTTGTGACAAGCAGGGACCCTCTCCTCCAAGTCAGGTCGAAGGATGACCCCTTAGAATTACCCTTGCTCACCCTCTAGGTGCGTGGCGTGAGCAGCCAAGGCTTTTCTTCAGGCGTTATTCAGTTAAGCATTTGTAATCACACACACAGTAAAAATACCAATCCCCCCACAAATGGACACCAGGCTGTGAATATATAAAAAATACGCTTCTTTATGTAAAAATATATATATGTATCTCAGCAGATTTATCACAAGACCAAATAACGTTTTTGTAGCACCACAGATTGTAAATAGGCACTTTTCTTCTTAGTTGCAGTTCAAATGGAGATTTCTTTGTTAATTCGCTTCTCATGTGGATTTCTTAAAATCAATGGTTCTCTCAGTGTTCTTTCAGTGTTCTTTTACCCCTAATGGGAGTCTCTCCTCAGATTCCGTGAAGCTTAGACCCACCCCGGGCCTTCGGCGTGCCTTGCAGCGCCTCCCTGGCTCTCCGCGGTGAAATTGACGATATCCCTACCGCGGCTCACGCATCGGGCGTGAGCACGCCTGGCCGGGCCCGGCTCTTCCTCTCGGCTCGAGGACAGAGTCAAATGCGGGCCGGCCCAGTGGTGCGGGAGGACTCGGGAGACAGCGCGGCAGGTAGGAGCAAGCTCGGAGGCCCTGGCGGGGAGTACTGACGGAGCACACAGCTCTTACTCACCCGTGGGGGCTCCGGGCACACGGAGACTTCTCTGCTCGGCTCCACGGCAAGGAGCAATGACGGGGAACACACAAGTTGCGGGCCCCGAGCCCGGTGGTGATTGATGAGCACTTCTTCTTCACGTTGGCGAGGGTCGGCACAGGCTTGTGCGACTCTGGCGGTGGGGCACTCTTGGATCTTGACGCCAGCGGGCGTATGCAGTCAGGCAGGCGCGGCCCGCGACCCTCAGCACGGCGGTGCGGGGGGGTCTCCTCAGCGGGGGCGGCGCGGCCTGACGAGCCTCTCAGATCGCAAAGCGGGGTCACAGGACACGGTCTGTGCAGCTGTCGGCCCGGCGTAGATCGCGATCAGTAGAGGGAATTCCGGCGGGAGGGGGGAGAGCGTCTCAGGGCACTCCAGTAGCAGGCAAGGGGCAGAGGAGCAGGAAGCCAAGCCTGGGGGCAGAGAGCGACTCCGATCGGAGCGAGGCTCTCACAGGACAAAGGCAGGCAAGCTCCCGAGTGCCACAGCCCTAGGAGGGGCGATGAGGGGCGCAGTCTGGCTCCAGCGGGATGCACACACGGCTCGAATGTCAGGACGAGCAAAAGCACCAAGGACCCAGTAGTCCTGGGGTCCAGATCAGGGGGCAAGCTCAATCAAGCCCTTGGAGAATGTTTAGAGCACAAAGCAGCAACGCCTTTCCTCAGCAAGTCTTCTCCTCTCCTTTCTCAGCAAGGCAAGCAGCAGGCCAGTCCTTCCAGCGTCTCTTCTCCTTCTAGTCGGGTAGAGGTCCTTTGTGGTAAAACAGGATTCTGATTTACAAGGAGCAGGGCTCCTACTTTTATACACAGTTTCTTTTGTTCTTACAGGCCAGGGGGGCTTTGCATAACTGCTCTCAGCCTCTGAGCACTTGTTGGGGGTACTTCTGGCTTCTGCTTTCAGTGTGAGGGCAGGCACATCAGCCGCTCCCCAGGGGGGCGGAGCCAGCATTGTGTGGAGAGGGGCAGCCAGGAGTACTTTGTTGACAAGCTTCGCCCTTCCTGGGCCAGGTGCAGGCTGAGTCATCAGCCGCTCCCCAGGGGGGCGGAGCCAGCATTGTGTTGGCAGAGCACAGCCTGATGCATAGTCCAGGGAAACTCCCACCTCCCACTAAGGTGTAATCCTCCTATTCACCAGCTGTCATCCCCCAGCCCTGTCACTCACACAACCCAGACAGTCAGATACACATCCAAGCAGAGGCGGGCTGAAATGGTTAGGCAAGCAAATGCTAACTTTCTAAAAGAAGCATTTGCAAACACAGGATATTAAAATAAACTTTACTAAAAGAAGTATTTTATTATTCTGAGTTCAGGCATACTAAACATTAGTTTCTACCATGTTCCCTGAGCCTGCTGGGATTATAGAGTGTAATAATTCCAGCAGCTCATCTGGCCTAAAGGGAACAGGTAGCCTTACAATAGTGAAAAACGAATTTGGTAGTAATTCACTATTAGGACATGCCACACTCATCAGGGCCTGTCCTACCTTACACTTACAATGCACCCTGCCCTTGGGCCTACCATAGGGGTGACTAATATGAAGTTAAGGGAAGGTTTAGAGGCTGGCAAGTGTGTGCACTTGCCCAGCCAGCATGACAGTACCAGACTGCACGCAGGTTCTGCAGTGGCAGACCCTAGACACATTTATTTTAAAAGGCTGCTTCTGTGGGTGGCGCAACCAGCGCTGCAGGCCCACTAGCAGTATTGGTAGTTACAAGCCCTGGCACTCCTGGTGCACTTTACTGGGGACTGACAGTGAATCCAATGAACCAATCATGGACATCAATCACATGCACACTTTACACAGGGAGAGCATATGCACTTTAGCACTGGTCAGCAGTGGTAAAGTGCCCAGAGTCATTAAACCAACAAAAACAGGTCAGAGAGAATATTGGAGGAAGGCAAAAAGTTCAGGGATGACCCTGCCAAGAGGGCCAAGTCCAACACAACCCCCTTCCAGCCAAAACGTAGGGTAGACCAATCACCACTGTGATGGGCTTCCCTGCTTAGGGCGATAGAACATGGACCTGGCCCGCAACAGCAGGGGCACATTCCAGTTCTACGCCAATCTGTACCTATTTCAAATCCTCTGTCCATACTCTCGGGGTCCACCCCGCTAATCCATGGGGTACCCTTTTCTTCCTCTGTGGACACCACCTGTGCAGCCTCTAACCTTAACTTGCTCACAGGTGTGTCCCAACAGACCGACATCAATTCCCAGTGGCCACTGACAGTAGTCAGGGCTGAGACCCAGGCCTCTTGCCTTTCAGGGTTCCCAAACCTCTTTGGCCTCAGAGAGCGGGGGGCAGTAGCCCCAGGTGCTTGGCACCCTTTGTCCACTCTCCCTTCTGTCAGTCCAGGTATGACATCCTGGCACTGACCCACCAGCCCCAAACCTGTACCTGGCGGCTGGACCAAAGACTGGGGTGGCCTCTCCCACACCCGGTCCTCCTCCTTGGGGCTCTGTACCCTCCCACCTGGAGTGGTACCCCCTTCCAGAATTGTCAGGGCACCTGTGGCAGGTGACCTGCACAATTCGCCCACCAGTTCCGGGGTGCTATCCTGCAACTGGGGCACCAGGTCAGGGGGGACACCCTGCACCTGGCCCTCTATCCTAGGGCCTAAACCCTCAAACTGCACCGGGGTCAGAGGCAAGGACTCCCTCCCTCTGCACCCCCTTCCAGAGTACTGCCCACTCCCAACTGGAGTGGTACCCCTAGAAGTGACATGGGCCAGGACACTGATTACAGTGGTCCCACCCTTCAGGTCAGACAACACCTGAACCTGACTGTCCAACTCAGGGACCCAACCCTGCAGTTGAACACTTGCCTGGCGCACCAGGACTTCCCTGGGAGCACGCATGCCCCCCCTGAGGGTGGCACATAGCTCATGTGTCCTGCGACAGTCTGCCTGGCGCAGACCTCCCAACCCCTGTCCCTCTGACAGTGTGGGAAGGTCCCCCAGGACAGAATTGGTGTCCCCCTGGTCATTCACTGGGGACGCAGCGCTGCTGGCTGGCCCCTGACCCACTGGTTTTTCCACTGGGGACTCTTTCCCCCTCTCGCCCCTCTTTCTGGACCTCTGCACCCTCCCAACTGGAGCGGTACTGCTAGACACCAGAACTACAGGAGCTCTGCTTACAGAGCCTCCACTTTCTCTAGCCACTGGGGGATCCCCCTCAGAGGGTGACTCATCCAGACAGCTTAGGGTCCCCACCTGGTGTTCCCCTAAAGAACCATCCAGGCTCTGAGACTGAGGTTGGGCACTACTGGGACAAAACCCCTTCTCACTCCTTCCCCTTAAGGACAGGACGTGAGGCCCTACACCCCTCTCACTACTACAGGACCTAGCTGGGCTACTCTGCGCCACTTCCACCACTCTGGGCTGGAAGATACCTGAGCCACTCCCCACAGGATCACACCCCAATGCCTCTCCAGACCCTCTGGAATCCACCACAAGGTCTGCCTCCAATGTGAGCTCCCTGGGGTCAGAGAACTCACGCTCAAACAGGTGTTGGCATAGCTTTGGAAAACTGAGACATAAAGTATGCTCTCCCACAACTGGATTACACAGCCCCCTAGCAGGGTTAACCAAACTATCCTTCACCTCACCATCCAGCGCCTCACACACATACTCCACACCATTCTTCTGAGACTGGCCAGACAGTAGCGGACTGTCTCTGTCACCCAACCCACACTCTTCTGGGCGGTCCTTACACTCACCCACCAGGACCTCAACCATGGGGGAATCCCTCCCACCACTAGGACCATGAACTCCTACGCCAGCCACCCTTTTCCCTTCAGGGACGCTGCGCACTACTGGAGCTACCGCATGCCCTTGAATCTCCTGGTGTAAGTTAACCCCCTCCAAGTCAGGTGCCATATCTCTAGGTGCGCGCGCTATGCTTTCAGCACTAGATACCTGAATGTTGCTGCAACCAGCTGAGCTGGACTCCACCTCCAACTCAGCAAAGCTCAATCCGCCATCTACACAAATCTCTGGATGTTGGGCTGAAGCCCTCCTGGCTTCAAGCTCTAAATCAAGTTCTCTCATCCTCAAGTAGTGAGCTCTTTGGCGTTTTTGCGCTTCCATTGCCAACTTTTGCTTCTCCATTTCCAATTGTCCCTTTAATCTCGCCATCTCCATTTCATGTGCCCTGTCTGCCAATTCCTCTGGCGACAGGCATCTGGTTGTTGCCTCTTCCATCCTCCCTGAACCAGGCATGACGTCTTCAAAAACACATGGAGATCTCCCAGCAAAATTATAGAAATGGAAACCTGTGGCTGCGTTATAGGTCTGCTCTCACTATGTGGTGATCAGCAATTCACTGTATGTAAATTACAAATGCAAATTCGCAAATCCTCACCGCTGCGTCCAATGTTAGAATTGGGGGTCTCTGGTTGGCGCAAGTATGCACTTGTGACAAGCAGGGACCCTCTCCTCCAAGTCAGGTCGAAGGATGACCCCTTAGAATTACCCTTGCTCACCCTCTAGGTGCGTGGCGTGAGCAGCCAAGGCTTTTCTTCAGGCGTTATTCAGTTAAGCATTTGTAATCACACACACAGTAAAAATACCAATCCCCCCACAAATGGACACCAGGCTGTGAATATATAAAAAATACGCTTCTTTATGTAAAAATATATATATGTATCTCAGCAGATTTATCACAAGACCAAATAACGTTTTTGTAGCACCACAGATTGTAAATAGGCACTTTTCTTCTTAGTTGCAGTTCAAATGGAGATTTCTTTGTTAATTCGCTTCTCATGTGGATTTCTTAAAATCAATGGTTCTCTCAGTGTTCTTTCAGTGTTCTTTTACCCCTAATGGGAGTCTCTCCTCAGATTCCGTGAAGCTTAGACCCACCCCGGGCCTTCGGCGTGCCTTGCAGCGCCTCCCTGGCTCTCCGTGGTGAAATTGACGATATCCCTACCGTGGCTCACGCATCGGGCGTGAGCACGCCTGTGCCGGGCCCGGCTCTTCCTCTCGGCTCGAGGACAGAGTCAAATGCGGGCCGGCCCAGCGGTGCGGGAGCACTCGGGAGACAGCGCGGCAGGTAGGAGCAAGCTCGGAGGCCCTGGCGGGGAGTACTGACGGAGCACACAGCTCTTACTCACCCATGGGGGCTCCGGCCACACGGAGACTTCTCTGCTCGGCTCCACGGCAAGGAGCGATGACGGGGAAAACACAAGTTGCGGGCCCCGAGCCCGGTGGTGATTGATGAGCACTTCTTCTTCACGTTGGCGAGGGTCGGCACAGGCTTGTGCGACTCTGGCGGTGGGGTACTCTTGGATCTTGACGCCAGCGGGCGTATGCAGTCAGGCAGGCGCGGCCCGCGACCCTCGGCACGACGGTGCGGGGGGGTCTCCTCAGCGGGGGCGGCGCGGTCTGACTCGCCTCTCAGATCGCAAAGCGGGGTCACAGGGCACGGTCTGTGCAGCTGTCGGCCCGGCGTAGATCGCGATCAGTAGAGGGAATTCCGGCGGGAGGGGGGAGAGCGTCTCAGGGCACTCCAGTAGCAGGCAAGGGGCAGAGGAGCAGGAAGCCAAGCCTGGAGGCAGAGAGCGACTCCGATTGGAGCGTGGCTCTCACAGGACAAAGGCAGGCAAGCTCCCGAGTGCCACAGCCCTAGGAGGGGCGATGAGGGGCGCAGTCTGGCTCCAGCGGGATGCACACACGGCTCGAATGTCAGGACGAGCAAAAGCACCAAGGACCCAGTAGTCCTGGGGTCCAGATCAGGGGGCAAGCTCAATCAAGCCCTTGGAGAATGTTTAGAGCACAAAGCAGCAAAGCCTTTCCTCAGCAAGTCTTCTCCTCTCCTTTCTCAGCAAGGCAAGCAGCAGGCCAGTCCTTCCAGCGTCTCTTCTCCTTCTAGTCGGGTAGAGGTCCTTTGTGGTAAAACAGGATTCTGATTTACAAGGAGCAGGGCTCCTACTTTTATACACAGTTTCTTTTGTTCTTACAGGCCAGGGGGGGCTTTGCATAACTGCTCTCAGCCTCTGAGCACTTGTTGGGGGTACTTCTGGCTTCTGCTTTCAGTGTGAGGGCAGGCACATCAGCCGCTCCCCAGGGGGGCGGAGCCAGCATTGTGTGGAGAGGGGCAGCCAGGAGTAATTTGTTGACAAGCTTCGCCCTTCCTGGGCCAGGTGCAGGCTGAGTCATCAGCCGCTCCCCAGGGGGGCGGAGCCAGCATTGTGTTGGCAGAGCACAGCCTGATGCATAGTCCAGGGAAACTCCCACCTCCCACTAAGGTGTAATCCTCCCATTCACCAGCTGTCATCCCCCAGCCCTGTCACTCACACAACCCAGACAGTCAGATACACATCCAAGCAGAGGCGGGCTGAAATGGTTAGGCAAGCAAATGCTAACTTTCTAAAAGTAGCATTTGCAAACACAGGATATTAAAATAAACTTTACTTAAAGAAGTATTTTATTATTCTGAGTTCAGGCATACTAAACATTAGTTTCTACCATGTTCCCTGAGCCTGCTGGGATTATAGAGTGTAATAATTCCAGCAGCTCATCTGGCCTAAAGGGAACAGGTAGCCTTACAATAGTGAAAAATGAATTTGGTAGTAATTCACTATTAGGACATGCCACACTCATCAGGGCCTGTCCTACCTTACACTTACAATGCACCCTGCCCTTGGGCCTACCATAGGGGTGACTAATATGAAGTTAAGGGAAGGTTTAGAGGCTGGCAAGTGTGTGCACTTGCTAAGCCAGCATGACAGTACCAGACTGCACGCAGGTTCTGCAGTGGCAGACCCTAGACACATTTTAAAAGGCTGCTTCTGTGGGTGGCGCAACCAGCGCTGCAGGCCCACTAGCAGTATTGGTAGTTACAAGCCCTGGCACTCCTGGTGCACTTTACTGGGGACTGACAGTAAATCCAATGAACCAATCATGGACATCAATCACATGCACACTTTACACAGGGAGAGCATATGCACTTTAGCACTGGTCAGCAGTGGTAAAGTGCCCAGAGTCATTAAACCAACAAAAACAGGTCAGAGAGAATATTGGAGGAAGGCAAAAAGTTCAGGGATGACCCTGCCAAGAGGGCCAAGTCCAACAGTGGTGTTTCCCAGGTCTGGGGGAAGCTGTGGTTGCATTTCAAAGTCAGCAGAGGTTTTGAAGCCTCTAGTCTTGAGATGCTAATCTGCTAGCCATTCTCCTGGAGGAGGTGTGATCACCTTCTGCTGGACAGCCATTGTTCCTGGCATCAGAGAGCATGGTCTTTCACCTGCAGGGGGTCGGAAACTCATCTGTGATGACAGGCTGGAATATACCAGTCACCCAGTACACTTTGTGACTAGTAGTATTTTAGGGGGCACCTCTAAGGTGCCCTCTGGGTTCATGTCATAATAAATCGGGTACTGGCATCATTATGGATGTATTAAAACAAGATGTTTGATATCAAACATCAGTATTTTAAGTGAAGCCATTTGTAGCTGGGTAATTCGTAATGACCAGTGCCTAGTACATACCTTAAGTTGGCTTCCTGATTACATGCTATACTTAGCAATGGAACTAGGCATTACAGGGACACATTTGCTCATGCAGATGTGCCCTCACATGTAATCTAATACACCCTCCTGCCTTAGGGCTCTAAGGCCTGCTGTAGGGGTGATGTACATATAATACATGCAGCGTACAGGGGCATGGCATACACTGAGTGTACCTTGTCATGTTTTCAGAATGGTTTGCACCATTTGACACATCCTGAAATGGCAGTCTGCATAGAGTTTTTTTGTGGGTCCCTTAGGGTGACATAGTAAATGCTGCAGCCCTTAGGGACCCTCTTTAGTACTCATGGCCTCAGTACCAGTGGTACCATTTACCAGGGACTTTCAGGGGTGCTAAAGTCCTGCCAATCCGTTTACAATTGCAGATTTATTTTGATTTTAGGGAAAGAGCACTGGCACTTGGGCCTGGTTAGCAGTCAACAACATCAGTACCAGTGAGCAAAATGTTGGGGTGAAAATGTCGAAAAGTGGCACTTTCCTACATCCATGAAGCTCCTGGCCACTTGACACTGGGCAACTCCCCTTGATCAGGTACCGGTCACCACGAAGGTCGGGCCTACTCTCAGAGTTGCTCCAACTGGTTACCTTCAAGGTCCAATCATTGCCAGGTAAGTCCCACAAAAATAAGTCCAAGATGTTGGAGTATTCTTTAACTTTACCACGCTGGTCCTAGTCTTCTGTCAAGTCACAGGAAATAATGACACAAATCTCATCACGGCTCTCTCACCTCCCCGTGGAGCTTGCGCATGGGTACTCTCTGCACCTCCCTGACTTCCCTGAAGCCAGAGCAACACATGCTCAACTCAAAGAGTTTTATGAGGCTATGCACCCCATAGCTGAAAGAAACTGTTAGTTATAGATTCCTTTCCTTAGAATTACCCCCAGACGTCAGACTGGATCTGGAAAAATTTTCGGCAGCAGTACCCTTGTGCGTTGGAAGGTGGCGTCGGTCGACTCCACATCCATTGTTGGCATTGTGGTGCCGGGATGATGTTGCAGAAGTTACTTAGACCCCGCCCTCACGCGCTGACGTCAGTTCTTTCTTTTTCCGCACCAGCAAGCGCAGATCCGGTTGAGCAGTACGCCTAGAGCCTTTTTGGCTGCCTTTTTTTGACTCCTTTTTCGAGTCTACTTCGACTCCTGGTGCAAGAGGGATGCCCGATTTCAAGGCCTGCGATTCTTGTACTCGACTGATGTCCGTGATGGATCCACACCGTGTATGCCTCTATTGTCTGGAGCTTGACCATGATCCCAAGTCATGCTTCGACTGCCGAACCATGGCCCGAAGTCTTTGCAGGAGCGGTCCCAAAAGCTACTTGAGGCCTGGCAGTCGGCTCCGTGTCGTTTGAGCTCCTGGTCGCGTGGGAGGGCAAGGGACTGCGGGATTGCGGAGCCATTACCACTCCTCGTCTAAGTCTTCGCACTCATGGTCAGGTAATTCAAGGCACAAGAAGAAGTTGAAGAAGCATTGTCTCTCTTCAACTTCCCCTCGTCCATCGCCCCGACACGACAAAGGGTGCCTTCCCTCCCTTCCTGGGACCGGGAGCGACCCCTGCCAAGCTTCGTCAGGTCTAAGAAGCGATGCATGCCATCTTTGAGCAGCCCGACTCATCCGGTGTGCCTTCGGCCCCCTTGGATCCAGCTGGGGCCCTAGGCCTTCGAAGCCAGCGGCTCTGCAGGGCCCCTTGGATCCAGGCCTGGATCCAGATCGGCGCCGGTTGACCCCGGCTTCCACCCTGATGTGGATACGGAGCCGGACCGGCGTCGGCCAACACCAGACCTGGCACCGATGGGTACTTTTGTGCCTGTATTCCACCCCTCCCATTTTCAGCCAGTTTGGCAGCCAGAGATGGGTGAGGAAGACTGGGAGGGTCTGGTGACCCTTTAACTGACCAGTTGCAGTACAACCAGGACTGGAGAGAGGAACTGGGGGATGGGCACCTGACCATGGCATGTTGTTTCCTCCTACCATGGCTACTGAGAAGGGAGCGTCTTATGCAGTGGTGTTGCGTAGGGCGGACGAGGCCCTAACTCTAGAGCTACCTACTGTGGCAGTTGTTAGAAATTGGATTTCTGGTTGGCTGATGCTTGCGCCAAAACCAGGCAGAAACCACCACTCTAGTCAGGGCAAGGGAGTTACACGCGAAAGATAACCCCTGCTCACCCCCTTGGTAGCTTGGCATGAGCAGTAAGGCTTATCCCGGAGGCAATATGTAAAGCATTTGCGCACGCACCCACCAGCAACTACATCCCAAGCCCCCCACAAAAGGAACTCCACACAAGGTTATATCAAAAATAGCCTTTGTATTATCAAAACACATCAGAATAATAATCACTGGATGTACATTGTGCCAACGGGCACGGGCAATATTTACAAGGGATTATGTATACCTGACAGGGCCAAATGGACCACTGTCAGGATCATCACAAAGTGAACTTGGTGAAGGTGAACTAAAACATACTAGTAAAAATAGGTCATAGAGCTTACAGTCAGTAAACACTGATAATCACTGCACTTGCAACAGTCTGTGCCATGAAATCCATCATACACAGTATCCCACCAGTCTAACTACATTAGACCCTCACCACCTAAGTAAAACCTTACACTAGGGGCATAAATCACACAGGGAAGTATAATCTCCCTAACATACCTAAACAGGTAAAACAACCTCCTATGCAGAAATCATATCTAGAGGCATCAAACACAGTGTGCGCAAAACATACTACACACAGTACATTTCTTAACACCCAAAGCATTAGCACATAATTCACATCAAGGTCCAGGTTGCGCCACTGCGCCAAAACCTAAACGTTGCAGTTGCCCACTACTTGCTGGGCAGCTGGGGACAAGAACAGGGCCTAAACACTGCAGCTGGCACTAAGTGCTGCGCAGCTGTGGAAGGCCAAAGTAGGGATGAAGGAGTACGTCTCACTCCTAGATGCAAAGTACATGTCCCTAGAAAGAAAAAACTAAACGGTGCAGCTGCCCTCTACTTGCTGGGCAGTTGTGAAGCAAAACTGCGACATGGGCCCTCACTGGCCCTCTGAACAAACTGCGCCAATCTTTGGAGCCCTCTGCTCTGGAGACCCCTGCACAAACGGTGGAGCCCTCTAGGCTCTGAACACACAGGAGCACTCTGGCTCCTCAAATACATAATGCCCCCCAAGTCAATATGTCCCAAGATGGAGCGATAGGGGCTTTAAGCAACATATGCCCCCCAAGTACCTCATGGGGACTCTAAAATAACTGTGGGCCTCGTTGGAGCCATCTGGGCTCTGGGAACGTGGGAGCGGCCCGCTGCCATTCGGGGCCGCTCTGAACCAGGGCCCCACTCTGGTGCCTGGGGGGACTCCCACGGGGCCCCTTCCCTCACTTCATCCCCTTTGTAATAGCCACACGGCTCTAAGAAGAAGCTGCCATCGGGGCAGCCCGCCACTGCGGGCCCTGGTACACCTGTGGCCTTCCCCCCGCCCCAGCCGTCTCAGCTTACCGGCTCTCAGTGGGGAAAAAGTCTCCTCTCTTGTTGTCGTGGCGGGGGCAGGCACCGGTCATGGCCTCGCGCCCCGGCCACAGGACATCGTCTACGGCGATGGCGGGGCTCTCCCTCTTCACTGGAGCCCCGCCATCTGCATATGCCGGTCTTCACCCGATCCCCCATGTCGGGACCGGGACTTAGGGTGGAGCCGCAAGGCTCTGGGTCAATTCATTTTCCGCAGCTCCCTCCTGGTCATGGGAGCCCTGCAACGCTTGCGCCATTTCGTGCTACTTCTGGGCCAGCAGAGGGTGCGGGGCTTCCCTCGTGGAAGCGGAAGTCCCGCCCCACGTCAGGCGACTTGGCCTGACTTCCGATTTTCGGCGCGAGGGCGCAGCGGTGATTTCACATGGGGAAATGAGGGGTGGGCACCCTCGGTATTAAAACAAAACGTAGAAGCGGGATGGGCACCCACTAAGGCTCCTTAACACGGGGTGGGCACCCGTGCTATAAATAATTAAAGATAAGTGGCCATAATGCAGGGTGGGTACCTGCGAGGAGCACAAGGCAGGGAGAATCCCCAGCACACGATGCAGCCCAGCGCTGCAGGGCAGAAATAAAGCACTCCCTTAGGGAAAATAAAGCACTCACTAGGTTCTGGGTCCCAGCAACCATCAAGCCCCCAAAGAAGGACTCCCAGAGCAAAGGGGTCCCAGCAAGAAGTCCTCCAGCAATCCAGGGGCTGGGCAGGGCCCAGGGAGGCAAGGCTTCCCCTGGGCCCCAGCAGCAGCATGCCCATGGTAGATTCAAGTCAGGAAACAAGAACATTTTACATGAGGTCACAGCCTCTTTTTATACAAACATTTCCTTTGTTGTCAAAGGTGCAGGTAAGGGGCAAACCAGACCCAACTGGTTCTTGAGCACTTTGTTTTGCTCAGCCCCTCTCCCTATTCACAGGATGGGTCAAGGACATCAGACACACCACAGGGGGTGGAGCCAGCATTGTAGAGGGAAGGTCCAGCCCTATTCAGGTCCCAGGTGTACTCCTCCCTCCCATCAACATGCAGATCTCTCCATTCACCACCGGGGCAGACCCATCCTGACTCCTGGAGCCATGCATACCAGCCAATCACAAGCCAGACAGTCAATTCACATTTACTGCACAGACAGGCCAATTTCTAGAAGTGGCCCTTCCACACTAGACACAAGAAATCCACGCACATCATCGCGCATCATTTAATCACACGAGTCCGCACATACCAAACTCGACCCTGCACTCCCCACACATCAGGAACTACCATGACACACATATCCCCTATGCATTCCTAAGGAGGGCAGGCCAATCTCACACACGCACTCAGAGAGCGCACGCACTGTACACTGGGACACAGTGTCAAACTGCGCAAAAGACCAGAAATCACTATAATGATGAAACATTAAAAGGCAAAAAGTTCAGGGGTGAACCTGCCAGAAGGGCCAAGACCAACAGCAGTCAGGACTAATCTCCTGACAGAGGTGCTTCAGCCGGCAGCAAGCTTTTTGGAGCTGCCCTCCAATGAAGCCCGCACGAACATCCTTTTGGGCACCTGGTCCAGGCTCAACACAGGGGCTCCTGTGGATAGGATGGTTGCCCGACTACACTGCTAAGCTCCGGGCAACCCCAACTTTCCACTCCCGAACCCCCCTCCCCCTAGAACTTGGTGGTCCAAGCTTCAGCATCCCAAAGCTCATTCCCTAATGCACCACCGGACAGTGAATAGAAGAAGTCCAAAGTACCTGTAGCAAAAACACTGCAAGTGGGGACTGTGAGAAGTTGGCCTGATATATGATGTTCACTAGCTCTAGTGACCACCTTGTATCAGTCCAAACAACCCTTATGGTGATTGGTTGTAAGTCAACCTTATAGACCAGCTATCCTAATGGTAGCATGGACAAAGCAGTCTTAGGCTAAACTCTTTTGGCATGTGAAGCCAGCTGTTTTACCACATTATAACCCCTTGAATACCAGATGAAAGGACACCACACAGGTTGTTATGAAAATAAACAGTCTATTTATTAATAACAAAACCTCTGAACTCTTTATGAGGTCAGAGGGCTAAGCACATGACAATCTCTTACGAAAAATACTACAAGTTGCACAAAATTACAATGGTGCCCTAGGGGCACGACAAACCATATACTAAATAAGTGGAATGTGAGAGTCGATAAAAGGAATGGAGCTGTCCAGAGGCTGTAGGATCGTTGGGACCACGCTACACTAACACTAGGTAAGTAATAGGAGGCCCACGGAACGCGTGTGCAGAGTGTGAACTCACACGCGAGATGCGTAACAACGTCTATGGACAGTACAGTTCAAGTTTAAGGTGAGTACGGACAATCCTGACTAGGTAGGACAACAACGACTGTGGAACTGGACACTAGGACAGTTAAACTACCCTTGAGCACCGAAATGCTCTTGTTACCTCACCCACGGACGGCGGGTGCACAGGTGTCAAAGTGCGTCGGGTTCTCGCGTTGAAGTCAATGGAGCCTGAAAGAAAGGAGCAAGGGCCAGTCTGGAGCAACCAGACCAGCAACAAAGATTCAAAGGTTCGTCGTCTAGGAGGCCACTAGCCAGCCGGCAAGTGACCAGACAACGCGTCGAGCAGCAAACAAGCAGAAGGGCCCCACGCAGATCTCGTGGATGCTGGAGGGCTGATCTTCGGTGCAGGGGCTGCTCGGGGCTAGGGCTTCTCAGTCCCCAAACCACTTGGTCGAGTTTACCTCGGGAGTCGTGCTGGAAGCGAAGTGCAGATTCGTTCAAGATGGCCGGTTCCACGTGTCTCGTCGCACCCACGGGTCTCAGCTTTGCTGCAGATGTGAGTTGAGGTCGGACAGGTCTGGGAATCCGCGTCTCGTCGGGCTCTGAAGTCTGGATCCTTGAGGGAAGACGACAAAGTGAAGCCGCTGGACGCTTGATGGTGCCTGCAGTTGCAGGGTGGACACTCCTTGCCCACAATGGAGATTCTTCAGTCTTCTGTGGAGCACAACGTCGAAGGCCAGAGTTTCTTCTTGTTGAATAGTTCAGGATAATCTAATTTGGAATGGGACCAGCTCCTACCTTTATTCTCCTAAAGGGGGCTGCACTACTGACTAGGTCCCTCCCCTGGGTGGGATCAGGAAGCGGGGTGGCTACACCCCCTATCCTTTGTCCGGTTTCCCGCCAGAGCTGGGGCAGGGATGCCCCAGCAACTGGTTTGAACCGGTGTATGCACAGGGCACCTTGTGTGCCCCAGGCATGTCTCATTCCTTTCAGGCCTATCCTCCCCAATACACAAAATCCTGTCTGGGGTGGTGCTAGCACCTCCCAAGGCAGGAAACCCTTTGTCCAGGCCATCCTCGCTGGAAGGACTCCCAGCAGCAGGAGTCAGACTTGTGTCTGTGGTGACAGCATCCATTTTGTGATGCTGAGGCTCGAGTTAACTTTAACCGGGGTTCACAGTTACATACATGTCGTATCCCTCTAGAAGGGTGGAATGCTACCCCGTCGCCAGAATTGGCGAGGGGGTAGTATTCCAAATCGTATGACACCTTACTCGACATGTTTTGATAATGTTATACCAGAGTTAGCATTTAACCGCGAGGTTGATAACGCACTTCAGAGTATATGGTATAGCGTTATCATGGAACAGCTATTAGGACCTTTTTGTAATTATTTTGGCCACCATGAGTGTGGAAGGGTATGCTCAGCCATGAGTCCCTTGCTCATTGCACCATCAGGATTCAAGCAAGCCGGGCCAAAGACGGAAGCTTGTTTTCTTTTCCAGTGAAGAATTGGCTTGGTAGTTTGGTCTGCCCTGTTCACATGATGCACTGGGCCAGGGACAGACTAATTTGCATATAGCCAGGTACTGAACTGGGATGGTGCAGTGAGCTAAAAAACGGTGATGGATCAAGCCCTGATCTGTTGACTGGGTAGGAGTGTTCTGATTAACTCAGATACTCTGTCCATCACCACCCCTTTTTGTAATTATTTTGGCCACCATGAGTGTGGAAGGGTATGCTCAGACATGAGTCCCTTGCTCATTGCACCATCAGGATTCAAGCAAGCCGGGCCGAAGACGGCTGTAATGCCAGAAACCGGTCCCCGGAAGCTTGTTTCCTTTCCAGTGAAGAATTGGCTTGGTAGTTTGGTCTGCCCTGTTCCCATGATGCACTGGGCCAGGGACAGACTAATTTGCATATAGCCAGGTTCTGAACTGGGATGGTGCAGTGAGCTAAAAAACGGTGATGGATCAAGCCCATATCTGTTGACTGGGTAGGAGTGTTCTGATTAACTCAGATACTCTGTCCATCACCACCCCCTTTTTGTAATTATTTTGGCCACCATGAGTGTGGAAGGGTATGCTCAGACATGAGTCCCTTGCTCATTGCACCATCAGGATTCAAGCAAGCTGGGCCGAAGATGGCTGTAATGCCAGAAACCGGTCCCCGGAAGCTTGTTTCCTTTCCAGTGAAGAATTGGCTTGGTAGTTTGGTCTGCCCTGTTCCCATGATGCACTGGGCCAGGGACAGACTAATTTGCATATAGCCAGGTTCTGAACTGGGATGGTGCAGTGAGCTAAAAAACGGTGATGGATCAAGCCCTGATCTGTTGACTGGGTAGGAGTGTTCTGATTAACTCAGATACTCTGTCCATCACCACCCCCTTTTTGTAATTATTTTGGCCACCATGAGTGTGGAAGGGTATGCTCAGACATGAGTCCCTTGCTCATTGCACCATCAGCATTCAAGCAAGCCGGGCCGAAGACGGCTGTAATGCCAGAAACCGGTCCCCGGAAGCTTGTTTCCTTTCCAGTGAAGAATTGGCTTGGTAGTTTGGTCTGCCCTGTTCCCATGATGCACTGGGCCAGGGACAGACTAATTTGCATATAGCCAGGTTCTGAACTGGGATGGTGCAGTGAGCTAAAAAACGGTGATGGATCAAGCCCTGATCTGTTGACTGGGTAGGAGTGTTCTGATTAACTCAGATACTCTGTCCATCACCACCCCCTTTTTGTAATTATTTTGGCCACCATGAGTGTGGAAGGGTATGCTCAGACATGAGTCCCTTGCTCATTGCACCATCAGCATTCAAGCAAGCCGGGCCGAAGACGGCTGTAATGCCAGAAACCGGTCCCCAGAAGCTTGTTTCCTTTCCAGTGAAGAATTGGCTTGGTAGTTTGGTCTGCCCTGTTCCCATGATGCACTGGGCCAGGGACAGACTAATTTGCATATAGCCAGGTTCTGAACTGGGATGGTGCAGTGAGCTAAAAAACGGTGATGGATCAAGCCCTGATCTGTTGACTGGGTAGGAGTGTTCTGATTAACTCAGATACTCTGTCCATCACCACCCCCTTTTTGTAATTATTTTGGCCACCATGAGTGTGGAAGGGTATGCTCAGACATGAGTCCCTTGCTCATTGCACCATCAGGATTCAAGCAAGCCGGGCCGAAGACGGCTGTAATGCCAGAAACCGGTCCCCGGAAGCTTGTTTCCTTTCCAGTGAAGAATTGGCTTGGTAGTTTGGTCTGCCCTGTTCCCATGATGCACTGGGCCAGGGACAGACTAATTTGCATATAGCCAGGTTCTGAACTGGGATGGTGCAGTGAGCTAAAAAACGGTGATGGATCAAGCCCTGATCTGTTGACTGGGTAGGAGTGTTCTGATTAACTCAGATACTCTGTCCATCACCACCCCCTTTTTGTAATTATTTTGGCCACCATGAGTGTGGAAGGGTATGCTCAGACATGAGTCCCTTGCTCATTGCACCATCAGGATTCAAGCAAGCCGGGCCGAAGACGGCTGTAATGCCAGAAACCGGTCCCCGGAAGCTTGTTTCCTTTCCAGTGAAGAATTGGCTTGGTAGTTTGGTCTGCCCTGTTCCCATGATGCACTGGGCCAGGGACAGACTAATTTGAATATAGCCAGGTTCTGAACTAGGATGGTGCAGTGAGCTAAAAAACGGTGATGGATCAAGCCCTGATCTGTTGACTGGGTAGGAGTGTTCTGATTAACTCAGATACTCTGTCCATCACCACCCCCTTTTTGTAATTATTTTGGCCACCATGAGTGTGGAAGGGTATGCTCAGACATGAGTCCCTTGCTCATTGCACCATCAGGATTCAAGCAAGCCGGGCCGAAGACGGCTGTAATGCCTGAAACCGGTCCCCGGAAGCTTGTTTCCTTTCCAGTGAAGAATTGGCTTGGTAGTTTGGTCTGCCCTGTTCCCATGATGCACTGGGCCAGGGACAGACTAATTTGCATATAGCCAGGTTCTGAACTGGGATGGTGCAGTGAGCTAAAAAACGGTGATGGATCAAGCCCTGATCTGTTGACTTGGTAGGAGTGTTCTGATTAACTCAGATACTCTGTCCATCACCACCCCCTTTTTGTAATTAATTTGGCCACCATGAGTGTGGAAGGGTATGCTCAGACATGAGTCCCTTGCTCATTGCACCATCAGGATTCAAGCAAGCCGGGCCGAAGACGGCTGTAATGCCAGAAACCGGTCCCCGGAAGCTAGTTATCTTTTCCAATGAAGAATTGGCTTGGTAGTTTGGTCTGCCCTGTTCCCATGATGCACTGGGCCAGGGACAGACTAATTTGCATATAGCCAGGTTCTGAACTGGGATGGTGCAGTGAGCTAAAAAACGGTGATGGATCAAGCCCTGATCTGTTGACTGGGTAGGAGTGTTCTGATTAACTCAGATACTCTGTCCATCACTACCCCCTTTTTGTAATTATTTTGGCCACCATGAGTGTGGAAGGGTATGCTCAGACATGAGTCCCTTGCTCATTGCACCATCAGGATTCAAGCAAGCCGGGCCGAAGACGGCTGTAATGCCAGAAACCGGTCCCCGGAAGCTTGTTTCCTTTCCAGTGAAGAATTGGCTTGGTAGTTTGGTCTGCCCTGTTCCCATGATGCACTGGGCCAGGGACAGACTAATTTGCATATAGCCAGGTTCTGAACTGGGATGGTGCAGTGAGCTAAAAAACGGTGATGGATCAAGCCCTGATCTGTTGACTGGGTAGGAGTGTTCTGATTAACTCAGATACTCTGTCCATCACCACCCCCTTTTTGTAATTATTCAGGATTGTTAAGGCCTGCCATAGGAGTGACTGATAGGAGGATATGTGTCCATTTTGGGGTTAGATATAGGTATACTATGTCTACAGCAAAGGGTGATTACACCACCTTGCCCCAGCTGTCGTGCAGCCAGTTGTGTCAGTTTTATATGGCCAGCCAGGGATGGCATAATACATGCTTCAGCCCCTGGTAGGCCCTGGGTACACCTATGCCCTGGGTACAGGGACTGATAAGGTGACCCAGTACCAATTGGTAAATGCACCTAAAGTACATGGTTGTACATTTAGAGAGAGAACAGCTAGGCTGTGGGTCTGATTAGCAGGCCCACAGCCAGGGAAAGTCGTAAACCAGTGAAGCAAAAAGCAAAAATCTGGGGTGACCATAGGATTGCAGACCCCACTCTCCTACATAATCCCCCGCCCCCAAACTTAGGGACATTAAACTAACCTTGACCAGGTGAGTCTTCCTGTTCTAAGTGGAAATACCTGGAGAGACCATCTGCATTGCCATGGTCAGTCCCTGGTCTGTGCTCCACTGTAAAGTCCATCCCCTGCAGGGAAATGGACCACCTAAGAAGTTTGGGGTTTTCACCCTTCATCTGATTTAGCCATAAGAGGGGCTTATGGTCGGTCTGAATCTTGAAGTGAGTTCCAAACAAGTATGGCCTCAACTTCTTCAGGGCCCAAACCACAGCAAAGGCCTCCCTCTCAATAGCTGACCAACGTTTCTCTCTAGGGGTCAGCCTTCTGCTTATAAAAGCAATGGGCTGGTCATGACCATCAATATTCAGTTGAGAAAGAACAGCTCCCACACCCAACTCAGATGCATCTGTTTGGACAATGAAGGTTTTGGAGTAGTCAGGACTCCTGAGAATAGGTGCAGTACACATGGCCTGCTTTAGGTCATCAAATGCCTTCTGACAGCTAACTGTCCACTGAACTTTCTTTGGCATTTTCTTGCTTGTCAAGTCATTAAGTGGTGTCACAATGGACCCATCATTTTTGACAAACTTCCTATAGTAACCAGACAGGCCCAAGAAAGCTCTGACCTGTGTCTGGGTGGTTGGAGGAGCCCAGTCCTTTATGGCCTGTATCTTGCTCTCCAATGGTTGAACCTGGCCTCCACCCACAAGGTGGCCCAGGTACACAACCTGACTCTGCCCTATCTGACACTTAGTAGCCTTGATAGTGAGGTCTGCCTTTTGCAGGGCCTCCAAAACTTTCCTCAGGTGGATCAGGTGATCCTCCCAGGTGGAGCTAAAGACAGCAATATCATCTAGATATGCTGCACAGAAGTCATCCAACCCAGTGAGAACTTGGTTCACCAACCTTTGAAAAGTGGCAGGTGCATTTTTCAAACCAAAGGGCATCACCACAAATTGGTAATGACCTCCTGGGGTAGAAAATGCTGTTTTGGCCTTGGCATCCTCAGATAACCTGATCTGCCAATAATCAGCTGTTAGGTCAAATGTACTTAAGAAAGTTGCAGAAGCCAAATTGTCTATCAGTTCATCTGCCCTAGGTATTGGATGGGCATCTGTCTTAGTGACAGCATTGAAACCCCTGTAGTCTACACAAAACCTCATCTCTCTCTTACCATCTTGGGTGTGAGGTTTAGGCACTAGAACTACAGGACTAGCCCAAGGGCTCTCTGAGGGTTCAATGACTCCCAATTCCAACATCTTTTGGACTTCTTTCTTTATGCAGTCCCTGACGTGGTCAGGTTGCCTGTAGATTTTACTCTTGACAGGCAGACTGTCACCAGTGTCCACCTCATGGGTGCACCAGTTTGTCTGACTGGGGGTCAGTGAAAACATTTGCCTGAAGGATTGAAGAACCTGTTTACATTCCTCTAGGTGATGAGCAGAGAGGCTGTCAGAAAAGACTACACCATCTACTGACCCATCACCAGGTTCTGAGTGAGCAGGTCTGGGAGAGGGTCACTCTCTTCCTCCTGCCCCTCATCTGTGGCCATGATCAAGCCCATGTACTCCCTGTTGACAAATGCTTTGAGCCTGTTTACATGAAGCACCCTGTGGGGGCTCCTGGGAGTTCCCATGTCCACCAAGTAGGTGACTTCTCCCTTTTGCTCAATGATGGTATGGGGTCCAGACCATTTGTCTTGGAGAGCTGCTGGGTCCACTGGCTCCAACACCCACACCTTCTGTCCTGCATGATACACAGTTAGGACAGCCTTTTGGTCATGCCAAGCTTTTTGAAGTTCCTGGCTGGCCTCAAGGTTTTTAGATGCCTTCTCCATGTACTCTGCCATCCTGGAGCGGAGACCAAGTACATAGTCCACTATGTCAAGTTTAGGCTTTTTGAGAGGTAACTCCCATCCTTCCTTCACCAGACATAGGGGTCCTCTTACAGGATGCCCAAACAGAAGCTCAAAAGGGCTGTAACCAACCCCCTTCTGTGGGACCTCTCTGTAAGCAAACAGGAGGCAGGGTAAAAGAATGCCCCATCTTCGCCTAAGCTTTTCAGGTAACCCTTTTATCATCCCTTTTAGGGTCTTGTTGAATCTCTCAACAAGCCCATTGCACTGTGGGTGATAGGGTGTGGTGAATTTATAATTAACACCACATTCCTTCCACATTGCAGTCAAGTATCCTGACATGAAGTTTGCACCTCTATCAGAGACAACCTCCTTAGGAAACCCCACTCTGGAGAAAACTCAAAGTAGGGCCCTGGCCACAACAGGAGCTGTAGTGGTCCTAAGGGGAATAGCTTCTGGATACCTGGTGGCATGATCCACTACCACCAGTATAAATCTGTGCCCAGATGCTGTTGGGGGGTCCATTGGTCCAACAATGTCAATCCCCACTCTTTCAAAGGGAACCCCCACCACAGGTAGTGGTATAAGGGGGGCCTTTGTTGTGCCACCTGATTTGCCACTGGCTTGGCAGGTGACACATGAGCGACAAAACTCTTTAGTGTCTTCAGACATATGAGGCCAGTGAAAGTGTGGGGCAAGCCTGTCCCAAGTCTTATTCTGGCCTAAGTGACCTGCAAGGGGAATCTCATGGGCTAAGGTGAGAAGGAAACCTCTAAGAGACAAGGGGATGACCAGCCTCCTGGTAGCACCAGGCTTGGGGTCTCTTGCCCCAGAGTATAGGAGTCCATCTTACCAATATACCTTATGGGCACCTGTAGCATTCCCTGCAGCCTCAGCAGCAGCCTGCTGTCTGAGGGGTTCAAGAGAGGAGCAGTCTAATTGGGCCTGCCTCAAGTCTGCCCTGGAAGGTCCCCCTGTCCCAAGAAACTCAACCTGATCAGGTTCAAGTTCTTCTAGGACAGTTCCTTCTGGGGTCTCTGGGTCAGCCTCCTGAGAGGGCTGATCCTCAACCTGGTGCAGGGGGAAGACTCTGCCTTAACCCTACCATTCCTTCTCTTGGGTAGTGTCTGGTCCATTCTTCCAGGAACCAGCACTTGTTCAGCTGGGCATTTCTTGGCCTGTGACCTAGTCACAGCAAGGACATGTGAGGAGAGACCTAGCATTTCTACATGAGTCCTGTACTCCACATCTGACCACAGTGAGGATTCCAAATCATTGCCCAAAAGACAATCTACTGGGAGGTCTGAACTAACTACAACCCTTTTGAGGCCAGTTACCCCTCCCCAGGAGAAATTAACAACTGCCATACTGTGATTGGTAGTGACATTGCTAGCATTGGTCACTAGGTAATCTGAACCTAGCATGATCTGGTCAGGGTCCACAAATGTTGGTGTCACCATGGTGACACTGGCACATGTGTCCCTGTAGGCCTGAGCCATCTTTCCATTAATTAAAGGCGTTTGCCTGTATTTGCCCAGAGTACTAGGACTTACAGTAGGGGTCATATCCATGTCCCCAGTACAAACAAGAACTGCCTGAGTAGGAATTCTAACTAAGTCAGAACCCACCTCAGTTCCCAGGGTTAACCCAACTATAGCCTTGGGAGGTACACTACCACTACTAACTGTACTAGGGGGTGCAGGTGTCTTAGGGACAGTAGTGGTAGGAGTTTGGCCTTTCTTGGTGCACTCACTAAACCAGTGAGTCTTACTTTTACAGTATTGGCACCATGGTTTCTTAGGACCATCATTCTTCTTCTTTTGGGAAGTTTGGGACCCACCCTCCTTAGGTTGTTGGGGCCCTGTTGAAGACTTCTGGTCATTTTGCTTATTCTCATTACCCTTCTGGTCTGCTTTCTTCTGGCCACCACCCTGGTTCTGGTTCTGCTGCTTGACCCTTGTCCTGACCCATCTGTCTGCCTTCTTTCCCAATTCTTGGGGAGAGGTCAGATCTGAGTCAATCAAGTGCTGATGCAACAACTGGTTCTGACAATTATTTAAGATTTGCTCTCTCATAATTAGATTATACAATCCTGTGTAATCAGTAACTTTACTTCCCAGTAACCTGCACTCCAGAGCCCTAGTGGCACCATCAACAAAGTCAGTCCAAACTTGAGCCTGAGTTTTCTGGGTATCCCTGAACATCAACCTGTACTGTTCAGTGGTTAAGCCAAACCCATCAATCAGAGCAGTTTTCAAGACTTGGTAATCATTTGCATCCTCATCTCTAACAGTGAGGAGCTTGTCTCTACCTTTACCTTCAAAGGAGAGCCACAATATAGCTGCCCACTGACTCTGGGGTACCTGCTGTACTTTGCAGGCTCTCTCCAAAGCAGTCATCCACTTGTGGATATGTGGAAAAGTAAATTTTGCCATGTTCTGTGTCCCTACGTGTTCCCCATCTTATGTTATATGTGCATGATCAATATGCATATGTATTCCCTTATGATCGATTAAAGACGCAATTCTAGTTGTGTCCAACTCTAGTATGCCAGTTTCCAGTTCTCGTGAAAGCTACGAGTATTAGGCCTATGTAATCTTCTGTTGCCACGTTTCACAGTGTGCACGTTAATTCAGTAAAAGTCCCCGTTTCTAGGCCTCAAAGGGCCCGGACTCAGATTCAGCTCCTGTCTCCTGAACCCTCGCTGAGGAGCGATACAGCCCCCACCTGTATCCCTGACCCTTCACTTACTTCCTGCCTCACAGTGCCCGGCTCGGCCTGGCTCTGCCTGCCAGTCTGCCAAGAGTATGTTATGATTCTAGTTATCAGTCCAGCCCTCCTTCTCTGCATTCCTAAGCTACTGAATCGCATCAATAGTTTCAGTCATAGTCTAGCCTTTACGTCTCCATGTAAGAGAAATACTGTATTAATGGTAATTTAATATTCCTCAACACGCACTACATGTAGAATAATGCATGCACCAGTCTTAGAGTCTGTTAGCCTTTGCCCTGATAACTTTTGGATTCTATCAACATGTTCTCTAAACATCAGATACTAGATAGTGTTTAGGTACATGTCGCTCTGACTCTCCAGACTTTCGTCTCCTCTTCTAGCGCAGAAGTCATAGCCCCCAGTTCCTCCTGGTATCACGTCATTGCCAGCTTGCGCGCACCACTAGGTCAGAGGTCCCGGCTCCTTAGGTAGCCCCCTCCATGTTTCCGCCCCATTTATGACATATTCTGTTACGTTTACATCACATGTCTATGTACACGCCTCTTGTTACACCTACTTTCTGCCTTATCTTTCGCGACTGCTACAAACTCCGCCCACTGCTACGCCTACTGTATGTACTGCAATGCAATTGTTTTAACTATATATACTTGTGCACTGTTATTAAAGTTAGCGCGCTCATTCCAGATCCTGCCCGGCAGCTGTCGGGCCCCCCTGCCGGGCCCTGCCATCCTATTCCCATGCAGGTTGTCCTGTTCCTGTCCTTTATGCCTGTATTAAAACCTGCAAACTCCAGCTACCTCGAATCTTGACTCTTATTTATTGAGCTATCTATTTGTATGAGTATCCTGAAAAAATAGTACCGGTAATTAATTATTTATTTACCACATAATGGCGCCCGAACAGGGACTTGCCCTTTCCCCACGCGCCGGAGAAGCCACGCAAGCCCCCTGACCCTCTGCAGCCGTGACGGAACCATACCGTGCACGTGCAGATATTTCTGCTTCAAGTATCCCTCAGGCCCACGGAGGAGACGGAGGTTGCGGTCCAGCATCCAGACGAGGCGGTGGAGGAACGCGGCGAGTCCCGACCAGAGCCCAAGCCGAGAGTCCAAGGTCCGAGGTATCCGGAGGCCCACCCGTAACTGAAGTCCGAAGTTCGTAGTCCGTCGTCGTAGCAGTCCAGTCCAGTCCGAGGCCTTCCGTTCTTGCTGCCCGGTGAGTACCGTTGCTGGGGTAGTATCTAGACAGGGTCAATTAATTTGTCTCTGGTCCGTGGGTTTGGGTACGCAAATCCAACACGAAGTGTCCACCTAGGTGGATGCGGGTCCTGACGTGTCTCTTTATGAGACCGGTATGTTTTGTACTGTTTCAGCAGTGCATCTAGTAATTCTAGTAAGTTCTGTTCTCGAGAAATCCATGTGTTTCTATTTTCAAGTATTCCAGGTAATGTTTCTGTCCGAACTGTTATTTTAATGTTATTTCATGTGTTTTCAATGTCGTGGTATGAGTGATCAGTCTCAAGTCATTATTGTGTTCATTGTGTATTGTACTGTGTCCAGATCTCAGCTTACGTCATGCCTCTGTTCTCAAAATTACGTCAGTTAAAAACTAGAAAAGGTCTGCTCGAGGAAGCAGTTCCTGTCCCGCCTAGGGACAGTCCAGGTCATTTTTATGTATCATAAGCATGGCATAAGTGCCATATTATATCTAGACTTATGGGTCGAGTATACTAAGGAATTAGAAGAGAAATATAGATGGCCTGTATCAGGCACATGGGATGCCGAGTGCATCATGCGAGTAGAAGAAGCATTATGGAAAAAGAAAGCCAGACAGTCCCAGAAAGATGCCATCGAGTTATGGCGCAAAGAATCTCATAAAAGAACCGAAAAAGAAATCAGAAAGTCAGAATTAAGTAGAGAATCCGCAGAAAGAGCCCAAGAAAGGGAATTAATCGAAATAGGTGAACGAGTTAAAACCGAACAGTCAGACAGACAGAGGAATGCCCTTATTAAGGGTTTGTACCCTCTTCTTGCCGAGGGCTTGCCAAAAGCAACCCCGGAGGCATCCAGTAATTTTCCGCCACCACTAGTTCCGACCAAGCTACGTCACAAACCGACCGCAGCTGATATTTTTCTCTCGTCCTATTTGGACGACACAGTCCCAGAATATGCAAATCCTGCTCCGCCAGCTCCTGTAAATAATGTAATTTCTGCTCCTCCAGCCACCGGGGCACCCGTTACGGTACCCCCGGTCCAGCCTACATTACAAGTACCCGCTACATCGGTCACTCTGCCAGCACGAAGAGTATCAGTCGACGATTCCAGTTTAGGGGCCGCGGGAGGAGGACCCCCGGGAACCCCGCCGCCACACAAACGGGTAACATCAGTCGAGTTACATGAACGTGCGCTACAGCGTACGCCCAAACATCAGTCCGTTGCAGATATCAGGCGAGCTCTTACCGAATGCCGTTATGATCCAGTCCCAGGCGATGATAGTATGGTTATATATTCATTGCGCGTAAGACGGGTGACCGAGTATTTGGACACCCTACCGAATATGAAAGAAGATCTAGACAGAATATATCGTTTCATTCGTACAGGAACAGATTCAGAAAGTATTGGTGAAGTCATGTCTCTAAGGAAAGCTGAGATTCAGCTCATGCTATTAAAGTTTCTAATTAATTGTCTAATAAGGGAACAAGATTATCCGACTAAAGATCCGACCGAAATGAAAGTCCTGACAAGGTGGAGTGATAATATAGCCGAGGGAAGACACAGGACACTCAGTAGTATAGAGAGTATGTACAAGAAAATCCGTAAAGAAATAATAAGGTTACACGAGAAACGCAAAGCAGCACAAGTAAGCGAGAAAGAAAACGACTCTTCTACTGAAGAGGTAGACAATGAGAATCCCACCAGAATAGCGTATGTAGGTAGAACTAGACTTTCCGACCGACATTCACGTCTAGAACACAAGAAAGTTATCTCTCTTCCAGCACCAGAACAAGGTTCTCTAGAGCAAGTATTTCAAGCTACCGATCACATTCTGAAATCACGAATCGGTTATAGTGAACTTAGTACTATGCATGAACAAGAACTAGCCCGATCAGCAGTCCGATGGGCTACTGATTCTACCACTTTTCCAGACGAAATAGTGGCACAAATGTTTCTGAAGCTGCCCCCAGCCGAGCAGCGACTGGTGGGTATGTATATGATCCAGCACCTCATTACACTGTATGAGGGTCAACATTCTGATCCAGGTCCGTTACATGATTTTCTGAATGAGTTACTCCAGTATAGATGGAAAGGTCTAGGTACCGATTTAATTAGTATCATTCTAGAACAGCGCCACAAATATAGAACGTTCCTGAATCCGCATTTTGTTCACGTCTCACCTCCCGAAAGTAAACCATTTTACATAGACAGACAGCATCCGTTACGAGAAGTACACCCAGTTAGGACACCGGGTGGTGAAATGCAACGAGTATTTGTTTACACCCCGATTACAAAGATGGAACTCTTAGAGATGTAAAAGTTAATTCCCTGTCACGACAAAGATCCAGCAGGGTTCCACCGTGAATTAAAAGACATGCTCCGTATGGGAGAATACACGTATCCAGATATAATTAAAATGTTAAAGGTCCTGTTGCCTGCAGGCATATATGAAAAACTCAAGGAAAAAGAATGGGAAGTGGGAGAGAAAAAGATAGATTGGGCAGCTCTAGAAGCTGAAGAAAATACACGTGTACCAGGTACCGGTCTAGGAGATAAATGTAAAGAATTACCTGAACTGTTAATACAAGTTTTACCAAGATTACTAGCCACGAAAAAGGAAGACTGGGATGCAATCTCAGCCTGTAAACAGAAACAAGACGAAGATACTAGTGATTTTTATTCTAGATTTGAGAAATGTTTTAGTGTTAACAGTGGTTTGAAGACGAGTAGTGAGTCATACCCTCATCTTTTTGTTACTAAACTAGTCGAGAATTCAAGTCCACAAGTTAAAAACCGAGTTTTGAAAGTCGAAAGTACCTGGCAAGCTAATACCCCGTCCCAAATGCTTCAGATGCTTCAGTACCACCAGAACAGAATCAGAGAAGAGCAAGAACACGAAAGGAAACGTATGAAAGACACGAAAATGAAAGTATTAGTTGCACAAACTGTTCCACAAGACAGTCAGAAGAGGGGTCCGAATCAAGCCAGTCATCCTGCAGTTCCTGTTAAAGGGACCTGCAATTATTGTAAACAGCCAGGTCATTTTATAAACGAGTGTGCAGTTCTGAAACACAACATAGCCACTGGTAAGACTAAAGAAAGACCACGTCCGCCTAGACAAGAGCAAGTTTCACAGACTTCTCAGTCAGCACAGAATGCACAACAGACAGTTCCAGCACCGCAGCCTATCGCTGCAACACAGCATGTTACACAGCAGATGTACCAGTATGCACAGTCCGAGTATCCGGAGTACCAGCAGTATTCATGAAACAGCCTAGAGAGGGAGGTAGGCTTGCCTCTCATCGAGATACCTGTAGATCAAGAGGGTCCCTATGTTCACAGTCAAGTATTAGGGAAAGACAGAAAGTTTCTGATTGATACAGGGGCAAGTAGGACTACTATCAGTCATGACGAGGTTCCAGGGGCTCCGCTCTCAGGCTCTAGAAATGTTTCCCTTGGATTTTCAGGAAAGCCTATTGTAAACGAGATATCAAAGCCAGTTACTCTAGAAGTTGGTCCATTGTCCCAAACTACTGACCTGTTACTTACGAAGTCATGTCCAGAAAATTTGTTAGGTATTAAGACATTAAAAGAATTAGTTGCAGTTATTTGCTGCTCCCCAGAAGGAATACGTTTGTTTTTACGTGACTTTAAGGGTCACTATGTATTACGAGATTTTGATCCAAGATTACTGAATGTCCCGCCGCATCTATGGGCACAAGGTCCAACTGATGTTGGTTTTATGCAAATCACACCCCATCGTGTGACTCTTAAGCCAGGTGTAGTGTTACCACGAATCAGACAGTACAGATTGCCACCTGAGGCTGTAGCAGCCTTATCCAAAATTATTGACGAGCTTATTGTTCAAGGAGTGGTTGTAGAAACTGACTCCAATGTATGTAATTCTCCTATCATTCCAGTCATGAAACGTACTGATCCAAATGCACCTCCAGTATATCGATTAGTGATTGACCTTCGAGAACTTAATAAATGTATCATTCCCCAGTACCCAGTTGTTCCCGATATTTCTTCCCTATTGACAGCCATTGATTCTGAAGCTACGTTTTTCACAGTCATAGACCTCAAGAATGCATTTTTCAGTGTCCCCATTCATCCAGACAGCCAGTTCCTTTTCGGATTCTGTTTAAATGGAAGGAGCTATAAATTTACACGAGCTCCTCAAGGTTTCACAGAAAGTCCTAGTATTTACAGTCAAGCACTTAAGAGACAACTAGACAATATTCACATGCCAACTGACACTGCCCTGCTCCAGTATGTCGATGATCTACGGATCACAGCCCGTTCTGAACGTGACTGCGAGCGAGCGTCACTTACAGTTCTGTATTTCCTAGCCGAGATGGGGCACAAGGTGTCCCCTTCGAAGCTTCAATTCTGTGTCCAGCAAGTGATCTATTTAGGCCACTTACTGTCCAAGAGGGGTAGGCAGTTGACACCTGACCGTATCCAGTTAATAGCGAGTCTTCCTCAGCCCAAGACCCAGAAGGAGGTACGAGCTTTTATCGGCCTCACTTCTTATTGCCGACAATGGATTCCCCAGTATGCATTTTTAGCCGAGCCACTGATACAGTTAACGACACAGGAGGCAGCCGTATCGACTGTCCTCCCTTGGACATCTGAACATACACTTGTTTTTAATGAATTAAAGAAAGCCTTATGCCAAGCACCTGTGCTAGCTACACCGAACTACAGTAAGCCTTTTACACTTTTTGTCACTGAACGTGAAGGTACAGCATTATCTGTTCTCACACAAGATCAAGCAGGACAATACAAGCCTTGTGCTTATTTTTCGAGCACCTTAGATCCAGTAGCCCAGGCTCTGCCTGCGTGCCTCAAGTCAGTTGCAGCCACAGCATTAGCTATCAGACAAAGTGATTCCATAGTATTAGGACACTCCCTGACAGTACAAGTTCCACACTCCGTGGAAGTTCTTTTAAACCGAACACAGACTCAGCACTTGACAATTGCACGTTTAACAGGTTATGAATTGACACTGTTCCAGCCACACATAGAAATCAGACGCTGCAACGTTCTAAATCCTGCTACACTGTTACCGTCAGTTACTTCAAATCCTGCCACACATGACTGTGTGGAAGTTGTTAACACTATGACAAAGCCAAGACAAGACCTGACAGATATTCCATTACCAGATCCCGACCTGACACTTTATGTGGATGGTTCATGTATGAGAACTAGTACAGGAGAACTAGTAGCCGCGTATGCAGTGACTACCGACACTGAAGTTATAGAGACACACCGTATTGACACCCTGTCCGCTCAAGCCGCAGAGCTAGTTGCTCTGACCCAAGCCTGCATACGTGCCAAGAACCTGAAAGTAAATATTTACACAGATTCACGTTATGCATTCGGAGTCGTACACGACTTTGGAGTGCTCTGGCAAGAAAGAGGTTTTATGACTTCTCATGGAATCAAGATTCAGCATGGTCTCCTCATTCAAGCTCTGTTAGAAGCAATACATTTACCGTCAGCTATCGCTATTATGAAGTGCAAGGCACATACGAAGGTTACTGACATCATTTCCCAAGGTAACGATCTAGCAGACCGAACAGCCAAGCTCACAGCTCAGACTCCAGACATTCCAGTTAACACGACACTGACACACACTCCAGATCCGACTACATGTATGACAGTTAAGGACCCTACACAAGATGTCATAGATATCCAGTCACATGCTACTCCCGATGAAATCAAGAAATGGTCCGAACAAGGAGGGGTCCAGACAGATCAAGGATGGTTGACGAAGGGAAAAGCCACATGGTTTCTCCCCGACTCAATGGTTCAAGTCATTATTAATACCGCACATAGTCTTGCACATCTAGGAGAAAAAGCCATGTTAGACAGTATCCAGAATATTTGGTTCAACCAGCATTTACGAGCTACAGCCAAGCAGAAAGTCCGTACCTGTATGATATGTTGTCAGTTCAATCCAGGTAAAAGTGTCCCGGTGGAACAAGGGGGATTCCAGCCTCCTGACCACCCTTTTGAAGTCCTCCAGATGGATTATATTCAGATGGAGCGATGTCGAGGTTTCAAGTATGTCCTTGTAGTTGTATGCGCTTTGTCCAGGTGGACAGAGGCATATCCAGTCCCAGATTACACAGCCGCGACCACTGCCAAGCAGTTGGTTCGTGAATTTTTCCCTCGTTATGGACTCCCTAGGGTCGTGTATTCTGATAACGGCCAGCCATTCTCATCAGAGTTAATGAAGCATGTGTCCCTTCTGTTAGGGTACCAGTGGAAGTTTCATTGTGTACGCCATCCTGAAGCAGCAGGTCTCGTAGAGAGACATAATCAGACCCTAAAAGTCCGCATCGCCAAAGTCTGTAAAGAGAAAGGTGTAGACTGGCTAGTAGCTCTGCCAGTCGCTTTGTTTTATATGCGCATGGTTGCACATTCCAGATCAGGTCTGTCCCCTTATGAGGTCGTATTCGGCCGCCCCCCGAACATGTGGGGTACACCTAGACCCCGAAGTATTACAGATGTTTCCAGTAATATGCTGACAGATTACCTAGCTTCCTTGATGTCTGCCCTCCACTCTTGTCGTTCACAGGTTGCTGCCGCATTCCCAGACAATACCGAAGTGAAACCGCATGAGGTCATTCCAGGCGACCTAGTCCTTGTGAGGAATTTTGATCGTTCAAGTCCGCTGGAGCCCCGCTGGAAATCACCTCAACTTGTCCTTCTGACCACCCGTACGGCCGTGAAGTTGGAGGGCCGTAAGGGTTGGGTCCATCTGTCTCATGTCAAGAAATTTCACGGACTCCGAAACAAGACTTTTAATGACATTCCTACAGACATTTCCTTTTCTAAAGACTGCCTGAAACCAGACTCTAAATCAGACATTCATTCAAACCCAGAACTAAAAGTTCCTCTGTTAGAAAGAACTCCGCAGCAGGAGTATAAATTAAAGCTCCGGTCTAGTAAAATAAGTCAGCCAGTTTAATTGTCTAAGTCCCCCTCGGGTGAAACGGTTAGACAGGTTTCTGACATGTATGAGATAGACCCCCATAGTGAGAGAGTTAGTCAAAACTCCATCAGATGTATCGTTATTTTATGTTTTCTTTTATTTTTGAGTTTGATGGTTACCTGCACAAGTTATGCATTGCATTTATGTTTTTCAATTTCTCATGTAAATAAGTCTTTTAATGCTACAGTAAAGCACACATTCAGTGATCTGCCTCCTCACGAGCTATCCTATCGTCTTGCTATGAGAAATAACACGTCTATCAGAATGTTGCACTATTCACACCAGACCAGCAATGCCACTAATTGTTGGGTGTGTGGTCGACTCCCCCCTTTCCAGACACCGAAGGGAGTTCTGCCACTCTTTCCTTATCCGTTTTCACATAATGGTTCGTGTGGAGCATGGTCCACGTTAACGTCATCCTCAACTGATATGTCCCTTCTGAACAGTACATGTTTTCCAGACAAGCAAGGTCTTTCCCATAGAACCGGGTTAGATCTAGAAAATGAAGTTTATAATTTAGGTAATTATTCTTCGAATTTTATGGTCCTGAATGTTCAGTCTGATACTACTCCAGATTTACCTGCTATTTCAGTACTACCAGTCAAAGGCGAATTATGTGTCCGAAAGAATGGTTCCGCACATGTAGGACATAGTGATTGTACTACTATTGTCAAGTATAGTGACAGTGGGAAATCTATTTTCAAAGCCTCACGTCATTCTTATTTTGTTTGTGGTCAGACCGCATATGTCCGTCTGCCCCTCGATTGGGATGGAACATGTTACATTGCCTTCCTACTGCCACCAGTTTTTCTAGCCCCATCTGATTATCATAGAAACACACATCTAGTACACATTAGACATAGAAGGGAGATCGAGTCCCCGATTGTCGATCAAACTGAAACTGCTCTAGAACAGTATACAGACTTCAATAGAGGTTTCTTCTTCTTTATAGGACCTATCCAGAATAGTAAGTTAATACGTAGGTTAACCAGAACCCTTGAAGCAGTAGTGAATGAGACTACTTCTGCTCTAGGTAACTTAACCGAAGAGCAATCTGCTATGAGATTTGTTGTGCTCCAAAATCGTCTCGTTCTTGACGTCATACTGGCCGATAGAGGAGGAGCATGTAGAGTCATCGGATCTAGTTGCTGCATTTTCATTCCTAATAACGCGCCGTCTGTTTATTCAGCTATAACCAGACTTCATAAAATTGCCCATCAGTTACACCAAAATCCAGGCACCTGGACATGGTCCGGTTGGCTCTGGAGTATAATTTCTGCCTGGGGATGGAAAGTATTGTCATTCCTAGGTATTGCAGTAATGATCATTTTCAGTTGCTGCCTCTGTATACAATGTGGCCCTGCGATTTGCGGCATTTGTGCTACATCCTCTATTCCAAATCCTAGTCCTAAGTCCCGTTCCAAGCCAATTCGAGACGAGCAAATGATGCTATATGAAATGATAGATGGTATCATGAATATTGATGTTTCCTGATGGAAACGTAGTGACAAGGAGGGAATGTGGAAAAGTAAATTTTGCCATGTTCTGTGTCCCTACGTGTTCCCCATCTTATGTTATATGTGCATGATCAATATGCATATGTATTCCCTTATGATCGATTAAAGACGCAATTCTAGTTGTGTCCAACTCTAGTATGCCAGTTTCCAGTTCTCGTGAAAGCTACGAGTATTAGGCCTATGTAATCTTCTGTTGCCACGTTTCACAGTGTGCACGTTAATTCAGTAAAAGTCCCCGTTTCTAGGCCTCAAAAGGGCCCGGACTCAGATTCAGCTCCTGTCTCCTGAACCCTCGCTGAGGAGCGATACAGCCCCCACCTGTATCCCTGACCCTTCACTTACTTCCTGCCTCACAGTGCCCGGCTCGGCCTGGCTCTGCCTGCCAGTCTGCCAAGAGTATGTTATGATTCTAGTTATCAGTCCAGCCCTCCTTCTCTGCATTCCTAAGCTACTGAATCGCATCAATAGTTTCAGTCATAGTCTAGCCTTTACGTCTCCATGTAAGAGAAATACTGTATTAATGGTCATTTAATATTCCTCAACACGCACTACATGTAGAATAATGCATGCACCAGTCTTAGAGTCTGTTAGCCTTTGCCCTGATAACTTTTGGATTCTATCAACATGTTCTCTAAACATCAGATACTAGATAGTGTTTAGGTACATGTCGCTCTGACTCTCCAGACTTTCGTCTCCTCTTCTAGCGCAGAAGTCATAGCCCCCAGTTCCTCCTGGTATCACGTCATTGCCAGCTTGCGCGCACCACTAGGTCAGAGGTCCCGGCTCCTTAGGTAGCCCCCTCCATGTTTCCGCCCCATTTATGACATATTCTGTTACGTTTACATCACATGTCTATGTACACGCCTCTTGTTACACCTACTTTCTGCCTTATCTTTCGCGACTGCTACAAACTCCGCCCACTGCTACGCCTACTGTATGTACTGCAATGCAATTGTTTTAACTATATATACTTGTGCACTGTTATTAAAGTTAGCGCGCTCATTCCAGATCCTGCCCGGCAGCTGTCGGGCCCCCCTGCCGGGCCCTGCCATCCTATTCCCGTGCGGGTTGTCCTGTTCCTGTCCTTTATGCCTGTATTAAAACCTGCAAACTCCAGCTACCTCGAATCTTGACTCTTATTTATTGAGCTATCTATTTGTATGAGTATCCTGAAAAAATAGTACCGGTAATTAATTATTTATTTACCACAGATATCATCCCCTGTCTTATAGGGGGCCACTATTTTACTCAGGTGTCTATTATCAAAACTCCTGTCTTTATCCTTAGGGATATTGCTGCCACCAGTGGGGACTACCCCACTCAACTGTTGCTCTCTAGCAAAGGCAAGCTTCTCTTTGGCAAGGGCAAGTTCTTCCCTCTGGATCCTCAGATTAGCCTGTCTCATCCTTGCTTCATGCTCTCTCCTCTGAGGGGAAGTCATTCTCCTCTGGGGAGAAGTCATTCTCCTCTGAGCAGAGGCATGAGAGTGCAGAGATCTATTGGAGTCCCTAGTATGAGATCTATCTCTCCTAGCTCCAAAGTTAGGCCTGCTTAGGGTCAGTACTGGGGGCCCCCCAGATCCTTCCCTATGTAGGTCTAAGTTGGCCCTTGTAAGTCTGCTGACTACCTCAAGACCTTTGTCTGCCTCATCCCCAGAGGTGTCCCCTCTTCCTCCTCCTCCTCCTCTACATTCTCTGTTTCAGGGAGATCTGGATCACCAAGGGTACCTTCTAAGGCTGGCATGCTCCCATCTGTGTTAGTAGCCTTTCTAGCATCATATGTCTCTAAGAGACCTAACAGAAAAGGAGAGGTAGGGTTAAAACCCTGTTTCAATTTCCTGGAGGTACACAATTGTCTCATCTCCTGGAAACTGAGAGCTGCATATCTGGAAAGGACCTGTGGAGGGTCACTAACCACTAGGGGAGTCTCAGAAGACTCTCCATGGGTAGACATGCTTTCTAGTGAGGTGCAAGTGATGCACTTACCTACACTATGGGTTTTCCTACTGATCACTTGCTAAGAGTTGTAGTCAGGGTGCGCTAGGCCCTTTCTACTACAACATCTGGTTCAGTAGAACTCAGAGTATTTCTAAGCTTGTTATATGTACCTAGAGTACCTTATGTGATCTTTCAAATGATATTTCAAGATTATAAGTGGTAAAAACAACAGCAAGCTCAAATCCCAACCGCTGCACACCAATGTGAGAAGTTGGCCTGATATATGATGTTCACTAGCTCTAGTGACCACCTTGTATCAGTCCAAACAACCCTTATGGTGATTGGTTGTAAGTCAACCTTATAGACCAGCTATTCTAATGGTAGCATGGACAAAGCAGTCTTAGGCTAAACTCTTTTGGCATGTGAAGCCAGCTGTTTTACCACAATATAACCCCTTGAATACCAGATGTAAGGACACCACACAGGTTGTTATGAAAATAAACAGTCTATTTATTAATAACAACACCTCTGAACTCTTTATGAGGTCAGAGGGCTAAGCATATGACAATCTCTTACGAAAAATACTACAAGTTGCACAAAATTACAATGGTGCCCTAGGGGCACGACAAACCATATACTAAGTAAGTGGAATGTGAGAGTCAATAAAAGGAATGGAGCTGTCCAGAGGCTGTAGGATCGTTGGGACCACGCTACACTAACACTAGGTAAGTAATAGGAGGCCCACGGAACACGTGTGCAGAGTGTGATCTCACACGCGAGATGCGGAATAACGTCTATGGACAGTACAGTTCAAGTTTAAGGTAAGTACGGACAATCCTGATTAGGTAGGACAACAACGACTGTGGAACTGGACACTAGGACAGTTAAACTACCCTTGAGCACCGAAATGCTCTTGTTACCTCACCCACGGACGGCGGGTGCACAGGTGTCAAAGTCCGTCGGGTTCTCGCGTTGAAGTCAATGGAGCCTGAAAGAAAAGATGCTGCAGGCGACCAGAAGGAAGATGTCCGGTGCAATCCAAAGTTGGATTGGTGAAGAAGGTGACCTGGAAGCAGAGGGGACAATGTTCACAGTCACTAGCCAGTGACTGGAGTGGAACCAGGAAGGAACCAGATGTCGACGTCGCGATCAGGTGAAGAGTGGACGCTTGACTCTGCAGCCACGTGGACCAGGAGGTGTCTTCGATGACCAGGATGGAGGCACGAGCTGTCCCTCGCAGGCTCTCACTGTCGGCGGTGTTGGATCCGGAATCGGCGTCAACAGGCCTTGGCAAAGGCAACCCACGCGGTGAGTGGAGAAAGCGTCTGGTGCGGACTAGGAGAGTCCGGGGTGCCCCTCTTTTGGAAGGGAGCAAGGGCCAGTCTGGAGCAACCAGACCAGCAACAAAGATTCAAAGGTTCGTCGTCTAGGAGGCCACTAGCCAGCTGGCAAGTGACCAGACAATGCGTCGAGCAGCAAACAAGCAGAAGGGCCCCACGCAGATCTTGTGGATACTGGAGGGCTGATCTTCGGTGCAGGGGCTGCTCGGGGTTGGGGCTTCTCAGTCCCCAAAGCACTTGGTCGAGTTTACCTTGGGAGTCGTGCTGGAAGCGAAGTGCAGATTCGTTCAAGATGGCCGGTCCCACGTGTCTCGCTTTGCTGCAGATGTGAGTTGAGGTCGGAGAGGTCTGGGAATCCGGGTCTCGTCGGGCTCTGAAGTCTGGATCCTCGAGGGAAGACGACAAAGTGAAGCCGCTGGACACTTGATGGTGCCTGCAGTTGCAGGGTGGACACTCCTTGCCCACAAGGGAGATTCTTCAGTCTTCTGTGGAGCACAACGTCGAAGGCCAGAGTTTCTTCTTGTTGAATAGTTCAGGATAATCTAATTTGGAATGGGACCAGCTCCTACCTTTATTCTCCTAAAGGGGGCTGCACTACTGACTAGGTCCCTCCCCTGGGTGGGACCAGGAAGCCTTTGTCCGGTTTCCCGCCAGAGCTGGGGCAGGGATGCCCCAGCAACTGGTTTGAACCGGTGTATGCACAGGGCACCTTGTGTGCCCCAGGCATGTCTCATTCCTTTCAGGCCTATCCTCCCCAATACACAAAATCCTGTCTGGGGTGGTGCTAGCACCTCCCAAGGCAGGAAACCCTTTGTCCAGGCCATCCTCGCTCAAAGGACTCCCAGCAGCAGGAGGTCAGACTTGTGTCTGTGGTGGCAGCATCCATTTTGTGATGCTGAGGCTCGAGTTAACTTTAACCGGGGTTCACAGTTACATACATGTCGTGTCCCTCTAGAAGGGTGGAATGCTACCCCCGTCGCCAGAATTGGCGAGGGGGTAGTATTCCAAATCGTATGACACCTTACTCGACATGTTTTGATAATGTTATACCAGAGTTAGCATTTAACCGCGAGGTTGATAATGCACGTAAGAGTATATGGTATAGCGTTATCATGGAACAGCTATTAGGACTTGGTTCCGCAAGCTGCAAACGGGCTAAGCTCATGCCAGAGCACCATCTCACATAATTCCAAGCACTCTGCCTTCAGGATTGTTAAGGCCTGCCATAGGAGTGACTGATAGGAGGATATGTGTCCATTTTGGGGTTAGATATAGGTATACTATATCTACAGCAAAGGGTGATTACACCACCTTGCCCCAGCTGTCGTGCAGCCAGTTGTGTCAGTTTTAGATGGCCAGCCAGGTGTGGCATAATACATGCTTCAGCCCCTGGTAGGCCCTGGGTACACCTATGCCCTGGGTACAGGGACTGATAAGGTGGCCCAGTACCAATTGGTAAATGCACCTAATGTACATGGTTGTAAATTTAGAGAGAGAACAGCTAGGCTGTGGGTCTGATTAGCAGGCCCATAGCCAGGGAAAGTCGTAAACCAGTGAAGCAAAAAGCAAAAATCTGGGGTGACCATAGGATTTTAGACCCCACTCTCCTACAGGGACTTAGAGGCAAGTATGGCAGAACCCAAAGAAGGGATCAGCTCCTGAGGTCTCTGGATCAAGGAGAAGCAGTCAGTTTCTGTGAACCAAAGCTGTGGGACTCAGATGCAGAGGTGTTTGGCTGTCTGGCCACTTGAGTTGGAGGCTCTTATTGTTCTCAGTCATGACTTGCGGAGGGGAAGAAAACAAACAGCAGGTCCACGCTTTGTGTGAACCTCTTAAGTCCTGATGACCTGCAGTGGACTGGTCGGTTTTAGCTGTGATGGTGTCCAGACAGAACACTCAACAAGCCTTGGTTTGAGGTACTGGGTTTTTCAGAACCGGTACCGAACCGGTAACCCAGTGGTGTCAGGGTACACCCCCAAAGACCTCGAGTACTTTCCTGATTTAGACCACAGAAACTCAGAGTCTTCTAGGTGAAGTCAAGGATCGATTTTATTGGCTGCAACCAAGTAACAGGCGTCCTAGAAGTACAACAACACAGGATGTATATTCTCAGGAGACTGCTCAAACTTACAAAGCCAGGCTTCTCTTTTTATACAAAATATTGTGCTTTAGGCAAACATTCTTCACATTTTAGTATACCATTCACATGTTTTCACTACAAAAGGAAAAGCAGAGTCATGATGACAAGCCCACATTACAGTTCGTCCAGCCCACAACAAATCACCCGGCAAGGCCCAACATTTTCATCAGATATCGGTGGACCCCCAACGGGCACCTCCTCATCATAAAGCAAGTGAGAGAAAAGAGCAGGGACAGGTGTGAGCAAGATTAGGCAGGGTGTGTGTGCGATGAAAAGGGTTTATGGCATGTTGTACCTTGATGCTATCTCGTTCGGCCACTGGGAGAGGAACTGACCAAACAGGTTCGGCCTGGGGCAAGGGTTTCAGCTTGCCCAGGTCAGAGAGAAGTCAATTAAGGTGTACGTGTCCTTTGGAATCGAATTTAGCTGTATTATAAGCCTATGTGAGGGCAACCCACAAAATGGCTGCCGTACACAAAATGGAAGCCAAGGGTCAGGACGAAAATGACGATTTCGAGGTGAAATCGTTACTGGAATATGACGAAAATGCTTGTACATAGTGTACTAGCCATTTTCGGTCTTTTGATATAAAAATCGTCATGCTACGACGAAGTTTTATTCACGAGTTCAGAATTTTCAGAACTACAGGTTGCGGCAAATGCTTCTGTACCCATGGTATTGGTGCAGAGAGACTACTGGAGGGTCTAGCATCTCGAACCTCACTCGAGAGATGGGACTGACCTCTGGAACCAACATGACCTCCTCCTGGCGATATGCTCCCAAGGTGGGCCAAATGGGCAGCAAAATGAAGTACCAAACAGGTGCGATCGGAGTCTGGAGAAGCAGCGGTGTTAGACCTGGCACAATTGGCATGGTTCTCCCTTCCATTTTGTTGCTGTTGCCTCATGTGTTATTGCTGGTGTTAGGGCACTTCTCAGGGCACTGTGCCACTGCCAATCAGTACCACAGTGCAAGTGCTCCCTGTATAAAATGTATATATTGATTGGATTCCCTGATTGGATTATTTGGTTTACTGTCAGACCCCAGTAAAGTGCACCAGGAGTGCCCAGGGCTTGTAAATCCAAATGCTGCTAGTGAGCCTGCAGCACCGGTTGTGCCACCCACAGAAGCAGCCTTGTAAAATGTGTCTAAGGTCTGCCATTGCAGAACCTGTGTGCAGCCTGGTACTGTCATGCTGACTAGGCAAGTGTACCCACTTGCCAGTCCCTAAACCTTCCCTTTACTTCATGTGAGTCACCCCTATGGTAGGCCAAGGCAAGGGTGCATTGTAAGTGTAAGGTAGAACTAGCCCAGATGTGTGGCATGTCCTAATAGTGAATTACAGCCATTTTCATTTTTCATTATTGCAAGGCTACCTGTTCTCATATGCCAGAATGGGCTGTAGAATTGTTACAATCTACATTCCTAACAGACTCAGCGAACATGGTAGAAATTCGAGTTTAGTATGCCTGAACTCAGAATAATAAAATACATCTTTTAGTAAAGGTTGTTTTAATATTCTGTGTTTGCAAATACCACTTTTAGAAAGTTGGTATTTGCTTGCCTAACCTTTTTAGATATAAACCTAGTGTGGTGTCCATCTGTGTTGTTGTCCCTGAGTTACTGTGTTTTCCACAAATGCTTAACCTATAACGCCTCTGAAAATAAGTCTTGTCTGCTCGCGCCAAGCTACCTAGAGGGTGAGCGGGGTTATTTTAAGAGGGTAATCCCCTTATCCTGACTAGAGGAGAGGGGCCCTGCTTGTCACAAGTCCTGACCTGTGCCAATCAGAGACCCCCAAATCTAACATTGGTGGTCAGCGGTGAGGATTTCGAATTTGCATTTTTGATTCATATACAGTAATTGGTGAACACCACTTTGTGAGTGCAGACCAATAGCGCAACCACGTACTTTGTTGATTCTTGTTTTGCTGGAAAACTCCATTTTTGAAAAATCATGCCTGGTCCAAACAGCATAAAAAGGGCAGCATCTGTAGCCTCTGAAATTGAAGATGTTGAATGGGAAGGGAGAGACTAGAGAGCTACACCAGAAATCAGCTGAAGGTTTTCTGCAAAAAGTTCAAAGTTCCCCATGCTGGATGCAAGCTCAAGGGTGAGCTAAAAAAGGCGCTGAGGGCCTGGATTGAGTCAAGGAAAGACCCTCAGAATTTGGTGCAAACTGAGCAGGCTGAGGACAACCATGGTTTTGGCAGAGGCCTGTCGCCAGAGGAATTGGCAGACAGGAAAGAAACGCATGGGCGGATCTAGCGGATCTCGCGTACGCGAAATTGCGGATTTACGGATTCGCAATCCGCGAAGATACGCGAACTCTTGCGGATTTGCGGATTTTCCCGTTTTTTGTGTTGGCGAGCGTTCGCGTCGATTTTGGGACAATTTCGCAATTGCGAACTTACTTTTCGGCACGCAACGGCCGCGACTATGTTGTTTCTACGTCTGGTTTATCTCACAGGTTCACAGCACCCTCTGTTTCACCACTACCACCCTCTGGGACACCCATGCCACCCTCTGGTACATCCTCACTGCCACCCATTAGGTTTGTTTATCACTGTAGTTTATGGGGGGTGAAAAAAGCAAGCACACCTCCCCTACTTCAACTGCCATGAATTAATTTGGGGTTGATTAATGTGTCAGTTATTTAGAAAGTTCCAGACTGGCTGGCACCTGCTTCCTTCCTTATCTCTAAATTGCTTTCTGTTGCAGTGAAATTTTTTTTCACAGGACCTTTATGGTCTACTTGTAGCTATTCTATGAGCCTGCTGTTTGGGTCATAGCAGGGTCATAGAATAGTTGCAAACTCTGGAGGGGCCCCTCAGGAAGCACTACAGTGAATGTTACAAATGTTACGTTTGAACTTTTGCACCTGCTCATTGCTTTCAGTTTAGCAAAAACCGTTTATTCTGCAATTTCGCGCGTTTTTTGGGGCGCGAATCCGTGCGAGATCGATTTCGGAAGCCGCGAATGCTTGCCAATACACTAATTTTTTTTTTGCGACGTGTATGTTCGCGTGCTTTTGTGCGTGTTCGCGAGGCGCTTGTAGCTATACGTTTGCCAAGTTACCCTAGCGGTCGTACACGGGCGCGGCCATCTTGTTTGCGTGACGTAATTCCGTTTCCGGCCGCTATGTGTAATCTCGCAAACTGTGCTGCTCGCTAGTACAATTTCGCGCGTGCCCGCAAGGAAAATCTCGCGCGAACTTACCCACGCGGTCGTGAACGGGCGCGGCCATCTTGTTTCTCATTCATTGCTATGGTTCTGGGCATGCTTTCTGTATCCTCTCTGAATCTCTGCCATCCTTTGCTTGTTTGAAGTTTATTTAATCTATTTTACTTATTATCTATCCCTCTATTTTTCTAGCTGTATATTTTTGTGTTTTCTGCTACTTTTAGTTACTTTTAAACTACTTTTTTAAACTCTTTTCTATTCTTCTTCACTATTCTATTTCTTCTTTATCATTTAAGTTTATTTCTGCCCAGACCATGGTAAAGAGAGCCGGGAAGCACCCTGAGAAGGGGAAGGGTCCCGCACCCCGTGCCCGGCTCCCGTGCGGGCGTTTGAGGGGGGAGCAAGTGGTGCCACGGGAGATCTTCAGCGCGGAGGAGGTGGCCGCGCTCATCTTCCACGTCCAGCGCCGCCTCCCCAAGACGATCCTGGGAGGCGGCAAGATCGCAACTGGCTATGGCATCCGGGAGCGCCGGAAGCGGTGGGAGAAGGTGTGCCGGGCCATGTATAAGCTCTCTGGGGTCCGGCGCACATATAACCAGGCCACCCACCGCTGGACCGATGTCATGGACCGGGAACGGGACTTGCTGGACGCGCTCGGCGTAGAGGTCCCCGGGCTTGGTGAGTAGTAGTAGCTATTCATCACTACTCTGTTTTATCCGGCTCTGTTATTTGCAAATCTTTGTTCTTTACCAAGAGCAATAATGCTGCCGATTACATTGTAGGTAAATTATATTTCAAAATCTTCTATGCATTTCAGGTGCACTGCTCTCCTTCTCAGTAGCCTTGCTTGCTACTATGCTTATTTGTTTTGTAAATTGTGTTCAGTTCATTGGCCTGAGAAATTATGTATGAGTGTAGTGTAAAGATAAGAACTGCGTAATGCTAGACACTAAGGGTCATATTTTCAATTACCGGCGCATCCCTGCAAAGTAGCAGGGATGCGGCAGTAATTGTGTGCCATGCCACCACCACCCATTGGCCCAAAACGTCACAGAAGCCTTACGCATCTGTGCCGTAAAGGCGGCGCATTGATGGAGTTGCGTGCCAACGATGGCGCAGCTCCAGCAATGCTCTGGGGTACCCTATCTCCCCAATGCTGCATCAAGCCGTACGTCGGCTTCAAGCGCGCAGGGTTTGACTCATGCATCATTGTCTTAAAAGTGACTGATTGACATCTTGTAGATTTCCCTCAGCCACTTTTAGGATTCGTCCCTGCGCAGTTACGCCCTCCCTTGCGCCGGAACGCCCCCTGATGGCGCAGGGCTTTACAACAACGTGATGCATCGCCCATATTTTTTTTTTTTATATATACGCCGCACCAACACCACGGCGAGTCTTTTGTTCTGCCGCTGCGTCACAAAAGTCACGCAACAATGGAAGAAAATGAGCCGCAAGGGACTTCTAAATCAGCCCCAACAGACTGAAGTCCAGTCCTTCCTTTAGACACATGGCTATAAGAAGAAATAGTGGTGGTGGTGGGTGGATTGATAGTTTGAGTATTCACTGATCTGCAAGCAGGATGGACTTTGTCTGTCACTTCGCGTGCTGCGGACTGCTGCCTGCAGTGCCAGGCCTAGGCAAACCTATTTAGTAGTCTGTTTATTGAGTTACATAGGAACTTTCTAAGTCAACGGTCCGCAAATCAGGCAATACGAATAACGTAGTATACCACATGAGATAGATCCCGTGGAATAGTTGTCTATCTATTTGCTATTTCTCCAAAAAATGTTGTTATTGTTCTTTTGAAATGGTTGATTTGGTTGACAAATCTCATCCATGTTTTCTGGTCTTTCTTTCTTTCATGTTGTACATCAGCTCCCCCCAAGGGCAAGAGGACACAGGAGGAGGAGGGTGCTGTTCAGGATGCAGGCCAGGATCGGGCAGGCGAGGGCTCCTTTGCTGGCCCCAGTAAGTTTTAATTGTAATAAAGAGTACCTATTTTTTCCTAGCGTTCCTCATTCGATTTTTTCTAAATCGTCTGTGATCTTCTTGTAGACTGGATATAAATTCTTATCCTGGCTCGAATATGACTCCCTGTGGTATTAGTAGATTATTCTTATTAGTCTGTCTGTGTAGCTAACTAAGATTGGACATTTGGCAATTACATTGGACTCCCATTCTATTCAGCAATAGCTCTATGCACTGTCTCCTTACTGACTAGATAGTGTGGCAGAGTCATTCAGCTCCCGAAGTCACCGATGATTGATCCCCAATGATCTCTAGATTATCGTACGCAGGACAAGAGAGTACGGAGTCACAGCACAGTCAAGAAGTGTCAGAGGCACTCATGCTTGCAAAAATTCCAAAACCTTTAGCTCATCCACTCTAGTCTGGAGGACCAAAAACCACAGAGTCTATTTAAGTTTAAAAGCTTTATTAAAAGTAAACACATTTATTAAAATCTACTTTGTCATAAAACTATTTAACTGAAAACGGAAAAGTGCTTAGTGCTGACGATTAATTGGACACATTTCTTGTGGTCGAGCTGAGCTCTCACCTGGTTTGAACTTGATCCTGGTCGTGTTCTTAGGAGTCAAGCTTCTGTCTGTTAGGAGAAAAAGTGGTGCGTGTTAAAAATAAAAAGCAAGCATTCATCAGTTGTGCATAAAAGTGCAGCAAGACAACAGCCTTCCCTGGAAAAAGGGACATTTTTACTTTAGAGTAGACAGTCACAAATTATTACATTGTAATCTGTTTTTTTAACATTTCTCCTAGACCAAATATTATATAGTAGTGAGTGGTGTATTCTAACATTCTTAAATGTACTTTGTAGGTGTAACATCTGGTGACGGGGCCAGCGCGGAGGTGGCGGTGTTGAGCGAGGACTCGGAGGACTCTGGGGAGGAGGCGGTGCAAGAGCCGGCGGACGGTCCTGTGGGGGTTCGCACAGTGGTGGCGGGAACAGGTAAGCTATATATTCCTTACTTATTGAGATTGAAGACTGCATAGTGTGCTTTCTGCACGGGTGTATTACAAATCAACGGGGTAGTAGCCTCCTCGAAATGTACTTCGACTTAGCTGTGAAGTTTTTGGTGAGAAGAATCCCAATAAGTTCTTAGACGAACGTGATGGATGGGATGAACGAAAAGCGAAAGAAGGGTGTAAGTAAGTGGGACGCGAAATTGTATGATGGCTGGCAAAGAAGAACGATATGTGTTTGCTTGGCCCCCGAGGTGGCTGGGAAGGAAAGAATATGGTATGGTGCATGGCTGGGTCAATGATGAAGCAAGGATGGGTGGAAGGACATCAGCCTGGGTGGGTGAAACAGAAACTGTATGTGTGCGTATACTTTGAATGAATGGATGCCTGGAGCATGGTATTCTCTGACTCTTAGATAGCACATGTGTATCTATAGAGAGTAGATGGTCGCTGGATGAACTAAGTGTTACCTTGAAGAGCATGTACCACCGCACCCGCACGTCCGTTCCAGTGTAGGGAAGGCAAGGAAAAGAAATTGTAAATGTGTCCAATACTACCATGAATAGTAGCAGTACTTTGTATTGCAACTGCAAGCACAGCATATATCTGGTTATTACGGTGGACACTCCGTACCTCTCTTAATAACTTTAGTTTAGTTGTAGTGCGTCATTCATGTGTGGGTGTATCACTGTTCACTCAATATTAAGCAAAGCACCTAAAGTCATCCCATATGTCATCAAATACGTCCCATGTGAAGTGATAGATAATCAAATTATTTAGCTTCTTCATTTTCCTTTTCTAGTACTCATTTGCACTGTAGGGTGAAAGGTAAATTAATTAAGCAGTAGCCCTTGTAACAGAGTATTCTCAGTGCCACCCGTAATAGAAAAGTAATAGCTTCACCACCCGCATGTACTGGACGGGTAAAGTAACGCAAGTCTGTCTCACTCATCATGGTGTGCAACTGTTTTTCTCGGGTGCAAGTTCACTGTGCTGCCATTCTGCCGGCTTGCATAAGATAACGTACCAATTTTCCTAAACAAGAGAGAAGAAGAAGAATAAGACTGGTGTACTGTCATAGTCGACTGTAATGGAAGTCCATAGTGGTCGTAGAATTTGTTCATTAAACTACCACTAATGTTAGAGCAAGGATGCAGAAGTGGGAGGTTACATAGATACTGTCCTCAATAGTTATGTACTGTGCTTTCAATTTGCTACTTGTACTGTGACCCAACTTTCGGCTCAATCACTTTGTGTTATTAATGCTAAGGAGCATTGGTTACAAACTATGTCTTTCTTTCTTCATATAGGTGCTCCTTCCAAATCAACATCACGGAGGGAGCAGGCGCGAATGGCCCGGCAACGGAGGCTGGATGCCACTGTCGCCGAATATCGGCGGCTGGTGGCCCTGGAGGAGGAGGAGGACACGCAGTCGACCGGTGCAACAACAACATCCTCGACTGGGACCGCTGCATCCTCCTCCGTGACCCCACGGGACGCCAGCATGCGCAGTGCTCCAGCGGGACCGAGCCGGGCTAACAAAGACAACCGCCACCGCCAAGCAACAGAAAGACCAGCTGCCCCCCACAGGAGCTGCAAGGCACGCCAACGCCGCCTAGGAGTCCGAATGTCCTACCTGGAACTATAAGAACTTGGTAGAGGGCCTCCGCTCCGAGCTTGCCACCCTCCGCAAGGAGTATGATGCCCATGCCGCAAAATGCACCAGGTCCAGCACCCTCCAGTAGTGGAGTGTCCCTTGCCCTTTTTTTATAGACTTTTGGGGGGTGGGATTTGGGAGTTGGGATCGTTTTGGGACTTTTCAAAGACAATCGTTGGGGTTAGGGTGGGTCTTGAGGGAGATTATTTTGTTAGGGCTACATAAATATACATTTTTAAACTTTATCTGACCATACCTGTTTTTTACTGCTTTTCAGTCTGGTGGGTGGGGGACGGGGGTGTAACAGTAAGTTTGTTTTCCTGAACAGTCGTAGGACTTTAGTAGTACTACCGTCAATCTCTCGTCTAGTCCTAAATAATACTCCATTATACTACCTCCCACCAAACGCTTATCTTACCTGTAATTTGTGTTAGAAATTAGGGCTAGGCCCAGGGCTGGCTCCACGTGAAATGGGGATTAACGTTGGCAATCCTGGGCGGGTGAAATTTCCTCATTGCGGTGGTACTAGTGGTGTGACACAGTGGCAGTTGCATGCCTATGGAAAAAAAGAAAACGAAACCTGGTTTGTCCTTACTGTAGCATTACAACGGTTACGGTACCATCGAGAATATAGCAGGTGACAGTACACTAGAACAGTGCCATAATGTAGCCTAACAAATGGTAAAGTATTTGCTTGCAAGTATAACTAGTACTTGCGTTGAATTTATTTGACATTGGCTCCTACTACTAGAAGATATAGTACTGAAGCTGAGTAAGTCTAGAAGATATCCTCGTATTCCTTCACCAGCCTGTTGCTATGACCTTATCCTCCCCAGCAAGTGTGTGGAATTATTGATGTCATTTTAGTCAGACATCAAGCAAAACAACACAGCCCGGGGGAAGAGGGTTAGGGTTTGGAAAATGGATGGGAATGGGGCTTTCTTTTTGGGTAGGTTTTGTTGAGAGAAGAAAAAAAAAGCAAAGCATGGACAAACAATAATTGAAGATAAAGAGAATCTTTGGGTACAAACTAAAGCTAAGCACATGCAGTCACACTCATAGAATAAAACAATGGATACTGTATCTGTATTGCGTATGTTGTTGGAGTTGTCCTGTTGAATTTGGTAAGTAAGTTGCATGCAGCAAACAATTCCTCTTATTGGCGGCACTCCTCCATTCCAGCTGACGCTTCGTCCATCAATGTTGGTGACCACTGACAGAAGACACCCTGTCCACTGCCTGCCTGGCGGATGTTGACTGAAACCCGGCCTGTAATTATTGAACGGAAAACAGGAAGTGCTATTACAATACCACTGATAAATAAATGAAAGGTATGTACGCTGTGTGGTGCAAAAAGTGACACTTTGATTTCCCTAATAGACAGTACAATATTTTTGAAATTGCGTGCTCTGTCTGAGTCACCTTTTTAAGGATAAATAAGTATGGCCAAAATATTATAGCGGATCTTTCCCCTCAAGGTAGGTGTACTGTAAACTGTGTTTTAGAACAAAATTTGACCTTTCCAGCAATGCTCCCACCAAGACCCTTACTAAAGCCAGTCGCAAAAATGTAGAAGACCCCCAATCAGATCTCCAAAAACGATGCCTAGCAGAAAAATGGTGACAAAACGTACTGTGAAAGTAACAGTAGGCCCAAATACAGACCGTGGATTGTATTCAAACCACTTGCAAGCAAGCAAAAGTATCCATAGCCAGCATCGCTCCAACAGTGCTCTAAAACCCCAGAACTGCGTTGCAATAGAACCCCCCGAAACACATGCAATCCTGCTGCTAGGGCGAACCCTAACTTACAAAAAGTGCCAAAACTGGTGTTTCCTTATGGATTTTGTCCAAAACACTTCTATCCGGTATTAGGCCTTCCCAGGAATGCCCCAGGCAAGACCCGCCAACCCACCTGCAAAAAACCACCCGACAACACCCCCAAACAGCGAAAAAGCTAAATCTCATACTTACAATATCTCTCGGCCTTCGGTCCAAACGCGGCGCTGTGCAGCTAGGTCATCATCACATCAATCATCATAACTCCTGTTTTCCACCACGGATTTCCTGAAAAGCAAATGCAATCAAGATTAGACTGTCGCAGCAGTGCTTCGACAGAGACCCCGGCCGCAACCCACCCACGAACAGCAGGAAGCCCCCCAAAACGCTACATTGAACAAGATGTCAGAAGAAATAGCAAAAAAAAGGCTGTTCCTTAAGGATTTTGTCCAAAACACTTCTATCCGGTATTAGGCCTTCCCAGGAATGCCCCAGGTAAGACCCGCCAACCCACCTGCAAAAAACCACCCGACAACACCCCCAAACAGCGAAAAAGCTAAATCTCATACTTACAATATCTCTCGGCCTTCGGTCCAAACGCGGCGCTGTGCAGCTAGGTCATCATCACATCAATCATCATAACTCCTGTTTTCCACCACGGATTTCCTGAAAAGCAAATGCAATCAAGATTAGACTGTCGCAGCAGTGCTCCCAGACACCAAAAATCACCCACAAACACCCGGAACCCCGCCAAAGAGCACCTCAAAGGCAAGCAAGTCAGCAAAAACAGCAAGAAATTTCCACCTCATATTTGGTCCAAAACACTTTTGTCCATTATTAGAGCTTCACAGCAATGGGCCCAAATCCGTCAACTCACCCGCAAAGAAGTACAACACCCCCACAAGTGCTGAGTCTTTCTTCATTGGGCGTAATCCAGCACTCTGCTTTGAGGGAAATCGCAGTCTCGAGGAGGAGGATAGAGGAGCATGTTCTTCAGAACTTGTGAACCTGAGGAATGTAGACTGCGGCACCTTCAAATCAATAAGCAAACAAGTGAAGACAGTTCTGCTGATGGTCTTGTTTTTGGGATTAGGTGATTAAAGTTTGAATTAAATTAACTGTGCAAAACAAAGAAAGAGAGACACACAGGAATAAAAGTGAATAAGGACGAAAAAGAAAGTTCTTTATTCATTGTCTCATTTTCAGGGCTCGGTGTCAGGGAATAAGAAGAAGATTTCGTCATCATACTCTGCGAATTCAGGCAGGATGAGGTCAGTGCCACCGAACAGAGAACAAATCCCCTCATCTACGTTGCCGTCCTCCTCGTCTTCATGCGGCGTGCTTTCTCGTACTTTGTAATCTGGTGGTATGAGGTGCTGATTCATCTTGATCATTGTCAGCCGCTCCACATTTTTGGGCGAGAGGCGGCTCCGTTTGGGAGTTGCAATGCCACCAGCAGCACTGAAAACACGTTCAGAAGACACACTTGCGAGTGGGCAAGACAAATAGTTTATAGCCAGGTTGGAGAGCTGTGGCCACAATTGTGTTTTGCCATGCCAATACTGCAATGGCTCATCATTAAGAAAGACCTCTGTTGAGTCATTCATATAGTCCTGCACCATCGACTCAAGGTCATCAACGGTTCCTCCACTTTGCTTACTTTTTGCTGTGCCTTTGACATTTTTTCGAGAACCATACCCAAGCAAACTTAGCCAATCCTCCTCAGCAGCCACTGTTAGTGTTGTGTGTGGTGCAGATGATCCAGTTGCCGGTGTCTTTAACGGCTGAGAGGTCACTTGTGCCCCAGCCACAGGTGCAGAAGTGGATTCTTGTGACTGGGGATGGCCTGCTGATGCTGATGTACTGTCTTCTCCTTCAATAACCTGCCGTTCTTTTTCAAACCTCTTGGCTGACCAGGCTAACCAATGTTTGTACTTTTGAACATCTGCATCAGCAAAAGGAAAGAATGCTTCGCCTGCCAGCGCCTTTTTGTAGCGTGGATCCAGAATAGTAGCACAAATGTAATGCTGATCTGACTTGATCTTTTGAAGACGTTCATCACCACGTAGGCGCTCTAATAATTTCTCAGACAAAATAAAATGGTCTTTTTTTTGTGCATCTTTTTGAAACTCAGAAGACACCGCCATCAGTTGGTGCTCCAGCATGCACAACAATGGGATAGCTTTTCCCAAATTACAGTCCTCCTGGCTGACTGCACGCGTGAAGAACTCAAAAGGACGAAGCATGTCTGTCAGGCTTTTAACTATGTCCCATTGCGCCGCAGCCATCCGCAGGTCCTCCTTCTGACTTGTACCCTCTGTTAAGAAATAGTGATCGAGTACCGTATACTGCTCATACAGACGCTCAAGCATGTAGAAGGTTGAGTTCCAACGTGTTGCCACCTCCTGGATGAGTGCTTTCACTGGTATTCGACTTTGAAGTAGCAGCCTCCTCAGATGCTTCCGGGCCTTAAAGGAATGGCTGAAATGGTTGCACATTTTGCGGCAGGTGGCCATTACCGCGAACGCTGCACTGTCTCTATCACTCAAGAATTTTTGAACGACCAGGTTGATACAGTGCGCCAAACACGGCACTCTAACATAGTTACCCAGCGACATGGCCTTAACTACATTGGCGCCATTATCCGTGGAAACATAACCAATCTTGCGTTTTATTGGAGATAGCATTTTCAAGACCTTTTTGTCAAACTCTTCCAAAATGTTTTCTGCTGTGTGACTTTTCTCCAAGCCAAACATGGCTAGTGTTGCATGTTTCCGAGCAGCTTTGAAAACTTTGTCCGGGTCAACACCTGCGTTTAGCTTTGCTTTAACACCTGAAAAAGAGACCCAGTGTGCAGTGATGCACATGTAATCAGCGCCTGCGCCACTGGTCCACATGTCTGTTGTCAGATGTATTGTGTGAACAGCACTCTTCTGCAAAGCTGCCACAATCGCCTCCAGCACATCTTCATGTAGTGCTGGAACCGCAACTCTGGCAAAATAGAACCGGCTAGGAACCTTCCATTTAGGGCAGAGCGTTGCCACTAATTCTAGAAAACCTACCGCTTCTACAAAAGAAAAAGGGAGAAGGTCCACAGCTAGCATTTTAGCCAGCTTAGTGTTATACAGACACGTCAGTGGGTGGTTGCGTTCATATGGCACGTCTGAAGTAAGCATTGTTCTAATGTTGCCCTGGACCAAGCATTTACGGGCTGATAATGACTTCGTTGACCCAATTTTGCTCGCTGGTGAACTTTTGTGCGTTGGTGTCTCACTCGCTCCAACACTCTTAGTGTGCCTCACATTGGGTGTGCTGCTGACAGGGGTACTGGGTGTAAGGGAAGTGTTTGACACGTCTTCTTCCTCCTCGTCATCATCAGATGCAACATCAACGTTTCCTTGAATTCGGCCTTTCTTGATCGCATCTAGGTGCGCAAACCATTGGACAGTGTGCTGTCTCCTAAGATGACCTCTCTGGCCTCCGGTACCATAGTTGGTACCTGGCTTACCACGACTAACTGCAACCTTACAAAGGGTACAAATGGCAAACTTTGGATTTTTTTGACAAACAGTAAAGAAGTCCCAAACTGGGGACTTGAAGTGTCTGTGGGACCTGGAGGAGGCGGCGATACTGGTGGTGGTGGTCATGAAGCTAATGCCAGATGAAGTGGAGGATCTGGATTGCCCAACTTTTGTACGTTGTGCACTTTCACCGCCACTAATTAAGGTCGAGGTGGATGGAGGTCTCTTCTTGCCAGAAAGAAATATGGAAGCGGGACGAGTTGGTGTACTACTTAACTCCAATGATTGTGGTGTTTCCACTGCCTCCTCATCGACAACATCATCATCATCACGCTCAGCAGCTCTTCGGGCTAGGGTCAAAATGTCTGTTTGCTGCATGCCCGCTGGGGCTGCAGTGACCTTTATGATGACTGGGTCGTCGTTGGCAGAGTCTTCATCAGCAGCAGTATCCGCCACTTCTTGTTGAGCCTCATCACACTCCATAACTCTGAGACTTTGGACGAGCTTCCTTTTACGCTTAACTACCTTTGTCGGATCATGGTGTGCCTCACTCTCAGACGGCAGTGGTGCTGCTGGTTCCCAAGTTTGATCCGTATCATCAGAAGGAGGTGTGCTTGAAGAAGATGTAGACACCACCCTTGATCTCTTCCTTGTTAGGGGTGTGGAAGACAATGAAGGATCATCAGGAGGAGTGGCTTCCTCAAATGATACCTCGCCTTGATTGTCGATTTCCTGATGTGCCCCTACTTCGGGAGGAACAACTATTGTGGGCACTTGTGACCCTCCATGCACCTCTGCTTGCGCATCTCTTTGCGCTGCCTCTCCTTCCACATGTACTTGGGCATGTACTTGCACATGTGATTGTTGTTGCGGCTGTGGTTGTTCAACACTCGTCAGATGAGCTACAACAACCTGTGTTGATTGAGGGACATTGCTGCTGCTTTCTTGCGATGAGCCAACATCACTGGTCGATGGTGATTGAAGAACTATACTGGCTGCCACTGCAGCACTCAAGGGCTTGGACTTAAGTTGGTGTGGTGGTGGTGGTGGCACTGAGCCCAATGGAGCGGGGGTGCTGCTGCCAGCTTGGTCCCCAGCAGATCCCGCTGCTGCCGCAGGCATACTTTTTTTTTTACTCCCAAAAAAAAGGGGCGGGTGGCACACCAGTCTCCTTGGTAACTTGCTTCTTCTGCTCCTTACTGGCACCTTTCTTGCTAGAGGAGCTACGGGTTACTTTTTTTGGGGCCATCTTCTTCAGAGCAGGTCAGAACAGCAGGCAGCAGTTGCACGAGTTGCAGAGTTGTCTGTGTCCAGACGTGACGTCGCGTGACGTTATGCTGCACACACACACCGCTGCAGGACTTCTTCCTGGCACTGGTGGTTCTCTTGAGTCTTGTGCACCTAAAAGCAATGGAAGACAGAGGAACATCAGTTCAGTTATACACCCCAAAAAATCGACAAAACACAGAAAAATTAGCACAATCCCATGCCATCCATGATGTTTACATTGAAGACACCCCACAGAAAGACTAGGGACATGCAAGTATGCAACACTCACTACCCCTGGGCATAATGGATGAAAAGTAGGCAAAATAAGTGCAGGCCTCAGACACTGCCTCTCTTCAAAATGGCCCCTTACACCCCAAGCACATGTTGCCTGTACCAGCCAGCAGCACTCAAGATGGCCACCACCACCACCCACATGGCCAGTCCACATCAACAGTACACCCCAAAAAACACAGAAAAACAGCCAGAAATCACCACAATCCAATGCCATCCATGATGTTTACATTAAAGAGAGTGAGACCACACTACAGGCACACTCAGTCCATGCACCACTACCCCTGGGCAAAGGGCCCCACCAGCAGCCCCAAAAAAACGACAAAAAACAATAAAATCAGCACAATCCCAGCCCATCCATGGCCTCAATGGTGTTTAAATTCAAGTAGACACCCCTCAGAAACACTAGGCCCATGCAACACTCACTACCCCTGGGCATAATGGATGAAAAGTAGGCAAAATAAGTGCAGGCCTCAGACACTGCCTCTCCTCAAAATGGCCCCTTACACCCCAAGCACATGTTGCCTGTACCAGCCAGCACTCAAGATGGCCACCACCACCACCCACATGGCCAGTCCACATCAACAGTACACCCCAAAAAACACAGAAAAACAGCCAAAAATCACCACAATCCAATGCCATCCAGGATGTTTACATTAAAGAGAGTGAGACCACACTACAGGCACACTCAGTCCATGCACCACTACCCCTGGGCAAAGGGCACCACCAGCAGCCCCAAAAAAACGACAAAAAACAATAAAATTAGCACAATCCCAGCCCATCCATGGCCTCAATGGTGTTTAAATTCAAGAAGACACCCCTCAGAAACACTAGGCCCATGCAACACTCACTACCCCTGGGCATAATGGATGAAAAGTAGGCAAAATAAGTGCAGGCCTCAGACACTGCCTCTCCTCAAAATGGCCCCTTACACCCCAAGCACATGTTGCCTGTACCAGCCAGCACTCAAGATGGCCACCACCACCACCCACATGGCCAGTCCACATCAACAGTACACCCCCAAAAAACAGAAAAACAGCCAGAAATCACCACAATCCAATGCCATCCATGATGTTTACATTAAAGAGAGTGAGACCACACTACAGGCACACTCAGTCCATGCACCACTACCCCTGGGCAAAGGGCCCCACCAGCAGCCCCAAAAAAACGACAAAAAACAATAAAATCAGCACAATCCCAGCCCATCCATGGCCTCAATGGTGTTTAAATTCAAGAAGACACCCCTCAGAAACACTAGGCCCATGCAACACTCACTACCCCTGGGCATAATGGATGAAAAGTAGGCAAAATAAGTGCAGGCCTCAGACACTGCCTCTCCTCAAAATGGCCCCTTACACCCCAAGCACATGTTGCCTGTACCAGCCAGCACTCAAGATGGCCACCACCACCACCCACATGGCCAGTCCACATCAACAGTACACCCCCAAAAAACACAGAAAAACAGCCAAAAATCACCACAAACCAATGCCATGCAGGATGTTTACATTAAAGAGAGTGAGACCACACTACAGGCACACTCATTCCATGCACCACTACTACCCCTTGGCAAAAGCCCCCACCAGCAGCCCCCAAAAAACGACAAAAAAACAATAAAATCAGCACAATCCCAGCCCATCCATGGCCTCAATGGTGTTTAAATTCAAGAAGACACCCCTCAGAAACACTAGGCCCATGCAACACTCACTACCCCTGGGCATAATGGATGAAAAGTAGGCAAAATAAGTGCAGGCCTTAGACACTGCCTCTCCTCAAAATGGCCCCTTACACCCCAAGCACATGTTGCCTGTACCAGCCAGCACTCAAGATGACCACCACCACCACCCACATGGCCAGTCCACATCAACAGTACACCCCCAAAAAACAGAAAAACAGCCAGAAATCACCACAATCCAATGCCATCCATGATGTTTACATTAAAGAGAGTGAGACCACACTACAGGCACACTCAGTCCATGCACCACTACCCCTTGGCAAAAGGCCCCACCAGCAGCCCCAAAAAAATGACAAAAAACAATAAAATCAGCACAATCCCAGCCCATCCATGGCCTCAATGGTGTTTAAATTCAAGAAGACACGCCTCAGAAACACTAGGCCCATGCAACACTCACTACCCCTGGGCATAATGGATGAAAAGTAGGCAAAATAAGTGCAGGCCTCAGACACTGCCTCTCCTCAAAATGGCCCCTTACACCCCAAGCACATGTTGCCTGTACCAGCCAGCACTCAAGATGGCCACCACCACCACCCACATGGCCAGTCCACATCAACAGTTCACCCCCAAAAAACAGAAAAACAGCCAGAAATCACCACAATCCAATGCCATCCATGATGTTTACATTAAAGAGAGTGAGACCACACCACAGGCACACTCAGTCCATGCACCACCACCCCTGGGCAAAAGGCCACACCAGCAGCCCCCAAAAAACGACAAAAAACAATAAAATCAGCACAATCCCAGCCCATCCATGGCCTCAATGGTGTTTAAATTCAACAAAACAGTTGTATCATGCACCCCTAACCAACCCTGGTACTACTGGATACTGTGGCTACCCACAATATAATTTATTTAATGTTCTGAAAAAGTTCCAAAATTGTACTTGCAGCAACTGTAATGCCCCAAACAAACTTACTTGTGAAAGTTGATTTCTAATCCAAAAGTGATCCAAAGACAGTCAAAAAGGCCTCAAATCCAAATATCCAGCAGCACCCACAAAAAGTAATCCTTCCAGCTCCAGATCCAAATGAAAGTGACCAGGAGATGGACAAAGCACTGGGAGGAGCCTGCTGGACAGGAACAGGAAGTTGGAGACTGTGGGGCACTTCCTTCCTCCCCCCCCCAAAAAATGGACTCCTTGCAAAAAAAAAGGCCATGCAAATGTCAACCTGAGCAGTGATTCTGATAAAAATCAGAATTTTCTGAAGGTTTATCCTGTTTGCTGGTGATTTTCTTGTGCAGAATTGCAAAATCTCTATTTCGCGAGTGCGAGATTGTTCCTTTCCGCCGCAACTACGTGTTCGCAATTGCGAACTCTCGCGAGGTGTGCTGTGCAAGGTGGCAAGCCGCGATTACGTATTTGCGGGCGCCAAACTCCCGCGGGATCACGCAGCAAGATCCAAAATGGCGCGGCACTCGCAAAGAAAAACAACTCGGCAAACGCTAAATGACGGAAAGTGAACGCCGTGCACCACGCCGCGCGCCGCAACCAAGCAAAAAATCAGCCGCGAGCGGATTCACGGATTTTCGACAAATTCGCGAGAGTTCGCGGATTGCGAATTTGCCGAAAATCCGAAAAATCCGCGATCGGAGCGGATTTTACGCCCATGCTTACTTCTGACAGCTAACTGTCCACTGAACTTTCTTTGGCATTTTCTTGTTTGTCAAGTCATTAAGTGGTGTCACAATGGACCCATAATTTTTGACAAACTTCCTATAGTAACCAGACAGGCCCAAGAAAACTCTGACCTGTGTCTGGGTGGTTGGAGGAGCCCAGTCCTTTATGGCCTGTATCTTGCTCTCCAATGGTTGAACCTGGCCTCCACCCACAAGGTGGCCCAGGTACACAACCTGACTCTGCCCTATCTGGCACTTAGTAGCCTTGATAGTGAGGCCTGCCTTTTGCAGGGCCTCCAAAACGTTCCTCAGGTGGATCAGGTGATCCTCCCAGGTAGAGCTAAAGACAGCAATATCATCTAGATATGCTGCACAGAAGTCATCCAACCCAGTGAGAACTTGGTTCACCAACCTTTGAAAAGTGGCAGGTGCATTTTTCAAACCAAAGGGCATCACCACAAATTGGTAATGACCTCCTGGGGTAGAAAATGCTGTTTTGGCCTTGGCATCCTCAGCTAACCTGATCTGCCAATAACCAGCTGTTAGGTCAAATGTACTTAAGAAAGTTGCAGAAGCCAACTTGTCTATCAGTTCATCTGCCCTAGGTATTGGATGGGCATCTGTCTTAGTGACAGCATTGAGACCCCTGTAGTCTACACAGAACCTCATCTCTCTCTTACCATCTTGGATGTGAGGTTTAGGCACTAGAACTACAGGACTAGCCCAAGGGCTCTCTGAGGGTTCAATGACTCCCAATTCCAACATCTTTTGGACTTCTTTCTTTATGCAGTCCCTGACGTGGTCAGGTTGCCTGTAGATTTTACTCTTGACAGGCAGACTGTCACCAGTGTCCACCTCATGGGTGCACCAGTTTTTCTGACTGGGGGTCAGTGAAAACATTTGCCTGAAGGATTGAAGAGCCTGTTTACATTCCTCTTGGTGATGAGCAGAGAGGCTGTCAGAAAAGACTACACCATCTACTGACCCATCATCAGGGTTCTGAGTGAGCAGGTCTGGGAGAGGGTCAATCTCTTCCTCCTGCCCCTCATCTGTGGCCATGAGCAAGCCCATGTCCTCCCTGTTGACAAATGCTTTGAGCCTGTTTACATGAAGCACCCTGTGGGGGCTCCTGGGAGTTCCCATGTCCACCAAGTAGGTGACTTCTCCCTTTTGCTCAATGATGGTATGGGGTCCAGACCATTTGTCTTGGAGAGCTGCTGGGGCCACTGGCTCCAACACCCACACCTTCTGTCCTACATGATACACAGTTAGGACAGCCTTTTGGTCATGCCAAGCTTTTTGAAGTTCCTGGCAGGCCTCAAGGTTTTTAGATGCCTTCTCCATGTACTCTGCCATCCTGGAGCGGAGACCAAGTACATAGTCCACTATGTCAAGTTTAGGCTTTTTGAGAGGTAACTCCCATCCTTCCTTCACCAGACATAGGGGTCCTCTTACAGGATGCCCAAACAGAAGCTCCAAAGAGCTGTAACCAACCCCCTTCTGTGGGACCTCTCTGTAAGCAAACAGGAGGCAGGGTAAAAGGATGTCCCATCTTCGCCTAAGCTTTTCAGGTAACCCTTTTATCATCCCTTTTAGGGTCTTGTTGAATCTCTCAACAAGCCCATTGCACTGTGGGTGATAGGGTGTGGTGAATTTATAATTAACACCACATTCCTTCCACATTGCAGTCAAGTATCCTGACATGAAGTTTGCACCTCTGTCAGAGACAACCTCCTTAGGAAACCCCACTCTGGAGAAAACTCCAAGTAGGGCCCTGGCCACAACAGGAGCTGTAGTGGTCCTAAGGGGAATAGCTTCTGGATACCTGGTGGCATGATCCACTACCACCAGTATAAATCTGTGCCCAGATGCTGTTGGGGGGTCCATTGGTCCAACAATGTCAATCCCCACTCTTTCAAAGGGAACCCCCACCACAGGTAGTGGTATAAGGGGGGCCTTTGTGGTGCCACCTGATTTGCCACTGGCTTGGCAGGTGACACATGAGCGACAAAACTCTTTAGTGTCCTCAGACATATGAGGCCAGTGAAAGTGTGGGGCAATCCTGTCCAAAGTCTTGTTCTGGCCTAAGTGACCTGCAAGGGGAATTTCATGGGCTAAGGTGAGAAGGAAACCTCTCAGAGACAAGGGGATGACCAGCCTCCTGGTAGCACCAGGCTTGGGGTCTCTTGCCTCAGAGTATAGGAGTCCATCGTCCCAATATACCTTATGGGCACCTGTAGCATTCCCTGCAGCCTCAGCAGCAGCCTGCTGTCTGAGGGGTTCAAGAGAGGACCAGTCTAACTGTGCCTGCCTCAAGTCTGCCCTGGAAGGCCCCCCTGTCCCAAGAAACTCAACCTGTTCAGGCTCAAGCTCTTCCAGGACAGTTCCTTCTGGGGTCTTGGGGTCAGTCTCCTGTGAGAGCTGATCCTCCACCTGAGGCAGGGGGAAGGGTCCACCTTATCCCTACTGCTCTTTCTCTTGGGTAGTGTCTGGTCCATTCTTCCAGGATCCAGAACTAGTTCAGCTGGGCATTTCTTGGCCTGTGACCTAGTCACAGCAAGGACATGTGCTGACAAACCTAATATTTCCACATGAGTCCTATACTCCACATCTGACCATAAGGAGGATTCCAAATCATTGCCCAAAAGACAGTCCACTGGGAGGTCTGAACTAACAACAACCCTTTTGAGGCCATTTACCCCTCCCCAGGAGAAGTTAACAAGTGCCATACTATGGGAGGTAGTGGCATTGCTAGCATTGGTCACCAGGTAGTCTGAACCTAGTATTACCTGTCCAGGGTCCACAAAGTTTGGTGTCACCATAGTGACACTGGCACAAGTGTCCCTGTAGGCCTGAGCCATTTTTCCATTGATCAAAAGCGTCTGCCTGTACTTGCCCAGAGTACTGGGACTTATTGTAGGGGTCATATCCATGTCCCCAGTACAAACAAGAACAGCCTGAGTAGGTATCCTGACTAAGTCAGAACCCGCCTCAGTTCCCAGGGTTAACCCCACTATAGCCTTGGGAGATTACTACCACTACTAACTGTACTAGGGGGTGCAGATGCCTTAGGGGCAGTAGTGGTAGGAGTTGGGCCTTTCTTGGTGCACTCACTAAACCAGTGAGTATTACTTTTGCAGTATTGGCACCATGGTTTCTTATGACCATTATTCTTCTTCTTTTGGGAATTCTGGGAATTCTGGGACCCACCCTCTTTAGATTGTTGGGGCCCTGTTGAAGACTTCTGGTCATTTTGCTTATTCTCATTACCCTTGGGGTCTCCTTTCTTTTGGCCACCACCCTGGTTCTGGGTCTGCTGCTTGACCCTTGTCCTGACCCATCTGTCTGCCTTCTTTCCCAATTCTTGGGGAGAGGTCAGATCTGAGTCAATAAGGTGCTGATGCAACAACTGATTTTGACAATTACTTAAGATTTGTTCTCTCATAATTAGATTATACAATCCTGTGTAATCAATAACTTTACTTCCCAGTAACCAGCCTTCAAAAGCCTTAGTGGCACAATCAACAAAGTCAGCCCAATCCTGAGACTGAATTTTCTGGGTGTCTCTGAACAGCAACCTGTACTGTTCAGTTGTTAAGCCAAACCCATCAATCAGTGTATTCTTCAGGACTTGGTAATTGTTAGCATCCTCAGCTCTAGTAGTGAGGAGCTTATCTCTACCTTTACCTTCAAAGGAGAGCCACAATATAGCTGCCCACTGACTCTGGGGGATGCACTGGACAGTGCAGGCCCTCTCCAAAGCAGTCATCCATTTGTGGATGTCATCCCCTTGTTTAAAGGGGGGCACTATCTTACTCAGGTGTCTAGTATCAAAACTCCTGTCTTTATCCTTAGGGATATTGCTGCCACCAGTGGGGACTGTCCCACTCAACTGTTGCTCTCTAGCAAAGGCAAGCTTCTCCTTGGCAAGGGCAAGTTCTTCCCTCTGGATCCTTAGATTAGCCTGTTTCATCCTTGCTTCATGTTCTCTTCTCTGAGGGGAAGTCATTCTCCTCTGGGGAGAAGGCATTCTCCTCTGAGAAGAGGCATGAGAGTGCACAGATCTATTGGAGTCCCTAGAATGAGACCTATCTCTTCTAACTCCAAAGTTAGGCCTGCTTAGGGTCAGTACTGGGGGTCCCCCAGATCCTTCCCTATGCATGTCTAAGTTGGCCTTGGTAAGCCTGCTGACTAGCTCAGGACCATTGTCTGCCTCATCCCCAGAAAGAACCTCTTCATCCTCCTCCTCCTCTACTTCCTCAGTTTCAGGGAGGTCAGGATCACCACGGGTACCTTCTAAGGCTGGCATGCTCCAATCTGTATGAGTAGCTTTCCTAGCATCATATGTCTCTAAGAGACCTAGTAGAAAAGGAGTGGTAGGGTTAGAACCCTGTTTCAATTTCCTGGAGGTACACAATTGTCTCATCTCCTGGAAACTGAGAGCTGCATATCTGGAAAGGACCTGTGGAGGGTCACTAACCACTAGGGAAGTCTCTGCAGACTCTCCATGGGTAGACATGCTTCTAGTGTGGTGTAAGTGATGCACCTACCTACACTATGGGTTTACCTACTGATCCCTTGCTAGAGTTGTAGTCAGGGTGTGCTAAGCCCTGTTACACTACAACAGCTGGCTCAGTAGAACTCAGAGTATTCTAAGTTAAGTTATATGTACCTTGGTACTTATGTGATCTTTCAAATGATATTCTTAGGATACGTGTATGGCAAAACAACAGCAAGCTCAAATCCCAACCGCTGCTCACCAATGTGAGAAGTTGGCCTGATATATAGTGCTCACTATTCTAGTGATCACTTTGTATCATTCCAAACGACCCTTATTGATGATTGGTTGTAAGTCAACCTTATTAGACCAGCTATCCTAGTAGCGTGGACATGAGCAGTCTTTAGGCTAAACTCTAGAGGGCGTGTTAAGCCAGCTGTTTTACCATCACATATACCCCTTGAACACCAAGTGAAAGGACACCACACAAGTTGTTATAAAAATAAAGGATATTTATTAATAACAAGTCTACCCTGAAATCTTTATGAGTCAGGTAGCTAAGCACAATACAAAACTCTTACGAAAATACTACAAGTTGCACAATTTACACAAATGCCCGAGGGGCACGAAAAAACATATACTCTAAAAGTGGAATGCGAAATACTAGCAGGTAAGTAACACGATCCAGAGGCTTCAGGACCGCTAGGGCTACCCTACTGAACCCTCAGGTTAGGAGCAGGAGGCCTAGGGAACCCGGGTGCAGAGTGGGAACTCTTACGCGGGATGCGGGACAAAGTCTATGGATGCTAGCAGTTTCTAAAGTTACTGTTTCCGGACGAATCCGACTAGGTAGACTAAAAACGAAAAAGGATTTGGACACTAGGATATTGAACCTGTGCTGGAGCACCGAAATGCTCGAGTTACCTAGCCCAGGGGCTGCGGCTGCATAGGGTTCAAAAGACGTCGGGAATCCTCGTTGTAGTCTATGGAGCCTGAAAGAAGATGTTGCTGGGAGGCGACCAGTGAAGATGTTCGGTGTGATTCAAGGCTGGATCCGTGAAGGAGACGACCTGAAAGCAGAGGGGACTCAGTTCTTAATCACTAGCCAGTGATTGTGTGGGCACCAGGATGGCACCGGATGAAGTCACCGCGATCAGGTGAGTGGGTGACGCTGGACTCTGCAGTCACACGGGCCAGGAGGCGTTGTCGGCGTCCAGGCTGGAGGTGCGAGCTGTCCCACGATGGTGTCTGCTGTCGGCGATGCTGGATCCAAGATTGGAGCAACAACCCTTGGCAAAGGCAAGCCCACGCGGTGGAGTCAAAATGGCGTCTGGAGTGGACCAGGAGGGTCCAGGGCACTTTTTGTTGGACAAGGAGCAAGGGCCAGTCTAGAGGACCTAGACCAGCGGTGGAATCGTTGTGGTACGTCGTCAGGAGGGCCACTAGCCAACGGGCAAGTGACCGGACAACGTGGCAAGCAGCAAAAGAAGCAGAAGGGCCCCACGCAGATCTCGTGGATGCTGGGGGGCTGGACTTCGGTGCTGGAGCTGCTTAGGGTTGGGGCTTCTCAAACCCCAGTGCACTCACTCGAGGGTCCCTCGGTGGTCGTGCTGGTTAAGCGTAGTGCAGGTCTTGAAGATAGTCGGTCCCACGGGTCTCGTCGCACCCACGAATCTCAGCTGGGCTGATGATGCAGGTAGAGGTCAGAGATGGCAGGGAATCCGGGTCTCGTTGAGCTGGGCAGTCTTGATCCGGAGGATGGACGTGCAGCAAACCGCAAGCGCTTAGATGGTGCCTGCTGGTGCAGGGTGGCTACTCCTTAGCCACAAGGGAGAGTCTTCAGAGAATGACAAGAGTTCCTTTCGTGGAAAGTAGTTCAAGTTTCAAGATGATCCCATTTGTGAAGGGTGCCCGCTCATACCTTTATTCTAAAAAAAGGGGCTGGCACGCGACTAGGTCCTGCCCTGGGTGGGACCAGGAGGGGGGTGGTTACACCCCGCTCCTTTGTCCGGTCTCTCCCCAGCTCAGGGGCTGGTGTGCCCCTGGAACTGGTTTGAGCCGGCATATGCACAGTGAGCACCGGGGTGCCACTTGCAGTCACCTTCCTCTCAGCCCTGCCTACATGGGATACACAAAATCCTGTCTGGGATGGTGCTGGCACCGCCCCTGACAGGAAACCCTTTGTCCAGGCCTCCCTCGCTGGAAGGACTCCCAGCAGCAGGAGGTCAGACTTGTGTCTGTGGTGGCAGCATCCATTTTGTGATGCTGAGGCTTGAGTTAACTTTTAACCGGGGTTCACAGTTACATACATGTCGTGCCCCTCTAGAAGGGTGGAATGCTAACCCCGTCGCCAGAATTGGCGAGGGGTTAGTATTCTAATTCGTATGACACCTTACTCGACATGTTTTGATAATGCTATGCCAAAGTTAGCATTTGACCGCGAGGTTCATAATGCACTTAAGAGTATATGGTATAGCGTTATCATGGATTAGCTATAAGGACTTGTTTCCGCAAGCTGCAAACGGGCTCAGCTCATGCCAGAGCACCATCTCACATAATTCCAAGCACTCTGCCTTCAGGATTGATATGGCCTGCCATAGGAGTGACTGATAGGAATACATGTGTCCATTTTAGGGTTAGATATAGGAATACTATATCTAAAGCAAAGGGTGATTACACCACCTTGCCCCAGCTGTCGTGCAGCCAGTTGTGTCAGATTTGGGTGGCCAGCCAGGGGTGGCATAATACATGCTGCAGCCCATGGTAGGCCCTGGGTACACCTATGCCCTGGATACCTAAGGTATACTGTACAGGGACTGATAAGGTGGCCCAGTACCAATTGGTAAATGCACCTAAGGTACATGCTTGTCAATTTAGAGAGAGAACAGCTAGACTGTGGGTCTGATTAGCAGGCCCACAGCCAGGGAAAGTCATAAACCAGTGAAGCAAAAAGCAAAAATCTGGGGTGGCCATGGGATTGCAGACCCCACTCTCCTACACTGACCCATTGGCAGCAGGAAGGAGGCCCCTCCATGGAGGAATTCTGCAGAGCTCCGAAAGAATGTCCTTCTCTCGAGGGTCTGCGGCAGCAGGCTGCAGCCCAGGCCAACGGTGATCAGTCTGGAACACATTTCATTTATTGAGAGAATGACCTCTTGTATTTAGAGCCTAAGGTTGCTGAGCCTGGGTCAGCCCGTGTGCTGGTGGTACCCCAGAGCTTCAGAGCCTTCCTACTGGGGCTGGCTCACGATGTGCCATTGGCAGGACATTTGGGGAAGAACAAGACCTTTGAAAGGCTTGTCACCCACTTTTATTGGCCCCAAATGCGCAAGAGCTCAGACGTCCATTGCAGGACCTGTCAGACTTGCCAGGCAAGTGGAAAGAGTGGGCGGAAGCAGAAGGCTCCTCTCCAGCCATTCCCTGTGGTCAGTACCCCATTCCAGCGAGTGGGGATTGACATTGTGGGGCAACTGGACCCCAGGACAGCCATGGGCAACAGGTTTATCCCGGTCCTGGTGGACCATGCCACCCGGTACCCGGAAGCCATCCCTCTGAGGACAGTGACGGCTCCCGTGGTGGGATGTGCGCTGATGGGAATTTTCTCCAGAGTGGGATTCCCTCTAGAGGTGGTGTATGACCAGGGTACCAATTTAATATCCAAGTATATGAAATCCCTTTGGCAAGAGTGTGGTGTAACCTACAAGTTTACCACACCTTACCACCCCCAAGGAAATGGGCTGGTTGAGAGATTCAACCGGACCATCAAAGGCATGATAATGGGTCTGGAAGAACCCTTGAGGCATAAGTGGAACGTCCTCTTACCATGCCTTCTCTTTGCTTACCGTAAGGTGCCACAGAAGTCTCTAGGGTTCAGCCCCTTTGAGCTCCTGTAGGGCCACCCAGTGAGAGGACCTCTAAGTCTGGTCATGGAAGGCTGGGAGCAATCTCCCAGGAAACCTCCCCAGAATGTATTTAGCTACATGCTGGCCTTCAGGAACCAGACTAGACGTTTCAGGTAACTTGCTGAGGAAAATCTGGAAGCCAGCAAGGAGGAGATGAAGCGGTGGTATGACCAGAATGCCACTCTGGTAGAGCTTCAGCCTGGATAGAAGGTGTGGGTCTTGGCCCCAGTAGAGCCTTGTACGCTCCAGGATAAGTGGACCGGCCCCTTTGAAGTTGTGGAGCGCAAGAGTCCTGTTACCTATTTGGTGGACTTGCGGTCTCCCAGGTGTAGGAGAGTGGGGTCTGCAATCCCATGGCCACCCCAGATTTATGCTTTTTGCTTCACTGATTTACGACTTTCCCTGGCTGTGGGCCTGCTAATCAGACCCACAGCCTAGCTGTTCTCTCTCTAAATTACAACCATGTACCTTAGGTGCATCTTACCAATTGGTACTGGGCCACCTTATCAGTCCCTGTACAGCATACCTTAGGTATCCAGGGCATAGGTGTACCCAGGGCCTACCAGGGGCTGAAGCATGTATTATGCCACCCCTGGCTGGCCACCCAAAGAGACACAACTGGCTGCACGACAGCTGGGGCAAGGTGGTGTAAACACCCTTTGCTTTAGATATAGTATTCCTATATCTAACCCTAAAATGGACACATATATCCCTATCAGTCACTTTTATGGCAGGCCTTATCAATCCTGAAGGCAGAGTGCTTGGAATTATGTGAGATGGTGCTCTGGCATGAGCTGAGCCCGTTTGCAGCTTGCGTAACCAAGTCCAAATAGCTGTTCCATGATAACGCTATACCATATACTCTTAAGTGCATTATCAACCTCGCTGTTAAATGCTAACTTTGGTATAGCTTTATCAAAACATGTCGAGTAAGGTGTCATACGAATTGGAATACTAACCCCTCGCCAATTCTGGCGACGGGGTTAGCATTCCACCCTTCTAGAGGGACACAACATGTATGTAACTGTGAACCCCGGTTAAAGTCAGACATAGCCTCAGCTCCACAAAATGGATGCTGCCACCGAGACACAAGTCTGCCCTCCTGCTGCTGGGAGTCCTTCCAGCAACGGAGGCATGGACAAAGGGTTTCCTGTCAGGGGCGGTGCCAGCACCATCCCAGACAGGATTTTGTGTATTCCAGGTAGGCAGGGCTGAAAGGAAGGTGACTGCAAGTGGCACCCCAGTGCTCACTGTGCATAGGCCGGCTCAAACCAGTTCCTGGGGCACACCAGCCCCTGAGCTGGGGAGAGACCGGACAAAGGAGAGGGGTGTAACCACCCCCCTCCTAGTCCCACCCATAGGGCAGGACTTAGTCGCGTGCCAGCCCCTTTTCTTAGTATAAAGATAGGAGCAGGCCCCCTTCCCAAATTAGATAATTCTGAATCTTGAAACTACTTTCCACGAAAGGAACTCTTGACTCTTCTGAAGACTCTCCCTTGTGGCTAAGGAGTAGCCACCCTGCACCAGCAGGCACCATCGAAGCTCTTGCGGTTTGCTGTAAGTCCATCCTCTGGATCCAGACTGCCCAGCTCGACGAGACCCAGATTCCCTGCCATCTCTGACCTCTACCTACATCATCCAGCACAGCTGAGATTCGTGGGTGCGACGAGACCCGTGGGACCGGCCATCTTCAAGACCTGCACGACGCTTCTCCAGCACGACCCCCGAGAGACCCTCGAGTAAGTGCACTGGGGTTTGCGAATCCCTAACCCTAAGCAGCTCCAGCACCGAAGTCCAGCCCCCCAGCATCCACGAGATCTGCGTGGGGCCCTTCTGCTTCCTTGCTGCTTGCCACGTTGTCCGGTCACTTGCCCGTTGGCTAGTGACCCTCTTGACGACGTACCACGACGATTTCACCGCTGGTCTGGTTGCTCCAGACTGGCCCTTGCTCCCCTCCAACAGAGGAGCACCCTGGACCCTCCTGGTCCACTCCAGACGCCATCTTGAGTCCACCGCGTGGGCTTGCCTTTGCCAAGGCTTGTTGCTCCAATCCTGGTTTCAGTAGCGCCGACAGCAGACACCCTCGTGGGACAGCTCGCCCCTTCATCCTGGTCGCCGACAATGCCTCCTGGTCCGAGAGACTGCAGAGCCAAGCGTCGCCCACTCACCTGGTCGAGGTGCCCTCATCCGGTGCCATCCTGGTGCCCATCTGATCACTGGCTAGTGATCAAGAACTGAGTCCCCCCTGCTTTCAGGTCATCTTCAACTCCGATCCAGGCTTGGATCCCATCGAACTTCATCACTGGTCGCCTGCCAGCAACTTCTTCTTTCAGGCTCCATAGACTGTAACGAGGATTCCCGACGTCTTTTGAACCCTATGCAGCCGCAGCCCCTGGGCTAGGTAACTCGAGCATTTCGGTGCTCCCACGTAGGTTCACTATCTAAGTGTCCAGATCCTTTTTCGTTTTCAGCCTAACTAGTCGGATTCGTCCGATAACACTAACTTTACGAAATCTAGCATCCATAGACTTTGTTCTGCATCCCGCGTGAGAGTGCACACTCTGCACCCGATCTCCCTAGGCCTCCTGCTCCTAACCTTAGGGTCCAGTAGTGTAGTCCTAGCGATTCTGAAGCCTCTGGATCTTGTTACTTACCTGCTAGCATTTCGCATTCCACTTTTTGTGTATATGGTTTTTCGTGCCCCTCGGGCATTTGTGTAAATTGTGCAACTTGAAGTATTTTCGTAAGAGTTTTGTATTGTGCTTAGCTCCCTGACTCATAAAGAGTTCAGGGTAGAACTGTTATTAATAAATATCCTATATTTTTATAACAACTTGTGTGGTGTCCTTTCACTTGGTGTTCAAGGGGTATATGTGATGGTAAAACAGCTGGCTTAACGCGCCCTCTAGAGTTTAGCCTGAAGACTGCTCGTGTCCATGCTACTAGGATAGCTGGTCTGAAAGTTTGACTTACAACTAATCATCAATAAGGGTTGTTTGGTATGATACAAAGTGATCACTAGAATAGTGAGCACTATATATCAGGCCAACTTCTCACATTGGTGTGCAGCGGTTGGGATTTGAGCTTGCTGTTGTTTTACCTCGCACGTATCCTAAGAATATCAATTGAAAGATCACATAAGTACCCAGGTACATATAACTTAACTTAGAATACTCTGAGTTCTACTGAACCAGCTGTTGTAGTGCAACAAGGCTTAGCACACCTTGACTACAACTCTTAGCAAGGGATCAGTAGGTAAACCCATAGTGTAGGTAGGTGCATCACTTGCACCACACTAGAAGCATGTCTACCCATGGAGAGTCTTCAGAGACTCCCCTTGTGGCTGTTGACCCTCCACAGGTCACTTCCAGATATGCAGGCCTTAGCTTCCAGGAGATGAGACAATTGTGTACCTCCAGGAAACTAAAACAGGGTTCTAACCCTACCACTCCTTTTCTGTTAGGTCTCTTAGAGACTTATGATGCTAGGAAAGCTTCTCAGACAGATGGGAGCATGCCCCCCTTGGAAGGTACCCTTGGTGATCCTGACCTCCCTGAAACTGAAGAAGTAGAAGAGGAGGTGGAGGAAGAGGAAACCTCTGGGGATGAGGCAGACAATGGTCCTGAGCTAGTCAGGCTTACTAGGGCCAACTTAGACCTACATAGGGAAGGATCTGGGGGACCCCCAGTACTGACCCTAAGCAGGCCTAACTTTGGAGTTAGAAGAGATAGATCTCATTCTAGGGACTCCAACATCTCTGTGCACTCTCATGCCTCTGCTCAGAGGAGAATGATCTCTCCCCAGAGGAGACTGACTTCCCCTCAGAGAAGAGAACATGAAGCAAGGATGAAGCAGGCTAATCGAGGATTCAGAGTGAAGAACTTGCCCTTGCCAAGGAGATGCTTGCCTTTTCTAGAGAGCAACAGTTGAGTGGGGTAGTCCCCACTGGTGGCAGCAATATCCCTAAGGATAAAGACAGGAGTTTTGATACTAGACACCGGAGTAAAATAGTGCCCCCCTTTAAACAAGGGGATGACATCCACAAGTGGATGACTGCTTTGGAGAGGGCCTGCACTGTCCAGTGCATTCCCCAGAGTCAGTGGGCAGCTATTTTGTGGCTCTCCTTTGAAGGCAAAGGTAGAGATAAGCTCCTCACTACTAGACCTGAGGATGCTAACAATTACTAAGTCTTGAAGAATACACTGATTGATGGGTTTGGCTTAACCACTGAACAGTACAGGTTGCTGTTCAGAGACACCCAGAAAATTCAGTCTCAAGATTGGACTGACTTTGTAGATTGTGCCACTAAGGCTTTTGAAGGCTGGTTACTGGGAAGTAAAGTTACTGATTACACAGGATTGTATAATCTAATTATGAGAGAGCAAATCTTAAGTAATTGTCAGAATCAGTTGTTGCATCAGCACCTTATTGACTCAGATCTGACCTCTCCCCAAGAATTGGGAAAGAAGGCAGACAGATGGGTCAGGACAAGGGTCAAGCAGCAGAACCAGAACCAGGGTGGTGGCCAGAAGAAAGCAGATCCCAAGGGTAATGAGAATAAGCAAAATGACCAGAAGTCTTCAACAGGGCCCCAACAATCTAAAGAGGGTGGGTCCCAGAATTCCCAGAATTCCCAAAAGAAGAAGAATGGTCAGAAGAAACCATGGGGCCAGTACTGCAAAAGTAATACTCACTGGTTTAGGGAGTGCACCAAGAAAGGCCCAACTCCTACCACTATTGCCCCTAAGGCACCTGCACCCCCTAGTACAGTTAGTAGTGGTAGTAATCCTCCTAAGGCTATAGTGGGGTTAACCCTGGGAACTGAGGCGGGCTCTGACTTAGTCAGAACACCTACTCAGGCTGTTCTTGTTTGTACTGGGGACATGAATATGACCCCTACAATAAGTCCCAGTACTCTGGGCAAGTACAGGCAGACGCCTTTGATTAATGGAAAAATGGCTCAGGCCTACAGGGACACTTGTGCCAGTGTCACCATGGTGACACCTAACTTTGTGGACCCTGACCAGGTAATACTGGGAGCAGACTACCTGGTGACCAATGCTAGCAATGCCACTACCTCCCATAGTATGGCACTTGTTAACTTCTCCTGGGGAGGGGTAAATGGCCTCAAAAGGGCTGTTGTTAGTTCAGACCTCCCTGTGGACTGTCTTTTGGGCAATGATTTGGAATCCTCCTTATGGTCAGATGTGGAGTATAGGACTCATGTGGAAATGTTAGGTTTTTCAGCACATGTCCTTGCTGTGACTAGGTCACAGGCCAAGAAATGCCCAGCTGAACTAGTGCTGGATCCTGGAACAATGGACCAGACACTACCCAAGAGAAAGAGCAGTAAGGGTAAGATTGACTCTTCCCTCCTGCCTCAGGAACAGGATCAGCTCTCTCAGGAGACTGACCCCAAGACCCCAGAAGAAACTGTCCTAGAAGAGCTTGAGCCTGAACAGGTTGACTATCTTGGGACAGGGGGCCCTTCCAGGGCAGACTTGAGGCAGGCACAGTTAGACTGCTCCTCTCTTGAACCCCTCAGACAGCAGGCTGCTGCTGAGGCTACAGGGAATGCCACAGGTGCCCATAAAGTGTACTGGGAAGATGGACTCCTTTACTCTGAGGCAAGAGACCCCAAGCCTGGTGCTACCAGGAGGCTGGTCATCCCCTTGACTCTGAGAGGTTTCCTTCTCACCTTGGCCCATGAAATTCCCCTTGCAGGTCACTTAGGCCAGAATAAGACTTGGGACAGGCTTGCCCCACACTTTCACTGGCCCCATATGTCCGAGGACACCAAGAACTTTTGTCTTCATGTATCACCTGCCAAGCCAGTGGCAAATCAGGTGGCACAACAAAGGCCCCCCTTATACCACTAACTGTGGTGGGGGTTCCCTTTGAAAGAGTGGGGATTGACATTGTTGGACCAATGGACCCCCCAACAGCCTCTGGGCACAGATTTATACTGGTAGTAGTGGATCATGCCACCAGGTATCCAGAAGCTATTCCCCTTAGAACCACTACAGCTCCTGTTGTGGCAAGGGCCCTTGTTGGACTTTTCTCCAGAGTGGGGTTCCCTAAGGAGGTGATCTCTGACAGAGGTGCAGACTTCATGTCAGGATACTTGACTGCTATGTGGAAGGAATGTGGTGTCAATTACAAATTCACCACACCCTATCACCCACAATGCAATGGGAAAATCAAGCCAGAACAGGGGATTTTAGGCTACTATGCCCGCACTGGTGACTAAATCCCTAATGTATGTGTGTGTTCAGGTGCAGGTAGTCTGGGATACAATCCCCTAGATCCCAATTTTCGAAAAACAAGAACCTTGTTTTACAAATCAAAGTTTGCTCAAATTGACCCGCACACTTAAACAATGAATGTTACAATGTTAATTATTCACAACGATCCAATATCTCTCCAGTCATTCTCCCAAGAATTCCAAAGTCAGGTTTTCTTCAGTAGAAAATTCTTTATTTTCACGAAACTTTTAAGATCAATAGCCAACGCGTTTTGTCCGTGACCGGACTTCTTCAGGGCTTTATTTAGAATTCTCTATTATATGATGCTTCACAATGGTCTTCTAGCTCGAGGTATAAATATTTTCCATATGTTTATTGATTATCGTAATCTCCAGGTCAATCAAATTTCAGTATAATTTTTTTTTGAGCTGTTAAAGTTTTAGTAAGAGTCGCAAGAAAAGTGTCAACGTTCCATTCAGCATGCGGTCGTCTGGTTCCAGAGTGGGGATTGACATTGTTGGGCCAATGGACCCCCCAACAGCCTCTGGGCACAGATTTATACTGGTAGTAGTGGATCATGCCACCAGGTATCCAGAAGCTATTCCCCTTAGAACCACTACAGCTCCTGTTGTGGCAAGGGCCCTTGTTGGACTTTTCTCCAGAGTGGGGTTCCCTAAGGAGGTGATCTCTGACAGAGGTGCAGACTTTATGTCAGGATACTTGACTGCTATGTGGAAGGAATGTGGTGTCAATTACAAATTCACCACACCCTATCACCCACAATGCAATGGGCTTGTTGAAAGATTCAACAAGACCCTCAAAGGGATGATAAAAGGGTTACCAGAAAAGCTTAGGCGAAGATGGGACATCCTTTTACCCTGCCTTCTGTTTGCTTACAGAGAGGTCCCACAGAAGGGGGTTGGTTACAGCCCTTTTGAGCTTTTGTTTGGACATCCTGTAAGAGGACCCCTATGTCTTGTGAAGGAAGGATGGGAGTTACCTCTCAAAAAGCCTAAACTTGACATAGTGGACTATGTACTTGGTCTCCGCTCCAGGATGGCAGAGTACATGGAGAAGGCATCTAAAAACCTTGAGGCCAGCCAGGAACTTCAAAAAGCTTGGCATGACCAAAAGGCTGTCCTAACTGTATACCGTGCAGGACAGAAGGTGTGGGTGTTGGAGCCAGTGGCCCCAGCAGCTCTCCAAGACAAATGGTATGGACCCCACATCATCATTGAACAAAAGTGAGAAGTCACCTACTTGGTTGACATGGGAGCTCCCAGGAGCCCTCACAGAGTACTTCATGTGAATAGGCTCAAAGCATTTGTTGACAGGGAGGACATGGGCTTGCTCATGGCCACAGATGAGGGACAGGAGGAAGAGAGTGACCCTCTCCCAGACCTGCTCACTCAGAACCCTGATGATGGGTCAGTAGATGGTGTAGTCTTTTCTGACAGCCTCTCAGAGCATCAGCAACAGGATTGTAGGCAAGTCCTTTAATCCTACAGACAAATGTTTTCTCTGACCCCCAGTCAGACAAACTGGTGCACACATGAGGTGGACACTGAAGACAGTTTGCCTATAAAGAGTAAAATCTACAGGCAACCTGACCACGTCAGGGACTGCATAAAAACTGAAGTACAAAAGATGTTGGAATTGGGAGTCATTGAACCCTCAGAGAGCCCTTGGGCTAGTCCTGTAGTTTTAGTGCCTAAACCTCACACCCAGGATGGTAAGAGAGAGATGAGGTTTTGCCTAGACTACAGGGGTCTCAATGCTGTCACTAAGACAGATGGCCATCCAATACCAAGGGCAGATGAACTGATAGATAAGTTGGCTTCTGCAACTTTCTTAAGTACATTTGACCTAACAGCTGGTTATTGGCAAATCAGGTTAGCTGAGGATGCCAAGGCCAAGACAGCATTTTCTATCCCAGGAGGTCATTACCAATTTGTGGTGATGCCCTTTGGTTTGAAAAATGCACCTGCCACTTTTCAAAGGTTGGTGAACCAAGTTCTCACTGGGTTGGATGACTTCTGTGCAGCATATCTAGATGATATTGCTGTCTTTAGCTCCACCTGGGAGGATCACCTGATCCACCTGAGGAAAGTTTTGGAGGCCCTGCAAAAGGCAGGCCTCACTATCAAGGCTACTAAGTGCCAGATAGGGCAGAGTCAAGTTGTATACTTGGGCCACCTTGTAGGTGGAGGCCAAGTTCAACCTCTGGAGAGCAAGATACCGGCCATAAAGGACTGGGCTCCTCCAACCACCCAGACACAGGTCAGAGCTTTCTTGGGCCTGTCTGGTTATTACAGGAAATTTGTCAGAAATTATGGGACCATTGTGACCCCACTTAATGACCTGACAAGTAAGAAAATGCCAAAGAAAGTTCAGTGGACAGTTCGCTGTCAGAAGGCATTCGATGACCTAAAGCAGGCCATGTGCACTGCACCTATTCTCAAGAGTCCAGACTACTCCAAGCCATTCATTGTCCAAACAGATGCTTCTGAGTTGGGTGTGGGAGCTGTTCTATCTCAGCTGAATATTGATGGTCATGACCAGCCCATTGCTTTTATAAGCAGAAGGCTGACCCCTAGAGAGAAACGTTGGTCAGCTATTGAGATGGAGGCCTTTGCTGTGGTTTGGGCCCTGAAGAAGTTAAGGCCATACTTGTTTGGTACTCACTTCAAAGTTCAGACCGACCATAAGCCCCTCTTATGGCTAAATCAAATGAAGGGTGAAAACCCCAAACTTCTTAGGTGGTCCATTTCCCTACAGGGGATGGACTTTACAGTGGAGCACCGCCCAGGAACTGACCATGGTAATGCAGATGGTCTCTCCAGGTACTTCCACTTAGAGCAAGAAGACTCACCTGGTCAAGGTTAGTTTAATGTCCCTAAGTTTGGGGGGGGGGTTATGTAGGAGAGTGGGGTCTGCAATCCCATGGCCACCCCAGATTTTTGATTTTTGCTTCACTGGTTTATGACTTTCCCTGGCTGTGGGCCTGCTAATCAGACCCACAGCCTAGCTGTTCTCTCTCTAAATTACAACCATGTACCTAAGGTGCATGGGGGGCGTGGCCAAGTATGCGATGTGAGGAGACGTGCCCGAGCTGAGCTCCGAGCGCGGCTCCCCTTCCACGGGCTATTTCTCCTCCATTTCTAGAGCTACCGGGCCCAAACTCGAACCGAGTGCACCTGGGGACCTGGTCAGCCATCACCGAAATTTTCGGAAGGATCGGAGTACTTGACCCTCCGACCGCCGACTGCCACGGCGCCTGCCCGCCCAGGGCTCACTTCCGGTCGGCGGCCCCATCTACCCGAGACCGGGGATCCAACCCATCGAGGTAGGCCGCAACAAGTGTGCACTCCCCGGCGCGCTCAAGTGGGGGAAGGAGATCGCGCCGCAACGCCGGCTGCCCGCCGGCGCACCAGCTGCGCAGGAGCCCCAGCCACTACTGTACGGCACACCACCCTGGCTTGCAACTGGCGGTGAAATCGGCCCGCCCTGCCAACCAGCTCTGGAGGCATCCTGCCAAGCCCTGTGAGCACCAGAGAAGAGTTGCACTCGGGTCTCTGGGGGCCCATTTGGACAGCATTGCCCCTGGCTCCCGACAGGCTACAGCGAGGACTGACCCGCTCTGCCCCCTGGGCCCTTACACCCGCCCACCGCCTCGACGCTGGCCCAGCAAGAGGGGAGGGACCGTACCACAACGCCCGGTGCCCCCCGGCGAACCCACAGTGCAGGGATCCCAGAAGCTACAAGCGGGCACGACGCTCTGGCCCGCGGCGCCCTGTGCCACTGACCCGCCTTGCCTGCCGGCACTGGGGACTTCCCGCCACAATTAGCGGATGCCGGAGCACGGTCGTGCTCCACTGTTTGGAGGCCCGCACTGGCGACATCCCCCCCTGGGCCTGAACAACCAGCGACGGAGACTGTGCGGCCCCACCTCCTAGACACCAGCACCCGCCCGCTGTTCAAGTATAGCCGCTGGTCGACGCAGGACCCATCCAGCGCCGAAGAGCCCGGCCCGCACGACACACGAACTGCGGCCACGCTGCAACGGCCCATCTCACAGTCGGCCCTGTCCACAGTGGCCAACCCGGGCCCACGCGGGTGAGCACCCAGGACAGCCCCGCATTCTCCACTCCGGCCGCCCCGGTGCTGACCTCCACGGTGCCCCACACATCGCTAGGTGGCGTCTAGAATCCTGCGCGCCACCCGGCAAGGACGGAGCTGACAGCCTGACCGGGAGAGACCAGAGCACACGGACCCCGTCAGTGTTCACCGCCAGTACCTGCCCAATCGGCTGCCTACCCGTGACGACCACCCTCATGTCAGGAGGGACCAGAGCAAAGTCCGGCACCGGTGGGACACTGAGCAAAGGGAAGATGGTGAAGAACACAGAGACTGACCAAACCACCTCCAAACTGGACACTATGCTGGCGGCCATGGAACGCCTGGAGGAATCCATGCAGCTAACCCGTACGTCGCTAGAGAACAGGATCGATAAGGTGGCTGTGGACCTGACGCTCCTTCGCGCGGACCACAAGAAACTGTCCGACCGCACCACGACCTTGGAACAGACGATGGCGGAGACCACACCCAAGCTGTCGCAGACAGAGAAGCACGTCCGTGACCTACTCAACCGGGTGGAGTTCCTCGAGGACAGGGCGGAGGATGCAGAAGGACGGGCCAGAAGGAACAATGTGCGCATAGTGGGCCTGCCGGAACGATGGGAACGGAGGGAGACGGCGGAACATATGGAGACCTGGCTCAGAGAGCTCCTACCAGAAGGCACACTGTCTCCACATTTTGTGGTGGAAAGGGCGCACAGGGTACCATCCCGTCCACCCCCGGAGGGCTTCAACCCGAGGCCTATGCTTATGCGGGTGCTGAACTACCGTGACCGGGACGCCATTCTCCGCGAAACGCGGAAACTATCGGACATACAGGTAGACAAAGCCAAGGTGATGTTCTTCCCTGATTACACCATCCAAGTCCAGCGTCGGCGTCAATCGTTCCACGAGGTGAAACATCGGCTCAGGCGCCTGGCTCTCAAGTACTCCTTGCTGTTCCCAGCACGTCTCAGAGTGGTGGCGCAGGACAAAACCCACTTCTTCGATACTCCAGAGGCGGCGGCGGCCTGGCTGGATTCAGGAATAGATGCGAACCACGTACCCGCGCCGAGGGAGCAGCGCCGAAATCGAGGTACCCGTAGGCGGAGACAACGACACGCCTCGAGGGCCGGGTCGCCAACCACGGACGCGGAAATCGGACCCACTCCGGAGCAAATACGCGCTGAACAGCAGGGGGCCATTCGAATAGTAGCTGAGATCAGTGGATCACAATCACCCATCCTGATCTCCAACGCAAGCCCAAGATCACGCGGGAGCGAAGACGACGACTTCATGTACGGACTGCCAGATGACACGAACACGGAGGGCCTGCCGGATGTCACACCCCAAACATCGGATCAGATTGTATAAGCCACTCCCCTCAACCTAGTCCGGGCTAGGCCGTTGCAACTGGCATCTTGGAACAGCTTGATCACCTCTAAGGCAGGCTCGACCGGAGGTCCATGACGGCACTACTGGGAACCACGGCAGCTATGCTCAGCCCCATCTCCGGGATCTGAGCTCCACTCCTGATTCCCCCCCCTGCCGATCCGTCACGGACCCCCCGTGACAACGAGAGCGGAGCCGGAGCGGTCCCTATGGCACATCACCGGGTGCGGGTGTCTGAAGGGGTGGACGGACCCCCAGAGGTGAGTGTCCCCTCCGAGGGAATGGCAGATGGGATCCCCCTTCTGGGGTGGACTGTCTGAGACCAGTGACATTGGGAACTCTGACCTGTCTGCGGACGCTGCCAGCCACTGACTTTTGGTGACCCTTGACCCAATACCCGTGGTGGGGAGCCGCCACGGCTCTCTTGGCGACTTGAACTGACTTGTTCATCCAAGTGTTAAACTTCGTCATCCCCCCATTGAACTCACGGATTGATTGAGCTCGATTGAGCGTTTGGGCGGCGACTTGTTCTGTTGTCGCCCTTTTGGTATTATGTTTCTGTTAAAGTTCTTCCTTTTGAGACTAGTGTGGACATTGATAAGTTACGACGTGCATCCCTGGGCCTGTGTGGGTGGGCGAGGGGACACAATGGTCACTGTTCGCGGCTGCTGTGCGTGTGTGGGTGGGGCGGGCGCGGGGTTGGGGGGGGGGCGGGCGCTTGGGCACGAGGCACACTGTGATGGCTACGGTTAAATTTTGTACCTGGAATGTCAGGGGCATGCACACACCCTCACGTAGATACCAGGTGTACTCATACCTTAGGCGACATCGGGTCCAGATTGCACTACTACAGGAGACGCACCTGGTCACCGCTGAGGTAGCCGCACTTAGCCGTAGGTGGAGGGGGCAGATTTTCGCCACCACCTTTTCAGCGTTCGCACTGGGGACCCTGATCTGGGTCAGACCCGGGGTTCCATTCGCACTAACACACAGCAATATCGACACTGAGGGACGCTACCTCTTCATACAGGGCAGGCTAGACGGGCAACAGATTGTCATAGCCTCCATATATGCACCTAATGTAGAGCAGGGGAAATTCTTCACGCGCTTGTCAGCAGTAATTGCGCCCTGGCCAGACGTACCTTTGCTGGTGGGTGGGGATTACAACTGCGTACTGGATGTTTCCCTTGACCGCTCGTCCCCCCCAGCAGCGATCGCCCCAGCGCAAGCAACTTCCAAGGCCCTGCTTGATTGGGCAACGCAATGGAACTTACACGATGCCTGGCGAGTCAGAAATCCCACCGCCCGGGTGTATTCTTATTACTCGGGAGCCCATTCACTACATGTCCGGTTGGATCGATACATGCTGTCCCGCGCCCTGATTTCCTCCGTGACTGACGCAGATTATCTGGGACGGACGCACTCGGACCATAACCCGCACACACTGGTCTATGGATGGCGGCGCCCGCGTCCGCCCGTACCCACATGGCGCTTGCAACCGGACCTCCTGCTTGACACACCTTTCCGGGAGGAGATGTCCAGGAGAATCATACAATATTTCGAAGACAACGACGACTCGACCTCCTCACCGAGAGTTGTGTGGGACGCCTTCAAGGCGGTTACCCTGGGAGGCTGCCTCAGTGTGCAGGCGGGCATACGAGGTCAGGTGGAGAGGGATCTGATAAGGGCGGAGGAGGCACTACTAGATAAGGAGCGGGAGGCGACGGGGGCGACGATTCCCAACTGATTTCGGCCAGAGCGGCTCACGCTGTATTGCTAGAGCGCCTAAAGAACGTTAACTTCGCAGCCCACTCCGCGCGCACTCACAACGCGGGGGACAAACCTGGCAGGCTGCTGTCGTGGCTGATACGGCAGGACACGCAATCCGCGTCGGTCCTGTCGATCCGCACGACCCAGGGCGTCGAGGTCTATACCCAGACGCAGATCCACGAGGCGTTCACGTCACATTACAAGTCCCTGTATAGCTCACGGCTACGGGCCACTGTGGTGGAGATTGTGGACTATCTAACGACTCTACGGCTCCCAACAGCTACTGCTGCCCACCAGACTGAATTGGGCGCTGCGCTCACCGGTGAGGAATTACGGGAAGTGATTTTCTCCCTTTCCAATAGCAAAGCGCCGGGCCCTGACGGGCTCCCGGCGGAATTCTATAAAGCCTACTCACTGGTTTTGATACCGGAACTGCTGAGAATGTATAGGGCGGCATTGGAGGATGCTGAGCTCCCGGCGTCCCTAAACGAAGCTAATGTGGTCTCTCTACTGAAGCCGGGTAGGGACGCGTCCGAACTTGGCTCATATAGACCCTTGGCACTCCTCAACACCGATTATAAAATATTGGCCGCGATGCTGGCTCGGAGACTTGCACCGCTAGTCCCCACGCTGGTACACGCGGATCAAAATGGCTTCGTGCCCACCCGGAGCACGTCCTACAATCTACGCTGCTTTTTTAGGATCCAACGGTATGCAACCCCCACCTGGCCACGTTCAGGGTGTATCGTGCTCGATCTGGAAAAAGCGTTTGATTCGGTGGAATGGCCGTATCTCCTCCGAGTCCTCGAGAAATACGAACTGGGCGAGGCCTATATCCAGATGGTGGGGCTCCTTTATCAGGCGCCCGAGGTACGCGTCCGGACTGGACGGCTGTTCTCTGACAGGATCCGCATAGGGCGGGGTACCAGGCAGGGCTGCCCCCTCTCCCCTATGATATTCGCCCTGGCGATGGAGCCATTGGCGGAGCTGCTCCGCACCTCCGGCGCCACATGGGGCATCCCGCTAGCGGACGGCGTACACTCGGTGTCTCTGTATGCCGACGATCTACTACTGTATGTCAGGGACCTCACGCATGTACCCGAAGCAATCGCGGACATCTTCCGTACATTCGGGGATATGTCGGGCCTCCACGTTAACTGGGCCAAATCGGGAACTTATGCATTCAGTAGCGAGCTGCCGCAATGTGAGGTGCGCATGATGGGGGAGACGCTCCGGTGGCACCCGACGGTATTCAGGTACCTAGGGATCTTGATATATCGAGACCCCGTGGATCTCCTGGAGGGTAACCTGGTGAGAGCTATATCCTCGCTCACGGCCCAGGTCACGTTCTGGAACTCCCTCCCACTGAATGTGCCGGCCAGAGTGGCGCTGACCAAAATGATAATGCTCCCCCGGCTCCTTTATTATTATGCTAACCTGCCAGTGTATGTGCCAACGCACATCTTCAAAGGACTGGAAACTCTCACCAGGCGCCTCATTTGGAACAAAGGGAGGCCCCGGGTAGCGTTAAGGACCTTATACGCTGCCACGGACGCTGGAGGCTTGGCAGTCCCCAATCAAGAGCTATATTACTTGGCGGCCCAGCTACAATGGGTCGCTTACTGGCTGAGCGGCAAGAACCTGATGGACACGGCCACGGCCGACACCATCCTGTCCCCCGTGCGGGTGCTAACACTCTTCCACCCCCTAACGCAGGGACGGCACCTCACACAAGTCCATGTGGCGCTTGCAAGGCGGTGCTTTGCGCGGGCCCTCAGACTCACCAAAGGTACCATACCCTATGCCCCGAACCTACCTCTACTAGGGACTCCCTTAGGCACGGGCATACTGTCCTCGACTGAGCTACGCAGCTGGACTGCGGCAGACCTAGACGACCTGAGCGGCCTGTATAGCGACGGAGAGCTACTGCCCTTCGAGACCCTGGCCGCAGATACCGAGCTACCGGTGGGTCAATTCCTGACACATGCCAGACTCCTCCATGAGCTGACGAAGGCATGGGGTGACATGAGCCAAGAACCGCCCACTCATCTGCTCATCCAGTACCTACACGTGATGGGCAATGGGTCTCACATAGTGCACTGGCTGGCACAGGCTCTACACACCCATACCCAATTCTCCTCCCAAAGATTGAGGGAGAAGTGGACGGCCGACCGGGGCTCCGGCTGGACGGACAAACAATGGGTCGCGATACTAGCGGGCGCTAGAAATGTTCCTCGCAACGCGCGATTTCAAACCATCCAGTATTATATCGTTCACCGAGCGTATTTGTCTCCTGACAAACTGAATCGCTATTTTGGACTCACTTCGTCGGCGTGTCCCCGATGCGGCCTCCTGGACTCGGACTTCCTACACGCACTCTGGAATTGTGCCCACCTCGCCTCGTACTGGTCAGCGGTCACTAACGCGCTGTCAGCGGCCACAGGCGAAACTCTCCCCAGGACGTGGGAAGTATGCCTATTGGGACTCTACAAGAGATCCAAGCAGACCAAGCTGCGGGCACGTTTTTGGGACTTAGGCCTCATCACGGCCAAGCGCCTCATTACGAAACGGTGGAAAAGCGCCACTCCACCGCGCCCTGCGGACTGGCGTCGCTCTTTTGGCAACTGGGCCTGTGCGGAGAGTGTGTCACTGCACAGGGAGGAGACCGCTGGCCTACGGAAATACCCGATCGCCCAAGACTGGGACGCTACCCTGATCGCGTACCATCGGGCGTGCGCCCAGGCTGGTATAGAATGCCGCCTCGACGCAGACTAGACAGGACCCAGTTCATTGCTGTCCATGTAGGGCACGGAATTTACCCCCCCCGCTGCCGCCCCCCTCCTCCCCCCCCGCCGCCTGCCCTGACTGCTGAGATTTTACACAACGTGGGATGTCCCCTGCCGCTCCCCGCCGCTGCCCTTCCCCCCCCCCGCCTCCCACCCCCTCCCTCCGCCCTGCAGCAGCAGCGACCCCACGTCCTCATTTACACCCGCCCCCGCGCAGCCCACATAGGGTGCACCACACACAGCTAGGGACCTAGATACACACTACCACACGCACATATACTAGTCCAACAGTTGTTGAAATATTTTCCCTCTCCCTCTTCTTTTATTTCCCAGTTATATCTTTTGGTTGACGCAGAGATTGTTGATAACCAGGGAACGCAACTTCATACAATGACTGTTGGACTTCTTGGACACCCTGGCCTTTGCGCAGTGCTACGAGTCGCGAGCACTGCGACACGAGACATTTCCTAGCACCGCCACTTGTGAACTAATGCCTCTCCACTGGCTACTGTTTATTTTCACTTGTATATAATTGACATGTCATTATGTGCTGATAGCCAAGTACCGTTTGTAGTAATGTTTCATTGGTATGACACTGTATGATTACTGCTTACCTCATCTGTGAAACTAAATAAAGTTTGAGACCGTTGGTCTTAAAAAAAAAAAAAAAATGTACCTTAGGTGCATCTTACCAATTGGTACTGGGTCACCTTATCAGTCCCTGTACAGCATACCTTAGGTATCCAGGGCATAGGTGTACCCAGGGCCTATCAGGGGCTGAAGCATGTATTATGCCACCCCTGGCTGGCCACCCAAACAGACACAACTGGCTGCACGACAGCTGGGGCAAGGTGGTGTAAACACCCTTTGCTTTAGATATAGTATTCCTATATCTAACCCTAAAATGGACACATATATCCCTATCAGTCACTCCTATGGCAGGCCTTATCAATCCTGAAGGCAGAGTGCTTGGAATTATGTGAGATGGTGCTCTGGCATGAGCTGAGCCCGTTTGTAGCTTGCGGAACCAAGTCCAAATAGCTGTTCCATGATAACGCTATACCATATACTCTTAAGTGCATTATCAACCTCGCGGTTAAATGCTAACTTTGGTATAGCTTTATCAAAACATGTCGACTAAGGTGTCATACGAATTGGAATACTAACCCCTCGCCAATTCTGGCGACGGGGTTAGCATTCCACCCTTCTAGAGGGACACGACATGTATGTAACTGTGAACCCCGGTTAAAGTCAGACATAGCCTCAGCTCCACAAAATGGATGCTGCCACCGAGACACAAGTCTGCCCTCCTGCTGCTGGGAGTCCTTCCAGCAACGGAGGCATGGACAAAGGGTTTCCTGTCAGGGGCGGTGCCAGCACCAACCTGTGAGAAGTTGGCCTGATATGCAGTGCTCACTATTCTAGTGATCACTATGTATCAGTCCAGACAACCCTTATTGATGATTGGTTGTAAGTCAACCTGATAGACCAGCTATCCTAGTAGCATGGATACGAGCAGTCTAAGGCTAAGACTCTAGAGGGCATGTTAAGCCAGCTGTTTTACCATCACATTACCCCTTGAACACCAAGTGAAAGGACACCACAAAAGTTGTTATCAAAAATAAAGTATATTTATTTATAACAGGACTACCCTGGCTCTTTATGAGACAGGGAGCAAAGCACACAACAAAACTCTTAAAGAATTACTGAAAGTCGCACAATTTACACAATTGCCCGAGGGGCACGAAAAACCATCTACACAAGAAGTGGAATGCGAAGTTACTAGCAGGTAAGTAATACTTTTCTAGACTGTAGAAACGCTAGGCCTACAATGCTGAACCCTTGGATTAGAAGCAGGGGGCCTAGGGACGCCGTGTGCAGAGTGGGAACTCTCACGCGTAATGCGGGAACAAGTCTATGGATACTAGCAATTGTAAAGTTACTGTTCTCGGGCGAAGCCGACTAGGTGGGTCGAAAACAAGAGTGGATCCGAACACTTAGGGTGTTGGACTATGCTGGAGCACCGGAGTACTCGGTTTACCTAGCCCAGGGGCTGCGGCTGCATAGGGTTCAAGTTGCGTCGGAAACCCTTGTTGAAGATCCAGGAGCCTGAAGAAAGAAGTTGCTGGCAGGCGGCCAGTGAAGAAGTTCGTGGTGATCCAAGCCTGGATCAGGGAAGAAGAAGACCTGTAAGCAGAGGGGACCAAGTTCTGAATCACTAGCCAGTGATTTAGGTGGGCACCAAGATGGCACCGGACGAAGTCACCTCGACCAGGTGAGTGGGCGCTGCTGGGCTCTGCAGTCTCTCGGACCAGGAGGCGTTGTCGGCGACCAGGATGGAGGTGCGAGCTGTCCCACGAAGGTCTCTGCTGTCGACGTCGCTGGACCCAGGATTGGGGCAACAAGTCTTGGCAAATGCAAGGCCCACGCGGTGGACCTAAAATGGCGTCTTGAGTGGACCAGGAGGGTCCAGGGTGCTCCTCTGTTGGAGGGGAGCAAGGGCTAGTCTGGAGCAACCAGACCAGCGGTGTTTGTCGTCGTGGAGCGTCGTGAGAGGGCCACTAGCCAACGGGCAAGCGACCTGGACAACGCGGTGAGCAGCAAAGAGCAGAAGGGCCCCACGCCGATCTCGTGGATGCAGGGGGGCTGAACATTGGTGCTGGAGCTGCTCAGGGTCGGGGCTTCTCTTACCCCAAAGCACTCAGTCGAGGGTCACTCGGTGGTCATGCTGGACAAGCGTCGTGCAGTCTTCAAAGATGGCCGGTCCCTCGAGGTCTCGTCACACCCACGGATCACAGCTGGGCTGATGATGCAGGTTGAGGTCAGAGGTGCCAGGGAAGCCGGTTCTCGTCGTGCTGGTCAGTCTTGATCCGGAGGAGAGACTTGAAGCAGACCGCGATGCTTGGTTGGTGCCTGCTGCTGCAGGGTGACTACTCCTTAGTCACAAGGGAGAAATCTTGAGAAGAGTCTTGAGGTCCTTTTGTGGAAAGTTGGTTCAGGATTCAAAGATGATCTAATTTGGAAGGGGGCCAGTTCCTACCTTTATCCTGCAAAAAGGGGCTGGCACGCGACTAAGTCCTGCCCTATGGGTGGGACTAGGAGGGGGGTAGTTACACCCCTCTCCTTTGGCGGGCTTTCCCCAGATCAGGGGCTGGAGTGCCCCTGGAACTGGTTCAAGCTGGCCTATGCACAGTGAGCACCGGGGTGCCACTTGCAGTCACCTTCCTCTAAAGCCCTGCCTACCTAGGATACACAAAATCCTGTCTGGGACGGTGCTGGCACCGCCCCTGGCAGGAAACCCTTCGTCCTTGCCTCCTGGGCTGGGAGGACTCCCAGTAGCAGGAGGGCAGACTTGTGTCTCGGTGGCAGCATCCATTTTGTGGAGCTAAGGCTCTGTCTGACTTTAACCGGGTTACAGGTTACATACATGTCTTGTCCCTCTAGAAGGGTGGAATGCTAACCCTGTCGCCAGAATTGGCGAGGGGTTAGTATTCCAATTCGTATGACACCTTACTCGACATGTTTTGATAAAGCGATACCAGAGTTGGCATATAACCGCGAGGATTATAATGCACTTAAGAGTATATGGTATGCGATATCATGGAAACGGCTAAGGGATGGATCCCGAAAGCCGCAGACAGGCTCAGCTCATGCCAGAGCACTATCTCACACGATTCCAAGCACTCTGCCTTCAGGATTGTCAAGGCCTGCCATAGGAGTGACTGATAGGAGATCTGTGTGCCCATTTAGGTTTAGATATAGGAATACTATATCTACAGCAGAGGGTGAGTACACCACTTTGCCCCAGCTGTCAAGCAGCCAGTTGTGTCTGATTTAGTTAGTCAGCCCAGGGGTGGCATAATACATGCTGCAGCCCCTGGGAGACTTCTGGGTGCACCTCAGCCCTGGGTACAGGGACTTGGAGAGGGCCCAGTGCCAATTCAGTACCTGGGTACAATTTGGAGTAGAGAGAACAGCTAGGCTGTGGGTCTGATTAGCAGGCCCACAGCCAGGGAAAGTCGTAAACCAGTGAAGCAAAAAGCAAAAATCTGGGTGATCATGGGAGTGCAGACCCTACTCTCCTACATGACCCCCCCCCAAACTTTGGGACAATAAGCTAACCTTGACCAGGTGAGTCTTCTTGCTCTAAGTGGAAATACCTTGAGAACCCATCAGCATTGCCATGATCAGTACCAGGTCTATGCTCCACTGTAAAATCCATCCCCTGTAGGGAAATGGACCACCTAAGTAGTTTGGGGTTTTCACCCTTCATCTGATTTAGCCATAAGAGGGGCTTGTGGTCGGTCTGAATCTTAAAGTGAGTGCCAAACAAGTATGACCTCAACTTTTTCAGGGCCCACACCACAGCAAAGGCCTCCCTCTCAATAGCTGACCAATTTTTCTCTCTGGGGGTCAGCCTTCTGCTAATAAAAGCAATGGGCTGGTCGTTACCATCAAAATTCAGCTGAGATAGAACAGCTCCCACACCCAACTCAGAAGCATCTGTTTGGACAATGAAGGTCTTGGAGTAATCTGGACTCTTTAGGATAGGTGCTGTGCACATGGCCTGCTTTAGGTCATTGAATGCTTTCTGACAGCTTGCTGTCCACTGAACTTTCTTTGGCATCTTTTTACTTGTCAGGTCATTAAGTGGAGTCACAATGGACCCATAATTCTTGACAAATTTCCTATAGTACCCAGTCAGGCCCAAGAAAGCTCGAACCTGAGTCTGGGTGGTTGGAGGAGCCCAGTCCTTGATGGCCTGTATCTTGCTCTCCAAGGGTTGAACCTGGCCTCCACCTACAAGGTGGCCCAGGTATACAACCTGTGTCTGCCCTATCAGGCACTTTGTGGCCTTGATAGTGAGACCTGCCTTTTGCAGTGCCTCTAACACTTTCCTCAGGTGGACCAGGTGATCCTCCCAGGTGGAGCTAAAGACAGCTATATCATCAAGATAAGCTGCACAGAAGTCATCCAACCCAGTGAGAACTTGATTCACCAGCCTTTGGAAGGTGGCAGGTGCATTTTTCAAACCAAAGGGCATCACCAAGAATTGATAATGCCCACCAGGGGTAGAAAATGCTGTCTTGGGCTTGGCCTCTTCAGCTAACCTGACGTGCCAATACCCAGCTGTCAGGTCAAATGTACTTAAGTAGTTGGCAGAAGCCAGCCTATCAATAAGTTCATCTGCTCTTGGTATTGGGTGGGCATCAGTCTTAGTGACTGCATTGAGTCCTCTGTAGTCTACGCAAAACCTCATCTCTTTCTTACCACCCTGGGTGTGAGGCTTGGGCACTAGAACTACCGGGCTAGCCCAAGGGCTATCTGAGGGCTCAATGACTCCCAGCTCCAACATTTTCTGCACCTCTGTCTTGATGCAGTCTCTGACATGATCAGGCTGTCTGTAGATTTTACTCTTAACAGGCAGACTGTCTCCAGTGTCAACTTCATGGGTACACCAATCAGTTTGGCTGGGTGTCAGAGAGAACATATGTCTGTAGGATTGCAGAACTTGTCTACAATCCTGTTGCTGATGTTCAGAGAGGCTGCCACAAAAGACAACACCATCTACTGATCCATCATCAGGATTCTGAGAGAGCAGGTCTGGGAGAGGGTCACTCTCTTCCTCCTGTCCCTCATCTGTGGCCATGAGCAAGCCCATGTCCTTCCTGCAGACATATGCCTTGAGCCTGTTTACATGGAGCACCCTGAGGGGGCTCCTGGGAGTTCCAAGGTCCACCAGGTAGGTGACCTCTCCCTTTTGCTCAATGATGGTGTGGGGCCCAGACCATTTGTCTTTGAGTGCTGGTGGGGCCACTGGCTCCAGCACCCACACCTTCTGTCCAGGCTTGTACACAATCAGGACAGCCTTTTGGTCATGCCAAGCTTTTTGGAGTTCTTGGCTGGCCTCAAGGTTTTTAGATGCCTTTTCCATATACTCAGCCATCCTGGAGCGGAGACCAAGTACATAGTCCACAATGTTTGTTCCAGGCTTTTTGAGAGGTCTCTCCCATCCTTCCTTTACCAAACAAAGGGGTCCTCTTACAGGATGCCCAAACAGAAGTTCAAAAGGGCTGTAGCCAACCCCCTTCTGTGGGACCTCTCTGTAAGCAAACAAGAGGCAGGGTATCAGGACATCCCATCTCCTCCTAAGAGGTTCAGGTAGCCCATGAATCATCCCTTTGAGGGTCCTGTTGAATCTTTCAACAAGCCCATTGCACTGTGGATGATAGGGTGTAGTGAACTTGTAGTTAACACCACACTCTTTCCACATTGCAGTCAGATATCCTGACATGAAGTTTGCACCTCTGTCAGAGATCACCTCCTTAGGGAACCCCACTCTGGAGAAAACTCCAACCAGGGCCCTAGCCACCACAGGAGCTGTAGTGGTCCTAAGGGGAATAGCTTCTGGATACCTGGTGGCATGATCCACTACCACCAGTATAAATCTGTGCCCAGATGCTGTTGGGGGGTCCATTGGTCCAACAATGTCAATCCCCACTCTTTCAAAGGGAACCCCCACCAAAGGTAGTGGTATAAGGGGGGCCTTTGTGGTGCCACCTGATTTGCCACTGGCTTGGCAGGTGACACATGAGCGACAAAACTCCTTAGTGTCCTCAGACATATGAGGCTAGTGAAAGTGTGGGGCAAGCCTGTCCCAAGTCTTGTTCTGGCCTAAGTGACCTGCAAGGGGAATTTCATGGGCTAAGATGAGAAGGAAACCTCTCAGAGACAAGGGGATGACCAGCCTCCTGGTAGCACCAGGTTTGGGGTCTCTTGCCTCAGAGTATAGGAGTCCATCGTCCCAATATACCTTATGGGTACCGGTAGCATTCCCTGCAGCCTCAGCAGCAGCCTTCTGTCTGAGGGGTTCAAGAGAGGAACAGTCTAACTGTGCCTGCCTCAAGTCTGCCCTGGAAGGTCCCCCTGTCCCAAGAAACTCAACCTGTTCAGGCTCAAGCTCTTCTAGGACAGTTCCTTCTGGGGTCTTGGGGTCAGTCTCCTGAGAGAGCTGATCCTCCACCTGAGGCAGGGGGGAAGGGTCAACCTTACCCCTACTGCTCTTTCTCTTGGGTAGTGTCTGGTCCATTCTTCCAGGATCCAGCACTAGTTCAGCTGGGCATTTCTTGACCTGTGACCTAGTCACAGCAAGGACATGTGCTGATAAACCTAACATTTCCACATGAGTCCTATACTCCACATCTGACCATAAGGAGGATTCCAAATCATTGCCCAAAAGACAGTCCACTGGGAGGTCTGAACTAACAACAACGCTTTTGACGCCATTTACCCCTCCCCAGGAGAAATTAACAAGTGCCATACTATGGGAGGTAGTGGCATTGCTAGCATTGGTCACCAGGTAGTCTGAACCTAGTATTACCTGTTCAGGGTCCACAAAGTTTGGTGTCACCATAGTGACACTGGCACAAGTGTCCCTGTAGGCCTGAGCCATTTTTCCATTGATCAAAGGCGTCTGCCTGTACTTGCCCAGAGTACTGGGACTTATTGTAGGGGTCATATCCATGTCCCCAGTGCAAACAAGAGCAACCTGAGTAGGTATCCTGACTAAGTCAGAACCCGCCTCAGTTCCCAGGGTTTACCCCACTATAGCCTTGGGGGGATTACTACCACTACTAACTGTACTAGGGCGTGCAGATGCCTTAGGGGCAGTAGTGGTAGGAGTTGGGCCTTTCTTGGTGCACTCACTAAACCAGTGAGTATTACTTTTGCAGTATTGGCACCATGGTTTCTTCTGACCATTATTCTTCTTCTTTTGGGAATTCTGGGACCCACCCTCTTTAGATTGTTGGGGCCCTGTTGAAGACTTCTGGTCATTTTGCTTATTCTCATTACCCTTGGGGTCTGCTTTCTTTTGGCCACCACCCTGGTTCTGGTTCTGCTGCTTGACCCTTGTCCTGACCCATCTGTCTGCCTTCTTTCCCAATTCTTGGGGAGAGGTCAGATCTGAGTCAATAAGGTGCTGATGCAACAACTGATTTTGACAATTATTTAAGATTTGTTCTCTCATAATTATATTATACAATCCTGTGCAATCAGTAACTTTACTTCCCAGTAACCAGCCTTCAAAAGCCTTAGTGGCACAATCAACAAAGTCAGCCCAATCCTGAGACTGAATTTTCTGGGTGTCTCTGAACAGCAACCTGTACTGTTCAGTTGTTAAGCCAAACCCATCAATCAGTGTATTCTTCAAGACTTGGTAATTGTTAGCATCCTCAGCTCTAGTAGTGAGGAGCTTATCTCTACCTTTACCTTCAAAGGAGAGCCACAATATAGCTGCCCACTGACTCTGGGGGATGCACTGGACCGTGCAGGCCCTCTCCAAAGCAGTCATCCATTTGTGGATGTCATCCCCTTGTTTAAAGGGGGGCACTATCTTACTCAGGTGTCTAGTATCAAAACTCCTGTCTTTATCCTTAGGGATATTGCTGCCACCAGTGGGGACTACCCCACTCAACTGTTGCTCTCTAGCAAAGGCAAGCTTCTCCTTGGCAAGGGCAAGTTCTTCCCTCTGGATCCTTAGATTAGCTTGTTTCATCCTTGCTTCATGTTCTCTCCTCTGAGGGGAAGTCATTCCCCTCTGGGGAGAAGTCATTCTCCTCTGAGAAGAGGCATGAGAGTGCACAGATCTATTGGAGTCCCTAGAATGAGACCTATCTCTTCTAACTCCAAAGTTAGGCCTGCTTAGGGTTAGTACTGGGGGTCCCCCAGATCCTTCCCTATGTAGGTCTAAGTTGGCCCTACTAAGTCTGCTGACTAGCTCAGAACCATTGTCTGCCTCATCCCCAGAAATAACCTCTTCATCCTCCTCCTCCTCTACTTCCTCAGTTTCAGGGAGGTCAGGATCACCAAGAGTACCTTCTAAGGCTGGCATGCTCCCATCTGTATGAGTAGCTTTCCTAGCATCATATGTCTCTAAGACACCTAACAGAAAAGGAGTGGTAGGGTTAGAACCCTGTTTCAATTTCCTGGAGGTACACAATTGTCTCATCTCCTGGAAACTGAGAGCTGCATATCTGGAAAGGACCTGTGGAGGGTCACTAACCACTAGGGGAGTCTCTGCAGACTCTCCATGGGTAGACATGCTTCTAGTGTGGTGTAAGTGATGCACCTACCTACACTATGGGTTTACCTACTGATCCCTTGCTAGAGTTGTAGTCAGGGTATGCTAAGCCCTGTTACACTACAACAGCTGGTTCAGTAGAACTCAGAGTATTCTAAGTTAAGTTATATGTACCTTGGTACTTATGTGATCTTTCAAATGATATTCTTAGGATACGTGTATGGTAAAACAACAGCAAGCTCAAATCCCAACCGCTGCTCACCAATGTGAGAAGTTGGCCTGATATATAGTGCTCACTATTCTAGTGATCACTCTGTATCATTCCAAACGACCCTTATTGATGATTGGTTGTAAGTCAACCTTATTAGACCAGCTATCCTAGTAGCGTGGACAAGAGCAGTCTTTAGGCTAAACTCTAGAGGGCGTGTTAAGCCAGCTGTTTTACCATCACATATACCCCTTGAACACCAAGTGAAAGGACACCACACAAGTTGTTATAAAAATAAAGGATATTTATTAATAACAAGTCTACCCTGAACTCTTTATGAGTCAGGGAGCTAAGCACAATACAAAACTCTTACGAAAATACTGCAAGTTACACAATTTACACAAATGCCCGAGGGGCACGAAAAACCATTTACTCTAAAAGTGGAATGCGAAATACTAGCAGGTAAGTAACACGATCCAGAGGCTTCAGGACCGCTAGGACTACCTTACTGAACCCTCAGGCTAGGAGCAGGAGGCCTAGGGAACCCGGGTGCAGAGTGGGAACTCTACGCGGGATGCGGGACCAAGTCTATGGATGCTAGCAGTTTCTAAAGTTACTGTTTGCTGACGAATCCGATTAGGTAGACTAAAATCGAAAAAGGATCTGGACACTAGGATAGTGAACCTGTGCTGGAGCACCGAAATGCTCGAGTTACCTAGCCCAGGGGCTGCGGCTGCATAGGGTTCAAATGACGTCGGGAATCCTCGTTGTAGTCTATGGAGCCTGAAAGAAGATGTTGCTGGCAGGCGACCAGTGAAGATGTTCGGTGTGATCCAAGGCTGGATAATTGAAGGAGATGACCTGAAAGCAGTGGGACTCAGTTCTCAATCACTAGCCAGTGATTGTGTGGGCACCAGGATGGCACCGGATGAAGTCACCGCGATCAGGTGAGTGGGTGAAGCTGGACTCTGCAGTCACACGGGCCAGGAGGCGTTGTCGGCGTCCAGGCTGGAGGTGCGAGCTGTCCCACGATGGTGTCTGCTGTCGGCGATGCTGGATCCAAGATTGGAGCAACAAACCTTGGCAAAGGCAAGCCCACGCGGTGGAGTCAAAATGGCGTCTGGAGTGGACCAGGAGGGTCCAGGGCACTTCTTGTTGGACAAGGAGCAAGGGCCAGTCTATAGGACCTACACCAGCGGTGAAAACGTCGTGGTACGTCGTCAGGAGGGCCACTAGCCAACGGGCAAGTGACCGGACAACGTGGCAAGCAGCAAAGGAGCAGAAGGGCCCCACGCAGATCTCGTGGATGCTGGGGGGCTGGACTTCGGTGCTGAAGCTGCTTAGGGTTGGGGCTTCTCAAACCCCAGTGCACTCACTCGAGGGTCCCTCGGCGGTCGTGCTGGTTAAGCGTTGTGCAGGTCTTGAAGATAGCCGGTCCCACGGGTCTCGTTGCACCCACGAATCTCAGCTGGGCTGATGATGTAGGTAGTGGTCAGAGATGGCGGGGAATCCGGGTCTCGTCGAGCTGGGCAGTCTTGATCCGGAGGATGGACGTGCAGCAAACCGCAAGCGCTTAGATGGTGCCTGCTGGTGCAGGTTGGCTACTCCTTAGCCACAAGGGAGAGTCTTCAGAGAATGACAAGAGTTCCTTTCGTGGAAAGTAGTTCAAGTTTCAAGATGATCTAATTTGGGAAGGGTGCCCGCTCCTACCTTTATTCTAAAAAAAAGGGGCTGGCACGTGACTAGGTCCTGCCCATGGGTGGGACCAAGAGGGGGGTGGTTACACCCCTCTCCTTTGTCCGGCTTCTCCCCAGCTCAGGGGCTGGTGTGCCCCTGGAACTGGTTTGAGCCGGCATATGCACAGTGAGCACCGGGGTGCCACTTGCAGTCACCTTCCTCTCAGCCCTGACTACCTGGGATACACAAAATCCTGTCTGGGATGGTGCTGGCACCGCCCCTGACAGGAAACCCTTTGTCCAGGCCTCCCTCGCTGGAAGGACTCCCAGCAGCAGGAGGTCAGACTTGTGTCTGTGGTGGCAGCATCCATTTTGTGATGCTGAGGCTTGAGTTAACTTTAACCGGGGTTCACAGTTACATACATGTCGTGCCCCCCTAGAAGGGTGGAATGCTAACCCTGTCACCAGAATTGGCGAGGGGTTAGTATTCCAATTCGTATGACACCTTACTCGACATGTTTTGATAATGCTATGCCATAGTTAGCATTTGACCGCGAGGTTCATAATGCACTTAAGAGTATATGGTATAGCGTTATCATGGAACAGCTATAAGGACTTGGTTCCGCAAGCTGCAAACAGGCTCAGCTCATGCCAGAGCACCATCTCACATAATTCCAAGCACTCTGCCTTCAGGATTGATAAGGCCTGCCATAGGAGTGACTGATAGGAATATATGTGTCCATTTTAGGGTTAGATATAGGAATACTATATCTAAAGCAAAGGGTGATTACACCACCTTGCCCCAGCTGTCGTGCAGCCAGTTGTGTCAGATTTGGATGGCCAGCCAGGGGTGGAATAATACATGCTGCAGCCCCTGGTAGGCCCTGGGTACACCTATGCCCTGGATACCTAAGGTATACTGTACAGGGACTGATAAGGTGGCCCAGTACCAATTGGTAAATGCACCTAAGGTACATGCTTGTCAATTTAGAGAGAGAACAGCTAGGCTGTGGGTCTGATTAGCAGGCCCACAGCCAGGGAAAGTCGTAAACCAGTGAAGCAAAAAGCAGAAAATCTGGGGTGGCCATGGGATTCCAGACCCCACTCTCCTACAGTTAGTATTAGATTCCTTACCTTAGAATATCCCCAGGCGTCAGACTGGATCCGGAAATTTTTGCGTAGCAGTACCCTTGCGCGTCGGTAGGCGTCGTCTGCGGCTCCGCGTCCGTCGTCGTGGGCGCCGTGATGACGTCGTCGGAGTACTTAGACGCCGCCTCCGCGTGCTGACGGCAGTTCTTCTTTTTTCCGCGCCAGCAAGCGCAGATCTTTAAAAAGCAGTAACCCTAGTCAATTTTTTACTAACTTTTTGGATCATTTTTGATCATTTCTCGAAGTCTTTCGACTCCGATTGGTGCCGTAGGGATACCTGGCTTTAAGCACTGCGAGGATTGCGACCGCACGATGTCGGTCACGGACCCTCACCACCTGTGTCTAACTTGTCTAGGCGTCGACCACAACGACAAGGCCTGCTCCGACTGCCGGGCCCTCTCTTCGAAAGCCAGGCGGGAGCGGTCCCGCAGGCGACTCGAACTCCGGCAGTCGGTCCCGTGCCGCGAGAGGTCTCGGTCCCACGGGAGGTCAAGGGACAGGTCGCGGACTCGGAGCCACCAGAGTTCCGAGAGTAGGCCGCACGCCTCCGGGTCGAAGTCGTCGTCAGGTAAGAAGCACAAGAAGTCCAAGAGGCATCATTGCTCTGCGGTCTCCCCCCGACGCTCGCACGATGCGGCCGGGGGTTCGGGTGACACCACCCACGCGGCTCCATTGGAGTCGCGGGCGCCGCGTCCAGCTCCACACCCTCCGGTCTCTGGGCTAAACGCGACGCCGGAGGAGATCGAGCGCTTCCTCATGGCCATGAGGAAACTCTCTCCTCCGACGGGCTCCGCAGCGCCTTCGGGCCTAGCGGACCCGCCTGGGGCCTCTAGCGGGTCGGGGGCTTTGGCCCCGATGCCGCCGACGCCTTCGAGCCCGGCGCCGCAGGGTACAGCGGCCCCGGTGCCTTCGAGCCCGGCGCAGCGGGACCTCGCTAGACCTTCTTCGGGATCTGGATCGTCGCCGGTGGACCTTACGACCTCCCCGGCGTCGGACCATCAGGTGTCGCCTCCGGCGCCGTCCTCGGGCGGCGCCGTTCCCGATGCCCCCTTCATTCCTGTTCCGACGTCGGGACGGCCCCGATGGGCGCCGCTCCAGACGTCGTTTAGGGAGTTTCACTTCTATGAACAGGCCCCATTCGTTGAGAACCCTGAGTTTCAGGAGATGGGTGATGAAGGGGATTTGGAGGGGTCTGAGGGCCCTGTGACCCGAGAGTGTCAGTCTTATGAGGACTGGGCAGGAGACCTTGGGGAGGCCTGTGGCCTGGACACCTCTCCAGATGCTGGTTTTGTCTCCCCTCCTACCGTGGCTTCGGAGGAGGGGGCAACCTACAGTGTGGTGTTGATGAGGGCTGCCAAGGCCTTGGGCCTTGAGCTCCCCGTCGCGGCCGTGAGGACTAATCTCCTCACTGAGGTCCTTAAACCGCAGTCAAGCTCAGCCGAGCCTCTGCTGCCCTTTAATGAGGCCTTGTCCGACGTTCTTCTGGGCACTTGGTCCAAGCCCGCTACGGGTTCGCCCGTAGATAGCAACGTGGTCAGACGCCACCGCCCGGCCCCGGGCGACCCATGTTTCCTGTCCACCCACCCTACCCCCAAGAGCCTGGTCATCCAGGCCTCCAATTCCCAGACCGCATTCCCGTCGGCACCGCCGGACAGGGAATCCAAGAGGTACGAGCAGTACGGCAAAAAGATCTTCTCGTCCCTTAGTCTGGGACTGCGGTCTTCCAACACCGCATGCCTCTTGGGCCGCTACACCCACTCTCTGTTGGATACGGTTGCGGAAGTGCTGCTAGAGTGTCCGTTGGAGGTACGGGCCAAACTCGGCCAAGCCCTTGTGGAGGGCCGGGATGCAGCCAAATATTCTATACGGTGTGGGCTGGATACCACCGACTCACTAGGTAGAGCGATGGCAACAACGGTGGCGGTCAGACACCACGCCTGGTTGAGGTCCGCCAACTTTTCGGCCAATGTCCAAAACACTTTGATGGACATGCCGTTTGATGGCCGTCACCTCTTTGGCGACAAGGCAGACCATGCGCTCAAGCGCTTTAAGGACTCCAGGGCTACGGCCAAGTCCTTGGGCCTCTCGGCCCCACGCCAGAAATCGGCTGCCTTTCACTCCTTTTGTGGCCACGGAAGGGGTGTACCCACACGTGCTGCCAGCCACGCTCCGCAGGGTAATACCCAACGCGGTGGCGGCCGTGGGAACCGCCATCCCGGCGGTCGGGGACAACGGCGAGGTCAGTCCACACCTTCCCCCGCAGCATCCACCTCAAAACCCTCCTAGTCCGTGCTTTCAGGCCCATGTGATGCCAGTGGGGGGCAGGGTTCGCCATCACCACCTCCACTGGCACACCGTCACTTCAGACAGGTGGGTGCTGCAGATCGTCCGAAGGGGCTACTCCCTCCCCTTCGAGGCGACTCCTCCAGCCATGCCACCGCAGAACCACCGTGTATCAGGGGATCATTTGTGCTTCTGCAGGAGGAAGTTACGGCCCTCTTGGCCAAGGGGGCCATCGAGTGCGTTCCTGGGCCAGAAGTAGGGTGTGGTTGCTACTCCCACTACTTTCTGGTACCCAAGAAGGGCAAAGGGGGCCTATACCCTATCTTGGACCTAAGGAACGTCAACGGCTTCCTCGGGAAGGAGAAGTTCAAGATGCTGACACTGGCTCAGGTCCTAGCTGCCCTGGAGCCAGGAGACTGGATGGTAGCGTTGGATTTGCAGGACGCTTATTTCCACATCCCCGTCCTGCCGGCCCATCGGCACTACCTGCGGTTCACGGTTGGCCACGAGCACTTTCAGTATACCGTGCTCCCCTTCGGCCTTACCAGCGCCCCACGGGTGTTCACAAAGGTGATGGCGGTGGTCGCAGCTCATCTGCGCAGGTTAGGGGTTTCAGTCTTCCCCTACCTCGACAACTGGTTGTTGAAGGCAGGCTCGCCCCAGACAGTCGTCAGCCACCTCCAGACTACGGCAGATCTCCTGCACCGGCTGGGGTTCTCCATCAATGTGCCGAATTCACACCTGTGCCCCTCTCAGAAGCTCCTTTTCATCGGAGCGGTTCTCGACTCGGCGCGGTTTTGGGTTTATCCACCCGAACAGCGGGTCCGGGATATTCAGGCTCTGATTCCCATCTTTCAGCCGTTATCCCGGGTCTAGGTCAGGTTGACGCTGCGGCTTCTGGGGCTGATGGCCTCCTGCATCCTGCTGGTGCATCACGCCAGGTGGCGGATGTGGGCTCTGCAGTGGGACCTGATGTTTCAGTGGGCCCAGCATCAGGGCAACCTATCCGACAACGTCCTGATCTCGGAGGGCACTGCGAGACAGCTGCAGTGGTGGCTCACGGACCGCGATTGGGTCAGCGGCAGATCCCTCTCCCTTCCCCAACCGGAGCACGTAGTTGTGACGGATGCGTCCCTCCAGGGCTGGGGAGGCCACATGGGAGAGGCGGAGATCAGAGGCCTCTGGTCTCCGGCGGAGGCCCGGCCCAACATCAACCTGTTGGAGTTACGGGCGATTCGTCTAGCACTGAAAGCATTCCTTCCCTCTGTCCGGGGGAGTGTAGTGCAGGGGTTCACGGACAACATCACCGCCATGTGGTACTGCAACAAACAGGGCGGGGTGGGGTCGTGGACCCTTTGCCAGGAGGCTCTGCGCCTCTGGCAGTCGCTGACCCATTGGCAGCAGGAAGGAGGCCCCTCCATGGAGGAATTCTGCAGAGCTCAGAAAGAATGTCCTTCTCTTGAGGGTCTGCGGCAGCAGGCTGCAGCCCAGGCCAACGGTGATCAGTCTGGAACACATTTCATTTATTGGGAGAATGACCTCTTTTATTTAGAGCCTAAGGTTGCTGAGCCTGGGTCAGCCCGTGTGCTGGTGGTACCCCAGAGCTTCAGAGCCTTCCTACTGGGGCTGGCTCACGATGTGCCATTGGCAGGACATTTGGGGAAGAACAAGACCGTTGAAAGGCTTGTCACCCACTTTTATTGGCCCCAAATGCGCAAGAGCTCAGACGTCCATTGCAGGACCTGTCAGACTTGCCAGGCAAATGGAAAGAGTGGGCGGAAGCAGAAGGCTCCTCTCCAGTGTGAGAAGTTGGCCTGATATATGATGCTCACTAGTTCTAGTGATCACCTTGTATCAGTCCAAACAGCCCTTATGGTGATTGGTTGTAAGTCAACCTTATAGACCAGCTATCCTAATGATAGCATGGACAAAGCAGTCTTAGGCTAAACTCTTTTGGCATGTGAAGCCAGCTGTTTTACCACAATATAACCCCTTGAATACCAAGTGAAAGGACACCACACAGGTTGTTATGAAAATAAACAGTATATTTATTAATAACAACACCTCTGAACTCTTTATGAGGTCAGAGGGCTAAGCACATGACAATCTCTTATGAAAAATACTACAAGTCGCACAAAATTACAATGGTGCCCTAGGGGCACGACAAACCATATACTAAGTAAGTGGAATTTGAAAGTCGATAAAAGGAATGGAGCTGTCCAGAGGCTGTAGGATCGGTGGGACCACGCTACACTAACTTCAGGTAAGTAATAGGAGGCCCACGGAACGCGTGTGCAGAGTGTGAACTCACACACGAGATGCGTAACAGCGTCTATGGACAGTACAGTTCAAGAAAAAGGTGAGTACGGACACTCCTGACTAGATAGGAGAAGTGTGGCTCACTGGTTAGAGGAGGTAGACCCTGAACCAGAGGTCAGACCCGGGACCAGGGTTCAATTCCCGACGCGGCAGGGTCTTGAGCCCAAATATCCACGGACTCGATAATTCTCGTTTCGGTGCCTCCTCGAATAACGGGTTCACACTCTGCAGCTCTGGGCATCAGCTTGCTTAATCTCCACTATGGCCCCCCCCGCGGCGGGATGCCTGGCTTTCACCTTGGGGATGCCCAGTACGGGTATCTCACAGGGATAAAGCCAGGACGGGTTCCCAAGGCAAGCGCTGAGATGCCTATGGGTAATCGAGCGCTTTATAAGAACGCATAATAATAATAATAATAAAATAATAATAGGACGACAACGACTGTGGAACTGAACACTAGGACAGTTAAACTACCCTTGAGCACCGAAATGCTCTCTTTACCTCACCCACGGGCCGCGGGTGCATAGGGTTCAAAGTGCGTCGGGTTCTCGCGTTGAAGTCAATGGAGCCTGAAAGAAAAGATGCTGCAGGCGACCAAGAGGAAGATGTCCGGTGCAATCCAAGGGTGGATTGTTGAAGAAGGAGACCTGAAAGCAGAGGGGACAATGTTCACAGTCACTAGCCAGTGACTGGAGTGGAACCAGGAAGGAACCAGATGTCGACGTCGCGATCAGGTGAAGAGTGGACGCTTGACTCTGCAGCCACGTGGACCAGGAGGTGTCTTCGACGACCAGGATGGAGGCACGAACTGTCCCACGGAGGGTCTCGCTGTCGGCGGTGTCGGATCCGGGCTGGGACTCAACAGGCCTTGGCAAAGGCAACCCACGCGGTGAGTGAAGAAAGCGTCTGGTGCGGACTAGGAGAGTCCGGGGTGCCCCTCTTTTGGAAGGGAGCAAGGGCCGGTCTGGAGCAACCAGACCAGCAGCAAAGATTTCAAAGTTCGTCGTCTAGGAGGCCACTAGCCAGAGGGCAAGTGACCAGACAACGCGTCGAGCAGCAAACAAGCAGAAGGGCCCCACGCAGATCTCGTGGATGCTGGAGGGCTGATCTTCGGTGCAGGGGCTGCTCGGGGCTGGGGCTTCTCAGTCCCCAAAGCACTTGGTCGAGTTTACCTCGGGAGTCGTGCTGGAAGCGAAGTGCAGTTTCTTCCAAGATGGCCGGTCCCACATGTCTCGTCGCTCCCACGGGTCTCAGCTTTGCTACAGATGTGGGTTGAGGTCGGAGAGGTCTTGGAATCCGGGTCTCGTCAGGCTCTGAAGTCTGGATCCTCGAGGGAAGACGACAAAGTGAAGCTGCTGGACGCTTGATGGTGCCTGCAGTTGCAGGGTGGACACTCCTTGTCCACAAGGGAGATTCTTCAGTCTTCTGTGGAGCAGAACGTCGAAGGCCAGAGTTTCTTCTTGTTGAATAGTTCAGGATAATGTAATTTGGAATGGGACCAGCTCCTACCTTTATTCTCCTAAAGGGGGCTGCACTACTGACTAGGTCCCTCCCCTGGGTGGGGCCAGGAAGGGGGGGGCTACACCCCCTATCCTTTGTCCGGTTTCCCGCCAGAGCTGGGGCTAGGATGCCCCAGCAACTGGTAGGAACCGGTGTATGAACAGGGCACCTTGTGTGCCCCAGGCATGTCTCATTCCTTTCAGGCCTCCCTACCTCAATACACAAAATCCTGTCTGGGGTGGTGCTAGCACCTCCCAAGGCAGGAAACCCTTTGTCCAAGCCATCCTCGCTGGAAGGACTCCCAGCAGCAGGAGGTCAGACTTGTGTTTGTGGTGGCAGCATCCATTTTGTGATGCTGAGGCTCGAGTTAACTTTAACCGGGGTTCACAGTTACATACATGTCATGTCCCTCTAGAAGGGTGGAATGCTACCCCGTTGCCAGAATTGGCGAGGGGGTAGTATTCCAAATCGTATGACAACTTACTCGACATGTTTTGATAATGTTATACCAGAGTTGGCATTTAACCGCGAGGTTGATAATGCACTTAAGAGTATATGGTATAGCGTTATCATGGAACAGCGATTAAGACTTGGTTCCGCAAGCTGCAAATGGGCTCAGCTCATGCCAGAGCACCATCTCACATAATTCCAAGCACTCTGCCTTCAGGATTGATAAGGCCTTCCATAGGAGTGACTGATAGGAATATATGTGTCCATTTTAGGGTTAGATATAGGTATACTGTAGGAAGGTAGATCCCTGACTATGGTTGCCCCCAACTTTTTGCCTGGTGTTTTGCTGGTTTTCTGACTTAGTTGACCTGAGGCCCTGCTATTCAGGACCTCAGGCCCACTGCTCTCTCTGTAAAATGGATTCCATGTACCTTAGGTACATATCTAAATTGGATACTGAGCCACCTTATCAGTCCCTGTACAGTGTACCTTAGGTACCCAGGGCATAGGTGTACCCAGGGCCTACCAGGGGCTGCAGCATGTATTATGCCACCCCTGGCTGGCCATCCAAATCTGACACAACTGGCTGCACGACAGCTGGGGCAAGGTGGTGTACTCACCCTTTGCTTTAGATATAGTATACCTATATCTAACCCTAAAATGGACACACAGATCTCCTATCAGTCACTCCTATGGCAGGCCTTAACAATCCTGAAGGCAGAGTGCTTGGAATCGTGTGAGATGGTGCTCTGGCATGAGCTGAGCCTGTCTGCGGCTTTCGGGATCCATCCCTTAGCCGTTTCCATGATATCGCATACCATATACTCTTAAGTGCATTATAATCCTCGCGGATATATGCCAACTCTGGTATCGCTTTATCAAAACATGTCGAGTAAGGTGTCATACGAATTGGAATACTAACCCCTCGCCAATTCTGGCGACGGGGTTAGCATTCCACCCTTCTAGAGGGACACGACATGTATGTAACCCCTAACCCCGGTTAAAGTCAAACAGAGCCTCAGCTCCACAAAATGGATGCTGCCACCGAGACACAAGTCTGCCCTCCTGCTGCTGGGAGTCCTCCCAGAGCAGGAGATAAGGACAAAGGGTTTCCTGCCAGGGGCGGTGCCAGCACCGTCCCAGACAGGGTTTTGTGTATTGTAGGTAGGCAGGGCTTTAGAGGAAGGTGACTGCACGTGGCACCCCGGTGCTCACTGTGCATAGGCTGGCTGGAACCAGTTCCAGGGTCACTCCAGACCCTGTGCTGGGGAAAAGCCCGCCAAGGAAGTGGGTGTAACCACCCCCCTCCTAGTCCCACCCCTAGGGCAGGACTTAGTCGCGTGCCAGCCCCTTTTTACAGGATAAAGGTAGGAACTGGCCCCCTTCCAAAACAGATCATCTTTGAATCCTGAAACTACTTTCCACGAAAGGAACTCAAGACTTCTTCCTAAGATTTCTCCCTTGTGACTAAGGAGTAGTCACCCTGCATCCGCAGGCACCATCTTAAGAACACTACGGTCTGCTGCAAGTCTCTCCTCCGGATCAAGACTGCCCAGCTCGACGAGAACCGGCTTCCCTGGCACCTCTGACCTCTACCTGCATCATCAGTCACGCTGAGATTCATGGGTGTGACGAGACCTCGAGGGACCGGCCATCTTCAAGACTGCACGACTTCTTTCCAGCAAGCCCGCCGAGTAATTTCCTGGTGAGTGCTTTGGGGTCCGAGAAGCCCCGACCCTGAGCAGCTCCAGCACCGAAGTGCAGCCTCCCAGCATCTCCACGATCTGCGTGGGGCCCTTCTGCTTTTTGCTGCTCACCGCGTTGTTTGGCTACTAGCCCGCTGGCTTGTGGCCTTCTGAACGACGCCCGACGACATTTCTGCTGCTGGTCTGGTTGCTCCAGGCTGGCCCTTGCTCCCTCCCAAAAGAGGAGCACCCCGGACCCTCCTGGTCCACTCAAGACGCCATTTTGAGTCCACCGCGTGGGCTTGAATTAGCCAAGGCTTGTTGCCCAATCCTGGGTAACTTCGACGCCGACAGCTTCATCCATCGTGGGACAGCTCGCCTCTCCATCCTGGTCGCCGACAACGCCTCCTGGGCCGTGAGATCTGCAGAGCCAGCGTCGCCCACTCACCTAGTCGAGGTGACTTCGCCCGGTGCCATCCTGGTGCCCACTTAATCACTGGCTAGTGATTCAAGAACTTGGTCCCCTCTGCTTTCAGGTTTCTTCTTCCTCGATCCAGGCTTGGATCCAACGAACTTTCCTTCACTGGTCGCCTGCCAGCAACTTCCTTCTTCCAGGCTCCTGGTCCGGCAACGAGATCCCCGACGTCTTTTCAGACCTATGCAGCTGCAGCCCCTGGGCTAGGTAACTTCGGCACTTCGGTGTCCCAGCATAGCCTCACTATCCTAGGGTCAGGATCCACTGTCGTTTTCTTCCTACCAGGTCGGGTTCGCCCGTGAACACTAACTTTGCCTTTACTAGCTCCCATAGACTTTGTCCCGCATCCCGCGTGAGAGTGCACACTCTGCACCCGAGTCCCCTAGGCCTCCTAGAAGTAATCTAACGATTCTATAGTCAAGTCCTAGCGAGTCCAAAGCCTATTAGTACTGTACTTACCTGCTAGTAATTTCGCATTTCACTTTTAAAGTATATGGTTTTTCGTGCCCCTCGGGCATTTGTGTATAACGTGCTAACTTAAGTATTTTCGTAAGAGTTTTGTGGTGTGCCTAGCACCCTGTCCTCATAAAGAGTACAGGGTTGTTGTGATTCTAATAAATACACTGTTTATTTTCATAACACTTGTGTGGTGTCCTTTCACTGGGTGTTCAAGGGGTAATGTGATGGTAAAACAGCTGGCTTAACACGCCCTCTAGAGTCTTAGCCTTAGACTGCTCGTATCCATGCTACTAGGATAGCTGGTCTATAAGGTTGACTTACAACCAATCATCAATAAGGGTTGTTTGGACTGATATATAGTGATCACTCGAATAGTGAACACTGCACATCAGGCCAACTTCTCACATTGGTGAGCAGCGGGTGGGATTTGAGCTTGCTGTTGTTTTACCACACATGCCCTAAGAATATCTTGTGAAAGATCACATAAGTACTAAAGGTACATATAACTTAGCTTAGAATACTCTGAGTTCTACTGAACCAGCTGTTGTAGCTCCTAGGGCTTAGCACACCCTAAACTACAACTCTAGCAAGGGATCAGTAGGCAAACATATAGTGTAGGTAAGTGCACCACTTACACCTCACTAGAAAAGCATGTCTACCCAGGGAGATTCTACTGAGACTCCCCTGGTCAGTGTTGACCCTCCACAGGTCACTTCGAGATATGCAGCTCTCAGTTTCCAGGAGATGAGACAGATCTGTGTCTCCAGAAAACTGAAGCAGGGGTCTAACCCCACCATTCCCTTTTTAATAGGCCTCTTAGAGACTTATGATGCGAGAAAGCTTTCTCAGCTAGATGGGAATATGCCAGCCTTAGAGGGTACCTCTGGGGATCCAGACCTCCCCAACATTGCCAATGCAGTTGAGGAGGAGGAGGATCAAGAGGAACTCTCTGGGGATGAGGTAGACAAAGGTCTTGAGGTAGTCAGAAGGCTAACCAGGACCAACTTAGACTTACTTGGGCTAGGATCTGGGGGACCCCCAGTACTAACCCGAAGTGGGCCTAACCTTGGAGTTAGGAGAGATAGATCTCTTTCTAGGGACTCCAATAGATCTCTGCACTCTAATGCCTCTTCTCAGGGGAGAAGGAATCCTCCACAGAGGAGATTTACTTCCCCTCAGAGAAGGGAGCATGAAGCTAGGATGAGACAAGCTGAACTGAGGATTGAAAGGGAAGAAATTGCCCTGGCCAAAGAGAAGCTTGCCCTGGCAAGAGAGCAGCAGATGAGTGGGTTAGCTCCCACTGGTGGCAGCAATCTCCCAAGAGATAGAGAGAAGGGTTTAGATACTAAACACCTGACTAAAATAGTGCCCCCCTTTAAGCAAGGGGATGACATCCAGAAATGGATGGCTGCTTTGGAGAGGGCCTGCAGTGTGCAGTGCATTCCCCAGAGTCAGTGGGCAGCTATACTGTGGCTCTCCTTTGATGGCAAAGGTAGAGATAAGCTCCTCACTACTAGGGTTGAGGATGCTAACAATTACCAGGTCCTGAAAAATGCACTGGTTGATGGGTTTGGCTTAACCACTGAGCAGTACAGGTTGCTGTTCAGGGATACCCAGAAAACTCAGTCTCAGGACTGGTCTGACTTTGTTGATTGTGCCACTAAGGCTTTGGAAGGCTGGCTACTGGGTAGCAATGTTACTGACTTCACAGGATTGTATAATCTTATTATGAGAGAGCAAGTCTTAAATAATTGTCAGAACCAGTTATTACACCAGCACCTGGTAGACTCTGATCTGACCTCTCCACAAGAATTGGGTAAGAGGGCAGACAAATGGGTCAGAACCAGGATTAGGCCCAAGAACCAAGGTGGTGACCAGAAAAAGGAATCAACCAAGCCTCAAGAGAAGGGTGGGAATAAATCTACAGATCAAACCACATCAGGGCCCCAAAAATCCTCTGAGGGGGGTGGGTCCCAGAATCCTTCCAACAACCAGAAGAAACCTTATTGTTATCCCTGTAAACAGGTGGGTCATTTAAAAACTGACAGCAGTTGCCCAAAGAATAACAATAAGGAAAACATACCCCCAAGTAACATTCCCAAACCTCCTGTTACTACTAGTAGTAATCCCCCAGGTGGTGGGAGTGCCCCCAAGAATTTGGGTGCATTTACTTTGGGAGTTCCTGGGGACTCTGGCCTAACCAGGTCCCCTGACTTAGATACTCTTGTCTGTGAGACTGGCATGGGGTTTGCCAACTTCACAACTTGTCCCAACACTTTGGGCAAGTACAGACAGGAGCCCCTCATCAATGGTATAAAAGTTGAGGCCTATAGAGATACAGGGGCTAGCATCACTATGGTGACTGAGAGTCTAGTCCCCTCAAGGCAACTTTTACCTGGTGCCACATACCAGGTGACCAATATTGATGGAGTACAGAGAGATCATCCCATGGCAGTGGTCAATCTCAGCTGGGGAGGTGTCACTGGCCACAAGAGAGTGGCAGTGTCACCAAACTTGCCTGTAGATTGCCTACTGGGGAATGATTTAGAGCGCTCAGCCTGGGCTGAAGTTGAGCAAGAAACCCATTCTAAAATGGTAAATACCCATGGTAAGGTTAGTGGGGCAGTGATAGCCACAGCCCCAGTCCAAGATGTCCTCCCTGAACAGGTCAGGAGGGTTGTGCCAGTCACAACCCAATCTCAGACAACTTCCTTCCCAGAACAGGTTGTCAAGGCTGTCATGGTAACAGCCCACACCCAAACTGAGCCCCCTCCTGAAAAGGTTGGGAGAGTTGTGATGGCCACAGCTCAAACTCAGACAGAAGATAGTGTTGTGAAGCCTGAAACCATGGATCACTCCACTCAGACAGAGAGCATTGAGGAGGAAGAGAAATCTCCCTCCCACCAGACTTTAGGAACAGATCAGCCTCCTCAGGGAACTGATCTGACCCCTTGTGAAGCAACTGCCACAGAGGTAGTCAGGCCTAGCCTGGCAGAACCCCTGATGTCAGTGGACTCTTCCAAGGTGGGACCCAGTCTGGAGCAGGTAACCTGCCCCTCTCTACCCTGCCTCAGTCAGCCCAGGGCTGTAGAGGTCAGGGAGGCCAGTGTTGGACCCCAAGGGGCCCCCTGTCCAAAAGAATTTCCCAATCAGCAGATTAAGGGCACTGAAGCTAGTAGACCTAGCCAAGTGAAAATAAGACACACTCCTGAGGGATCCCCCTTAAAATTAGTTAGGGACCTCCCACAGATGGACACTGTTGGGCACAGCCAAACTTGGGACCTGAGGGCCCCAGACCTGACCTGTCCCTCCAGTAAGCCAAACAGAGGGAACCAACCTCCAGCTGTAGGTAGCCAGAGGTTGACCCTGAGAGCCCAAAACAACTCAGTCTTGGAAAGAAAGGCCTCTATGGTGGATAATGATTGGAGGAAGCTGAGCCCAAAGTTAGTGGAGCCTCACTTCAGTACTCCATTTCAGCACCAGCCTTTTTCTTTGACAAAACACACCACAGGTAGAGATTCCCTATGGTGGAGACCCTCAGACACCCTTAGGGTGAGGGATTGCTTAGTGGACCATGACATAGGGGGTAACCATGCCAGTGCTGGTACTTCCTTAAATGGCCACTTAGGCAATATAGGCTTACCTGGACAAGGATAGCCTTATCTCCTTTCGTTTGGGGGGGGGGTTATGTAGGAAGGTAGATCCCTGACTATGGTTGCCCCCAACTTTTTGCCTGGTGTTTTGCTGGTTTTCTGACTTAGTTGACCTGAGGCCCTGCTATTCAGGACCTCAGGCCCACTGCTCTCTCTGTAAAATGGATTCCATGTACCTTAGGTACATATCTAAATTGGATACTGAGCCACCTTATCAGTCCCTGTACAGTGTACCTTAGGTACCCAGGGCATAGGTGTACCCAGGGCCTACCAGGGGCTGCAGCATGTATTATGCCACCCCTGGCTGGCCATCCAAATCTGACACAACTGGCTACACGACAGCTGGGGCAAGGTGGTGTACTCACCCTTTGCTTTAGATATAGTATACCTATATCTAACCCTAAAATGGACACACAGATCTCCTATCAGTCACTCCTATGGCAGGCCTTAACAATCCTGAAGGCAGAGTGCTTGGAATCGTGTGAGATGGTGCTCTGGCATGAGCTGAGCCTGTCTGCGGCTTTCGGGATCCATCCCTTAGCCGTTTCCATGATATCGCATACCATATACTCTTAAGTGCATTATAATCCTCGCGGTTATATGCCAACTCTGGTATCGCTTTATCAAAACATGTCGAGTAAGGTGTCATACGAATTGGAATACTAACCCCTCGCCAATTCTGGCGACGGGGTTAGCATTCCACCCTTCTAGAGGGACACGACATGTATGTAACCCCTAACCCCGGTTAAAGTCAAACAGAGCCTCAGCTCCACAAAATGGATGCTGCCACCGAGACACAAGTCTGCCCTCCTGCTGCTGGGAGTCCTCCCAGAGCAGGAGATAAGGACAAAGGGTTTCCTGCCAGGGGCGGTGCCAGCACCGTCCCAGACAGGGTTTTGTGTATTGTAGGTAGGCAGGGCTTTAGAGGAAGGTGACTGCACGTGGCACCCCGGTGCTCACTGTGCATAGGCTGGCTGGAACCAGTTCCAGGGTCACTCCAGACCCTGTGCTGGGGAAAAGCCCACCAAGGAAGTGGGTGTAACCACCCCCCTCCTAGTCCCACCCCTAGGGCAGGACTTAGTCGCGTGCCAGCCCCTTTTTACAGGATAAAGGTAGGAACTGGCCCCCTTCCAAAACAGATCATCTTTGAATCCTGAAACTACTTTCCACGAAAGGAACTCAAGACTTCTTCCTAAGATTTCTCCCTTGTGACTAAGGAGTAGTCACCCTGCATCCGCAGGCACCATCTTAAGAACACTGCGGTCTGCTGCAAGTCTCTCCTCCGGATCAAGACTGCCCAGCTCGACGAGAACCGGCTTCCCTGGCACCTCTGACCTCTACCTGCATCATCAGTCACGCTGAGATTCGTGGGTGTGACGAGACCTCGAGGGACCGGCCATCTTCAAGACTGCACGACTTCTTTCCAGCAAGCCCGCCGAGTAATTTCCTGGTGAGTGCTTTGGGGTCCGAGAAGCCCCGACCCTGAGCAGCTCCAGCACCGAAGTGCAGCCTCCCAGCATCTCCACGATCTGCGTGGGGCCCTTCTGCTTTTTGCTGCTCACCGCGTTGTTTGGCTACTAGCCCGCTGGCTTGTGGCCTTCTGAACGACGCCCGACGACATTTCTGCTGCTGGTCTGGTTGCTCCAGGCTGGCCCTTGCTCCCTCCCAAAAGAGGAGCACCCCGGACCCTCCTGGTCCACTCAAGACGCCATTTTGAGTCCACCGCGTGGGCTTGAATTAGCCAAGGCTTGTTGCCCAATCCTGGGTAACTTCGACGCCGACAGCTTCATCCATCGTGGGACAGCTCGCCTCTCCATCCTGGTCGCCGACAACGCCTCCTGGGCCGTGAGATCTGCAGAGCCAGCGTCGCCCACTCACCTAGTCGAGGTGACTTCGCCCGGTGCCATCCTGGTGCCCACTTAATCACTGGCTAGTGATTCAAGAACTTGGTCCCCTCTGCTTTCAGGTTTCTTCTTCCTCGATCCAGGCTTGGATCCAACGAACTTTCCTTCACTGGTCGCCTGCCAGCAACTTCCTTCTTCCAGGCTTCTGGTCCGGCAACGAGATCCCCGACGTCTTTTCAGACCTATGCAGCTGCAGCCCCTGGGCTAGGTAACTTCGGCACTTCGGTGTCCCAGCATAGCCTCACTATCCTAGGGTCAGGATCCACTGTCGTTTTCTTCCTACCAGGTCGGGTTCGCCCGTGAACACTAACTTTGCCTTTACTAGCTCCCATAGACTTTGTCCCGCATCCCGCGTGAGAGTGCACACTCTGCACCCGAGTCCCCTAGGCCTCCTAGAAGTAATCTAACGATTCTATAGTCAAGTCCTAGCGAGTCCAAAGCCTATTAGTACTGTACTTACCTGCTAGTAATTTCGCATTTCACTTTTAAAGTATATGGTTTTTCGTGCCCCTCGGGCATTTGTGTATAACGTGCTAACTTAAGTATTTTCGTAAGAGTTTTGTGGTGTGCCTAGCACCCTGTCCTCATAAAGAGTACAGGGTTGTTGTGATTCTAATAAATACACTGTTTATTTTCATAACACTTGTGTGGTGTCCTTTCACTGGGTGTTCAAGGGGTAATGTGATGGTAAAACAGCTGGCTTAACACGCCCTCTAGAGTCTTAGCCTTAGACTGCTCGTATCCATGCTACTAGGATAGCTGGTCTATAAGGTTGACTTACAACCAATCATCAATAAGGGTTGTTTGGACTGATATATAGTGATCACTCGAATAGTGAACACTGCACATCAGGCCAACTTCTCACATATACTATATCTACAGCAAAGGGTGTTTACACCACCTTGCCCCAGCTGTCATGCAGCCAGTTGTGTCAGATTTATATGGCCAGTCAGGGGTGGCATAATACATGCTTCAGCCCCTGGTAGGCCCGGGGTACACCTATGCCCTGGGTACAGGGACTGATAAGGTGGCCCAGTACCAATTGGTAAATGCACCTAAAGTACATGGTTGTCAATTTAGAGAGAGAACAGCTAGGCTGTGGGTCTGATTAGCAGGCCCACAGCCAGGGAAAGTCATAAACCATTGAAGCAAAAAGCAAAAATCTGGGGTGACCATAGGATTGCAGACCCCACTCTCCTACATCCAGCCATTCCCTGTGGTCAGTACCCCATTCCAGCGAGTGGGGATTGACATTGTGGGGCCACTGGACCCCAGGACAGCCATGGGCAACAGGTTTATCCTGGTCCTGATGGACCATGCCACCCTGTACCCGGAAGCCATCCCTCTGAGGACAGTGACGGCTCCCGTGGTGAGATGTCCGCTGATGGGAATTTTCTCCAGAGTGCGATTCCCTCTAGAGGTGGTGTCTGACCAGGGTACCAATTTAATATCCAAGTATATGAAATCCCTTTGGCAAGAGTGTGGTGTAACCTACAAGTTTACCACACCTTACCATCCCCAAGGAAATGGGCTGGTTGAGAGATTCAACCGGACCATCAAAGGCATGATAATGGGTCTGGAAGAACCCTTGAGGCGTAAGTGGAACGTCCTCTTACCATGCCTTCTCTTTGCTTACCGTAAGGTGCCTCAGAAGTCTCTAGGGTTCAGCCCCTTTGAGCTCCTGTAGGGCCACCCAGTGAGAGGACCTCTAAGTCTGGTCCAGGAAGGCTAAGAGCAATCTCCCAGGAAACCTCCCCAGAATGTATTTAGCTACATGCTGGCCTTCAGGAACCAGACTAGGCGTTTCAGGTAACTTGCTGAGGCAAATCTGGAAGCCAGCAAGGAGGAGATGAAGCGGTGGTATGACCAGAATGCCACTCTGGTAGAGCTTCAGCCCGGATAGAAGGTGTGGGTCTTGGCCCCAGTAGAGCCTTGTACACTCCAGGATAAGTGGACCGGCCCCTTTGAGGTTGTGGAGCGCAAGAGTCCTGTTACCTATTTGGTGGACTTGCGGTCTCCCAGGAACCCCTTGAGGGTCCTGCATGTCAACCGCCTTAAGCCCCACTTGGAGAGGTCTGAAGTGGGCATGCTCTTGGCAACAGATGCTGGGATGGAGGAGGAGACTGAGCCTCTTCCTGACCTCCTGTCAGCCTCAAAGCAAGATGGGTCAGTGGATGGTGTTAACCTCCCTGACCCCTGAGCAACAAATGACTGCCGCCAGTTGCTGGGACAGTTTTCTGATCTGTTCTCCCTGGTTCCTAGTATCTGAAAGAGACACGTTAGTATTAGATTCCTTACCTTAGAATATCCCCAGGCGTCAGACTGGATCCGGAGATTTTTGCGTAGCAGTACCCTTGTGCGTCGGTAGGCGTCGTCTGCAGCTCCGCGTCCGTCGTCGTGGGCACCGTGATGACGTCGTCGGAGTACTTAGACGCCGCCTCCGCGTGCTGACGTCAGTTCTTCTTTTTTCCGCGCCAGCAAGCGCAGATCTGGAAAAAGCAGTAACCCTAGTCAAGTTTTGACTAACTTTTTGGATATTTTTTGATCATTTCTCGAAGTCTTTCGACTCCGATTGGTGCCGTAGGGATGCCTTGCTTTAAGCACTGCGAGGATTGCGACCGCACGATGTTGGTCACAGACCCTCACCACCTGTGTCTAACTTGTCTAGGCGTCGACCACGACGACAAGGCCTGCTCCGACTGCGGGCCCTCTCTTCGAAAGCCAGGCGGGAGCGGTCTCGCAGGCGACTCGAACTCCGGCAGTCGGTCCCGCGCCGCGAGAGATCTCGGTTCCACGGGAGGTCAAGGGACAGGTCGCGGCCTCGGAGCCACCACAGTTCCGAGAGTAGGCCGCACTCCTCCGGGTCGAAGTCGTCGTCTGGTAAGAAGCACAAGAAGTCCAAGAGGCGTCATTGCTCTGCGGACTCCCCCCGACACTCGCGCGATGCGGCCGGGGGTTCGGGTGACACCACCCACGCGGCTCCGTTGGAGTCGCGGGCGCCGCGTCTAGCTCCACACCCTCCGGTCTCTGGGCTAAACGCGACGCCGGAGGAGATGGAGCGCTTCCTCATGGCCATGAGGAAACTCTCTCCTCCGACGGGCTCCGCGGCGCCTTTTGGCCTAGCAGACCCATCTGGGTCCTCTAGCGCGTCGGGGGCTTCAGCCCCGACGCCGCCGACGCCTTCGGGCCCGACGCCGCAGGGTCCCACTATCCCGACGCCCCCAGTGCCTTCTGGTCCAGCACCACCGGCGCCTTCGGGCCCGGCGCCGCAGGGTACAGCGGCCCCGGCACCTTCGGGCCTGGGGCCACGGGACCCCGCTAGAGCTTCTTCGGGATCTGGATCGTCGCCGGTGGACCTTACGACCTCCCCGGCGTCGGACCATCAGGTGTCGCCTCCGTCGCCGTCCTCGGGCGGCGCCGTCCCCGATGCCCCCTTCGTTCCTGTTCCGTTGTCGGGACGGCCCCGATGGGCGCCGCTCCAGACGTCGTTTGGGGAGTTTCACTTCTATGAACAGGCCCTAATCGTTGAGAACCCTGAGTTTCAGGAGATGGGTGATGAAGGGGATTGGGAGGGGTCTGAGGACCCTCTGACCCGAGAGTGTCAGTCTCATGAGGACTGGGCAGGAGACCTTGGGGGGGCCAGTGGCCTGGACACCTCTCCAGACACTGGTTTTGTCTCTCCTCCTACCGTGGCTTCGGAGGAGGGGGCAACCTACAGTGTGGTGTTGATGAGGGCTGCCAAGGCCTTGGGACTTGAGCTCCCCGTCGTGGCCGTGAGGACTAATCTCCTCACTGAGGTCCTTAAACCGCAGTCAAGCTCGGCCGAGCCTCTGCTGCCCTTTAATGAGGCCTTGACCGACGTTCTTCTGGGCACTTGGTCCAAGCCCGCTACGGGTTTGCCCGTAGATAGAAACGTGGCCAGACGCCACCGCCCGACCCCTGTCCACCCACCCTACCCCCGAGAGCCTGGTCATCCAGGCCTCCAATTCCCAGACCGCATTCCCGTCGGCACCGCCGGACAGGGAATCCAAGAGGTACGAGCAGTACGGCAAAAAGATCTTCTCGTCCCTTAGTCTGGGACTGCGGTCTTCCAACACCGCATGCCTCTTGGGCCGCTACACCCACTCTCTATGGGATACGGTTGCGGAAGTGCTGCCAGAGTGTCCGTTGGAGGTACGGGCCAAACTCGGCCAAGCCCTTGTGGAAGGCCGGGATGCAGCCAAATATTCTATACGGTGTGGGCTGGATACCACAGACTCACTAGGTAGAGCGATGGCAACAACGGTGGCGGTCAGACGCCACGCCTGGTTGAGGTCCGCCAACTTTTTGGCCGATGTCCAAAACACTTTGATGGACATGCCGTTTGATGGCCGTCACCTCTTTGGCGACAAGGCAGACCATGCGCTCAAGCGCTTCAAGGACTCCAGGGCTACGGCCAAGTCCTTGGGCCTCTCGGCCCCGCACCAGCAATCGGCTGCCTTTCACTCCTTTCGTGGCCATGGAAGGGGTGTACCCACACATGCTGCCAGCCACGCTCTGCAGGGTAATACCCAGCGCGGTGGCGGCCGTGGGAACCGCCATCCCGGCGGTCGGGGACAACGGCGAGGTCAGTCCACACCTTCCCCCGCAGCATCCGCCTCAAAACCCTCCTAGTCCGTGCTTTCAGGCCCATGTGACGCCAGTGGGGGGCAGGGTTCGCCATCACCACCTCCACTGGCGCACCCTCACTTCTGACAGGTGGGTGCTGCAGATCGTCCGAAGGGGCTACTCCCTCCCCTTCGAGGTGACTCCTCCAGCCATGCCACCGCAGAACCACCGTGTATCGGGGGATCATTTGTGCTTCTGCAGGAGGAAGTTACGGCCCTCTTGGCCAAGGGGGCCATCGAGCGCGTTCCTGGGCCAGAAGTAGGGTGTGGTTGCTACTCCCACTACTTTCTGGTACCCAAGAATTGCAAAGGGGGCCTACACCCTATCTTGGACCTAAGGAACGTCAACGGCTTCCTCCGGAAGGAGAAGTTCAAGATGCTGACACTGGCTCAGGTCCTAGCTGCCCTGGAGCCAGGAGACTGGATGGTAGCGTTTGACTTGCAGGACGCTTATTTCCACATCCCCGTCCTGCCGGCCCACCGGCGCTACCTGCGGTTCACGGTTGGCCACGAGCACTTTCAGTATACCGTGCTCCCCTTCGGCCTTACCAGCGCCCCACGGGTGTTCACAAAGGTGATGGCGGTGGTCGCAGCTCATCTGCGCAGGTTAGGGGTTTCAGTCTTCCCCTACCTCGACGACTGGTTGTTGAAACCAGGCTCGCCCCAGACAGTCGTCAGCCACCTCCAGACTACGGCAGATCTCCTGCACCGGCTGGGGTTCTCCATCAATGTGCCGAAGTCACACCTGTGCCCCTCTCAGAAGCTCCTTTTCATCGGAGCGGTTCTCGACTCGGCGCGGTTTCAGGTTTATCCACCCGAACAGCGGGTCCGGGATATTCAGGCTCTGATTCCCATCTTTCAGCCGTTATCCCTGGTCTAGGTCAGGTTGACGCTGCGGCTTCTGGGGCTGATGGCCTCCTGCATCCTGCTGGTGCATCACGCCAGGTGGCGGATGTGGGCTCTGCAGTGGGACCTGAAGTTTCAGTGGGCCCAGCATCAGGGCAACCTATCCGACCACGTCCTGATCTCGGAGGGCACTGCGAGACAGCTGCAGTGGTGGCTCACGGACCGCGATTGGGTCAGCGGCAGATCCCTCTCCCTTCCCCAACCGGAGCACGTAGTTGTGATGGATGCGTCCCTCCAGGGATGGGGAGGCCACATGGGAGAGGCGGAGATCAGAGGCCTCTGGTCTCCGACGGAGGCCCGGCCCAACATCAACCTGTTGGAGTTCGGGCGATTCGTCTAGCACTGAAAGCATTCCTCCCCTCTCTCCGGGGAGTGTAGTGTTCACGGACAACACCACCGCCATGTGGTACTGCAACAAACAGGGCGGGGTGGGGTCGTGGACCCTTTGCCAGGAGGCTCTGCGCCTCTGGCAGTGGCTGGAACGCCAGGGCATGACCCTGGTGGCTCAACAACCTGGCAGGATCTCTGAACGCCAGGGCGGACGAGCTCAGCCGTCGGTGCATGATGGATCACGAATGGCGTCTGAACTCGGACGTGGCGCAAGGCCTCTTTCAGCGATGGGGAGAGCCTCGGTTAGATCTATTCGCCACCGAAGAGAACGCGCAATGTCATCAGTTCTGCGCGTTGGAATTTTCAAGGCGGCACTCGCTCGGAGACGCTTTTCGTCGCGAGTGGAGTTGCGGTCTAGTGTACGCCTTTCCGCCTATACCACTTCTGCCCAGAGTGCTGAAGAAGATCAAGCGCGACCGGGCCCAAGTCATCCTTGTGGCTTCGGACTGGGCTCGAAGGTACTGGTATCCAGAGCTACTCAGTATGTCAGTCGATCCCCCGGTTCGTCTGCCTCTTCAGGAGGACCTTCTGTCGCAGCAGCAGGGGACGGTCCTCCACCCGAACCTGTCCAGTCTCCACCTCCATGCTTGGAGATTGAGCGGCGACAGTTGAGGCCATTTGACTTGCCTCCTGAAGTCTGTAATGTCATTCTGGCAGCCAGGCGTCCCTCCACAAAGTCGATATACGCCTGCAGGTGGAACAGATTTGTGGCATGGTGCAAAGCAAAGGCTGTGGATCCTCTTGCTGCCCCTCTTTCTGAGGTTCTTCTCTTCCTTCTTTCTCTTGCCCAGCAGGGCTCTGCTCTGGGCACTATCAAAGTCTACCTTTCTGTCCTTTCAGCCTTTCTAAGGCTGCCTGATCAACCTTCTTTGTTCAAGTCCCCTATTGTAAATAGATTTCTAAAAGGCATCACACACACATTCCCTCCTGTTCCGTTTGTGATGCCTCAGTGGGACTTGAACCTGGTTCTTACGTTTTTGATGTGCGCTCCCTTTGAGCCACTTCACAACTGTCCTCTTCGCCTTCTTACTCTGAAGACTGCTTTCCTGGTTGCCATCACCTCTGCCAGGAGAGTGAGTGAGCTCCAGGCCCTTTCTTGTACTCCACCTTTCCTTTCTGTCCATCCGGACAAAGTGGTGTTGCGTACTAAGCCTTCTTTCCTGCCCAAGGTTGTCACGGCCTTCCACATCGGGCAGTCTATCACCTTGCCAACCTTCTTCCCGCCACCGCATCTCTCTAAAGAGGAAGAACGGCTCCACCGTCTGGACCCAAAATGTGCGCTCTCATTCTACTTGGATCGCACACGCCAGTTCCGGGTGGATGACCAATTTTTTGTTGGTTATGTGGGCGCTAAGAAGGGGAAAGCGGTACACAAGAGGACCATCTCCCGGTGGATCATCTTGTGCATCCAGGCATGTTACTCCTTGGCTAAGAAGGAGCCCCTGTTGGATTGCGGGCTCATTCCACCCGAGCCACGGCGACTACCACTGCCCTGGGCAGGGGAGTGCCCTTATAAGACATCTGTCAGGCAGCTACGTGGGCATCGCTGCACACGTTTGCAAGACACTACTGCCTGGACAGCCAAGTCCGGAGGGATGGCTTCTTTGGCCGTTCCGTCCTCCAGGACTTTCTGGTGTGATTATTGGTTCGCAGACCCACCACCGGGGTTGGCATTGCTGGGGCATCTATTCTAAGGTAAGGAATGTAATACTAACGTGTCTCTTTCAGATGCACAAGTTACTACTTGTGTAAGGAAATATCTGTAAGAAACATTAGTTAGTATTAGATTCCTTACCGACCCACCCATCCTCCCCGTTCTGCGAACCAATATCTAGGGTTAGGGTTACCCCCTTTAAGGGCCCTAGTTCAGTGGCACCAGTGTTGGTTTTTAACATGGCTCTGCGTTTCTGGCGCGGAAAAGCTGTGTCTAAGAACTGACGTCAGCACGCGGAGGCGGCGTCTAAGTACTCCCACGACGTCATCACGGCGCCCACGACGCCGACGATGGACGCGGACCCGCAGACGACGCCTACCGATGCGCAAGGGTACTGCTACGCAAAAATTTCCGGATCCAGTCTGACGCCTGGGGATATTCTAAGGTAAGGAATCTAATACTAACTAATGTCTCTTACAGATATATCGTTACACAAGTAGTAACTTTTGCGTCACAGATTGGTGCGTCCATAATGTGGATACAGGAGACAGCTTACCTGTGAGGCACAAGGCTTACAGAGTAACTGACAGTGTCAGGGCTTGCATCAAACAGGAGGTCTCAAAGATGCTTGCACTCGGGGTGATTGAGTCCTCCAGCAGTCCTTGGGCCAGCCCAGTGGTCTTGGTCCCGAAGGATGCAGCGCCGGGTGCCACACCCAAACTCCAGTTCTGTGTGGACTACAGAGGACTCAATTCAGTCACGAAGACTGACGCGCACCCCATCCCCAGAGCTGATGAGCTCATTGATCGGTTAGGGGCTGCACGGTACCTCAGAACGTTTGACTTGACGTCTGGGTACTGGCAGATCGCCTTGACTGATTGGGCCAAAGAGAGGTCAGCATTCTCCACCCCAGATTGGCATTTCCAGTTCTGTGTTATGCCCTTTGGGATGAAGAATGCCCCTGCCACCTTTCAGAGGTTGGTCAACCAGGTGTTGGCTGGACGGGATGAGTTCAGTGCCGCTTACCTGGATGACATCACAGTGTTCAGTGTCACATGGGAAGAACATCTGTGCCACCTCTGGGAAGTGTTGTTGGCACTGCGGAAGGCAGGGCTCACGATCAAGGCGAGCAAGTGCCAGATCGGGCAGGGTTCTGTGGTGTTCTTGGGATTCTCTGAAAGAACGCTGAAAGCTCCTGAGGCGGAAAGCCGGGAGCACTCGTCTGCCTGACACTTTTTTAAAATTGTATGTTTTTCAATTGAAATAGTTTCTTTGCACTTACCCTCCCTCTCCCCCTTCACGTCGTCTGTCTTCACCCGTGCAGCCGATTAGGCGCTGCCACGGGGATTGCCAGGGAACTTTTCTCCGCCATCTTGGGGGTAGCCCAGGGTTGACGCACCAGTCTTTCTGTCGCCAGCAGCGGCCAGAACATAAGACGCGCTTCCTGTCCCGCGCGTATTTACTGAAAGAATGCTGAGAGCTCTTGAGGCGGAAAGCCGGGAGCACTCGTCTGCTTGACACTTTTTTAAAATTGTAGGTTTTTAAATTTAAATTGTTTCTTTGCACTTACCCTCCCTCTCCCCCTCACGTTGCCTGTCTTCACCCGTGCAGACAATTAGGCGCTGCCACAGGGATTGCTAGGGAACTTTTTTCCGCCATCTTGGGGGTAGCCCAGGGTTGATGCACCAGCCTTCCTGTCGCCAGCAGCGGCCAGTACATAATGTGTGCCCCCTCCCGGCCGTGCAGCGGACGCGCGCAGCGGGCACGCCGATTGCGCAATGAAGGCACGCCAAAGGCAAACCCGTCTGCGCCCGTCCGGCTATACCCCCTGTTCAAAACTCTGATGGTCCACTTCAATACTCACGTAAGACACTTCTATCCCTTCGTCATAATACTTGTGCTTCTACTGATCATTTAAACTGTGATACTGAGCCATTCTATTGCCATATGTGCAGTTTCCCCTCCATACCTTGCAAACCCATTATAAGTAACTCAGCCAGCAATAAAAAACACCCAGAACCTACCTTTTTCAGTCTCAACTGTCGATCACTCCCGAAGCACAAGAACGATATCTATGACCTGCTATCAGGCTTTTCACTCGATGCCATCTTTCTTACCGAAACGTGGCTAAATGACAGTTCAGGTCCCGATATTGCCAGTGCTCTCCCACCTAACTACACCCTCTTGGGGAAAAACCGGGTGGGTAAAGAGGGAGGCAGGATCACAATCATATACAAGAATAAATATAAATGTAGATGGAGCAATCTCGATTTCCCTGAATGCGAAGCCGGTCTTTTCAAATTATGTCTTTCATCTAACTTCACTCTTTCTGGCGTATTGTTATATTGCCCCCCAGGACCAGCCAGTGCATGGGCCGCATCCTTTCCGGACTATATTGCTCCGCTCATGCTTTAAGCCCCCAATTTTATATTGGTGGGTGACCTAAACCTTCATCTGAATGACATGTCCCAATCAATTAATGCCAATTTTATAGCGGACTTAGCAGCCCTAAATGTCACCCTTCATAATTCAGGCCCCACCCACAAGGCAGGAAATCTGCTCGATCCAATTTTTTCTAATATAGACACTGGCCTTTGCAAACCAGCCATTCCGGTCCTCTGGTCCGACCATTTTTTGGTCGAATTTCAAATTAAACAGCAGCAACAACGGAAAGATCCACCACCAGGGCTGGCAAAGGGCAGGAATTGGAAAAACTTAGACATAATGAAACTCAATCTACTTCTTGAAAACACGAGACCAATTGATTCAATTACCACCCTGAATCAAGAAGCGACCATGCAGTCCTGGCTCAGCTCATCTATCGACCTATGTCTTCCCCTCTCCAAAAGAAAAGCTAATAATCATTATACCCCTGCTCCATGGTTTTCCGATGCCCTCAAAAACGAAAAAACAAAATGCAAAATTATAGAGAAGCAATGGCAGAGATTGTATGACCCCAAAATTAAAACTCGGTATAAGTTAGCTCTACATAATTATCATCTTCTTTGCCATAATGCTCGGGCAGAATATGCAAACCATACTATCCAAGAAGCTCAAAACTGTCCAATAACACTTTTTAAAGTAGTTAAGGAGCTCTCCGGGGCCACATGTCAGCCTAAGCCCCCATGCCTGGAGGTCAAACATTGTAATGATTTAGCCAATTTTTTTGTTGCAAAAATCGGCACAATCTATGCTGATTTTGAAAAACAGGTATCAGCAGCATCGCCCCCTCTAAACAACTTACCCCGAGTAATGTGGTTGCCTCAAATAACAACGCTGTCCTGGATTACTGGGCCCAGTTGGACTCTACTTCCTTTTGTAAAATCTTGAGTAGCATTAAATCTGGCTCTCCAATTGATCTGTTTCCTCCCTCAGTTCTTCAAACCCTAAGCATCTCGACAAATAATTTAATTATGCAACTTCTAAACTCCTCTCTACTGGAAGCCGAAGTACCAGCAGCCTGGAAGCATGCCATGGTCATGCCCTTATTGAAAAAAACAAACTTGGACCCGGAAATACCATCTAATTTCCGCCCCATTTCCCTTTTACCAATCTTCTCAAAAATTTGGGAAAAACATATTAATGACCAGCTTGTTAAATTCATTGAGACACACGATCTTTTGCATAACTCTCAGTCTGGATTTCGTGCAGGCTTTTCTACGGAGTCCACACTACTAGGCGTTACGGATAATATCCGTCGTCAAGTAGATAGAGGTGAAACTGTGGTACTTATTCTTCTCGATTTAAGTGCCGCATTTGACACGGTTTCTCACCCTATCCTCTTGAAAACTCTTCAATCATGCGCGTTACGGGCCTGGCCCTGAAGTGGCTATCCAGTTTTTTGACTAACAGGACCTTCCAGGTTTTCTCTGCTTCCTCCAAATCTGAGGTTTATTAATCTCATTATGGGGTTCCTCAGGGCTCAATATTGAGACCCATACTTTTCAATATTTATGTCAGTCCTCTAGCTGCCATTGCAGAACAAGCGGGGCTCACGGTGTATTCCTACGCCGATGACACCCAGCTTATTTACTCTCTCTCAACTAACTCAAACAGTAACACTTCGTCGCTGAGATCTGGGTTGACTAGCATTGCAGACTGGATGCATAACAACAAACTGAAACTAAACAGTGATAAAACTGAGCTTCTGCTCTTTGGCAAAGATAAAACCCTCTGAGGCCCCCACCATTGGCCCTCCCAGATGGGGCTACCACCGACTCCTGTACAATCTGCCTGTAATCTTGGTTTCATGGTTGATGACCAACTAACCATGAGGCAACAAGCTGGCAAGGTAGCCTCTGTTTGCTTTGTCATACTGAAATGGCTGAAAAAAATACTGTTGATGCTTCCTCTGCCCACTCAAAGAACGGTAGTCCAAGCCCTCATTACATCGAGGCTCGATTACGGTAACGTTCTATACTTAGGAGTAGGAAAGGAGGTGTTACACAGGCTACAGGTAGTCCAAAATGCTGCCGCCAGAATGCTCTGCAATATCCCAGCAAGAACATCTGTTTTAGCTGCTCTACGCGATCTTCACTGGTTGAAGATTGAGAATCGTATTAAGTTCAAAACTCTCTGCTACATGCATAGGATCAATGCAGGAGTTGCACCGCACTATCTTCAGGCGTTAGTGCATCAATATCGTCCCTCGAGATCCCTTCGATCGGCTAATCAACACAATTTTCAAATTCCGACGATCAAAAGAACTAGAATGGGAAGACGTTCCTTCTCTTATTTGGCCCCAGTACTTTGGAACTCAATGCCTTTCCCACTGCGTATTGAATCACAGTACCAGAAGTTCCGCAAGGACTTAAAACCCTGGCTTTCCAACCAATAGACCACATCCACTAGTTATCTCTTCCTCTTTTCTTTCTCTCATACTTTAGCGTTCTTAGCGCCGGGAAACTTTCGGGTAGCTGCTGCACTGTATAAAATTAACTAATAATAGTAATAATAATAATACCATGTTGGGAGCGGCCAGGTGGCGCCCCTTCAGCCCAAGATTGAAACCATCCTGGCTTGGGAACCCCCCAAAACCCAAACAGAGGTTAGGGCCTTTTTAGGACTCACCGGGTAATACAGGAGGTTTGTCAAGGGGTTTGGCAACATTGTTGCACCCTTGACAGAGGTGCCTTCCAAGAGGCAGCCAAAGAAAGTGATTTGGACCGACACCTGTCAGAAAGCTTTTGAGACCCTGAAGACTGCCATGTGCACGGCGCCCGTGCTCCTGGCACCCAACTTCTCCAAAGAGTTCCTTGTGCAGACAGACGCTTCAGAGCATGGTGTAGGGGCTGTTCTCTCACAGATGACTGAGGAGGGCTTTGACTAACCTGTAGCCTTCATCAGTAGGAGGTTACTTCCACGGGAACAGAGGTGGAGTGCAATTGAGCGTGAGGCATTTCCTGTGGTCTAGGCACTGAAGAAGCTAAGACCCTACCTGTTTGGGACTCACTTCCGGGTTCAGACAGACCACAGGCCCCTCAGATGGTTGATGCAAATGAGGGGTGAGAATCCAAAGCTGTTGAGGTGGTCCATTTCCCTACAGGGTATGGATTTCACAGTGGAACACCGCCCTGGTTCAGATCACGCCAATGCTGACGGTCTGTCCAGATTTTTCTGACTTAGTGATGAGAACTCCCTGGGGGAGGGTAGTTCTCCCCACATTTCAGCTTTAGGGGACACATGTTAGACCTGGCACCATTGGGGTGGGTCTCCCTTCCATTTTGTTGCTGTTGCCTCATGTGTTTTTGCTGGTGTTAGCTGCTCAGAGCACTGTGCCACTGCCAATCAGTGCCACAGTGCAAGTGCTCCCTATATAAAATGAATATATTGATTGGATTCCCTGATTGGCTTATTTGGTTTACTGTCAGACCCCAGTAAAGTGCACCAGGAGTGCCCAGGGCTTGTAAATCCAAATGCTGCTAGTGAGCCGGCAGCACCGGTTGTGCCACCCACAGAAGCAGCCTTGTAAAATGTGTCTAAGGTCTGCCATTGCAGAACCTGCGTGCAGTCTGGTACTGTCATGCTGACTGGGCAAGTGCACCCACTTGCCAGTCCCTAAACCTTCCCTTTACTTCATGTGAGTCACCCCTATGGGAGGCCAAGGGCAGGGTACATTGTAAGTGTAAGGTAGGACTAGCCCTGATGTGTGTGGCATGTCCTAATAGTGAATTACCACCATTTTCGTTTTTCACTATTGCAAGGCTACCTGTTCTCATAGGCCAGAATGGGCTGTTAGAATTGTTAAAATGTACATTCCTAACAGTCTCAGGGAACATGGTAGAAATTCGAGTTAAGTATGCCTGAACTCATAATAATAAAATACATCTTTTAGTAAAGGTTGTTTTAATATTCTGTGTTTGCAAATACCACTTTTAGAAAGTTGGTATTTGCTTGCCTAACCTTTTCAGCCCGCCTCTGCTAGGATGTGTATCTGCTGTCTGGTTTCTGTGAGTGACAGGGCTGGGGAATTCCAGGAGACAGGCTGGGGCAGCCAGGTGGTGAATAGGAAGATTACAGCCAGATGGGTGGGAGGAGTGCACCTGGACTCTGAATAGGGCTGTGCTTTGCCACCACAATGCTGGCTCCACCTCCTGTGGAGCGTCTGATGTCTCTGCCCTGCACACTGAAAAGACAAGCTAGACTCCTGTTAACAAAGTACTCCAGAACTGGGCTGAACTGGGAAAAGGCCCTCTGGCTTGAAAGAACAAAGGAATTGCAGTGTAAGTATTGGGACCCTGAGCCCAAGAATTCAGATCCTGCTTGACAAGAAGAAACCTCTGCCCGACGAGAAGGAACTGGGAAAGCTGTAAGGAGGAGTACTGTCCCTGACCTGTGGGATTGGCCTGCAGTGGTTGCCTTGCTGCTGAAGGAGAGGAAAAGACTACAAAGACTTTATCCCAAACTTGTGCTTAAAAGATCTCCAAGGGCTTGTGAGTGAGCTTGCCCCCTGAACAAAGTCCCAGGACCAGTGGACTTCACCCGCCTTGAGAGGAGCTGCTGAAAACCGCCGTTCTCCCCATAGTGCTGAAGCAGAGAGAAGTGTGCGCCTCGTAAGGTCGACGCGCACCCTGGGAAGCCCGTGCCAAGCTGTCCGGCCTGAACAACACGACTCTGTGGCCCCCATGAGCCGTAGCTCGCAACGTAAAGGAAGGACTCGTCCAGCCCGAACAGCGTGACTGTGTGGCCTCCACGAGCCGTAGTTCGCAACGTAAAGGAAGGACCTCGCATCGCATCCCGCTTTTCTCCCCCCTCCGAGCCGCACTGATCACCGCGCACCCTGCCACTGATGTGGAAAGGCTGCAGCGCGTAGAGCGGGTGGGTACGACTCGCTGGTACGACTCGCACCACAAAAAATGCAATCGAATCCACAGCTGACTACAAATTGAGCACCTCAATCATAAAGTCCCATATATATCAATTTCTGTGCAATGAGCCTTTGGGACCTGCTGTGGTTGGGTCCCATTGGAATTCCAGAAGTAGATGCAAGAAGCCTAGAGGAAGCACCAGATAAGCAGTCACGGCAGAGACAGGGATAAACTTTATCAATATGTTTTTATTCTTCTCAGTAAAAATTGGAACAGTCAACGCGTTTCGTTCCCTTTGAAGGAACTTCGTCAGGGAAGAGAATATAATTTGTGGACCTCAGAGGGTTCCAAATAGTGGGCCTTCAAAAGAATATATGAGCTGCGCCCAGTCCAATCCAAGTTCCTAATATTATTATGGACAAAATTCCTGTTCATAGGGTCTATACTTAGTAGTCAGATCAGTCCACGCTCAGGTTCTCAATATGGCTCAATAGGCAATAACCTCAAATCATAAGTCCATATGTTCACTTCAAGAGGGTATAACAACCCAATCCTTTATAGATAATCAAATGGAGATGTGTTCCGGAATGAGCACAATAACACGAAAAAAGAGTCAAAATGTCATATTTGTCGACAAGCAAAGTTTCAGCTGTCGCTCGCCTGGATAATAGATATGGCCCTGATACGCCATCAACTTCCCAATTCAGGACAGTAGTAGAATCGAACTGGCCATAATGCTTCCGCTCCCAGATCAGATGGAAACATCGCACCACCGCAACGTACAGCCCGCTGCTCAGGCGCTCAGAGGATTACCCGAGCACCAACTTTCAAGGTACGACTCGTACGCCGCACCGGAACCCAATCGCACCGCACAAGGCACCGTCCCCTCACACAACACGACTCTGAAGTCTACGATCTGCGCCCAGGACGTCTACGAGCCGGGGATTGCACCGTAAAAGGAGGACATCGCTGCCTGCACCGCACTTGGTTTCCCACGCATTGTCCGTGTCGGACACAAGGTTCTATGGTACTGTGAGACTCGCACTACATTGGAGTGCGCACCGGGCCGGAGCGTCCGCTGCGCCTGTTTGACTCTTTCTAGGTACGCTTCATCACCGGGAGAGCCGGCCACACAGTGCGAAGCGCACAGAACTTTCAAATACGCATTTTTAACAAGAACTATTTTTCTTATATAAACCTAGTGCGGTGTCCATCTGTGGTGTTGTCCCTGAGTTACTGTGTGTGTCCACAAATGCTTGACCTATTACGCCTCTGAAAATAAGTCTTCTCTGCTCGCGTCAATCTACCTAGAGGGTGAGCAGGGGTTATTTTAAGAGGGTAATCCCCTTATCCTGACTAGAGGAGAGGGTCCCTGCTTGTCACAACTCCTGACTTGTGCCAATCAGAGACCCCCAAATCTTACAAGTGGGATGGGTTCTCAACCCCAAGGGAGATGCTAAGTGGTTGTTGAAGTGCTGAACAGACCTCCAAGGGTTTGGGGTGGAGGTTCAGCTTTGGGACAAGTTAGTCCGGTAATTATCGAGGTTATCAGCAGCCAGACAGGATTTGGTGCTAGTTTCATAGCAGGTCCTCTGTTCTTGCAGTGTCAGCTCTTCTGTGTCCTTGTTTGGTTCCCAGGTAGACAAATCTGAAGTTCTGGTATTAGGGGGACTCCTAAATGCTAAATGTAGGGGTGTTTAAGGGAGTTAAGGGTAGTAGCCAATGGGCTACCAAATCCAAATCCAAAAATTCTTTATTTCGGCCATATAGACCATAAAAGATACAATACAAGACATAACATACATTAAAATACATTTTTAAAATACATTATATAAAAATGCTCTCTCATCCAGCGAGGGAGAAATTATAATGACATTAAAAGAGTTCAGGGGGCTTTTTTCTTTCTGATCAGCCACATTGCCATTAGAAATTTGGATACAGCGAACACAATGTGGCCCAAGGTGCTGGTTTTCATGATTCTGTATGCCTGCGCATACTCTCTGAACCCTAGGTTCTTACAAAGCGGCGCTATCCAATAATTTCTGGGCCTTTGATATGCAGGGCACACAAACAAGATGTGGAGGTCATCTTCCTCATAGATGTTACAATGGGCTACCTATTCCTGGGGTGTCTGCACCCCCTTTATGGCCACTTCATGTGAGGATTGGGTATAGTCCTAACCCAGAGTTCCTAGTTTCACCAAAATCAAGATGGTGAAGCCCTTCTTCGACTGTCCTCTTCGGGTAACCCACTTTAGGGGTGTTCCTAGCCTGCAAGTGTGACACGCCTTCTGACTATCTAATTTCCCACCTGCTCTGGTTCCAAATGAGCCTCAGGGTAGGGGGTGGTGTTTCCCAGGTTTGGGGGAAGCCGTGGTTGCATTTCAAAGTCAGCAGAGGTTTTGAAGCCTCTAGTCTTGAGATGCTAATCTGCTAGCCATTCTCCTGGAGGAGGCGTGATCACCTTCTGCCGGACAGCCATTGTTCCTGGCATCAGAGAGCATGGGCTTTCACCTGCAGGGGGTCGGAGACTCATCTGTGGTGACAGGCTGGAATATACCAGTCACTTAGTACACTTTGTGACTAGTAGTATTTTAGGGGACACCTCTAAGGTGCCCTCTGGGTGCATGTCATAATAAATCCGGTACTGGCATCATTATGGATGTATTAAGACAAGATGTTTGATACCAAACATCAGTATTTTAAGTGAAGCCATTTGTAGCTGGGTAATTCGTAATGACCAGTGCCTAGTACATACTTTAAGTTGGCTTCCTGATCACATGCAATACTTAGCTGTGGAACTAGGCATTATAGGGACAAATTTGCTCATGAAGATGTGCCCTCACATGTAATATAATGCACCCTGCCTTAGGGCTCAAAGGCATGCTGTAGGGGTGATGTACATATAATACATGCAGCGTATGGGGGCATGGCATACACTGAGTGTACCATGTCATGTTTTCATTATGGTTTGCACCATTTGACACATCCTGAAATGGCAGTCTGCACGGAGTTTGTGTGTGGGTCCCTTAGGGTGACATAATACATGCTGCAGCCCTTAGGGACCCTCCTTAGTACTCATGGCCTCGGTACCAGCGGTACCATTTAGCAGGGACTTTCAGGGGTGCTAAAGTCCTGCCAATTGGGTTACAATTGCAGATTAATTTTGATTTTAGGGAAAGAGCACTAACACTTGGGCCTGGTTAGCAGGGTCCAGTGCTCTACCAATCAACAACATCAGTACCAGTGAGCAAAATGTTGGGGTGAAGATGTCGAAAAGTGGCACTTTCCTACAGCCATGAAGCTCCTAGCCACTTGACACTGGGCAACTCCCCTTGCATCAGGTCCCGGTCACCACGAAGGTTGGGCCTACACTCAGAGCTGCTCCAACTGGTTACCTTCATGGTCCAATCATTGCCAGGTAAGTCCCACAAAAATAAGTCCAAGATGTCGAAGCATTCTTTAACTTCACCACGCTGGTCCTAGTCTTCTGTCAAGTCACAGGAAATAATGACACAAATCTCATCACGGCTCTCTGACCTCCCCGTGGAGCTTGCGCATGGGTACTCTCTGCACCTCCCTGACTTCCCTGAAGCCAGAGCAACACATGCTCAACTCAAAGAGTTTTATGAGGCTATGCACCCCATAGCTGAAAGAAACCGTTAGTTATAGATTCCTTACCTTAGAATTACCCCCAGACGTCAGACTGGATCTGGACAGTTTTTCGTCAGCAGTACCCCTGTTCGTCGTAAGGTGGCGTCAGTCGACTCCACATCCGTTGGCATTGTGGTGCTGGGATGGCGTCGCAGAAGTTACTTAGACCCCACCCTCACGTGCTGATGTCAGTTCTTTATTTTTCCGCACCAGCAAGCGCAGATCCGGAGAGAGCAGTACCCCTAGTTACTTTTTGACTGATTTTTTTGTAATGCTTTTTCAAGTATATTTCGACTCCTGTGGCATGATGGATGCCCGATTTCAAGGCCTGCGGTTCCTGTACTCAACGGATGTTGGTGATGTATCCGCACCGTGTGTGCCTCAACTGTCTGGAGCTTAACCATGACCCCAAGTCATGCTGCAACTGCTGAACCATTGCCGGAAGTCTTTGCGGGAGAGGTCCCGAAAGCTACTTGAGGCCCGGCAGTCGAATCCATGTCGTTTGAGCTCCTGGTCGCGTGGGAGGGCAAGGGACTGATTGCAGAGCCATCACCACTCCTCGTCTAAGTCTTCGCACTCATGGTCAGGTAAGTCAAGGCACAAAAAGAAGTTGAAGAAGCATTGTCTCTCTTCGACTTCCCCTCGTCCATCGCCCGACACGACAAAGGGTGCCTTCCCTCCCTTCCTGAGACCGGGAGCAACCCCTGCCCAGCTTCATCAGGTCTATGAAGCGATGTATGCCATCTTTGGGCAGCCCGACTCCTCCAGTGCGCCTTTGGCCCCCTTGGACCCAGCTGGGGCCCTAAACCTTTGACGCCGGTGGCTCTGCAGGGCCCCCTTGGATCCAGGCCTTTATCCAGATCGGCGCCGGATGACCTTTATTACACCTCCAGCGGTGCCAATTCCACCAGCACCACGTCCCCAGCTGACGCCGGCTAGACCGCCAGCCGCGTCAACCCCGGCTTCCACCCTGATGTGGATACGGAGCCGGACCAGCGTCGACCGACACCAGATCTGGCACCGATGGGTACTTTTGTGCCTCTATTCCACCCCACCATTTACAGCCATTTTGGCAGCCAGAGGAGGGTGAGGAAGACTGGGAGGGGTCTGGTGACCCTTTAGCTGACCAGTTGCAGTACGACCAGGACTGGAGAGAGGAACTGGGGGATGGGCACCTGCCTTTGGCATGTTGTTTTCTCCTACCGTGGCTACTGAGAAGGGAACGTCTTATGGAGTGGTGTTGCGTAGGGCGGCCGAGGCCCTAAACCTCGAACTACCTACTGTGTCAATCAGGACTAATCTCCTGACAGAGGTGCTTCAGCTGGCAGCAAGCTTTTTGGAGCTGCCCTCCAATGAAGCCCTCACGGACATCCTTTTGGGCACCTGGTCCAGGCCCAACACAGGGGCTCCTGTGGATAGGATGGTTGCCCGACGCCACTGCTCGGCTCCGGGCAACCCCACTTTCCTCTCCCAACACCCCTCCCCCGAGAACTTGGTGGTCCAAGCTTCAGCGTCCCAAAGCGCATTCCCTAATGCACCACCGCACAGTGAATAGAAGAAGCTGGGTCAGCTTGGGAAGAAGTTGTTTTCTTCCTCCTGCTTAGGGCTGCGGTCGGTGAACACCGCATGCCTCTTGGGCCGTTATTCCCACTCCGTGTGGGATATGGTGGTGCAGGTGCTGCCTCAGTGTTGGGAGGAGGCCCTGTTCGCACTCTCCCATGCTGTTGCCGAGTGGGGAGAGATGCAGCAAAGTTTCCATCGGCCGTGGACTGGGCACTGCTGACTCACTAGGTAGGACCATTTCAACGTCGATGGCTCTTCACCGCCAGATGTGGTTGAGAACGACTGGCTTTTTGGGGATGTCCAGAACACCTTAATGGACAGCCTTTTGATGGCTGTCGCCTGTCCGGCGACAAGGCAGGCAGTGTGCAAGAGCGCTTTAAGGACTCTCCGGCTACGGCCAAGTCCTTAGGCCTCTGCACCAAGCACCCTGCAAGGTCTGCCTTTCGCCCCTTTCATGGCCCCGGAAGGGGTGTCCCAACACGTGCCTTTCAGAGCCACATGCTTGCGCAAGCTGTTCAACTTCAGTGCGGCCGGGGACATGGGAATCACCGATGTTGTTCTGGGGCCAGCAGGCGGGCCAGTCCACCACCGCCCCCTGTGCAGAAGCCTCCAAAACGCTCCTAGTCTTACCTTTCAGGCCCATCAAACGCCAGTGGGCGGCAGGATCCGCCATAACCTCCTCCACTGGGGCACCATCACGTCGGACAGGTGGGTTTTGCAGATAATCCGAAGGGACTATGCCCTCCCTTTCAAGACTATCCCTCCAGCCATGCCACCCCAGTACCATTGCATGTCGGGGGATCACCTGGCCCGTTTCCAACAGGAAGTTACGGCTCTCTTGGCCAAGGGAGCCTTCAAACGGGTTCCTGCCCCAGAAGTATGTCATGGTTGCTATACCCAATACTTTCTGTTGCCCAAGAAGGACAAGGGCCTGCGTCCTATCTTGGATCTCAGGGACATCAACTGCTTCCTCTGGATGGCGATGTTCAAGATGGTGACCTTGGCTCAGGTCTTGTCTGCCCTCGCCCCTGGAGACTGGATGGTAGCGTTGGACTTGCAGGACCCTTATTTTCATATCCCCGTCCTGCCGGCCCACCGGCGTTAACTGCGGTTCACGGTAGGCCACAAGCACTTTCAGTTTATTGTGCTCCCCTTTGGCCTTACCAGTGCCCCTCGGGTGTTCACGAAAGTTATGGCGGTGGTTGCAGCTCATCTGCGCAGATCAGGGGTTCCAGTCTTCCCCTATCTCGACGACTGATTGTTGAAGGCGGGCTCGCCCCAGGCAGACCCAAGATGCAGGTCTCCCATGTGTCAAGTGTCCATCCCTGTGTGGGACTCTCAGTGTTTGTAATCCTTCTGCTTCCCATGTTGTGAGGTCCGCACTGGTAACATGTTTTTGCCCTCTCTGAGTACCCAGTAGTGGGAGGGCTGGTGTATATAGGGTGCAGTTTTTGGTAAGAAATAAGGTGGCCTTGAATCATCTATGGGCCACGACTAACATTACTTACTTTTGGGCCTTGTCCCAGCTTCCCGTGAGGAATAGCCGCAGAATGCATGAACTCGACCAGGTCTGATGCTGCATCACCGTGTCCTGCATTTGTTGGTTGCTCATCTATCCGGCTTTCACTGGAGTAGAGCTACCAGATAGTATTGTTCCATTTGAGGCAGGAATCATGGTTTACAATGCATACGATTCATTGCATGCCATTACAACGCAAGTTGCTACAACGACATGTTGTTACATCACATGTGATTACAACACAAGTCGTTACAACAACTTGCTGTAGCGGGTAGAGGTGTTGGATTTGTTCGATTTTCAATCCAAGACCTTCCCTAGTGTTGAACACACTGGGGTTAGAATAGTACATTTTACTATTCCAAACTCCAGCGCCCCCCTACAGCAAGTCGTTGTAACGACTTACGTTGTAATGGCTTGCGATGTAACACTGCTTCTTTGTAACGACTTGCGTTGTAATGGCATGCATAGAAAACGTATGCGTTGTAATGAGTGATATTCATCTGAGGTACCACAAGTCCCCCTTGGTCCACCGGAAGATAGAGGTTTGGATATTTCAACTTGGCAGCAAGAACCATTCCAGATGAACTTACACAGCACGCTCTCGAGGGGGCAAAACATTGGTGGATTAATGTAAATCTATAAATTCGCAAAGGAATATATAACAACCTGGGTATCTGAAAGAAACACGTTAGTGTTAGATTCCTTACCTTAGAATATCCCTGGGCGTCAGACTGGATCCGGAAAGTTTTCGTCAGCAATACCCTTGCGCGTCGGTAGGCGTCATCTGTGACTCTGCGTCTGTCGTCAGCTTCGTCATCGCTGGGATGACGTCGTCGCAGTACTTTGACACCGCCCTCGTGCAGTGACATCAGTTCTTCTTTTTTCTGTGCTAGCAAGCGCAGATCCGGGAAGAACTAGTACCATAGTCACTATTTGACTTACTTTTTGGCCTATTTTGACTATCTTTTTTGACTCGTTTCGACTCCTAGTGCCGGTAGGGATGCCTGGATTCAAACCGTGCGATGCCTATCACCCCCTGATGTTGGTGACTGACCCCCACCGCCGGTGTCTCAACTGCCTAGGGGCCAACCACGACAACAAGTCGTACTACGTCTGCCGGACCTTGGCGTCGGAGGCTAGGCGGGAGCGGTCCTGCAAGCTCCTCCAGATCCGGCAGTCGGCTCTGCGCCGCTCGAGGTCCTGGTCGAAGAGGAAGTCGAGGGGCCGGTCGCAGAGCTGGAGCCTACACTGTTCGTCGGACTCCAAGTCCTCGCATTGTGGTAAGTCGAGGCACTCTAAAAAGAAATCAAAGAAGCGGTGTCGCTCTTCTGACTCCCCTCGCCTGTCGCACGACTCGGCTGAGGGTTCGGGTGACACCACCCGCGCGGCTCCGCCGGAGCCGTCGCATCCGGTCCCATACCCTCCGGTTCCTGGACTGCATGCAACGCCGGAGGAGTTACATGATTTCCTCGTGGCCATGAGGACTCACTTCCCTCCTTTAAAGCCTGCTGGTGCCCCTTCGGGACCTGCAGACCCGACTAGGGACCCTAGAGAGCCGGCGGCTTCAGACCCGGCGCATCATCGACTTCGGTCCAGACGTCGCAGGGCCCTGGAGGATCCAACGCCAGTTGGCCTCACGACTCCTCCGCTGGCGCAGACCCCGATGGTGTCACTCCCGGCCCCATCCTCGTCTGATGCCGCCCCTGGTTTCAGCCCGGGTCCGACGTCAGAGCAGTGCTGCTCGGCACCATCTGCGGCGTCGGTGGGTGAGCAATTCACCTATCACCTGGTTCCGTCATTTCTGCCTGTTTATCAGGACATAGATGAAGGGGAGGACTGGGAGGGGTCTGAGGACCCTCTGGCACAACAGTGCCAGTTAAGTCTGGACTGGGCAGATGAGCTGGGGGGCCAATGGTCTTGACACTTCGCCTGACACTGCCTTCATCTCTCCTCCCTCCGTGGCTACGGAGGAGGGTGCTACTTATGGTGTGATGTTGCGCAGGGCAGCCAAGGCCTTGGCTCTTGAGCTCCCTGCTACGGCCGTGGGGGCTAATCTCGTCACCTAGGTGCTTCAGCCACCAGTAAGCTCTTCGGAGCCTCTGCTGCCGTTTAATGAGGCCCTCACGGGCGTTCTGTTGGGCACTTGGTCCAAGCCCTCCACAGTGCCCCCTGTGGATCGGAAGGTAGCCCGACGCCACCGCCCGGCTCCGGGTGACCCCTGCTTTCTGTCCGTACACCCCACCCAGAGAGCCTGGTGATCCAGGCCTCTACGTCCCAGACCGCATTCCGGACTGCTCCTCCAGATCAGGAATCCAAAAGGTTTGACCAGTTTGGGAAGAAATTGTTCTCACTTAGTCTGGGGTTGTGGTTTATCAACATCGCTTGCCTATTGGGCCGTTACACCCACTCTTTGTGGGATACGGTTGCGGACGTGCTGCCCCAGTGTCCGGAGGAGGCCCAGGCACAGCTCGCCCAAGCTCTTGCTGAGGGGCGGGATGAAGCATGTTATTCCATCAGAAGTGGACTTTATACCACAGACTCGCTGGTCAGAGCAATTTCCGAGGTCCGCCAATTTTTCAGGGGGTTTGTCCAGTCCACGCTCATGGACATGCCCTTCGATGGATGTTGCCTTTTTGGCGACAAAGCAGACAGCGTGCTTGAGTGTTTCAAGGACTCCAGGACTACGGCCAAGTCCTTGGGCCTGTCGGGCCAGGGCCAGCAGACTTCTGCTTTTCGCCCCTTTCGTAGCCAAGTAGGGGCGCCCCCACATGTTCGTCCAACCACAGGCCGCAGAACCACCCTCAACGCGGACGTGGTAACCACCGTGGCGATACAGGGGGACAGAGGCCTGGTCAGTCCACATCCAGTCCCGCAGCATTTGCCTCAAAGCCTTCCTAGTCCGACCTTTCAGGCCCATTCGACGCTAGTGGGGGGCAGGGTTTGCCATCACCTCCTCCAATGGCGTACCATCTCTTAGGACAGGTGGGTGCTGCAATCGTTCAAATGGGCTACTCCCTCCCCTTCGAGGCGACCCCTCCAGCCATGCTACCGCAGTGCCACCGCATGTTCATGTCACTTGCAACTTCTGCAGAAGGAAGTTACGGCCCTCTTGGCCAAGTGGGCCATCGCGCGCGTTCCTGGGCCAGAAGTAGGACGTGGTTGCTACTCCCACTACTTTCTGGTTCCCAAAAAGGGCAAAAGAGGCCAACGCCTTGTCTTGGACCTCCGGAGCGTCAACGGCTTCCTCCAGAAGGAGAAGTTCAAGATGCTGACTTTAGCTCACGTCCTGGCTTCCCTGGACCCTGGAGACTGGATGGTAGCGTTGGACTTGCAGGACGCATATTTCTACATCCCGTCCTGCCGGCCCACCGGCGCTACCTGCGGTTCATGGTAGGCCACGAGCACTTTCAGTTTACCGTGCTCCCCTTCAGCCTCACCAGTGCCCCTCGGGTGTTCACGAAAGTGATGGCAGTGGTCGTAGCTCATCTGCGCAGATCAGGGGTGTGAGAAGTTGGCCTGGTATATGATGTTCACTATTCTAGTGAGCACCTTGCACCAGTTCAAACAACCCTTATGGTGATGGTTGTAAAGTCAACCTTATAGACCAGCTATCCTAGTGGTAGCATGGGCAAAGCAGTCTTAGGCTAAAACTTCAGAGAGCATGTGAAGCAAGCTGTTTTACCATATCTAACCCCTTGAATACCAAATGAAAGGACACCACACAGGTTATATATAAAATATATATGTATTTATTACTAACACAACCCCTCTGAACTCTTTATGAGGTCAGAGGCACAAGCACATAACAAGAAACTTAATTATCATACAATAAGTTGCACAATATACAGTAGGGCCCTAGGGGGACGTAAAACCATAAACTAAAATAGTGGTATAAGAACGAGGTCACGAACACAGGATAGGCCTAGGGACTAGGGAATCGCTGGGGCTATGCTGTACTAACGAGAGTTACGGAGCAGCAGGCCCACGGGATGCGTGTGCAGTGTGTTTACACACACGCGAGTTACCATAGAGTTATAATGGGAACGAAAGAATTGGAAACTAGTTCTTTTAGGTCACTTCCAGATGGACTAGGAGAAAGCTAATGAAAACTAGGACACTAGGATAGTTATTGCCCACAGGAGCACCGGAGTACTCGCGTTACCTCACCCACAGGAAGCGGGTGCATAGGTGTCAAAGTGTGTCGGGTTTCGTCGCTGAATCCTATGGAGCCCTGGAGATAGATGCTGCAGGTGACCAGGAGATAAGTGTCCGGGTGGATCCAAGGGCGGATCGAGGATGAAGAGTACCTGAAAGCAGAGGGGACAGAGTCTGGGTCACTAGCCAGTGACCAGGAAGGAACCAGGCGATGTCGCAAAGCAATCAGGTGATGTTGTGAAGCTTGACTCTGCAGCCACGTGGACCAGGAGGCGTCGACGATGACCAGGAGCTGGATACGGACTGTCTCACGAAGGATCTCGCTGTTGGCGGCTTTGGCTTCCGGATTGGAGGATGTCGTATGCCACCCCTGGCTGGCCATCCAAACTGACACAACTGGCTGATCACTCAGCTGGGGCAAGGTTGTGCAATCACCCCTTGCTTAGGTATAGTATTCCTATACCTACCATTATATATAGACACATGAAACAAGAGGGTCAGGTTTAGCACAATCCTAACATGTAAGTATATAGGGGAAGATTAATAAATCTCCTGGTTATTTCTCAATAAACAAAAGTTTTTCCAATGACATTGATGGTTGGACAACGGAGTTCAGTTTCTCATATTCTTTATTCAAAATTCCATAGGAGTAAGCTTGACAAAAAGACAGCCGACACGTGTTTCGTCAGTACTAGGGGTAAGTACTAAAGACTTTTTCAAGGCTAGGCAGGATGAAGAATAACGTCATGTGTCGCATAAGGGCTTGTCCAAACAGGAAGATATAAAAATGGAACTGTTTCTATTGTATAACGATCATATACCAACCTATTAATGACAAATGGTAGGTTTCCTTTGAGTGTGTTTGTTCACCTGGCTCTGCACTGGGACTCTTTAGTCTTATTTATCTCTACGTGTGTTGGTGGACGTATGGCTATCCAAGGGCCACTTAAGGGGTGATATGCAATTTAGTTGATCTATTGCCTATCCACCATGGGTATCTTGGTAACCGTTGTAGGATTTATTGTCAAAATTTGTGTATAGTAAATTATGATTGTTACTTGAACGAATTATTTCTGTATTCCTAGCCCTGAAGAGTTGTGGACTATTGTCTTTCCACAATGAAACACGTGTCGGCTGGCTGTATATACAAATTAAATCCATCTACCTAATCAATAAACAGACGTGATCAAGCAAAACGAACCAACCGCCTGGACTACAATATTTGTTTTCTATGGGAATTGTGATCATTGTATCTATGAATTTATATGTGTGCGCGGGTTCCCTATTGAGTGTTTAATTGTGTAGTTTTGCTATACAGATTAAGGGGTTTTGAGGGTGTCCCCTTCCTGCTGCACCATCTGATTGAGCTTCATTATTACAATCTTACGTTAATAGGGCTAGTGCGCCTTTCTTTCTTCCTGGATACTAAAACCCGTCTCTGACTACATACTGTTAGTCCAGTGTAGTCCCAGCGATTCCCAAGGCCCTAGGCCTTTCCATTGTTCGTGACGTGGTTCTTATACCACTATTTTAGTATATGGGTTAGCGGGCCACCAGGGCCTATCCATAGTGTGCAACTTATTGTATATTATATTGAGTTACTTGTTATGCGCTTGTCCTACTGTTCTCATAAAGAGTTCAGAGGATTGATTTAGAAATAATTACATATATATTTTGAATATATAACCTGTGTGGTGTCCTTTCATTTGGTATTGAAGGATTGCATATGGTAAAACAGCTGGCTTCACATAGCCTCTTGAGTTTAGCCTAAGACTGCTTTTGTCCATGCTACCCCTAGGATAGCTGGTCTATAAGGTTGACTTTACAACCATCACCATAAGGGTTGTTTGGACTGGTGCAAGGTGCTCACTACAATAGTGAACATCATATACCAGGCCAACTTCTCACAACTCTCACCTAATGTCTGGTGGGAGGGAGACTTTTCTTCCTCCCCAATACTCTCTGTCTGAGTGGAGTGATCCATAGTTTCAGGCTTCACAACACTAAAATCTAAACCTCTTCAGGGAAGTCTGCCTGAGCTTGGGTTGTGACCATCACAGCCCTTCCCACCTCTTTAGGAATGAATTCTGCTTGAGCTGGGGCTGTGGCCATCACAGCCCCACTAACCGTTTCTGGAAGGCCTACCATTTTGGAATGGGTTTCTTGTTCTACCCAAGCCCAGGCTGAGATCTCTAGATCATTTCCCAGTAGACAATCTACAGGCACGTTTGTAGACACTGCCACTCTCTTTGGGCCAGTGACACCTCCCCAGCTGAGATTTACTACTGCCATGGGATGATCTTTCTGCACTCCATCAATGTTGGTCACCTGATATGTGAACCCAGGTAAAAGTTGTCCTGAGGGGACTAGACTGTTAGTCACCATAGTGATGCTAGCCCCTGTGTCTCTATAGGCTTCAACTTTCTGGCCATTGATGATGGACTCCTGTCTGTACGTGCCCAAAGTGTTGGGACAAGCGGAAAAGTTGGCAAACCCCATGCCATCCTCACAGACTAGAGTTTCTTGGTTAGAGGACCTGGTTAGGCCAGAGTCCCACTGAGTTCCCCAATTATACCCAGCCACATGTTTGGGGGCACTCCCACCACCTGGGGATTACTACTAATAGTAACAGGAGGTCTGGGAGTAATATTTGGTGGAATGTTTTCCTTATTGTTGGCCTTTGGGCAACTACTGACAGTCTTCCTGTGGCCAGGCTGTTTACAGACATGGCAATAAGGTTTCTTTTGGTTAGAGGAAGTGTTTTGGGACCCACCCCCACCATTGGAGTTTTGGGACCCTGTAGAGGACTTGTCTTTTGATTTATCCCCACCTTTCTCTTGAGGCTTGGTAGAATCTTTCTTCTGGTCACCACCCTGATTTTCAGGCCTAATCCTGGTTCTGACACATTTGTCTGCCCTCTTACCTAATTCTTGTTGAGAGGTCAGATCAGAGTCCACCAGGTGCTGGTGTCGAAGCTGGTTTTGACAATTACTAAGGATCTGCTCCCTCATAATCAAGTTATACAATCCTGTAAAGTCCTGTACTTTGCTGCCCAATAACCAGCCCTCCAGAGCCTTAGTAGCACAATCTGCAAAACCAGTCCAGTCCCGAGTCTGTGTCTTCTGGGTATCCCTGAACAACAACCTATATTGCTCAGTGGTTAAGCCAAACCCATCAATTAGAGCACTCTTCAGGGCTGAGTAGTTTTTAGCATCCTCATCACTAACTGTGAGCTAGAGAGCTTATCTCTACCTTTTTCTGAAAAAGAGAGCCACAAGATTGCTGCCCACTGACTTTGGGGTACCTGCTGTACTTTGCAAGCCCTCTCCAAAGCAGTTATCTATTTGTGGATGTCATCCCCATCTTTGTAGGGGGGCATAATCCTACTTAGGTTTCTATTATCATAGGACCTATCTTTATCCTTAGGGATATTGCTGCCACCAGTGGAATCTAATCCACTTAACTTTTGCTTTCTTGCAAGACCAAGTTCTGCCTGGGCTAGGGCAAGTTCTTCTCTCTCAATCCTGAATTGGACTTCCCTCATCCTAGCCTGGTGTTCTCTTCTCTGAGGAGAAGTCATTCCCCTCTGAGAACCCCTTGAAGCATTGGAGTGGAGAGACTCCCTGGAGTGGGATCTTTCCCTCCTATACCTCTGGTTAAACCCACTTGAAGGCCTGAATGGGGCTGTCCCATTCTCAGCCCCAAATAGGCTTAGGTTAGCCTGGCTAAGTCTCCTAACTTGGGCCTGGCTGTCTACCTCTTCCCCAGAATCGTCCTCCTCTACATCTTTCTCATCATCTATGGTGGTAAGATCAGGGGCATCTTCTGTGGAGGGTATACCCTCCTCTGTACTACCTGAAGGGCCTGGGTTAGAGGCCTTAAGGACATCAGAACCTTCTAGGTGTTCTATCAGGTGCTGAAGGGTAGGGTTAGAACCCTGTTTCAACCTCCTTGTGGTACACAAGTGTCTCAGCTCATGGAAGTTGAGCGCATCATATCTAGAAGGTGCCCTTGGAGGGTCACTTCCCACAGGGAGAGACACAGTAGGCTCTGCTGTGGTAGACATGATCTAGTGAGGTGTGGTGTGTGCACCTACCTACACTAAGTGTTTCCTACTAAACCTCTCCAGGAGTTGTAGTCAGGGTGTGCTAAGCCCTTTGGTCTACAACAACTAAGTTCAGTAGAACTTAAGTATTATAAGTCTTGTTATATGTACCTTATAGGTACCTAATATGATATTTCACATGATATCTTAAGATTACAATTGGTAAAACAACAGCAAGCTCTTATCCCAACCGCTGCACACCAATGTGAGAATTTGGCCTGGTATATGATGTTCACTATTCTAGTGAGCACCTTGCACCAGTCCAACCAGCCCTTATGGTGATGGTTGTAAAGTCAACCTTATAGATCAGATATCCTAGTGGTAGCATGGACAAAGCAGTCTTAGGCTAAAACTTCAGAGAGCATGTGAAGCAAGCTGTTTTACCATATGGAACCCCTTGAATACCAAATGAAAGGACACCACACAGGTTATATATAAAATATATATGTATTTATTACTAACACAACCCCTCTGAACTCTTTATGAGGTCAGAGGCACAAGCACATAACAAGAAACTTAATTATCCTACAATAAGTTGCACAATATACAGTAGGGCCCTAGGGGCACGTAAAACCATATACTAAAATAGTGGTATAAGAACCACGTCACGAACACAGGATAGGCCTAGGGCCTAGGGAATCGCTGGGGCTACCCTGTACTAACGAGAGTTCGTGAGCAGGAGGCCCACGGGATGCATGTGCAGTGTCTTTACACACACGCGAGTTACCCTAGAGTTATAATGGGAACAAAAGAATTGGAAACTAGTTCTTTTAGGTCACTTCCGGATGGACTAGGAGAAAACTACTGAAAACTAGGACACTAGGATAGTTATTACCCACAGGAGCACCGGAGTACTCACCTAACCGGACAGATGCGTTGAGCAGGAAAATGCAGAAGGGCCCCACGCAGAACTCATGGAGTGTGGAGGGCTGATCTTCGGTGCAGATGATGCTCGGGCTGGGTCTTCTCAATCCCCAATGCACAACTTCGAGGGTGCCTCAGAAGCTGCACAAGTAGCAAGGAGCAGGATTTTCAAGATGGCCGGTCCCACGTCTCTCGTCGCCTCCACGGTTCTCGGCTTTGCAGGGACTGTGGATCGGGGTCAGAGAAGTCTGAAAGTCTGGCTCTCGTTGGACTATGTGCTCGGGCCCTGGCAGGAGCATCGACAAAGTAAACCGCTTATCGCCAGATGGTGCCTATTTGCACAGGGTGGTCACTCCTTGACCACAAGGGAGATTCTTCAGTCTTCTAGTTGCAGTAGAATATCGTAGGTCCAGAGTTTCGTTACTAGATTCAGTTCAGGATAAATCTAAAGTCTCTAGACTCAGCTCCTACCTATATACTAATCTGAGGGGCTGGATTACCTGCTAGGTCCCTCCTATGGGTGGGATCAGGGAAGGGGGTGGTTACACCCCTTTCCCTTTTGTCCGATTTCGTGCCAGAGCTGGGGCTGGAGTGCCCCAGCAACTGGTTTGAACCGGGCTATGCATGGGACAACTTGTGCCCTCATTTCATTCAGCCCTCCCTGACCCAATACACTATGGCCTGTCTGGGGTGGTGCTAGCACCTCCCAAGACAGGAAACCTATTGCCCAAGCCTCCCTCGCTGGAAGGACTCCCAGCAGCAGGTAAGACTTGTGTCTGTGGCAGCAGCATCCATTTTGTGATGCTGAAGCTCTGGTTAACTTTAACCGAATTAACAGGAACAACATGTCTTCTCCCTCTAGAAGAGTGGAATGCTACCCCCGTCGCCAGAACTGGTGAGGGGGTAGTATTCCAAAGCGTATGACACCTTACACGACATGTTTTGATAAAGCCAAACCAAAGTTAGCAATAACCGCGAGGATTATAATGCACTTATGAGTATATGGTATGGCTATATCATAGAACAGCTATAAGGACATGGTTGCAAAAGCTGCAGACAGGCTCAGCTCATGCTAGAGCCTCATCTCACATAAAACCAAGCACTCTGCCTTCAGGATTGTTAAGGCCTGCCATAGGAGTGACTTATAGGTATATATGTGTCTATATATAATGGTAGGTATAGGAATAATATACCTAAGCAAGGGGTGATTACACTACCTTGCCACAGCTGAGTGATCAGCCAGTTGTGTCAGTTTGAATGGCCAGCCAGGGGTGGCATAAGATATGCTGCAGCCCCTGGTAGGCCTTGGGTGCAACTATGCCCTGGGTACCTATGGTACACTGAACAGGGACTCACAAGAGTGACCCAATATCCAAATGCAGATGTACCTAAAGTACATGGAGTCCATTTTACAGTGAAAGCAGATAGCCTGGGGCCCTGATTAGCAGGATCCCAGGCCAACTAAGTCGAAAACCAGCTAAACACTAGGCAAATAAATCGGGGGTAACCATAGTCAGGTATCCACCTTCCTACAAGGGGTTTTAGTCTTCCCATACCTCGATGAATGGTTGTTGAAGGCGGGCTCACCCCAGACTACTGCCGATCTCCTGCACTCGCTGGGATTCTCCCTCAACGTGCCAAAGTCACACCTGTGCCCCTCTCAGAAGCGCCTCTTCATTGAAGCTTTTCTGGACTCGGCGCAGTTTCGAGTTTATCCTCCCGAGAGGTGGGTTCGGGATATTCAGGCTCTGATTCCAATCTTGCAGCCTTTATCATGAGTTTTCCGTCAGGCTGGCGCAGCAGCTCCTGGGGCTGATGGCCTCCTGCATCCTGCTGGTACATCACGCCAGGTGGCGGAAGCGGACTCTGCAGTGGGACCTGAAGTTCCAGTGGGCACAGCATCAGGGCAACCTGTCCGACCACGTCTTGATCTCGGAGGGTGCTGCAAGACAGTTGCAGTGGGGGCTCATGGACCGCAATTGGGTCAGCGGCAGATCCCTCTTCCTTCCCCAACCAGAGAACGTAGTGGTGAAAGATGCGTCCCTCCTGGGATGGGGGGGCACATGGGAGAGGCGGAGATCAGAGGCCTCTGGTCTCCGGCAGGGTCCCGGCTCCATATCAACCTTCTGGAGCTGCGGGCGATCCGACTTGCACTGAAGGCATTCCTTCCCTCTTTCCGGGGAAGAGTAGTGCTGGTGTTCACGGCAACACCTCCGCCATGTGGTACTGCAACAAACAGGGCGGGTGGGGTCGTGGACCCTGTGTCAGGAGGCTCTGCGCCTCTGGAAATGGCTGGAACACCAGGGCGTTACCCTGGTGGTTCAACACGTGGCAGGTTCCCTGAACACTAGGGCGGACAAACTCAGCTGCCAGTGCATGATGGATCACGAATGGTGTCCGAACTCGGACGTGGCGCAAGGTCTCTTTCAGCAGTGGGGAGAGCCTTGGTTAGATCTATTTGCCACCGAAGGGAATGCGCAATGTCATCAGTTCTGCGCGTTGGAATTTCCAAGGCGGCTCTCGCTCGGAGACGCTTTTCGTCGCAAGTGGAGCTGCCGTCTGTTGTACGCCTTTCCGCCTATACCACTTCTGCCCAGAGTGCTGAAGAATATCCGACCCGACTGGGCCCAAGTCATCCTTGTGGCTCCGGACTGGGCACAAAGATACTGGTATCCCGAGCTACTCAGCATGTCAGTTGATCCCCCAATTCGTCTGCCTCTTCGGGAGGACCTTCTGTCACAGCAGCAGGGGACAGTCCTCCACCCGAACCTGTCCAGTCTCCACCTACATGCGTGGAGATGGAGCGGCGACAGTTGAGGCCATTTGACTTGCCTCCTGAAGTCTGTGATGTGATTCTGGCAGCCAGGCGTCCCTCCACAAAAATGGTATACGCCTGCAGGTGGAACAAATTTGTGGCATGGTGCACAACAATGGCTGTGGATCCACTTTCTGCCCCCTTTCAGAGGTTCTCCTCTTCCTTCTTTCTCTTGCCCAGCAGGGCTGTGCTTTGGGCACTATCAAAGGCTATCTCTCGGCCATTTCAGCCTTCTTAAGGCTTCCTTTTCAAGTCCCCTGTTGTAAATAGATTTTTGAATGGCATCACACACATGTTCACTCCTGTTCCTTTTGTGATGCCTCAGTGGGACTTGAACCTAGTACTTACTTATCTGATGTGTGCTCCCTTTGAGCCACTTCATAATTGTCCTCTTCGTCTTCTGACTCTTAAAACTGCTTTCCTGGTTGCCATCACCTCTGCCAGAAGAGTGAGTGAGCTCTAGGCTTTGTCTTCTAAGCCTCCTTTCCTCTCTGTCCATCCAGACAAAATTGTTCTGAGGACTCGTCCTTCTTTTCTGCCCAAGGTGGTTACAGCCTTTCACATCGGGCAGTCCATCACTTTGCCCACCTTCTTTCCGCCTCTGCATCCCTCGAAAAAGAAGAGAGCCTCCATCGTCTGGACCCAAAACGTGTGCCCTCCTTTTATCTAGACCGGACACGCCAGTTCCTGGTGGAGGACCAGCTCTTTGTTGGTTACGTGGGCGCTAAGAAGGGACGGGCGGTGCCCAAGTGGACCATCTCTCGGTGGGTCGTTTTGTGCATCAAGGTCTGTTATTCCTTGGTGAAAAAGGAGCCTCCTGTGGGCTGGGCGCCCATTTGACTCGGGCCACATCGGCTACTACTGCCCTGGGTGGGGGAGTCCCCTTGCAAGACATCGGTCAGGCAGCTACGTGGGCCTCGCTGCAAACGTTTGCTAAGCACTACTGCCTGGACAGCCAAGTCCCGAGAGATGGCTTTTTTGGCCGTTCCATTCTCCAGGACTTCCTGGTGTGATCTTGGTTCGCAGACCCACCACCGGGGTTGGTATTGCTTGGGTATCTATTCTAAGGTAAGGAATCTAACACGAACGTGTTTCTTTCAGATGCACAAGTTACTTACCTTCGGTAACGATATATCTGTAAGAAACATTAGTTAGCGTTAGATTCCTTACCGCCCCACCCATCCTCCCCGTTCTGCGAACCAATATCTAGGGTTAAGGTATCTCCCTTTGAGGGCCCTAGTTTCATGGCACCCGTGTCGTTTTCTTGCATGGCTCTGCGTTCCTGGCGTGGAAAGCTATGTACAGAACTGAGTACTCCGACAACATTATTCCAGGGATCACGATGCCGACGACGGACGTGGAGCCGCAGACGACGCCCACCGACGCGCATGGGTACTGCTGACAAAAACTTTCCAGATACAGTCTGACATCTGGGAATATTCTAAGGTAAGGAATCTAACACTAACTAATGTTTCTTACAGATATATTGTTACCGAAGGTAAGTAACTGGTGCAAGGTGAGTAATCCGGCCCATTACCTTTAGCTGTGGAGTGTGCCAGAATGACATTTGCGTCCTTAGGGCAGTTATTGCGTGCGTGCCATTGCCATCTAGTAAGTCATGTGCATGCGCAGTGAGTCAGCAAACTATTTGATTGTGAATATATTGTATAGTGTGGTGTATTGCTGGTTCTTGCGACATTTCGCCCTAGCGCTCTCTCAGTCCTGCTTTTAGAGAAGCGTGAAGCTGGAACTGACCGTGAGAGAATCCTTCCTCATACGCTAGTGTCAGGAAAGGGGTCAACTGTCCATCCCTGTATAGGACTCTCAGTGTTTGTATTCCTACTGTTTCCCATGTGAAGAGCTCCGCACTGGTAACATTGTGTGAGAAGTTCGCCTGCTATATGATGTCCACTATTCTAGTGGGCACCTTGCACCAGTCCAAACGACCCGTATTGATGGTAGGTTATAAGGTCAACCTTATAGAACGCTATACTAGTGGTAGCTGTGGAGAGCAGCCTTCAGGCTAAGACTTGGAGATAAGTTAAGGAAGTTGTTTTACCAATTATAATCTCTTGAATGATCAAATGAAAGCACACCACACAAGTTATATATCAAATATATATGAATTTATTCTAAAAACGACCCCTCTGGACTCTTTATGAGGTCAGAGGTAAAAGTACAATACAAGGAACTTAATTAGCATACGATAAGTTGCACAGTATACGTTATGCCCTAGGGGCCTCACAAACCATACACTAAAATAGTGGTATAAGAACGACGTGTGAGTTAGAAAGTAGGCCTAGGGCCTGTGGAATTGCTGGGGCTGCCTAGAACCACCAAAGTTTAGGTTGTAGGGGGCCCACGGGAGACGTGTGCAGTGTCTAATCACAGCTGCGGGTTACCATTGGCTTTCTAGGGAGAACAAACAAGTTACAAATTTACAATTTAAGGGCACTTCTAGGTGAACTACGATGGAACCCTTTTAGACTAGGACACTTCGAGAGTCAAGACCCACGGGAGCACCGGAGTACTCGTGTTACCTCACCCAGGGAAGCCGGATGCATAGGTGTTTTTTGTGACCAGAGAAAAAGTGTCCAGGTGGATCAGAGATTTGAAGAACCTGAAAGCAGAAGAGACAGAGTCTGTGTCACTAGCCAGTTACCAGGATGGCGATGGGAAGATGCCAGCCGATGTCGGGTGATTTCAGGTAAAAAGGTGAAGCTTGTCTCTTCAGCCACGAGGACCAGGATGCCTCGACGACAACCAGGAGCTGGATTCGAGCTTTCCCACAAAGGATCTAGTTGACTGTGGTGTCGGTATCCGGATTGGACTCAACAAGCCTTGCCAAATACAATCCACGCAAGATGTCAAGATGGGATTCGGTGCAGACCAGTAAGGTCTGAGGAACTCCTCCTTTGAAGAAGATTGGGAGCAAGCCTGGAGCAACCAGGAAAGCTAAAGAAAGTGAAGATTGGTCTTCATGGGGCTTACTAGCCAATGGACTAGGAACAGCAAAGACGCGTTGAGCTAAAATGCACAAAGCGGGTCCACGGGACACTCGTGGAGTGTGGGCCTCTGAGCTTTGGTGCAAAAGTGCTCGGGCATAGGCTTTAAATACCCCAATGCACAACTTTTGGATTCTTCGGGAAGTAGGTACAGTAGCAAAAACGCAGGATGTGCAGGAGTTCCAGTCCCACGTCTCTTGTGTCCGTCACAGGTCTCAGCTTTGCTGGGAGCGCAGGTCAGCATCAGAGATGTCTTGAAGTCTGTGTCCTGTGTCGCAGATTCTTCGGGATCTGGCGGGAGCCTCGAAAATGCAGACTGGCAAAGATGCCTGTTTGGAAAGGGTGGTCACTCCTTAACCACAAGGGAGATTTCTTCCGTCTTCCAGTCGATATGAAATGTTGAAGGTCCAGGAATTATGTATCAGAGTTTCATCCAGGGTAATCTAAAGTCCTAAGGGTTGGGCTCTATACTTATAGCAAGTTTAGGAGTTGGACTAACTCTAAGTTCCCTTCTATAGGTGGACCTGGGGAGGGGGTGGTTACACCCCCATCCCCTTTGTCCAGTTTCGTGCCAGAGCTGGGGCTGAGTGCCCTAGCAACCGGTTTGAACTGGGAAATGCATGGAGCACTTTGTGGGCTCCAGGCAGTGTCTGAAAAGCATTCACTGAATGCAACCCACCCTGCCCCAATACACTAAAGCCTGTCTGGTGAGGTGCTGGCACTTCCCAGGACAGAGAACCTATTGTGCAGGACTCCCCTGCCCGAGTTTCGTCCAGCAGCATGAGGGAAGACTTGTGTCTGTGGCAGCAGCATCCATTTTGTGATGCTGAGGCTCTGTTGACCTTTAACTGGGTTTACCAGTAACTACACGTCTTCTCCCTCCGGAAGGGTGGAATGCTACCCCGCCGCCAGAACTGGCAAGGGGGGTAGTATTCCAAAGTGTTTGACACCTTACACGACATGTTTGATAAAGCCAAACCAAAGTTAGCATTAACCGCGAGGATTATAATGCACTTAAGAGTATATGGTGGTATGGCTATATCATAGAACAGCTATAAGGAGATGGTTCCGAAAGATGCAGAGGGGCTCAGCTCATGCTAGGGCATCCTCTTACTCAAAAACAAGCACTCTGCCTCCAGGATTGTCAAGGCCTGCCATAGGAGTGACTTATAGGTTAATATGTGTCTATCTCTCTCTCTCTCTCTCTCTCTCTATATATATATATATATCTAGGGGTAATATATATATATATATATATATATATATATATATATATATATATAGATAGATAGATAGATAGATAGATAGATAGATAGATAGATAGATAGATAGATAGATAGATAGATATAGGTATACTATATCTAAGTAAGCGGTGATATCACCACCTTACCCAGGCTGTAAGTACAGACCTGTGGTGTCAGTTTGGAAGGCTAACTAGGGATGGCACAATACATGCTGCAGCCCCTGGTAGGCCTAGGGTGCACCTGTGCCCTGGGTACCTAAGGTACCATATACAAGGGCTCACAAGTGTGCCCCAGTAACCAATCTGTTATGTACCTAAAGTACAAGGTATCAATTTAGAGCGAGTACAGCTAGGCTGTGGGCCTGATTTGCAGGGCCACAGCCATACTAAAGTCGAATAACCAGTGAAACACAGCAAAATGTGGGGGTAACCATAGGAAGCAGACCCTACTCTCCTACAACATGTTTTTGCCCTCTCTGAGTACCCAGTAGTGGGAGAGCAGGTGCATATGGGGTGCAGTTTTTGGTAAGAAATAAGGTGTGCTTGAAGCATCTACGGGCCACTGCTAACACTAGTTACTTTTGGGCCTTGTCCCAGCTTCCAATGTGGAATAGCCGCAGAATGGATGAACTCGACCAGGCCTGATGCTGCGTTACCGTGTCCTGCATATGTTGGCCGCTCATCCATCTGGCGTTCACTGGAGTAAAGCTGCCAGATAGTAGTGTTCCATTTGAGACAGGAAGCATCGTTTACAACGCATACAATTCATCGCATGCCTTTACAACGCAAGTTGTTACAACGACTTGCTTTAGGGGGCAGAAGGTGTTGGATTTGTTTGATTTTCAATCCAAGACCTTCCCTAGTGTTGCACAGACTGGAGTTGGAATAGTAAATATTACTATTCCAAACTCCAGCGCCCCCCTACAGCAAGTCGTTGTAACGACTTGCATTGTAATGGCTTGCAATGTAACAAAGCTTCTTTGTAACAACTAGCTTTGTAATGGCATGCGTAGAAAATGCATGCGTTGTAATGAGTGCTATTCATGTGAGCCACCACAAGTCCCCATTGGTCCACTGGAAGATACAGTTTGGATATTACAACTTGGCAAAAAGAACCATTCCAGATGAACTTGCACATCACGCTTCCGAGGGGGCAAAACATTGGTGGATTAATGTAAATCGGTAAATTTGCAAAGGAATATAACAACTTGGGTAACATCACCATTTTCAGGTGAGTAATCTGGCCCATTACCGTTAGCAGTAGAGTGTGCCAGAATTACATTTGTGACCTTATGGCAGTTATCTCGCGTGTGCCATTGCCATCTTGTCAGTCCTCAGCACGATGGTATATCCTGATACCAAGATAGTGGAAAACTATCTGGTTGCCAGCGGATTTGCTGGCTGGCAATGGCTAGCCCTGAGTCTGTGATAGAGGGGTTAAAGAGGTACAGGCATGATTTGGCCCAATTGACTCTGAGGCCTTATTATTATTATTAATTATGAAATAATATTTTGTATATAGTGCTGTCTACCACATTTTGTGTGTTCTTAATACCATAAATAACAAATATTACTATTGGAAATGTAGTTTTACTATCGCTGGAATGAGGAAAGGCTTGATTATCCTTGAGAGGAGTGGACATGTGATCTACATAGTTGGTCTGGCCTTCAGGGCAGTCTGCAATTGTCACGAGGGTTATTCTCATAAACCAGTACGTAGGCAAATTTTTTGGGGGGCTGTTTTCTGGTCTAGTTGTTCAGCGCATTTAGTAACTTATACGTTTACATCTTACCAGCGTTTCATTACAAATTCAAAACTGCCTCTATTTCCAGAATGTGTTCCAGTTTTTAGGTCTAACAACGGTGCATGGGCTCTCACTTGCAAGGGATATTGTATACAAGGGGCTGCCAGTCCTGTCTTTGCCTATCATTCATTGGTTTCATCATCACTCTTATTTGCTAACTTCCAATTGGCGACTGTCTGCCCGATACACTTTCTCTTCTTTTGGCTGCAGCATGGCCAAGGTACTGAGTGCTTCAGCGTGATTGCTGCCCTTCCGCTGATCGCAGAGTGATTGAGGTGTTTCTATTTTTTCTTTTTCTTCTGTCGTTCTTTGTCCTTGTTGCATTTTCATTCCCTCCAATGTTGACCATGTAGCTTCTTCCCTTCCACTCCCCGCTGTCTGTGTTGCTTCTTCCCTTCTCACCCCAATCCCCTGTTCTTTGTTACTATTTCTTCCTCCCACTCTTTTGTCTGTGTTGCTTCTTTCGCTTCTACCCTCCCGTTGTCCATATTTAATATATGAACAAAAAAGTGCCATGGTGCATTTATTTGCACCGTTGACCTTTAACTCCCAGCCTCCTGCTTGTTATCAGTGGTTCCTTGTTCCTTAGTTGCCTGTGTTGCTCACCCTGACCCACCAAAAGAAATAAAAAAGCATTTGCAATGCAATAGGTCTCAAATTACTGAACGTTTGAGCTATTGGTGTTGCAAATAATGTTTGTTGGATTTCTTTTTTGTAAAAAAATATCCCATCAGTAACATAAGTAATAAAAAAAATATGGAAAGAAACAGTGCATTACCACAGGCTGTTACTAGGTGTCCCTGTGGAGTTGTAAAAGGGCCTCTACTTGCCACATAAGATACTGCATCCTTAATGCAATTATAAAAAGAAAGATTGCAACTGAGCCTATGTTTCCATTGTTTGTATTCCTTTGGTACTGCTGGGATATTAATTGATAAAAATACAATCTAACAAACATTATCATTTGCAATACCAATAGCTAAAAACTTTCACTAATGCAAAACCTATTGCATTTCAAATGCTTGTTGTCAATAGTAGCCAGGACCTTGTCCAAAAGTATTATCTTTTCGGACTATGCCATAGTATATATACGTTAGGATGCCCACTTGGCTGCACTGTTTCCAGCAATGACGGTCCCCTCAAGGTCTCCCCTGTGCCACCCTGGCTTGGGTGTAGTACAAGTAATAAGTTATCTCAAGGAACATCTCTTTGCCGCTGTTCTGCGAGGTGAGGCTTTAGCCCTGTGCTGTATGTTATGCCACTCCTTAGATGAGAATTCCCGCTCACATTCCATCTCCCACCGACGCTGCACCAGTGTTTTAGTCTGAATGGTCGGAGTAAGAGGGAACACATAGATGCCGGAGAGAATAGGTTTATCAGATGGGTGAGTAAATAGCCATTTCTCAAAATGTGTAAGGTGACGGCTAGCATGGGGATAATGTATTAGGCTGGAGAATCCAGTGTCAGAGTGCTAAGTATTTCCAATAAGCCGGTGGGGGTAGATTGTAGTTAGAGCAAAGTTGGGGAAAATTCATCATACCATCAACATCTAAGAAATCACCCATTCTCTTATAATTTGCCTCCTGCCATTTAAAGTATGGGCCCCACTTTGCTGCCGGAAAGAAGTCTAGATTCCCATTGGCGTGAAACATGCAAGGAGAGACGATGTGTCTCTTGTACTCCATCCCACACACCCACCATAGCTCTGGTGACTGGTGAAATATAAACCACTGGTGGGTGGTGTGTTGTGGGAAGCCATGGGACCTTCCATATGGGAATCCCAGCAATTGCCTGGTCAATAAAATGCCATTGTTTCTCAGAGCTGGTCCTATACCATTCTATCATGTAGCACAAATGTGCCGATTGGTAGTCCCTTTCCAATGTGGGATTCCCAACCCCCACTTCAGCTTGATGCAAATATGCCTGCTTTCGAGCCATGGATGCCCTCTTCCCCCCAAATGAAAATGTGCATACGGTGTTGCCATTTATTTAAGACTTGTGCCGGGGGTTGCAACGGCAAGGTTTGCATAACATAGGGAATTCTAGAGAGCAAGGTTATCTTAATGGCCACCAGTCTGTGAGGAAAGGTATGCCCAAGCAGTAATCAGGAGTCCAAAGTAATTTTCCAGGGCTATGCAGTCGGTCATGGGGTATATTTGAAGCACCAAATAGGTAACCCCTTGAGTAGCCCAGTAAAAGGAGAACATAGTGGGTGGTAGAACATCTTTCTCTCTAGGGAAGATTATACGGCAGGCCCAGGTCTTTTGCAAGTTAATTTTAAACCCAGATGCTCTCCTGAATTTTTCCATTTCTCGTGGGGGGGAGGGGGCAGAGAGGTGAAGGGCTGGATCAGTGTTAATATAACATCATCAGAGTAGAGAGACACTTTGTGCTCTCTGCCTCCCCTATTGCTGTCCTCTATAGAACCGTGTAGACAAATCCTTTCATCAAAAGGCTCCATATAAAGAGCAAAGAGTAGCGGAGATAAGGGACATCCTTGTCAAGTGCCACGTAACACCCGAAATGGTCAAGACAGTACTCTATTAACTTTAACTCTAGCTTCAGGAGCCACACAGTTGTAGCCTATCCAGCTCCAGAATCTCTCTCCCAACCCAAATTGAGCTAGAACTAGGTGGCAATAGGGCCAATGAACTCTATCAACGGCCTTTATGGCATCAACTAACAGGAGAAGGGTGAGCCTTTGGGATCATTGTGTTTTGTCAAGGAGATGGCGGAGGCACTTAGTGCTGTCACAATTCCTCTCCGGAATGAAACCAGATTGATCAGGGTCAATGAATACCTGCATATATGGCTTTTAGGCGGGATGCGAGAATGCTAGTGAAAATCTTTACATCCACATTCAGTAATGATATGGGACAATAGGGGGTACAGTACGTCGGATTCTTGCCCGGTTAAGGGAGAACCACAATCGTGGCCATTCGCATTGAAGCAGTAAGAGTTATGGAATCACTAAAGGAATTGTAGAGGCATGCCAAAAGGGGAGCGTGTGTGGCTACAAAGACTTTATAGAAGTCAGAAGTGAAGCCATACTCCCCTGGGACCTTTCCCAAGGGAAAGTTTTGAATAGCCAGAAGAACCTCGTCTCGTGATATCATTATCCAAATTGGATGCTTCAATTTCAGGGAGTTGGGGCACAAGGGAAGGCGATATATAAGCTGCTACATCATCGTCATTGAGTACCTCTGCAGTATATAAAGCGGAATTAAATTGTTCAAATTCTGCCACTATACGATCATCACAGTACACTGTGTTCCCCACGGAGTCCACAATCTCAGCAATTAGTTGTTGGAGGGTTTGGGCCTGGAGTTGGTGAGCAAGTAGACGACCGGCTTTATTACCACCGGCGAAGTATCTCTGTTTAGTGTGTAGAAGTGCATATTCCGCTGTGTCCATGTCTAACGCTCTTAGGGGTATATTCACAAGAACGTTTGCTAAACAGCACCAAATAATGCTAACACACCTTTACACATCGCAGCCTATTGCGGGAAAATAACCCAGTGTTAACGTGGAATTCACAATGTGGCGGTAGCATGCGATAAATTGCTGAAACCGGGGCCAATGTCCCCGATACACCCGCCTCGACGGAGATAAAAACACAAACCTCAACGCAAAAAAACATGCGATGGGCCAAAGCGCGATGAGGAAAACAGCGATAAGCAGCGCCAGGCCTGCAATACACACATGGCAGGCGGGAAAAATCACTATAAAAGTAGAAAAAACACTCAAACACAAACTGACCAATACACAAGCACCATGGAGGCAGCCGGATCAGACGAACACAACCCTACAAGCACCCCAGACGACCAGCCTGGGACCTCGGGGACAGGGAAGGGCAAGGACAAGAGGAAGAAGAAGAGGAAGTTCAGTCCGTAGTGAAACAGGATCCTAGTCACGGAGGTGATGGAACACCATCAACAACTGTTTGTCACCTCCCATGTGTCATTGGGAAACAAAAATGGGATATGGCGGTGCATCGTGGACAAGGTGAATGACGTCGGAGAGCACATGAGGACAACGGACGAGGGCAAGAGGCGATGGAGTGACATCAAGCAAAATACCAAGGAGAAACTCGCAGCCAACCAGAAGGCAGCAATGCAGACTGAAGGTGGGAGCCCAGCGCCACAGCTCGTGCTGGATGACATGGAGGAGCTGGTGTCGACAGTCATCAGTGTGGAGACTGTGTCCGGAGTTGGGGTACCAGACACTGCTCGACAGACCACAACACAATCGCAACAGGGTGAGTGACCACCATGTACTGGGGGGATGGGTAGAGATAGCCACAATGGCACAAATGCATAATCAAGCAGAGCACAGTGCACACCCATAATGACTCTGGGTCAAGGATCTGATCTACACACTGTCACAATGTACAATGCCATGCTGTCTGTATGTCAACATGTGCCATGCTGCTACATACATGTGGACACATTGTAATACACCATCACCCCTTCACATTGCAGAGGCACCGTCAACACCTCCTGCACAACAGTCCCAGCCACTCTTCACTGATGACGTCGTGTAGCTCCAATATGAACGTGCCCCGTCTCGCTGGGTTGGCCAACCATGCCAGTAATGCCCCAGATGTATCCCGATCCGCATGAGAACGTGCTACGGACTTTTTATAATCAAAGCAGTGCAGCCTTTCAACTTGGACCGCCACCTCCTCTCTCGCATCCACTAAGTCCTGGTGGCAATCGGGATGATTAGGCCTCTCCCTCTGTGCCTCCCTCAGCTTCTTATCTGCCTTCTCTAGGTCCTGCAACAGCATTCTCCGCACCCCCATCTTATTCGTAATACATTGCCCTCGTATTACACTTTTAAATGCGTCCCATTCCACTGCCAAAGAAGAGGCGGTGCCAGTGTTTTCCCGAAAATAAATATCGATCCCAGTCCCCACCATCTCGCGAAATACCTGATCTTCCAATGACTCTGATGGATACATCTGCCAGTGGATTCCTCACCTTGTGAATATCCCCTGCGCCAGCAGCATTCGGAATTTATTTGTAGCTCTCCACGACGACGAGGACAACGTCACAGAAGAATGGCTCCACTTGTGACTCCACTGACGTCACTGGAGCCATAAGAGAGCCTCGTGGGCGTGATGACGTCGACGCTAATGATTTTTCTTGGACTCTCCATGGTTTCACTTGCTACTTTGTGTTTCTGCTTGTATTTCTGGTCTTCTTCTTGTTTCCTTTTCGAGAATGTCGTCGAGGAAGTCCGGGTTCAAGCCATGCAGGGATGTGGAGGACACATGTCTATTACAGATCCACATGAAGATTGTGTTTAGTGCCTGTCATCGGATCACGACATTGAGGGATGTGCCTTCTGCAGAAAAATGAACCCGAAGGCATTGAAGGAAAGAGAAGCTAAACTCTTCATGGCGAAGATGAGGTAGGAGAAGAGAGGTAGAAGAAGGTCAAGATCTTGTTCGAGGTCGAGGTCTGGTGCGAAGTCGACGTCGGGGCATTCTTCTAGATCCAAGAAGCATAAGAAGAAGAAGAAGCACTCTTCAAAATATCATTCAGATAGAGATGCGGCGCCGAAGACGACTTCACCAGTTCCTCGATGTCGTAAAGACTTCGTGTCACCTTCTCCCTCGAATCAGGGTTCACCGGTAAGATCAGCTGTGCCTGTGACTTCTCCAGCTCTTTCCCCGACGCCCGCTCCATCCCCGACTTCGGCACATTCTCCGGCTCCGGAGGGAAAAGTTCCAGTGCCAGATGAGTTGTCGACTCCAATGGCTCCTCCGTTAGCGCCAACTGGCCCGAGTCCGGTAATGCCTGTGCCTGAGCCTTCACGAGGCGTTTATCCACCTTTCCCTGGCCCGGGGCAGGATCCATTGATTTATCTAAATGCGATGTATGGAGTATGGCTATGTACCCCTCTGGAGCACCTTCAGGTCCCATGGGTCCTATGGCATTTAATCTGGGGGTACCTCAACCCTATGCTCAGGCTCCCTTTATGCCATTTCTGCCAGTGGCTCCGTCTTGGAATTTTCCATCGCTGAAGACGTCGACGCCGTTCCCTTCTTCTCCGGCGCCTTCAGCTCGACCTCATTCGACGCAGGATGTGCTTCCGGATCCATGTTCGATGCCGGCTCCGGCGCCATCGGAGTTGTGTCCGGCTCCATTGACCCCGGTGCCGAGAATGAGACCTAAGAGAAAGGCTCAGAGGATTTTAGAAGAACAGAGGTATCGTTTGGAGGAAATGGAGGAAGTTGAGATTGAGGAGTCGGATGACTATTTTGTTGAACTGAACGAGGCAAGTGGCCTGGATATGTCTCCAGAATGGGAGCTTTCACCTCCTGCTGATGTTCCTTCAAAGGATGGCTGCAGAACTTTTAGACCTCCAGCTTCCCACGGCTGCATTTAAGTCAAATATCTTGACGGAAGTTCTTCATTCACCTTCTACTGTGGTGGAGCCTTTGCTACCATTCAATGATGCCATCACTGAGCCTGTAATGGACGTTTGGCGTAAGCCCTTTTTAGCTGGGGCAGTTTCCCGGTCTGTTGCCAGGAGATACAGGGCGGCTCCAGGGGACCCGTACTTTTTAACTTCCCATCCTTCTCCTGAGAGTCTGGTGGTTCAAGCTGCCTGTTCCAAAAGGTCTGCTGGGGCTTTTCCTCAGGTTCCTGGCGATAGGGAGTTGAAAACACTTGACCAGTCTGCAAAAAAGGTGTTTTCCTCTGCAAGCATGGCATTGAATTCCACAAATGCCACCTGTCTTTTGGTACGTTACATCCATGCCCTAATGGACTCTACAAAGCAATTGCCCCTAAATTGTCTGAGGAGGACAGACAGAATTTCAATGAGGTCTTGTCAGACACACAAGCGGCTGCTCGTCAGGTGATTCAAAGTGGTCTAGACACCAGAGACTCTGTTTCCAGGATCATGGGTTCTGCTGTCGCTACAAGAAGGAGTGCCTGGCTTAAATAGTCTGAGTTCTCCCCAGATGTTCAGGCAACACTTTTGGATCTTTCTTTTGATGGTTCAGGTCTGTTTGGAAAGAAAGCAGATGCAGCCTTTGAAAGGTTTAAGGACAGTAAAGCTACTGCCAAGTCTTTGGGCCTTCAGGATCTTGAACCTTTTTAAAAAAAGGAGAAGTTCAAGATGCTCCCCCTTTCGCAGGTTCTTCAAGTGTTGCAACAGGAAGATTGGATGGTGTCGATCGACTTGCAGGACGTGAACTTTTGTATCTCGATCCTGAAGTCGCACAGGAAATACCTCCGTTTTACAGTAGGGTCGCAACATTATCAGTTTGCGGTCCTCTCCGTTTGGACTTACTACTGCACCTCGAGTCTTCACCAAGGTGATGACAGTGGTGACAGCCCATCTCAGGAGATCGGGGATTCCTGTTTTACCCTAACTGGACGACTGGCTGATCAAAGCAGAGTCGCCAGAGAAGGTGCTTCATCATCTGCAGGTTACAACTCAGATGTCGTACAGATTGGGTTTCTCGATAAATGTGCCCAAATCTCACCTGGTGACCTCTCAGCGCAACCTGTTCATAGGGGCAGTACTGGACAATACTGTGTCGAGCATTCCCTCCTCCATAAAGGATTCTCGACCTTCAGGAAATGATTCCCTTGTTTTACAACAGAGCGGTCGTTCCAATACAATCCAAAAAGCTTTATTCAACTTATTTGGCCATAAAAGCACACAATTTACATATATAACAAATATACACGACTTCTAGATGCAATTCATAAAAGATCATTGCAAAATCAGTGTACACTTTCTAGGATGGAAATATAAGAATCACATAAAACAATATATACAATTTAAAATATTATATCAAAATGAGTTAGTTAAAACTTCACATATTTACTTTTAAACAAACTATCCAATTAAAAGGGAAGCAAATGGATACCCAAGCTTACATTACAGCAAGACAAATGTATGTAGTGGGCTATTCTCTCCTTGAGGGACTGTGCTCTAATTGTCCACACCCACCCCATAAATGTTGCCATGGTAAGAACTATCACTTCAGTTGTATCACTTCTAAGGATTCTTTCTGCCTCCTGTGCCCTTCTTGTCCTAAAAGTTTGCATATTGGAGACATCCAGATGCGCTGCGAGGCTCTATAACCGTTACATTCAAATAGAACATGGGCTAAAGAATTGTTTCCAAACTGGCACACCGGGCACAAAACATCACAGGATGTAGACCATTTGCTAGTATAAACCTTTATAGGCAGTGTACCAACCCTGAACTGGAAATATAATTTCTGCTCAAAGGGCTTTGCAATAATGTCCCAATATCGTTCTTACTCAGGGAAAGATTTACAGCACAAGAAACGGCCTGTAAGGGAGGATGACTCACAATTCCTCACCAGAACCGTGTGAGCCATTTCCAAGTATTTAACTTTCAGGATCTGCTTTGGAGGGAAGATAGTGTTCTCTGGATCTTCCCACAGCGAGCTCATACCCATACATAATAAGGTGGCTCTAAACTGTCTTAGCCATCTTATTTTACGTGATGTATCCACCCTGATTACATCTAGGAAGCCAGCCGCGTACTCTGCTAGCTCTGGGGTAGACCATAGTCTCCGCCAGTACAACAAGGGGCGCAATTTTGCAGTTTCTGCGATTGGCTTCTGCTCAATGTCAATAAACTATGGGCGTGTTGGGGTGCTCTGGGGTAATCTCGCTATATTCCGAGATGGTCAATTTGGCTAGGTTGTTATCACCCCAGAGTTCAGCACCATATACGGCAGAACTGATTACCTTCATGTTATATATCTCCATGGCGGGGCTGATTATCTTAGTAAAAGAGGTGTTATATTATTTTTGCAGTACCCCTGCCAGTTGCCGATGTTTCAATGATGCCAGATCAACGGGGCGTGGCTTGACCACCGAGTGAAATGGCTGCTTAACTCGGCGGCTCCGCCGACCAAGCTAATAATCCGACATTTATCCTAATATTTGACACTGCATCTCGGACCCACGGAGAGCCTGCCTGCCTGTGCGATCCTCCGGTCGACTCTCTGACAGAGCCAGCTGCATGGAATACAAGAAAACGGCTCCGCTGTCCGATAACTGACTGAGGGGGCGCGGCCTGCGCAAGGAGTCGAGCTGGGGACTGGATTTCCACCGAGGGAGAGGAGACCAGAGCGGCAGCTGCATTAAGAGCTGCCTCGGACCACCATTGGCGCCTGGAGAGCGGTAATAGCCGCCGGCCGAAGCGCGGCCCCTCGCAGCTGTCACCAGCCGGAGTACGTGCTGCTGAATAAGACCTCCCGGCCGAAGCCTCAGAGCGGGCGGAGACGGAGCGGCTGTCGCGAGCGGAGTCAGGGAGACGAGCAACTCCCCTGCCGAGTTCAACTACCTGCAGCGGGCAACGAGAGCGGGACAGCAAGAGCAGAGAGGGGACAATCCGGGCTCATGTTGATTTTGACAAGGCGACAAGGGGCAACAACGTAGGGACCACCGGGGCTGTTTCTCCTGCGAGGAGTGCCGCACACGAGCTGCCATTTTGAGACGGGACGGCCCGCTCGGCCAAACTGCCATACACCCGCTGGCTGCTAGCAACGAGACCGGGACCCTCCTGAGCCCTGCCGGGGAATCCAGATAACGGCTGGCTGGTCTGATAAGACCTAAGACCTGAGGTAAGCCGCGCCTTGCGGCGGAGAACTATTTAGCGACCCAGGCCACGTGGCAACCGGCGAAACCTTCTGGCAGACGAAGACGGCTGTGGGGGGAGAAATAAAATCGTATCTAGCCTGAGGATCTGCTGCTTTCGTGGTGAATGACCGCCATGTGCATGGTGTGATCTGGGTGGCGAACTACAGAGAGGGGACATCTGGGCTACTGCGGGACATTGATTGCAAGAGTGGAGCGCTCTTGCCCGGGCCAGATAGCTAAGTAGATTTGATCGCAGTGCGGGACACACCTAGCCGAGGCTGGTGGCGACATGGGGAAGCCAGATACAAGACAACCGAAAATCACATTTGATAAAACAAAGCAGAAAGCTCCAAATCAGGACCAATCTGAGCCGGATACTGGCAGTGAGGGCGGACAACAGTACCCAGCCGAGGACATTCGCCACATGTTCCAGGACCTGAAAACGAGCCTGCAGGCAATTGATGCTAAGATGGACACCCTGGCGGCCTGAATGGATGGCATTACTAGACGCATGGACAAGCAGGAAGGCAGAGTGAGCGTGCTGGAAACTAGGGTGACTGACACTGAAGAGAGCCAGACAGAGCTGGAGAAGAAGGTACGGGGCATGGATAAGGTTCTGGACCTAATACAACAAAAGAATGAGGATTTGGAAGCGAGATCGCGCCGAAATAACATACGCGTCACGTTCGTGGCGGAATCCACGGACATTCCGAACATGGAGCGATACATGGAGACCATGCTGAAGGACCTTTTTGGCGACGGCTTGTCCTCAATGTTCTTAGTGGAAAGGGCACACAGATCACTGGGACCTGCACCCAAACCGGGAGCCCCGTCGAGGCCGATACTGGCCCGGATCCTGAACTACAGAGACAGGGACGCTATACTGCGACTTTCCAGAGAAAAAGGCAAGATACAATACAATGGCAATAACATAGAAATATATCCGGATTTCACTCTCCAAGTACAGGCAGCCCGCAGAGAAATCATACCCGCAAAGAAGATATTTCAACAAACGGGCACGAAATATGTGTTAATCTATCCGGCAAAATTGAGAGTACAGGGCCCAGGAAAGCCGACGTTCTTCGTTGATGCGAAAGCTGCACTACAATATGCTAAGCACTTGGCGAGAGAACAGAAACAAAAGACAAATCAGGGCGAGCAGAGTGCGCCGGACCGGCTCAGCGATGTTGAATGATATCTCCCTGCGCCGAGTATCTGCGGCACTCTGACTGAGATTGTGCCACGGCGATGGGAAGAGAGACATCTCTGAGGGGAGAGGAGACCTGGACTAATCACCTGACATGATGTACGGTATGGCTTCAATGGGTTCCGGGGAGGCGGTGCTCTTAGCAGCGCTTGGTCACCCTGTCACAAGTACAGGGAAGTTCCCTGGTGGATGTTCTTTTACTGCAAGATGGGAAGTGTGTTGGGGTGGGGAGGGAAACAATACACAACCTAGTTGGAGGGTTGGTGTGGGGGGGAGGGGAAGCATGTTGTTATTTGCATTCTTGTTATTTTTTGGGTCATCGTGCATGCCACTACAATGGAATGCAGAGACTGTCAGATTTACGATATACGTGACGTGCTTGGTGTATGGTACTTGTGAACTCTGGGACTGCCGGTTGGCATATCCGCGTGACAATTGCAGTATTGGCGGCTGTCGCCTATAGATGTTATTGCATTGACTGAGTAATGGCGGTACACACGACTGCGACTCCTATGACTACATTGAAATGTCTCATGTGGAATGTTAGGGGCCTTAACGACCGCCGGAAAATTAGGCTCACACACGCATACTTGACAAGGCATGGTATAGACATTTGCCTATTACAGGAAACACATTTACTCCCTACAGACACAACCACTTTGAGGAACAGGAGATGGGAGGTGATTGTTGCAGCTGGGTTCTCTAGCTATTCTAGAGGGGTGGCGATAATGATAAGGAGGGGCCTGCACTGGCGAACACATTCCACGATTGCTGACAGGGAGGGCAGATACATAATACTAGTGGGAGCACTGTATAATACGACTGTCGCCCTAGTGAACAGATATGGACCTAACACTGACAGCCCTGAAGTATATAGTGCGTTATGGCATGAACTACAGAAGCTGGCCCTATAGCGATACTGTGGGGCGGAGACTTTAATATCCCACTATCCACGACACTGGACAGGCAAGGGGCTGCATGAACGCACCACCCTAAAGCAGCGGAGTTGCTACATGAGATGATAGGTGACCTCCTTCTGGTAGATGCATGGAGAGTGGCACACCCGACGCGCAGAGAGGGCACTTGCATAACACATCACAGAGGGGCCTGGTCACGGTTGGATTACTGGTTACTTACAAGAGACTTACATGTGTGGGTGACTGAGACCTCACATCTTACCCGCACTCTGTCGGATCACGCCCCCGTACAGATAATCATTAGAGTACCCCCTGCGTACACCCAGCCTTATACGTGGAGATTCCCGTCCGAGGCCTTGAGAGATCAGGTTTTCCGTGAGGGCCTTAGAACCAGAATTGAAGAATACTTCACACTAAATGAGGGCTCGGTGGACTCCCCTGGAGTGCTATGGGAGGCCTTTAAGGCTGTTGTGAGGGGGGATTGCATTGCTTTGAAAACTGGAGTGCTGCAAGACATACGAAACACCCTACAGAGATTAGAGAGAGAACTGCAAGACCTAGAACGGAGGCAGGTAGACAGACCATTGCATGACACTCTAGCAGACATTAGATCCAAACTAACTGAATATCAAACTGAGGCGGAAAGGGAAGTGGTATACATACATAAACACGCGCAAGCACGTAAATATGGTGAGGGTGATAGACCTGGCAGGACCCTAGCTAACTTACTTCGAGTGCCAAGAGGCACCTCTTATGTAGCAGAGATACAGACGATGGGGGGTGAGACGGTGCGTACGCCACCGGACATTCTGAAGGAATTTACTGATTACTACACGGAGCTGTACACCTCTAAAGTGTCCCCGGCGCAGGCTGATCTGATTACATACTTAGATGAGATATGCCTTGCGTGGTTTAATGACGGAGCACGGCAATACATGGAGCTACCGTTCACGATAGAAGATATTAAGAAGGTAATAAGCGCCCTGCCAAGGGACAAGGCACCAGGAGCAGACGGACTTACAGCTGCCTTTTATAAGGAATATGCTGAGTTACTGGCTCCTTGGCTGCATAATATGTATCAAGAAGCGCTTGAGGTCGGTAGATTGCCGCCCACTGTTCGCGAAGCTATAATTATCACGATCCTGAAGCCAGATAAAGACCCTACTAAGACAGACTCTTACCGCCCGTTGTCCCTCATTAATCTCGACGCTAAGATTTACGCTAAACTGCTTGCGGATCGGCTGACACCTATGATACCGCAAATCGCACTAACAGATCAGTCGGGGTTTGTCTGGGGGAGATCCACAGCGCATAACCTGAGAACCTTTTTTGGTATGGTCCACTATTTGGCCCCTCACGTGCAGGCAGCGGCGGATCTGCTGGACGCCACAAAGGTGTTTGATTCCCTGGAGTGGAGATTCCTGTTCACCCTGCTGCAGCGGCTGGGTTTCAGCCCTCTATTCCTAAAACAAATTCAGCTATTGTATACTGACCCCTCTGCCAGGATCCGAGTGAACGGTCGCACATCTGAGCCTATCCACATAACCAGATGCAAGAGGCAGGGATGCCCGCTGTCTCCCCTGCTATTTGCTATCGCGATGGAACCCCTGGCAGCCAAATTAAGACAGCAACATGCCCATAAGAGTATAGGTTTCACTACGCAGGGAATCCTTATTTCCCTATACGCAGACGACATTACTGTCTATCTCAATAATCCCCGGGAAAACTTTGACACGATCATGCGTGAGTTAATTAGATACGGCGGCCTGACAGGCATACAGATTAACTGGACCAAATCCACTATGTTCCCACTGACTGACGATACAGCTCCGATTACCTCAGAATTTCCTATGGGGTGGGCGACTGAGGAGGTGCACTATCTGGGCGTTCAGCTGAGCCGCTCGCTACAGGAACTGTGGACGCTGAACTATGGCAGAGCCATAGACTGGATAGAGGGCAAGGTGGCGAGATGGAAAAACCTTCCGTTGTATCTGACGGGACGCATCGCCATTGCAAAGATGATAATACTTCCCAAGCTGCTATATCTTTTTGTAAACCTGCCCATACCCCTGAATGTGCACTTTTTCAAACACTTACGCACTGCGGTGCTGGTCCTGATATGGGCGAATAAACAGCCTCGAGTCTCCTGGCAGGTATTGACTTTGCCCTTATCACAGGGTGGCCTGGGGGCTCCAGACTTCGAACTCTACGCTTACAGCGCGCAAGCACAGTACCTACATTACTGGCTACATCCAGTTCCCTACCAACCACATGTAGCGATTGAAATAGATAGAGTCTCCCCTACCCCCTTAAACACGGCAGTCTTTCACCCTTACAAGCACCCACGACAAGATGTTGACACCGCCGAAAGTGTACGGTGGACTTGGAGGAAGATAGCAAATAGAGCACACATTGACAAACTATATGCCCCGTCGATGCCCTTGAGGGGTAATCCATTGCTGACACCGCTGATGGATGCAGCGATAGCGAAAAGAGGGCAGGCGCACAACTTACACAAAGGGAGGGACCTATACCCGGCGGGGACATTCCTGATGCTGCAAGCTATTTGCGGCATGGAGGCTCCTACGGCATCCGATACCTTGCTTTACTACCAGCTGAGGGCCGCGTGCAGAGCCACCTATGGCGACTTCCCAAACGAACCGACTCCGCTACCGGCGCTAGAGAATATTCTAGCAAACGCTTCACCTTACAAGCTAGTCACGCGTATATATAGCATCACACAGAAGGAAAACCCACTCATAAGTCCTAGATCGCGGGAGGCTTGGAATGATGAGGCAGGCCTGGACATTACGGAGGAACAGTGGTCTTATTGCTGTACCCAACTACAATATCTGTCGCCCAATTATAGGCTCAGGCTCATTAATTTTAACTATTTACATCGCGTATACCGCACACCTACTCGGATGCACCGTATGGGACTGAGTGATGATGACGGGTGCTGGAGATGCAATATGCACAACACCAACTTCACACACATGGCATGGGAGTGCTCGGAGGTCTCACGATACTGGGAGGAGGTCCTCACACACATTGAACACATAATAGGCACCACTGTTGAGAGGACGATCAGCCTGGCGTTATTGGGATATGTGGGAGACATACCGGTGAAGCGACGGAAACTCACGGCAATGCTGCTACTGATGGTAAAGAGACAGGTGGCCATACACTGGCGGAAGAGACAACCCCCGGTAGCAGCGGCCTGGGTAAAGGCGGTTGTATACTGTAAAGATCAACTTGAGGGATATTGGGAACAAATACCAGAAAGATCTAGACCCAAGGATATATGGGCCCCATTTGCAGAATGGCTGAGAATGAAAGATGTTGACCCCCAGACAGGGCAGCTCGCACTCAGATAGTCATCAAAAAAAAAAAAAAGCCAGGAATATACAGGGGGGGGGGGGTAAACGTAAGAGACATGCAGTATGCCTACACTGAGACACATAGGCGGTATGTGCGATGGGGAAAAATGGATCATGTATGAACGACTGTAATCTGTAACTGTAATTGCTGGAAATAGGAGATGTCGCTGCTGAACTACCTACTGTTTCATGTTGCAATGTGCTGATTCAAATCGCATAACTGACTATACTCACAACTTTGATTACTACGCTGCCTGCCCCTGAGGTTGTTTAACTGTTGGACGATTGCTGCCGGCCTCCGGGTTGTAGGCGAAGAGCCGTGTATTGTATGATGGCCCAATAAAGGTTTTTGAAAACTAAAAAAAAAAAAAAATGATGCCAGATCAACTTGGTGTGACCATCTTAGCCCCTCCTGAATATTGACCCCCAGGTATGTGAACTCCTTGACCTGGTCAAGCATGATGTTATTTAATCTAATGCCCCCTTTAAACCCCCTATGTGGGTTAAAGGTCATCCCACATGACACGTTGACCTCCAATCCCCGTTGAGCACAAAACTCTTCGAAGATTGAGAGGGCCCTCTGGAGCCCACTCGATGTTTTAGAGAGGATCAAGGTGTTGTCCGCAAACATGAGTATAGGGACTTTTTCGCCTGCTAGTGTCGGTGCGTTAGTGTTAGTTAATTTCATGCAGTTCACTATCCCCTTTATGTACAATGAGAATAGGGACGGGCCAGAACACATCCCTGGGGCACTCCTTTATCCACTGGAAAAAATTCTGTTACGTCTCCCTGTTTGCCCCAACGGGTTCTAGCCTTATTGTTCTCATAAAATCTGATGATAAGCGGCAGCAGGTCAGGTGGTAACCCCATATCTTTTAGTGTCATCCAGAGTTTCCCACGTGGCACGAGATCGAATGCTGACTGAAGGTCAACAAAAACGGCATATAAACTCCCGTTACCCAGGGTTACTATTTTCCAATACAAAAGAGTAAACCTGAATACTTGATCTATAGTGCTTGTGAAAGCACAAAATCCTGCTTGGAGTGGCGATAAGATACGTTTTCATTGATTCAATCTTGCACTTTGTTTAAAACCAACCTGCCTATTACCTTTTGGAGTGAGTCAATAAGGCTGATGGGCTTATAGTTCCCTGGGCACGCTTTGTTTCCTTTTTTCAAAGACAGGGATGATCTCTGCGCCTTTCCAGGAATCTGGAATCGGCGAGCCCTGGGCTATGGCATTTGACAATAAAAGGATATGTAAGCTCCATCTTGCCTTATTGGCAAGGAATACATCCCCCGGTATTCCATCTAAACCCGGGGCTTTTTCTGCCATAATGGATTTTAAGGCCACCTCAACGTCCGCCCTACTGAATGCTTCCTCATTAAAAACCTTTTTTAACAATACTGCCTTCACTATCATGCTCACTTGCTTCATATTTTCATTTAAAGTGGTTTACCCACTCCAATTGTGAGACATGGTTATGGGGCTGGGGAGCCTGCCCTCATCTGTTCCATTTATAGATGTTCCAAAATTGTCCTATTAACACAGGCCTCCTTCAAATCATCCCACCTTTTACTGTCCCATTACCTTTTCCCTTTTAGTATTGCCCCCCCATAGGATGCCCTTGCTAGTCCTACCTGTGCTGGATCCCCTAATTTTATAGCGTCTCCCAACTCTGCACGCGACCTTTTACAATCGGCACTATACCATTCCTCTACTTTAGGTATAAATACCTTTTTGGGTTTGCTCTTTATTACAAAGTGCATACGCAAGTGTCCAAAAAATTAATTATGTATGATAGTTGGTAATTTTTGATCGGGCGAATTGGTTACACTAGCCTTTAGATCGCTAATCGCCCGGTTCACCTCATTGTCAATGCTTGTCACCACTAGGGGTAGTTCTTTTAATTTGGTCCATTTTAGTCGTCTTTGGTAATTTGATGGTACTACATCATTAGACATATAACTGTCTACTATTTCGTTGCAAGACTTAGAACAAAAAAGGTCCATATCCACACATAAAGGATTTTGATCACTTTCCAATCTATCTTGTATTATCATATCTTACACTGTGTGCCACAATGCTAGGATGACCAGAACATAATCTATCCTGCTAGTACTGTAACCGTTATTAAATGTAACATCCCCCAATTTATTGGACTTTGCACGGCCATCAAGTGCCCGTAAACCATTTGCGTACATATTGAATTGATATGTATCACCACATCAGACCTTCTTTTTATTGCCTCTAGCTCCAACTTTGGGACACCCCACCTTAGATCTTCCTCATCTGATCAGTTACCCTCCTCATTCAAGAGTGGCTCAAACGTTGTGTTGAAATCCCCTGCAATAATCAAAGGTAGGCATGAATGTTTACTCTCGAGAAGACCGTCAAGTGCCGCTAAAACACCCGACTTTTTCCCTCTTGAGCCACGCACATACATATTGTATATTACTGCAATCCCCTTGGTGCCACTAAACAGTCTGACAGCCTGGATGTCATGATTGTGGGTTGGGATAGTTTGGATGTTCAACCCCATATCTTGCTTCATCCACATTGTCAGAATCCCTGATGGTCTCCCTCGTAATCCTTTAATAGCTGGGATATGAAAATTCAAATAGCCAAGACAAAAGGGGAGGGCCTCTGACCAAGTCTCTTGAAACAAACAAACGTCAAATCTCTCAATAAATGCATGCCACTCTGGGGATCCCACCTTGGAACCTAATCCTGCAATGTTACACATCAGCAGAGTATTCATTACTGGTGCCCCTTTGTCCCCTTTGTCCGCCAATTTGATGTTTACAGCTGGTAGGCTTAGACTTAGATTACTATCTTGTCCATTCCCTACTTTTTGATTGTTTACCAAGGGCTCCCCTCCTACAACTCGTTCCAGCTCTACTAATGGTCAATCGTACCCGAATGGAATAGTTTTTTAGGGGCCACCTCTAGAGACAGTTTGCCCTGCTGCCGCTTATCCAGATTACTCGCAAGTCAATCAATATTTTCCAGTGTAGATTCCCCCCGAAGCCTGGGAGGATCGAGTCCATGTTGGCGAACATTATCACCTCAAAAAACACACCTTTTCAAAAAAGGGTCTCAGGGGAAAGAATGTTTAGAGACCCAGTGGTATCAAACCCCAACTTACAATGTATCACGACAAAAAGGGATACCGCTGGTCTATTGGTGCAGTGACATATGAACCAAAAAATAAAAAAATTAAAAAATGAATGAGCAAAAAATGTGTCTGTGGTAAGTCTGAATGTGTCACAAAAACCATGAAATGAATCCCATCAGCCCACCCAATGGCAGAGCTTCATCATCTGGGATTTAAGTGGGAAGTGGTCTATATTCAATTTTAATGTGATTAAAATTGACTACCAGGATATTAAGAGAATAAATTGACTCTTAATATCCTGGTAGTCAATTTTAATCACATTATTATTTTTCTTTTTCCACATTTAATTTCTCACTGCAAATCCATAAGCTCACCACAAAGCACACATTACATGGTTGGATCCATCACTGGTGGTTTATGACTAAGGCAACACACGATCACATGTGGTGAGTTGCCTGAATATAGACCACTTTCCACTTAAATCCCACTTCCTGCGGGTGAGGTAACGCGAGTACTGCGGTGCTCCTGTAGAAGTTTACACCCCTAGTGTCCTAGTTTTCAGTGGTTAAGTTCTAGTCCAGTCGGAAGACTCCTAAAACTCTAACTTTCTAATTTTACGCACCCATTGACTTCTATGTGTGCACGCTTGTGCATTTAGACACTGCACCCGCATCCTGTGGGCTTCCTGCTCCCTAACTACTGTTAGTCCAGTGTAGCCCCAGTGATTCCCAAGGCCCTAGGCCTTACCATTGTTCGTGACGTGGTTCTTATACCAATATTTTAGTATATGGTTTAGCGTGCCACCAGGGCCTATCGATATTTGTGCAACTTTTGTATGTTATATTAAGTTACTTGTTATGCACTTGTGCTCCTCTGCTCATAAAGAGTTCAGGGGGTTGTTTAGAAATAAATACATATATATTTTGAATATATAACCTGTGTGGTGTCCTTTCATTTGATATTAAAAGGTTTGCATATTGTAAAACAGCTGGCTTCACATGCCCTCTTGAGTTTAGCCTAAGACTGCTTTTGTCCAAGCTACCACTAGGATACCTGGTCTATAAGGTTGACTTTACAACCATCACCATAAGGGTTGTTTGGACTGGTGCAAGGTGCTCACTAGAATAGTGAACATCATATACCAGGCCAACTTCTCACAGTGGTGAACACCTCGGGTGGACCTGTTTGACACTCACGAGGACGCTTACTGCCCGTCATTCTGCAGTCTCCAATATCCGTTGCAGGGAGCGTTGGGGGACACATTTCAGTTAAGTTGGGGATCACAACTCCTTTACACGTTTCCTCCCATACCCTTGATTCCTCGGGTTCTGAGGAAGATTCGCCAAGACCGGCCCAAGTCATATTAATTGCCCCGGATTGGCCAAGAAGGGTGTGGTACACAAATCTACTCTACGTCTCCTCGTGCCCTCCGCTCCATCTCCCTCTCAGGGCAGACCTCCTCTCGCAGGGGCAGGTTCTACACCCCCACCTCCAGAGCTTACACCTTCATGATTGGAGATTGAACGGGACAACCTGAAATCTTTTTCTGTTCCTTCTGACGTGGTGGACATTATTATGTCCGCCAGACGTCTCTCCACCAAGTCTATCTATTCCTATAGGTGGTCCAAATGTGTTCATTGGTGTGGGGAGAAGTCTATTGATCCTTTGAGGGCTTGTTTATCCAACATCCTTCAATTTGCTCTTTCTCTAGCCCAGCAGGGTTTTGCTGTGGCTACTGTGAAGGGCTATTTATCGGCTTTGTCGGCATTCCTTTGCTTGCCGGACCAGCCGTCTTTGTTTAAATCACCCATTGTGTTACGTTTCATTAAGGGCCTTACCAACAAATATCCACCCACTCCATTTATTGTGCCTCAATGGGACTTAAATCTCGTTTTAACCTACTTGATGGGTTCTCCCTTCGAGCCCTTGCACAAGTGTCCCTTGAGACTATTGTCTTAAAAGACTGTTTTTCTTGTTGTCATTACCTCGGCAAGGAGGGTAAGTGAGCTCCAAGCTTTGAGTTCAAAACCCCCATTCCTGACTATTCATGCTGATAGAATGGTTCTAAGGACCAGGGCTGCTTTTCTGCCTAAGGTGGTAACTCCCTTTCATCTGGGGCAGTCCATTACCCTTCCTTCTTTCTATCCTCCCCCTCACCCTTCCAAGGAAGAAGAGCGGCTTCACCGCTTGGACCCTAAAAGGGCGGTGAGTTTTTACCTCGATAGGACTAGAGACTATCGTGTGGATGACCAGCTCTTCGTGGGCTTTGCTGGCTGCAGGAAAGGTAGAGCGGTGCACTGCACACCATTTCCAGATGGATTATCTTGTGCATCAAGATTTGTTACTCTTTGGCCGGTAAGGATCCTCCAGAGGGTATAAGGGCTCATTCTACTAGAGCTAAATCTTCAACATCTGCCTTGTCTAGCGGTGTTCCTGTGGAGGACATTTGCAGAGCGGCAACTTGGGCCTCCCTCCATACCTTTGCGAAGCATTACTGCTTAGATGCCGAGGTGAGGCGAGACGGTCACTCTGCGCGTTCTGTCCTTCAAGATTTTCTGATATAAAAGGGTGGACAGCCTCCTCCGGGAGTGGGGACTGCTGTGCGACTCTATTCACAAAGTGAGGAATCCACTCGCAGATGTATCCATCAGAAGCACAAGTTACTTACCTTCAGTAACGCTTTTTCTGGTGGATACAGTATCTGCCTGTGGATGCCTCACTGGCCGACCAGCCTCCCCGTTGTCCACTCTTGTGTACCTACATTGTTGATATGGTCTAATTTTGATTTCAATGGAAGTGTTTTTACTGAATTGTTTTTACACTGTGTGTATTGGTTTGAATACTGTGTACTATGTATACTGTCCATATTTGTGTCGGTCCGTCCGTGTGCCTCAAAGGCACGGAAAAAAAGGGCGTAACTGACGTCATCACACCGTCGAGGCTCTCATATGGCTCCAGTGACGTCAGCGGAGTCGCGAGCGGAGCCATTCTTCTGTGACGTCGTCCTCGTCGGCGTGGATATTCACAAGGTGAGGAATCCACTGGCAGATACTGTACTCACCAGAAAAAGCGTTACCGAAGGTAAGTAACTTGTTTGTTAGGCTCAAAGTTGGGATACTAGAGCGTCCCGGCAATAGTTGGATGCGCAAGAGCAAATGATTATGATCTGACAGCATTCTGGTGAGGTACTCGCTGTGCTGAACCGCTGCGTGTCCGTCAGGGGAACAGAGCATCGCATCTAGTCGGACATGAGGTAGTGCAGGGCAGAGAAGAAAGAGTAGTCCTGATCATTCAGATGGTGCGCCCTCCATGTGTCCACCAGCTATGCTGCCATTCTAGCCGAAGCCTTGATAGAATGTGGGCTGGGGCATCAGGGAGAGGTGGGTGAGATCTATCCAGTGAGATATCTGTGATAGAATTAAAATCTCCAACCATGAGCACGGACCCTGTCAAAAATGGAGCAAATGTCCCTGATAAGCGTGTAAAAAAGGCAGCTTGCCCCGTGTTTGGGGCATATATACTGGCCAGCACCACATCATTACAAATCAGACGGCCCACCACTAAGATGTATCGTCCATCAGGGTCTTTTAGCTGGCGTATGGGTTGGAAAGGAACTCCCACCCGGATCCATATCAACACGCCCCTCGCAAAGGCTGAAGAGGTTGTGCAAAAAACCTGCCCTCTCCATCTGCTTTGCAACGCCACATCTTCGCTGTCTGCAACATGAGTTTCCTAAAGGAAAGCCAGTTTGGTTTCCCTAAGCACTAAATATGCATGTATCTTATGCCTTTGTATCATGGTATGCATACCCCAGACATTCCAAGTTATACACTTTAACTCAGACATTGAACCCATGACATCGCTCACCTCCTCCCAGCAGCTGCACGCTCAAAAAAGTTACACCAACATCCCCTAAACATCCCCCTATTATAAAAAGAACATCAACCCCAATGCCTCGACCCCAGGACAGGCCCAAAGAACTAGGCCCCATCCAAACTATCCAAAACTAACTGTCCTCTAGTGGTTACAGAGGAACAAAGTCCGGTGACAATCGACTACAAAAGTAGGTGAAGTCTATCGTGCTTAAGCCCCATGTAATACAGTACCCCCATCCCCGGGTCACTACTCCTCCCTAAAACCCCATGTACCCTACCCTCCCACTGCAGCCAGCATTCAATCATACATCCACAATATATTTTATGCAATTCAAAAGTTCCCAAAACCGGTACCTGCACATAAACACCTGTTAAGGAAAACTAGTTAGACAATTATAATTAGGCACAAAGAAAACCCCCATCAAGAAATGTCGTCAGCCATGCCTGATGTGACATGTGGCTACTGCAAGCTACTCGTTTGGGATCCATCAGTATCCGTGCCCTCTGTAGTCTTGTCAGATTCAGTGCCAACCGGGGATGCCTGCTTCCGATCTTGGAGTAGTTCAGATACCGCTCTCATTGCCTCGGACCTCTCCTTCGCTGTCTGGGAGGAGCTGGGTGCCTTCAGGGTGGTAGAGCGCCATTGCGGTCCGCAGTGATACCGAGGAGCCGCAGGTCTCTCAGCCGGCCGGCGTTGCGTCTTGTACATTTCAAGCCAGTCCATGCCTGAACCGGAAACATCAAAGAATATTGAAGACCTTCATTTCTCAGGGCTCTCTTGACGGCCAGGAAAGAAGCACACCGCTGTTGAACTTCCAGCGTGTAGTCCGGAAAATTTGAAATCTTGCTATTATCCACCTGGTAGGGGCCAGAGTTCTGTGCTGTCCGCAGGAGGAGGTCCCTCTCTTTATAGTGGAGGAGCCTGGCCACCACCGGCCGCGGCGGCCTGCCTGGTTGTGGCAGGCGAGCCAGGACCCGATGAGCTCTCTCTAGAGTGAAAAACACGGTCATCCCCTCCGGTACCACAATGTCGCGGAGCCAGCCCTCCAGATATTGGACCATATTGGCCCCTTCCACTCCTTCCGGCAGGCCCAAAACACGAATGTTATTCCTCCGATTACGGCCCTCGGCATCTTTGGCCCATTTTTCCAAGGTCGATAACCTCTGAGAGAAGCCCCCCATCTGCTCAGCCAGGGATTTCTGAGCCAGTTCCAGCGTTGCCAGGGTCGCGTCAGTCTGCTCTGCCCTATCTGCCAGTTTGGAGTTTTCAGCACGCAGCAACCCCAACCCCACTGACACCGTGGCTATGTCTTGATGTAGGGCCTCCCTCATGTCCGTAATGGCCTGCAAGATGCGCGCCAGCTGCTGCTGTACCCCTGGGTCCGCGGGCTGCCCCTCGAACGAGTCTTCCTGCCCTAGGCCGTCATGTTCTGGCGGGGCAACTGCTGATTTCCCCCTCGGCTTCCCCATTGCGCAAGGAGGGGCAAAGGTGACCCCAAAGAGCAAGAGGCGCTCGCCACTCCGCTCCTCGCTGCTCTCAGAGATGCGGTATGGTACGCAGTTCACAGGCCCCCAGGTCCTAAGGATATGCACCGCACCACAACCTGGATAGCAATCCCGTTCCACAAGCTGTGCACGGCAGGCTCCAGGCCAATCGACCCTACCACAAAATCGAGGGTCCGAGAGCCCAGTCTGCTCTCCTACTCCCCCCCGCTGTTGCAAAGTCCTCTGGTGGGTCTGTCAACCAGCGCAATGTCTGCACGTGCCTTCCAAGCTGCCGATACTAGCCAGCAGTCTGCAGGATGCGTGAGGGGGCTGCCTCCTGCGACACCGGTGTTCTGCTCCCCACCCGGCTCCTGCAGATTTCACTCACCCTCAGGCCCCAACTGTAGGCAGGAACTCGAGCCAGGATCCCCTGCACGGCAGTGGCACCTAGTTCAAATACGCCAAAACCCCCACCGGCTTCGGGGCCCGGCAATGCGGCCGTTGCTTAACACAGGTGTGTTCTGCCTATAGTTCGTTACCCAGCTTGCCGGGATGTGAGCACTATCAGGAGCGGCAGAGGGCCCCCCGTCGGCCAGATGGGACCTCCTACCTCGAGCCCTCCGGCCAGCTTCCAAGAAGCGCCCAGCCGCTCCAGGCAGTTCCACAAACGAGGCAGTCCATGCCCCGCTGCCATGTAGCTGCCTCTCTGGGTATGTCCAGAATAGTGGCCCCCGCGGACGGCACCAGGGCCAACATTGAAGATCAAGGAAGAAAGCATACCGCTGAACGCTTGGAAAAGATCCATAAACAAACAAGTATGTGAAACCTCCTTTGATTTGGATCTCAAATCACTCTGCTCAAGCCCCCATTTAGATCCTCTGAATAATTCATTCAAGGCAGGCAAAGCACAACCTTACGTAGGTGAGGCTTTCACTCTACCAGCCCGAAGCAAAATCCTTTATATGAGATTAACCATATTAGGAATTGCTTATTTTAACCCCACATGGGCCCGTTTGGGGGAATCTATAAACTGCAGACTGTGCCCCTACACAAGGGAATCCTGGTTGCATCTTCTATGCTGTTGCCCCAACATTAATAACGATTGCTGCCATCTCCTGCGCCCGATTTGTATCACCAATGGAATAAAATCCTTCAGCGATGCGTCAGCCTTGTGCCTATCTACCACCGACACGACAACTCTAGCAAGACTGGCAAAATTCATCAATCAAATCAGGATTGTCCTAAAAGTTGCCAACAAAAGCAATAAAATTCTGGTGAAGGGTATTGCAAATTTGGCGGAGAAAGCTGATCAACTCTCCAACACCTCCAGCCTGCCCTTTTAAGATAGAGCTAATTCCAGAGAGGGTCAATCGGAGTGCCAGAGTGCTTAGTCCATCGTCCTGTAAAATAGTTTATTCTCCCAGGCTTAAAGGGGTCCCCACGAAGATGCGCAAGGCCACACGGCACAGACCACAAACTCTGGGGAAGGCCGATTATGTTGGCATTGGGGTGGGGTGCTAAATTTTAACCTAATATAAACTGAAGCTTTTTGTGTTACTGTTCTAGTTTTACACACTGATTGTTTTTACTGTAATGATTTTAATTAACTGAACAGTTAATAAAAACATATACACTTCGAAACCAATGAAAGCACGCCCACCATGGAATTTTCCAGGCAAATGCAGCTGGACAGTAAATTACAAAGGAGGACGTTTCGATTCTAAGGTTGGGCACACATTATCTCCTATTCAAGGTCACTCTGCCTGTGGCCACCACTAGACAAGCAGGAGAAGGCCTACATATAACGAGAAAGGTATGCGCTAATAGGAACAGTGCTTTCATTAGTGTAGCAAAACTCAGCTCAGAAGAAACATAACCAAGAGAAAGCTGTTTCTCGAAAATGGCAAAGGATTTGTTTCGATTATGATTTAAAATGGCGCCCATACACAAAATAGTACAGTGAATGCTAACTTTACATAAAGAATGCAAAAGCATATTTTTCTATTCTATCAGACAATCCTTTCAGCATGAGCTAAACATTTTATATAATGGCATAATACAAATTATTCAGAAATCATAAGTACTGTTTTTAGGAGCATTCCATGTCTTCAACCTCGAGAAGGGAAACAGTAAGGAGGGAAGAAGCCTCAAAAGTACCCTCATCTATGTGCATGAGGTCTTCTACTTCATTTTGTATCATAATCGTTGCAGTAGTATCATGGATCGATATTTTCTTAGGAGCGAAGAGGGTGGTACAATAAGAGCAACAAAGGGGGAGACACTGCACCAGAACACAGCATGAGATCAGAATCACAATGAAATAAATCAGCTTCTCAAGGATCCAACCCCAACTACCAAAAAGTGACCAACTCCAATTTCCACTTTCCATTTTCTAGAATGCCTAAAATATGTTGGGTAATATTCTTCTCTATATTGGTGATGCAGACTACACACTGGTCTCCTACTACTGCGCACATACCACCACTTTTATTCGAAATCAACTGCATTTCTAGTCTTCTCAGAATATATTTGCATACTCTCCAGTTGGGTGGTGAGATCACGCAAAGCTGCTACCGTAGAGTTAGACAGTATTTGCAGCTTGCATCCAAAATATTCTCTAGCTCTCTCTCACCCTTGGCCATGGCAGTACCACCAAAGGTAATAGTGGAAGAGAGAATATACCCAAAAGTGATACCATTACTATAACTGTTGACTTCGAGGTCCGTCACTCCTTCACAAAATTCCTTTGTCGATGTTCTTTTAACCCATCTTACCGTAGGCTTTGTGTGTTTAAAAGGCACACCTAAAGGCAACACCATCCCAAGGGCCACACCATGTGTACCATTATGGACATTTGAATATGTTCCATTGGACAGAAAATAAAAACCTGGGAGTGCGTAAATCGGTCTATCATAATCTAGAGCAGAGTACCGGGAATTCCTCCCAAAGGTACTTGGGTCCTTTGAATCCACTAAGGAGTATGAACTATCCCTGAGTAGTTGACATACACCAGTGGTTCCTAAACTTTTTTGACCTGTGGCTCCCTTGACCTAATTGGCAGTTGGCCGTGGTTCCCCACCATTTTTATACTGGTGTATACGGTCAATGAGCATGTGCAAGCATTTGCCTCACCTGTCTAGGCATGCTAATGGCGGTATGTGCACACTTCACATGCTCTCTCTTTGGAAGGTGTGTATCCTGTGTGTGTTAGCAATCTTGAGGGTGTGCACGTTACCTATGTTTGCATGCTCTTTGCTCGCAGGTGCACGCTCTCTGCTCAGAAGTGCCTGCCTTTGTGCACACTTTCGAGATTATCTCTCTGAAGTGTGTGACCTTTTCTGTGCACACGCACAGCCATTCAGCGCTTAAGTGTGTACGCACACTCTTTGATCGTGTGTGCATGCCTCACCTGGATGCTAGTTGACGTGTGCCAGAGCGCAGGAGCTGCAGTGGCTGCTTTATAAATGTAAAAAAAGGAGCTCTCTTACAGAAGCAGTAACCCCCTGATCTATTTACATTATATGCAGCTTTTTATCTGCATAGTACACATTCTAAGCAGCGGGCATTTTAACACTCTGTGCTTCCTTAGGATGAGTTAAAAACTTCCATTAGACAAACCTCTGGTCTTTTTCCACGAAGACATTAAACACCAGCTTTAACTTGACATTTTAATTGATTCCTGACAAATTGCTCGAGGCCAAGAAAGCTGAAGCAGGTGCTTTTCAAAATAATAAGATACTTGTAAAAATGATGCCCCCACCTCAAGTCAGGTATGGCACCGATCGCACCGCCCTAGAGCCGGCCCTGTCACCACCTTTTCCCTTCTAACACTCATGCTGCCATGCACTCGAACACACAAGTGCATACACACTTGAGTCCATCAGCCTGTAGCTCCAGTCACACGCACGTCCCCTCCTTTCACAAAAGCATGTCACTACCCTTCCCAGATGAGTCGCACACATACACACACTGGCCCCAGCCTCTCAAGCAATGGCAGAGACTAAGCCTCTGAAAGCACATAAGCGCGTCCCTATGCACGTTGCTTTTGGGCCAAACATGTTGCAGGATGATTAAGGTGGCATTACTAACTCCTCCCATGCTGCGGCTGCAATTTCACACATCGTCCCGCGACACCCCTCGCACCTCATTACGGTGCACCGGGGTGCTGAGGCGCACAGTTTGAGAACCACTGACATACACAATGAGGTCAGTAAGATTAACAATTGGACAACATGCATGATAATAACCAGCTTCTCTTGGAACTGGCAACTCCTCCTAATGCCAACCCACCAGTGTTACATTCTGTTTTTCCATATAGAAAGTGTCACAATAAGTGTGTTGTTACACCCTGTGTAACCTATGCCTCATGGCTTTCTATAGTATAGACAAGGACCTGGATAGCCAAACCCAAACACTCCTTGCACTTCTACAAAATCAGGGGGGTGAGTGTAATGTAATTAACAATTGACAATAGATATGCTGTACATAAACTAGTAACAGACTCTGTAGGATAGTAAGCAGTACCTTCTCCAAAAAACCTTTTATGTGTGTCTAGAAATACATTACTCGGGGCTGTCCTTTTCGTGCAGACCTGTGAAGCAACCTTATTCTCAGTAAAGGATGGTGCATTCTGATCACGTTCCAAAACCCAGGACACCCCATCCAAAACCAATAGCAGTAAAATCACAAAAACAACACATAAGATCTTTTTCTTGGTAGACCAAAATATACGTGTGTGAACAGGGGAAATCACTGGCTGCTCTTCACCAGCAACCATTCTGCCAAAGGAATGCATAGCAAATTATGAAGCAAGGGGGCAAAATGCCAGCAAGAAGAATATACAAGTTCCCAGTGTCCGTCAGAGCCTCACTGATACAGGCTCCTATTGTCCATGAAAACGTTGGCGCTCTTGAGCACCGGCAGTGGAGCTTGCTCTGTCCTACGCTTGGGTTCCATGACGACCTGGATAATGTACCCCCAAGGGAATACTTTCAAGTTATGCTGTCCAATTTTCAAACAGTGCACAAATCTCACATCACCCTAAACTAACTCCGTTGGTACTATAGCAAAGTGCACCCTAACTTACACAGTCCATCCCTAACTAATCTGACTTCTCCTTTGATGCACAGTCCCCCAACCGAGGGCGCAAATTGTACCTAGTGACTCCAGGCACAGAGAGATTCATGAAAAGGGGCTCCTGGATAGCCGTATTTCTGGAGGAACTACTGCATTCAGCAATTCATCATTGTCCTCATCCGTTTTGGTCCAGGTCAGCTTGGTGTCACTGAAGGGGACAAATCAAGGCCCTGTCTCACACTCAGAGTCCCCTACTCAATCTTTTGGCCACTGGTCATAGGGCAGAGGCAGGGGGACCCTGAGACAATGAGTCGCATGGATCCAGTTCTTACGGCCAGCGACCTTGACTGCTGTGCGTGTCAAGAGGACCTGTTCCAGTCCTTTCCACCATGGCGCCAAACTCTTCTTCCGCTGGAAGTTCTGCAGCAGCACAAAATCACCAGGCTCAATATCGTGTCCGGGCCCCTCTGGTGTAGCTGGAAAATAATCAACCAACAATGAATATTCAATATCAACGAACCGCTGAGGACGCAGGATGCCCCAGACATTTGCCGGGCATCCAAACACGACCTCATACTGTGACAATCCTGTCCTAGAATGTTCTATTGTTCTTGTTGAGAAAAGAGCTAATGGTAAAGCATCTGGCCACTGTCACCCTGTGATCTCTTGAATCTGTGCCAGTTTAAGCTTGAGAGTACCATTGTACTTCTCAACCAAACCTGCTGACTGTGTGTGATTGGCTGCATGAAACTTTTGTTTGAAATTCAAACCATCACAAATCAATTGAATCACTTTGGAATTAAATTGGCTTCCGTTATCACTCAAAATCAAATGGGGCAACCCGAATGAGGAAGAACTCCTCCAGGGGTACCTTTGCAGTCGTAATGGCTGTATTGTCATTGGTAGGATAAGCCTCAACCCATTTACTAAATGCACACCACCAAGACATACTTCAAATTATTGCACCTATCCAACTCAATATAATCCATTTTAGGGACCTCAAAAGGGAAAGTGGGTGGTGCAAAATTACCAGGTGGTGTAGGGGTACCTTTACCAGGTGTGTGCATCATGCACATCATGTCGTATTTCACTAAATGTGCAGCAGTTTTAGCAATGTTGTCATTCTGCCATACAGGGTCCAAAAACTTGCAAATACCATAGCACTAATATGGGCTGGCTGGCACTATGGGCCATTGTGGCTACGGGGCGAACATGTGTGTCTGACAACATCCATCTTTGCTTTCCTGACTAATCAATCCAACATCCCTCATAGTTAAATTTTTGCTGTATTTTCTTGCCACGCTGCTAATTCCTCTGCTGTGGCCTCGCTTTGTATCTCTTTCACATTCTCAAGTGTATCCTCAAACATGGTAACTTCAGGCACCCACCTAAAGGGACCTACTACAAACATTCTTTTCATTTTAGTCCGGGCTGCTTCCTTAGCTGTCGGATGTGCAAATGCATTACCCCTACCCACATCATCAGTAACTTTCCAATGGGCTCTACACTTTGTTATGGCCAATTGTTTAGGGAGTGTCAAAGCAGACAAAAGCCTGAATATAAGGTGTCCATGCTGGACAACCCTCTCTCGGCCCAGAGTTGCCCAAAGTTGTGCACGACTTCGAAGGCATACTGGCTGTCAGTATAAATATTCACAACCATTCCTTCACTTAATTCACAAGCTTGTATCAAGACCAAAAGCTCAGCAGCTTGGGCCGACTGGTAACCGACTCATGATGTCTCAACTACTGTATACAGCGTGGTAATAGCATACACAGCTATTGTAGTGCCATCTAAAACAAGAGCCAAGTACCTGTTGTGGGCCAGATTAGGGACCATAAGTCAAGTCTACCTATCCTTTCGTCTCCTTTTCCATCCAGAAGATGCAATCATGTTTGTTGACTTCATCCCTTTCAGAAGGGAGGGGCAGTAATGTGGCTGGATTAGGAGAGGCATATCTTAATATGTTTCACAAACAGTGTTAATTCATAGCTAGTCAAACATGCACTGGTGAGGTGCTGTGTCTTTGTCTTATTCAAAAGGATATACACAGCATGAGGTAGCATGACTGTGAGATTGGCGTCGTGTACGAGTCAAGCCGATTGTCTTATGGAGGCGGCCACAGCTGGGACTACTCTTAGACAGCTCGGGGGCTCTAGCGACAGGGTCAAAAACAGCAGAGAAAAAAGCACACAGCCATTGCTTATTTCCAAAGTTTTGTGTTAAAACAGAAAGCGCGAAACCAATCATCCCATGGACAAACAACACAAACGGTTTGTTATAATAAGGGGTGCCAAGTACTGGAGCTGAAAAAAGAGCAGTTTTCAAGTGCTCAAAAGACTGCTCACATTCAGGCGTCCAAGGAGGGGGCTCATGCACATCTTTAGTGGTTAGTGCACGCATGGGTTTGATTAATAAGGAGTAGTTAGGTATCCACTGCCTGCAGTAGGCAGTGATACCTATAAAAGCGTGCACATCTTACTGAGTCTGTGGGATGGGCATTTTAACAATGATACTGATGTGTCAGGGGTCAATCTCCTACCCTCCTTCGACAGTAGGTGACCTCCAATCGACAATACTGAAATTTATAAAGAGACACCTTATGTCCATGTTGGGCCAAATGCAATAACAATTTAACTGTACTATCTATACAACCCTGCTCAGTATCAGAAGTGATAAGGAAGTCGTCAACATACTGCACCAATACATTACCTGTGGGAAGCGAAAGGGAATCCAATTGAGCTTTCAGTGCCTGACTATAGACTCTTTGTATAGCCATGAGGAGCTCAACAGAACCTAAAGCTCCTCCCAGGTAAGTTGACCCCAAACTGATCTCTGCTATCTGGATGAATAGGAATACTGAAGAATAAATTTTTCAAATCTATGACGGAAAAGAATTTAGCAGAAGAAGGACTCATTGTCAAAAGGGTAGTAAAGTCAAGGACCACTGGAAACTACGGAACCAGTAATTTATTAAGTTTGTGAAAATCAATCACAAAATGATAAACATCTTCATGTTCATCAAGGGAACCTGAGGGCGTCTGTTTAAGAATTGGAAGAATAGGCAATTACAAATGTTAGCAGTCGTCTCCTCGATTACTCCTTTCTTACTCAAGTCCTGAATAATTTGAATCTGATGGAGACATCTAGCCGCAGATTCCTTAACTTAGAATATCCCCAGGCGTCAGACTTTTTCCCCACCGTCAATAGCTGCACGCCGGGGCAGAGTTGCCTGGCTCCGTCCTGACATCCACGGAAGTGACGTCAATGGAGCCATATAAGTCCCCCTTGGCGTGCTGACAGTTTTCTTTTTTTCCGCGTCTGAATGCAGATCAGGAGAAGCGGTTACCTCTGGCCTGTTTTTGTTTTCAGGCCTAATCGATGCATTTTGGCATCCAGGAACAGTGTGTGATGCCTTTGGGATTCAAGGCTTGTGCAACCTGTATGTGGCAGATGTCGGCGACAGATCCACACACGCTCTGTATGCGGTGCTTGGAAGAGCCTCATGACTCAGAGGAGTGCGACGCCTGCCGGCAGCTGAAGCCAAAGTCCCTGCGTGAACGTCATATGAAGTTGTTGCCGGCCGGATGTCCCGTTCGGAGTCCTCACACCACAGGTATCCTTCTCATGCTGAGACATCGGGTCAGGACAGGTCACTTAGTCGATCCCGTGGACGTCATTCACCAGGCGCAGGTAAGCACAGGAAGAAGTCATATAAACGTGATCTCGTCCACTGCACTCGGTCTCCACCGGGCACGGGCCCTAAGGAGTCGACCCCCCCTTACCCCTATTTCCTGGGGCTGGGGCAACTAGGACCCAGATGGAGGCCTATTCTCGGGCCTTACTGGCCAATTTTGAGTCACCCTCTCTCCCTGGTACGCCTTTGGGCTCCACAGAGGGGGTAGGGACTCAGATCGGTCAAGTACCCTGACTCCGGCTCTGGAGTCACTGCAACGTCAGGACACGGCTCAGAGGGGCGTCCTATTGGCACGTCCAAGCGTGCTATACCGTCTCTGCAGAGCCCTGTGAGGCTCCCTGTGCCGATGCCAGCTGAGGCTGCAGTGCAATTCTCAACTCCGAGTCGACTCCGGTCGCCGCCGGTGTCATCCCTGGTTGTTCCTCGGTTGGTGGAGGATGAGGAGGTCGAAAATGAGGAGGCCCCTGTGGGTTCGCCACTCCCAGGGTAGTTTTGCTGTCCCTCAGGGTGAGAACCCATGCCTTGGCACTGCCTTGGTTGTCCTCAGACTATGGAATACCCACGGTTTGGTGGACGGATTAGTCTCCTGCCGTCCCCAATGGATGACTTATTGTCCCCACCCAGGATGGCTAGGGTTTCTAGTACAGTGTTTTGCGAGGGCTGTTCACAAGGCTACGGATATTTTACAAATGCAGTCACCCTGAGTCTCTCTGCCCTCTGATCCCTTGTTGGATCTACTCCACCAGGGTGCCATGGAAGTGGAGCCTTTGTTGCCTTTTGGCGAGTTGTTATACAATACTCTTCTTGGGATTTAGGCGAGACCCTCTTCAGTGGACCGGGTGGATCGTGCTATTGCACATCGCCATCGCCCGGCTCAGGGATGACCCTGTCTGTTTGTCCCTCCATCCTCAGGCTCAAGGGCTGGTAGTCCAGATGACCTCAGTTTTGCTGCCTCTGCCCCATCTCCGTTACTCCCTCCCACTTGAGAGTCTCGATGGTTGAAGTTGTGTGGCCACCATATTTTTGCAGCCACAAATGCAGGCCTCAGATCCACTGCTTGTGTGGTGTTGATGCTCCAAATCCTTGGGCTTTTGCATAGGTGTTGTGTGATTTTAACGGTACACTCTGTCTCCTTGTGTGTACCCTATCATACACATACCTGTATCTCCTGGTAGTCATGACGCTCAATATCTCTGCATGGTGACATCTGTCCCTTCACATTTCACTTTTTGGCATCCACTGTGGTGTATGTTCAGTGGGTATGCTCTGACAACTTAATACAAACTTGCCCCTATTTCTGGAACTCTGTCTCTGGTGGATTCATGGGGTCCGGTTCTCCGTTTAACATCTTTTTGCAAAAGAATGCACAGTCAACCACCGTGTCCTCCTCCATCGGCTCGCGGCAGCAGGGATCACTGGGACGGCACTTAGTTGGACAGAATCCTTCCTCACCGGACGCTCGTTCCAGGTATGGGACGGCAACTACCACTCAGCCACCCTCCCCCTCACAAGCGGGGTCCCTCAGGGATCTTCCCTGAGCCCGACGCTTTTTAACGCATATATGGCTCCCCTGGAAGACGTGGTGACACCATTTAACATAAAAATGGTAAGCTACGCTGATGACACTCAACTGGTCGTCTCTCTATCCCAACTAGTCGACCACCCGGAGAAACTGGCGAACTGCCTTACCCAAATACACAGCTGGATGAGTGATTCATCACTAAAATTAAATGGGTCTAAGACCGAAGTGATGCTCCTGGGAAAACAATGGGCAACTATTCCCCCAACAGTCTGGCCTGACGTATTCGGAGAAATCCCCTCCCCGAAGCGTGAAATCAAAACCCTTGGAGTATGGCTCGAACCGGAGCTCACCATGAAGACGCAAGCGGCCAAAACTGCTGGCACCTGCTTTGGGCTCATGCGCACCACCCGTAAGATCCTCCCATTACTACCACCTGCCTCTAGGAAACTTCTTATCCAGGGGCTAGTATTGTCCCGTCTTGACTACAGCAATATGGTCTACCTGGGTGCTCCAGAGGCCACCCTGACCAGACTACAGCGGACACAGAACGCTGCAGCCCGTCTGCTCACGAACCTTCCTTCGAGAGTGTCAGCAAAACCAGCCCTCAAGGCCTTGCACTGGCTCCCTGTTCGCCAAAGGGTGGAATTCAAAGCCATGTGTACAACACACAAACTTATCAACGGATCTGGCCCTACTATCCTCAGCAGCCTGGTCACCCCCTACAAAGCATCCAGATCCCTCCGTTCAGACAGTGAGCACCTGGCCAACGTCCCCAAATTCAAAAGGACCCGCACCGGAGGCCGACGATTCTCGGTGCAAGCGGCCGTGAGATGGAATTCCCTCCCATGCGCCCTCAGACTGGAAGCCAGCTACCTGTTCTTTCGCAAAAAACTGAAAACGCACCTATTCCCGAAATAATCGTTCCTCCTTCCTCCCTCTCCTTACAGGATAAACAATCTCCTTACAGCACGGGGATGCCCTTGGGTCACCAGGCGCTATACAAATCGCTAAAATAAAATAAATAAAATAAATCTCACATCACCCTAAACTAACTCCGTTGGTACTATAGCAAAGTGCACCCTAACTTACACAGTCCATCCCTAACTAATCTGACTTCTCCTTTGATGCAGTCCCCCAACCGAGGGCGCAAATTGTACCTAGTGACTCCAGGCACAGAGAGATTCATGAAAAGGGGCTCCTGGATAGCCGTATTTCTGGAGGAACTACTGCATTCAGCAATTCATCATTGTCCTCATCCGTTTTGGTCCAGGTCAGCTTGGTGTCACTGAAGGGGACAAATCAAGGCCCTGTCTCACACTCAGAGTCCCCTACTCAATATTTCGGCCACTGGTCATAGGGCAGAGGCAGGGGGACCCTGAGACAATGAGTCGCATGGATCCAGTTCTTACGGCCAGCAACCTTGACTGCTGTGCGTGTCAAGAGGACCTGTTCCAGTCCCTTCCACCATGGCGCCAAACTCTTCTTCCACTGGAAGTTCTGCAGCAGCACAAAATCACCAGGCTCAATATCGTGTCCGGGCCCCTCTGGTGTAGCTGGAAAATAATCAACCAACAATGAATATTCAATATCAGCGAACCGCTGAGGACGCAGGATGCCCCAGACATTTGCCGGGCATCCAAACACGACCTCATACTGTGACAATCCTGTCCTAGAATGTTCTGTTGTTCTTGTTGAGAAAAGAGCTAATGGTAAAGCATCTGGCCACTGTAACCCTGAGATCTCTTGAATCTGTGCCAGTTTAAGCTTGAGAGTACCATTGTACTTCTCAACCAAACCTGCTGACTGTGTGTGATTGGCAGCATGAAACTTTTGTTTGAAATTCAAACCATCACAAATCAATTGAATCACTTTGGAATTAAATTGGCTTCCGTTATCACTCAAAATCAAATGGGGCAACCCGAATGAGGAAGAACTCCTCCAGGGGTACCTTTGCAGTCGTAATGGCTGTATTGTCATTGGTAGGATAAGCCTCAACCCATTTACTAAATGCACACCACCAAGACATACTCCAAATTATTGCACCTATCCAACTCAATATAATCCATTTGGAGGACCTCAAAAGGGAAAGTGGGTGGTGCAAAATTACCAGGTGGTGTAGGGGTACCTTTACCAGGTGTGTGCATCATGCACATCATGTAGTATTTCACTAAATGTGCATCAGTTTTAGCAATGTTGTCATTCTGCCATACAGGGTCCAAAAACTTGCAAATACCATAGCACTAATATGGGCTGGCCGGCACTATGGGCCATTGTGACTACGGGGCGAACATGTGTGTCTGACAACATCGATCTCTGCTTTCTTGACTAATCAATCCAACATCCCTCATAGTTAAATTTTTGCTGTATTTTCTTGCCACGCTGCTAATTCCTCTGCTGTGGCCTCGCTTTGTATCTCTTTCACATTCTCAAGTGTATCCTCAAACATGGTAACTTCAGGCACCCACCTAAAGGGACCTACTACAAACATTCTTTTCATTTTAGTCCGGGCTGTTTCCTTAGCTGTCAGATGTGCAAATGCATTACCCCTACCCACATCATCAGTAACTTTCCAATGGGCTCTACACTTTGTTATGGCCAATTGTTTAGGGAGTGTCAAAGCAGACAAAAGCCTCAATATAAGGTGTCCATGCTGGACAACCCTCTCTCGGCCCAGAGTTGCCCAAATTTGTGCGCGACTTCGAAGGCATACTGGCTGTCAGTATAAATATTGACAACCATTCCTTCACTTAATTCACAAGCTTGTATCAAGACCAAAAGCTCAGCAGCTTGGGCCGACTGGTAACCGACTCATGATGTCTCAACTACTGTATACAGCGTGGTAATAGCATACACAGCTATTGTAGTGCCATCTAAAAAAAGAGCCAAGTACCTGTTGTGGGCCAGATTAGGGACCATCAGTCAAGCCTACCCATCCTTTCGTCTCCTTTTCCATCCAGAAGATGCAATCATGTTTGTTGACTTCATCCCTTTCAGAAGGGAGGGGCAGTAATGTGGCTGGATTCGGAGAGGCATATCTTAATATGTTTCACAAACAGTGTTAATTCATAGCTAGTCAAACATGCACTGGTGAGGTGCTGTGTCTTTGTCTTATTCAAAAGGATATACACAGCATGAGGTAGCATGACTGTGAGATCGGCGTCGTGTACGAGTCCAGCCGATTGTCTTATGGAGGCGGCCACAGCTGGGACTACTCTTAGACAGCTCGGGGGGCTCTAGCGACAGGGTCAAAAACAGCAGAGAAAAAAGCACACAGCCATTGCTTATTTCCAAAGTTTTGTGTTAAAACAGAAAGCGCGAAACCAATCATCCCATGAACAAACAACACAAACGGTTTGTTATAATAAGGGGTGCCAAGTACTGGAGCTGAAAAAAGAGCAGTTTTCAAGTGCTCAAAAGACTGCTGACATTCAGGCGTCCAAGGAAGGGCCTCCTGCACATCTTTAGTGGTTAGTGCACGCATGGGTTTGATTAATAAGGAGTAGTTAGGTATCCACTGCCTGCAGTAGGTAGTAATACCTATAAAAGCGTGCACATCTTACTGAGTCTGTGGGATGGGCATTTTAACAATGATACTGATGTGTCAGGGGTCAATCTCCTACCCTCCTTCGACAGTAGGTGACCTCCAATCGACAATACTGAAATTTATAAAGAGACACCTTATGTCCATGTTGGGCCAAATGCAATAACAATTTAACTGTACTATCTATACAACCCTGCTCAGTATCAGAAGTGATAAGGAAGTCGTCAACATACCGCACTAATACATTACCTGTGGGAAGCGAAAGGGAATCCAATTGAGCTTTCAGCGCCTGACTATAGACTCTCTGTATAGCCATGAGGAGCTCAACAGAACCTAAAGCTCCTCCCAGCTAATTTGACCCCAAACTGATCTCTGCTATCTGGATGAATAGGAATACTGAAGAATACATTTTTCAAATCTATGACGGAAAAGAATTTAGCAGAAGAAGGACTCATTGTCAAAAGGGTAGTAAAGTCAAGGACCACTGGAAACTACGGAACCAGTACTTTATTAAGTTTGTGAAAATCAATCACAAAATGATAAACATCTTCATGTTCATCAAGGGAACCTGAGGGCGTCTGTTTAAGAATTGGAAGAATAGGCAATTACAAATGTTAGCAGTCGTCTCTTCGATTACTCCTTTCTTACTCAAGTCCTGAATAATTTGAATCTGATAGAGACATCTAGCCGCAGATTCCTTAACTTAGAATATCCCCAGGCGTCAGACTGGATCCGGAAAACGTTTTCCCCACCGGCAATAGCTGCACGCCGGGGCAGAGTTGCCTGGCTCCGTCCTGACATTCACGGAAGTGACGTCAATGGAGCCATATAAGTCCCCTTGGCGTGCTGACAGTTTTCTTTTTTTCCGCGTCTGAATGCAGATCAGGAGAAGCGGTTACCTCTGGCCTGTTTTTGTTTTCAGGGCTTCTCGATGCATTTTGGCATCCAGGAACAGTGTGCGATGGCTTTGGGCTTCAAGGCTTGTGCAACCTGTATGTGGCAGATGTCGGCGCTTGGAAGGGCCTCATGACTCAGAGGAGTGAGACGCCTGCCGGCAGCTGAAGCCAAAGTCCCTGCGCGAACGTCATATGAAGTTGTTGCCGGCCTGATGTCCCGTTCGGAGTCCTCGCACCGCAGGTATCCTTCTCATGCTGGGACATCGGGTCAGGACAGGTCACTTAGTCGATCCCGTGGACGTCATTCACCAGGCGCAGGTAACCACAGGAAGAAGTCATATAAACGTGATCTTGTCCACTGCACTCGGTCTCTACCGGGCACGGGCCTTAAGGAGTCGACCCCCCCTTACCCCTATTTCCTGGGGCTGGGGCAACTAGGACCCAGATGGAGGCCTATTCTCAGGCCTTACTGGCCAACTTTGAGTCACCCTCTCTCCCTGGTACGCCTTTGGGCTCCACAGAGGGGGTAGGGACTCAGATCGGTCAAGTACCCTGACTCCGGCTCTGGAGTCACTGCAACGTCGGGACACGGCTCAGAGGGGCGTCCTATTGGCACGTCCAAGCCTGCTATACCGTCTCTGCACAGCCCTGTGAGGCTCCCTGTGCCGATGCCAGCTGAGGCTGCAGTGTAATTCTCAAATCCGAGTCGACTCCGGTCGCCGCCGGTGTCATCCCTGGTTGTTCCTCGGTTGGTGGAGGATGAGGAGGCCGAAAATGAGGAGGCCCCTGTGGGTTCACCACTCCCAGGGTAGTTTCGCTGTCCCTCAGGGTGAGAACCCGTGCCTTGGCACTGCCTTGGTTGTCCTCAGACTATGGAATACCCACGGTTTGGTGGACGGATTAGTCTCCTGCCGTCCCCAATGGATGACATATTGTCCCCACCCAGGATGGCTAGGGTTTCTAGTACAGTGTTTTGCGAGGGCTGTTCACAAGGCTACGGATATTTTACAAATGCAGTCACCCTGAGTCTCTCTGCCCTCTGATCCCTTGTTGGATCTACTCCACCAGGGTGCCATGGAAGTGGAGCCTTTGTTGCCTTTTGGCAAGTTGTTATACAATACTCTTCTTGGGATTTAGGCGAGACCCTCTTCAGTGGACCGGGTGGATCGTGCTATTGCACATCGCCATCGCCCGGCTCAGGGATGACCCTGTCTGTTTGTCCCTCCATCCTCAGGCTCAAGGGCTGGTAGTCCAGATGACCTCAGTTTTGCTGCCTCTGCCCCATCTCCGTTACTCCCTCCCACTTGAGAGTCTCGATGGTTGAAGTTGTGTGGCCACCATATTTTTGCAGCCACAAATGCAGGCCTCAGATCCACTGCTTGTGTGGTGTTGATGCTCCAAATCCTTGGGCTTTTGCATAGGTGTTGTGTGATTTTCACGGTACACTCTGTCTCCTTGTGTGTACCCTATCATACACATACCTGTATCTCCTGGTAGTCATGACGCTCAATATCTCTGCATGGTGACATCTGTCCCTTCACATTTCACTTTTTGGCATCCACTGTGGTGTATGTTCAGTGGGTATGCTCTGACAACTTAATACAAACTTGCCCCTATTTCTGGAACTCTGTCTCTGGTGAATTCATGGGGTCCGGTTCTCCGTTTAACATCTTTTTGCAAAAGTTTGTAAATTTTCTTCCATTTTGCAGTGCCCTTTCTGGTTCTGTGTCTCCTTTTGTCCCTGTCTGGACGAGGGAGGTCTCGTATCGTCCTCTAACGGATTGTGGTACCTTTCCCTCCCCTAGTTCATGCTCCCTTACAGGGCTTCTTAGTTCTGGTGTCAGTTGCAATGAAACTGCCGTTCCCACCATGATTAGTCAATGTTATCGACGGATAAGTTCTCTTGGTCTCAGACCCTAATCCAATGGGGTATAACTTTGGTATCTATTCTAAGTTAAGGAATATGCGGCTGGATGTCTCTTTCAGATGAACGAGTTACTTACCTTTGGTAACAATGTATCTGGTAGAGACACAGTCTAGCCGCAGATTCCTTAGTGCCCTCCCATCCTCCCCATTCTGCTAGGACCTTTCCAGGTGACGTTCCACCACCTTGCCTTCTTACAGGTTGCCTTGGTCTTCCTGAGGGGTGCTCTAGTTCACCTACTTCAGGGGCAGGTTGTGTCATTCTGTTTTAGGGACATTGGCACGCCACCCATTCTAATTTTTGGGTCGCTAGGTTCTGTTCTTTTCAATGCTTCTCCACCTTGTATCTGAAAGAGACACGTTAGTGATAGATACCTTACCTTAGAATATCCCCAGGCGTCAGACTGTATCCGGAAATTTTTGCGTAGCAATACCCCTGCGCGTCGGTAGGCGTCGTCTGCGGCTCCGCATCCGTTGTCGGCGTCGTTAGCGCCGGAATGACGTCGTCGGAGTACTTAGACGCCGCCCATGCGCGCTGACGTCAGTTCTTTTTTCCGCGCCAGCTAGCGCAGATCCGGAGAAGCTCTACTCCTAGTAATTTTTTGACTAAAACTTTTGATCTTTTTGATCATTTTTCTACTCGAGTCTTCGACTCCAACGGTGCCGGTAGGGATGCCCGGGTTCAAGCCCTGTTCGAAGTGCGACCGACTGATGTCGGTCACGGACCCCCATCGCCGGTGCCTGAAGTGCTTAGGCCTCGACCACGACGACCGCACCTGCTCCGACTGCCGGGCCCTGACGTCGAAGGCTAGGCGGGAGCGGTCCCGCAAGCAGCTTGAGCTCCGGCAGTCGGCACCGCACGGCTCCAGGTCCCGGTCCCACGGGCGGTCGAGGGACCGGTCGCGGGGTCGGAGTCATCGCAGCTCCGGGAGTGGACATCGGTCGTCGGGATCCAAGTCCTCAGGTAAGAGGCATGAGAGGTCGGAGCGGCATCATCGCTCCTCCGACCCACCCCGACGCTCGCACGATGCGGCCAGGGGTTCGGGCGACACCGCCCACGCGGCTCCAAGTGAGTCGCAAGCGTCGCCGCCTGCCCCACACCTTCGGGTCCCTGGGCACGGCGCGACGCCGGAGGAGGTCGAGCGGTACCTCATGGCCATGAAGTCCCTCCCTCCTCAGCCAGGCCCCGCGGCGCCTTCGGGCCCAGCGGTCCCGGCTGGAGGCCCTAGCGGGTCGGGCAGCTTCGGCCCCGACGCCGCCGGGTGCTTCGGCCCCGGCGCCGCTGGCGACTTTGGTCCCGGCACCGCAGGACCTCACCGGACCCGCTTCCGGATCCGGGTCGTCGACGGTCGACCTCACGACCTCACCGGTGCCGGCCCCGAGGGTGTCATCCCCGGCGCCCGTTGCGGGCGCCGTCCCCAATCTTCCCTTCGGTCCGACTCTGGCACCGGAATGGCGCCGTTGGGCGCCGCTTCCGACAGCCTTTGGAGATTTTTATTTCCATGAGGAGGCCCAGTCTGTTGACCCTGAGTTACAGGAGACTGGTGACGGAGGTGATTGGGAGGGGTCTGAGGACCCTCTGGCACAGCACAGGAGTGCCAGTCTCAAGAGGACTGGACATATGAGCTTGGGGAGGCCAGTGGTATTGACACCTCGCCAGACACTGGATTTGTCTCCCCTCCCACCGTGGCTACGGAGGAGGGGGCTGCTTATAGTGTAGTGTTAACGAGGGCAGCCAAGGCCTTGGGCCTTGAGCTCCCCGTTGCGGCCGTGAGGACTAACCTCCTCACTGAGGTTCTTAAACCGCAGGCAAGCTCCAGTGAGCCTCTGCTACCGTTTAATGAAGCCTTATGTGACGTTCTTGTGGGCGCTTGGTCCAAGCCCGCCACGGGTCCGCCTGTGGATAGGAACGTGGCCAGACGCTACCGCCCGGCTCCGGGCGTCCCTTGCTTTTTGTCCACCCATCCCACCCCGAGAGCCTGGTTATCCAGGCCTACACTTCCCAGACCGCATTCCAGACGGCCCCGCCCGATCGGGAATCCAAGAGATACGAACAGTTCGGGAAGAAAGTGTTCTCGTCCCTGAGTTTGGGACTGCGGTCTGTCAATACCGCGTGTCTCTTGGGCCGCTACACCCACACCCTGTGGGACACTGTCGCGGACGTGCTGCCACAATGCCCGAAGGAGGTCCGGGCTAAACTCGCCCAAGCCCTTGTGGAGGGTCGAGATGTGGCACGATACTCTATCCGGTGTGGACTGGATACCACGGACTCACTGGGCAGGGCGATGGGAACGACGGTGGCGGTTCGCCGCCACGCCTGGTTGAGGTCCGCCAATTTCTCGGCCGATGTCCAGGCCACCCTCCTGGATATGCCGTTTGATGGCCGTCGCCTTTTTGGCGACAAGGCAGACCATGCGCTGGAGCGCTTTAAGGACTCCAGGGCTACGGCCAAGTCCTTAGGCCTCTCGGCCACGCGCCAGCAATCGGGTGCCTTTCGCTCCTTTTGTGGCCACGGAAGGGGCGTCCCCACACGTGCTGCCAGCCATGCACCGCAGAATACCCAGCAGTGCGGTGGCGGCCGTGGAAACCGCCGTGGCAACGGCGGTCAGGGTCAGCGGCGAGGCCAGTCCACACCTCCCTCCGCAGCACCTGCCTCCAAGCCTTCCTAGTCCGAGCTTTCAGGCCCATGTGACACCTGTGGGAGGCAGGGATCGCCATCACCACTTCCACTGGCGCACTGTCACATCGGACAGGTGGGTGCTGCAAATTGTCCGAAGGGGCTACTCCCTCCCCTTTGAGGCGACCCCTCCAGCCACGCCACCGCAATTCCACCGCGTGTCGGGGATCACTTGCAACTTCTGCAAGAGGAAGTCACGGCCCTCTTGGCCAAGGGGGCCATCGAGCGCGTTCCTGGGCCAGAAGTAGGGTGTGGATGTTACTCCCACTACTTTCTGGTGCCCAAGAAGGGCAAGGGGGGCCTGCGCCCGATCTTGGACCTATGGAACGTCAATGGCTTCCTCCGTCAAGAGAAGTTCAAGATGCTGACTTTGGCTCAGGTCTTAGCTGCCCTGGACCCCGGAGACTGGATGGTAGCGTTGGACTTGCAGGACGCTTATTTTCACATCCTCGTCCTGCCGGCCCACCGGCGTTACCTGCGGTTCACAGTAGGCCACGAGCACTTTCAGTTTACCGTGCTCCCCTTTGGCCTTACCAGCGCCCCACGGGTGTTCACGAAGGTGATGCCGGTGGTCGCAGCTCATCTGCGCAGGTTAGGGGTGTCAGTCTTCCCCTACCTCGACGACTGGTTGTTAAAGGCGGGCTCGCCCCAGACAGTCGTCAGCCACCTCCAGACTACGGCCGACCTCCTGCATTTGCTGGGGTTCTCCATCAATGTGCCGAAGTCGCACCTGTGTCCCTCTCAGAAGCTCCTCTTCATCGGAGCGGTTCTAGACTCGGCGCAGTTTCGGGTTTACCCTCCCGAACAGCGGGTTCGGGATATTCAGGCTCTGATTCCCATCTTTCGGCCTTTATCCCAAGTGTCGGTCAGGTTGACGCTGCGGCTTCTGGGGCTGATGGCCTCCTGCATCCTACTGGTGCGTCACGCCCGGTGGCGGATGCGGGCTCTGCAGTGGGACCTGAAGTTTCAGTGGGCACAGCATCAGGGCAACCTGTCCGATCACGTCTTGATCTCGGAGGGCACTGCAAGACAGTTGCAGTGGTGGCTCACGGACTGCGATTGGGTCAGTGGCAGATCCCTCTCCCTACCCCACCCGGAGTACGTAGTTGTGACGGACGCGTCCCTCCAGGGCTGGGGTGGCCACATGGGAGAGGCGGAGATCAGAGGACTCTGGTCTCCGGCGGAGGCCCGGCTCCACAACAACCTGTTGGAGTTACGGGCGATTCGTCTAGCGCTGAAGGCATCCCTCCCCTCTGTCCAGGGGAGTGTAGTGCAGGTGTTCACGGACAACACCACCACCATGTGGTACTGCAACAAACAGGGCGGGGTGGGGTCGTGGACCCTATGCCAGGAGGCTCTGCGCCTCTGGCAGTGGCTGGAAAGTCAGGGTGTGTCCCTGGTAGTTCAACACCTGGCAGGTTCTCTGAATGCCAGGGCGGACCAACTCAGCCGTCAGTGCATGATGGATCACGAATGCCTTGCGCCACTCGGACGTGGCGCAAGGCCTCTTTCAGCAATGGGGAGAGCCTTGGTTAGATCTATTCGCCACCAAAGAGAACGCGCAATGTCATCAGTTCTGCGTGTTGGAATTTCCAAGGCGGCACTCGCTCGGAGACACTTTTCGTCGCAAGTGGAGTTGCGGTCTGTTGTACGCCTTCCCGCCTATACCACTTCTGCCCCGAGTGCTGAAGAAGATCAGGCGCGACCGGGCCCAAGTCATCCATGTGGCTCCGACTGGGCACGAAGATTCTGGTATCCCGAGCTACTCAGCATGTCAGTCGATCCCCCGATTCGCCTGCCCCTTCGGGAGGACCTTCTGTCGCAGCAGCAGGGGACGGTCCTCCACCCGAACCTGTCCAGTCTCCACCTACAAGCTTGGAGATTGAGTGGCGACAGTTGAGGCCATTTGACTTGCCTCCCGAAGTCTGTAATGTCATTCTGGCAGCCAGGCGTCCCTCCACGAAGTCGGTATACACCTGCAGGTGGAACAGATTTGTGGCATGGTGCACAGCAAAGGCTGTGGATCCACTCTCTGCCCCCCTTTCTGAGGTTCTCCTCTTCCTTCTTTCTCTTGCCCAGCAGGGCTCTGCTCTGGGCACTGTCAAGGGCTACCTTTCTGCCCTTTCTTCCTTCTTAAGGCTACCTGATCAGCCTTCTTTGTTCAAGTCCCCTATTGTAAATCGATTTCTTAAGGGCATCACGCACATGTTCCCTCCTGTTCCCTTCGTGATGCCCCAGTGGGACTTGAACCTTGTTCTTACCTTCCTGATGTGCGCTCCCCTTGAGCCACTTCACAACTGTCCTCTTCGTCTTCTCACTCTAAAGACTGCTTTCCTGGTTGCCATCACCTCTGCCAGGAGAGTGAGTGAGCTCCAGGCCCTTTCTTGTACTCCACCTTTCCTTTCTGTCCATCCGGACAAGGTTGTGTTATGTACGAAGCCATCTTTCCTGCCCAAGGTTGTCTCAGCCTTCCACATTGGGCAGTCCATCACCTTGCCGACCTTCTTTCCGCCTCCGCATCCCTCTAAAGAGGAAGAGCGGCTTCACCGTCTGGACCCAAAACGTGAGCTCTCATTCTATTTGGATCGCACACTCCAGTTCCGGGTGGATGACCAACTCTTTGTTGGCTACGTGGGTGCTAAGAAGGGGAAGGCGGTACACAAGCGGACCGTCTCCCAGTGGATCATCTTGTGTATCCAGGCATGTTACACCATGGCTAAGAAGGAGCTCCCTGTTGGATTGAGGGCTCACTCCACTCGGGCCACGGCAACTACAACCTGGGCCGAGGTGCGCCCTTACAGGACATTTGCCAGGCAGCTACGTGGGCCTCGCTGCACACGTTCGCACGACACTACTGCCTGGACAGCCAAGTCCGGAGGGATGGCTTCTTTGGCCGTTCCGTCCTCCAGGACTTTCTGGTGTGATTATTGGTTCGCAGACCCACCACCGGGGTTGGTATTGCTGGGGTATCTATTCTAAGGTAAGGAATCTATCACTAACGTGTCTCTTTCAGATGCACAAGTTACTACTTGTGTAACGATATATCTGTAAGAGACATTAGTTAGTGATAGATTCCTTACCGGCCCACCCATCCTCCCCATTCTGCGAACCGATATCTAGGGTTAAGGTCATCCCCTTTCAGGGCCCTAGTTTCTTGGCACCAGTGTTTGTTCTATCATGGCTCTGCGTATCTGGCGCGGAAAAGCTGTGTATCAGAACTGACGTCAGCGGCGTCTAAGTACTCCGACGACGTCATTCCGGCGCTAACGACGCCGACGACGGACGCGGCGCTGCAGACGACGCCTACCGACGCGCAGGGGCATTGCTACGCAAACCTTTCCGGATCCAGTCTGACGCCTGGGGATATTCTAAGGTAAGGAATCTATCACTAACTAATGTCTCTTACAGATATATCGTTACACAAGTAGTAACTTGTGCTTCTTCCAGCGTGGAGATACTCATGTTTTCCTACCCTCCCTCCGCCCTTGCCTGTTTCTCCCTATTTCTTTAGGGTCTCCTTGTATATGCTGCAGTTGATTGGGTTGAGATTCTATTTGACTATGGTTCATTTCATAGGTCATTGTGGGCGGTGTGGAGACCATTCTATGTGGATGTTCACGTCTGGTCACTTACCATGAGTCATGTTATTCCAGTCCTTTGGTCCTTTTCAGTTCCATCCTGTGGTTACAGACTGTTTTTCACACAGTTCCATCCTGTGGTTGCGAACTGCCTTTTGTTTGTCATGTCATTCATTTCCACTGCAGTTGCCTCTTAGGGGGGGCATGGCTCTTCGCTTTGGAGGGACATTTCCTGGTGCGGGTGCTCTCTTCGTCCCTTTAGTCCATTCAAGTGTTGAGTACTTTTTCAACATGGTGTTGTTTCTCATTATATGATTTCTTATCATTGTTGTTTCAACGGTTTTTGCTCCTTTTTTGGCACACTGTTCCTATGCTCTCACAGTTATTGTAGTGGCTCCGTGTTGTAGCGCGAAAGGATTCACAATAGAAAACTGACGTCAGCACGCAGAGTGGGACTTATATGGCTCCATTTACATCACTTCCATGGACGATGTCAAGACGGACCCGGGCGATGCTGCCCCCCGGCGTGCAGCGGTACTGCTGGCAAAAAAGATTTCCGGATCCAATCTGACGCCTGGGGATATTCTAAGTTAAGGAATCTGCGGCTAGACTGTGTCTCAACTAGATACATTGTTTTCCGAAAGTAAGTAACTCGTTCAATAAGGCTCGCTCTCCTGCATGTGGTATTTTATACTGAGGAATACGAGGAAAAATAGCACCATCCATAACTTGTATGGGAACTGGTGGTTTCGGCAGCAGTCCCACGTCTATATCACCTGTTGCCCACAAAGAGGGTTGTACGTCAGCAAATTCAACAGGAAGAGAAGGATCTTTAGACAAACACTGTTTAGTTTTGAAATGGGGCTTACAACCGGTACACCAGAAAAACCTACTGAAACGTGATTATGGCCAGACAGAGCCGCCCGAGGACCACATTTCGAGAAAAAGAACTCTTTGTTACACCTGCGTCCACCAAAAATTCCTTAGTCGAACGTTCAGGTATCTGAACTGATCCCCCACTCTGTCCCTGGCTGTCCTAGCTGTAAGACATTCCTGTCACTTCCTCCATATCGTAATCATCATGATAATACTTACCTCACGAGGGTCATCAAAGTAATTATTATCAGAACGATCCTGTGAGGCTGCTGCGTTCTGAGCCCTGTCAGTCCCACCAGCTCCATGACCCCGTCCACAAGAACCACGTCCTTTATGGACCGCCACCTTCTGCAAAAGCACAGGACATTCACCACTCCAATGTCCCTAATCCTTACAGTACGCACACTGATTCGGCCCCAAAGGCGTAGTTTTCGGCTTCCTACTAGTGCTTGGAAGCTGTCAGGCAGGACCACCACGTTCTCTGCCCTTCCCTCTGAACGCCTGCTGTAACAACACCTTTGTCTTCAAATCATTACGCTTTTTCTCTGTCCTCTCCTTTTTCTCGTTATCCCTATGCTCATAATACTGTGCCATATTCAATATAACAGAAGGGGAAGAGCTGGACCAAGTACTTTCATAACCCTGAAATAGAGTTGCAATCTCAGGAAGCAAATAAGAAATAAATCTATTAACATACAACTGAACACCTCACTCAATAGCCAAATCCTGCCCACTGTAATCGAAAAACATGTCTTCAAACCGGGTGAAAATATCTGACACCCTCTCATCTTTCTTTTGTCAACAAGCCGACAATTTGTCCCAATCTACTTTTCTCTGTGGAATAAGAAAATGCATATATGTAATAATACGACTAGGCAAAGCAAGTATGTCAGCTCGGGGTTTATCACCTGGCTTCCTTTCCTGATCCCATCCTTTCATCACATCCCATGTACCTCAGAACTCCGCAACATGATCTTGAGTATGCACCTGCCTTCAAATAACAACCGGAACCAACAGACCAAAAAAATCTCAATATCAGCAAGAGTCATTACAGTAGAAGAGGCAGCTTCTGTCAATTCTTTATAATAAGCGGTAGGATGTTTAGTAGGGTCAGGCAAATGACTCTTAAGAGACCAAACTTTGCTTCTTTTCCAAGGAATATAAACCCATTGTTCCTCAAAAGGGCCACCTCCCTCACTATAGTAACAAGATCAGCCATCCGCTAATTCCGGTATTTCTGGATGATATATAGGATGAACCTCCCGCATTGGAAACTGAGACACGGACCTGGGACTTTTCTCATGTAGTCGTCCCCTATATGCTATTATTGTCGAAACATTAGAATAAACCTGTCCTTGCCTCAATTCACTAATTTACACCCCATCTCTTATGTCAACTAAAATTTGAGGTGCCTCCGCATCTAAACACTGTTGCCAAAGACCAATTAGTGTTGCGTATATGTGTTTAAGGTATGCTGCTGCATAAAAGACTCAAAATCTCTCATAGTCACCCAGACATCCTCTACACTATAAATAGGATTATGGGCCCACTGTGCAGCCTGGTTAGCTGTTACCTGTTTCTCATCATCTCCCACATCGGATCGCACTAACGGTCCCATGCGCTCCTTAAAGTTTGTCCAGTCCCTATCCTCAAATCCACATACCAGAGTCCCGCTAATTATTAATGTCGCGGAATGAAAAACCATAGTAGGAGAAGTAACAGAAGTTACAGGCACTAATGTCACTGATGGTTGTGTCGCAGGAGAAAAAGCTGGCGAAAGGAATGCCAAGACAATAGGTGTGGCAGGGGTACTAACAGTAACAGTCACCACAGACGGCAAAGATACAAAAGAAAGATGGGAGGAGGAGGAGCCAAAGCCTCAGCCATTGAAACAACAGCAGTAGATACAGGGACAGAGACAGTGGACACAACTGTAACGGGTGGCTGTGAGGGCTCCAGAACAGTGGGATATATTCTTTGTGGGGCATATGGAGGCGGGGGTCGGATATCTAACAATTCTTCCACAAAAGTATCATCTTCTTCTTGAACCGAATATGATTTATCAATTTGTAATCGGAACCTTCTAGCAATCTTTTACTGCTTTTCCCCTGTTGTATGCTTCCGCTTTCTGAGTCAGTGTCTGCATCCTCCCCTTCCGGACCTCTTTTTCTGCCTTCAGTCGCTTCTGTCTAGCTGCTTTCTTTCATGTTCTGAGGGAATCAAACTTAGACTGCTTACTTCGTCTCTTGAACAACTGTTCTTGTAAATACTCCACTTTTGTTCATCAAAAGTACCCGTCAACGGCCACTGCAACTCAGCGTTGTCCCTTGTATATTTGTGCCATAACGTACTAAACATAATAGGGCCAAGACACTGCTTCACTTACATGTCAAAATTCGGAGTGCCTTCTGGAGGCGCCAGCTGACTTTCCTTCAATTGAGCTGCAGCAAAACAACAACGACAGCACAAAGAAAACAATTTACTAGCACTAGGCATTTTCAAAAGAAAACAAGTTCACTATTTTAAGCCTAGCAAAACAATTGCAATTGCTTTTTTCGAAAAGAGAGTTCTAAGATTGTACCAAATACAAACCAAAATGATACCATATCCACAAAGAACCAAAACAGACTCACCTGGTATACGCAGGTACAACAAATTAATTCACCACTGCCGAATCTTCGGACCAAACAGTCAGGACCAAAAGTTTCGCCGTTCAGGACTCCAGTCGGGATTACTGTTGGGCAAGGCACCGTCTGGCAGAACAGAAGAGGCAGCTCCGAATACCAGGAACTCTTTGTGCAGGGATCCTGAATCCGTCTGTCTGACCCGACGATGGCCTCGACCTCCCCTCATCCACGGAAGGGGATAGGGCACTCACCCAAAGGAGTTCCTGTTCAGGCGCCAACTGAAGGAAATGACCAGTATAGGGTCACCCAGGTAACTCACGACCACCTCTCAGCCTTCCATACTAAATGAAGAATTGGTCAGACAGCAAACCAATATCTGTTTATTTTAGATACAAGTCACAGAGGCCATCGCTGCCCAATCTTCCTTGCCCTGCAGCAGCTCTCACATCTGCAGTGAGTGCCAGAGGAGTGGGTGCTCGCAGCACAACCCTACAGTTGGAAAGTGGCTCTAGCACTGACCCAGACGGTGCTTTATGGGCCACACACAGCAGAGTTACACAGAAGGGCTGCTACTCTGCCGCTACCTTAGTCAAGCCCGTTTTCACTTTTTAGAGCACCTTGTTGCACTGCCTGCTGTGGCAGTCTGTGAACTTGGTGCTGGGTCCCTTAGAGTGGCACAAGAAATGCTGCCGCTCTTTAGGACCCTCTTTAGTACCTATGCCCTAGGTACAAGAGGTACCACTTACTAGGGCCTTACAGAGGTGCTAAAGGCCTGGTCACTGGGGGAAAGAACACTGGCACTGCAGACCTGGTTAGCAGCAAGAACCAAGTGCACTTCACTCCAAGTTTCATCAAATACCAGCCAAAAAGGGGGGGGACTCCTGCAACAAAATCCCAGTTTCCTACAGTATGTGATAGGGAGAGTTAGTTTGTCTCCATATTACTTTTGGTACTGCACAACTTTATCAATGTCTTGCCATCAACTCACCTCGAAGGTGGAAAAAAATGAATGGAGAATGATGTTGCTACTCCGGTGGGGTTCTAAATGGCTTTCGTGGTATCATCTAATGCCTCGTCAGGTGTCGATACAAAGCCAGCTCCTGTCAGGTGTCGATACAAAGCCAGCTTCCCCTACCAGTGATGTGAGAACTTCAAAGTTTTTGGGTCTGGTCTGGCATGTGGGCCTATTCGAGAGATGAGGAATCTACAGGTAGCTAGAGTATCCACCAGTAAGATTGTTATCACAGGTATGTAACTTTTTCTTTCAGTGTATTGTCCCGTGATATTGCGATAGTCTGTCCTGTCGATATTCGGGATTTGACTAACCTGGGGGCATATTATCAAGGGGGTTTATCTCCGCTTTTTTGGCTTTAAAAGCCAAGAAAGCGGAGATAAAATTATCTCCCTATTACCAAGCTGTCGCTAACACCAGTTAGCGACAGCTAATAGGAGATAGCGACCATCTTGGGCCCCGCTTTGCATGTCAGTGATATTTATCACTAATGACATGCAAAGTGGGCGTGCCAAGATGTTAGCGACTGGAAACAGTCGCTAACATCGCTATCTCCTATTACCAACTTTTGGAGATATTCGCGCTAAGCGCGAATATCTCCAAAAGCTAACACCTGCCCTGAGCAGTTCTTAGCCATGTTAACCAATGGGAGGTGGATAACATGGCTAAGAGCATTTTCTCGATAATGCATGAATATCGCTGACTTTTCAGCGATATTCATGCATTGCGGCCGTTTTTTATCGCATTTGCGATAAACCTTGCTAATAGCAAGGTTTATCTGCGAAAAAAATCGCCGATTTGCGGCGATAATGTTTGTCTCTAAACAAGTTAGAGACAAAAATTATCTCTATTGGTTGGTAATATGCCCCCTAGCTTTTCTGTGATGCATTCTGTTCCACCCACTGCTCTGTTACACCCCTTGTTGCCCTGACCTTCAAGCAGAGCATTCTTTTTTGACTGTAAAGAATCTCCTATGGTGCTTCAACCAAGCTTTCTCCCCAGCCACAGTCCGGGCAGGTAACAGCGGTGGGGCTGTGTAAGGGGGTATTTCGAGGGACGATGCTGAGGGAAAATTAAATGAATAATTTCCCCTCTGCAACGGCCCTCGAAATCGCCCCTTACACCGCCCCACCGCTGTTATTTGCACGGACTGCGGCTGTTTCTCCCTCAAATACCGACTCTCTCCTGGACTACTGGCTGTAAAATATCCATTTTATACAGCTCTCCATTGATTTGCATCTATATTTGCACTGTAGATGCTCAGGCATACATACATACTTGCTGTGATGCCACTTGGTCCTGTGAGGGGGTGTTAAACTATTGTGGATCCAGCCTGATGTCCTGATATCTTGGTAAAATCTACAGGCCTAAGTGATCTGACTGGTGAATAAACAGTCATTGAGAAACAAATATTTTACCAAAGTATCTTCTCCAGGTGCTGTAAATGCTGTATATGCATGTTTTTCTAGTTGAATCATGTATTGTTAATTTAAGAAGACAATGTATTTATAACTTGAATTTGTTTTTCAGCACCAGTATGATAAGATGGTGGAAGAAAAACATATTGAATTAGGAATGTACAAGACAAAAGAACAGGAGACCCTTTCTGCAAAAGTATCCTTGGTAAGACTGCAATGAAGTGAAAAACAATCTTGAATATTGGAATATGTCCGTGAACGCCCTATATGAGTTTGTCTTTAAAAAGTATGGATACGACTAATCTATCATCTAGATATGCAAATAACATTTAACATGTATCTACCTTTCGGGATGTTCAATAACTAATGTAGCTACTCTAACTTTGGCCTCTTTATTTGTGTAGGTGCTTAATATGCTGAGATGCCATCTCCACAGACATAACCTGCGCCGTATTTCCCTGCACCTCGGTATTTCTCCTGAGGCGGAAGCCGGGAGACACGAGCTTGCTCGGGATAAAATTTTAATTATTGAATTTTGTATACCCACCGTACTATTGCCTCAATTGCCGCCGAATTCCGCCACTTTTGCATTTACTCAGCCGATCAGGAGCTGAGCTGCAGTTGGGGATTAGGAGGCTGCCTGTAACTTCAGCGGCCATCTTGGGGGAGGCAGGCTCGCAGGTCGGCGGTCCAGGCTTTGCTAGATCGCGCTGTGACGCTATAAATCTAGGCGGTCATGGCCCTGCGCAGCGGACGCAAACAGCGGATGCGCCTTCCACGCGCCGAAGGAGCGCCAAAGGAAAGACCATCTACGCCCGTCAGCGTCCCGGAGGCGGTCGGGGGCGGTCGGCGGGTGTTTCATCTGGTCACTCCCCAGGTAAGGTGCTTAAATACACTTCAGCACAGCTCATGGCATTAAGGGAAAGCATTGGAAGCTGTCATACAATTTTTCCCAACAGTTCTAAGGGCAATATGTGCGGCCCCAGGTGTGGATGGACATGGGCCAACGGCTCCATGTCAAAGCCTTCTCTTGTGTGGGTTAACCCCCCTAATCTGGGGTTGGGTGTGGGGGTGTTGCAAAACAATGTCACCTGTTCACTCCTCAACACTCGGTCACTTAGTAAACATTCTCTAGATCTCTTTAATTTGCTATCCGAGTCCAAGCCGGCTTGTCTTTTTTTAACCGAGACTTGGCTGGACGAGTTTTCGGGTCCAGATGTTGCCAATGCCCTTCCCCAGAACTATTTTATGCTAAGAAAGGATCGGGCAAACGGCAGGGGAGGAGGGGTCGGACTAGTGGTTGACAAGCGTTTTGCTTGTTCCATTGTCCCTACAGATGATATCGATGGGGCAGAGGCCCTTGGCTTCTGCCTGTCACTTTCACCTCATCAATCCTGTGCTGGGCTGCTGGTTTATAGGCCCCCGGGCCCGCTTGGCTTATTTCATGAGGAGCTTCATGCTGCCATTTCATCTCTAAGTACAAAAATTAAGCATTGCCTTCTTTTGGGTGACTTTAACATCCACATGGATGTGGCTGACGCGGCGGATACTATCAAGATCCTGGATACCACTAATCCTTTGGGCTCTCTACCCCCACTCATAATAAAGGCCACATACTTGACCAAATTTTCTCCACGACTCCTATTGTAGTCGCTCCTCTTGTTCCTGTACTGTGGTCTGACCACTATCTGGTGAACTTTGATATTCCATGTGTCGTCAGTCCCTGGCCTCGCACGCTTTTCATCGCATGTCACCGGACATGCTAGCACAGTCTCTGACGGCATATCCCTGCCGGTTTACAGGTGATTTAGAGGCAGATTTAGATCTCTTTCAGATGTGGCTCGCGCACCACCTTGAGGAGTTGGCACCCCCTCAGGCTGCTCGTAAAAACACCATTCGGGCATCGGCACCCTGGTTTACACCTGCACTCAATGAAAGTCGACGGCTTTGCAAGAAGGCTGAGAGGGCTTGGCGTCAAAACTATGATGGGTCTTTAAAGGGAGCCTACAGGGAGCGCACCAAGGCCTATCATAAAGAAATTATTTGGGAGAAAAATTCTTATTTTACCAGAAGAATAGAAGCGGCCGCTAACACCAGTAAAGATACCTTTGCGATAGCGAAGGAATTTACATCACCGTCATCCATAGCAGCGAAGTGCTCTCATTCTGAACTGTGGATTACTCAAATAGCTGACTTTTTTGCAAGTAAAATCAAAACCATTCAGGCGTCCTTTGCGCCGTCAGACTCTTTGGTGACCCCAAATTCGATTCTCCTGATATCATCTCCCGCCGTTGAGCGGCCGTCACTTTCTAACTTTCCGGCCCTCTCCCTAGCGGCCTCACTGGATCTCTTATCCAAATAAAAATCTGGATCTCCGATGGATCGTTGCCCTCCTAAGTTCCTCGCCAAAATAGCTCAAGTTATTAATCCCATAATCAACCCGGTCTTAAATCAATCTCTTGATACTGGAGTTGTTCCTCTGGCCTGGAAGCAGGCTCTTATTCTTCCTCTCCTGAAGAAATCCAACCTCAGCATTCATGCCAACTATAGACCTATTTCCCTTCTCCCGGCATTTGCTAAGGTTGTGGAAAAGCATGTGCATTCTGCTCTCTCTAATTTTCTAGAGTCTCATGACGTCCTCCATCAGACCCAGTCTGGCTTCCGTGCAAATATGAGCACTGAAACAGCACTGCTGGAGGTTACGGAAAACATCAAGGAGGCCTTGGATGATGGAGGAAAGGTGATGCTGGTGATGTTGGATCTATCGGCGGCTTTTGATACTGCCCCCCACAACCGTCTCCTTTCAAGACTCTATGAGATTGGTTTGAGGGAGACGGCTTTTAGTTGGTTTGAGTCTTTTCTATCTGACCGCCAACAAACAATTTGGGCCCCTCCGTACTCAGCCGTAGTGCCGCCAGTGGAGGTGGGAGTGCCCCAGGGGTCGATTTTGAGCCCCACTCTTTTCAACATTTACATGTCCCCTTTGGCGGCACTGGCGGAGTCCTATGGTGCCCGGATTGTATCATACGCCGACGATACACAGCTTCTTTTCACATGTGAAGAGAAGACTGTTTTTGACGGAGAGAGTATTAATAACTGTTTGGGGGCCGTGTTCTCGTGGTTCCATGTGAACCACCTGAAATGTAACTCAGATAAATCCGAGGTTCTTTTTTTTGGCTGCCCTCCGGACCCGTGCTGGAAGTCCTGGTGGCCAGTGGATATGTTTCCTCCATCTGAGGCCACTTTCGCGTCCAAGAATCGTGGAGTAAAGTTGGACAATGGTCTTACTTTTAAACCACAGATCTTGGGGCTAGCGGGACAGTGTTAATACGGCAGTTCTTCTTAAGTCTCTTAACTGGCTGCCGGTACGCAAACGGATTTCATTCAAGGTTTTAACCACGGCATTTAAGGCCCTTCACTGTACTGGTGCCCGCTATCTTAGGAAAAGAATAGGCTTTTATCTTCCTTCCAGATCATTATGCTCTGCAGCGTTAGCTTTGGCTACGCTTCCTGTAATTAGGTGAGCCTGCGTGGGGGGTCACTCCTTTAAATGTCTGGCACCCCAACTCTGGAATGCTCTGCCTCTGTCTCTGCGGAAGACAGATAATCTCCTTGCCTTCAGAAAAGATCTCAAAACATGGCTGTTTGGACAATAATTTCATCTAGTCCTCTTGCTTGGTGCCTGCTTGGTCTGATAGCGCCAGGACACTCTTCTTGAGTAGCTGAGCGCTTTATAAAACCCGCGTAACATAACATAACATACAACTGACACACCTCATACTTGGCGAATTGCCACCAAAGCCTGGCTGCAAACTCACTGACTGTTGAGACTGAGAACTAGTCTTTGTAGAAACTATGGTGAGATTACACAAATATAATCACTGGATTGCTTCTTTTTGTTTGGTCTTTCACAATACAATCAGGGGCATATTCTCAAGGAGCTATCGCTGAGTTAACTGCACTTTATCGCAGCCAAAGTCGTGTTAAATGTATTGCCCCATTCACAAGTTGGTGCTATAATGCCATAGCACCAGGTTACCTGCGATAGCAGCCATAAAAAAACATGGCCACAGATAACCCCCGCAACTATTGCTAATGAGATGCTGAGTAGGCTTTCCTAAGCAAAAAGCTGCCACAACACCACACTCCACCATTCTCAACGTGCAGCCAGATCGGAGATAAGATCACAAAACATGCGATAAGGCGCGTTAGCAGCAGGAAACTAACATCTGCTCTGACCTCGTGTAAAGTCCGACCACAGCCTGCAGCACAAACGGGAGCCAAGGCCAGAGCCACACCATAAGAACAACAGATGCCATGGAGCCACTGGTTATGCAGCCCGGACACCCAAGAGGGCACCAACACCCACCGCCACCACCCGCAGGACCCCCCCTCCCTGGACCCCCCTCCCCGGACAAAGACATCCCACATCAACTACAGAGAATCATGTACCAAGTATTCCCCCTGATGTTGCACAATCACATCTGGTTACATGCATGTATCAGCACAAAAATGAGCATCACCTTCAAAGCAACAAATGAAAATGTATTAAAACAAACACAGAACAGAAATGAAGACACATGATGGCACACCTCGGGACACTCCGTAGGTCCAAGCCTGCAAGACAAAAATCATGATGAGAAGGTGTGTCCTGCACACATCAAGGGACAGAGAGAGAGCGAAGGAGAAAGAGAGAGGGGGAGAGAGAAATAGACGGACAGAAAGGAGGAGAGAGAGATAGATGGACAGAGAGGGGGAGAGAGAGATAGATGGACAGAGAAGGAGAGAGACACAGAGAAAAGAAGAGAGGGACAGGGAGTGAGAGTGTGGACACTACGCACCCAGGCCACACTGCTCACCCGCTGCCATCGGTGTGTCTCCAACCACGTGCCGGTTTGTAGTGCAGTACACCAGGTCCCACATCTGTGACAGACCCGTCATCTGAAACAGAGTCCAGATACCTGAATGGCAAAGTACATACAATTGCACGCGACATCATCACCTGTCTGCCCCTGCGCACCCAGGCAGCTGCAGCCCAGCCCCTCCTGCCACCTAGCGGTGTATGCCCGCCCCTGTACACCCAGGCCTCACTGTTCACCTTCCGCCACCGGCGTGTAGAAATGAGGGCCCACCACATGCCAGTGCAAGACTGGGTCCAAGGACATGTCACCCTCTACATCATGCAGCTCCACTCCGCGGGCCCCCAGGTCTCACATTTGGTGTTGGGTCTTGATTTCTCCATGGAAGAGGACATACCAGTGCACATGGCATCATCGCAGGCTGCACACCCGCTCAGCCCATGAGGTGCCACTAACTCTGTGATACAGGAGGCAACACCACGTGGCGGTAGGCCCGCGCTGCCCGCTGGCTCAGGTTTGTACTGCGGTCCAGCAGGGCACACAAAGCTGAGCCATCCGGACGCCGGGACGGGGCATCATCACAGGCTGCACACCAGCAGTGCCTGTGTCTGCAGCAGTGTATCCGGGGCCACCAAGTCTGTGCCCCACTAGTCATGGACCCTCTATGATTGGGTATCATGATGTGAACACCTTCATGTCACCTCAGGGCCTGCGGAAGGTGATGTCACAGGCCCCTGGACCCCCATGCCTACATGCACACCACACGGATACACCCAGAGAGAGGTTGAAAATGGCAGTGTGCACGTGCCCGTCCCTTTTTATTGGCCCGGTCAATGTGTGACGCGTGTGCTGGATGGGTGGGGTGTGGGTGTATATCAGCCATGAGGGAGTGGCCGTGGCATGCTGATATTTGGCATTGTTGCCCCCCCTGGAGCTCAAGCGTAGTGGGCTGGCCTGGCGTATGCCAGTCCAGCGTAAGGGTTTGAACATTGACCCCAGGGATCTGGACGTGGTTCCGTACGGGTCTGGACAAGGAAGTAATAAATGCGCGTGTCGCTGTTGTTGCGTTGGCTCCACCCGGACAACATTCTGCAATGGGTCACCCTGTGAACCAAGTCCAACGACATGAGCCACATGGACACAGGAGGAATTCACTGACGCTACATTCATAAATACTACCACACATGAAAGACCATAGACACGACACATCTGTGTGATTCGGAATGTTTAATCCACATTCAGTGGAGTGTTGCATCTGGAGCAGTACAGGGCAACCCACTTTACAATGTTGGCCCATGGAGGGCCAGCCAGAGTCCTTCAGGGAATGACAAGTCCAAAGGAAGAGAAAGAGTTCAGTCCCCAGTCTGATTGCTGTGTCATTGGCTATCACACATAATATGGCAGTCTATTGCGAGGTCCAAGGTGAGTGTCGCTGAGTGTATCGGGGGACAGTGGAATGTGATGATGCAGAGGGCAGTACCAAGCTGAAACCGGCCATATGGTGGAGATGAATGCTACTGCTTCCTTCTTACCAAGATGGCGCTTTCATTTGCGTCTTCGTCCTCTGCTGTTCCATGTGCCTCATGTGTGGGTGGTGCTGGCCTTTCTCCAGCACTGTGTCACAGTGACACCTCAGGGGCCGGAGGAGGAATGTCTGCTGCACCGTGCGACACTGACACTTCAGGGGGCGGAGATGTGGATGTGGTGGGAGCAGCAACATGTATCAGCGCTAGGCCTAGTGGCAGCAATGCAAATCACTGACAGAATATCGACAGACAAAATATCGACCTACAGAAAAATCGACGCTGGAATATCGAAGGCAAGAATATCGAAATCTATCTACAAGATGGTAAGTACAAATATATGAAGAAAAAAAATATCGAAGTTAAAAATATCGCAATTAAAAATGTTGTTTTTTTGTAATTACAAAAATTGTAAAATAAAGTAAATAATACTTATAAACCAAATAAACATAGTTACAAATATTTAATAATGTTTAAAATTAATAAATAATACATATACAATAATATAACATTAATTAAACATATACATAAAATATATAATATATACTTACTTAATAATACGTTTTAACAATTATTTTAATAACTCAAAAATTATTAACAAATATAAATTACAAATACATCTAAACATGAAACAATAACGTAAACAAAAAGTAAATAATGATATTTAATACATAAAAATATTAAATATACTTTCAATATTTTTAAAATTATTATTATACAATATTATAAAAAATAATAATATAAATATTAAATAGCTAAATAAATAAAAATACTATTCAAAGTCCCCAAAAAACTACAGTAATGCTACCATTTGTTGCCACAGTAGGGAAAGCGTTGGATAGTGTAGAGGTAGAAATTACTATTCCAATTCCAGAGGGGGCAACAGTAGGGAAAACGTTGGATAGCGTAGGGGTAAAAATTACTATTCCAACTCCAGAGGGTGCTACAGTAGGGAAAGCGTTGGATAGCGTAGAGGTAAAAATTACTATTCCAACTCCAGAGGGGGCAACAGTAGGGAAAATGTTGGATAGCGTAGGGGTAAGATTACTATTCCAACTCCAGAGGGTGCTACTGTAGGGAAAGCGTTGGATAGCGTAGGGGTAAAAATTACTATTCCAACTCCCAAGAGTGCTACAGTAGGGAAAGCGTTGGATAGCCTAGAGGTAATAATTACTATTCCAACTCCAGACGGTGGAACAGTAGGGAAAGCGTTGGATAGCGTAGGGGTAAAAATTACTATTCCAACACCAGAGGGTGTAGCAGTAGGGAAAGCGTTGGATAGCGTAGGGGTAAAAATTACTATTCAAACTCCAGAGGGTGGAACAGTAGGGAAAGCGTTGGATAGCGTAGGGGTAAAAATTACTATTCCAACTCCAGAGAGTGTAACAGTAGGGAAAGCGTTGGATAGCGTAGGGGTAAAAATTACTATTCCAACTCCAGAGGGTGGAACAGTAGGGAAAGCGTTGGATAGCGTGTGGGTAAAAATTATTATTCCAACTCCAGAGGGTGGAACAGTAGGGAAAGCGTTGGATAGCGTAGAGGTAAAAATTACTATTCCAACTCTAGAGGGGGCAACAGTAGGGAAAGCTTTGGATAGCGTAGGGGTAAAAATTACTATTCCAACTCCAGAGAGTGTAACAGTAGGAAAGCATTGGATAGCGTAGAGGTAAAAATTACTATTCCAACTCTAGAGGCGGCAACAGTAGGGAAAGCTTTGGATAGCGTAGGGGTAAAAATTACTATTCCAACTCCAGAGAGTATAACAGTAGGGAAAGCATTGGATAGCGTAGGGGTAAAAATTACTATTCCAACTCCAGAGGGTGGAACAGTAGGGAAAGTGTTGGATAGCTTATGGGTAAAAAATGTTATTCCAACTCCGGAGGGTGCTACAGTAAGGAAAGCGTTGGATAGCATACGGGTAAAATGTACTACTCCAACTCCAGGGAGTGAAACAGTAAGGAAAACGTTAGATAGCGTTGAAATTAAATATAACATACTTATAAATAATTTTTGTATTTAAAATAATGAATAATTAAATTATTTTTTAAATCTACATCATTTACAAGCAATTAATAATTATTAAAAGCAATTACAATTGAAAAATTAATAACCAGTAAATTAACAATAAATTGACAATAAATACCAATTAATATTAATTAATAAATATTACTCACCAAATAATACATATTAAACAATAAAATATTTTTTATTACAAAAAAAATAATTATTTCAAATTCATTCACAATAAAAAATTATTAAACCATAAAATAATTTTTCATACCAAATAATACTTTTTATGAAACATTGATTACCAATGAATACAAAATAATTTCCAACTAATAAAAATTCATTACCAATTAAAATATGAATTGCCAATGAACAAAATTATTTACCAATTAAAAAAATTTATTAACAATTAAAAACATTATTTACCAATTTAAAAAATATCATTATCAATTAAAATATTTAATTGACAATTAATAAATAATTATAAATAAAATAGTTATCCACACCAATAAATAAATATAAATCATTAATTAATTACAATTAAATTACTTCCCACCCAATTCCCCTATAAACCCACAACCCGCTACAGAAATAAAAACAAAAATTAATTTAAATTAACTTATAATTCCTAAAAAATAATAATTAATTTAGTATATTTAAATTACTTCCCACCCTATTCCCCTATAAACCCACAACCCACTCCGATACTAAAACATAAAAATATATTTAAAAATAACATTTCAATATATAAAAATAGTACACATATAATTTAAAATAAAATAAAATACTTAACAAAAACATATTACACATACATAATAAAATACATAACAAGAAGTGGAGAAGTGTGGCTCACCGCTTAGAGCGGCAGTCCCTGGTGCAGAGGTCTGGCCCAGGACCAGGGTTCAAATCCCGCCTCGGCTGATCTCGGCGGTTCTTGGGTCCATAATTCCTCGGACCTGATTTCTCGCCTCTGTGCCTACTCTGAGCATGAGTCCCACGCTGCAACTCTGGGCAATAGCTTGCTTAGTCTCCACAACGGCCCCCAACAGCGCTGGGGATGCCTGGTTGCACCCTGGGTATGCCCAGGAGTGGACATTTCATGGGGGAAAAAACCAGGATGGGTTCCCTAGCGGTATGAGTACAGCGCCAGGACACACTGGCTTCCGGAGTAACAGTGCACTTTACAAATATGTCTACATTTACATTTACATAATACAAATATCGATATTACTAACTTCGATATTACTTACATCGACATATAAAAAAAATCGATATTACTTACCTTAGGGTCGATATTCTGTCCAACGATATTCTTGACCTCAATATTCTATTCCTTCGATATTTCCAACTTAAAATTTGTGAAGGTTGATATAAAAAAGTCGATATTTAGACTGTGCACCAGCAATGCCATGAGGATGGTTTTGAGGTCATTGAGGAACCCAGCTACCATTCGCTGGTGTACAACCGTTGCAGCCGCTCTTTCTGCCTTGGCCCACTCCATGGTCTCCATGAGCCTCCGCATGTTTCCCACCTCCCTGGCGAGCTCGATGGAGCCACTTTGTGGCTGTTTGTGAAGAGCTGCCAATTCGATGGGGGACAGTGGACATTTCGACAACAGATGTGTATGTATTTGTACTTGTACATAGTCATCTCACATTTACCTGCAATGCCACTTGTGATTGGCCAGTGTCTACACCCAGTGGGCGCCAGTAGTGTCCTGTATTCTCTTGTGGATGTGTTGCGGTTTGTGCCACATTGTTGTCAGTGTTGATGTGCTCCGCATGTTATGTGTTTATGCAGCAAATTCCTGACATCTTGCAAACTGCTGCTGTCAAGCCACTCCAAAAAAAAAAGAAGCTTCCGGACCCCACTACCCTCTCCAACCTCAGACCCATTTCCCTACGACCTTGCCTTAGCACAATTATTGGGAAATTAGTCAATACCTAACTCAGTGAGTTTCTGAAAGAATCTAACATCCTGCATCCCAAGCAATCAGGTTTCAGACCAGGTCACTCAACGGAATAAGTGCTGCTACACACCCGGAATAAGTGCTGCTACACACCACCGATACCCTCAAGTTTGCCTTAGATCAGGGTAAGGAAGCAGTACTGATTCTGTTAGACCATTCAGCAGCGTTCGACACCGTCTCTCACGATATTTTGAGAGGCAGATTGAAATACAGCGGAATAAATAACAAGGCTCTAGCCTGGATTACATCATTCCTAGACAAAAGGAGTCAGATTGTAACACTTGGTAGTTACAGATCAGGTGGAAAGTGGCTATCATCAGGGGTTCGGCAGGGCCCATCCCTGAGCCTTACCCTTTTTAATCTTTACATGTTACCACTTCTCTCGCTAATGGCGAGTTTCGATATTGAATCGATTGCTTACGCTGTTGACACACAACTGATCCACACCCTGAACAAAAACTCTACAGCAGTGGAAGAGAAGTTCCACCACTGTTTCACTGCAGTAATGAACTGGATGAAACTAAATCATCTCATATGTAACAGCTCCAAAACAGAAATCATGCTGTTTGGAAAGGTCAATGTTCTTCAACCCTCCCAATAGTGGCCTCCTGACTCTGATGCCCCACCTACTACAGTAGACACTGCAAAAAATTTTGGAATTAAATTCGACCCCACTCTATCCTTTCATAAGCAAGCACTTACCATCACTGGCATGTGTTTCCAAACTATAAAAACCCTCTGAATTTTTTTTTACCTACTCCCACTACACGCCAGGAAGACTGTTGCGATGGTCCTGATTTTATCTTGTTTGGACTACTGTAACAGTCTCTATGCAGGAACAAAAAAGGAAGTTGTGAAAAGACTACAGGTGGTCCAAAATTCTGTGGCAAGGTCGGTGCTCAGGCTCCCCAGGCACTCTTCCTCAGCTGAGGCACTCAAAGTACTTCACTGGCTACCAGTCCACAAAAGGATTCTTTTTATAATCCTGACCATCACTTACAAAGCCATAAGGGAAACTGTACCAGAATACGTAAGATCCAAAATCAAGCCCTATAACACCAAACAAACGCTGCGGTCCACATCGGAGAACCTACTAACTGTCCCCAATTTCAAACTGAAAACCCGGGGTGGGAAGACCATGGCTGTACTGGGTACAAAAGCCTGGAACACCCTACCCACCCAGCTGAGGCACACTCAAACGGAACTCACTTTCAGGAAACTCCTCAAAACATGGATCTTGTCCACCCCAGACCACCTAGGGCTATCACTAATTCAAATCCTCCCTTTCTCAGTCTCCCCTTCCTCTGTCAAACATCATTATACTTCACCAGACCCCCCTTTCTTTTTTCTGTCAGCAAAGCGCCAAGATGCTCCTTGGAGTGAACGTTGCGCTATACAAAAACCCCTCATTCATTAACTCATTTTGGAGGGTGGCCCCTGCTGCTCTGTTTTGCTTCCCCTTATCCCTTTTCTGCGATGTGCCTTTGCCTTCTGTGCTTATACAGTGCTGAGATGTTGCATACTTGTGTATATTGGTCTCTTGGTGGGAGTTGGGGTCTGGGGCATGGTTTGTCCGCAGATGTGCTCAGCTCAATTGTCCATGTGTGCCATTGTACCCATCTCCCCCTGTCCCCGCAGTCCCTGTTCTTACTCACCCTGTTGCTGTTGTGTCTGGTCATGTTGAGCAGTGTCCGGTCTCCCGACTCCAGTCACCGTCTCCCCACTGATGACTGTGGACACCATTTCCTCCATGTCGTCCAGCTCCTCCTGTGGCGCAGGACTCCCACCTCCAGTCTGCATTGCTGCCTTCTGGTTGTTGGCGAGTTTCGCCTTGGTTTTGCGCCTAATGGCCCCTTCCATTGTCCTCTTCAGCACTCCCACTGCATTCACCTTGTCCACGATGGACTGCCATAGTCCATTTATGGCTGCCAATGACACAGTGGAAGTGACGAACAGTTTGTGATGGTGTTCGACCACCTCCGTTATCAGGATCCTGTTTTCCTGCGGACTGAAGCGCTTCTTCCTTCTCTTCTTCTCCTTGGCCTTCCCTGACCCAGGGTCCCAGGCAGGTCCTCTGGGGGCTTTGTGGGGTTCTTTTTCTCCTCCGTAGTTGCTCTGGCAACATCCATTGGTCTTGGCTGTTTGTCATTTGTTTGTCATTTTTTTGTTCTGTTTTTATAGTGATTTTCCCACCTGACGCATATGGGTTGCAGTCCTGTTGCTGGTTTTCACTGATTTTGTTATTGCAATTGGACTCATCGCAGCTTTTGTTGCGTTTCGCATTTTTGCGGCATGGCGTTGATTTTAACGCGGTTAGTTGACGCGTTATCTGGAGACTATCTCATGCTACTGCCGTGTTTAGAATGCTTGGTTAACACGGCGTAATTTTCCCGCGATAGACTGCGATGTTGGAAGTTGCGTTAAGTAACTTTTGCGATGGTTATCTCACGTTCTTGAGAATATGCCCCTCAATAACATATCATGTGGTTAACAAAAATAATTACATATGGGTATTTTGTTATATAAAATCTTTTAGGGATTGGGTTGATTTCTGTCCCTCACACACCGAAGGGGGAGATGATTTGGACTAGTCAAAGTCAAAGTCAAAAAGGTTTATTGCATAATTAATAAAAATTATTACAAATTTCACATGATAAAATAACAGTACAAAAGTAAATACATTTTCTAGACTTATTGCTACTCAGCGTCTAAGAAATCGTATAAAATTAATTTTATAAAACTTTCGTCAGGTGCAGCTCCGGCCGTCTCAGGGTCTCAGCCAGTTTTTACTGTTTATGATTTCCGTGAGAGTTTCTGGAATTAGGGTGGCCCTAGTGACCCACCTCCTAAGTATTCCCCCTGTTCGAATTGACCTAAGCATTTTCTCGCCTCTGCCAGGAATTTGACTCCCCGGGCATGCCAGAATTATGGAGGAACCTCCCAGCCAACTTGTTACTGCATATCTGCAGGAACGGATGTTTAGCTCGTTAAAAATTGATTTCAAATATCGTCGCCTCTGAGCCGTGAGTGCCGGACATACACAGAGAAGATGGGCTAGGGTTTCGGTTTTGTACCCGCAGAGACGACATTGCTCCGTCTGATGAGAGCATTTCCAGGACAGTAATAAGTCCTTTGAGACATGCAGACCCATCCGGTAATCTATAAATGCTCTTTTTAGATAACCGCTAAAGTGGGATTAGACGTATGCATGAGGTTTTAATGCTGTAAAGGAGTTAATGATGGTCCAACTGTGCCGACGTTTTGCAAGTGTGTATTTATCCTCCAGAAAGGATTTCCTTTTTGCTGCCACGTTGGCTGATCTGCTTAGGCATGCTTTGTCCATCCCGGATTTCTATGCTGATTCCAGCTACAGCTCTTTCAGACAGGTTTTCAAATGCTTTCCCCAGGTGCTCGGGGTTTTGATGTCCGCCTGTTTTTTGATTTCTTTCCAGCTCAGTCAGTCCATTGTGTGTTGGTCTGTAGATCGAAGTTTGTGACAGAGTTTCACGAAGCCGCTCATGCTCCGGAATTTCTGATTTTGCAGTCCAAATTCAAGCCTTACTTACGATGCTGAGGTGGATTTTGGGAGGTTGAAGACAGCTTTGTAGGTTTTGATCTGTAGGTCATTTAATAGATCGGCCTCCTTGCCACACCAAGTAAATAGACCGTAGGATAGGGTGGGCATAATTTGGGCTGCCATAACTTTTAATAGGTGCTTATAATTAGAGCAGTCCATTTTGTCTTTTAGTAAATGGTAAGCGAAGATTAAAGATTGGGCTTTTGCTTGTGTTGCTGCTTTGTGCTCCTTGTGTACATCCTTGTGATATTATAATTCCGAGGTACTTGTATGACCCTTGTTCTTCCACTGTTGCCCCGTTCGCCATCCATTTGTACTTGAGCTTTTGTGGATCTACTAGACGGACCACTTTTGTTTTTTCTTTGTTTAGTTCCAGCCTTTCCCGTTGTAAATAAGACGTTAGTTTCTTTATTGCTCTTTGTAGGCCAATTGGTGTTTTGCTCAGCAATACTATGTCGTCTGCGTATTGTAAAAAATGTATTGGGTTGCTGGCCAATGACGGTGGGTGACATTCAGCCGATTCCAGCACACTTGTGAGGTCAGAGAGGAAGAGGTTAAAAAGAGTAGGAGCTAAAACGCAACCTTGTTTTAGGCCTTGGTGCGTTGAGATACTCGTGGTTGTGCTGCCTCCATTACCCAGTTTCACTCTTGCCCAAGTGTTCTTATATAGGACTTTTATTGCTTTTAAAAGTTGGTGCGGCAAGCCCCAGCTCTTTAATTTTCCCCACAAGCGCTCTCTGTGCACCCGGTCGAAAGCAGACTTGTTATTGATAAAACAGGCATACAGCTGAGCTCCCTTGGCCACCGCTATATCCATTAGGAGTGACAGACAAGTTAAGTTTGTTATCGTTCCCATTCCTTGCCTGACCCCTTGTAGCTCTGATAGAATGCAAGAGGCGTAGATCTTTGCCTCCACATCTATTAAGGATATCAGCCTATAGTTTGCGGGGTTGCGATGGTCTCCATGCTTAAATATTGGGTGAATAATATTACCTTTCCAGGAGGCAGGGACCTCTGCTTATTTATATATGTGGTTAAAAAGAGGCGTTAAGGTCTCTGACCACAAGGCCGGGTCATGCTTGAAGATCGCGTTTGGCAGCCCATTCGGGCCTGCTGCACCTTCTGACTTCAATCTTGATATTATGTTTCTCAATTCATTTTTGGTGGTTAAATCGACCGATTCGGTGGGCCCCTTTAGTTCTTCAGTCTCGGATTCTTTGTTTTCCTTACTCTTAATTCCATTTATTTTCTCCTCGGTTACCTGTGTCGCCCGTAAACCGTTGACGGGGCCAGGGTCTGTGTCACAGTATAAGGTTTGCACATAGAGGGTCCAAGTTTCAGCTCCGACCCCTGCTTCCTGTTGGAGTTTTGCCCCTTTATTTAGATCATTAATGATTCCCCAGAAGTCCAGACTATTTGGGTGCTTTCCCGCACTTAGAAGTTTGTTCCAGATCGTTTCCTTCTTGATGTTTATATTACTCTGATTCCCTGGCATTGCTGGAAACTTTTGTAGTAGGTCCAGAATCATTTGCTCCCAGGTGACCGCTCAGCCCTCCACAGGGCTTGGTCGCCCCACTCACTGCTGCCGCTCCTGCCTGCCTTTGCCGCCTCCTGCCTGCAGATTCCTTCGCTCGCTGCCCGCTGCTCCTGGTAATTTCCCGCTGCTCCTGGGAATTTCCCGCTGCCCACTGTTTCTTGGAATTTCCCGCCGCTGCCTCCCTGCGGCCCCGCCCCCCTGTGATTCCATTCGCCGCCCCGCCCCCGCCACCCAGCTGCTCCTCCCTCCCGGCTCCTTACTTAAGGGGACCGTAGGGGACCACAGAGTGTGACCGCTCAGCCCTCCACAGGGCTTGGTCGCCCCACTCACTGCTACCGCTCCTGCCTGCCTTTGCCGCCTCCTGCCTGCAGATTCCTTCGCTCGCTGCTCCTGGGAATTTCCCGCGGCTCCTGGGAATTTCCCGCTGCCCGCTGCTTCTTGGAATTTCCCGCCGCTGCCTCCCTGCGGCCCCGCCCCCCTGTGATTCCATTCGCCGCCCCGCTCCTGCCACCCAGCGGCTCCTCCCTCCCGGCTCCTTACTTATGACGCCCCCAGAGCGACCGCGCAGCGGATGCGCGCAGGGGAGCGCCGAATGAGCGCCGAAGGTGCACCAAAGGTAAGCCCGTCTGCGCCCGTCCGCACCTGGCCCGCGCCCAGCGCCAGGACCCCTGGCCCTCCCCGCCGAGGCAAGACGACCCGACTGACCCACGACGCCGCCACTCTCAACGCACTCAATGCCGGCCGGACCCACGCCTGCTGCCGAGCCACCCCGAGACGCACCCATGGACCCTTCACCTGCTGCACCTGCAAGTTCACCTGCCTCCGAACCTGCCCCGCACCCGCCAAGACAAACACCAGCAGCAACCACCTCAAGTGCATCCTGATCAACACCCGCTCCGTCCACAGACACGCCGTGGAACTCTGGAACCTCCTCGACGCTACATCACCGGATGTCGCCTTCCTCACGGAAACCTGGATGAACGCCTCCTCTGCACCCGACATCGCCATCGCCATCCCGGACGGGTACAAGATCATCAGGAGGGACCGCATCAACCAGACCGGAGGTGGCATCGCCATCGTCCACAGGAACACCATCTGCATCACGACTGACGCCAACGACTCCTTCGCCACAGCCGAACATCTCCACTTCCAGATTCACACCGACCCTAAGACGACCCTCAGAGGCACCCTCGTCTACAGACCCCCGGGACCACACACACAATTCAGCGAAGACATCACAGACTTCATCAGCCCACACGCCCTCCCCTCCACAGACTACATCCTCCTCAGGGACCTCAACTTCCACCTGGAGAACAACAAGGACCGCAACACCACCGCCCTGCTGGAAAACCTCGCCAACCTCAGACTCAAGCAACTGGTCAACACCCCCACCCACTACGCCGGCCACACGCTTGATCCCGTCTTCTCTTCCAGCAAGTACATCACCTTCAGCCACGCCACCGGACTCCACTGGACCGACCACAGCTGCGTCCACTTCAGCTTCAAAAGATCCACGACCCACCACCACCCGCAACAGGTACCTCACAGGAATTGGAGCAAGATCACCGCAGACCAGCTCACCACCTCCCTCAGCCAGAGCCCACCCGCCAACACAACGGACCCCAACGAAGCAGCCCGCAACTTCACACAGTGGCTGACCGCCTGCGCCGACGACCTCGTGCCACTAAAGAACCCTCCCAGCAGACCCAGAAGCAAGAAGGCATCCTGGTTCACCGACGACCTCAAGGACTCCAAGAAGACCTGCCGCACCCTCGAGAAAGCCTGGCTCCTCGACCGGACCACCGACAACATGACCGCCCTCAAACACGCTACCCGCAAGCACCACCAGCTCATCCGCACCACCAAGAAGAAATCCCTGAAGGAACGACTGGACAACAACGCCCACGACAGCAAAGAGCTCTTCACTATCGTCAAGGAGTTCTCCAACCCCAGCACCGGCACCAACGACATCACTCCGTCACAAGACCTCTGCGACTCCCTCGCCTCGTTCTTCCACTGCAAGATCGCCGACATCCACAACAGCTTCGGCGCCCCACCCACGCACCCAACCGTCGAACCAACGCCCCCCACCACCACCCTTCGCACCTGGACCACGGTGACCACCGAAGACACAGCCCGCACGATGAACACCATCCACTCCGGATCACCGACCGACCCCTGCCCACACCACGTCTTCAACAAGGCCGACTCCACCATCGCACCCCAACTCCGGAACATCATCAACGCCTCCTTCAACACCGCCACCTTCCCGGAGAGCTGGAAGCACGCCGAGATCAGCGCCCTCCTGAAGAAACCTACAGCGGACCCCACCGATCTCAAAAACTTCCGCCCCATCTCGCTCCTCCCTTTTCCTGCTAAAGTCATCGAGAAGATCGTCAACAGACAGCTGACCGCCTTCCTCGAGACGAACGGATCCCTCGACCCCTCGCAGTCCGGCTTCAGAGCCAACCACAGCACCGAGACCGCCCTCATCGCAGCCACCGACGACATCCGGACCCTGCTCGACAAGGGGGAAACAGTGGCCCTCATCCTCCTGGACCTCTCCGCTGCGTTCGACACGGTCTGCCACCGCACCCTAGTCCAGCGCCTCAGCAACATCGGTATCCAAGAGAAGGCACTGGAGTGGATCATCTCGTTCCTCGCCGGAAGAACACAAAGAGTCCGCCTCCCCCCATTTCGCTCCGAGGCCACCAAAGTCATCTGCGGCGTCCCGCAAGGATCTTCACTCAGCCCCACCCTCTTCAACATCTACATGAAACCTCTCGCAGCCATTGCACGCCAGCACAACCTCAACATCATCTCTTACGCCGACGACACCCAGCTGATCCTCTCCCTCACCAGAGACCCCGACACCGCCAGAACCTGCCTACACGAAGGGATGAAAGACGTCGCCGAGTGGATGAAGGACAGCCGCCTGAAACTGAACTCGGACAAGACGGAAGTCCTCATCCTGGGATCTTCGCCCTCCGCCTGGGACGACTCCTGGTGGCCCCCAGCCCTGGGCACCGCACCCAAGCCAACCGACCACGCACGCAACCTGGGCTTCATCCTGGACCCCTCCCTCTCGATGACCAGACAAGTCAACGCCGTCTCCTCATCGTGCTTCAACACCCTGCGTATGCTTCGCAAGATCTTCCGCTGGATCCCGACCGAGACCAGGAAGACTGTCACCCAGGCACTCGTCACCAGCCGACTGGACTACGGAAACGCCCTCTACGCCAGAACCACAGCCAAGCTACAGAAAAGACTCCAGCGCATCCAGAACGCCTCCGCCCGACTCATCCTGGATGTCCCCCGACGCAGCCACATCTCCAGCCACCTGAGGAACCTGCACTGGCTCCCCGTCGACAAGAGGATCAAGTTCCGGCTCCTCACCCACGCACACAAGTCTCTCCACGACCTGGGCCCCAAGTACCTCAACGACCGCCTGACCTTCTACACGCCCACCCGCCAGCTACGGTCCACCAGCCTCGCCCTCGCAGCCGTACCACGCATCCGAAGAGCCCCTGCCGGAGGAAGATCCTTCTCTTACCTGGCTGCCAAGACTTGGAACTCCCTCCCCATCCACCTTCGGCTGACCCAGTACCATCTCGCCTTCAGGAAACAACTCAAGACCTGGCTGTTCGAGCAGTAGCATACCCCTCCCCCCAAGCGCCTTGAGACCCTCCCGGGTGAGTAGTGCGCTATACAAATGGCACGATTGATCGATTGATTGATTGAGTTGGTTACACGTTCCTCCTCTTTTTGGGGCCCCTAAGTTGGCCATATGAACTTTTACAGTGTCCTGAATGTTACCCAACCCTTCTCCGCGCCATTTTAATTTTTTTAGGCTGAACTTTGAGGCGTGGTGTAGGTGCCAAGGTGGGCGCGATATTCATACTCGTTATTTGGGGGAAGTGATCACTTTCTACACGTTGATCAATTTGAAATGATTCAAAGCCGGGAATTAGCTCTCCTCACTTACAATAGTATAGTCAATTGTTGAATGGACCCTGCTGCTCAAGTATGTAACGCCTGCCGGCCTGTCCCCCTTAGTATTGCCATTCAAAACTGACAGTCCTAGTTCTCTTAAGATAGTTACTAACTTTTGTCCACCACTAGTTGATGTCATCTTCGCTTTCGCCTGGTTTTTTTCCAATGAGATCGTGATTGAAGTCCCCGGAGATGAACAGTGGGCATCGTGAGTAGGTTCTTTGCATCACTTTTATCAATGATATTAGGCTTGCATGTTTTTCTTTTTGTGACTTCCTATCAGGGTGGATATAGACATTGATTATTAAAAGTTTCCACTGTTGAGTCCCAGATGGCGGGGTTTCGGTGATTCTGATCACTTCAGCCCAATTGAAACCCACGTCCAGGTCTTCTGATTCCCAATTATATTTTTGGGTTACGTAGTTTGATAATCCGCCGCGGGGATGTCCAAAGGTTGAAAAACTTTCTGCAAATATATGGTGTTCTTTGAATCCTGGAATTGAGGTGGGTTTTAGTTTCCATGACTCCTGGATCAGGATTACGTCTTATTGTTGGAAGAAAGCTTGCGTTTCGTGGTCATGCGCCATTTCTTGGAAGCCATGCACATTCCATGAGCAAAATAAAACACCTGGTGGCTTTTTTAAGTTCTGAGGATGCTTCCGTTGTAAATCGCCGTGAAGAAATTTGGCTCTGAGTTAGGTAGGTTTATTACTCAGTACCATGGGTACCCAAGACCAATCCATTCTATCCAGGCCATGATGACCAGTTGTTTGCGAGTTTTCTGACGAGAGGACCGTATTCCTTACACTTGATGCTACTGGCGAGGAAGCCCGGGTGCCTCGCAAGCAGGTGGTTTGACATCCTCTATTTCCTTTTCCCTTTTTTTGGTTACGTGTGCTGTTTTGTAAAGGATAGGGATAGCTCTCACGTTTGTGTCGTACAATGGATATGCCCCATGTTTCAAACTGGGGTCTTGCAGAAAATATCTTATCTACCAGGTCCTTTGAGGCCCAAGTTGTAACGGTTTCCTCGTTGTCCGCGTTGTTTCTGTTTGGTTGAAATTCGACGACTAAAAGGTCCTGAGAGGTTATCTCTTTTAGTACCGATGTTTCGTTAAACAATTTTAGCAGGTTACCTCGATTGAGAATATCCTGCGTCCCTTTTGTTGGATATTCGGGGATAAATGTTAATTTTAGCTCAAGAGACTCTGAATGATGAAGGAACTCCTTAGACGTTTGTATTAAATCTGCTTTGGGAGGTAACGAGTTGTGGGATTCATTGGTATCGCGCATTGTAGAGGTGACTTGTTGTTCTTGTTATCCAGGCTGATGAAGGCTGATAGCCAGAAACCGGTCCTTGGATGCTTGATTCCGGTCCAGGAAAGACATGGCTTGGCAGTTCGGGCTGGACCGTTCCCATGAGGCACAGGGTCAAGGCTGATTTGCATATGGCCACGTCTGACCTGGAGTGCAAAAAAAAAACGATGGATTTAGGCCCAGATCTCTGTACTGGGGTGAATGTATGACATTGTTCTGCATTCTGTCCATCAATTGTTGTTTTTGCATTTGTCACCCCGAGTGGGATGGGTATGCTCAGACGTGAGTCCCATGCTCTCCACACCACTGGAGTCAAGCTATCCAGGTTGATGAAGGCTGATAGCCAGAAACCGGTCCTTGGATGCTTGATTCCGGTCCAGTAAAGACATGGGCTGGACTGTTCCCATGAGGCACAGGGTCAAGGCTGATTTGCATATGGCCATGTCTGACCTGGGGTGGTGTGGAGTGCAAAAAAACGATGGATTTAGGCCCAGATCTCTGTACTGGAGTGAATGTATGAGATTGGTCTGAATTCTGTCCATCAATTGTTGTTTTTGCATTTGTCAACCCGAGTGGGATTGGTATGCTCAGATGTGAGTCCCATGCTCTCCACACCACTGGAGTAAAGCTATGCTGGCTGATGAAGGCTGATAGCCAGAAACCAGTCCTTGGATGCTTGATTCCAGTCCAGGAAAGACATGGCTTGGCAGTTCGGGCTGGACTGTTCCCATGAGGCACAGGGGCAAGGCTGATTTGCATATGGCCATGTCTGACCTGGGGTGATTTGGAGTGCAACAAAAACGATGTATTTAGGCCCAGATCTCTGTACTGGGGTGAATGTATGACATTGTTCTGCATTCTGTCCATCAATTGTTGTTTTTGCATTTACCACTACCACACCAGCATCCCTCACGATCTCAACCCCGGACACAACTTCCAGCTCTCTACACCGACCAACATGCACAACCCACTCTCCTGCCTTCACTGCCGCCTCACGTTCACCCACCTCCGTACACTGGCTCCCACACCCAAACTACCAACCCTCACTGCACGCAAGCCTCTCAAGTGCATCCTCCTCAATGTACGATCCCTCCACAAACACAACACAGAGATCTGGGACTTCCTCAACTCTGGCTCGCCCGACATCTCATTCCTCATGGAAACATGGACGAACTCCAGCCCAGCGCCAGACATTGCCAACGCCATCCCGGATGGCTGCAAGATCATCTGCAAGGACCGTCCCATCTGGTCAGGAGGAGGCTTTGCCATTGTCCACAAAAGCTCCGCTCACCTGAGCACCCTCTCAGATGCCCAACGACCCATATGGAACACCTCTACTTCCTGATCCAGTCTAACCCGAAAACCACCCTCTGCTGTACCCTCTTCTACAGAGTACCCGTTCCCCGTGCCTCTTTCACCCCAGGCACTCGTATCCACCGACTACATCCTACTTGGGGACCTCAACTTCCAACTGGACAACCAAAATGATCCCAACACATCTTCCCTCCTTGAGAAAATCGCCAACATGGGACTTAAACAGCTAGTCACCTCTCCCACGCACACAGCAGTACGCACACTCTACCTCGTTTTTGCCGCAGGAAACAGCATCTCCTACAGCCACACCACTGTTCTCCTCTGGACCGACCACCACTGCATCCACTTCTCTTTCAACAAAACAGCGCACCCCAGCATGCCCACTGTTTACCCCGCGGAAGTTGGAACAGACTCACAGAAGATCAACTCACCACCTTCCTCATGGACACAGCATCGCTGATATCCTCAGAAGTCAACACAACAGCACGCAACCTCCATCAATGGTTCTCAAACTGTGCCAACACCTCAAGAAAGACACTGGCAAACAATACATCAAGATAGCAAGCTAGTCACTCCCACACTTCAAGAGTCCAGACGCACCTGTAGACGACTTGAGAAGAATGGAGGAACAACAAAACCCGAGAAGCCCACCCGCCTTCAAAGCAGCCACCACCGCACACCACCATATCAAAATCACAAGAAAGAAGGCCCTCCAAGACAGAATCACCAACATTGCACACAATAGCAGAGAACTCTTTAGCTTCATCAAGGAGTTTGTCAAACCCAACAGCTAGGCCACTGACGTCCTACCATCCCAAGACCTCTGCAACAGACTCTGCACCTTCTTCTACCACAAGATCAAGACTATCTATGACAACTTCAATACTTGTTACCACCCCACCTCGTCCGCAACCACCACAAACCACATCGAGCCCCCTCGACCGACTCTGTACAGCTGGTCCCCGCTCACCACAGGCAACACCATAAAGACCATGATAAGCATCCACTCCAGAGCACCTTCAGACCCCTGCACGCACCGCATCTTCCACAGATCCGCCTCTGCCATCGCAACCAAGCTAAGCCAAACCATCAAATGCTCCACATAAACCACCACCTTTCCTGATGACTGGAAATGTGCCGAAATCAACATCCTCCTGAAGAAACCCTCCTCGGACCTCAAGAACTTCAGGCCCATCTCCGTGCTCCCCTTCCCAGCCAAAGTCATCGAAAAAGCCATCAGCGCCCAGCTTGCCGACTTTATTGAAACCAACCATGTCCTTGACATCTCCCCACTGCAACTGCTCCCTCCTCGATCAGGGCAAAACTGCGGCTCTTGTCTGACTGGACCTCTCTGCAGCCCTTTGACACTTTCTCCCACCGTACCCTAGCCATATGACTCCGGGACGCTGGAATCCGAGACAAGGCTCTCAACTGGATCCTCTCCTTCCTCATTAGCAGAACACTTTGGGGTGGACTCCCACAATACCTCTCGAAACTGACAGAGATCTACTGCGGAGTACCCCTGGGCTCTTCAACCCTCTGCCTCACCTCTTCAACGTCTACATGTCCCCCTCACAGCCATCGTCAGCAACCATGGGCTCAACATCGTCTCCTAAGCTGGGTGATGGACAACCGAAGATTACATTAATCTATGTGAAGCACATAGCAGTTCAACGTGTGTTTCTGGATGGCAGAACGCATTACATTGCGATGAGGAACCAGTGCTAGGGGCAGGATCATGCATCATCAACCCAGAGACGTGTTTGGGTTGTGGTGGATGGAGGTAGCTTGTTGCTGAGGTGGTGAGCGTCTTCAGTGGTGGCATTGGGCAGCTTATTATGATTATTATATATATCCCCCCCCCTCCAAATTAGGATTGTTGTCTAGATTTTTTGGGGGAGGAAAGACGTTGATGGATCTGTGAGTCATTGCTCTTGGAATCGTCTATGAGCCTGGTTTAGATGCTCTGGGCGAGTACATTTGGCATTCCAGACTGTGAGCAGAATACTTAATGCTTGAGTGTCATCACCTTTGACCTGGCACACCGTTTACTTACGTGCCACCATTTTGAGTCAGTGAGGGAGCGAATAGCCTCCCAGCAATTCTTGTGGATACTAGGTCCTCTTTCTTTTGTCTTTCGATCTGAAGCATGTGTGATCGCTTATGCTGCTGATTTTAGGTTAATGTTTTAAGGCATAACCACATCCACGTCTGCAGTTGAGACAGCAGAGACAGCAATCTCACTGTGATAGTTACCGCCTCGGGTAAGATGGCGATAATTCTATTGAACTTTTGATCACTTGTCGAGAGTCATTGGATTATTTACACTTTAAGGAGGCACTTTCCATCATTGTGAGGAAGTCTTAATTCCATACAATGTTTACTATTTTTGGGCTGGTTAGTCTCTACTATGTCTAGGCTAGAAATGACGCCCTGCTCGCAGAGTTTGCAGAGTTTTTCCCACTGCACGCTCTGCTTAGCACGCTGTGTTCCCAAAAACTCTGCTCCATACGGCGAGGAAAATCTTAATCCAGATCTCCTCCTGGCAAGATTTCTCAACGCGTTCGGTCATGTATGTTCGCTACAATTCACGGTGAGAAACATTACGTTTGCGTTGAGGAAGCTGTCACTTGACTAGAACATCTACTTGAGCGGCAGAGAGAAACCGCGTCCTCTTTTGCTGCACGTGGTGCTGTTCATGCTCATTTTACAGTACGGGACAAACACCAGGTGCTAAAAATAAGCATGAACTGCATGACATAATACACTCTGCTGCTTGCGGAGCTCCACGTAGTGCGGTGGAGTTTTTTGGTCACTTTTCAGAGTTCAGCATGGCAGAATTCCGCAAACTCCACCCAGGACTCTGTACATACACAGCTATTTATTGTATTAACTTGCTGTTTTAGTTTATTGTTTTGGCTAGTTATTTTGGTTTGTTTTGGCAGGTAATAATTTTTTCCCAGGGATGATTGCTGCAGCGAGCTTCCATCTTTCCTATCTGAATCAGGAGAACCATTGCTGACTTGGAAAAGGTGGAATACATTTTTGATTCTTACTTAATTGCCATTGGTAGGGAGAAATTTACCCCTCCGAGGAAGCAAGGTGTTTTATTTAACCCTGGGCGTCCGAATCGGCTACGCCCACGGAGTAGGCGTAGTGTTGCCTCCTACGCATTTTGCGTAGACAGCGTAGCCGGCAACACTACGCCCACTCCGACCGCGCATGCGCATTTCTCTGGAGAAATGCGCATGCGCGGCCGCCCGCGCATGCGCATTGGTATCCAGGAAAGGACGCTATTCCCAGAGGGAGCCCCGGACGAGCCCCCGGACACGGTAAGTGCTTTAAAATAGTTTTATTAAGGTTAGTTGCTTAAATAATGGATGTAGGGGAGAGCGGGAGGGAGGTGCGTAGTGGGGCTACGCGGAGTGCGGGAGTGGGCGTAGCTTCTTGCCCTCTCCGCGTAGCTCCGCGGAGCCCCACTACGCCCACTACGCCCAGGGTTAGTTTTATTGCATGATTTAGGAATTGAAGGGAGGAATATATGTAAGGGTGTGGATGAGATCCCTATTGGCCAAAGGTGATAGGGAAATAGTGGACATGTATGAAATGTTTGTGAAAGTGTTGGAACTACATTTTGGGACTCAAATGAATATAATTATGGAGGGTAAAATCTACTCATTTAATAAAGGGAAATGCAAAAAACATCCAATTACGAGGCCATGCTGAAGAACTTGGTGGGGACGTGTGAATTTGGAGAACTCACTGACTGGCTTATCAGGGACCAATTGGTAGTTGGGACAAACAACTCGAAAGTACAGGAAACTCTCTTGACTGAAAATCCAAACTTGAAAAAAAACCTAATTTCATCATTAAGAGCATTGTACATACTTCTGGATGGGTCAAAGAGATTGGGAAATAGAGGGTGAAACATCCTGTGAAAACATGTTCAAATGAAAACAATTAAGCTATGATGAGCATAAGCAAGTGACTGGGAAATTGTCGTATTTTCAGTCACAATTCCAATAGCCTTAACTGTTTTGCCAGTTTGCCCACTTGCAGGAAGCATGCTGAGAAGGGTCATCATGACCGAGGGCCAGTTGGAAAAAAGGACTATTGGTACAGACGATGTTCATCAAGTATTAGGGTTGCAAAAGGCTTTAAATCTAGTTAGTTTTAGAGTAATAGATGTTCTTGATATAGCATCTGATTGTAACAAAGGTGTGATAAAAAATGTCATAGTGTAAAGTTACTGTTAGAATTGGGGGTCTCTGGTTGGCGCAAGTATGCACTTGTGACAAGCAGGGACCCTCTCCTCCAAGTCAGGGCAAACAATGACCCCTTAAAATTACCCTTGCTCACCCTCTAGGTGCGTGGCGTGAGCAGCCAAGGCTAATCTTCAGGCGTTATTCAGTTAAGCATTTGTAATCACACACACAGTAAAATGCACCTATCCCCCCACAAATGGACACCAGGCTGAAAGCATATATCAAAATACGATTCTTTTTGTAAAAATATATATATCTCAGGCTTATTCACAAGACCAATAACGTTTTTTAGGTCTCGCCTGTCGATGCGCATGCGCATCGAGCAAGGCGAGAGTATTGGGACTTATCCGCTCTTTATCCACACTGCAAGGAATCGTGGCGATTCCTTGCAGTGCCCGTGACTTTTAAGCTCAATGCGCATGCGCATTGAGCTTAAAAGCGCGTGCACGTCCGTCTTTGTTTACCCGCTCCGCCCCCTCCCCTTCCCGCCGTCTCGCATTTCCCCTGTCGCACTTCTCCTCCCCCCTCCCCTCTCTTCCCTCCGTCTTGTTTATTGTACCCGCTCCGCCCCCTCCCCTTCCCGCCGTGTCGCATTTCTCTTCCCCTCTCTTCCCTCCGTCTTGTATGCCACTCGCAACGCTCCCTGTCTCACACAGATCCGACATTAGTTCATGTTAACTTTGTATGTGGTCATCGATTCTTTAGGATGTTAAAGTTCACAAACTGTTCTCCTGCTTGCAATTGACAATGTACATAACATGTACTGTATTGCGCAAAACACATCCTGCTGACAAATTAGTTAATCCCTAAGCTATAACACGCAATTCTCTGGACTACAAGTTTTTACCCGCTCCGCCCCCTCCCCTTCCCGCCGTCTCGCATTTCCCCTGTCGCACTTCTCCTCCCCCCTCCCCTCTCTTCCCTCCGTCTTGTTTATTGTACCCGCTCCGCCCCCTCCCCTTCCCGCCGTGTCGCATTTCTCCTCCCCCCTCCCCTCTCTTCCCTCCGTCTTGTATGCCACTCGCAACGCTCCCTGTTGCTGTCTCACACAGATCCGACATTAGTTCATGTTAACTTTGTATGTGGTCATCGATTCTTTAGGATGTTAAAGTTCACAAACTGTTCTCCTGCTTGCAATTGACAATGTACATAACATGTACTGTATTGCGCAAAACACATCCTGCTGACAAATTAGTTAATCCCTAAGCTATAACACGCAATTCTCTGGACTACAAGTTAATTTCAACAGGTATGCTCGAGAAAACCTCCAGTTCCAGGTTTTAAACTCAGCGCCATACACAGGTTAGAACGTGCATGCTAGCACGTTGGCCACGCCACGCAGTATTTAAACAGGACCTCACACGCTGCACTTCACGCATCACCAGCCACATCAAGAAGGAGATAGACCCTTGCAGCTCTGCTCGAAAGTAAGTCTGCCCCACTTTTGCTCTCGCTAGACGGCAGAAATCACCATTTTAAACAAGACACCTTACCGGCACAAGTCCACGAAAGACCCGTATTAACAGCTCACGGTTTGTTTAACTGATTGCACCCAATGTTTATGAGGATAACAATTACCGTTGGTCCTCTCTTTAGACACTTCCTGAATCACGCTAGGTAAAAAGAACTCCGCCCGCGCCTACTATAATGACGCTTATTCTGCATGTTTATTGTTTTCAACGAGTGGCACATATGGCCGACCAACTGCATTATGAGCTACCTGAGACATTCTGATGTTAGGTTTTCCTATTCTTTATCCCCGCAGGTAATCGCTTTCGCTGCACTTAACCCCCACCCCCCCCATTTGCAGCAGCCCTACTGTCCTGTACCTGTACTCACAGTGCAAGCACCCAGTGCAGCCCAATCCAGACTTGCAGCAGCCGTACTGCCGCTGTACTCGTACTCACACTGAGATCAAGCAGTGCATCTTCTTAATCCCTACTTGCACAACTCCCTACTTTTTCATTACCAGGACACCAAGCAGTTGTCCAGCCTTGCAACCTGACCTGCAGCGCCCCCTTATGTCCCAGTACAGAAGCACACACACATACAGTCCCGTCACTACCCTAACTGTCGGACGCGTCCCAGCATCACTAGTTTGTGGCACTCACCCTAGACCCCCCGAAAACAGCAGCGCCGTGTCCCGCTGCTCGCATTCTTCCCTGACAGCACCGCGCATCTTGCCCGCCTTCGGCTCGAAGGAGATTATCCCCCACAGCTGCCCCGGAGCGTGGCGGGAGGAGGGGCAGGGACCAGATAGACTCGCCGCCTCCCTCCGTCCAATCGCATCGTCTGCAATCTGGTATCAATAATTTAATTTATAGGCACGATAAACGCTCCCAGCTCTGGCCGGTGGGGGGATTTGCTCAGCGTTTTTGCATCTGTCTAATTTGATGTGGTGTAATTGGTTATTTAGATCCGCTCACCCACACTCACCCTCACTCACCCTCACTCACCCTCACTCACCCTCAACCCCTCACCCTCACTCACCCTCACCCACACTCACCCTCACTCACCCTCAACGCCTCACCCTCACTCACCCTCAACCCCTCACTCACCCTCAACCCCTCACCCTCACTCACCCTCACTCACCCTCACTTACCCTCAACCCTTCACCCTCAACCCCTCACTCACCCTCACTCTCACTCACCCTCACTCACCCTCAACCCCTCAGCATCACCCTCACTCACCCTCACCCTCACTCACCCTCAACCCCTCACCTACCCTCACCCTCACCCTCAACCCCTCACCCTCACCCTCACTCACCCTCAACACCTCACTCGCCCTCACCCTCACTCACCCTCAACACCTCACCCTCAACCCCTCACCCTCACTCACCCTCACCCACCCTCACTCACCCTCAACCCCTCACCCTCACTCACCCTCACTCACCCTCAACCCCTCACCCTCACCCACCCTCAACCCCTCACCCTAACTCACACTCACCCTCACTCACCCTCACTCACCCTCACCCTCACTCACCCTCACTCACCCTCACCCTCACTCACCCTCAACCCCTCACCCTCACACAGTGCAATAGGTCTCGGAGCATTTGAGTTAGAGCTTTTAGAAATGTTTATGGCTTTTTTTTTTTATTCTTTAGCATTGGCTACAGGAAACAAAAATGCTAAAGATTTACAAAAAAACCCATAAACAATTCTAAAAGCACTAACTCTAATGCTGCGAGACCTATTGCATTTCCAATGCTTGTTTCTTTATGCCACCAGATGATAAAAACGGCAAATGTTCCTTGTGGTACTTAAAATGGTTGTTTACTTGTTCCAATAGTTTCTTTAGTTCAGGGGGAAGGGCTTCACGTTACAATGGTCTCTCCTACCCTTCTCAGGGCTTCACAGTCAGCCTAAGACCTCTGGTGCACTTCGCAGCGCTTTCCACGCGTTCACCGAGGAAACTGATCCGGCGTCTACCGTGGCTCACGCGGCGGGCGTGAGGCTGCTGAGGCCGCGTCTGACTCTTCCCAGCGGCTCGGGGACAGAGCAGGCGGCGGGCCGGGCTTGCGGTGCGGCGGACTTGAAGAAGGGGAAAACAAACGTTGCGGGCCCCTAGCCCGGTGTGAAGTCCTTCCAGCGGTTGTCAGGTTTCTTAAGGACGAGCCGTGCCAGGTCAGCGAGACTTATCAGTTTCGTGAGCACCTTCGGATCTCGGGCGGTAGCAGGTGCGGGCTCACAGGCAGGCGCGGCCCTCGACGCCTAGTACCACGGTACTAGGGGTCTCCACAGAGGGGGGCGGCGCGGCCTGTAAATGCTCAGGGGTCGTGAAGCGGGGACGGCAGGGCACGGCTGTGCGGGCTGCGGTCTCGGCAGAGATCACGATCTCCCAGCGAATTCCGGCGGGAGGGGCGAGAGTGGTTCAGCGCGCTCCAGTGGCAGGCTTAGGCAGAGGAGCAGGCGGCCTGACCCGGGGACAGAGAGCGGCTCTGGACAGAGCGAGGATCTCACAGGTTGAAGGGCAGGCAAGCTCCCGAGTGCCACAGCCCTAGGAGGGGGCGATGAGGGGCGCAGTCTTCTCCGGCGGAAGGCACACACGGCTTGGTGCTCAAGACGAGCTAAGGCACATAGAACCCAACGGTCCTGGGGTTCAGTTCAGGGGGCAAGCTCCACTCAAGCCCTTGGAGAATGTTTAAAGCACAAAGTAGCAAAGTCTTTTCTCATCAAGTCTTTTCCTCTCCTTTCTCAGCAAGGCAAGCAGCAGGCCAGTCCTTCCAGCGTCTTCTTCTCCTTCTAGTCGGGCAGAGGTCCTTCGTGGTAAAACAGGATTCTGATTTACAAGGAGCAGGGCTCCTACTTTTATACAGAGTTTCTTTTATTCTCACAGGCCAGGGGGGCCTTTGCATAACTGCTCTCAGCCTCTGAGCACTTGTTGGGTGTACTTCTGGCTTCTGCTTTCAGTGTGAGGGCAGGCACATCAGACGCTCCACAGGAGGGTGGAGCCAGCATTGTGGGGACAGGGGCAGCCAGGAGTACCTTGTTGACAGTGCTTCGCCCTTCCTGGGCCAGGTGCAGGCTGAGTCATCAGTCGCTCCCCAGGGGGGCGGAGCCAGCATTGTGGTGGCAGAGCACAGCCTGATGAAGAGTCCAGGGAAACTCCTACCTCCCACTAAGGTGTAATCCTTCCATTCACCACCTGTCATCCCCCAGCCCTGTCACTCACACAACCCAGACAGTTAGATACACATCCAAGCAGAGGCGGGCTGAAATGGTTAGGCAAGCAAATGCTAACTTTCTAAAAGTAGCATTTGCAAACACAGGATATTAAAATAAACTTTACTAAAAGAAGTATTTTATTATTCTGAGTTCAGGCATACTAAACATGATTTTCTACCATGTTCCCTGACCCTGCTGGGATTATAGTGTGTAATAATTCCAGCAGCCCATCTGGCCTAAAGGGAACAGGTAGCCTTACAATAGTGAAAAACGAATTTGGCTGTAATTCACTATTAGGACATGTCACACTCATCAGAGCATGTCCTACCTTACACTTACAATACACCCTGCCCTTGGGCCTACCATAGGGGTGACTAATATGAAGTTAGGGGAAGGTTTAGAGGCTGGCAAGTGTGTGCACTTGCCCAGCCAGCATGACAGTACCAGACTGCACGCAGGTTCTGCAGTGGCAGACCCTAGACACATTTTAAAGGGCTGCTTCTGTGGGTGGCGCAACCAGCGCTGCAGGCCCACTAGCAGTATTGGTATTTACAAGCCCTGGCACTCCTGGTGCACTTTACTGGGGACTGACAGTAAATCCAATGAACCAATCATGGACATCAATCACATATACACTTTACAGTAGGGAGCACTTGCACTGCGGCACGGGTTGGCCGTGGCGCAGTGCCCTGAGCAGCGGACACCAGCAAAAACATCTGAGGCACATCAGCAAAAAGTGGAAGGGAAACTCACACCAAGGTGCCAGGTCTAACACGTGTCCCCTCCAGCTGAAATGTGGGGGGAACTACCCTTCTCCAGGGAGTTCCTCATCACTAAGGCGGAAAAACCTGGACAGACCATCAGCGTTGGCGTGATCTGTGCCAGGGCGATGTTCCACCGTGAAGTCCATACCCTGTAGGGAGATGGACCACCGCAACAGTTTTGGGTTCTCACCCCTCATCTGCATCAACCATCTGAGGGGCTTGTGGTCTGTCTGAACCCGGAAGTGAGACCCAAACAAGTAGAGTCCTAGCTTCTTCAGTGCCCAGACCACAGCAAATGCTTCTCGCTCTATTGCACTCCACCCACTTTCCCGTGGAAGTAACCTCCTACTGATGAAGGCTACAGGTTGGTCCCAGCCCTCCTCAGTCATCTGTGAGAGAACAGCCCCTACACCATGCTCTGAAGCGTCTGTCTGCACCAGAAATTCCTTGGAGAAATCATGCACATGGCAGTTTTCATGGTGTCAAAAGCCTTCTGACAGGTGTCAGTCCAAATCACATTCCTGGGCTGCTTCTTAGAAGTCAGCTCTGTCAAGGAGGTCACAATAGTGCCATAGCCCTTGACAAACCTCCTGTAATACCCAGTGAGCCCCAGGAAGGCTCTCACTGCAGTCTGGGTCTTGGGGGGGTCCCAAGCCAGGATGGTCTCAATTTTGGGTTGCAAGGGTGCCACCTTGCCACTCCCCACTTGGTGTCCCAAGTACACCACTGAACCCTGCCCAATCTGGCACTTGCTCGCCTTGATTGTGAGGCCTGCCTTGCGCAGGGCCGTCAACACTTCCCAGAGGTGTCGCAGGTGTTCTGGCCAGGTACCACTGAACACTGCGATGTCATCCAGGTAGGCGGCACTGAACTCCTCCAGCCCAGCCAACACCTGGTTGACCAACCTCTGAAAGATGGCAGGGGCATTCTTCATTCCAAATGGCATGACCCGGAACTGGAAATGCCCATCTGGTGTAGAGAATGCAGACCTCTCCTTTGCCCCATCGGTCAAGGCGATCTGCCAGTACCCAGACGTTAAATCAAACGTGCTGAGGAACCGGGCAGCCCCTACCCGATCAATGAGCTCATCAGCTCTGGGGATAGGGTGCGCGTCAGTCTTGGTGACTGAATTGAGTCCTCTGTAGTCCACACAGAACCGGAGTTCAGGTGTGGATCCCGGCGCAGCAGCCTTTGGGACCAAGACCACGGGGCTGGACCAAGGACTGCTTGAGGACTCAACCACCCTAATAGCAAGCATCTTGGAGACCTCCTCCTTGATGCAGGCCCTGACCCTCTCAGTTACTCTGTAGGCCTTATGCCTCACAGGTAAGCTGTCTCCTGTGTCCACATCATGGACGCACCAATCTGTGACACCAGGAACCAGGGAGAACAGATCTGGAAACTGCCCCAGCAATTGGCGGCAGTCTTTCTGTTGCTCAGGCATCAGGGTGGGTGAGAGGTTAACTCCATCCACTGACCCATCTTTCTCAGAGGCTACCAAGAGGTCAGGAAGAGGCTCAGACTCCTCCTCCGTTCCATCATCAGTTGCCAACAACATGCCCATTTCGGACCTCTGCAAGTGGGGCTTAAGGCGGTTAACATGTAGGACCCTCAAAGGGTTCCTGGGAGACTGCATGTCCACCAAGTAGGTTACCGGACTCTTGCGCTCCACAACCTCAAATGGACCTGTCCACTTATCCTGAAGTGCACAAGGCTCCACTGGGGCCAAGACCCACACCTGTTGCCCAGGCTGAAGCTCTCCCAGAGTGGCATTCTGGTCGTACCACCGCTTCATCTCTTCCTGGCTGGCTTCCAGATTTGCCTCAGTAAGTTGTCTGAAGCGCCTAGTCTGGTTTCTGAAGGCCAGCATGTAACTTTATACATTCTGGGGAGGTTTCCTGGGAGATTGCTCCCAGCCTTCCTTTACCAAACTTAGAGGTCCTCTCACTGGGTGACCATACAGCAGTTCAAAAGGGCTGACCCCCCTGGACTTCTGTGGCACCTCACGGTATGCAAAGAGAAGGCATGGCAAGAGGACGTCCCACTTACGCCTCATAGGAACTTCCAGGCCCATGATCATGCCTTTCAGGGTTCGGTTGAATCTCTCAACCAACCCGTTTCCTTGGGGATGGTAAGGGGTGGTGAACTTGTAGGTTACACCACACTCTTGCCAAAGGGACCTCATATATTTGGATATGAAGTTGGTCCCCCTGTCACTCACCACCTCTAGACGGAATCCCACTTGTGAGAAAATTCCCATCAGTGCATGTCCCACCACGGGGGCCGTCACTGTCCTCAGAGGGAAGGCTTCAGGGTACCGGGTGGCATGGTCCACCAAGACCAGGATGAACCTGTTGCCCATGGCTGTCTTGGGGTCCAGAGGCCCAACAATGTCAATACCCACTCGTTGGAATGGAGTACTGACCACTGGGAAAGGTTGCAGGGGAGCCTTGTGCTTCCCTCCGCTATTACCACTTGCCTGGCAAGTCTGACAGGTCCTACAATGAGCATTTGAGCTCTTGTGCATTTGGGGCCAGTAGAAGTGGGTTACAAGCCTGTCATAGGTCTTGTCCATCCCCAAATGTCCTGCTAACGGCACATCATGAGCCAGTCCCAGTAGGAAGGCTCTGAACTTCTGGGGTACCACCAGCACACGGGCTGACCCAGGTTCAGCAGCCTTAGGCTCTGAATACAGGAGGTCATTCTCCCAGTACACATAATGTGTCTTGGCCTGAACACCATTGGCCTGGTCTGCAGCCTGCTGCCGCATACCCACGAGAGAAGGGCATTCTTTATGCTCCCTGCAGAATTCCTCCCTGGAGGGGCCTCCTTCTTGCTGCCAATGGGTCAGCTCAGGCTGGTCCCCCAGTTCAGCAATCTGTTCCCCAGTAGGCTCCAGGGCATCCCCCTCAAGGTCTGCTTCCTCCTGGACCTTGGGAACAACAGGGGCCGGTTTCCCGCGCCCCCTGCGCCTTCTCTCTAAGGCCGGTTCCTGGGCCTCTCCTTCAGGTCCCAGGATCTCTTGAGCACCCCTACCGGCTGCCATTGACCGGGTGGTCACGCACGCCCAGTCAGGTAGACCCACCATCCTCAGGTGAGTCGTCTTCTCCACCTTTTCCCAAGGGGAGTCCTCCAAGTCATTCCCTAGCAAACAGTCCACAGGCATGGTTTTCCTCACACAGACCTGCAGAGTACCAGAGACCCCCCCCCACTCGAAGGGAACTTGAGCCATCGGACACTAACTCTCTGAATTGTCAGTGTTGACAACCCTACAGTAGGCATGGGGTACAACCTGCTCTTGAGACACCAGGTGCTGCCTCACTGCAGTCACACTGGCTCCTGTGTCTCTAAGAGCCTCAGCTTTCCTACCATTGATGGTCACCACCTGCCCATATTTCTTAGTGTTAGAGGACAGGTAGTTCTCAGGGACCATCTCACTGTCTCCTAGCGAGACTAGGGTCATCTGGACAGGATCTCCACCCTCTGGGACCATTACTTCTTCTCCTAAGTGAACACTAGTCACTTGCCGGGGTGGAGCACCAGTGGGTGCTGGTTTACCAAACAGGCGACACTTGGGGTCACTGGCTATGTGCCCCGGGTCACCACAATTGTAACAATTGAAGGGCCCCTTTGGAACAGGTCTACCTGTCGGGGCCCCGTTCTGCTTTGGGGGTGGGGGAGGCTGAGAACCTCGCTGCTGGTTCCCTTGGGGATTACTTTGGGGGCCTTTAGGGAACCCTTTCTGTTTACCCCTGTCCCCCCCACTCTTCTGCTGGGGACCCTGCCCACCCTTGGCGGAGTCTCCCACTGGACCCTTGTGGACCCTGGTGCTGAGCCATCTGTCCGCCTCCTCAGCAAGCTTCCTCGGGTTGGACAGCTTGCTATCAATCAGGTGCTGGCGTAGCTCAGGAAAACAATTTGCAGACAAGTGCTCCCATGCAATTAAATAAAAGAGACCTTGAAAATCATTTACCTTATTACCCTTCACCCAACAATCCAGGGCTCTGCAAAAAAGAAGTCACATACTCCACATATGTATTTCCAGGAGGCTTCTCACACCCCCTGAACCTCTGTCTATATATTTCAGGGGTAAGCCCATACCTGGTCATTAAGGCTTCTTTCATGCGGGGGTAGGAACTCTGTTCTCCAAGGGGTAAATCTAGCAGGGTATCCCGCCCTTTGCTAAGGAACTTCCCCCACAACCCCGCTCCCCAATCCTTGTCAGGGACCCGGTGGGAGGACATAGCTTCCTCATAGGCCCTAAACCACTGTCCTATGTCATCTCCCCTAAAGAACTCCTTAACTACATCTTTGGGGATGTACACCCTGGACTCTACCTGCACCGGCGTTGTGCTGCCACCAGAAGGAGTTGTTCCCAAACCTCTCAGCTCCAACTCCTTCAATCTCAGGTCATGTTCCATTTGGCGTTGCTGCGCCTCCATGGCCAATCTTTGCTTGTCCATTTCCATTTGCCCAGCTAATCTTGCCATCTCCATTGCATGTGCCCTGCCTGCTGCCCTGTCTGCCAGCTTCTCTGGTGACAGGCCTCTTTTGGGCTCCACAGCGGCATCTGGTGGTATGATATGCACCGGAGTCTGTGGATCTCTAGACTCCTTCCAGGCTCTCAGCGCCTTGATGTAGTGGGCTTTCTTTTTGCACCCAGTGTGTGCAGCTCTGAACTTTCTACAGAAGCCTTTCAATTGCTCTACTCCGTAGCCCTCCAGACCTCCTTGTTCCCAGTCCACATCTTCAATTCCAGAAATTACAGAGGGTGCTCCTCCAGCAGGGAGTGAGCCAGGCATGGCTTCAACAATGGCAGATGTCCCAACAAAATTAAGAAAAATTGAAATCTGTGGCTGCGTTATAGGTCTGCTTTCACTATGTGGTGATCAGTAATTTACTGTATGTCAACTACAAATGCAAATTCGCAAATCCTCACCGCTGCGTCCAATGTTAGAATTGGGGGTCTCTGGTTGGCGCAAGTATGCACTTGTGACAAGCAGGGACCCTCTCCTCCAAGTCAGGGCAAAGGATGACCCCTTAGAATTACCCTTGCTCACCCTCTAGGTGCGTGACTTGAGCAGCCAAGGCTAATCTTCAGGCGTTACTCAGTTAAGCATTTGTAATCACACACACAGTAAAATGCACCTATCCCCCCACAAATGGACACCAGGCTGGAAGTATATATCAAAATACGATTCTTTATGTAAAAATATATATATCTCAGATCAGGCTTATTCACAAGACCAATAACGTTTTTCTTTATGCCACCAGATGATAAAAACGGCAAATGTTCCTTGTGGTACTTAAAATGGTTGTTTACTTGTTCCAATAGTTCCTTTAGTTCAGGGGGAAGGGCTTCACATTACAATGGTCTCTCCTACCCTTCTCAGGGCTTCACAGTCAGCCTAAGACCTCCGGTGCACTTCGCAGCGCTTTCCTCGCGTTCGCCGAGGAAACTGATCCGGCGTCTACCGTGGCTCACGCGGCGGGCGTGAGGCTGCTGAGGCCGCGTCCGACTCTTCCCAGCGGCTCGGGGACAGAGCAGGCGGCGGGCCGGGCTCGCGCTGCCGCGGACTTGAAGAAGGGGAAAACAAACGTTGCGGGCCCCTAGCCCGGTGTGAAGTCCTTCCAGCGGTTGTCAGGTTTCTTAAGGACGAGCCGTGTCAGGTCAGCGCGACTTGTCAGTTTCGTGAGCACCTTCGGATCTCGGGCAGTAGCAGGTGCGGGCTCACAGGCAGGCGCGGCCCTCGACGCCTAGTACCACGGTACTAGGGGTCTCCACAGAGGGGGGCGGCGCGGCCTGTAAATGCTTAGGGGTCATGAAGCGGGGACGGCAGGGCACGGCAGGGCACGGCAGGGCACGGCTGTGCGGGCTGCGGTCTCGGCAGAGATCACGATCTCCCAGCGAATTCCGGCGGGAGGGGCGAGAGCGGTTCAGCGCGCTCCAGTGGCAGGCTTAGGCAGAAGAGCAGGCGGCCTGACCCGGGGACAGAGAGCGGCTCTGGACAGAGCGAGGCTCTCATGGGTTGAAGGGCAGGCAAGCTCCCGAGTGCCACAGCCCTAGGAGGGGGCGATGAGGGGCGCAGTCTTCTCCGGCAGGAGGCACACACGTCTTGGTGCTCAAGACGAGTGAAGGCACATAGAACCCAATGGTCCTGGGGTTCAGTTCAGGGGGCTAGCTCCACTCAAGCCCTTGGAGAATGTTTAAAGCACAAAGTAGCAAAGTCTTTTCTCATCAAGTCTTTTCCTCTCCTTTCTCAGCAAGGCAAGCAGCAGGCCAGTCCTTCCAGCGTATTCTTCTCCTTCTAGTCGGGCAGAGGTCCTTCGTGGTAAAACAGGATTCTGATTTACAAGGAGCAGGGCTCCTACTTTTACACAGAGTTTCTTTTGTTCTCACAGGCCAGGGGGGCCTTTGCATAACTGCTCTCAGCCTCTGAGCACTTGTTGGGTGTACTTCTGGCTTCTGCTTTCAGTGTGAGGGCGGGCACATCAGACGCTCCACAGGAGGGTGGAGCCAGCCTTGTGGGGACAGGGGCAGCCAGGAGTACCTTGTTGACAGTGCTTCGCCCTTCCTGGGCCAGGTGCAGGCTGAGTCATCAGTCGCTCCCCAGGGGGGCAGAGCCAGCATTGTGGTGGCAGAGCACAGCCTGATGAAGAGTCCAGGGAAACTCCTACCTCCCACTAAGGTGTAATCCTTCCATTCACCACCTGTCATCCCCCAGCCCTGTCACTCACACAACCCAGACAGTGAGATACACATCCAAGCAGAGGCGGGCTGAAATGGTTAGGCAAGCAAATGCTAACTTTCTAAAAGTAGCATTTGCAAACACAGGATATTAAAATAAACTTTACTAAAAGAAGTATTTTATTATTTTGAGTTCAGGCATACTAAACATGATTTTCTACCATGTTCCCTGAGCCTGCTGGGATTATAGTGTGTAATAATTCCAGCAGCCCATCTGGCCTAAAGGGAACAGGTAGCCTTACAATAGTGAAAAACGAATTTGGCTGTAATTCACTATTAGGACATGTCACACTCATCAGATCTTGTCCTACCTTACACTTACAATGCACCCTGCCCTTGGGCCTACCATAGGGGTGACTAATATGAAGTTAAGGGAAGGTTTAGAGGCTGGCAAGTGTGTGCACTTGCCCAGCCAGCATGACAGTACCAGACTGCACGCAGGTTCTGCAGTGGCAGACCCTAGACACATTTTAAAGGGCTGCTTCTGTGGGTGGCACAGCCAGCACTGCAGGCCCACTAGCAGTATTGGTATTTACAAGCCCTGGCACTCCTGGTGCACTTTACTGGGGACTGACAGTAAATCCAATGAACCAATCATGGACATCAATCACATATACACTTTACAGTAGGGAGCACTTGCACTGCGGCACGGGTTGGCCGTGGCGCAGTGCCCTGAGCAGCGGACACCAGCAAAAACATCTGAGGCACATCAGCAAAAAGTGGAAGGGAAACTCACGCCAAGGTGCCAGGTCTAACAGTTACCATTGGTTGAAAAGAGGTAAATGTTTTGGCTGATTCTGGTTCACCATATATGTTGATTGGAGGCAAGAATTGGGATACCATTTTTCATAGAGTGAGTGTCACCTTACTCAAACCCGATGTAAACCCAGTAGGTTATGAGGGGTGACTGTGGACCTCTTAGTTTATATCACAATGAATATAGTATCAAAGGTACAGAAACTGTTAGTAACATCAATGTGGAAAATAGTGGTGACAGTCTCTTAGGCTGGCAACATTAGCATGATTTGGGTATTACCTTGAATCAAAATTCACCTGATCAAGTTATGATGATTACGCATATGAGTAAAGATGCTGATATAGTTGGTTGCAGTCCTGTCATGAAATGATGAGCAGAAACACTCCTATAGTAGTTCAGACGCAGGACCATGATGGGAGCAAGTATCTGTCTCAGAACCAATGATAAGGGCAAAGCAATCCATGGTGCAGTGTGACTTTGGAGCGTGATTAAAAGTCCTCTGACCCAAACCCAGAATAATTCTTGTAAATAGCTGTTTCTAAAAAAGGCATCAGTTCAATTGATGTAGGCTCCAGTGATACTGACAGTATCACATTCGTTAGTAGAATTCATTGCTCTGTGTAGAGTTGGAGATGAAGTATGCTTGAATACCCTGGGAACTCAAGCTGGTAATGTTATTGCTCTCATTAAGGGATATTTCAGTGTAGGGAGATGCTTAGAGTTTCTGCTCTGAATCATTCATAGTGTCTGAGATGGTCTTTTGTAGAGAATCTGCCACATAGTGCTTTTTCACATGGTTGATGGACGCATATCTGTTTTTACTTGAACTGACAAAGGAGGCAATATTACAGTTCTTTTACCTTTTACCACAAGGACTGTAACAGATGGCCCATAGAATGATCCAAAATCTTACTTTTTGTGGATTTTTTTATGAATCAGATTTCCTACTTTAGGGATCAAACCGGCAGCAATGGTTTCAACCTTCTCTTCATTGGTGGTAATTTCAGAATGTTTCACATTAGACAGCTTATCGCTGACCTCTTGGATATTCTGTAAGACATTCAAAGGGTTTTCTTGGTCAAACATGTCTTCATCTGCCACCTTACCCACATTATCTAGGCCAGGCTGATAAGTAGGAACTCAGAAGAGAACCTCAAATGGAGTGTGTCCTTCCAATACTTGTCTATGCAAGTTCTTTATTCCTCTCTAGACTCCATACAGAAAATTGTAGCAACCAAGACCTGAACTTAGTACCCTACTGTCAAGGTATGTTTAATCATGCTATTAGCACGCCTAACTAACCCGTTAGGTGGGAGGCGTGGCCAGGCCAATGACTAAGATGGCCATCTGACTCTGGAGCTCCGGAGCCACCGCAAGACATAAGCAGCTGTATACCTTTCTACCGCCCCCCTGGGTTACGTTCGCGAGAAGCGAAGATGCCACATCGGTGGTTGCATGGGTTGAGCTGCTTGCGGGTCTGCTTGGCCCGGTAGATGTGCTGCTGCGACCCACTCAATTCGAGGCCTAACGTGGCCCTTCGGAGGGCCTTTGATGCCAGGTGTCTCGGGTGAGCCTGAGGGTGAGGCTTTGGGCACACGGGGCTGCAGCGGTGCAGGACTCTGGTCCCGTGGTATCTGGGGGCCGATGGGCCTGGATGCCGTCACACTGCCACCACTGCAGCCACATACAAGAACGAGGTGCTAGGATATTTTTCATGCCGGGCTGCGGTGGTGAGTACCTGTGACCACAGAAGGTGTTGATATCGCACCACCAAAATGCTGGGAAGCGGAGCACCGCACAGTCCCCATGAGGGTCCCAGATAGCTGACAGGGAGCGGGTACTTCGTTTCCCCCCACCCTCATGTGGAGGTGAGGTGGGTGAAAGAGGGGAAAACCTGAAAGCACATATCCTGCAAGAGCCATAGTAGGGATTGCTGAGCTGACCCACCCCCCATGTGCAAAAGCGATTCAAGGCATTTTGCCCACATAGACCAGCGCTAACGAGCACCACTGTAAAATAACGTGAAGAACAAACTGATCTGACTAACTCTATCCCCCATGGAGGGGATTGAAGTTCAGGCCTTGAGCTCTGCAGTGGGCGCTGCAGCACGACGGACTATTCCTATAACTTGCACTGCTACATGCTACCTTGCCCAACAATGGGGCACACAGATCCTAAGCAGTGTCAGCTATCCTTTGACGCAGCGAAGACCCCCAGGAGCAGAGGCCCCCCGTTGAATGGTGCTGCAGCTATTATGGCAGAGTTGCATGACGGTTTTAAATCAATTGACACTCGGCTGGACACACTCGCATCCCGTCTTGAAGACATGTACGGCCGAATCGAGCAGCAGGGCACCTGCATAGATGAAAAGGAACAGCGAGTATAGACTTGGAGGATCTTCAGCCCACAAGTACTAAAAGATTGGAAAGAGCTGAACAAGAGCTGAACAACTTCTTAAAATGTTGGCCTCCAAGGCAGAGGACTTGGAGGCAACATAATACATATACGTGGAGTGGCTGAATCCAGGAATACTGGCCCTATGGCCAGCTACGTTGAGACAGACCTGGTGGAATTATTATCTTCCAGGGAGGGCTCCTCGCCGTCCCCAAGGCCTAAATCCTCGAGCTCTTCTGCTTGTGGCTCGCGGCTGACTTTTCCACCGGCCTCTCCCCTTCCCCTGGGGCCCATTGGTTTCCTCACTCATCTGTGGATTCCCCACTATTCTGGGATTGGCCGCTTTCCCCTGGATTTGGGGACGGATGGCTCAGTCTGCAGCCGTCGCCCCCAGAGGAAATACTTTTCCTCCACGACGCCCTACTGAGGCCAGTGTTTCCTTTGTTCGGGCTATTTCCACAGCCGCTGGCATTCTGCGGATAGGTGAACTTGTCCCTCCTTTTTGGAAGTTCCTCACCAGGGCTCTGCTGGACGGGAGCTGTTGCTTCTCTTCTGGGGGTGCCCTGCCACGGGTGATCCGGTACCTCAGCCGTTCCTGCATCGCCATCGTCCGGCTCCGCACGACCCTGTCTGATTTCCTTACACCCTTCTACTCAAGGTTCTCTTCTACGGCCGGCTTTTCCCTCCTTGCCTGTGGTGTTGTTCCCTCCATCTCGAGAGGCCCGGTGGTTGGATTCATGGGGGGCGTAACGTCTTCGCTTCTTCCAGTGCTGCCTTGAGGGCGCGTAACACTCTGTGTGTGTTGGCTAGGGCTACTTCCAGCCTGTGGGACTCTGTGGAGTCCCTTCTTTCCCATGTCTCCCATGAGGGTCCCTGTGCTGATCTGCGAAGCCTTGTGTTGGATGGTAGGGAGTTGGCCCGTTTATTCTTCGTGCGTTCTTGGATGTTGCCGATGCTCTCCGCCATGCTATGGCCACTTCTGTGGCTCTCCGTCGCCATGCTTGGCTACGTGATGCTGTTTTTCCTGAAAATATTAGGGAGCGTCTGGTTGATTTGATGGGGTCCTTCTGTTTAACACTCATGCGGACTCCGCCATTCAGCGTCTTCTTGCAGGGCTCCGTCCTCCTCCTCCTCTGTAGGCTGGTTTGTTGATCCTCTGGGACTTGGTGGGAGGTGTTATCCCACTTGCTCCTGGAATATGGTGTTTGGAGTGACTGTTACACTTTCTGTGTGGTTTGCGGTGCCCTCGGGTCCCTTGGTTGGCCTCTCTCTTTAGTTCAGCCCCTTTTTGGCAAGAGTGTACTTTTTGGCTGATTACTAAGCCTTCTGTGGTTTCTGCAGCAGGTTTTATGGTTTTGTTCTCTGATGCGGGATTTTCTTCCCTAAGAGTGGTTCCCATAATTTCTTTGGGACGTGTCATAGCCTAAGTGGTATAGCTCTGTCTTACGCTGGGAGGGTGTGGGCTCCCCTTTGTAGGTTCCTCGCCTTGCCCGGTGTTGCTGTATTCCGCACGTGCGGTTTCTTGTCTTGCCTGGGCGTGGCTTTGCCATCCACAGCATTGTACTGCGGTGCTTTTGCCCCTTTTGTCTGCCGTTCGGCTTGGTCCCCTGTCTGGTTTCCAGAAGGGATAATTTCCTATGTTGACGGCTTGGTCCACCCTACTTGTTTCTCCTCTTATATTCCGGCTGGTCGCGCTTCTACGTGGATCGGTTCTGTCCGGAGCGGTCTCCTTCTAGGGCTCGTTCAGGAATGTTTCTGGCCTGGCTTTGGTTTGAGCCCGGTGTAGTCTGGGCGTTCAGTTTGGTGGCGCTTGTCAGCGGCCAGCTGCGCCCGCCTGCTCTTCTGGTCTGCGGCCGGGGGCCTTAGCGTGGGCCCTGGGGCTCCTGCTTCTTGTTTCTGCTGGAGACTTGTGAGACTACATCTGTCTTTATTTTTGCGCCTGCCCTTATTGACTGAGGTGCTGTTCTGTCTTCTCTGTATACTTCAGGCTGTAATAGGTGCGGCTGCCCTCTTCACCGTATGTGTTTTCCGGTGGAGACCTTTGTCTTCGTCTCTACCTCTTCTCCTTGGAGTCTTGGGATAGTCCTTCTTCCCCGGTACTCCTCTGTGCTGCCTGTCCCTCTGGGGCTTCTGGCGGGGGTCTTTGGTGCCTTGACTGAGCTTGGGGTGCCCTGGCCCCCCTTTTTGCCTTGTCCATGCTTTCCCCTGCTTGGTGAGGGCTGGACTGCCTCTCTCGTCTTCATAACACATCCCCTGTGGGGTCGGTGTTCTTCCAAGATGGCGAAGCCTCTTCTGCCTGTGGGGACTGGGCTATTCTCCCTGTCCCTTAGACTCACCCCCTATCGGGCCCTATGTTGGGGAGGTCCTCTTGCCGACCCTCTTCCCCCTTGGTTATGGCTAGGGTATCTATTCTACGTTAAGGAATCTGTGGCTAGTAGTATCTATCAGATGTACGAGTTACTTACCTTCGGTAATGATGTATCTGGTAGTGACGATTCCAGCCACAGATTCCTTTACGACCTGCCCTTCCTCCCCGTTCTGCGAGGACCCTTCTTTTGTCTTCTGCACTCGCCTGCCTTTTGGTGGTTGTCTCCTTTGAGTGCCTTGTCTTACTTCCTCTCAAGGGGGATGCTTGTCTTGTTGTTTGCTGTATTCCTTCCTTTCTGGCGATTGGTTGATGATTTTATGGGTACTTCTGCGCCCCTGCACCCTGGTCTCCAGTGTGGGGTTGCTCGTGTCCATCTTCCTCTTGTTGCTTGCACTTCTGACTCCTTTGCAGTCCTTGGGGTTGAGGTATCTTGGCCGGGTCTCGACCCTTAGCTCTTTTAGGAGATGTCTCTCCCTGCTGGTGTTGTCTGGAGATGAATTGTTGTTGCTCCTTCGTTTTGGCCTTGGTGCTCTTCTCTGTTCTGGGTGGTGGTTGCAGACTTAATCGTCTGCTGTGCATTTTTTCATATGCTTTCTGCCCCTTGGGAGGCTGTTGAATTTTTTTGCAGGCTTGCTTTGCAGTAGCTGTGCTCTGTTCTTTCCTTCCAGGACTTTTGGTGCATTGTATCTGGCACTATTCTGGATGGTGCTGTTCCTCACCATTCGTTTCTTCCCTTTCTGTTTAGCTGATTTTCTTGCACACTGTTCCCATATTCTCACAGTTTTTATTTGTGATGGCTCTGTGTTGTAGCGCGGAAAAGTTCTCTGAAGAAAACTGACTTAGGGACTTATGTATCCTCGCTGACGTCACGGACGCGGACGATGTCAGGGCGGAGTCATGTGGTGCCGTCCCCCCTGCGTGCGGGGATGCTGTGGCAAAAAGTTTTCATGATCCAGTCTCACGCCTGGGGATAATTCTATTGTAGGAGAGTAGGGTCTGCAATCCTATGATCACCCAGATTTTTGCTTTTTGCTGCACTGGTTTACGACTTTCCCTGGCTGTGGGCCTGCTAATCAGACCCACAGCCTAGCTGTTCTCTCTATCCAAATTGTACTCAGGTACTGAATTGGCACTGGGCCCTCTCCAAGTCCCTGTACCCAGGGCTGAGGTGCACCCAGAAGTCTCCCAGGGGCTGAAGCATGTATTGTGCCACCCCTGGATTGACTAACTAAAACTGACACAACTGGCTGCACGACAGCTGGGGCAAGGTGGTGTACTCACCCTTTGCTTTAGATATAGTATACCTATATCTAACCCTAAAATGGACACACAGGTCTCCTATCAGTCACTCCTATGGCAGGCCTTAACAATCCTGGAGGCAGAGTGCTTGGAATCGGGTGAGATAGTGCTCTGGCATGAGCTGAGCCTGTCTGCGGCTTTCGGGATCCATCCCTTAGCCGTTTCCATGATATCGCATACCATATACTCTTAAGTGCATTATAATCCTCGCGGTTATGTGCCAACTCTGGTATCGCTTTATCAAAACATGTCGAGTAAGGTGTCATACGAATTGGAATACTAACCCCTCGCCAATTCTGGCGACGGGGTTAGCATTCCACCCTTCTAGAGGGACACGACATGCCTGTAACCTATAACCCGGTTAAAAGTCAGACAGAGCCTTAGCATCCACAAAATGGATGCTGCCACCGAGACACAAGTCTGCCCTCCTGCTGCTGGGAGTCCTCCCAGAGCAGGAGATAAGGACAAAGGGTTTCCTGCCAGGGGCGGTGCCAGCACCGTCCCAGACAGGGTTTTGTGTATTGTAGGTAGGCAGGGCTTTAGAGGAAGGTGACTGCACGTGGCACCCCGGTGCTCACTGTGCATAGGCTGGCTGGAACCAGTTCCAGGGTCACTCCAGACCCTGTGCTGGGGAAAAGCCCGCCAAGGAAGTGGGTGTAACCACCCCCCTCCTAGTCCCACCCATAGGGCAGGACTTAGTCGCGTGCCAGCCCCTTTTTACAGGATAAAGGTAGAGACTGGCCCCCTTCCAAATCAGGTCATCTTTGAATCCTGAAACTACTTTCTGCGAAAGGAACTCAAGACTTCTTCCTAAGATTTCTCCCTTGTGACTAAGGAGTAGTCACCCTGCATCCGCAGGCACCATCCAAGAACACTGCGGTCTGCTGTAAGTCCTTCCTCCGGAATCCGACTGCCCAGCTCGACGAGAACCGGCTTCCCTGGCACCTCTGACCTCTACCCACCTCTACAGCCCAGCTGAGAACCGTGGGTGCGACGAGACCTCAAGGGACCGGCCATCTGCAAGACTGCACGACTTCTTTCCAGCAAGCCCGCCGAGTAATCTACTGGTGAGTGCTTTGGGGTCCGAGAAGCCCCGACTCTGAGCAGCTCCAGCTCCGAAGTGCAGCCCCCCAGCATCTCCACGATCTGCGTGGGGCCCTTCTGCTTTCCGCTGCTCACCGCGTTGTTTGGCTACTAGCCCGTTGGCTTGTGGCCTTCCTGACGACGCCCGACGACATTTCTGCTGCTGGTCTGGTTGCTCCAGACTGGCCCTTGCTCCCTTCCCGAAGAGGAGCACCCTGGACCCTCCTGGTCCACTCAAGACGCCATTTTGAGTCCACCGCGTGGGCTTGAATTAGCCAAGGCTTGTTGCCCAATCCTGGGTAACTTCGACGCCAACGACTTCATCCTTCGTGGGACAGCTCGCACCTCCATCCTGGTCGCCGACAACGCCTCCTGGTCCGAGAGACTGCAGAGCCCAGCAGTGCCCACTCACCTGACTGCGGTGACTTCGCCCGGTGCCATCCTGGTGCCCACTTAATCACTGGCTAGTGATTCAAGAACTTGGTCCCCTCTGCTTTCAGGTTTTCTTCTTCCTTGATCCAGGCTTGGATCCATCGAACTTTCCTTCACTGGTCGCCTGCCAGCAACTTCTTCCTTCCAGGCTCCTGGTTCGGCAACGAGATCCCCGACGTCTTTTCAGACCTATGCAGCTGCAGCCCCTGGGCTAGGTAACTTCGGCACTCCGGTGTCCCAGCATAGCCTCACTATCCAAGGGTCAGGATCCACTGTCGTTTTCTCCCTACCAGGTCGGGTTCGCCCGTGAACACTAACTTTGTGAATTCTAGCTTCCATAGACTTTGTCCCGCATCCCGCGTGAGAGTGCACACTCTGCACCCGAGTCCCCTAGGCCTCCTAGTAGTAATCTAACGATTCCCTAGTCCAGTCCTAGCGATTCCAAAGCCTATTAGAACTGTTACTTACCTGCTAGTAATTCGCATTCCACTTTTAGCGTATATGGTTTTTCGTGCCCCTCGGGCATTTGTGTAACGTGCTAACTTAAAAGTATTTTCGTAAGAGTTTTGTTGTGTGCTTAGCTCCCTGTCTCATAAAGAGCCAGGGTAGTCTTGTTATAAATAAATACACTGTTTATTTTCATAACAACTTGTGTGGTGTCCTTTCACTGGGTGTTCAAGGGGTAATGTGATGGTAAAACAGCTGGCTTAACACGCCCTCTAGAGTCTTAGCCTTAGACTGCTCGTATCCATGCTACTAGGATAGCTGGTCTATAAGGTTGACTTACAACCAATCATCAATAAGGGTTGTTTGGACTGATATATAGTGATCACTAGAATAGTGAGCACTGCACATCAGGCCAACTTCTCACATTGGTGAGCAGCGGTTGGGATTTGAGCTTGCTGTTGTTTTACCACACATATCCTAAGAATATCTTGTGAAAGATCACATAAGTACTAAAGGTACATATAACTTAGCTTAGAATACTCTGAGTTCTACTGAACCAGCTGTTGTAGCTCCTAGGGCCTAGCACACCCTAAACTACAACTCTAGCAAGGGATCAGTAGGCAAACATATAGTGTAGGTAAGTGCACCACTTACACCTCACTAGAAAACCATGTCGACTCAGGAGGACTCTACTGAGACTCCCCTGGTCAGTGTTGACCCTCCACAGGTCACTTCAAGATATGCAGCTCTCAGTTTCCATGAGATGAGACAGATCTGTGTCTCCAGGAAACTGAAGCAGGGGTCTAACCCCACCACTTCCTTTCTGATAGGTCTCTTAGAGACATATGATGCCAGAAAGCTTTCTCAGTTACATGAGAACATGCCAGCCTTAGAGGGAACCTCTGGGGATCCAGATCTCCACAACACTGATTCAGCAGTTGAGGAGGAGGATCAGGAGGTACTCTCTGGGGATGAGGTAGACAAGGGTCTTGAGGTAGTCAGAAGGCTAACTAGGACCAACTTAGACTTACTTGGGCTAGGATCTGGGGGCCCCCCAGTACTAACCCGAAGTGGGCCTAACCTTGGAGTTAGGAGAGATAGATCTCTTTCTAGGGACTCCAATAGATCTCTGCACTCTAATGCCTCTTCTCAGGGGAGAAGGAATCCTCCACAGAGGAGATTTACTTCCCCTCAGAGAAAGGAGCATGAGGCTAGGATGAGACAAGCTGAACTGAGGATTGAAAGGGAAGAAATTGCCCTGGCCAAAGAGAAGCTTGCCCTGGCAAGAGAGCAGCAGATGAGTGGGCTAGCTCCCACTGGTGGCAGCAATCTCCCAAGAGATAGAGAGAAGGGTTTAGATACTAAACACCTGACTAAAATAGTGCCCCCCTTTAAGCAAGGGGATGACATCCAGAAATGGATGGCTGCTCTGGAGAGGGCCTGCACTGTGCAGAACATTCCCCAGAGTCAGTGGGCAGCTATACTGTGGCTCTCCTTTGATGGTAAAGGTAGAGATAAGCTCCTCACTACAAGAGTGGAGGATGCTAACAATTACCAGGTCCTGAAGAATACACTGGTTGATGGGTTTGGTTTAACCACTGAGCAGTACAGGTTGCTGTTCAGAGACACCCAGAAAACTCAGTCTCAGGACTGGTCTGATTTTGTGGATTGTGCCACTAAGGCTTTGGAGGGCTGGTTGCTGGGTAGCAAGGTTACAGATTACACAGGATTGTATAATCTAATGATGAGAGAACAAATTTTGAACAATTGTCAGAACCAGTTGCTGCACCAGCACCTTGTTGATTCAGATCTGACCTCTCCCCAAGAATTGGGAAAGAAGGCAGACAAATGGGTCAGGACAAGGATCAAGCAGAACCAGAACCAGAACCAGGGTGGTCAGAAGAAAGCAGACCAGAAGGGTAATGTTAAGAATGAGCAAAATGACCAGAAGTCTTCACCGGGTCCCCAACAAACCAAAGAGGGTGGGGGTCAGGCTTCCCAGAAAAAGAAGACTCAAGAAGGCCAGTCAAAAAGGTGGTGCCAGTACTGCAAAAGTAAATCTCACTGGTTTAGTGAGTGCACCAAAAGAGGAGGAGGACAAACTCCTGCCACTACAGCTCCTAAAGCAACTGCACCCCCTAGTACAGTCAGTAGTGGTAGTGTCACTCCCAAGGCATTAGTTGGGTTAACCTTGGGTACTGAGGGGTCTGACAACTTAGTTGGCACACTCACTCAGGCTGTCCTTGTCTGTACAGGGGATATGGATATGTCCCCTGAAATAAGTCCCAATACTTTGGGCAAATACAGGCAGACACCTTTGATTAATGGCAAGATGGCTCAGGCCTATAGGGACACTTGTGCCAGTGTCACCATGGTGACACCTAACTTTGTGGACCCTGGACAGATCATGCCAGGTACTGATTTCCTGGTGACCAATGCCAGCAATGTCACTACTAGTCATAGTGTGGCAATTGTAGCTTTCTCCTGGGGTGGAGTGAAGGGACAAAAGAAAGTTGTAGTCAGTTCAGACCTCCCAGTTGATTGTTTGTTGGGCAATGATTTGGAGTCATCACAATGGTCAGAAGTGGAGCAGAGGACTCACATGGAGATGTTAGGCTTGCCAGCACATGTGCTTGCTGTGACTAGGTCACAGGCCAGAAGATGCCCCACTGAACAGGTGCTGGATCCTGAAATTATGGACCAGACACCTTCCAAGAAGAAGAGCAGTAAGGGTAAGGCTTTGCCTTCCCCCTTGCCCCAGGTTGAGGATCAAGTCTCTGAGGAGGCTGATCTAGAAGAGCTGAGGGAAACTGAGCCTAAAGAGCTTGAACTTGATCAAGTTGAGTTTCTGGGCTCAGGGGGACCCTCCAGAGCAGACCTGGGGAAGGAACAGTTGAGCTGCCCTTCCCTTGAACCCCTCAGACAGCAGGCTGCTGCTGAGGCTGCAGGGAATGCCACAGGTGCCCACAGGGTATACTGGGAAGATGGACTCCTGTACTCTGAGTCAAGAGACCCCAAGCCTGGTGCAACCAGGAGGCTGGTCATCCCCTTGTCTCTGAGAGGTTTCCTTCTCACCTTGGCCCATGAGATTCCCCTTGCAGGTCATTTAGGTCAGACAAAGACTTGGGACAGGCTTGTCTCACACTTTCACTGGCCCCATATGAATGAGAATACCAAGGAGTTTTGTCGCTCATGTGTCACTTGCCAAGCCAGTGGTAAGTCAGGTGGCACAACAAAGGCCCCCCTCATACCACTACCTGTGGTGGGGGTTCCCTTTGAAAGAGTGGGGATTGACATTGTTGGTCCAATGGAACCCCAGACAGCATCAGGACACAAGTTTATACTGGTGGTGGTGGACCATACCACCAGGTATCCTGAGGCTATTCCCCTTAGGACCACTACAGCCCCTGTAGTGGCAAGAGCCCTAGTTGGAGTGTTCTCCAGAGTGGGTTTCCCTAAGGAGGTCGTTTCTGACAGAGGTACAAACTTCATGTCAGGATATCTGACTGCCATGTGGAAAGAGTGTGGTGTGAACTACAAGTTCACCACACCCTATCATCCACAATGCAATGGGCTTGTTGAGAGATTCAACAGGACCCTGAAAGGGATGATTCATGGACTACCTGAACCTCTTAGGAGAAGATGGGATGTCCTGATCCCCTGCCTCTTGTTTGCTTACAGAGAGGTCCCACAGAAGGGGGTTGGCTACAGCCCTTTTGAGCTTCTGTATGGGCATCCTGTAAGAGGACCCCTGTGTTTGGTGAAGGAAGGATGGGAGAGACCTCTCAAAAAGCCTGCAACCAACATAGTGGACTATGTACTTGGTCTCCGCTCCAGGATGGCTGAGTATATGGAGAAGGCATCTAAAAACCTTGAGGCCAGCCAGGAACTTCAAAAAGCTTGGCATGACCAAAAGGCTGTACTGACTCTGTACCAGCCAGGACAGAAGGTGTGGGTGATGGAGCCAGTGGCCCCAGCAGCTCTGAAAGACAAATGGTCTGGGCCCCACACCATCATTGAGCAAAAGGGAGAGGTTACCTACTTGGTGGACCTTGGAACTCCCAGGAGCCCTCTCAGAGTGCTCCATGTTAACAGGCTCAAGGCATATGTTGACAGGAAGGACATGAGCTTGCTCATGGCCACAGATGAGGGACAAGAGGAAGAGAGTGACCCTCTCCCAGACCTGCTCACTCAGAATCCTGATGATGGGTCAGTTGATGGTGTTGTCTTTTGTGGCAGCCTCACTGAACATCAGCAACAGGATTGCAGGCAAGTTCTGCAATCCTTTCGACATATGTTCTCTCTGACACCCAGCCAAACTGATTGGTGTACCCATGATGTTGACACTGGAGACAGTCTGCCTGTCAAGAGTAAAATCTACAGGCAGCCTGATCATGTTAGAGACTGCATCAAAACTGAAGTGCAGAAAATGTTGGAACTGGGAGTCATTGAGCCCTCAGATAGCCGTTGGGCTAGCCCAGTAGTTCTAGTGCCAAAGCCTCACACCCAGGGTGGTAAGAGAGAGATGAGGTTTTACGTAGACTACAGAGGCCTCAATGCAGTCACTAAGACTGATGCCCACCCAATACCAAGAGCAGATGAGCTTATAGATAGATTGGCTTCTGCCAACTTCTTAAGCACATTTGATTTGACAGCTGGGTATTGGCAAATCAGGTTAGCTGAGGAAGCCAAACCTAAGACAGCATTTTCTACCCCTGGAGGGCATTATCAATTTGTGGTAATGCCCTTTGGACTGAAAAATGCACCTGCCACCTTCCAAAGGTTGGTGAATCAAGTCCTCACTGGGCTGGATGACTTCTGTGCAGCTTATCTTGACGATATTGCTGTCTTTAGCTCCACCTGGGAGGATCACCTGGTCCACCTGAGGAAAGTGTTAGAGGCCCTGCAAAAGGCAGGCCTCACTATCAAGGCCACCAAGTGCCAGATAGGGCAGTCACAGGTTGTATACCTGGGCCACCTTGTAGGTGGAGGCCAGGTTCAGCCACTGGAGAGTAAGATACAGGCCATCAAGGACTGGACTCCTCCAATCACCCAGACTCAGGTTCGAGCTTTCTTGGGCCTGACTGGGTACTATAGGAAGTTTGTCAGAAATTATGGGTCCATAGTGACCCCCCTTAATGACCTGACAAGCAAAAAGATGCCAAAGAAAGTTCAGTGGACAGCAAGCTGTCAGAAAGCATTCAATGACCTAAAGCAGGCCATGTGCACAGCACCTATCCTCAAGAGTCCAGATTACTCCAAGCCATTCATTGTCCAAACAGATGCTTCTGAGTTGGGTGTGGGAGCTGTTCTGTCTCAACTGAATTTTGATGGTAATGATCAGCCTATTGCTTTCATTAGTAGGAGGTTGACACCCAGAGAGAAAAATTGGTCAGCTATTGAGAGGGAGGCCTTTGCTGTGGTCTGGGCCCTGAAGAAGCTGAGGGCCTACTTGTTTGGCACTCACTTCACCATTCAGACAGACCATAAGCCCCTCTTGTGGCTAAATCAGATGAAGGGTGAAAACCCCAAACTGCTTAGGTGGTCCATTTCCCTACAGGGGATGGATTTTACAGTGGAGCATAGACCTGGGACTGATCACAGCAATGCTGATGGGCTCTCCAGGTATTTCCACTTAGAGCAAGAAGACTCACCTGGTCAAGGTTAGCTTATTGTCCCAAAGTTTGGGGGGGGGTCATGTAGGAGAGTAGGGTCTGCAATCCTATGATCACCCAGATTTTTGCTTTTTGCTGCACTGGTTTACGACTTTCCCTGGCTGTGGGCCTGCTAATCAGACCCACAGCCTAGCTGTTCTCTCTATCCAAATTGTACTCAGGTACTGAATTGGCACTGGGCCCTCTCCAAGTCCCTGTACCCAGGGCTGAGGTGCACCCAGAAGTCTCCCAGGGGCTGAAGCATGTATTGTGCCACCCCTGGATTGACTAACTAAAACTGACACAACTGGCTGCACGACAGCTGGGGCAAGGTGGTGTACTCACCCTTTGCTTTAGATATAGTATACCTATATCTAACCCTAAAATGGACACACAGGTCTCCTATCAGTCACTCCTATGGCAGGCCTTAACAATCCTGGAGGCAGAGTGCTTGGAATCGGGTGAGATAGTGCTCTGGCATGAGCTGAGCCTGTCTGCGGCTTTCGGGATCCATCCCTTAGCCGTTTCCATGATATCGCATACCATATACTCTTAAGTGCATTATAATCCTCGCGGTTATGTGCCAACTCTGGTATCGCTTTATCAAAACATGTCGAGTAAGGTGTCATACGAATTGGAATACTAACCCCTCGCCAATTCTGGCGACGGGGTTAGCATTCCACCCTTCTAGAGGGACACGACATGCCTGTAACCTATAACCCGGTTAAAAGTCAGACAGAGCCTTAGCATCCACAAAATGGATGCTGCCACCGAGACACAAGTCTGCCCTCCTGCTGCTGGGAGTCCTCCCAGAGCAGGAGATAAGGACAAAGGGTTTCCTGCCAGGGGCGGTGCCAGCACCGTCCCAGACAGGGTTTTGTGTGTTGTAGGTAGGCAGGGCTTTAGAGGAAGGTGACTGCACGTGGCACCCCGGTGCTCACTGTGCATAGGCTGGCTGGAACCAGTTCCAGGGTCACTCCAGACCCTGTGCTGGGGAAAAGCCCGCCAAGGAAGTGGGTGTAACCACCCCCCTCCTAGTCCCACCCATAGGGCAGGACTTAGTCGCGTGCCAGCCCCTTTTTACAGGATAAAGGTAGAGACTGGCCCCCTTCCAAATCAGATCATCTTTGAATCCTGAAACTACTTTCTGCGAAAGGAACTCAAGACTTCTTCCTAAGATTTCTCCCTTGTGACTAAGGAGTAGTCACCCTGCATCCGCAGGCACCATCCAAGAACACTGCGGTCTGCTGTAAGTCCTTCCTCCGGAATCCGACTGCCCAGCTCGACGAGAACCGGCTTCCCTGGCACCTCTGACCTCTACCCACCTCTACAGCCCAGCTGAGAACCGTGGGTGCGACGAGACCTCAAGGGACCGGCCATCTGCAAGACTGCACGACTTCTTTCCAGCAAGCCCGCCGAGTAATCTACTGGTGAGTGCTTTGGGGTCCGAGAAGCCCCGACTCTGAGCAGCTCCAGCTCCGAAGTGCAGCCCCCCAGCATCTCCACGATCTGCGTGGGGCCCTTCTGCTTTCCGCTGCTCACCGCGTTGTTTGGCTACTAGCCCGTTGGCTTGTGGCCTTCCTGACGACGCCCGACGACATTTCTGCTGCTGGTCTGGTTGCTCCAGACTGGCCCTTGCTCCCTTCCCGAAGAGGAGCACCCTGGACCCTCCTGGTCCACTCAAGACGCCATTTTGAGTCCACCGCGTGGGCTTGAATTAGCCAAGGCTTGTTGCCCAATCCTGGGTAACTTCGACGCCAACGACTTCATCCTTCGTGGGACAGCTCGCACCTCCATCCTGGTCGCCGACAACGCCTCCTGGTCCGAGAGACTGCAGAGCCCAGCAGTGCCCACTCACCTGACTGCGGTGACTTCGCCCGGTGCCATCCTGGTGCCCACTTAATCACTGGCTAGTGATTCAAGAACTTGGTCCCCTCTGCTTTCAGGTTTTCTTCTTCCTTGATCCAGGCTTGGATCCATCGAACTTTCCTTCACTGGTCGCCTGCCAGCAACTTCTTCCTTCCAGGCTCCTGGTCCGGCAACGAGATCCCCGACGTCTTTTCAGACCTATGCAGCTGCAGCCCCTGGGCTAGGTAACTTCGGCACTCCGGTGTCCCAGCATAGCCTCACTATCCAAGGGTCAGGATCCACTGTCGTTTTCTCCCTACCAGGTCGGGTTCGCCCGTGAACACTAACTTTGTGAATTCTAGCTTCCATAGACTTTGTCCCGCATCCCGCGTGAGAGTGCACACTCTGCACCCGAGTCCCCTAGGCCTCCTAGTAGTAATCTAACGATTCCCTAGTCCAGTCCTAGCGATTCCAAAGCCTATTAGAACTGTTACTTACCTGCTAGTAATTCGCATTCCACTTTTAGCGTATATGGTTTTTCGTGCCCCTCGGGCATTTGTGTAACGTGCTAACTTAAAAGTATTTTCGTAAGAGTTTTGTTGTGTGCTTAGCTCCCTGTCTCATAAAGAGCCAGGGTAGTCTTGTTATAAATAAATACACTGTTTATTTTCATAACAACTTGTGTGGTGTCCTTTCACTGGGTGTTCAAGGGGTAATGTGATGGTAAAACAGCTGGCTTAACACGCCCTCTAGAGTCTTAGCCTTAGACTGCTCGTATCCATGCTACTAGGATAGCTGGTCTATAAGGTTGACTTACAACCAATCATCAATAAGGGTTGTTTGGACTGATATATAGTGATCACTAGAATAGTGAGCACTGCACATCAGGCCAACTTCTCACATCTATGTTAAGGATTCTGCGGCTAGAATCGTCTCTACCAGATACATCGTTACCGAAGGTAAGTAACTCGTACGTCCCCACCAGTCATTAAACAAGGAGGATTACTACTAAAATGTCTTCCAGGAACGTCAGAGGGCTCTCCAAACCCCGAAAGGGGCACCAGGTTTTGTCCTATTTTGCCAGGCATGCCATGCAGGTGGCTTTATTACAAGAGTTTCATTATGCCCCGCTTCCCACATATCGCTTTGAAGCAACATTGGGGCACAATAGGTTTTTTGCCAATTATAATACTTATTCCCGGGGAGTGTGCATTCTGGTCCATAAGTTACTCCCTTTCTGAGTCCGGGAAGCGGTGACCGACGAAGAGGGGCATTACCTCCTGGTGGCCGGCACAATGGGTAATGGCCTGCTCCTTTTGATTAATGTAGGTGCCCCAAATGTAGACTCTGCTGAATTTTTTCCTAGTACAACTTCGCACATCACACGACTAGACATCGACAATATACTCATTTGGGAGACTTCAATTTCACCCTGGACCCCACGATGGACACAACGAGCACAGAACAGATCACTAAACCTCATGCAGTGAATACACTCACTACTTTGTTGCAGTCTTTTCTTCTGAAAGATCCCTGGGGGGCTTGCCATCATGCAGCTTGGGATTACTGATTCTATTCAGGCCAGCACGGCCTGTGGTCATGTATAGACCATTGATATCTCTCTCTCCACCTCCTAGTAGCTGTCACTACAGTTGATTATCATCCATGCACACTGTCAGATCACCCACCTGTACTCCTGACATTAACCTTTTCCAATGTTGAACACCCTCATGGTTCCTGGCGATTTCCCTCTGAAGCGCTTCTAGATAAGGTATTTCTGATAGATACATCTGCCGTGTGGATTCCTCACCTTGTGAATATCCCCCTTGCATCAGCAACGTTCGGAAATTTTCTTCGTAGCACGCCGGCGTGGACGACGTCATAGGAGCACGACATCGCGCGCGACTCCGTCTGACATCACCGACTCCTTATAAGACCCACGTCGGCGTGATGATGTCAGTTCCCTTTTTTCCGCGTCGTCGACGCTAACGGTTTCTGGGATCTTCTGCGATACTTAGTATCTTCTTCTGTTTATTGTTACTATTTCATCTGTTGAGTGTTCCTTCTTCGTCGAGAATGTCGTCGAGGAAGACAGGGTTCAAACAGCGTGGGTCATGCGCTCGCATGATGTCGATCACCGATCCGCATGGTGATTGTTTATGGTGCCTTGGATCAGACCATGACGTTAAGAACTGTTGATCCTGCTTCAAAATGAACCCTAAGGCTTTAGGTGAAAGTGAAGCTAAACTTCTTCTAGCGAAGGTAAAAGGAAGAGAAGCTGATAGATCTTCGAGATCGACGTCCAGAGGCTCGAAGTCGAGACAGAAGTCGCGATCGAAGTCGAGATCGAGGTCGGCTTCGAGGTCGAGGTCCAGAGCGAGGTCGAGGTCCAGGGAAAGATCAAGATCCGGATCCAAATCGGCTTCGGGTCATGCTTCTGGCTCTTCAAAAAAGAAACACAAGAGGAGAAAGCATAGCTCGAGACATCACTCTGGTAAAGACTCTTCGGATTCAAAGAAAAAGTCTCGAAGACATCATAAGGACTTTGTATCTCCTCCTCCTTTGCAATCTCTTCGAGGTTCCCCGACGCCGGAACAAGAACCTGATCCGGAGTCACACCATTCTTTGGATCATGAAGTGGAAGAAGAAGTTCCTCAGACTTCGAATCCGGTAGAAGTTCCTGTAAACCAGGATGAACCGATGTCGGATCAACCTCCTTCGGAACAACCAGCTGGTTCGTATCCTCCCTTTCCTGGTCCGGGACAAGACCCCTCGCATTTTCTTAATGCGATGTTTGGAGTCTATAATAGAGCAATGTACCCCACTGGTCCATTGTCTTTCAACTTGGGCATTCCTCAATCTTACGCCTGACTCCCTTTATGCCGTTTATGCCGACGCCTTTTACACCTTGGCTCGGTACGGCTCCACCGAGGTCGTCGACTCCGCATACGGCTTCGCCGACTCCGGATCGACCTCGTGAGTCTAATCGAGGTACCACGCCAATTCGTGAATCTCATCTTCCTGCTGCCCCGGCTCCTCTCTCGACGTCGGATCCGATTCCGTCGGAGTCGTTGCCGGATCCATCGACTTCGATTCGTATAGAATGGTCGAGGCGCAGAGCTCAACGCCTCTTGGAAGAGAAGGAGTTCGAAGATCCTGAAGTGGAGGAAGGTGAACTTCTGGATCAAGGAGACTGTTTTGACGACCTTCATAGTGCCAGTGGTCTAGAACTTTCTCCAGAATGGGGTTTACCATCAGTTTCTGATACACCGTCAAAGGACGTGACACCTTATCACACTGTGATTAGAAAGGCTGCAGATCTACTTAATCTAACATTACCTACTGTTGAATATAAACCTAATATTCTTACAGAGGTTTTACATTCACCCTCATCCATTATAGAGCCTACACTTCCATTCACTGAGGCTTTAACTGAACCAATAATGGAAGTTTGGAAGAAACCTTTGACTGCTCCTGCGGTTTCCAGATCTGTAGCGAGATGTTACAGAGTTGCACCTGGTGACCCCGAGTTCCTCTCTTCACATCCTTCTCCTGAGAGCTTGGTGGTACAGGCCGCTTGTTCCAACAGATCGGCAGGTTCCTTTCCTCAAGTACCGGCAGACAAGGACTCAAAGAAATTGGATTTTCTCATCAAGTAACATGGCTCTAAAATCTACTAATGCTACTTGTCTATTAGGGAGATATGTACATGCTTTGATGGACTCTGTGAAGCAACTATCATCCAAGCTTCCTGAGGATGATAGGAAAAACTTTAATGAAGTGGTCTCCGACACTCAAGCTGCAGCCCGCTTAGTCATTCAGAGTGGCATGGACACGGCAGACTCTGTTGTCAGAATTATGGGTTCTACTGTTGCCACCAGAAGGGCTGCATGGCTAAAATCTTCTGAATTTTCAGCAGACGTTCAATCCACTTTGATAGACTTACCTTTTGATGGGACAGGCCTCTTTGGGAAGAATATTTACAACAAGGGGTGGTGAGGGACAGAGTCTCTGAATTAAGCAGAATACTCTCACCCAGTCAAAAGATCAGGGCTTGTTGGATCTAGCCCTGATCTCTTGACTGGGTGAGAGTCTCTGCTTAATTCAGAGACTCTGTCCATCACCACCCCTTGTTGTAAATAATTTTGTCCACCCTAAGCGTGGAAGGGTATACTCAGATGTGAGTCCCTTGCTCATTGCACCATCAGGATTCGAGCAAGCCGGGCCGAAGACGCCTGAAATGGCAGAAACCGGTCCCCGGAAGCTTGTTTCCTTCCCAGTGTAAGAATTGGCTTTTGTAGTCTGGTCTGCCCTGTTCCCATGATGCACTGGGCCAGGGACAGACTAATTTGCATACAGCCAGGTTCTGAAACTGGGATGGTGCAATGAGCTAAAAAACGGTGTTGGATCTAGCCCTGATCTCTTGACTGGGTGAGAGTACTCTGCTAAATTCAGAGACTCTGTCCATCACCACCCCTTGTTGTAAATAATTTTGTCCACTCTAAGCGTGGAAGGGTATACTCAGATGTGAGTCCCTTGCTCATTGCACCATCAGGATTCAAGCAAGCCGGGCCGAAGACGCCTGAAATGGCAGAAACCGGTCCCCGGAAGCTTGTTTCCTTCCCAGTGTAAGAATTGGCTTTTGTAGTCTGGTCTGCCCTGTTCCCATGATGCACTGGGCCAGGGACAGACTAATTTGCATACAGCCAGGTTCTGAAACTGGGATGGTGCAATGAGCTAAAAAACGGTGTTGGATCTAGCCCTGATCTCTTGACTGGGTGAGAGTACTCTGCTTAATTCAGAGACTCTGTCCATCACCACCCCTTGTTGTAAATAATTTTGTCCACCCTAAGCGTGGAAGGGTATACTCAGATGTGAGTCCCTTGCTCATTGCACCATCAGGATTCAAGCAAGCCGGGCCGAAGACGCCTGAAATGGCAGAAACCGGTCCCCGGAAGCTTGTTTCCTTCCCAGTGTAAGAATTGGCTTTTGTAGTCTGGTCTGCCCTGTTCCCATGATGCACTGGGCCAGGGACAGACTAATTTGCATACAGCCAGGTTCTGAAACTGGGATGGTGCAATGAGCTAAAAAACGGTGTTGGATCTAGCCCTGATCTCTTGACTGGGTGAGAGTACTCTGCTTAATTCAGAGACTCTGTCCATCACCACCCCTTGTTCTAAATAATTACTCTTTGGGAAGAAGGCAGATGTGGCTTTGGAGAGATTCAAAGATAGCCGGGCTACAGCAAGATCTTTGGGTCTTCAAGCTAGAGGTTCTGCCACTAGGAAGTTTAGAGGGTTTGGTAGATCCACTTTTCGTTCCTTTAAGCAAGGTCAGCAACAACAGCAGAACCCTTTGTATAAATCTTACAGAGGCAAACACAGGGGACGTGCTCGTGGACGCCAAGCCTCCTCCTCCTCAACTTCCTCCTCTAATTCCCACCCCCACCTACAACAGCAAAGCAGCCCTAGATCCACAATTCTGGATCATGCGGGTCCAGTAGGGGGTCGGCTTACTCATTTTCTACGGGATTGGGAATCGGTTACATCAGATCTTTGGGTTCTCAATCTCGTAGAAAATGGGTATGCACTTCCCTTCCAGGAGTTCCCTCCCAATTACCCTCCTTGCCAAGGTTATTGTTCGGAGGACCACCTGCTTCTCCTGCAGGAAGAAGTCCTGGCACTGTTCAGAAAAGGTGCGATAGAGGTGGTTCCGGAGCAGGAGAGGGGTCAGGGGTGCTACTCCCGGTATTTTCTGATTCCCAAGAAGGATGGCAGGCTTCGGCCAATCCTGGACCTCAGGATTTTGAACCTCTATCTCAAACAGGAGAAGTTCAAAATGCTCACACTTGCACAGGTTCTTCAAGCGCTGATGGAAGAAGACTGGATGGTGTCGATCGACTTGCAGGATGCGTATTTTCACATCCCCATTCTGAAGTCGCACAGAAAGTATCTCCGTTTTATGGTGGGATCGCAACACTACCAGTTTGCGGTCCTTCCTTTTGGGCTTACTACTGCGCCTTGAGGTTTCACCAAGGTGATGGCAGTGGTGGCTGCGCATCTCAGAAGATCAGGGATTCCTGTATTCCCCTATCTAGATGACTGGCTGATCAAAGCGGAGTCGCCGGAGAATGTGCTTTATCATCTGCAGGAGACAACCCAGTTGTTGTACAGGTTGGGTTTTTCGATAAATGTACCCAAGTCTCACCTAGTGCCCTCCCAGCGCAACCTGTTCATAGGTGCGGTACTGGACACTACTGTATGTCGTACATTCCCTCCACCTCAAAGGATTCGCGATATACAGGAAATGATTCCTTTATTTTACAATGGAGACGTCGTTCCAGTCCTGAAGGTTCTTCGCCTGCTCGGTCTGATGGCTTCTTGCATTCTGTTGGTCAACCATGCACGCTGGCACATGAGGGCACTCCAGTGGTGCCTCCGCAGGCAGTGGTATCAGCACAACGGAGATCTCAGGGAGTCAGTGAGGTTCTCCAGAGAAACTGCCGCGGATCTGTCTTGGTGGAGCGTGGAAGGCAATCTATCACAAGGAAAGCCTTTTCTTACTTCCTCCATCGGTGGCCACAGTAATAACGGATGCATCCATTCTCGGGTGGGGTGCTCATCTGGGGGACCTAGAGGTCAAGGGTCTTTGTTCTCCAGAGGAAAGGTTGCTTCACATCAACCTTTTGGAATTGCGGGCGATACGTCTGGCGCTCAAGGCCTTCCTCCCTTCCCTTCGCGGTCGGTCGGTTCAGGTCCTGACAGACAACACGACCGCGATGTGGTACATCAACAAGCAGGGAGGAGTAGGGTCTCAGTGTCTCTGCAGAGAGGTTCTGCATCTCTGGTCCTGGGTTCAGGATCATCAGATTTGTCTGATGGCAAATCATCTGGCCGGAGTTCTGAACGTTCGTGCAGACATTCTCAGTCTGCAGTTCTCAGCCGACCACGAGTGGAGGCTTCACCCGGAGGTGGTTCACGACATCTTTCAGATGTGGGGAACTCCTCAGGTGGACCTGTTTGCCGCTCACGAGAATGCTCACTGCATGTCATTCTGCAGTCTCCAGTATCCGATGCAAGGAGCCTTGGGGGACGCGTTTCAGTTGAGTTGGAACTCGCAGCTCCTTTACGCGTTTCCTCCCATACCCTTGATTCCTCGGGTTCTGAGGAAGATTCGCCAGGACCAGGCCCAAGTCATATTGATCGCCCCGGATTGGCCAAGAAGGGTGTGGTACACAGACCTTCTCCACCTCTCCTCTCACCCGCCGCTCCGTCTCCCTCACAGGGCAGATCTCCTCTCTCAGATGGAGGGGCAGGTTCTACACCCCCACCTCCAGACATTACACCTTCATGCCTGGAGATTGAACGGGGCAACTTGAATTCTTTTTCTCTCCCTCACGATGTGGTGGATGTCATTCTTTCTGCTAGGTGTGACTCCACTAAGTCCATTTATTCGTATAGATGGTCTAAATTTGTCTCTTGGTGTAGGGAGAGGGACGTTGACCCTTTGAAGGCTCATTTGTCTGACATTTTGCAGTTTGCTCTTTCTCTGGCGCAGCAGGGATTTGCTGTTGCCACGGTCAAGGGGTATCTTTCAGCCTTATCAGCATTTCTCTGTTTGCCGGATCAGCTCTCTCTTTTCAAGTCTCTAGTGGTTTTAAGATTTTTGAAGGGTCTCACTAATAAGTTCCTTCCTTCTCCATTTGTTGTTCCTCATTGGGATTTGAATCTTGTGTTAGCCTATTAGATGGGTTCTCCCTTCGAACCCTTGCACAAGTGTCCCATGAGGCTTCTTTCTTTTAAAACGGTCTTCTTGGGTGCAATTACCTCGGCAAGGAGGGTAAGGGAGCTTCAGGCTCTTAGTTCCAAGCCCCCATTCTTGACCATTCATGCTGAAAGAATGGTTCTCAGGACCAGGGCTGCTTTTCTGCCTAAGGTGGTAACTCCCTTCCATCTAGGACAATCCATTACCCTTCCTACTTTTTATCCTCCCCCTCACCCTTCCAAGGAGGAGGAGAGACTTCATCGCTTGGACCCGAAGAGGGCAGTCAGTTTCTATCTCGATAGGACTAAAGACTATCATGTTGACGATCAGCTCTTCGTGGGTTTTGCTGGCTGTAAGAAGGGCAGAGCGGTGCACAAGCGCACACTTTCCAGGTGGATAATCCTGTACCTGGCGGGTAAGGACCCTCCTGAGGGTATTAGAGCAAATTCAACTAGAGCAAAGTCTGCAACATCTGCTTTGTCTAGAGGTGTTCCTGTTGAGGACATTTGCAGAGCCGCGACTTGGGCCTCCCTCCACACTTTCGCGAAGCACTACTGCTTGGATACTGAGGTGAGGAGGGAGGGCCACTTCGCGCGTTCTGTCCTCCAAGATTTCCTGGTATAGCAGATTGGACACCCTCATCCGGGAGAGGGGACTGCTGTGGGACTCTATTCACAAGGTGAGGAATCCACACGGCAGATGTATCTATCAGAAGAACAAGTTACTTACCTTCGGTAAAGCTTTTTCTGGTAGATACAGTATCTGCCTGTGGATTCCTCACATGCCCACCGCCTCCCCGTTGTCCATTCTGCTATACCTGAGTTTATTTGTATATTTATTTGTATATTTATTGGGTTTTTGATACCTTGGTTACGCACTATGTGTGTTATTTTGGTTTGTATGTACTATGTACACTGTATATATGTATATTTACTGTCGTTGGTCCGTCCGGGTGCCTCGAAGGCACGGAAAAAAGGGCGGAACTGACGTCATCACGCCGACGTGGGTCTTATAAGGAGTCGGTGACGTTAGACGGAGTCGCGCGCGATGTCGTGCTCCTATGACGTCGTCCACGCCAGCGTGCTACGAAGAAAATTTCCGAACGTTGCTGACGCAAGGGGTATATTCACAAGGTGAGGAATCCACAGGCAGATACTGTATCTACCAGAAAAAGCGTTACCGAAGGTAAGTAACTTGTTCTTTGGAATGAGATGAGAGAAGCTGTGATTTAATATTTCCAGTGAAACACAAGAACCATGAAATGGCAGCCCACCCTGTGGGAAGCGTTCAAAGCCTACATCAGGGGAATGTGTATTGCTAAACCGGTGGGATTGCTGCGCTCCATACGAAGGGAGCTTGAGGCAGTAGAGAGGCAACTCCGGGAGATTGATTGACGTGCTTGGACAACAGAACCCCCACTGTGATGCACGAATGTGCGGCGCTACTGATGAAATTTCAGGAACTAGCCGCCGGTAGGTCAGCTATATTGACAAATATGCCAGGGCATGGACATATGGTGAGGGTGAGCGGCCTGAACGGACGCTGGCCAGGTTACTCCGCCCTCGGTATCAGTCCTCTCATGTTATACTGCTTGAGCTGGAGGATGGACCGACACTTATGTGAGGGAAGGATATACCACTGCATTTCTAGCACCTTGAGACCCTCATGGGTGAGTAGCGCGCTTTATAAACCCTCTGTTTGATTGATTGAATTTTCGCTTATTATGCCTGCCTGTATACCTCGTGTGACCCCTTCATGGGAGACGCCCTTGAGAATTACCTCAAGGAGGTGGTAATGGTATGAATTGATGATGGGTAGCAACATTTTTTAGCCGCACCCATAGACATGGATGGAATCTCGCAAGCTACAGATGATCTAGCTGGAAACCGAGCCCTAGGCTCGGACAGGCTGTCAGGTAATTTTTACAAAGCCTGCAAGACCTTATTAGCTCCCCGGCTACTAGAGATATATGCGGAGGCTTGGGAGGAGAGATCTCTCCCCTCTACCATGCGGGAAGCAATAATCACACTCTTACTTAAGCCCAGCAAGCCATCTCAAAATTGTGCATTTTATAGGCCCTGTGGTAGTTAAACCAAGATTTCAAGATTTTAGCCAAGGTCCTTACCCCCAATCGTTCCACTTTGGTGAATCTTCTCGCAGTATTCGATATCCTCAACCAACATCATCCAACGCTCCCGGCTTCAGCAATTTTATTGGACACGAAAAAGCATTTGATTCACTGGAATGGTCCTTGCTGCATGCCACACTGGGGAATCTGAGGATCCCAACTGGCTTCTCCAACTTAATTCGCCTGCTATATGCTAACCTGGTTGCTCACCTCCGAGTGAACGGTAGACTAACCGCGTACTTCTGTCATACACGGTGCACTCGGCAGGGGTGCCCATTATCACCCCTGCTGTTTATAATCGCTATGGATCCCTTTGCGCTGCATTTCCAGGAGAGGCACCTACAATGCGGACTGAGATTTCACCAGGGGCCATGTTAGACATGGGACTTCCGGCTGGCTGAGGCTTGCGCCAAAGCCAGGCAGAAACCACCACTCTAAGTCAGGGCAAGGGAGTTACACGCCAAGATAACCCCTCCTCACCCCCTTGGCAACGTGACACGAGCAGTAAGGCTAAACCCGGAGGTAATGTGAGTTAAGTGTTTGCGCGCGTACCCAGCAACAACACCCAAGGCCCACCACAAAGGAAACTCCACACCAGGTTATGTATAAAAATAGCCTTTGTATTACACCAAAACACATTAGGTAGAAACACCCACTTTACAATGTGCCACAGGCATGGGCAGAATTTACAGGGGATTATGTACAGGACAGGACCGCATGGACAACTGTCAGGAATATGCACTTGTAGATTTTAGAATAATAATCACTGTAGGACAAAAATTAAACTTAGAGCACACAACCAATAACTACTGGTAACAAGTAAGTACCACCTACGCAAACCTAAACACCTTAGGAAAATGCCACGCAGAGAACCAGGACCTCACTAGCAACACCTGTACTAGGAGAAAACAACCACCTACGTATCACCATACATTTAGGGGTATAGGCATAGGAATATTACACATGATGCATCACAATATTCAGAGGTGTAGGGAAGGAAACACATGATGCATAAAAACACATTCAGCGGTGTAAGGAAAGCAACTTTGTACATGATGCATAAAAACACATTCAGAGGTACCAGAACACAGGGTGCGCAAAACATACAACACACAGTACATTTCCTAGCACCCTAAGAAGCACATAACTCACAACAAAGTCCAGGTTGCGCCACTGCGACAAAAACCTAAACATTGCAGCTGCCCACTACTTGCTGGGCAGCTGAGGGCAGGGGCAGGGCCTAAACGCTGCAGCTGGCACTAAGTGCTGCGCAGCTTGCGAAGGCCAAGGTAGGGATGAAGGAGTGCGACTCACTCCTAAGTCCAAAGTCACCTAAGAGAAAGAACCTAAACGGTGCAGCTGCGCACTACTTGCTGGGCAGCTGGGAAGGCAAATTGCGACAGGCGCTCTCACTGGCCCTAGGAACATTGCGCCCAAAACGTAGGAGCCCTTCACAGGCTGTGAAACAATTGTGTGCATGGGAGCCCTCTGGTTCCTTAAAGAAGTAAATACCCAATACATAGAGCAAAGACTGGCCCCCAAATACTGCAAAGCGCACGGGCGCTTTAAATAACTACGCCCCAGGGAGGGAGAGAACTTGCCCCCAACATAGCCATCCGAGGCTCTGGGAAAATTATTCATAACGTTGGGGCGGCCCACTGCCATCCAGGGCCGCCCTAAATGCATCCGACGGTGTGCCTGACCTAGGCAACAGCAGTAGCCCCTACGGAGCCCCCCCCAGCCACTTAGACTCACCGGGCTGCAGGCAGGACATGACAGGAGCAGCGCAGAGGGGCAGGCACTGACAATGTGCCTCGCGCACCCTCCGCCGGGCGAAAGGCTGTATTCCTCCTCACGGACGGCAGTCTGCGGGGCTCTCCCTTGTCCACGGGAGCCCCGACTTCTCAGGTGCCGCGTCTTCACCCGGTCCCCCATTTCTGGACCGGGGCTTCAAATGTGGAGCCCTAAAGGCTCCGGGCTGCCTTCTATTTCGGAGGCGGGCGCCGGCCAATCACAGCGCGGCAGCGGGCGGGACTTCCTTCCAAAACCGGAAGTCCCGCCCCGCGTCAGGCACTACGGTGCCTGACTTCCTGTTCTGCGGCACGAGGGCCGCGGCGTTGATATTTGGGGCACAGAGAGGGGTAGGCACCCTTGAAATACAACGTAAATAGCGGGGTGAGCACCCGCTAGGGCACTGATAGGCAACTAGGGCCCCAGCAACAAGGTCCTCCTAGGTAAAGAAGGAATCCTAGGGTAGGGAAAGCAGAGCAGGCAGCTCCTAATAAAGAAAAAGTCCTCCAGTCCCCCCAGACAAGGCAGAAGGGTCAAAAAGAAGTCCATCAGCAATCCAGGGGCTGGGCAGGGCCCAGGGAGGCAAGCCTTCCCCTGGGCCCCAGCAGCAGCACGCCCCTTGCAGATTCAAGTGTCAGAACAAGAACATTTTGTAAGGAGACACAGCCCCTTTTTATACAGTGAATTCCTTTGTCTCAGGGTGCAGGGTGGGGGAAAAACCAGTCACAGCTGGTTTTGGAGCACTGTGATGTGCTCAACCACCCTTTCCTTTCACTGGCCTGGCTAGGGACATTAGACGCACCACAGGGGGTGGAGCCAGCATTGTGTGGGGAAAGCCCAGCCCTATTCAGGTCCCAGGTGCACCACTCCCTCACATCACACATGCTAATCTCAACACTCACCACCGGGGCAGACCCATCATGACTCATGGAGCCTGGCACACCAGCCAGCTCCAGCCAATCACAAGCCAGCACATTCACTGCACAGACAGGTACACTTCTAGAAGTGGCACTTCCATATTAGACACAAACACGCCGCATACACCATTGCGCAGCATTTAATCACACAAGTCCGCACATACCAAACTCGCACCTGCACCCCCCACGTATCAGGAACTAACATGGACACATACATTCCCCATGCATCCTATGGGAGGGCAGGCCAATCTCACACACGCACTCAGGTAGCGCATGCACTTTACACTGCGCCACAGTGTCAAAGTGCGCAAAGACCAGAAATCACTATAAATATTTAATAATACCCGGCAAAAAGTTCAGGGGTGAACCTGCCAGAAGGGCCAAGTCCAACACAACCCCCTTCCAGCCAAAATGCAGGGCAGACCAATCACCACTGTGATGGACTTCCATGCTTTGGGCGATAGAACACGGACGTGGGCCCGCACTGCAGGGACACCCTCCGGTTCTACGCCATGTTGTTCCACAAAACAAGCACACAAAAAAACAAACCTCAGGTCCAACCAGGCTACCCCACCGGAACTCCTCAGTTGTCCACGGCCAGGACCAGGCCCTAGGCCACGAGATACCACTGGTCCTTGCTAATCCACAGAGTGGGGGGTAGTAACCCCTGGCATACAATAGCCAGTCTCCACCCTCCTTCTGAGTGTAGTTCCAAACTACCACTGATTCTTCAACCTAGGGTCCGTACCCTCGGGCTGACCAGAGGTCACGGCAAAGAATGCCCCACCCTACCTCTACTTCTGGGGTTGCGCACTCTCCCAGGAGAAGCACCCTCCAGAACACAACTGTCTCACCAGTTCAGGAACTCTCTCCCTCCACTGATCTACCACCAGGGATCCAAATTCACCGGATGCACAGGGGTCAGACTCCCTCTGACCCCCTTCCAGAGTTCTGCTCCCTCCCACTGTAGAACAGGGTCCCTCCACTTAAGGTAGGCCCCACCTGCTCTCAGGGTAGTACCACAATACTCAGCCAAGAACCCTAAAGATCCCTGCTACGCCTGTACCACCCCTTCTGGGAAACACAGGGTCTCATCACTTAAGATGAGCCCCACCTGTGTTCACTGGTGTACCCCTAGAAGACAAACCGGCCAGGACACTGGCTACAGTCGCCCTGCCGTCCAGGACAGGCAAACACCTGAACCTGGCTCCCTAACCTAGGGACGCTACGCTTTGGTTAGATGCCTGGCGCACCAGGACTTCTACAAGTTGAAAGCAAAAATCTAAGACTTTCTCTCCTCCTTCAGCAGCAAGGCAACCACTGCAGGTCAATCCCCCATACAGCTTACCTGGTTCCTTCTCTTCAGGCAGGAGTTCCTTCTTGTAACTTCAGGACACTACGTACAGTTGCCCTTACGTCCAGATCCGGAAACACCGGCTACTGGCTCCCCAAACGCTGGTTGTACCCTTTGGTCAGATGCCTGGTGCACCAGGACTTCCTTGAGGGTGACACATAACTAATGTGTTGTGTACAAGTCTGCCTGTCACTTAGGACAGAAGTGGGAACACCATGGTCACTGCTTGGCAACACAACCCTTCTGGCTGGCCCCTGACCCACTGGTTCTTCCACTGGGGAACCTATCCCCCTCGCACCCCTCCATCTGGACTTCTGCACCTTCCCAACTGGAGCGGTACTGCCAGACACCAAAACTACTGAAACCCTGTTCACTGATGTTCTACGTTCTTCAAACACTCTGGGAGATCCTCCTCAAATGACCTATTGGTAAAGCCTAGGCCCCCAACCTGACGTTCCCTTCAGAAACTTTCCAGGCCCTGAGACTGGGTTTCGGGCACCTGGAGACACGCAGTCCCACCTACTCCTTCTCCTCTGAGACAGGACGTGAGCCCCTACACCGAGACCTATTTGGGCTACACTGAACCTCTTCCACCACACTGGGCTGGAAGATACCTCAGCCACTCCTTTTGGAATCACTCTATCCCCTATGTCTCCCTCCTCCCAGAACCTTACCAATTCCAAAATTCTGTCTCTAAACAGACCACAGAAATCAAAAGCAGGCTCCATTTCTGCAGACGTTCTTGGGAAAAGTTTAACACACGGAACTTAGGTATCGGAGCAAAACAAGAGTACACAAGTATTCAACAAGCTCCCCATCCAGAGAACTCACATCATTCATCCACAGACGCCACCCCCAGACTGGTAAGGCAGTTTCTACTACCCCTGATTTCTCAACCTGACCACACGTGACACAGGTACCATTACTCCAGGATAGGGACGGGGGACACATGCACTGGACGCATTTATGCTGCCACCACTGGATCCCACCCTTCTGGGGAATCCAGAAAACACACTGCACTTAGGGGGATGATCTACCCTCCCGAGCTAGGGACACCTAACTCACAGTGCACAAGAAACACATTTCCACAGAAATGACATTTTTTGCAAACTTGAAACAATAATCCCCAAAATGTGATTTATCTAAAATGCAGAGTTTTGTGGTGCAGCCAGCTGCTACTGTGGTACAGCGCAAACACAAATCCGGATCCCTTCCGCTGCCAGCCAATGTTAGACATGGGATTTCCGGCTGGCTGAGGCTTGCGCCAAAGCCAGACAGAAACCACCACTCTAAGTCAGGGCAAGGGAGTTACACGCCAAGATAACCCTTGCTCACCCCCTTGGTAACGTGACACGAGCAGTAAGGCTAAACTCGGAGGCAATGTGAGTTAAGTGTTTGCGCGCTCACCCAGCAACAACACCCAAGGCCCACCACAAAGGAAACTCCAAACCAGGTTGTGTATAAATATATAACACAACAGATGGAGGAGTACCCCCTGAAGGCGTGACAGAGAGAGTCTCTGTGCCTAAAGCTTAAGGCTTAATCAAGCACTTGTGCCCAACCTTTACGCAGGACAAAGCATGTCCTTTTAGAAGACCCCTCACTCACCAACCTAGTTGGTGACATGCTTCATCATCGGGGTCCCACCCCGAAGGCCGAGTGCCAACAGGGTGTGCTTCGACACCTGATTACAGTGGAGCGGGTATTTTTTCTTTTTATATGTGCAGTGATAACAAAAGTGATACGTGGTTTAAAAAGGGGCCAATTCTACTCACTACAAGACTGTATGAATCTGCTTCATGGGCGTCCGGGTTCCAAGGGCGATGCTCGCGTTACCTGGGGAGTGAAAGTAAAAGAGGGCGCAAAACGCGGTGAGTGACGGAGTGTCATCTTGAGCGTACTGACAAAATCCAGGGGGATCGTGTGTGATGCGACTTACTTGCGTCTTCTGCTCCTCAGACTGGTAACCTACTTGGTTCCATAGACAGTACGCCCGTGGGAATCCCTGGAACCCCTTGAGGCATCGAAGATGTACTCGAGAGCTCAGCTTCCTGGAAACGGCGTGGTGGGGCGGGTAACGTGGGTCGGGAAACCAATCGCCGGACCGCTGTGCCACAGTGAGACTTGGAACTCAGTTTCTATGGAAACCCTGCTCACTCAGAGTTTCCGCCGTGATTAAAGGTTTAATGATTGTATAGGGGTGCCCGTAGTTCACTGAAGCCAGACTGCGCTCGCTGTTAAGTAAGCGGGAAGTGTTCTAATCAATGCACTATGCATGGTTGTATGCCCTGCACTGGGAATGTCAATAGGTATAAAATGATGGACGGAAGGGCAGCGTTACCAGGGTGATGGGGGCTGCTCTCCTCCGATGTTAGTTTACCTCAAAATAAGCAGTTGAACATAATGTATGAACTGTGATGGGGCATTCCTGCCTGAAAGAGGGGTAGGGATACATAACAGAGTTAAAAGGAGTGAAAAAGGTATTGCAAAAGTTATTCGTTGTACTTTTCACATGACCATTTGGGCATTGGTTGCACAAGGGGACATCCTGAGTTCTCTTGGCTCAGGTGGTGGTTTATTTGCCCATGGGCTTGGGTATAGTTACTCTCATTTGATTGATATAGAGTTTACCCCATGACTGAATTCCAGGGAATGTTGTCATTCAAACCAGTCCTGTGGGTGGACAGCCTGTACACCCATCTTTGTTCTTTCTCGGAAAGGCGTTGAGTCAGGTTATTCCCCGGACTTATTTGTTCAATAATTGTCCATTGTAGGTCGTCAGGTGTGTGTCAAGCAGACAGATAGTGTTCTGTCAATCTAGTCATGGACTTCTTGCACCTGATGGTGCTTCTATGTTCCCCTATACATAATTTTACTTTTCTATTGGTCATACCAATGTAGTGCAAATTGCAAGGGCACGTTATTCTGTAGACTACATTTTCGCTGTTGCAGTTTGTGTGGCCTCGGATTGTCTAAATCTTCCCTGGTTCCAGATGCAGGGTTTTAGTGTTTGTCGTGAGTGGGCAAACACTACAATTGCCACATTTGTAGTGGCCCGTGACCTTTGGTAGTCCCCATGTGTTTAGCACTGTTTCGTTCTCTACTGCTCTTCTTATCGGTCTGGTGTTCACCACTGCATCCCTAATACTTCTCGCTTTTTTAAAAGAAAAAAGGGTTTTTTTCCATTGCATTTTGCCGGAGTTCAGAATTGACCAATGTTTGTTTATTACCCTGGTCACATCATTGGAAATTGTGTTATATGTCGTGACACATGTAAGGGGAGTATCCTCAGTAGGTTTTCTATGTTTTCCAAGAGTGCTTCCCGAGGTTGGTTGCGTGCACGTTTCTGACTTTTTTGCAGGATTTTGTTCGGATACCCTCGGTCCTTCAGTTTTTAGGTGAGGTCACTGGCTTGTTCCTTTTAATCTTTTAATTTACTACAGTTTCTGTGGATTCGCAAATATTGCCCGTATGGAAGGTTCTCCCGTAGGGCCCTGGGATGGAAAGGAGGCTGATTTTTTGTGCAAAAGCGAAAGAAGAACATCATACTTTTACACACTCCCAAAGATGCACAAGAACAAACTCCCCCCGCCTGGGAGACCGATAGTTTCCGGCCTGGGTTCACTGATGGAACCCCTGTCCCGCTTCTGCGACGTCTTCTTGAAGAAACTGGTGCAGAAAACCAGTACATACCTTCAGGACACCAAGAGCTTGTTACAACTACTCAACGATCTCACTGTGAATGACAACACCATCCTGGTGAGTTTCGATATCGAGAGTATGTATACAAGTATTCCCCAGGATGCAACGTTGAAGGTCCTGAAAAAAGCTCTAGCAAATGAGGAATGGACTTCCAGAACCCCGAGAAATTTCATACTAGAGTGTGCAAGGTTGGCCCTAAAAAATAACTATTTTGAGTTTGAGGGAACACTATACCTCCAGACGGGAGGAACTTCCCCCAGCGTGGCAGGGCTTTACGTCCATGACTTTGAAGAGAAATACATACTCAGTGACAGGAACCCCTATAGCTCCAATATCCTATTATGGAAACGGTACAACAATGATGTGCTGGCAATCTGGAGTGGACCCGAAGACTCACTGGTTTCCTTTTTTAATTGGATGAATACCTGCGATGACCATCTTAAATTCACCTACGTCAAAGACCACAGCACACTGGTGTTCCTTGACCTTGTAATCAAAAAAAGAATGGGAGTTTTGAAACATTAACACACTATAAACCTATGGCGAAAAACAATCTGCTTAGATTCGAAAGTTTCCATCCCAGGCCCCTACGGGAGAACCTTCCATACGGGCAATATTTGCGAATCCACAGAAACTGTAGTAAATTAAAAGATTACAAGGAACAAGCCAGTGACCTCACCCAAAAACTGAAGGACCGAGGGTATCCGAACAAAATCCTGCAAAAAAGTTAGAAACGTGCATGCAACCAACCTCGGGAAGCACTCTTGGAAAACATAGAAAAACTTACTGAGGATACTCCCCTTACATGTGTCACGACATATAACACAATTTCCAATGATGTGACCAGGGTAATAAACAAACATTGGTCAATTCTGAACTCCGGCAAAATGCAATGGAAAACCCCCCTTTTTTCTTTTAAAAAAGCGAGAAGTATTAAGGATGCAGTGGTGTTCACCAGACCGATAAGAAGAGCAGTAGAGAACAAAACAGTGCTAAACGCATGGGGACTACCAAAGATCACGGGCCACTACAAATGTGGCAATTGTAGTGTCTGCCCACTCACGACAAACACTAAAACCCTGCATCTGGAACCAGGGAAGATTTGGACAATCCGAGGCCACACAAACTGCAACAGCGAAAATGTAGTCTACAGAATAACGTGCCCTTGCAATTTGCACTACATTGGTATCACCAATAGAAAAGTAAAATTACGTATAGGGGAACATAGAAGCACCATCAAGTGCAAGAAGTCCATCACTAGATTGACAGAACACTATCTGTCTGCTGGACACACACCTGACGACCTACAATGGACAATTATTGAACAAATAAGTCCGGGGAATAACCTGACTCAACGCCTGTAGGAGAGTAGGGTCTGCAATCCTATGGTCACCCCAGATTTTTGCTTTTTGCTTCACTGGTTTACGACTTTCCCTGGCTGTGGGCCTGCTAATCAGACCCACAGCCTAGCTGTTCTCTCTCTAAATTGACATCCATGTACTTTAGGTGCATTTACCAATTGGTACTGGGCCACCTTATCAGTCCCTGTACAGTGTACCTTAGGTACCCAGGGCATAGGTGTACCCAGGGCCTACCAGGGGCTGCAGCATGTATTATGCCACCCCTGGCTGGCCATCCAAAACTAACACAACTGGCTGCTAAGACAGCTGGGGCAGGGTGGTGTATTCACCCTTTGCTATAGATATAGTATACCTATATCTAACCCTAAAATGGACACATATATTCCTATCAGTCACTCCTATGGCAGGCCTTATCAATCCTGAAGGCAGAGTGCTTGGAATTATGTGAGATGGTGCTCTGGCGTGAGCTGAGCTCGTCTGCAGCTTGCGGAACCAAGTCCTAATAGCTGTTCCATGATAACGCTATACCATATACTCTTAATTGCATTATAATCCTCGCGGTTGAATGCTAACTTTGGTATAGCATTATCAAAACATGTCGATTAAGGTGTCATACGAATTGGAATACTACCCCCTCGCCAATTCTGGTGACGGGGGTAGCATTCCACCCTTCTAGAGGGACACGACATGTATGTAACTGAGAACTCCGGTTAAAGTTAACTCGAGCCTTGGCATCACAAAATGGATGCTGCCACCACAGACACAAGTCTGACCTCCTGCTGCTGGGAGTCCTTCCAGCGTGAGAGGCTTGGACAAAGGGTTTGCTGCCTTGCGAGGTGCTAGCAACACCCCAGACATGATTTTGTGTATTGGGTAGGACAGGCCTGAAAGGAATGAGACATGCCTGGGGCACACAAGGTGTCCTGTGCATACACCGGTTCAAACCAGTTGCTGGGGCATCCTTGCCCCAGCTCTGGCACGAAACCGGACAAAGGATAGGGGGTGTAGCCACCCCCCTTCCTGGTCCCACCCATGGGAGGGACCTAGTCACTAGTGCAGCCCCCTTTAGGAGAATAAAGGTAGGAGCTGGTCCCATTCCAAATTAGATTATCCTGAACAACTTTACAAGAAGAAACTCTGGACTTCGACGTTCTGCTCCACAGAAGACTGAAGAATCTCCCTTGTGGGCAAGGAGTGTCCACCCTGCAACTGCAGGCACCATCAAGCGTCCAGCGGCTTCACTTTGTCGTCTTCCCTCGAGGATCCAGACTTCAGAGCTCGACGAGACCCGGACTCCCAGACCTCTCCAACCTCAACTCACATCTGCAGCACAGCTGAGATCCGTGGGTGCGAAGAGACACGTGGGACCGGCCATCTTGAAAGAAACTGCAACTCGCTTCCAGCATGACTCCTGAGGTAAACTCGACCAAGTACTTTGGGGATTGAGAAGCCCCAGTCCCGAGCAGCTCCTGCACCGTAGATCAGCCCTCCAGCATCCGCGAGATCTGCGTGGGGCCCTTCTGCCTGTTTGCTGCTCGACGCGTTGTCTGGTCACTTGCTGGCTGGCTAGTGGCCTCCTAGACGACGAACCTTGAAATCTTCACTGCTGGTCTGGTTGCTCCAGACTGGCCCTTGCTCCCTTCCAAAAGAGGAGCACCCCGGACCCTCCTGGTCCACTCCAGATGCCGTTTCCACTCACCGCGTGGGTTGCCTTTGCCAAGGCCTGTTGACTCCAATTCGGGATCCGACACCGCGACAGCGAGAGCCTGCGTGGGACAGCTCGTGCCTCTATCCTGGTCATCGAAGACACCTCCTGGTCCACGTGGCTGTAGAGTCAAGCGTCCACTCTTCACCTGATCGCGTCGACAGCATCTGGTTCCTTCCTGGTTCCACACCGGTCACTGGCTAGTGACTTTGAACACTGTCCCCTCTGCTTTCAGGTCCTCTTCTTCACCGATCCACCCTTGGATCGCACCGGACATCTTCCTCCTGGTCGCCTGCAGCATCTTTTCTTTCAGGCTCCATTGACTTCAACGCGAGAACCCGACACACTTTGGCACCTATGCACCCGCAGCCCGTGGGTGAGGTAACGAGAGCATTTCGGTGCTCAAGGATAGTTTAACTGTCCTAGTGTCCAGTTCCACAGTCGTTTTAGTCCTACCTAGTCAGGATTGTCCCTACTCACCTAGAACTTGAACTGTACTGTCCATAGACGTTGTTACGCATCTCGGGTGTGAGTTCACACTCTGCACACGCGTTCTGTGGGCCTCCTATTACTTACCTAGAGTTAGTGTTGCGTGGTCCCATCGATCCTACAGCCTCTGGACAGCTCCATTCCTTTTATCGACTTTCACATTCCACTTACTTAGTATATGGTTTGTCGTGCCCCTAGGGCACCATTGTAATTTTGTGCAACTTGTCGTATTTTTCTTAAGAGATTGTCATGTGCTTAGCCCTCTGACCTCATAAAGAGGTCAGAGCTGTTGTTATTAATAAATATACTGTTTATTTTCATAACAACCTGTGTGGTGTCCTTTCACTTGGTATTCAAGGGGTTATATTGTGGTAAAACAGCTGGCTTCACATGCCAAAAGAGTTTAGCCTAAGACTGCTTTGTCCATGCTACCATTAGGATAGCTGGTCTATACGGTTGACTTACAACCAATCACCATAAGGGTTGTTTGGACTGATACAAGGTGATCACTAGAACTAGTGAGCATCATATATCAGGCCAACTTCTCACATTGGTGGCAGAGGTGGGATTTGAGCTTGCTGTTGTTTTTACCACATATAATCTTGAAATATCATTTGAAAGATCACATAAGGTACCTAGGTACATATAACAAGCTTAGAAATACTATAAGTTCTACTGAACCAGCTGTTGTAGTAGAAAGGGCCTAGCACACCCTGACTACAACTCTTAGCAAGGGATCAGTAGGAAAACCCATAGTGTAGGTAGGTGCATCACTTACACCTCACTAGAAAGCGAGGACCAGCATTCACCATCTCCAGCTGGGTCCTCTTCCCGCGTGAGCCGCGCCCCCTCCCAGTGCCCGCCTCCACCCTCCTAAATTGAATATAAACCGATCCTACAACGCGCACCGCGGGACGCGCGCGGGTCGCAGCCCGGGGCGAAGACCGGGCAAAGAGCGGGCCGTTTGAGGCCGTTCGAGGACCTGAGAGACCGGACTGGACCACCTTCTGTTCGTCGGCACGTGACTTCTTCATCCTTTTCACTATTAACACTAGCCTCACAGCCCAAGAAAAATGGTTGTCACCAGAGGAACTAAAATCAAGGTCCCGGGTAGCGTGGGCAAATTGCTTGGACCTATGGACGACTTCATTACGAAGGCGAACACGTTCATAGACCAAAGTATATCACTAATGGAAGAAAGGGTCTCTTGGACCTGGCCTTTGCCAAGAGATCCTCTCTGGGGAATTTGGCGGATGCCAGGTCACCAGCCACAGGAGGACCCACAATTGCCGAGATTAACCAGACACAAGAGAGACGCAGTCTTCCCAACACAGTTGACCTTTCTGTGTCCCAACTAGCTGAATCACAGCTTAGTTTTGACCTCGAAAAAACACCGGACTTAGTCCCGCAAACCCCCCCACCTATCTCCTCCATAGAAAAAATGATAGAAAGGGGTAGGAGGGAGGGAGCGATAAGTAAGAAGAGGGCAGCCCCTAATCCTCCAACACTAAACAACCCGACTCACTTATTAAGCGCACAAGAAGAAAGACCGGTTAGAGCAGAACAATTAGAAGTTCCAATCTTAGTACACCACTCTGAGTCTGAAATATTTACATCAGTAGCCCTGGAGCCCCCAATTGACACACAGTCCCCTAGGGGCTTGCGTGATCTGGAGAGTATCGACTCATTATTGACCTAGATGGCCAACATATTTAAACAATCATTGCAACCCTTAGAACAAAGGTTAGCGAACTTGGAGTCACAGCTTCTACAACTTGTAAAAACTCAACACCATGATCAGCCTGTAGGCTCCCACAAACAAGGGAGAAACAACACTAAAAAACCATTTTCCACAAACACAACAAATGGAAATTCAATTTCGACTAATCCTCAACAGAAAATACTCCAAATTACAATTCCCAGTGCCCCTACCAATATCAATATCTCGAAGACAATAACCACCCCGACTATTTCTAACATCCCAACAAATACCACCCTATTGATTTCCCCAGGAACGCCAATTACACCGGCGTCGAATATAGTGGCATCTAACAAAACTACTAATAAAACTACTAATAAAACTGCTAACAAAACCTTAAATAAACCAACCATTAAAACGCAGGTCCCACAGCATCCAGTTTCAAACACCCCGTCTGTTAGGTCCAGGGGAAACTTCGCCAAAAATTTTGGCAAACCAAGACCTCCAGCAGATTTTCCACCTGAGGCCTCACCGTATGTGGCGATCATGACCGGTGTTCCTGAGCTAAATGATTCCAACTCGGAACCTGGTTGGTCTCTAAAAAATAAGGCTCAGCACTGGTTGCAGACTAACCGGCCGATCCCGTCAGCTTGGCATGGTAGGATTAGATCTGTTACAAGGGTTCCATGGGTGGGCAACACTCGAAAAACAATTCCTGGGGATTGCATAGTGATTACCTTTGAGGACCCACGAATAGCAGACTATATCTGTTTGTGGGAAGACATCACCTCAAATGGAGGTATTAAGATCAAATCACTATCTTTCTTCTACCCTTTCAGGCTAATAAACGGATTACAGGAACAAGAGCCCCCTTGGGCAGTTCCACCCCCCAGACAGAATGACTCAGCTAATACCAGATATCATGCCCCCCAAGATTTCATGATACAGATTATTCTTGGAATACAGTAGGTCCACGCTATCAAGGGGGAGGCTGGGAGGATAGGAGACCTTACATACAAAGGCCGATAATCAGAGAGCATCCTCGATGGGACCCATGGTATAACATCCCCTTGCAAAATAGGTACAGCGGACTTGAAATGGTCGATTGACCATCAAGCGAAAGTACATCTAACAGCTTGTACGCAGCCCCTAGTCCGGTGAATTTGAACCTCTCCTCGGGACCCACGAACTTGGAAATTGTACTACCAGCAGAACACTCAAAAGATGTTACACCTCCGACCTCCATACTTTATTGGAACGTAGCAGGTCTTCGTTCCAAAATTGAGGATGGGAGTGCACAAAACTTCTTAAATCCCTACCAAATAATTTGTCTCCAGGCGACCTGGTCAACTGAAGATTTACATCTACAAGGGTATAAAACCTATTCTATTCCAGCTTTAACTAGCACAATGGGAAGACCTAGAGGTGGGTTAGTAATCTATATAGCCAATACCCTCACCCTCACAAAAGTTGCCCTAGTCTCTCAGGATTCCAATTTCCAAATCCTTTCTTTATCCTTTGTCAATAAGGAGATTATTTTTCTAACCAACATATATAATAACCTTCCTGAAGACCAATTCATAAATCTCCTCAACCATGTACATGAGAGTCTAAAACAATCTTACCAATGGAGAACTGGTAATAGGGCATCCCATTTAATTTGGGGAGGAGATTTCAATCTCCATCCATGTATAAAGACTAACCCACTCTGTTGTGGGATGGCGGACGAATTCGATGCCCCTCTAGTTCACTTTACATATAGTAAAGCAGGGAACACATTAAATGCTGTCCTTTCGGACTTGGACCTGCAAATTGTTAACCATCAAAATGCAGAGTCCAACTTACTTAGTCCGACCTATGTGGGTAGAGGCTATCACACAACGGTCGACTATATATTTCTATCGTCCGGTCTGCTGGGTATAGCCAAGGACTTTGGGGTCATCGGCAATCCACTCAGTGACCACTCAGCACTAAGGATTAACCTGTATTTGTCTGCACCTAACACCCTAAATTCGGATATCTCAAGTTTGCTCGGACAAAATAGATTAGAGATTGGCAAACAGAATGGCTATTCGATCAGATGGGGCAAGATTAACCCTACTGAAATCACAAAAAAACTTATAGTGCAGGCATATCCGAATATCTTAAAATGTCTTGACCTATCGTCTAATCACGAGGAAGTCTTAGTGAACTTCAAACAAATTCTGGACTCCATCAAGGACTTACTTATGTCAAAACCCAAAGGTATTCATCCAGTGAAGAAAAGGTGGTTCAACCAAAATTGTACAACGGCCTTAAAAAAACTAAAATTAGCACTTCATAATAAATCAAGAGATGTAGCCCAAATTCAACTTCTAAGGCGTCAATACATAGGTGAACGCAAACTGAGAGTCGCCCAACTAAAGCAGAAACTTTTGGACGATCTCCACGAGAGTGCGGTATCAAAAAATAGTGAGCAATTCTGGCGTATAGTCAGAACCCCATATCTCTCGGACACTGGCGCCCCTAGAATAGAAGTTGCCATAGATGAGAAGACATGGGTTACACATTTCTCTAACATCTTCAAAAACACCTCACCAACAGCCTTAGCACCCCCAGGAGCACAGTATCCCATTCCGCTCCTCTTTGACATCCCTGATTTATTGGAAGCATTGCAGAAAAGTAAAGTGGGTAAAGCCCCAGGCCCAGACGGAGTCCCAGTGGACTTTTTCAAAAATAATCTAGATCTCTGGGCCCCGATTTTAACAAGAGTCTGCATTGCAGCCTTGAATGAGGGAGTGTTAAGCTCTTGGACTAAATCAATAATGGTCCCCATCTTTAAAAAAGGGGACCGACAAGACGTGAAATGCTATCGGCCAATCTCACTGCTGGACTCGCTCGGGAAAGTAGTGGGGAGAGTCATCCTTGAGCGTCTCCAGCAGTGGAGTGAGGACCGAGGTATTATCTCCGACATCCAATTCGGCTTCCGAGAGGGCTTCGGAACAGTCGAACAGGCCCTTAATCTTACCCTAATAATGGGAAAATACATACAGGCCAAGGCTAATAAAATCTATATGGTCTTTGTAGACCTGTCCGCAGCTTTTGACTGTGTCTCGCATGCAAAGCTGTGGACGGTCCTTGCCCAAATGGGAGTAGAACCCCCTCTTTTGGACTTTTTACGAGAACTCTATTCTGGCGCTACGGCCAGAGTACGATTTGGCCTAAATGGCGAGTTGACGGCCCCGTTTAGCGTAGGGCGTGGAGTCAGGCAGGGTTGTGTCCTGGCCCCCTTCCTCTTCTCACTCTATACAAATGGTCTGGAGGGGGAGATGTTGAGGGGGGCTCAGGACCTCCCACGTATAAACCAGCGCCTGATTCCCGCTCTGCTCTACGCGGATGATGCCGTCATTCTCGCGCGCACTCCTCGCGAGCTCCAATCTTCACTGAACAGGTATACGACCTTCATGGGTAATTTGGATCTAAGGGTGAACGTGAAGAAAACTTTTGTGATGACAGCAGGCACGGGCCTAAAAAGAACAAAAGCTATTCACCTTGAAGATCAAAAACTTGAAGTTACCCCTCAATATCCCTACCTGGGCATCATGATTGATGATCACTTAACATGGAAGCCAGCCGTAGTCGCAAGGGGCAATCTATTCAAGAGATCAATAGCTGCTCTAACAAGCTTTTCCCAGAGATTAGGAAAAAGGCCCCCGATGGAGCTATTAAAAATTTACAACGCCAAGTGCCTGGCTACCGCCATATATGGTGCGGGAATCTGGGGGCACACTGATACTAGCTCCATCCAGAAAGCGGAAAATGTTTTCCTTAGATTCCTTTTGGCCACTCCAAAAGGCACTTCAACATATGCCATGCATCTGGAATTAGGAACACCCTATATAGAGGATCTAATTAAAACAGAACCCGTGATGCTGTGGCGGCGCATCTGGTCATCTGTAAACAACAAACTGACACAGTCCATCATTGTTGACTCGATGGCACTAGACAAATCCTCTAAAATAAAGTGGCTGTCTTATGTAAGAAGCTTCCTAAAAGACTTAGGGCTGGAGAACTGCTATTTTAACCCAGAAACTATTATGGACATTCCAAAAAGAGAACTTAAACAACTAGCACTAAGACATCTGGAAACACTAAGACTAGCTTCAAACTCTTCGAAAACGGCGGTAGCTCATGCGAACATGGTTCAATTAGCCTATGACATTCACCCGTATTTGACACTGCAATTATCGATCTACGAGAGAATGTTATTAACACGATTTAGGCTAAATACTTTTTTCAGACTGGTTACGTTCCCATCGAAAAACTGTTGGAATGCTATTCTCCCACCCTGTCCGTGCGATGGAGTATCTGCACAATCAAACTTACATTTGATTATGCTTTGTAAATTTCACCGACCGCACAGAAAAATCTGGTTATTACCAATATTAAGGAACTGGGGTCTGAGACAATGCAGACCTACCCTTCTGAGACTCCAAATGTTGGAAACTGATAATGTCTGTTATTTTGTGAGCAATTTTTTAAAATGTATCACGAAACACAGGAAAAGCTTATAATCGCCTATATTAATGATACTTCGTGTGGATCCCTACAGAAAACCCCATAACTAACCTTTTTATAACTTTCTAGTTTTTTGTATGATAGTATATGAATTATGCTTTTTCTTTTTTTTTTTTACTATTCAAAAATGTAATGAATGTTATTTACTGTCTCTTTTATGGTTTTTCCTTTGTGAATAAGCCGAATAAAGAACTTTATTATTATTATTATAGAAAGCATGTCTACCCATGGAGAGTCTTCAGAGACTACCCTAGTGGTTAGTGACCCTCCACAGGTCCTTTCCAGATATGCAGCTCTCAGTTTCCAGGAGATGAGACAAGTGTGTACCTCCAGGAAATTGAAACAGGGTTCTAACCCTACCACTCCTTTTCTGTTAGGTGTCTTAGAGACATATGATGCCAGAAGGGCTGCTGACACAGACCCCTCTAATCCAGATAGGAGCATGCCCCCCTTAGAAGGTACTCGTGGTGATCCAGGTCTCCCTGAAACAGAAGATGTAGATGAGGAGGAGGAGGAGGAGGAACCCTCTGGGGATGAGGCAGACAAAGGTTCTGTGATAGTCAGCAGACTCACAAGGGCCAACTTAGACCTACATAGGGAAGGAACTGGGGGAACTAACTTTGGGGTTAGAAGAGATAGATCTCATTCTAGGGACTCCAATAGATCTATGCACTCTCGTGCCTCTCATGCATCTGCTCAGAGGAGGATGACTTCCCCTTGGAGGAGAGAGCATGAGGCAAAGATGAAGGAGGCTAATCTGAGGATCCAAAGGGAAGAACTTGCCCTTGCCAAAGAGAAGCGTGCCTTTGCTAGAGAGCAACAGTTGAGTGGGGTAGTCCCCACTGGTTGCAGCAATATCCCTAGGGATAGAGAAAGGGGTTTTGATACTAGAAACCAGAGTAAAATAGTGCCCTCCTATAAGACAGGAGATGATATCCACAAGTGGATAACTGCTTTGGAGAGAGCCTGCAAAGTACAGCAGGTACCCCAGAGTCAGTGGGCAGCTATATTGTGGCTCTCCTTTGAAGGTAAAGGTAGAGACAAGCTCCTCACTGTTAGAGATGAGGATGCTAATGATTACCAAGTCTTGAAAAATGCACTGATTGATGGGTTTGGTTTAACCACTGAACAGTACAGGTTAATGTTCAGAGACACCCAGAAAACTCGGGCTCAAGATTGGACTGACTTTTTGATTGTGCCACTAAGGCTCTGGAGGGCTGGTTACTGGGAAGTAAAGTTACTGATTACACAGGCTTGTATAATCTAATTATGAGAGAGCAAATCTTAAATAATTGTCAGAACCAGTTGTTGCATCAGCACTTGATTGACTCAGATCTGACCTCTCCCCAAGAATTGGGAAAGAAGGCAGACAGATGGGTCAGGACAAGGGTCAAGCAGCAGAACCAGGGTGGTGGCCAGAAGAAAGCAGACCAGAAGGGTAATGAGAATAAGCAAAATGACCAGAAGTCTTCAACAGGGCCCCGATAACCTAAGGAGGGTTGGTCCCAAAATTCCCAAAAGAAGAAGAATGATGGTCCTAAGAAACCATGGTGCCAATACTGTAAAAGTAAAACTCACTGGTTTAGTGAGTGCACCAAGAAAGGCCAAACTCCTACCACTATTGTCCCTAAGACACCTGCACCCCCTAGTACAGTTAGTAGTGGTAGTGTACCTCACAAGGCTATAGTTGGGTTAACCCTGGGAACTGAGGTGGGTTCTGACTTAGTCAGAATTCCTACTCAGGCAGTTCTTGTTTGTACTGGGGACATGGATATGACCCCTACTGTAAGTCCTAGTACTCTGGGCAAATACAGGCAAACACCTTTAATTAATGGAAAGATGGCTCAGGCCTACAGGGACACATGTGCCAGTGTCACTATGGTGACACCAACATTTGTGGACCCTGACCAGATCATGCTAGGTTCAGATTACCTAGTGATCAATGCTAGCAATATCACTTCCAATCACAGTATGGCAGTTGTTAATTTCTCCTGGGGAGGGGTAACTGGCCTCAAAGGGGTTGTAGTTAGTTCAGACCTCCCAGTAGATTGTCTTTTGGGCAATGATTTGGAATCTTCACTGTGGTCAGATGTGGAGTACAGGACTCATGTAGAAATGCTAGGTCTCTCCTCACATGTCCTTGCTGTGACTAGGTCACAGGCCAAGAAATGCCCAGCTGAACAAGTGCTGGATCCTGGAAGAATGGACCAGACACTACCCAAGAGAAGGAATGGTAGGGTTAAGGCAGAGACTTCCCCCCTGCCTCAGGTTGAGGATCAGCCCTCTCAGGGGGCTGACCCAGAGACCCTAGAAGGAACTGTCCTAGAAGAGCTTGAACCTGATCAGGTTGAGTTTCTTGGGACAGGGGGACCTTCCAGGGCAGACTTGAGGCAGGCACAGTTAGACTGTTCCTCCCTTGAAACCCTCAGGCAGCAAGCTGCTACTGAGGCTGCAGGGAATGCTACAGGTGCCCATAAGGTATATTGGGATGAAGGACTCCTATACTCTGAGGCAAGAGACCCCAAACCTGGTGCTACCAGGAGGCTGGTCATCCGCTTGTCTCTTAGAGATTTCCTTCTCACCTTAGCCCATGAGATTCCCCTTGCAGGTCACTTAGGCCAGAACAAGACTTGGGACAGGCTTGCCCCACACTTTCACTGGCCTCATATGTCTGAAGACACTAAAGAGTTTTGTCGCTCATGTGTCACCTGTCAAGCCAGTGGCAAACCAGGTGGCACAACAAAGGCCCCCCTAATACCACTACCTGTGGTGGGGGTGCCCTTTGAGAGAGTGGGGATAGACATTGTTGGACCAATGGACCCCCCAACAGCATCTGGGCACAGATTTATACTGGTGGTAGTGGATCATGCCACCAGGTATCCAGAAGCTATTCCCCTTAGGACCACTACAGCTCCTGTTGTGGCCAGGGCCCTACTTGGAGTTTTCTCCAGAGTGGGGTTTCCTAAGGAGGTTGTCTCTGACAGGGGTGCAAACTTCATGTCAGGATACTTGACTGCAATGTGGAAGGAGTGTGGTGTAAATTACAAATTTACCACACCCTATCACCCATAGTGCAATGGGCTTATTGAGAGATTCAACAAGACCCTCAAAGGGATGATAAAAGGGTTACCTGAAAAGCTTAGGCGAAGATGGGACATCCTTTTACCCTGCCTCTTATTTGCTTACAGAGAGGTCCCACAGAAGGGGGTTGGCTACAGTCCTTTTGAGATTCTGTTTGGACATCCTGTAAGAGGACCCCTATGTCTTGTGAAGGAAGGATGGGAGTTACCTCTCAAAAAGCCTAAACTTGACATAGTGGACTATGTACTTGGTCTCCGCTCCAGGATGGCAGAGTATATGGAGAAGGCATCCAAAAACCTTGAGGCCAGCCAAGAACTCCAAAAAGCTTGGCATGACCAAAAGGCTGTCCTAACTGTTTACCATGCAGGACAGAAGGTGTGGGTGTTGGAGCCAGTGGCCCCAGCAGCTCTCCAAGACAAATGGTCTGGACCCCATACCATCATTGAGCAAAAGGGAGAGGTCACCTACCTGGTGGACCTTGGAACTCCCAGGAGCCCCCCACAGGGTGCTTCATGTAAACAGGCTCAAGGCATTTGTCAACAGGGAGGAAATGGGCTTGCTCATGGCCACAGATGAGGGGCAGGAGGAAGAGAGTGACCCTCTCCCAGACCTGCTCACTCAGAACCCTGATGATGGGTCAGTAGATGGTGTAGTCTTTTCTGACAGCCTCTCTGAGCCTCAACAAGAGGATTGCAAACAAGTTATTCAATCCTTTAGACAAATGTTCTCACTGACACCCAGTCAGACAAACTGGTGCACCCATGAGGTGGACACTGGTGACAGTCTGCCTGTCAAGAGTAAAATCTACAGGCAACCTGACCACGTCAGGGACTGCATTAAGAAAGAAGTTCAAAAGATGTTGGAATTGGGAGTCATTGAACCCTCAGAGAGCCCTTGGGCTAGTCCTGTAGTTCTAGTGCCAAAACCTCACACCCAGGATGGTAAGAGAGAGATGAGGTTTTGTGTAGACTACAGGGGTCTCAATGCTGTCACTAAGACAGATGCCCATCCAATACCTAGGGCAGATGAACTCATAGACAAGTTGGCTTCTGCAACTTTCTTGAGTACATTTGACCTAACAGCTGGGTATTGGCAAATCAGGTTAGCTGAGGATGCCAAGGCCAAAACAGCATTTTCTACCCCAGGAGGTCATTACCAATTTGTGGTGATGCCCTTTGGTTTGAAAAATGCACCTGCCACTTTTCAAAGGTTGGTGAACCAAGTTCTCACTGGGTTGGATGACTTTTGTACAGCATATCTAGATGATATTGCTGTCTTTAGCTCCACCTGGGAGGATCACCTGATCCACCTGAGGAAAGTTTTGGAGGCCCTGCAGAAGGCAGGCCTCACTATCAAGGCCACCAAGTGCCAGATAGTGCAGAGTCAGGTTGTGTACCTGGGCCACCTTGTAGATGGAGGCCAGGTTCAACCATTGGAGAGCAAGATACAGGCCATAAAGGACTGGGCTCCTCCAACCACAGGTCAGAGCTTTCTTGGGCCTGTCTGGTTACTATAGGAAGTTTGTCAAAAATTATGGGTCCATTGTGACACTACTTAATGACTTGACAAGCAAGAAAATGGCAAAGAAAGTTCAGTGGACAGTTAGCTGTCAGAAGGCATTCGATGACCTAAAGCAGGCCATGTGTACTGCACCTATTCTCAAGAGTCCTGACTACTCCAAAACCTTCATTGTCCAAACAGATGCATTTGAGTTGGGTGTGGGAGCTGTTCTATCTCAACTGAATATTGATGGTCATGACCAGCCCATTGCTTTTATAAGCAGAAGGCTGACCCCTAGAGAGAAACGTTGGTCAGCTATAGAGAGGGAGGCCTTTGCTGTGGTTTGGGCCCTGAAGAAGTTGAGGCCCTACTTGTTTGGAACTCATTTCAAGATTCAGACCGACCATAAGCCCCTCTTATGGCTACATCAGATGAAGGGTGAAAACCTCAAACTTCTTAGGTGGTCCATTTCCTTACAGGGGATGGACTTTACAGTGGAGCACAGACCAGGGACTGACCATGGCAATGCAGATGGTCTCTCCAGGTATTTCCACTTAGAACAGGAAGACTCACCTGGTCAAGGTTAGTTTAATGTCCCTAAGTTTTTTTGGGGGGGGGGGTTATGTAGGAGAGTAGGGTCTGCAATCCTATGGTCACCCCAGATTTTTGCTTTTTGCTTCACTGGTTTTCAACTTTCCCTGGCTGTGGGCCTGCTAATCAGCCCCACAACCTAGCTGTTCTCTCTCTAAATTGACATCCATGTACTTTAGGTGCATTTACCAATTGGTACTGGGCCACCTTATCAGTCCCTGTACAGTGTACCTTAGGTACCCAGGGCATAGGTGTACCCAGGGCCTACCAGGGGCTGCAGCATGTATTATGCCACCCCTGGCTGGCCATCCAAAACTGACACAACTTGCTGCTAAGACAGCTAGGGCAAGGTGGTGTAATCACCCTTTGCTATAGATATACTATACCTATATCTAACCCTAAAATGGACACATATATTCCTAGCAGTCACTCCTATGGCAGTCCTTATCAATTCTGAAGGCAGAGTGCTTGGAATTATGTGAGATGATGCTCTGGCATGAGCTGAGCCCGTCAGCAGCTTGCGGAACCAAGTCCTAATAGCTGTTCCATGATAACGCTATACTATATACTCTTAAGTGCATTATAATCCTCGCGGTTGAATGCTAACTTTGGTATAGCATTATCAAAACATGTCGAGTAACGGGACGTGGCCAAGGCCGCGAACATGGCGGACATAGCCTAAGAGAGCTCCGTCCCGCCGACGAATTATCCGACACATATCCTGCGTCTCCCCAATCCTGAGACATCTCAAAAAGGGTATATAGGCATCGGAAGCGGCGGGGAAGCCCCAACGGCGATTTGCGCGATCTCAGACGCCCGCCCAATGGCGATCCGAGCCCTGAGGTGGCGAGGCCTCCCAAACACACGGAAGCCGGGACCTCGAGTCCGGGTGAACCCGGGCGGAAGTGCGGTGCGGCTGGGACTAGAGAGGAGCAGTACACGGGCTTGCACTTCCGGCGAGCGGAGGACCTCAGTGAGTACTCTGTGTGACACGGAGGGGACGGGGCACTTGGTACCACCGCTGCCGCAACTGGATATTGGAGGCTACGCCGAATACGAGCCGAGGGAGTGCGGGAGGGGCCGGACTGGCCTCGCTTGGCGGTCGCTATTGGGAATCTCTCCTGTGTCTCCCCCCCTGCCCTGGGGCGGGTCTTGGACGACAGTGGCGGTGCTTGCTGCAAAAGAGGTGGGTGTCTCGCACCGGGCCCGGCTGAGGCCCACACCTACTGGAGTTCCACACGCAACGCGCCACTGCATACCCCCTAGTCGGCGGTGGGATTGGGCCGCGGGGGTGACATCCGAGGGCGAGGGGACAGGGGACTACAACCTAGGCCCTGAGTGGAGAAGAGCTGGCAGCGAAGGTGGGCTACCCTGCGTGGACCCTACGAATGCCTACGCACTTGGGGACCTCGAGCTTCCGGAGAGCGGTGACTGTGCCCCCAGAGTGGCTCCTGATCTGGGCTGGGACCCCTATGCCCCTCACATTGGACAAGGAATATTCACTTCTGGCGAGACTGAATGGGGGTACCGCGACACTGGGGTAAGGAGGTGTGATACCACGGGCGACTGCGCAGATTCGTCTGAGAGCGGGTGATATCCTCCCCGGTGTCCCAGAAAGCGGGGAAGGCCCGGACACAGTTCTGCGACCAAGGAGACTGGGGTGGCTGATCTACACCCCCACGTGCACATATCTGTTGGCTGCCATGACGAGGGGTGGCAACAGTGGAGGCGCCTCGAAACAAGGCACGATTGACAAATTTACTGGGCCAACTGGGGGTGCCGGGGCCTCCGGGGGCCCCCAGGCATCTGGCCCGGACAATGCGGCCCTCATGGCAGCTATAACGCAATCCAGAGACATGCTAGACGCAAAGATAGGAGCAGTTGGGCCGGATGTTACTTTGCTGCGCCAGGACTTGCGCAATGCCGTGGCCCGTATCACTGAGACTGAGACCAGAATTACAGGTCTAGAGGACGACGTGGCGACCCTGAAGAAGAAAGTAGCCGACATGGAAGGGATTCAGAAGGGCCTTGCACTGCGAGCTAAGGACGCGGAAGGACGTGCTCGGCGAAACAACCTGCGGTTCGTGGGATTTCTGGAGGGCTGTGAGAAGGGCGACATGGAAGCCTTTCTGACCCAATGGTTAGAGGGGTGGCTCCCTCCGAAATCCCTATCGCGCTGTTTTATAATTGAGCGCGCACACCGAGCACTGGGCCAGAAGCCACCGGTGGGAGCTCGCCCACGACCTGTGATAGCCAAGCTGCTCAATTATCATGATCGCGACACGATCCTGCGACAAGCGCGAGTGAAGGAGCCTCTATTATTTGAAAAACACAAAATCCTAATATTCCCGGACTACACCAGACTGGTACAGCAACAACGACAGTCCTTTACCGCAGCTAAGGCGCGGTTGAGGGGCCTTAATATCCAATATGCCTTGCTCTACCCGGCCCGCCTGCGTGTGGTCTTCCAGTCCAGGACTCAATTCTTTAATACTCCAAAAGAAGTCTTCACTTGGACGGATGAGACGGTCCGGATCAGAGTCCAAACCCCTCCGGGTCGAGACTCGGATTCATCATCCACGGCGGGGCCCCCGAGGACCTCCCGGCGCTCGCGGAGCAGGAGTAACTGGAGGTCACGCTCCAATAAGAACCCTCCTCCCAATGATGGTGCGGCGGAGGCAACAGAGGCTTCGGACTCTCAGAATCCGGAGGCATGAGACCCAAGGATACTTGGCAGACTCCGGACATGAGCCCTGGGGAAGTGGCCGGAGGTTTGCGCTCATCTCTTGGGCGAAGAAAACTCTTTTAATCTGTCGACTATGACTCCTGATGAACAAGTACTTGGGTTGTCATGGGATGTGGGTTGGTGGATGACGAAGGGAGGACGGTCATAACCCCTCAGTTTAGAGTAGTTTGTTAAGTGGGGGGTGAGTTGGGACTGAGTGGGTAGTTCATGGGGATCCATTGGGATAGTGGGTCTCTGACCTCCCGTTGGGGGCCGGAGATAATCTATACCGCGACAGGTACTTCAAAGTTACTGAGGTATGGGGTGGGGGGTGGTGGGGAAGTTGTAGGAGTGACTTGGAACGGGGTGAGGGGTGGGGGGTTTGTTGGGTGTGAGTTGAAGGGGGGTAAAAGAGGGAGGGATGCGGCAGTCTGCACAGTGATCTATCGAGTCCTAATGAAGCAAGATGTGTGTGTGTGGCCTCAGACGCTCGGGCCATTTCTTTTTCTGCCCATGGATGGCGGTTGATACTCCCGTATCGGGCCTTCAGAGGGCGTCAATGCGTGTTGTGAGCTAGAATGTACGGGGGATGCTGGACAGGATAAAGAGAGGGGCAGTCCTGCGGCAGGGGAGGAGGGACAGGGCTGATGTGTTACTGTTGCAGGAGACTCACCTCATAGGTACCAAGACCCTTAGTTTACAGCGTTACGGATTTCAGCAGGTCTATCATGCTGGGTTTGCGAGGGGATCTCGAGGGGTAGCTATCTTGGTACACCGCAGGCTGTCCTATGTTCATGAGACTCAGTGGGTTGATGCACAGGGCAGGTATGTGTTTGCCCAGGGCAAAATAGGTGCTGAACCGGTAGTCTTTGGGAGTGTATATGCCCCGCCTCCACTGCAAGGTGCTCTTATAGAAAAGTTGTTTGGTGTATGGGCCGAGATACCAGATGTGATGGCAGTGGTGGGCGGCGACTGGAATGATGTGATGAATACACAGATGGAACGACACAGGCTGGGGTGAGATGTGCCATCGGACGCACCTACTAAATTAAATGGCATGGTGAGAGGGATGGAATGGGTAGACGCATGGCGACACCAACACACTCAAAGTCGTGAATACACATACGTCTCAGCAGTACATAAGTCCTTCTCCAGGATTGATTACTTGTTCGTCCCCCACGCCTGGGTTGGGAGGGTGGATTCCACGTCCATACTGCCACGCGATCTGTCGGCTCACTCCCCGGTAGTAGTTAATTTACTTCTCGATAGACGACGACAGCCGTTCAGATGGCGCCTTTCCACGTGGCATTTGCAACAGGAAAGCTATCAGACACATATGAGGGAGGCTATTGCTCACTACTGGAGCGATAATGATAAATCTGACATGGATGACATGACACTCTGGGAGGCTCTGAAGCCCACGCTTCATGGGGAAGACATTGCTTGGTGTGCAGCTGCCCGTAAGACACGTAGGGAAGAAATAGTGAAAGCTGCAGACCGGGTCAGCGACCAGGAAGAAAGATGCCATGCTGGTGGGGGTGAGGAGGATGTGGGACAATTACTACTGATGCCGCAGTCGTACGCCTCCTTGCTGTTAGATGAGGCTAGACAGCTGTGGCTGGCGACTCAGAGTAGGATCTACCAGTGGGGCGATAAATCCAGCTCAATGCTATATAGGCTCTGCCAGAGCACTTTCCATGCACAGTCCCTACCGTGTCTTCGTGATGAGGCGGGGACACCCATGACGGCCCCAGCAGACCTGGCAGCCAGCTTTGCGTGGTATTATGCGGCCCAGTATGCCCCCCGAGAGCTCCTCCCAGCGGAAGATATCAACAAGTTCCTTGCTGACCTCCCGCCACGAGCGATATCGGATGAAGGGCGTGCTCGACTTGAACTCCCTTTGTCGGCAGAAGAGCTGGGTACAGCCCTCGGAGAACTAAACGTGGGCAAGGCCCCTGGACCTAATGGGTTCCCTTGTGAATTTTTAAAGAAATTTCACCTCCAACTAGGAACATACTCTGGTAGGGCACTAGAGGCAGCCAAAGAATGTGGCCGACTCCCGAGGGACTGGCGACACGCTGAAATTGTGGTCTTCTGCAAACCAGGGAGGCCCCCTGAACAACCCGAGTCCTATAGACCAATATCGTTATTGAATACCCAAGCAAAAATATTGGCGAAAGCGCTGGCCAATCGCCTCCTCCCTTACATTTCCGACTTTGTCCACCCGGACCAAGCCGGGTTTATGCCCCATAGAGCAACAAGACACAATATTAGACGCGCGCAGGGGGGCGGTGGAGGCGGCCCGAGTGGCGGGGATCCCGGCGGCACTTCTATTAGCCGATATAGATAGGGCCTTCGACTCAGTAAGTTGGGTCTACCTCCGCGCACTTCTGTCCCGCCTGAATCTTGGGCCCCACTTCCTATCATACTTGCAGTTATTATACACGGATCTGACAGCATCGGTGAGGGTGGCTGGGGCAGTGTCCGATTCCTTCTCCATAGGTCGGGGCACCAGGCAAGGATGCCCCCTATCGCCATATTTATTTGCTCTGGCGATGGAACCGTTGGCGGCGTGGGTCCGAGTGGACGCACAGATGCGGGGCATTGAGTGGGGGGCGGGACCCTCCGATAGAATCGCACTCTATGCGGATGACGTCCTATTTTTCCTTACAGATCTGAATAGGTCTGGGCCAGGGGTCCTTGACATCATGCGGATATTCGGGGAGGTGTCGGGCCTCCGCTTGAACGTACGTAAGTCTGTGCTGTGGGTGCTGGGGTAGCGCAGTGGCCTGGGGCCCTGGGCGGCGGCATTGCAGGAAGCGAGGGTATCTGGGTGTGTTCCTGACAGACTTGCGTGGAGTCTCCTGGACACGCAATGTTGTGCGCGTATGGGAGCATGTCCGATCAGACATGACTACATGTTTCCGCATGCCCCTGAATGTGTATGGCCGCTCAGCCATATTTAAAATGGTAGCCCTCCCGCGTCTATTATACCAACTACAAAATCACCCGTATCCTATTTCACCGCAGTGGTTCAAGCAAGTAAATTCAACACTCAGCCAATTTCTTTGGGCCGGGGAAGTGGCGAGAGTAGCACTCCGCACATGTTTCCTTTCCACGTATTATGGCGGTCTAGCAACGTCGGACATCCTGTCCTATTATCAAGCTTCTCACCTATTGATACTGAATGAATGGTGGTATGGGGATCGGGGTGATCCGACCTATGCCCTGGAGAGGTATCTGATGGACCCTGACACGCTACTTACTATACTTTACTCGGCTATTAAGAGAAAGAGGCTCCCAGTGGTCACTGAAATAGTGTTTCGCATATGGCGCGGAGCACTCAGCCGCATGGGGTGGTGGAATAGGCTTACGAGGGAATCCCCATTGTGGCAAAATGGGTTACTGCCGGCGTTGACATCCCTACAGGGGTTCCGTGGCTGGGACGTGATTGGCATATCAGCCTTGGGCCATGTTGTCAGGGGCACCACCCTCAAGTCGTTCCAGGAGCTACGGGAGGAGTATGACATGCCCCAGACCCAGTTCTTTAGATATTTGCAGTTCCGCCATGCTATCACACCCACCCTGAAAGGCCTGGACTCATTGCCCGAGTTTAGCCCACTGGAGGCTAAGATATTTATGGGGGAATTGGAAAGTAAAAAGATATCTACTATTTACCAAACGCTAGTTACACATTGTTCATCTTCCCTAGACATTCTGCGGACTAAATGGGAGAGTGATTTGGGTGCACTTGAGGAGGAAGACTGGAGAGAAGCGCTTGAGGCTCCAAGGGGAGCGGCCATTGCGGTACGCCTGCGATTCATTCAGTTCAAATATCTACATAGAGCCTACTATACCAGGGAACGACTCTGGAGGGCTGGCATGATTGCGTCCCCTGATTGTTTGAGATGTGGCAGAGAGGTGGGCACTTTTATACATACAGTATGGTCGTGTGACAGACTGCGGAGGTTTTGGTCGGGGGTGTGGGACTGCCTGTCTGAGGTGTTGGGCTGGGAGCTCCCTCGCTCGCCGCAGTTGGGTCTTCTCCATGTCCTGGAACAAGTGGGGGGAAATATCTATAAACGACATTTGCTGCTGTTGGGCCTCACTGTGGCCAAGAGAGATGTGGCCCGAGCCTGGAAAGACCCCAGGGCCCCCCTAGTGGGAGTGTGGAAAAAGGGACCAGACTTTTATATGGGACTGGAACGCCCGATCTTTGAAGCTAGGTGCTGTCCCGGAAGCATTATAAGATTTGGAAGAGATGGGCAGATTATAGAGGCCTGTAGCTGGAACCGCCAGCACATGATGAACCTGAAGAAAGTCATTTGGACATTGATCCCGGGTGATGAGGAGTACACACTGAATGTTTCTTGACATGCTTTTTGTCTGTAGACTACCTAGACACTGTGCAGGGGGCGGGAGGGAGGTCCGGGTAGGGGGAGTGGGAGGGAGTGGGGAACGGGGCGTAGGACAGTTCTTTTCTCATAAACTGTTGTTTGAATTGCCTAAATGTGATTATTACTCTAGTGTTCAAAGCTTCTCCGGTTCCCGGGGCGCTGTGCTTGTCATGCAATTTTTCAACAACACAATAAAATCTTGTTCTGAAAAAAAACATGTCGAGTAAGGTGTCATACGAATTGGAATACTACCCCCTCGCCAATTCTGGCGACGGGGGTCTCATTCCACCCTTCTACAAGGACACGACATGTATGTAACTGAGAACCCCGGTTAAAGTTAACTTGAGCCTTGGCATCACAAAATGGATGCTGCCACCACGGACACAAGTCTGACCTCCTGCTGCTGGGAGTCCTTCCAGCGAGAGAGGCTTGGACAAAGGGTTTCCTGCCTTGGGAGGTGCTAGCACCACCCCAGACAGGATTTTGTGTATTGGGTAGGACAGGCCTGAAAGGAATGAGACATGCCTGGGGCACACAAGGTGTCCTGTGCATACACCGGTTCAAACCAGTTGCTGGGGCATCCCTGCCCCAGCTCTGGCGCGAAACCGGACAAAGGATAGGGGGTGTAGCCACCCCCCTTCCTGGTCCCACCCATGGGAGGGACCTAGTCACTAGTGCAGCCCCCTTTAGGAGAATAAAGGTAGGAGCTTCCATTCCAAATTAGATTATCCTGAACAACTTTACAAGAAGAAACTCTTGACTTCGACGTTCTGCTCCACAGAAGACTGAAGAATATCCCTTGTGGGCAAGGAGTGTCCACCCTGCAACTGCAGGCACCATCAAGCATCCAGCGGCTTCACTTTGTCGTCTTCCCTCGAGGATCCAGACTTCAGAGCTTGACAAGACCCGGACTCCCAGACCTCTCCAACCTCAACTCACATCTGCAGCACAGCTGAGATCCGTGGGTGCGACGAGACACGTGGGACCATCTTGAAAGAAACTGCAACTCGCTTCCAGCACGACTCCCGAGGTAAACTCGACCAAGTGCTTTGGGGATTTAGAAGCCCCAGTCCCGAGCAGCTCCTGCACCGAAGATCAGCCCTCCAGCATCCACGAGATCTGCGTGGGGCCCTTCTGCCTGTTTGCTGCTCGATGCGTTGTCTGGTCACTTGCCGGCTGGCTAGTGGCCTCCTAGACGACGAACCTTGAAATCTTCACAGCTGGTCTGGTTGCTCCAGACTGGCCCTTGCTCCCTTCCAAAAGAGGAGCACCCCGGACCCTCCTGGTCCACTCCAGACGCCGTTTCCACTCACCGCGTGGGTTGCCTTTGCCAAGGCCTGTTGACACCAATTCCGGATCCGACACCGCCGACAGCGAGAGCCTGCGTGGGACAGCTCGTGCCTCCATCCTGGTTGTCGAAGACACCTCCTGGTCCACGTGGCTGCAGAGACAAGCGTCCACTCTTCACCTGATCGTGACGACAGCATCTGGTTCCCTCCTGGTTCCACACCGGTCACTGGCTAGTGACTTTGAACACTGTCCCCTCTGCTTTCAGGTCCTCTTTTTCCTCGATCCACCCGTGGATTGCACTGGACAGCTTCCTCCTGGTTGCCTGCAGCATCCTTTCCTCCAGGCTCCATTGACTTCAACGCAGAAACCCGACACGACTTCGCACCTATGCACCCGCAGCCCGTGGGTGAGGTAACAAGAGCATTTCGGTGCTCAAGGGTAGCTTGACTCTCCTAGTGTCCAGATTCACAGTTGTTTTAGTCCTAACCAGTCAGGATGGTCCGTACTCACCTTTTTCTTGAACTGTACTGTCCATAGACGTTGTTACGCATCCCGCGTGTGAGTTCACACTCTGCTCACGCGTCCCGTGGGCCTCCTATTACTTACCTGAGGTTAGAGTAGTGTAGTCCCAGCGAACCTACAGCCTCTGGACAGGTCCATTCCTTCTATCGATTTCCTTATACCATTTACTTAGTATATGGTTTGCCGTGCCCCTAGGGCACCATTGTAATTTTGTGCAACTTATCGTATTTTTCCTAAGAGATTGTCATGTGCTTAGCCCTCTGATCTCATAAAGAGTTCAGAGGTGTTTGTTATTAATAAATATATTGTTTATTTTCATAACAACCTGTGTGGTGTCCTTTCATCTGGTATTCAAGGGGTTATAGGTGGTAAAACATCTGGCTTCACATGCCAAAAGAGTTTAGCCTAAGACTGCTTTGTCCATGCTACCATTAGGATAGCTGGTCTATAAGGTTGACTTACAACCAATCACCATAAGGGTTGCTTGGACTGATACAAGGTGATCACTAGAACTAGTGAGCATCATATATCAGGCCAACTTCTCACAACGCCTTTTCGAGAAAGAACAAAGATGGGTGTACAGGCTGTCCACCCACAGGACTGGTTTGAATGACAACATTCCCTGGAATTCAGTCATGGGGTGAACTCTATATCAATCAAATGAGAGTAACTATACCCAAGCCAATGGGCAAATAAACCACCACCTGAGCCAATTGGACGCAGGATGTCCCCTTGTGCAACCAATGCCCAAATGGTCATGTGAAAAGTAAAACGAATAACTTTTGCAATACCTTTTTCACTCCTTTTAACTCTGTTATGTATCCCTACCCCTCTTTCAGGCAGGAATGCCACATCGCAGTTCATACATTCTGTTCAACTGCTTATTTTGAGGTAAACTAACATCGGAGGAGAGCAGCACCCATCACCCTGGTAACGCTGCCCTTCCGTCCATCATTTTATACCTATTGACATTCCCAGTGCAGGGCATACAACCATGCATAGTGCATTGATTAGAACACTTTCCGCTTACTTAACAGCAAGCGCAGTCTGGCTCCAGTGAACTATGGGCACCCCTATACAATCATTAAACCTTTAATCACGGCGGACACTCTGAGTGAGCAGGGTTTCCATAGAAACTGAGTTCCAAGCCTCACTATGGCACAGCGGTCCGGCGATTGGTTTCCCGACCCACGTGACCTGCCCCACCACGCCCTTTCCAGGAAGCTGAACGCTCGAGTATATCTTCGATGCCTCAAGGGGTTCCAGGGATTCCCACGGGGTGTACCGTCTATGGAACGAAGTAGGTTACCAGTCTGAGGAGCAGAAGCCGCAAGTAAGTCGCATCACACACGATCCCCCTGGATTTTGTCAGTACGCTCGAGATGACACTCCGTCACGCACCGCGTTTTGCGCCCGCTTTTACTTTCACTCCCCAGGTAACGCGAGCATCGCCCTTGGAACCCGGATGCCCATGAAGCGGATTCATACCGCTCTATGAGTAAGCCGAATGTTTTACAATTATCCAGGTGTCATTTAGCTACATTTACAGAACTGTGAAATTCTTAGTCTGGGATGATTAGATGTAGCGTTTCCTGGGTGATTGTGAGACATTTTCACTTCCCGTAGTGCTATTTTCACCTCGGTATGCATAATTTGCATATTTTTCACCGCCCATGCAATCTCCCGTTTAAAACCCTCAGTGTGTAAAGCCAGGCCCCTGGTTCAATGTCTGAGGGCCAAAATCACAATCACACAGTCTATTGAGAGTAGCACCAGTACTGGGGCCATGCACCAACTCCTGTGGCCGGGTACGCTCATAGTGTGGCAGCTAGCACTGTTGTAATTGACTTAGTATGTCTGCCAACTACACCGAGGGGCACTCTCTTTCTATATGTTATATGTACAACAACTGTTTGTCTTTTGTATTGTGATCCCAACCACCCTTTTTCCTGGAATCTTTCTTCACAGGTTTTTCTACCAGACTGGGGAGAAGACAACATTTTGCAAAGGAACACAAGTTTGTGTTTCCTTTCTTTATTGATCTAGGGCAGGGCACGCCTTAGCGTGTGCATACCACCCAGGTCATTTTTCACTGGTCCTGATGAAAACCCACAATCGCAAGATGGTTGAAACATGTAGACCTGTATTTTAAATCACAAAGCACACGTCGCTATTTTATAACACTACACGTCTTGAACACCGGAGTCTACCTAATTAGACATAGGTGTCACAGTTCTTTTATTATGGTGTCCAGTCACTCAGGAATAAAGTCTTGTAGTGAGTAGAATTGGCCCCTTTTTAAACCACGTATCACTTTTGTTATCACTGCACATATAAAAAGAAAAAATACCCGCTCCACTGTAATCAGGTGTCGAAGCACACCCTGTTGGCACTCGGCCTTCGGGGTGGGACCCCGATGATGAAGCATGTCACCAACTAGGTTGGTGAGTGAGGGGTCTTCTAAAAGGACATGCTTTGTCCTGCGTAAAGGTTGGCCACAAGTGCTTGATTAAGCCTTAAGCTTTAGGCACAGAGACTCTCTCTGTCACGCCTTCAGGGGGTACTCCTCCATCTGTTGAGTTAAATTCTCAAGAAGGGGACCAGGAGTTCCTACCTTACATTGCTGTAAAACACCCTCAGTCTCTCTTATTGTTTTGCAATATGTATAAAAATAGCCTTTGTATTACACCAAAACACATTAGATAGAAACACACACTTTACAATGTGCCAACAGGCACTGGCAGAATTTACAGGGGATTATGTACAGGACAGGGCCGCATGGACCACTGTCGGGAATATGCACTTGTAGATTTTAGAATAATAATCACTGTAGGACAAAAATTACACATAGAGCGCACACCCAGTAACTACTGGTAACAGGTAAGTACCACCTACGCAACCCTAACCACCTTAGGAAAATCCCACGCAGGGAACCAGGACCTCACTAGCAACACCTGTACTAGGAGAAAACAACCACCTAAGTATCACCATACATTTAGGGGTATAGGCATAGGACTATTACACACGATGCATCACAACATTCAGAGGTGTAGGGAAGGAAACACATGATGCATAAAAACACATTTAGCGGTGTAAGGAAAGCAACTTTGTACATGATGCATAAAAACACATTCAGAGGTACCAGAACACTGGGTACGCAAAACATACAACACACAGTACATTTCCTAGCACCCTAGGAAGCACATAACTCACAACAAAGTCCAGGTTGCGCCACTGCGCCAAAAACCTAAACGTAGCAGCTGCCCACTACTTGCTGGGCAGTTGAGGGCAGGGAGAGGGCAGGGCCTAAACTCTGCAGCTGGCACTAAGTGCTGCGTAGCTGTGGAAGGCCAAGGTAGGGATGAAGGATTGCGAATCACTCCTAAGTCCAAAGAACAAGTCACCTAAGAGAAAGAACCTAAACGGTGCAGCTGCCCACTACTTGCTGGGCAGCTGGGAAGGCAAATTGCGACAGGAGCTCTCACTGGCCCTAGGAATATTGCGCCCAAAACGTTGGAGCCCTTCACAGGCTGTGAAACAATTGTGTGCATGGGAGCCCTCTGGTTCCTTAAAGAAGTAAATGCCCAATATATAGAGCAAAGACTGGCCCCCAAATACTGCAAAGCGCACAGGCGCTTTAAATAACTACGCCCCAGGGAGGGAGAGAACTTGCCCCCAACAGAGTCATCCGAGGCTCTGGGAAAATTATTCATAACGTTGGGGTGGTCCACTGCCATCCGGGGCCGCCCTAAATGCATCTGACAGTGTGCCTGACGTAGGCACCAGCAGTAGCCCCTACGGAGCCCCCCCCAGCCACTTAGACTCACCGGGCTGCAGGAAGGACATCACAGGAGCAGCGCGGAGGGGCAGGCACCGACAATGTGCCTCGCGCCCCCTCGGCCGGGCAAAAGGCTGTATTCCTCGTCACGGGCAGCAGTCTGCGGGGCTCTCCCTTGTCCACGGGAGCCCCGACTTCTCAGGTGCCGCGTCTTCACCCGGTCCCCCATTTCGGGACCGGGGCTTCAAATGTGGAGCCCTCAAGGCTCCGGGCTGTCTTCTCTTTCGGAGGCGGGCGCCGGCCAATCACAGCGCGGCAGCGGGCGGGACTTCCTTCCAAAACCTGAAGTCCCGCCCGCGTCAGGCACTTCGGTGCCTGACTTCCTGTTCTGCGGCGTGAGGGCCGCGGCAGTGATTTTCGGGACACAGAGAGGGGTAGGCACCCTTGAAATACAACGTAAATAGCGGGGTGAGCACTCGCTAGGGCAGTGATAAGCGGGGTGGCACCCGTGAATAAAAATAAAATAAGCGGGGCATAACGCAGGGTAGGCTCCTGCGCACTCAGGCACACAAAGGGCAGGAGCGCTTCCCTCCGAGGGAAAACGATAGCGCTCTGCCCTGGGATGACAAGATAAAGCGCTATCAAGGCGCTGGGGGGCACAGACAGCACCAGGGCCCTAAGGAAGGACCCCTTAGGCAACTAGGTCCCCAGTAACAAGGTCCTCCTAGGTAAAGAAGGAATCCTAGGGTAGGGAAAGCGGAGCAGGCAGCTCCTAACAAAGAAAATGTCCTCCAGTCCCCCCAGGCAAGGCAGAAGGGTCAAAAAGAAGTCCATCAGCAATCCAGGTGCTGGGCAGGACCCAGGGAGGCAAGCCTTCCCCTGTGCCCCAGCAGCAGCACGCCCCTGGCAGATTCAAGTGTCAGAACAAGAACATTTTGTAAGGAGACACAGCCCCTTTTTATACAGTGAATTCCTTTGTCTCAGGGTGCAGGGTGGGGGAAAAACCAGTCGCAGCTAGTTTTGGAGCACTGTGATGTGCTCAACCACCCTTTCCTTTCACTGGCCATGCTAGGGACATTAGAAGCACCACAGGGGGCAGGGCCAGCATTGTGTGGGGAATGCCCAGCCCTATTCAGGTCCCAGGTGCACCACTCCCTCACATCACACATGCTAATCTCAACACTCACCACCGGGTCAGACCCATCATGACTCATGGAGCCTGGCACACCAGCCAGCTCCAGCCAATCACAAGCCAGCACATTCACTGCACATACAGGCACACTTCTAGAAGTGGCACTTCCATATTAGACACAAACACGCCGCATACATCATTGCGCAGCATTTAATCACACGAGTCCGCACATACCAAGCACGCACCTGCACTCCCCACGTATCAGGAACTAACATGGACACATACATTCCCCATGCATTCCTACGGGAGGGCAGGCCAATCTCACACACGCATTAAGGGAGCGCACGCACTTTACACTGCGCCACAGTGTCAAAGTGCGCAAAGACCAGAAATCACTATAATTATTTAATAATACCAGGCAAAAAGTTCAGGAGTGAACCTGCCAGAAGGGCCAAGTCCAACAGGCCACTGCTTGCCTCCTTCTATGCGGATTATGTTATGCTATTTATCAGTGAATCTGCAACTAATCTGACCCGCTGCTTTGTAAGGTGGTACACTTTGGAGTTTTCTCCAGGGTTACCATCAACTGGAGTAAATCGGAGGTCTTTCCTCTTATGCAAGCTACCACTCAATTCACCACAGATTTCCCACTGTGCTGGTGCACTGAACCTCCCAGATATCTGGGTATTTTCCTACATCCAGAGGTGATTCCCCTCTATTAAGGACCAGCGATAGTAAAGATTACAAAGCTAATTGAACGGTGGATCAGGCTCCTCCATTCGATCACTGGTAGGATCACCATCATTAAAATGGTGGTCCTCCCCTGATTTTTATACTTATTTCTTAATATCCCCATTTCCCTTACAATCAAATTTTTTGAGATGCTACGCAAGCTGCTTATTCTACTTGTATGGGCTGGTAAACAACCGCGCATAGCATGAAGCCCATTAACTATGCCATATCAGCATGGGGTTTGGGGACCTAGATTTCTGTTTATATTACTTAATGGCCTAAATACATTTTACATATTATTGGTAACATCCTGATGTCCGACTGCAGTTTTTGAAACTGGAGTGCTCATTGTAGGAGAGTGGGGTCTGCAATCCCATGGCCACCCCAGATTTTTGCTTTTTGCTTCACTGGTTTACGACTTTCCCTGGCTGTGGGCCTGCTAATCAGACCCACAGCCTAGCTGTTCTCTCTCTAAATTGACAAGCATGTACCTTAGGTGCATTTACCAATTGGTACTGGGCCACCTTATCAGTCCCTGTACAGTATACCTTAGGTATCCAGGGCATAGGTGTACCCAGAGCCTACCAGGGGCTGCAGCATGTATTATGCCACCCCTGGCTGGCCACCCAAATCTGACACACCTGGCTGCACGACAGCTGGGGCAAGGTGGTGTAATCACCCTTTGCTTTAGATATAGTATTCCTATATCTAACCCTAAAATCGACACATATATTCCTATCAGTCACTCCTATGGCAGGCCTTATCAATCCTGAAGGCAGAGTGCTTGGAATTATGTGAGATGGTGCTCTGGCATGAGCTGAGCCCGTTTGCAGCTTGCGGAACCAAGTCCTTGTAGCTGTTCCATGATAACGCTATACCATATACTCTTAAGTGCATTATGAACCTCGTGGTCAAATGCTAACTTTGGCATAGCATTATCACAACATGTCGAGTAAGGTGTCATACGAATTGGAATACTAACCCCTCGCCAATTCTGGCAACGGGGTTAGCATTCCACCCTTCTAGAGGGGCACGACATGTATGTAACTGTGAACCCCGGTTAAAGTTAACTCAAGCCTCAGCATCACAAAATGGATGCTGCCACCACAGACACAAGTCTGACCTCCTGCTGCTGGGAGTCCTTCCAGCGAGGGAGGCCTGGACAAAGGGTTTCCTATCAGGGGCGGTGCCAGCACCATCCCAGACAGGATTTTGTGTATCCAGATAGGCAGGGCTGAGAGGAAGGTGACTGCAAGTGGCACCCCGGTGCTCACTGTGCATATGCCGGCTCAAACCAGTTCCATGGGCACACCAGCCCCTGAGCTGGGGAGAAGCCGGACAAAGGAGAGGGGTGTAACCACCCCCCTCCTGGTCCCACCCATGGGCAGGACCTAGTCACGTGCCAGCCCCGTTTTTTAGAATAAAGGTAGGAGCGGGCACCCTTCCCAAATTAGATCATCTTGAAACTTGAACTACTTTCCACGAAAGGAACTCTTGTCATTCTCTGAAGACTCTCCCTTGTGGCTAAGGAGTAGCCACCCTGCACCTGCAGGCACCATCTAAGCGCTTGCGGTTTGCTGCACGTCCATCCTCCGGATCAAGACTGCCCAGCTCGACGAGACCCGGATTCCCTGCCATCTCTGACCTCTACCTACATCATCAGCCCAGCTGAGATTCGTGGGTGCAACGAGACTCGTGGGACAGGCTATCTTCAAGACCTGCACGACGCTTAACCAGCACAACCGCCGAGGGACCCTCGAGTGAGTGCACTGGGGTTTGAGAACCAGAACCAGGGTGGTGGCCAAAAGAAAGCAGACCCCAAGGGTAATGAGAATAAGCAAAATGACCAGAAGTCTTCAACAGGGCCCCAACAATCTAAAGAGGGTGGGTCCCAGAATTCCCAAAAGAAGAAGAATAATGGTCAGAAGAAACCATGGTGCCAATACTGCAAAAGTAATACTCACTGGTTTAGTGAGTGCACCAAGAAAGGCCCAACTCCTACCACTACTGCCCCTAAGGCATCTGCACCCCCTAGTACAGTTAGTAGTGGTAGTAATCCTCCCAAGGCTATAGTGGGGTTAACCCTGGGAACTGAGGCGGGTTCTGACTTAGTCAGGATACCTACTCAGGCTGTTCTTGTTTGTACTGGGGACATGAATATGACCCCTACAATAAGTCCCAGTACTCTGGGCAAGTACAGGCAGACACCTTTGATCAATGGAAAAATGGCTCAGGCCTACAGGGACACTTGTGCCAGTGTCACTATGGTGACACCAAACTTTGTGGACCCTGAACAGGTAATACTAGGTTCAGACTACCTGGTGACCAATGCTAGCAATGCCACTACCTCCCATAGTATGGCACTTGTTAATTTCTCCTGGGGAGGGGTAAATGGCCTCAAAAGGGTTGTTGTTAGTTCAGACCTCCCAGTTGACTGTCTTTTGGGCAATGATTTGGAATCCTCCTTATGGTCAGATGTGGAGTATAGGACTCATGTGAAATGTTAGGTTTGTCAGCACATGTCCTTGCTGTGACTAGGTCACAGGCCAAGAAATGCCCAGCTGAACTAGTGCTGGATCCTGGAAGAATGGACCAGACACTACCCAAGAGAAAGAGCAGTAGGGGTAAGGTGGACCCTTCCCCCCTGCCTCAGGTGGAGGATCAGCTCTCACAGGAGGCTGACCCCAAGACCCCAGAAGGAACTGTCCTAGAAGAGCTTGAGTCTGAACAGGTTGAGTTTCTTGGGACAGGGGGACCTTCCAGGGCAGACTTGAGGCAGCCACAGTTAGACTGTTCCTCTCTTGAACCCCTCAGATAGCAGGCTGCTGCTGAGGCTGCAGGGAATGCTACCGGTGCCCATAAGGTATATTGGGACAATGGACTCCTATACTCTGAGGCAAGAGACCCCAAGCCTGGTGCTACCAGGAGGCTGGTCATCCCCTTGTCTCTGAGAGGTTTCCTTCTCACCTTAGCCCATGAAATTCCCCTTGCAGGTCACTCAGGCCAGAACAAGACTTGGGACAGGCTTGCCTCACACTTTCACTGGCCTCATATGTCTGAGGACACTAAAGAGTTTTATCGCTCATGTGTCACCTGCCAAGCCAGTGGCAAATCAGGTGGCACCACAAAGGCCCCCCTCATGCCAATACCTTTGGTGGGGGTTCCCTTTGAAAGAGAGGGGATTGACATTGTTGGACCAATGGACCCCCCAACAGCATCTGGGCACAGATTTATACTGGTGGTAGTGGATCATGCCACCAGGTATCCAGAAGCTATTCCCCTTAGGACCACTACAGCTCCTGTGGTGGCTAGGGCCCTGGTTGGAGTTTTCTCCAGAGTGGGGTTCCCTAAGGAGGTTGTCTCTGACAGAGGTGCAAACTTCATGTCTGGATACTTGACTGCTATGTGGAAGGAGTGTGGTGTAAATTACAAATTCACCACACCCTATCACCCACAATGCAATGGGCTTGTTGAAAGATTCAACAAGACCCTCAAAGGGATGATAAAAGGGTTACCTGAGAAGCTTAGGCGAAGATGGTACATCCTTTTACCCTGCCTTCTGTTTGCTTACAGAGAGGTCCCACAGAAGGGGGTTGGTTACAGCCCTTTTGAGCTTTTGTTTGGACATCCTGTAAGAGGACCCCTATGTCTTGTGAAGGAAGGATGGGAGTTACCTCTCAAAAAGCCAAAACTTGACATAGTGGACTATGTACTTGGTCTCCGCTCCTGGATGGCAGAGTACATGGAGAAGGCATCTAAAAACCTGGAGGCCAGCCAAGAACTTCAAAGAGCTTGGCATGACCAAAAGGCTGTCCTAACTGTTTACCATGCAGGACAGAAGGTGTGGGTGTTGGAGCCAGTGGCCCCAACAGCTCTCCAAGACAAATGGTCTGGACCCCACATCATCATTGAGCAAAAGGGAGAAGTCACCTACTTGGTGGACATGGGAACTCCCAGGAGCCCTCACAGAGTACTTCATGTGAATAGGCTCAAAGCATTTGTTGACAGGGAGGACATGGGCTTGCTCATGGCCACAGATGAGGGACAGGATGAAGAGAGTGACCCTCTCCCAGACCTGCTCACTCAGAACCCTGATGATGGATCAGTAGATGGTGTAGTCTTTTCTGACAGCCTCTCTGAGCATCAACAACAGGATTGTAAGCAAGTCCTTCAATCCTTCAGACAAATGTTTTCTCTGACCCCCAGTCAGACAAACTGGTGCACACATGAGGTGGACACTGGAGACAGTCTGCCTATAAAGAGTAAAATCTACAGGCAACCTGACCACGTCAGGGACTGCATAAAAACTGAAGTACAAAAGATGTTGGAATTGGGAGTCATTGAACCCTCAGAGAGCCCTTGGGCTAGTCCTGTAGTTCTAGTGCCTAAACCTCACACCCAGGATGGTAAGAGAGAGATGAGGTTTTGCGTAGACTACAGGGGTCTCAATGCTGTCACTAAGACAGATGCCCATCCAATACCAAGGGCAGATGAACTCATAGACAAGTTGGCTTCTGCAACTTTCTTGAGTACATTTGACCTAACAGCTGGTTATTTGCAAATCAGGTTAGCTGAGGATGCCAAGGCCAAAACAGCATTTTCTACCCCAGGAGGTCATTACCAATTTGTGGTGATGCCCTTTGGTTTGAAAAATGCACCTGCCACTTTTCAAAGGTTGGTGAACCAAGTTCTCACTGGGTTGGATGAAAAAAAAAAAAAGGTCAGACTCATTTGCATGTAGCCAGGTTCTGAGCTGGGATGGTGCAGTGAGCTAAAAAACGGTGATGGATCAAGCCCTGATCTTTTGACTGGGTAGGAGTGTTCTGCTTAATCCATCCAATACCAAGAGCAGAAGAACTGATAGATAAGTTGGCTTCTGCAACTTTCTTAAGTACATTTGACCTGACAGCTCGTTATTGGCAAATCAGGTTAGCTGAGGATGCCAAGGCCAAGACAGCATTTTCTACCCCAGGAGGTCATTACCAATTTGTGGTGATGCCCTTTGGTTTGAAAAATGCACCTGCCACTTTTCAAAGGTTGGTGAACCAAGTTCTCACTGGGTTGGATGACTTTTGTGCAGCATATCTAGATGATATTGCTGTCTTTAGCTCCACCTGGAAGGATCACCTGATCCACCTAAGGAATGTTTTAGATGCCCTGCAAAAGGCAGGCCTCACTATCAAGGCTACTAAGTGCCAGATAGGGCAGAGTCAAGTTGTATACTTGGGCCACCTTGTAGGTGGAGGCCAAGTTCAACCTCTGGAGAGCAAGATACAGGCCATAAAGGACTGGGCTCCTCCAACCACCCAGACACAGGTCAGAGCTTTCTTGGGCCTGTCTGGTTATTACAGGAAATTTGTCAGAAATTATGGAACCATTGTGACTCCACTTAATGACCTGACAAGTAAGAAAATGCCAAAGAAAGTTCAGTGGACAGTTAGCTGTCAGAAGGCATTCGATGACCTAAAGCAGGCCATGTGCACTGCACCTATTCTCAAGAGTCCAGACTACTCCAAACCTTTCATTGTCCAAACAGATGCTTCTGAGTTGGGTGTGGGAGATGTTCTATCTCAGCTGAATATTGATGGTCATGACCAGCTCATTGCTTTTATAAGTAGAAGGCTGACCCCTAGAGAGAAATGTTGGTCAGCTATTGAGAGGGAGGCCTTTGCTGTGGTTTGGGCCCTGAAGAAGTTGAGGCCATACTTGTTTGGTACTCACTTCAAGATTCAGACTGACCATAAGCCCCTCTTATGGCTAAATCAAATGAAGGGTGAAAACCCCAAACTTCTTAGGTTGTCCATTTCCCTACAGGGGATGGACTTTACAGTGGAGCACCGCCAGGGACTGACCATGGTAATGCAGATGGTCTCTCCAGGTACTTCCACTTAGAGCAAGAAGACTCACCTGGTCAAGGTTAGTTTAATGTCCCTAAGTTTGGGGGGGGGGGGGGTTATGTAGGAGAGTGGGGTCTGCAATCCCATGGCCACCCCAGATTTTTGCTTTTTGCTTCACTGGTTTACTACTTTCCCTGGCTGTGGGCCTGCTAATCAGACCCTCAGCCTAGCTGTTCTCTCTCTAAATTGACAAGCATGTACCTTAGGTGCATTTACCAATTGATACTGGGCCACCTTATCAGTCCCTGTACAGTATACCTTAGGTATCCAGGGCATAGGTGTACCCAGGGCCTACCAGGGGCTGCAGCATGTATTATGCCACCCATGGCTGGCCACCAAAATCTGACACAACTGGCTGCACGACAGCTGGGGCAAGGTGGTGTGATCACCCTTTGCTTTAGATATAGTATTGCTATATCTAACATAAAATGGACACATATATTCCTATCAGTCACTCCTATGGCAGGCCTTATCAATCCTGAAGGCAGAGTGCTTGGAATTATGTGAGATGGTGCTCTGGCATGAGCTGAGCCCGTTTGCAGCTTACGGAACCAAGTCCTTGTAGCTGTTCCATGATAACGCTATACCATATACTCTTAAGTGCATTATGAACCTCGTGGTCAAATGCTAACTTTGGCATAGCATTATCAAAACATGTCGAGTAAGGTGTCATACGAATTGGAATACTAACCCCACGCCAATTCTGGCGACGGGGTTAGCATTCCACCCTTCTAGAGGGGCACGACATGTACGTAACTGTGAACCCCGGTTAAAGTTAACTCAAGCCTCAGCATCACAAAATGGATGCTGCCACCACAGACACAAGTCTGACCTCCTGCTGCTGGGATTCCTTCCAGCGAGGGAGGCCTGGACAAAGGGTTTCCTTTCAGGGGCGGTGCCAGCACCATCCCAGACAGGATTTTGTAATCCCAGGTAGGCAGTGCTGAGAGGAAGGTGACTGCAAGTGGCACCCCGCTGCTCACTGTGCATATGCCGGCTCAAACCAGTTCCAGGGGCACACCAGCCCCTGAGCTGGGGAGAAGCCGGACAAAGGAGAGGGGTGTAACCACCCCCCTCCTGGTCCCACCCATGGGCAGGACCTAGTCGAGTGCCAGCCCCTTTTTTTAGAATAAAGGTAGGAGCGGGCACCCTTCCCAAATTAGATCATCTTGAAACTTGAACTACTTTCCACAAAAGGAACTCTTGTCATTCTCTGAAGACTCTCCCTTGTGGCTAAGAAGTAGCCACCCTGCACCTGCAGGCACCATCTAAGCGCTTGCGGTTTTCTGCACGTCCATCCTCCGGATCAAGACTTCCCAGCTCGACGAGACCCGGATTCCCTGCCATCTCTGACCTCTACCTACATCATCAGCCCAGCTGAGATTCGTGGGTGCAACGAGACCCGTGGGACCGGCTATCTTCAAGACCTGCACGACGCTTAACCAGCACGACCGCCGAGGGATCCTCGAGTGATTGCACTGGGGTTTGAGAAACCCCAACCCAAAGCAGCTCCAGCACCGAAGTCCAGCCCCCCAGCATCCACGAGATCTGCGTGGGGCCCTTCTGCTCCTTTGCTGCTTGCCACGTTGTCCGGTCACTTGCCCGTTGGCTAGTGGCCCTCCTGACCATGTACCACGACGTTTTCACCGCTGGTCTAGGTCCTCTAGACTGGCCCTTGCTCCTTGTCCAACAAGAAGTGCCCAGGACCCTCCTGGTCCACTCCAGACGCCATTTTTACTCCACCGCGTGGGCTTGCCTTTGCCAAGGTTTGTTGCTCCAATCTTGGATCCAGCATCGCCGACAGCAGACACCATCGTGGGACAGCTCGCACCTCCAGCCTGGACGCCGACAACGCCTCCTGGCCCGTGTGACTGCAGAGTCCAGCGTCACCCACTCACCTGATCGCGGTGACTTCATCCGGTGCCATCCTGGTGCCCACACAATCACTGGCTAGTGATTGAGAACTAAGTCCCCTCTGCTTTCAGGTCGTCTCCTTCACTGATCCAGCCTTGGATCACACCGAACATCTTCACTGGTCGCCTGCCAGCAACATCTTTTTTCAGGCTCCATAGACTACAACGAGGATTCCCGACGTCATTTGAACCCTATGCAGCCGCAGCCCCTGGGCTAGGTAACTCGAGCATTTTTGTGCTCCAGCACAGGTTCACTATCCTAGTGTCCAGATCCTTTTTCGTTTTTAGTCTACCTAGTCGGATTCGTCCGGAAACAGTAACTTTAAGAATACTAGCCTCCATAGACTTTGTCCCGCATCCCGCGTAAGAGTTCCCACTCTGCACCCGGGCTCCCTAGGCCTCCTGCTCCTAACCTGAGGGTTCAGTAAGGTAGTCCTAGCGGTCCTGAAGCCTCTGGATCGTGTTACTTACCTGCTAGTATTTCGCATTCCACTTTTAGAGTATATGGTTTCTCGTGCCCCTCGGGCATTTGTGTAAATTGTGTAAATTGCAGTATTTTCGTAAGAGTTTTGTATTGTGCTTAGCTCCCTGACTCATAAAGAGTTCAGGTTAGACTTGTTATTAATAAATATCCTTTATTTTTATTACAACTTGTGTGGTGTCCTTTCACTTGGTGTTCAAGGGGTATATGTGATGGTAAAACAGCTGGCTTAACACGCCCTCTAGAGTTTAGCCTAAAGACGGCTCTTGTCCACGCTACTAGGATAGCTGGTCTAATAAGGTTGACTTACAACCAATCATCAATAAGGGTCGTTTGGAATGATACAGAGTGATCACTAGAATAGTGAGCACTATATATCAGGCCAACTTCTCACACTCATGTTTACTCGCTCTCTGCAATTAAATCCTGGGGACTGTCCAGGAACCCAGCCGAAATACAAACCTTGTAAACCACGTACTGGGCCTGGACTAAATTACAAGGAAATCTAAATGGCAATTTTTTGTATTCTCTGCATATTCTTTTACCAGATAACCCCTGGCTATCCCCAACAATGGAAATGCTTACTACGTAAACCTTGACTCAGTAAGGGCTGCAGACTATAGGTGATTTTTTTAGAGACACACAGGTGCACACCGTGGACGACTTAACAAATCGCGATGCATCATTCATGGACAAATTAATTCTGCCCAGAGTACATAGCGCCCTCTATAAGGGTCTCCCATTGACATCGTAGCAACCAGCAAACGCCCACCCCCCCGCTCCCATTAATCATCACAGCAGAAGATGTGGGCCATCTTGTTTCACAACTTTACCATTTATCCCTAATATTCCGGCCAGTGGCTGGGACGAAAGAGCGAGTGGCTTGGGAAAGAGGTCTAGGATATTCCCTGCAAAACCAGACATGGCTGTGAACAGACACGCTATGTTTCAAATAATCATCGACATATATCTGAAAGAAACAGGTTAGTATTAGATTCCTTACCTTAGAATATCCCCAGGCGTCAGTCTGGATCCGGAAACTTTTGCGTAGCAGTACCCCTGCGCGTCGGTAGGCGTCGTCTGCAGGCGTCCCCTGCGGCTCCGCGTCGTCGGCGTCGTGCGCCGTGATGACATCGCTGGAGTATATAGACGCCGCCTCCGCGCGCTGACGTCAGTTCTTCTTTTTTCCGCGCCAGTTAGCGCAGATCCGAAGAGCAGTACTCCGGTCTTTTGACCTAAGTTTTTGTTAACTATAACTCTTTCAGGTGCCGGTAGGATGCCTGGTTTTAAAAGTTGCGACGGGTGCGACCGCATGATGTCGGTCACCGACCACCATCGACTCTGCCTCCGGTGTCTGGGCGCGGACCACGACGTGGAGTCCTGCGTCGACTGCCGGGCCTTGACGGGCAAGGCTAGACGGGAGCGGTCCCGCAAGCTGCTCGAGCTCCGGGTGTCGGCCCCACGTCGAGAGCGGTCCCGGTCCGGACGGAGGTCGAGGGAGCGGTCGAGGGAGCGGTCGCGGAGCCGCCACGAGCGCTCCGGAAGTCGTCACCATTCCTCCGGTTCCTCAGGTAAGCGACACAAGAAGTCGGGGCGTCACCATCATACCCCCGACTCCCCCCGACGCCCGCGCGATGCGGCCGGGGGTTTGGGTGGCCCCACCCCCGCGGCCCCGCGTGGGTCGCCGACGCCGCCTGCTCCATACCCGCCGGTCCCTGGGCAAGGCGCGTCGCGTGAAGAGGTAGAAGAGTTCCTCATGGCCATGAGGGCGCTTTCTCCTCCGGCGGGGCCTACGGCGCCTGCGGGCCCGTCGGTCCCGTCTGGGGGCCCGAGCGGTTCGGGTGCACCTGCCCCGACGCCGCCGGCGGTTCCGGCCCCGGCGCCGCTGGGCCCTTCAGGGTCGTCGCCGGCTGGTCAACCGGCCTCTCCGGCGCCGATTCCTTCGGGGCAACCCGTGGTGCCGCCTCCGCGCGGTGCCGTGCCTCCGACGCCGGTTCCGGCCGGCGTCGGTGCGCCGGCGCCGCACGGCGCCACCCCCATTCCCTCTCCGACTCCGGACGCGGAGTCGGACCGGCATCGTCCGACGCCGAGTCCGGCGCCGTTGGGGCCCGTTGACTCCGAGGAGCCGGTCTATATCGTTGACTCAAACTATGGCAATGAGGACGATTATGGAGAGGGTTGGGAGGGGTCTGAGGACCCTCTGTCACGAGCATGCCAGTACGACGTGGACTGGGTAGGTGACTTGGGTGAGGCCAGTGGTCTGGACGAATCGCCTAACCCTGGGTTTGTCTCGCCCCCCACTGTGGCGTCGGAGGCTGGGGCTGCCTATTCGGTGGTACTGATGAGGGCTGCCAAGGCTTTGCGCCTTGAGCTCCCCGTCGCTAAGGTGAAGCCTAACATCCTCACCGAGGTATTCAAACCGCAGTCATGTCCACAGGAGCCCCTGCTGCCATTTAATGACGCCTTGACGGATGTCCTTTTGGGCACGTGGTCCAGGCCCGCTTCCGGTTCACCTGTTGATCGGAACGTTGCCAGGCGCCACCGTCCGTGTGCGGACGACCCTGCCTTCCTGTCTACCCATCCCTCCCCTGAGAGTCTGGTGATCCAGGCCTCCACTTCCCAGTACGCATTCCCGACGGCCCCGCCCGATCGGGAATCTAAGCGGTATGATCAGTACGGCAAGAAGGTCTTCTCGTCCCTGAGTGCGGGACTGCGGTCTTGCAACACCGCGTGCCTCTTGGGCCGCTATACCCACTCTCTGTGGGATACGGTCGCAGAGTGCCTGCCGCAATGCCCGCAGGAGGTACGGGACAAGCTCGGCCAGGCTTTGGTTGAAGGCCGAGACGCGGCGAGGTACTCCATACGGTGTGGTCTTGACACGCCCGACTCGCTGGGCAGAGCAATGTCCACGACGGTGGCGATTCGTCGCCATGCTTGGCTGAGGTCCGCCAACTTCTCGCCGGACGTCCAGAATGCCCTGATGGACATGCCATTCGATGGCAGTTGCCTGTTCGGCGACAAAGCGGACAACGCGCTTGAGCGCTTCAAGGATTCCAGGGTCACGGCCAAGTCCTTGGGTCTCTCGACCCAGCGCCAGCAAACGGGTTCGTTTCGCTCCTTTCGTGGCCACGGAAGGGGCGGTCCCACACGTGCTGCCAGCCACGCACCGCAGAACGCTCCTCAGCGCGGTGGCGGCTGTGGATTCCGCCGTGGTGGCGGTCGGGGACAGCGGCGAGGTCAGTCCACACCTCCCCCCGCAGCAGCCTCCAAATCCTCCTAGTCCGAGCTTTCAGGCCCATGTGACGCCAGTGGGTGGCAGGGTTCGCCATCACCACTCCCGCTGGTGCACTATCACATCGGACAGGTGGGTGCTGCAGCTCGTCCGAAGGGGCTACTCCCTCCCCTTCGAGACCACTCCTCCAGCCATGCCACCGCAGAACCACCGTGTGTCGGGGGACCACTTGACACTTCTGCAGGAGGAAGTTACGGCCCTCTTGGCCAAGGGGGCTATCGAGTGCGTTCCTGGGCCAGAAGTAGGGTGTGGTTGCTACTCCCACTACTTTCTGGTGCCCAAGAAGGACAAAGGGGGCCTACGTCCTATCTTGGACCTACGGAACGTCAACGGCTTCCTCCGGAAGGAGAAGTTCAAGATGTTGACTTTGGCTCAGGTCTTGGCTGCTCTAGACCCGCAAGACTGGATGGTAGCGTTGGACTTGCAGGATGCGTATTCTCACATCCCCGTCCTGCCGGCCCACCGGCGTTACCTGCGGTTCACGGTAGGCCACGAGCACTTTCAGTTTATCGTGCTCCCATTCGGCCTTACCAGCGCCCCACGGGTGTTCACGAAGGTGATGGTGGTGGTCGCAGCTCATCTGCGCCGGTTAGGGGTTTCAGTCTTCCCCTACCTCGACGACTGGTTGTTGAAGGCGGGCTCGCCCCACGCAGTCGTCCACCACCTCCAGATGACGGCAGACCTCCTGCACGAGCTGGGGTTTTCCATCAATGTGCCGAAATCACACCTGTGTCCCTCTCAAAAGCTCCTCTTCATCGGAGCGGTTCTCGACTCGGCGCAGTTTCGGGTTTATCCTCCGGAACGGCGGGTCCGGGATATCCAGGCCTTGATTCCCATCTTTCAGCCGTTATCCCGGGTTTCGGTCAGGTTGACGCTGCGGCTTCTGGGGCTGATGGCCTCCTGCATCCTTCTGGTGCATCACGCCAGATGGCGGATGCGGGCTCTGCAGTGGGACCTGAAGTTTCAGTGGGCCCAGCATCAGGGCAACCTTTCCGACCATGTCCTGATCTCGGAGGGCACTGCGAGACAGTTGCAGTGGTGGCTTACGGACCGCGATTGGGTCAGAGGCAGATCCCTCTCCCTTCCCCAACCGGAGCACGTGGTTGTGACGGACGCGTCCCTCCAGGGCTGGGGTGGCCACTTGGGAGAGGCGGAGATCAGAGGCATCTGGTCTCCGGCAGAGTCCCGGCTCCATATCAACATGTTGGAGCTGCGGGCGATTCGCCTAGCACTGAAGGCATTCCTCCCCTTTGTCAACGGGAGTGTAGTGCAGGTGTTCACGGACAACACCACCGCCATGTGGTACTGCAACAAACAGGGCGGTGTGGGGTCGTGGACCCTTTGCCAGGAGGCCCTGCGTCTCTGGCAATGGCTGGAACGTCAGGGCGTGACTCTGACGGTTCAACACCTGGCAGGTTCTCTGAACGCCAGGGCGGACGAACTCAGCCGTCGGTGCTCGGTGGATCACGAATGGCGTCTGAACTCGGACGTGGCGAGAGGCCTCTTTCTGCAATGGGTAGAGCCTTGGTTAGATCTATTCGCCACAGAAGAGAACGCGCAATGTCATCAGTTCTGCGCGTTGGAGTTTCCAAGACGGCACTCGCTCGGCGACGCCTTTCGGCGCGAGTGGAGTTGCGGTCTGTTGTACGCCTTTCCGCCTATACCACTTCTGCCCAGAGTGCTGAAGAAGATCAGGCGCGACCGGGCCCAAGTTATCCTTGTGGCTCCGGACTGGGCTCGAAGGTACTGGTATCCCGAGCTACTCAGCATGTCAGTCGGTCCCTCGATCCGCCTGCCCCTTCAGGAGGACCTTCTGTCGCAGCAGCAGGGGACGGTCCTCCACCCGAACCTGTCCAGTCTCCACCTCCATGCTTGGAGATTGAGCGGCGACAGTTGAGGCCATTTGACTTGCCTCCTGAAGTCTGTGATGTGATTCTGGCAGCCAGGCGTCCCTCCACAAAGTCGGTATACGCCTGCCGGTGGAACAGATTTGTGGCATGGTGCAAAGCAAAGGCTGTGGATCCCCTTTCTGCCCCTCTTTCCGAGGTTCTCCTCTTCCTTCTTTCCCTTGCCCAGCAGGGCTCTGCTCTGGGCACTATCAAGGGCTATCTTTCTGCCCTTTCCGCCTTCTTAGGGCTACCTGATCAGCCATCTTTATTCAAGTCCCCTATTGTACTGAGATTCTTGAAAGGCATCACCCACATGTATCCACCTGCTCCGTTCGTGATGCCTCAGTGGGACTTGAACCTGGTTCTGACATTCTTGATGTGTGCTCCCTTTGAGCCGCTTCATTCCTGTCCTCTCCGTCTTCTCACTTTAAAGACAGCCTTCCTGGTTGCCATCACCTCTGCCAGGAGAGTGAGTGAGCTCCAGGCTCTTTCTGTTAAACCTCCTTTCTTGTCCGTTCATCCTGACAAGGTGGTTCTTAGGACTAGACCTTCTTTCCTGCCCAAAGTGGTTTCTGCTTTTCACATTGGGCAGTCCATCACCTTACCCTCCTTCTTCCCGCCTCCGCATCCTTCAAAAGATGAAGAGCGGCTCCATCGTCTGGACCCAAAACGTGCGCTTTCATTTTATATGGATCGCACACGCCAGTTCCGGGTGGATGACCAACTGTTTGTTGGCTACGTGGGTGAGAAGAAGGGAAGGGCGGTACAGAAACGAACCATCTCTCGGTGGGTCGTCCTGTGCATCAAAGCATGCTACTCTTTGGCTCGGAAGGAGCCTCCTGTTGGGCTGAGGGCCCATTCCACTCGGGCCATGGCGGCTACTACTGCCCTGGGCCGGCGAGTCCCTTTGCAGGACATTTGCCAGGCGGCTACGTGGGCCTCGCTGCACACCTTTGCGAGGCATTACTGCCTGGACAGTCAAGTCCGGAGGGACGGCTTCTTTGGCCGTTCGGTCCTCCAGGATTTTCTGGTGTAGGATTGTATTGGTTCGCAGACCCACCACCGGGGTTGGTATTGCTGGGGTATCTATTCTAAGGTAAGGAATCTAATACTAACCTGTTTCTTTCAGATGAACAAGTTACTTACCTTCGGTAACGATATATCTGTAAGAAACAGTAGTTAGTATTAGATTCCTTACCGCCCCGCCCATCCTCCCCGTTCTGCGAACTGATACCTAGGGTTAAGGACATCCCTTTCAGGGCCCTAGTTTCACATGGCACCAGTGTTGGTTCTCACATGGCTCTGCGTGTTCTGGCGCGGAAAAGCTGTGTGCAAAGAACTGACGTCAGCGCGCGGAGGCGGCGTCTATATACTCCAGCGACGTCATCACGGCGCACGACGCCGACGACGCGGAGCCGCAGGGGACGCCTGCAGACGACGCCTACCGACGCGCAGGGGTACTGCTACGCAAAAGTTTCCGGATCCAGACTGACGCCTGGGGATATTCTAAGGTAAGGAATCTAATACTAACTACTGTTTCTTACAGATATATCGTTACCGAAGGTAAGTAACTTGTTCTTCGCTGCACTACAAATATTTACATAGAGCATACATAACACCGTACCTACTAGCCAAAATAAATCCAACAGAATCAAACACCTATTCTAGATGTGCCAGGGATCAGGCAGTCTTCTCACACTTGACCTGGAACTGTGGACCCACATTGGCGTACTGGGGGGGGTTCTGCCACTTATCTCTGATGATTTATCACACGCTAAAACCGACACCGGTGATTGCCTTGCTGGGCTATGTCAAGCCTGTACAGGTGGGAATGAGCAGATTCGGTACCAGGGGTCTGCTTATTGCTAAAAGACAGGTTTTGTTACATTGGGGAGCAACTCAAGTCCCAACGTTAAAGGCCTGAGCTCGTGATGTAATCTACTGCGATACCACTAGTGACATATATGCCACATTACAACCACTTACCTTACGTCCAAAGAACATATGGCAACCACTGAGAGAATACTTGATGACACATCCTGAGGGGTTTGAGTGAAATATAAGCATAAATCTGAAATAAACAGGTTAGTATTAGATTCCTTACCTTAAAATAACCCCAGGCGTCAGACTGGATCTGGAAACCTTTGCATAGCAGTACCCTTGCGGTTCGGTAGGCGTCGTCTGCGGCTCCGCATCCCTTGTCGGCGTCGTTGGCGCTGGGATAATGTCGCCGGAGTACTTAGACGTCGCCCTCGCGCGCTGACGTCAGTTCCTATTTTTTCTGCGCCAGCAAGCGCCAATCCGGGAACAGTGGTACCGTTAGTCACTTTTTGACTAAACTTTTTGATCTCTTTGATCATTTTTCGAAGTCGAACGACTCCGACGATGCCGGTAGGGATGCCCAGGTTCAAGCCCTGCGTCGACTGCAACCGACTGATGTCGGTAACCGACCCACATCGCCGATGTCTTTATTGCCTGGGTCCCGACCACGATGACAAGTCGTGCCCCGACTGCCGGGCCTTGACATCGAAGGCTAGGCGGGAGTGGTCCTGCAAGCGCCTCGAGCTCTGGCAGTCGGCCCGCGCCGTTCGAGGTCCCGGTCCGGAAGGATGTCGAGGGACCGGTCGCGGGGCCGGAGTCATCACGGCTTGGAGGATCGACACCACTCCTCGAGCTCCAAGTACTCCGGTAAGAGGCACAAGAAGTCGAAGAGGCGACATCGCTCTTCCGACTCCCCCCGACGCTCGCCGGGGAATCGGGTGACACAGCCCATGCGGCTCCGCTGGAGCCGCAGGCATCGCGGTCTGCTCCATACCCGCCGGTCCCTCGGCAGAACGCGACGCCGGGGGAGATTGAAGCCTTCCTCATGGCCATGAGGTCGCTCACTCCTCCGTCGGGTTCCGTGGCGCCTTCGGGCCAAGCGGCCCTGACTGGGAGCCCAAGCAGGCCGGGGGCTTTGGCCCCGGCACTGTCGGGTGCTTCGGCCCAGGCACCGTCGGCGACTTCGGTCCCGACGCCGCAGGCCCACGCTGGATCCGGCTCCAGATCCGGGTCGTCGCCGGTTGACCTTACGACCTCACCGGTGCCGGCTCCTAGGGTGTTGTCCCTGGCGCCGACCACGGTCGACGCCGTCTCCAGTCCCCCCCTCGGTCCGGATCCGACATCTGAACGGCGTCGCTGGACGCCGCTTTCGACGCCAATGGGAGATTTTTTCTTCTATGATCCGGCCCCATCTTTTGACCCTGAGTACCAGGAGATGGGTGGTGAGGAGGATTGGGAGGGGTCTGAGGACCCTCTGGCACAGGAGTGCCAGTCTTATCAGGACTGGGCAGGTGAGCTTGGGATAGCCAGTGGTCTGGACACTTCGCCAGACACTGGTTTTGTCTCCCCTTCTACCGTGGCTACGGAGGAGGGGGCAGCATATAGTGTGGTGTTGACGCGGGCGGCCAAGGTCTTATCCCTTGTACTCCTCGTCGCGGCCGTGAGGACCAACCTCCTCACTGAGATCCTTAAACCGCAAGCAAGCTCGGCGGAGCCTCTGTTGCCGTTTAATGAGGCCTTGTTCGATGTTCTTCTGGGCACCTGGTCCAGGCCCGCTAAAGGTCCCCCTGTAGATAGGAACATGGCCAGACGCCCCCCCCCGGCTCCGGGCGACCCTTGCTTCCTGTCCACCCACCCCACCCCTGAGAGTCTGGTCATCCAGGCCTCTAACTCCCAGACCGCATTCCCGACGGCTCCCCCCGATCGGGAATCCAAGAGGTAAGAGCAATATGAGTTTGGGGTTGCGGTCAGTTAACACCGCGTGCCTCTTGGGCCGTTATACCCACTCATTGTGGGACACGGTAGCAGCCGTGCTGCCACAATGTCCAGAGAAGGCCCGGACTAAACTCGCCCAAGCTCTTGCGAAGGGTCGAGATGCGGCACGGTACTCCATCAGATGTGGACTGGATACAACGGACTCGCTGGGTAGCGCGATGGCAACGATGGTGGCGATTCGTCGCCACGTCTGGCTAAGGTCCGCCAATTTTTCGGCTGATGTCCAAAACACCCTTATGAACATGCTGTTTGATGGCCGTCGCCTCTTTGGCGACAAGGCAGACAGTGCGCTTGAGTGCTTTAAGGGCTCCAGGGCTACTGCCAAATCCTTGGGCCTGTCGGGGGGTGCCCCCACACGGCCTGCCAGCCACGTGCCGCAGATTAACATCCAGCATGGAGCCCGCCGTGGCGCTGCCTGGGGACAACGGCGAGGCCAGTCCACATCCACCCCCGCAGCATCTGCCTCAAAGCCCTCCTAGTCCGAGCTTTCAGGCCCACGAGACGCCAGTGGGGGGCAGGGTTCGCCATCACCTCCTCCACTGGCGCGATATCACATCGGACAGGTGGGTGCTGCAAATCGTCCGAAGGGGCTACTCCCTCCCCTTCAAGGCGACCCCTCCAGCAATGGCACCGAAGTACCACCGCGTGTCAGGAGATCACTTGAACCTTCTGCAAGAGGAAGTTTCCGCCCTCTTGGCCAAGGGGGCCATCGAGCGCGTTCCTGGGCCAGAAGTAGGGTGTGGTTGTTACTCCCACTACTTTCTGGTTCCCAAGAAGGGCAAAGGGGGCCTACGCCCTATCTTGGACCTCAGGAATGTCAACGGCTTCCTCCAGAAGGAGAGGTTCAAGATGCTGACACTGGCTCAGGTCTTAGCTGCCCTGGACACAGGAGACTGGATGGTAGCGTTGGACTTGCAGGAAGCGTACTTCCACATCCCCATCCTGCCGGGCCACTGGCGTTACCTGCGGTTCACGGTAGGCCACAAGCACTTTCAGTTTACCGTGCTCCCCTTCAGCCTACCAGTGCCCCACCGGTGCTCACGAAAGTGATGGTGGTGGTCGCAGCTCATCTGCGCAGGTTAGGGGTTTCAGTCTTCCCCTACCTCGATGACTGGTTGTTGAAGGCGTGCTCGCCCCAGACAGTCGTCAGACACCTCCAGGCTACGGCCGACCTCCTGCACCTGCTGGGGTTCTCCATCAATGAGCCGAAGTCACACCTGTGCCCCTCTCAGAAGCTCTTCTTCATCTTAGCGGTTCTAGACTCGGCGCAGTTTCGGGTTTATCCTCCCGAACAGCGGGTTCGGGATATTCAGGCTCTGATTCCGATCTTTCAACCTTTATCCCGAGTCTCGGTCAGGGTAAAACTCCTGCATCCTTCTGGTGCATCACGCCAGGTGGCGGATGCGGGCTCTGCAGTGGGACCAGAAGTTTCAGTGGGCTCAGCATCAGGGCAACTTGTCCGACCATGTCTTAATCTCGGAGGGCCCTGCAAGACAGTTGCAGTGGTGGCTCACGGACCGCGATTGGGTCAGCGGCAGATCCTTCTCCCTACCCCAACCGGAGCACGTAGTTGTGACGGACGCGTCCCTCCAGGGCTGGGGAGGCCACATGGGATAGGCGGAGATAAGAGGCCTCTGGTCTCCGGCGGAGTCCCTGCTCCATATCACCCTTCGGGAGCTGCGGGCGATCCGACTTGCACTGAAGGCATTCCTCCCCTCTGTCCGGGGGAGTGTAGTGCAGGTGTTCACGGACAACACCACCGCCATTTGGTACTGCAACAAACAGAACGGGGTGGGGTCGTGAACCCTTTGCCAGGAGGCTCTGCTCCTCTGGCAGTGGCTGGAACATCAGGGCGTGACCCTCGTGGTTCAACACCTGGCAGGTTCTCTGAACTCCAGGGCGGATGAACTCAGCCGTCGGTGCATGAAGGATCACGAATAACGTCTTAACTCGGACGTGGCGCAAGGCCTCTTTCGGCATTGGGGAGAGCCTTGGTTAGATCTATTCGCCACAGAAGAGAATGCACAATTGTGAGAAGTTGGCCTGGTATATGATGTGAGAAGTTGGCCTGATATATGATGCTCACTAGTTCTAGTGATCACCTTGTATCAGTCCAAACAACCCTTATGGTGATTGGTTGTAAGTCAACCTTATAGACCAGCTATCCTAATGGTAGCATGGACAAAGCAGTCTTAGGCTAAACTCTTTTGGCATGTGAAGCCAGCTGTTTTACCACAATATAACCCCTTGAATACCAAGTGAAAGGACACCACACAGGTTGTTATGAAAATAAACAGTATATTTATTAATAACAACACCTCTGAACTCTTTATGAGGTCAGAGGGCTAAGCACATGACAATCTCTTACGAAAAATACTACAAGTCGCACAAATTACAATGGTGCCCTAGGGGCACGACAAACCATATACTAAGTAAGTGGAATGTGAGAGTCGATAAAGGAAATGGAGCTATCCAGAGGCTGTAGGATCGATGGGACCACGCTATACTAACTTCAGGTAAGTACTAGGAGGCCCACGGAATGCGTGTGCAAAGTGTGAACTCACACGCGAGATGCGTAACAACGTCTATGGACAGTACAGTTCAAGAAAAAGGTGAGTACGGACACTCCTGACTAGATAGGACGACAACGACTGTGGAACTGAACACTAGGACAGTTAAACTACCCTTGAGCACCGAAATGCTCTTGTTACCTCACCCACGGGCCGCGGGTGCTTCGGGTTCAAAGTGCGTCGGGTTCTCGCGTTGAAGTCAATGGAGCCTGAAAGAAAAGTTGCTGCAGGCGACCAGGAGGAAGATGTCCGGTGCAATCCAAGGGTGGATTGTTGAAGAAGGAGACCTGAAAGCAGAGGGGACAATGTTCACAGTCACTAGCCAGTGACTGGAGTGGAACCAGGAAGGAACCAGATGTCGACGTCGCGATCAGGTGAAGAGTGGACGCTTGACTCTGCAGCCACGTGGACCAGGAGGTGTCTTCGACGACCAGGATGGAGGCACAAGCTGTCCCACGCAGGCTCTCGCTGTCGGCGGTGTTGGATCCGGGATTGGAGGCAACAGGCCTTGGCAAAGGTAACCCACGCGGTGAGTGAAGAAAGCATCTGGTGAGGACTAGGAGAGTCCGGGTGCCCCTCTTTTGGAAGGGAGCAAGGGCCAATCTGGAGCAACCAGATCAGCAGTGAAAATTCAAAGGTTCATCGTCTAGGAGGCCACTAGCCAGCCGGCAAGGGCCAGACAACGCGTCGAGCAGGAACCAAGCAGAAGGGCCCCACGCAGATCTCGTGGGTGCTGGAGGACTGAACTTCGGTGCAGGGGCGTGCTGGAAGCGAAGTGCAGTGTCTTCCAAGATGGCCGGTCCCACGTGTCTCGTCGCACCCACGGGTCTCAGCTTTGCTGTGGATGTGAGTTGAGGTCGGAGAGGTCTGGGAATCCGGGTCTCGTCGGGCTCTGAAGTCTGGATCCTCGAGGGAAGACGACAAAAGGAAGCCGCTGGACGCTTGATGGAGCCTGCTTGTGCAGGGTGGACACTCCTTGCCCACAAGGGAGATTCTTCAGTCTTCTGTGGAGCAGAACGTCGAAGGCCAGAGTTTCTTCTTGTTGAATAGTTCAGGATAATCTAATTTGGAATGGGACCAGCTCCTACCTTTATTCTCCTAAAGGGGGCTGCACTACTGACTAGGTACCTCCCCTGGGTGGGACCAGGAAGGGGGGTGGCTACACCCCCTATCCTTTGTCCGGTTTCCCGCCAGAGCTGGGGCTGGGATGCAACTGGTTGGAACCGGTGTATGCACAGGGCACCTTGTGTGCGCCAGGCATGTCTCATTCCTTTCAGGCCTCCCTACCTCAATACACAAAATCCTGTCTGGGGTGGTGCTAGCACCTCCCAAGGCAGGAAACCCTTTGTCCAAGCCATCCTCGCTGGAAGGACTCCCAGCAGCAGGAGGTCAGACTTGTGTCTGTGGTGGCAGCATCCATTTTGTGATGCTGAGGCTCGAGTTAACTTTAACCGGGGTTCACAGTTACATACATGTCGTGTCCCTCTAGAAGGGTGGAATGATACCGCCGTCGCCAGAATTGGCGAGGGGGTAGTATTCCAAATCGTATGACACCTTACTCGACATGTTTTGATAATGTTATACCAGAGTTGGCATTTAACCGTGAGGTTGATAATGCACTTAAGAGTATATGGTATAGCGTTATCATGGAACAGCTATTATGACTTGGTTCCGCAAGCTGCAAACGGGCTCAGCTCATGCCAGAGCACCATCTCACATAATTCCAAGCACTCTGCCTTCAGGATTGATAAGGCCTTCCATAGGAGTGACTGATAGGAATATATGTGTCCATTTTAGGGCTAGATATAGGTAACTCTATCTAAAGCAAAGGGTGATTACACCACATTGCCCCAGCTGTCGTGCAGCCAGTTGTGTCTGTTTAGATGGCCAGCCAGGGGTGGCATAATACATGCTTCAGCCCCTGGTAGACCCTGGGTACACCTATGCCCTGGATACCTAAGGTATACTGTACAGGGACTAATAAGGTGGCCCAGTACCAATTGGTAAATGCACCTAAGGTACATGGTTGTCAATTTAGAGAGAGAACAGCTAGGCTGTGGGTCTGATTAGCAGGCCCACAGCCAGGGAAAGTCGTAAACCAGTGAAGCAAAAAGCAAAAATCTGGGGTGACCATAAGATGGCAGACCCCACTCTCCTACATAACCCCCCCCCCCCCCCAACTTAGGGACATTAAACTAACCTTGACCAGGTAAGTCTTCCTGTTCTAAGTGGAAATACCTGGAGAGACCATCTGCATTGCCATGGTCAGTCCCTGGTCTGTGCTCCACTGTAAAGTCCATCCCCTGTAGGGAAATGGACCACCTAAGAAGTTTGGGGTTTTCACCCTTCATCTGATTTAGCCATAAGAGGGGCTTATGGTCGGTCTGAATCTTGAAGTGAGTTCCAAACAAGTAGGGCCTCAACTTTTTCAGGGCCCAAACCACAGCAAAGGCCTCCCTCTCTATAGCTGACCAACGTTTCTCTCTAGGGGTCAGCCTTCTGCTTATAAAAGCAATAGGCTGGTCATGACCATCAATATTCAGTTGAGAAAGAACAGCTCCCACACCCAACTCAGATGCATCTGTTTGGACAATGAAGGTTTTGGAGTAGTCAGGACTCTTGGGAATAGGTGCAGTATACATGGCCTGCTTTAGGTCATCAAATGCCTTCTGACAGCTAACTGTTCACTGAACTTTCTTTGGCATTTTCTTGCTTGTCAAGTCATTAAGTGGTGTCACAATGGACCCATAATTTTTGACAAACTTCCTATAGTAACCAGACAGGCCCAGGAAAGCTATGACCTGTGTCTGGGTGGTTGGAGGAGCCCAGTCCTTTATGGCCTGTATCTTGCTCTCCAAAGGTTGAACCTGGCCTCCACCCACAAGGTGGCCCAGGTACACAACCTGACTCTGCCCTATCTGGCACTTAGTAGCCTTGATAGTGAGGCCTGCCTTTTGCAGGGCCTCCAAAACTTTCCTCAGGTGGATCAGGTGATCCTCCCAGGTGGAGCTAAAGACAGCAATATCATCTAGATATGCTGCACAGAAGTCATCCAACCCAGTGAGAACTTGGTTCACCAACCTTTGAAAAGTGGCAGGTGCATTTTTCAAACCAAAGGGCATCACCACAAATTGGTAATGACCTCCTGGGGTAGAAAATGCTGTTTTGGCCTTGGCATCCTCAGCTAACCTGATCTGCCAATAACCAGCTGTTAGGTCAAATGTGTAGGAGAGTAGGGTCTGCAATCCTATGATCACCCAGATTTTTGCTTTTTGCTTCACTGGTTTACGACTTTCCCTGGCTGTGGGCCTGCTAATCAGACCCACAGCCTAGCTGTTCTCTCTACTCCAAATTGTACCCAGGTACTGAATTGGCACTGGGCCCTCTCAAGTCCCTGTACCCAGGGCTGAGGTACACCCAGAAGTCTCCCAGGGGCTGCAGCATGTATTATGCCACCCCTGGGCTGACTAACTACATCAGACACAACTGGCTGCTTGACAGCTGGGGCAGAGTGGTGTACTCACCCTCTGCTGTAGATATAGTATTCCTATATCTAAACCTATATGGACACACAGATCTCCTATCAGTCACTCCTATGGCAGGCCTTGACAATCCTGAAGGCAGAGTACTGGAAATCGTGTGAGATGGTGCTCTGGCATGAGCTGAGCCTGTCTGCGGCTTTCGGGATCCATCCCTTAGCCGTTTCCATGATATCGCTTACTATATACTCTTAAGTGCATTATAATCCTCGTGGTTATATGCCAACTCTGGTATCGCTTTATCAAAACATGTCGAGTAAGGTGTCATACGAATTGGAATACTAACCCCTCGCCAATTCTGGCGACGGGGTTAGCATTCCACCCTTCTGGAGGGACACGACATGTATGTAACCTGTAACCCCGGTTAAAGTCAGACAGAGCCTTAGCTCCACAAAATGGATGCTGCCACCGAGACACAAGTCTGCCCTCCTGCTGCTGGGAGTCCTCCCAGCCCAGGAGGCAGGGACAAAGGGTTTCCTGCCAGGGGCGGTGCCAGCACCGTCCCAGACAGGATTTTGTGTATCCTAGGTAGGCAGGGCTTTAGAGGAAGGTGACTGCAAGTGGCACCCCGGTGCTCACTGTGCATAGGCCGGCTTGAACCAGTTCCAGGGGTACTCCAGCCCCTGATCTGGGGAAAGCCCGCCAAAGGAGAGGGGTGTAACCACCCCCCTCCTAGTCCCACCCATAGGGCAGGACTTAGTCGCGTGCCAGCCCCTTTTTGCAGGATAAAGGTAGGAACTGGCCCCCTTCCAAATGAGATCATCTTTGAATCCTGAAACTACTTTCCACGAAAGGAACTCAAGACTTCTTCCCAAGATTCTCCCTTGTGACTAAGGAGTAGTCACCCTGCAGCAGCAGGCACCAACCAAGCATCGCGGTTTGTTGCCAGTCTCTCCTTCGGATCAAGACTGCTCCAGCATGACGAAAACTGGCTTCCCTGGCACCTCTGACCTCAACCTACATCATCAGCCCAGCTGTGATCCGTGGGTGTGACGAGACCTCGAGGGACCGGCCATCTTCAGAACTGCACGACGCTTGTCCAGCACGACCACCGAGTGACCCTCGACCGAGTGCTTTGGGGTAAGAGAAGCCCCGACCCTGAGCAGCTCCAGCACCGAAGTTCAGCCCCCCTGCATCCACGAGATCTGCGTGGGGCCCTTCTGCTCTTTGCTGCCAACCGCGTTGTCCAGGTCGCTTGCCCGTTGGCTAGTGGCCCTCTCACGACGCTCCACGACGACAACCACTGCTGGTCTGGTTGCTCCAGACTAGCCCTTGCTCCCCTTCAAAAGAGGAGCACCCTGGACCCTCCTGGTCCACTCAAGACGCCATTTTAGGTCCACCGCGTGGGCCCTGCATTTGCCAAGACTTGTTGCCCAATCCTGGGTCCAGCGACGTCGACAGCAAGTACCTTCGTGGGACAGCTCGCACCTCCATCCTGGTCGCCGACAACGCCTCCTGGTCCGAGAGACTGCAGAGCCCAGCAGCGCCCACTCACCTGGCTGAGGTTACTTCGTCCGGTGCCATCCTGGTGCCCACTCAAATCACTGGCTAGTGATTCAGAACTTGGTCCCCTCTGCTTACAGGTTTCTTCTTCCCTGATCCAGGCTTGGATCACCACGAACTTCTTCACTGGTCGCCTGCCAGCAACTTCTTTCTTCAGGCTCCTGGATCTTCAACGAGGGTTTCCGACGCAACTTCAACCCTATGCAGCCGCAGCCCCTGGGCTAGGTAACCTGAGTACTCCGGTGCTCCAGCATAGTCCAACACCCTAAGTGTTCGGATCCACTCTTGTTTTCGACCCACCTAGTCGGGTTCGCCCGAGAACAGTAACTTTGCAACTGCTAGTCTCCATAGACTTTTTCCCGCCTTACGCGTGAGAGTTCCCACTCTGCACACGACGTCCACAGGCCTCCTGCATCTAATCCCAGTGTTTAGAATTGTAGGCCTAGCGATTCCTGAGTCTAGAAAAGTATTACTTACCTGCTAGCAAGTTCGCATTCCACTTACTGAGTATATGGTTTTTCGTGCTCCTAGGGCATTTATGTAAATTGTGAGACTTAAAGTATTTTCGTAAGAGTTTTGTTGTGTGCTTAGCTCCCTGACTCATAACGAGTTCAGGGTGGTCTTGTTATAAATAAATATCTGTTTATTTTCATAACAACTTGTGTGGTGTCCTTTCACTTGGTGTTCAAGGGGTAATGTGATGGTAAAACAGCTGGCTTAACACGCCCTCTAGAGTCTTAGCCTTAGACTGCTCGTATCCATGCTACTAGGATAGCTGGTCTATCAGGTTGACTTACAACCAATCATCAATAAGAGTTGTTTGGACTGATACATAGTGTTCACTAGAATAGTGAGCACTGCATATCAGGCCAACTTCTCACATTGGTGAGCAGCGGTTGGGATTTGAGCTTGCTGTTGTTTTACCACACATATCCTAAGAATATCATTTGAAAGATCACATTAAAACTAAGGTACATATAACTTAGCTTAGAATACTCTGAGTTCTACTGAACCAGCTGTGTTAGCTCCTAGGGCCTAGCACACCCTAAACTACAACTCTAGCAAGGGATCAGTAGGTAAACATATAGTGTAGGTAAGTGCACCACTTACACCTCACTAGAAAAGCATGTCTACCCATGGAGAGTCTACTGAGACTCCCCTTGTGGCAGTTGACCCTCCACAGGTCACTTCAAGATATGCAGCTCTCAGTTTCCAGGAGATGAGACACGTGTGTACCTCCAGGAAACTGAAACAGGGGTCTAACCCCACCATTCCCTTTCTGATAGGTCTCTTAGAGACATATGATGCGAGAAAGATTTCTCAGCTAGATGGGAATATGCCAGCATTAGAGGGTACCACTGGGGATCCAGACCTCCACAACACTGTAAATGCAGTTGAGGAGGAGGATCCTGAGGAACTCTCTGGGGATGAGGCAGACAAAGGTCTTGAGGTAGTCAGAAGGCTAACTAGGGCCAACTTAGACTTGCTTGGGCTAGGATCTGGGGGACCCCCAGTACTGACCCTAAGTAGGCCTAACCTTGGAGTTAGGAGAGATAGATCTCTTTCTAGGGACTCCAATAGATCTCTGCACTCTAATGCCTCTTCTCAGAGGAGAAGGAACTCTCCCCAGAGGAGATTGACTTCCCCTCAGAGAATAGAGCATGAAGCCAGAATGAGACAGGCTGCTCTGAGGATTGAAAGGGAAGAACTTGCCCTGGCCAAAGAAAAGCTTGCCTTTGCTAGAGAGCAGCAGATGAGTGGGTTAGCTCCCACTGGTGGCAGCAATCTCCCAAGAGAAAAAGAGAAGGGTTTAGATACTAAACACCTGACAAAGATAGTGCCCCCCTTTAAACAAGGGGATGACATCCAGAAATGGATGGCTGCTTTGGAGAGGGCCTGCACTGTGCAGGGCATTCCCCAGAGTCAGTGGGCAGCTATACTGTGGCTCTCCTTTGATGGCAAAGGTAGAGATAAGCTCCTCACTACAAGAGTGGAGGATGCTAACAATTACCAGGTCCTGAAGAATACACTGGTTGATGGGTTTGGTTTAACCACTGAGCAGTACAGGTTGCTGTTCAGAAACACCCAGAAAACTCAGTCTCAGGACTGGTCTGACTTTGTGGATAGTGCCACTAAGGCTTTGGAGGGCTGGTTGCTGGGTAGCAAGGTTACTGATTACACAGGATTGTATAATCCGGTGAGGAGAGAACACATTTTAAATAACTGTCAGAACCAGTTGTTGCACCAGCACCTTGTTGATTCAGATCTGACCTCTCCCCAAGAATTGGGAAAGAAGGCAGACAAATGGGTCAGAACAAGGATCAAGCAGAACCAGAACCAGAACCAGGGTGGTCAGAAGAAAGCAGACCAGAAGGGTAATACTAAGAGTGAACAAAATGACCAGAAGTCTTCAACAGGTCCCCAACAAACCAAAGAGGGTGGGGGTCAGGCTTCACAGCAGAAAAAGAAGACTCAAGAAGGCCAGTCAAAAAGGTGGTGCCAGTACTGTAAAAGTAAGTCTCACTGGTTTAGTGAGTGCACCAAAAGAGGAGGGCAAACCTCTACCACTACAGCCCCTAAGGCAACTGCACCCCCTAGTACAGTCAGTAGTGGTAGTGCACCTCCCAAGGGAGTAGTTGGGTTAACCTTGGGAACTGAGGAGTCTGACAACTTAGTTGGCACACTCACTCAGGCTGTCCTTGTCTGTACAGGGGATATGGATATGTCCCCTGAAGTAAGTCCCAATACTTTGGGCAAATACAGGCAGACACCTTTGATAAATGGCAAAATGGCTCAGGCCTATAGGGACACTTGTGCCAGTGTCACAATGGTGACACCTAACTTTGTGGACCCTGGACAGATCATGCCAGGTACAGATTTCCTGGTGACCAATGCCAGCAACGTCACTACCAGTCATAGTATGGCGATTGTTGCTTTCTCCTGGGGAGGGGTAAGTGGCCAAAAGAAAGTTGTGGTTAGTTCAGACCTCCCAGTGGATTGTTTGTTGGGCAATGATTTGGAGTCATCACTATGGTCAGAAGTGGAGCAGAGGACTCACATGGAAATGTTAGGCTTGCCAGCACATGTGCTTGCTGTGACTAGGTCACAGGCCAGAAGATGACCCACTGAACAGGTGCTGGATCCTGGAAGAATGGACCAGACACCTTCCAAGAAGAAGAGCAGTAGGGTTAAGGCTTTGCCTTCCCCCTTGCCCCAGGTTGAGGATCAAGTCTCTGAGGAGGCTGATCTGAGAGAGCTGAGGGAAACTGAGCCTAAAGAGCTTGAACTTGATCAAGTTGAGTTTCTGGGCTCAGGGGGACCCTCCAGAGAAGACCTGGGGAAGGCACAGTTAGACTGCCCTTCCCTTGAACCCCTCAGACAGCATGCTGCTGCTGAGGCTGCAGGGAATGCCACAGGTGCCCACAGGGTATACTGGGAAGATGGACTCCTGTACTCTGAGTCAAGAGACCCCAAGCCTGGTGCAACCAGGAGGCTGGTCATCCCCTTGTCTCTGAGAGGTTTCCTTCTCACCTTGGCCCATGAGATTCCCCTTGCAGGTCACTTAGGCCAGACAAAGACTTGGGACAGGCTTGTCTCACACTTTCACTGGCCTCATATGAGTGAGAATACCAAGGAGTTTTGTCGCTCCTGTGTCACTTGCCAAGCCAGTGGCAAGTCAGGTGACACAACAAAGGCCCCCCTCATACCACTACCTGTGGTGGGGGTTCCCTTTGAAAGAGTGGGGATTGACATTGTTGGTCCAATGGAACCCCAGACAGCATCAGGGCACAAGTTTATACTGGTGGTGGTGGACCATGCCACCAGGTATCCTGAAGCTATTCCCCTTAGGACCACTACAGCACATGTAGTGGCAAGGGCCCTAGTTGGAGTGTTCTCCAGAGTGGGCTTCCCTAAGGAGGTTGTTTCTGACAGAGGTGCAAACTTCATGTCAGGATATCTGAGTGCAATGTGGAAGGAATGTGGTGTTAACTACAAGTTCACCACACCCTATCATCCACAGTGCAATGGGCTTGTTGAGAGATTCAACAGGACCCTCAAAGGGATGATTCATGGACTACCTGAAAAGCTCAGGCGTAGATGAGATGTCCTGATACCCTGCCTCTTGTTTGCTTACAGAGAGGTCCCACAGAAGGGGGTTGGCTACAGCCCTTTTGAACTTCTGTATGGGCATCCTGTAAGAGGACCCCTGTGTTTGGTGAAGGAAGGATGGGAGAGACCTCTCAAAAAGCCTGCAACCAACATAGTGGACTATGTACTTGGTCTCCGCTCCAGGATGGCTGAATACATGGAGAAGGCAACTAAAAACCTTGAGGCCAGCCAAGAACTCCAAAAAGCTTGGCATGACCAGAAGGCTGTCCTGACTGTGTACCAGCCTGGGCAGAAGGTGTGGGTACTGGAGCCAGTGGCCCCAGCAGCCCTCAAAGACAAATGGTCTGGGCCCCACACCATCATTGAGCAAAAGGGAGAGGTTACCTACCTGGTAGACCTTGGAACCCCCAGGAGCCCCCTCAGGGTGCTCCATGTGAACAGGCTCAAGGCATATGTCGACAGGAAGGACATGAGCTTGCTCATGGCCACAGATGAGGGACAGGAGGAAGAGAGTGACCCTCTCCCAGACCTGCTCACTCAGAATCCTGATGATGGATCAGTAGATGGTGTTGTCTTTTGTGGCAGCCTCTCTGAACATCAGCAACAGGATTACAGACAAGTTCTGCAATCCTTCAGACATATGTTCTCGCTGACACCCAGTCAAACTGATTGGTGTACCCATGAAGTGGACACTGGAGACAGTCTGCCTGTTAAGAGTAAAATCTACAGACAGCCTGATCATGTCAGAGACTGCATCAAGACAGAAGTGCAGAAAATGTTGGAGCTGGGAGTCATTGAGCGCTCAGATAGCCCTTGGGCTAGCCCAGTAGTTCTAGTGCCAAAGCCTCACACCCAGGGTGGTAAGAGAGAGATGAGGTTTTGCGTAGACTACAGAGGCCTCAATGCAGTCACTAAGACTGATGCCCACCCAATACCAAGGGCAGATGAACTTATAGATAGATTGGCTTCTGCCAACTACTTAAGCACATTTGACCTGACAGCTGGGTATTGGCAAATCAGGTTAGCTGAGGAAGCCAGGCCCAAGACAGCATTTTCTATCCCTGGTGGGCATTATCAGTTTGTGGTAATGCCCTTTGGTTTGAAAAATGCACCTGCCACCTTCCAAAGGCTGGTGAATCAAGTTCTCACTGGGATGGATGACTTCTGTGCAGCATATCTGGATGATATTGCTGTCTTTAGCTCCACCTGGGAGGATCACCTGGTCCACCTGAGGAAAGTGTTAGAGGCCCTGCAAAAGGCAGGCCTCACTATCAAGGCCACTAAGTGCCAGATAGGGCAGACACAGGTTGTATACCTGGGCCACCTTGTAGGTGGAGGCCAGGTTCAGCCATTGGAGAGTAAGATACAGGCCATCAAGGACTGGGCTCCTCCAATCACCCAGACTCAGGTTCGAGCTTTCTTGGGCCTGACTGGGTACTATAGGAAATTTGTCAGAAATTATGGGTCCATAGTGACCCCCCTTAATGACCTGACAAGTAAAAAGATGCCAAAGAAAGTTCAGTGGACAGCAAGCTGTCAGAAAGCATTCGATGACCTAAAGCAGGCCATGTGCACAGCACCTATCCTAAAGAGTCCAGACTTCTCCAAACCATTCATTGTCCAAACAGATGCTTCTGAGTTGGGTGTGGGAGCTGTTCTATCTCAGCTGAATTTTGATGGCAACGACCAGCCAATTGCTTTCATTAGCAGAAGGCTGACCCCCAGAGAGAAAAATTGGTCAGCTATTGAGAGGGAGGCCTTTGCTGTGGTTTGGGCCCTGAAGAAGCTGAGGTCCTACTTGTTTGGCACTCACTTCACAGTTCAGACCGACCACAAGCCCCTCTTATGGCTAAGTCAGATGAAGGGTGAAAACCCCAAACTACTTAGGTGGTCCATTTCCCTACAGGGGATGGATTTTACAGTGGAGCACAGACCTGGTACTGATCATGGCAATGCTGATGGGCTCTCCAGGTATTTCCACTTAGAGCAAGAAGTCTCACCTGGTCAAGGTTAGTTTATTGTCCCAAAGTTTGGGGGGGGGGTCATGTAGGAGAGTAGGGTCTGCAATCCTATGATCACCCAGATTTTTGCTTTTTGCTTCACTGGTTTACGACTTTCCCTGGCTGTGGGCCTGCTAATCAGACCCACAGCCTAGCTGTTCTCTCTACTCCAAATTGTACCCAGGTACTGAATTGGCACTGGGCCCTCTCAAGTCCCTGTACCCAGGGCTGAGGTGCACCCAGAAGTCTCCCAGGGGCTGCAGCATGTATTATGCCACCCCTGGGCTGACTAACTACATCAGACACAACTGGCTGCTTGACAGCTGGGGCAGAGTGGTGTACTCACCCTCTGCTGTAGATATAGTATTCCTATATCTAAACCTATATGGACACACATATCTCCTATCAGTCACTCCTATGGCAGGCCTTGACAATCCTGAAGGCAGAGTGCTGGGAATCGTGTGAGATGGTGCTCTGGCATGAGCTGAGCCTGTCTGCGGCTTTCGGGATCCATCCCTTAGCCGTTTCCATGATATCGCATACCATATACTCTTAAGTGCATTATAATCCTCGCGGTTATATGCCAACTCTGGTATCGCTTTATCAAAACATGTCGAGTAAGGTGTCATACGAATTGGAATACTAACCCCTCGCCAATTCTGGCAACGGGGTTAGCATTCCACCCTTCTAGAGGGACACGACATGTATGTAACCTGTAACCCCGGTTAAAGTCAGACAGAGCCTTAGCTCCACAAAATGGATGCTGCCACCGAGACACAAGTCTGCCCTCCTGCTGCTGGGAGTCCTCCCAGCCCAGGAGGCAGGGACAAAGGGTTTCCTGCCAGGGGCGGTGCCAGCACCGTCCCAGACAGGATTTTGTGTATCCTAGGTAGGCAGGGCTTTAGAGGAAGGTGACTGCAAGTGGCACCCCGGTGCTCACTGTGCATAGGCCGGCTTGAACCAGTTCCAGGGGCACTCCAGCCCCTGATCTGGGGAAAGCCCGCCAAAGGAGAGGGGTGTAACCACCCCCCTCCTAGTCCCACCCATAGGGCAGGACTTAGTCGCGTGCCAGCCCCTTTTTGCAGGATAAAGGTAGGAACTGGCCCCCTTCCAAATGAGATCATCTTTGAATCCTGAAACTACTTTCCATGAAAGGAACTCAAGACTTCTTCCCAATATTCTCCCTTGTGACTAAGGAGTAGTCACCCTGCAGCAGCAGGCACCAACCAAGCATCGCGGTTTGTTGCCAGTCTCTCCTTCGGATCAAGACTGCTCCAGCATGACGAAAACCGGCTTCCCTGGCACCTCTGACCTCAACCTACATCATCAACCCAGCTGTGATCCGTGGGTGTGACGAGACCTCGAGGGACCGGCCATCTTCAGAACTGCACGACGCTTGTCCAGCACGACCACCGAGTGACCCTCGACCGAGTGCTTTGGGGTAAGAGAAGCCCCGACCCTGAGCAGCTCCAGCACCGAAGTTCAGCCCCCCTGCATCCACGAGATCTGCGTGGGGCCCTTCTGCTCTTTGCTGCCAACCGCGTTGTCCAGGTCGCTTGCCTGTTGGCTAGTGGCCCTCTCACGACGCTCCACGACGACAACCACTGCTGGTCTGGTTGCTCCAGACTAGCCCTTGCTCCCCTCCAAAAGAGGAGCACCCTGGACCCTCCTGGTCCACTCAAGACGCCATTTTAGGTCCACCGCGTGGGCCTTGCATTTGCCAAGACTTGTTGCCCAATCCTGGGTCCAGCGACGTCGACAGCAAGTACCTTCGTGGGACAGCTCGCACCTCCATCCTGGTCGCCGACAACGCCTCCTGGTCCGAGAGACTGCAGAGCCCAGCAGCGCCCACTCACCTGGCTGAGGTGACTTCGTCCGGTGCCATCCTGGTGCCCACTCAAATCACTGGCTAGTGATTCAGAACTTGGTCCCCTCTGCTTACAGGTTTCTTCTTCCCTGATCCAGGCTTGGATCACCACGAACTTCTTCACTGGTCGCCTGCCAGCAACTTCTTTCTTCAGGCTCCTGGATCTTCAACGAGGGTTTCCGACGCAACTTCAACCCTATGCAGCCGCAGCCCCTGGGCTAGGTAACCTGAGTACTCCGGTGCTCCAGCATAGTCCAACACCCTAAGTGTTCGGATCCACTCTTGTTTTCGACCCACCTAGTCGGGCTCGCCCGAGAACAGTAACTTTGCAACTGCTAGTCTCCATAGACTTTTTCCCGCCTTACGCGTGAGAGTTCCCACTCTGCACACGACGTCCACAGGCCTCCTGCATCTAATCCCAGTGTTTAGAATTGTAGGCCTAGCGATTCCTGAGTCTAGAAAAGTATTACTTACCTGCTAGCAAGTTCGCATTCCACTTACTGAGTATATGGTTTTTCGTGCCCCTAGGGCATTTGTGTAAATTGTGCGACTTAAAGTATTTTCGTAAGAGTTTTGTTGTGTGCTTAGCTCCCTGACTCATAAAGAGTTCAGGGTAGTCTTGTTATAAATAAATATCTGTTTATTTTCATAACAACTTGTGTGGTGTCCTTTCACTTGGTGTTCAAGGGGTAATGTGATGGTAAAACAGCTGGCTTAACACGCTCTCTAGAGTCTTAGCATTAGACTGCTCGTATCCATGCTACTAGGATAGCTGGTCTATCAGGTTGACTTACAAGCAATCATCAATAAGGGTTGTTTGGACTGATACATAGTGTTCACTAGAATAGTGAGCACTGCATATCAGGCCAACTACTCACAAAATGTACTTAAGAAAGTTGCAGAAGCCAACTTGTCTATCAGTTCATCTGCCCTAGGTATTGGATGGGCATCTGTCTTAGTGACAGCATTGAGACCCCTGTAGTCTACACAAAACCTCATCTCTCTCTTACCATCCTGGGTGTGAGGTTTAGGCACTAGAACTACAGGACTAGCCCAAGGGCTCTCTGAGGGTTCAATGACTCCCAATTCCAACATCTTTTGGACTTCTTTCTTTATGCAGTCCCTGACGTGGTTAGGTTGCCTGTAGATTTTACTCTTGACAGGCAGACTGTCACCTGTGTCCACCTCATGGGTGCACCAGTTTGTCTGACTGGGGGTCAGTGAAAACATTTGCCTGAAGGATTGAAGAACCTGTTTACAATCCTCTTGTTGATGGGCAGAGAGGCTGTCAGAAAATACCACACCATCTACTGACCCATCATCAGGGTTCTGAGTGAGCAGGTCTGGGAGAGGGTCGCTCTCTTCCTCCTGCCCCTCATCTGTGGCCATGAGCGAACCCATGTCCTTCCTGTTGACAAATACTTTGAGCCTGTTTACATGAAGCACCCTGTGGGGGCTCCTGGGAGTTCCCATGTCCACCAAGTAGGTGACCTCTCCCTTTTGCTCAATGATGGTATGGGTTCCAGACCATTTGTCTTGGAGAGCTGATGGGGCCACTGGCTCCAACACCCACACCTTCTGTCCTGCATGGTAAACAGTTAGGACAGCCTTTTGGTCATGCCAAGCTTTTTGAAGTTCTTGGCTGGCCTCAAGGTTTTTAGATGCCTTCTCCATGTACTCTGCCATCCTGGAGCGGAGACCAAGTACATAGTCCACTATGTCAAGTTTAGGCTTTTTGAGAGGTAACTCCCATCCTTCATTTACAAGACATAGGGGTCCTCTTACAGGATGTCCAAACAAAAGCTCTAAAGGGCTGTAACCAACCCCCTTCTGTGGGACCTCTCTGTAAGCAAACAGGAGGCAGGGTAAAAGGATATCCCATCTTCACCTGAGCTTCTCAGGTAATCCTTTTATCATCCATTTGAGGGTCTTGTTGAATCTCTCAACAAGCCCATTGCACTGTGGGTGATAGGGTGTGGTGAATTTATAATTGACACCACATTCCTTCCACATTGCAGTCAAGTATCCTGACATGAAGTTTGCACCTCTGTCAGAGACAACCTCCTTGGGAAACCCTACTCTGGAGAAAACTCCAAGTAGGGCCCTGGCCACAACAGGAGCTGTAGTGGTCCTAAGGGGAATAGCTTCTGGATACCTGGTGGCATGATCCACTACCACCAGTATAAATCTGTGCCCAGATGCTGTTGGGGGTCCATTGGTCCAACAATGTCAATCCCCACTCTTTCAAAGGGAACCCCCACCACAGGTAGTGGCATAAGGGGGGCCTTTGTTGTGCCACCTGATTTGCCACTAGCTTGGCAGGTGACACATGAGCGACAAAACTCTTTAGTGTCTTCAGACATATGAGGCCAGTGAAAGTGTGGGGCAAGCCTGTCCCAAGTCTTGTTCTGGCCTAAGTGACCTGCAAAGGGAATCTCATGGGCTAAGGTGAGAAGGAAACCTCTAAGAGACAAGGGGATGACCAGCCTCCTGGTAGCACCAGGCTTGGGGTCTCTTGCCTCAGAGTATAGGAGTCTATCTTCCCAATAAACTTTATGGGCACCTGTAGCATTCCCTGCAGCCTCAGCAGCAGCCTGCTGTATGAGGGGTTCAAGAGAGGAACAATCTAATTGGGCCTGCCTCAAGTCTGCCCTGGAAGGTCCCCCTGTCCCAAGAAACTTAACCTGATCAGGCTCAAGTTCTTCTAGGACAGTTCCTTCTGGGGTCTCTGGGTGAGCCTCCTGAGAGGGCTGATCCTCAACCTGAGGCAGGGGGGAAGGCTCAGCCTTACCCCTACTGCTCTTTCTCTTGGTTAGTGTCTGGTCCATTCTTCCAGGATCCAGCACTAGTTCAGCTGGGCATTTCTTGGCCTGTGACCTGGTCACAGCAAGGACATGTGAGGAGAGACCTAGCATTTCTACATGAGTCTTGTACTCCACATCTGACCACAGTGAGGATTCCAAATCATTGCCCAAAAGACAATCTACTGGGAGGTCTGAACTAACTACAACCCTTTTGAGGCCAGTTACCCCTCCCCAGGAGAAATTAACAACTGCTATACTGTGATTGGTAGTGACATTGCTAGCATTGGTCACTAGGTAATCTGAACCTAGCATTATCTGGTCAGGGTCCACAAATGTTGGTGTCACCATGGTGATACTGGCACATGTGTCCCTGTAGGCCTGAGCCATTTTTCCATTTATTAAAGGCGTGTGTCTGCATTTGCCCAGAGTACTAGGACTTACAGTAGGGGTCATATCCATGTCCCCAGTACAAACAAGAACTGCCTGAGTAGGAATTCTAACTAAGTCAGAACCCACCTCAATTCCCAGGGTTAAACCAACTATAGCCTTGGGAGGTACACTACCACTACTAACTGTACTAGGGGGTGCAGGTGTCTTAGGGACAGTAGTGGTAGGAGTTTGGCCTTTCTTGGTGCACTCACTAAACCAGTGAGTCTTACTTTTACAGTATTGGCACCATGGTTTCTTAGGACCATCATTCTTCTTCTTTTGGGAAGTTTGGGACCCACCCTCCTTAGGTTGTTGGGGCCCTGTTGAAGACTTCTGGTCATTTTGCTTATTCTCATTGTTACCCTTCTGGTCTGCTTTCTTCTGGCCACCACCCTGGTTCTGGTTCTGCTGCTTGACCCTTGTCCTGACCCATCTGTCTGCCTTCTTTCCCAATTCTTGGGGAGAGGTCAGATCTGAGTCAATCAAGTGCTGATGCAACAACTGGTTCTGACAATTATTTAAGATTTGTTCTCTCATAATTAGATTATACAATCCTGTGTAATCAGTAACTTTACTTCCCAGTAACCAGCCTTCCAGAGCCTTAGTGGCACAATCCACAAAGTCAGTCCAATCTTGAGCCTGAGTTTTCTGGGTATCCCTGAACATCAACCTGTATTGTTCAGTGGTTAAACCAAACCCATCAATCAGTGCATTTTTCAAGACTTGGTAATAATTAGCATCCTCATCTCTAACAGTGAGGAGCTTGTCTCTTCCTTTACCTTCAAAGGAGAGAAACAATATAGCTGCCCACTGACTCTGGGGTACCTGCTGTACTTTGCAGGCTCTCTCCAAAGCAGTCATCCACTTGTGGATGTCATCCCCTGTCTTATAGGGGGGCACTATTTTACTCAGGTGTCTATTATCAAAACTCCTGTTTCTATCCCTAGGGATAGTGCTGCCACCAGTGGGGACTACCCCACTTAACTGTTGCTCTCTAGCAAAGGCAAGCTTTTCTTTGGCAAGGGAAAGTTCTTCCCTCTGGATCCTCAGATTAGCCTGTCTCATCCTTGCTTCATGTTCTCTCCTCTGAGGGGAAGTTATTCTCCTCTGGGGAGAAGTCATTCTCCTCTGAGCAGAGGCAAGAGAGTGCACAGATCTATTGGAGTCCCTAGAATGAGACCTATCTCTTCTAACTCCAAAGTTAGGCCTGCTCAGGGTCAGTACTGGGTCTCCCCCAGATCCTTCCCTATGTAGGTCTAAGTTGACCCTAGTAAGCCTGCTGACTAACTCAGGGCCTTTGTCTGCCTCATCCCCAGAGGTGTCCTCTTCTTCCTCCTCCTCTTCTACATTCTCTGTTTCAGGGAGGTCTGGATCTCCAAGGGTACCTTCTATGGGGGGCATGCTCCCATCTGTATTAGAAGCCTTTCTAGCATCATATGTCTCTAAGAGACCTAACAGAAAAGGAGTGGTAGGGTTAGAACCCTGTTTCAATTTCCTGGAGGTACACAATTGTCTCATCTCCTGGAAACTGAGAGCTGCATATCTGGAAAGGACCTGTGGAGGGTCACTAACCACTTGGGGAGTCTCTGAAGACTCTCCATGGGTAGACATGCTTCTAGTGAGGTGTAAGTGATGCACCTACCTACACTATGGGTTTTCCTACTGATCCCTTGCTAAGAGTTGTAGTCAGGGTGTGCTAGGCCCTTTCTACTACAACAGCTGGTTCAGTAGAACTCAGAGTATTTCTAAGCTTGTTATATGTACCTAGGTACCTTATGTGATCTTTCAAATGATATTTCAAGATTATATGTGGTAAAAACAACAGCAAGCTCAAATCCCACCTCTGCCACCAATGTGAGAAGTTGGCCTGATATATGATGCTCACTAGTTCTAGTGATCACCTTGTATCAGTCCAAACAACCCTTATGGTGATTGGTTGTAAGTCAACCTTATAGACCAGCTATCCTAATGCTAGCATGGACAAAGCAGTCTTAGGCTAAACTCTTTTGGCATGTGAAGCCAGCTGTTTTACCACAATATAACCCCTTGAATACCAAGTGAAAGGACACCACACAGGTTGTTATGAAATAAACAGTATATTTATTAATAACAACACCTCTGAACTCTTTATGAGGTCAGACGGGCTAAGCACATGACAATCTCTTACGAAAAATACTACAAGTCGCACAAAATTACAATGGTGCCCTAGGGGCACGACAAACCATATACTAAGTAAGTGGAATGTGAGAGTCGATAAAGGAAATGGAGCTGTCCAGAGGCTGTAGGATCGATGGGACCACGCTATACTAACTTCAGGTAAGTACTAGGAGGCCCACGGAATGCGTGTGCAGAGTGTGAACTCACACGCGAGATGCGTAACAACGTCTATGGACAGTACAGTTCAAGAAAAAGGTGAGTACGGACACTCCTGACTAGATAGGATGACAATGACTGTGGAACTGAACACTAGGACAGTTAAACTACCCTTGAGCACCAAAATGCTCTTGTTACCTCACCCACGGGCCGCGGGTGCATAGGGTTCAAAGTGCGTCGGGTTCTCGCGTTGAAGTCAATGGAGCCTGAAAGAAAAGATGCTGCAGGCGACCAGGAGGAAGATGTCCGGTGCAATCCAAGGGTGGATTGTTGAAGAAGGAGACCTGAAAGCAGAGGGGACAATGTTCACAGTCACTAGCCAGTGACTGGAGTGGAACCAGGAAGGAACCAGATGTCGAAGTCGCGATCAGGTGAAGAGTGGACGCTTGACTCTGCAGCCACGTGGACTAGGAGGTGTCTTCGACGACCAGGATGGAGGCACGAGCTGTCCCACGCAGGCTCTCGCTGTCGGCGGGGTTGGATCCGGGATTGGAGGCAACAGGCCTTGGCAAAGGCAACCCACGCGGTGAGTGAAGAAAGCGTCTGGTGCGGACTAGGAGAGTCCGGGGTGCCCCTCTTTTGGAAGGGAGCAAGGGCCAATCTGGAGCAACCAGATCAGCAGTGAAAATTCAAAGGTTCGTCGTCTAGGAGGCCACTAGCCAGCCGGCAAGTGACCAGACAACGCATCGAGCAGGAACCAAGCAGAAGGGCCCCACGCAGATCTCGTGGATGCTGGAGGGCTGAACTTCGGTGCAGGGGCTGCTCGGGGCTGGGGCTTCTCAGTCCCCAAAGCACTTGGTCGAGTTTACCTTGGGAGTCGTGCTGGAAGCGAAGTGCAGTTTCTTCCAAGATGGCCGGTCCCACGTGTCTCGTCGCACCCACGGGTCTCAGCTTTGCTGCAGATGTGAGTTGAGGTCGGAGAGGTCTGGGAATCCGGGTCTCGTCGGGCTCTGAAGTCTGGATCCTCGAGGGAAGACGACAAAGGGAAGCCGCTGGACGCTTGATGGTCCTGCTTGTGCAGGGTGGACACTCCTTGCCCACAAGGGAGATTCTTCAGTCTTCTGTGGAGCAGAACGTCGAAGGCCAGAGTTTCTTCTTGTTGAATAGTTCAGGATAATCTAATTTGGAATGGGACCAGCTCCTACCTTTATTCTCCTAAAGGGGGCTGCACTACTGACTAGGTCCCTCCCCTGGGTGGGACCAGGAAGGGGGGTGGCTACACCCCCTATCCTTTGTCCAGGGTCCCGCCAGAGCTGGGGCTGGGTTGCCCCAGCAACTGGTTGGAACCGGTGTATGCACAAGGCACCTTGTGTGCCCCAGGCATGTCTCATTCCTTTCAGGCCTCCCTACCTCAATACACAAAATCCTGTCTGGGGTGGTGCTAGCACCTCCCAAGGCAGGAAACCCTTTGTCCAAGCCATCCTCGCTGGAAGGACTCCCAGCAGCAGGAGGTCAGACTTGTGTCTGTGGTGGCAGCATCCATTTTGTGATGCGGAGGCTCGAGTTAACTTTAACCGGGGTTCACAGTTACATACATGTCGTGTCCCTCTAGAAGGGTGGAATGCTAGGGGCTCTGGTTAACTGTAACCAGGATAGTCAGCACTAACATGTCTTCTCCCTCTAGAAGGGTGGAATGCTACCCCCGTCACCAGAATTGGCGAGGGGGTAGTATTCCAAAGCGGATGACACCTTACACGACATGTTTTGATAAAGCCAAACCGGAGTTAGCATTTAACCGCGAGGTTCATAATGCACTTAAGAGTATATGGTATGGCAATATAATAGAACAGCTATAAGGACATGGTTCCGAAATCTTCAGACAGGCTCAGCTCATGCTAGAGCCCCATCTCACTCATAAACAAGCACTCTTCCTCCAGGATTGTTAAGGCCTGCCATAGGAATGACTTATAGGTGACTGTGTGTCTATATATAAGGGTAGATATAGGAATACTATACCTAAGCAAGGGGTGATTACACGACCTTGCCCCCAGCTGAGTGATCAGCCAGTTCTGTAGTAGGGGTATCTCTGTTATAGTCATAATCCAGTGAATAGTCCCGCCCATGTGCGTGGACCCCGGAGCAATCAAAAATAATCTCTTTGTGATGTATTCCTATAGGTTCTGTATCGATCCCCCTATTCCTGACCCTATTCTGGTTAACAAGTTAACTAGCAGCCAGCCCATGAGGCAGAAAACCCCCATGATGCAGGAACCGTTATCTGATAAAGCCACACTACGGCACAGGAACGTGTTATCTGATTAGGTCATAACGCTTGCCATCTAATTAGACAAGCGATATTCCTCCAGCCCCTGACAAGGCATACGGAGTTCTCAAAACAAATCAAACCTATGTCAACCTGGGAAAAACCCTGCGGCCATTGTTTTGATTTCTTCGAGAACTTCAGCAAAAGAATGTGCTAACGACCAAGTCGTATGACATCCTTATTGACGTATCTATGTCCATCCTTACGTCAATCTCGGCACCTTAAAGGTATAAATATTACCGATATTGCCCTATGCAAACACACGCGGTGGTGACGAGATCGGAGCAGCCAGACTTGCCGAAGCCCAGAGCAGAGCAGACCCCGCTGGCGCAGCCCCGCCTTCTTGACGCGCTGAGAACGAGACACTGCTTTCTCCTGCCGAGAAATCCAGCTCCGGCGCTTCCGGGTGGCCCTCACAGGCAGCCTGGAATATCGAGACCAGAGACGAGAGATACCATCCCTCATCCATCCTAAATTCCAGGTACAGAACTGAATAACCCCTCGCAGAGAATTCTTTAGTCAGTCACTTGGCAAAACAAACTTAACTTAAACTGTAACTTTCTATTCCCGCCCACGTATTAGGCTTAGGTCAGGTACACGGGGTAGGCGTAGCTAGAAACACCAGTTGAGTACGATTAGTCAAATGTATATGTGTATGTATCTATTTTATTCATTTTAAACCTTCATATGGCTTAGAAACCATATCAATGTTTTTACAGTATTATTTTATACTTCTGCTTTTAATGTATGCACTTTACTTAACTATAAGTATTGCAATAATATCGATCCATTTCTCTTGTATGAGAAAAGAGACTGATCAATAAATAACATCTTTTATTGAACACGCCCGTCTCTTACTTTTCTCTACAATCTGATGAGACTAAGAATGCACGTACTGACTGAGTAAAATAAATTGCCTTTTGTTCACACGACTCTAGAGATACACTTTTGATTAGGGGAGAGCAAAGTTGTCATGTTCTATGGTTGTCAGAAACTAAATCCCTTCTTGTCTATCCAGGGAGGTTCAACTCCTCCTTGCCTATTCGAGAAAGTTTCTAGTGAACTCTGAGCTAGCTGGCAAACCCAAAACTTTAAGTCTAATATCGACAGTAGTAGACCTAGTTAACGTCTGGTCTAGGCCTATACTATTGAAGGTATTATTCCAATGCGCAGAGCCTATTGGGATAATAGGAACTACACTACATGGCGCCCAACGCGTTTGGAAGGGCGATAAAACTAACGTAAGACATTTAGAGTAACTCAGTCGTGCTTTCTCACTCAGACCCCTTTTTCCCATAATACTCCAAAGACGTCTGGAGTGGGTGAAAGGTCATATCCGCCAGACCTCGCAGGAGGAACTCCTATGTATGGTTCTTGGTTTAAGTCAACGTTGAAGGATACACTGTTCCAAAATATTGTGCATCTAATCTTTGTTTCCATAAGAAACCTGATCTGCAAACAAACAAAATAACCTTCTGGATAGTACAATGTCAGACAGTGAAGGAGAAAGAGAGGCAGTTAGATTAGCAGCTGAAATAGCAGCAGCTGATACTGCGCTACAAGAAGCAGACCAGGATATAATACTACACTCATCAAAAGGAAATCTATAACCTTAAAGCTTATAGAAAACGGACTGACACCTAGAGGTGGCACAGTCATATTCGTAATTGAGGCACACGAATATCGGCAGACAGAGGTATACTATTCATGGATACATTTTCCAGCAGCAAATGCTGTAACAAAGTACTTCCACTATTACAAAATAGAGGAACCTCCTGAAATGTACACTCCTTTCGAGGAGGTGGAAGTACCACTCAAATTTCAAGAGCACCTGCTCTTATTTGATGGCGCCCTAAAACATAATAATCACATCACCAGGCTTGGTCCTTTAGGTAGACCAGGAGCAACGTGGCCAGTCCTAGCCGGATACACACCACATCCAGACATCGAAAGAATGTCTGCAGCAGATCTTTTAATACAACTAAAACAATTAATAAAAGTACATAGACAATTAGTCCAATATGTGATGCGGACTTCAACAATACAACCAGCAATTAAAATTCCACAGCTGACCCCTCACCAGGGGAACACAAATAAAATTACACCACAGAACATACAGTCCTGCCTAGGTAAAGTACCGGCTAAACGGGAACAAATACCATTCTGGTTAGCACAGAAAATCACCCAAATAGAGGCGGTGTTTCCAGACACCACCCCGTTAGAAAAACACAGGATTCTGACTATCTGTCTTCCAATGGGAATCGCACCACACATTGAGGACTGTGACACTTGGGGTACAGTCTTTGCTTCCATTTACACAAAAACGCACGGTGTTCCATCCATTTCGGTAATACCAGATGTGCTAAAACAAATTCAAGACGAATACGGTCCAGAACCCGCTTTAACTCTTGGTATGAAATTACTGAAAGACTTCAAGCAGGTCTCGGCTATATTATTAGCCAACATAAAGGGAGAAGCAGCAAACGTGGCGATCCGCCAGAGGTTAAAAGAGACAGATATAGCAGACCAACCAGCTGAAATTGCCAGAATCATAGAAAAATCCTATGAGGAACTAGGCAGAGATAGTTTAGGTGGAATACCAGTAAAACCACAACTGATTGAGAGTCCTGAAAAAATATTTTTTAATAATAATTCATCATCACAGAAAAAGAGCTGGGATGGAAACAAACAATCCAATCCTAAAGAAAAGAAATTCCAGTCCAGAGGAAGGTCTCCTAGGCGAAGAGAAAAATCTCCGAACCAAAGACACAGGTCACCCCAAAGTGACCCCTCTGGGAAAAGATATAACCTTAGAAATAGGGATAATATAAAAAAGCCTGATAGATATCAAGACATTGATACACGTCCCTCTCAATCTTTTCAGACTTCCTCGCAGAAATCGGAAAGAAGAGGACGATCAGAACAAAGAGAAGAGCACGCCAAGTCCAAAGACAAGGAACCTGCTCAGCTAAAAAAGAAATGACAGTTTTCCAAAAAAGAAGGTAGCCAGCATTAAAATAGTTAACAATGCCGAGAATTCTGAGGACACAACTGAAAAACGGAGAATGGGCTCAGACAATGCTAGACAGCGCAGCAGAAGTGCGCATAGCTCGCAAAGTCCTGATGAATCATCTGGAGACAGTGGACACGAATGAATATCTTCAAGTGGAAACTGCAGACACCAGAGTTAGCAAACCTCACAAAATATATGAAATAACTTTACGTATAGAAGGGGATAAGACTAGAAAAATCAGGGGACTATTTTGGGATAATCTCTCCAAGGGCTATGACATCCTTCTAGCTGAAAAAGACTGGCCACCAGAGTTTGTCAGGGAGTGCCCTCATGGCGAAGAAGTAATTATGCCTGCCTTCTCAAATCATATCCCAATTCATAAAAAATACGCACTTGCTAGAAAGTGGGCAGTAGCTCAAGCTCCTGCTTTATATAAAAATCACGTAGGATGGGATGAGGACTCTCCTCCTCACAAAATCCAGTTAAAATCACAACCTACTGCATTAAGGCAGTACCCAATTAAGCAAGAAGCTAAAAAACAGGTAAAAGAAATCCTAGATCAGCTAGAATACCAGGGGGTGATTGAAACTTGCACCTCACAAATGAACAACCCTTTGTTTCCGGTCTCCAAACCAGACAATTCATACCGTCTAGTTTTGGATTACCGACACCTTAACTCATGTTGCAAAACTTTTGCAGTGCAAAACTCGGATAGTGCTGCACTAATGAATAACATAGTGCGCAAAAAATACAAAACAACATTAGACATCTCTAATGGATTCTTTTGTCAAAACATAGCACCAGAGAGCAGATATTTGTCTGCGTTCTCAATAAATGGCACTCAAAAACAATTCTGTCGGTAAGCCCAGGGGTACAAGAACAGCCCGGGAGTATTCTCAGCGAGAGTAACAGAATTACTACAAACATATGACGACGAAGCATTATCTTATGTCGATGACATTTATTTAACAGATGATGACTTGGATACTCACTTGAAAAGAGTGAACACCATAATACTTGGGTTCGCAGAAGAGGGTTACAAATTCAACTTTAAAAAATCCAGAATTGCCCATCTGACAGTCCTGTTCTTAGGATATGAATTATCAAGTGAAGGCAAAAACCTGGCTGACAATTTCCTAGAGAAATGTGCCGTACTCCAAGCACCTAGAACACTAAAAAAACCTACACTCAATTCTAGGCTTCCTAAATTTCGGAAGAACATACATTGCAAATTACGCAGAAAGGGTCAAACCCCTTTATGATCTGATAAAACCAGATTTTAAAAGAACCAGTTGGACTCAAATACACACAGAAATTCTGAGATCCTTACAAACAGACATGTTAATTAAAACAAAATTAGAAACACGTGACAACACACGCAATCTTGTGATTCGAGTCATCCCAGGAAGATGCGGATTCACATACCTGACCTCTAATGAGGGAGAAAAGGTACCAATTGCATTCAAATCACACCTGTACACTAAGGCTGAAATGAAATTTAGCCCAACGGAAAAAATTCTAACTGCAACACAGACAGCTATAGCAAAAGAACGAGCCCTGGCACAAGGTAAACGAATAATAATCGTGACACCGATACCAGCCCTAGAGGCTGTAACAAAAGCAAGCATTCCGAATGCTAAAGCGCTCCATCCGAGATGGATACAATGGGCTAATTCTCTTGCTGAAACAGACGTGGCATACGAATTTGATCCTAACTTAAAAACACAAGAATTTCTCCAATATGAATTCGAATGTCCTCCGCCGACCGAAATTCTGCCTCTAGAACATTACGGCTGTATAATATACACAGACGGATCAGCACAACCCGCAGTGGGGGGTAAACAAGCTTACAGTGCTGCGTGCGCGATTGTTAAAGGTCGCTGGCACGAAGGAAAATTTAAACCAGCTGTCACTAAAACACAATCTCTAGGAGATTGTACAGCTCAGCGAGCTGAACTACTGGCATTCAAGATGGCGCTTGAAAATACCGATCGAGAATTCCCCACACTCATAGTGTGCGATTCGTATTATTGCGTTCAATCTTACAATGAATACTTGCAGGTCTGGCTTCAGAATGGTTTCAAGGACGCAAAAGGTGGCACAATCAAGCATAAAATGCTCTGGGAACAAGTAGTTCTTTTACAAAAAGAACTACCAAAGACTCACGTGATACATACACTGAGTCATCAACGTGATGGCGTTCACGTTGCAGGGAATTCATTGGCTGATGAGGCCGCGAAGGCAGCTGTGCAAACGGCTTCCGTAGCTGCCATCACACCGTCAAAAACAAAAATAGACAGCGAAATATTACAGGCTGTCAGCGCTACAGAAAAGGATTCGATAGAAACACTCCCGAAAGGCTTTCCGGTAAAATACTCATACATAACTGATGCAAACAATGTTCCTTTTGCTCGAATCCCTGGAGTGGGGGATAGGGCAATTCCAAACATGGAACATAGGTTAGGACTGATAATAGCGGCACACGAAGGGCTTGCTTCTATACATGCTGGCGTCTCAGCCACAGTATCATTATTAAAACAGAGATACTGGTGGCCACAAATGAGAAGACAAACAAGGAACTATGTTTTAGAATGTGAAATATGTCAAAGAATGAAAGTATCAACGGTGAGACGCCCAGCGCAGACGCCCCTTCTAATCTCGGATAAACCATTAGTCTGTGTTTACCTAGACCACTGTGGTCCCTTACAAAGGGATGGTAACTATAAATATATCTTGGTTGCAGTGGACTCATGCACGAGATTCATATGGATGTGGCCCCAGCGAACGGCTGACGCCAGAACTGTTATAAAAGATTTGCGAGTCTTTATCGGCACATACGCAATTGGCATGCTGCATTCGGACCACGGTCCTGCTTTTAGCTCTAGAGCTTATAAGGAGGCCATGGTCAGCATGGGCGTGACATTGCGGTACTCTTGTCCATTTCACCCTGAGGGGAACGGAATTGTTGAAAGAAAAAACCGTGACATAAAGCAATCTATAACGGCAAAGGTATTAGGTTCGGGAGCTGGGTGGGTCAAACATCTAATAAGTGTCCAACGTAGTCTAAATAACTTGCCAAGAAATTCTCTGAAGGGATTCAGTCCGTACGAATTATTATTTGGAACTAGGATGTTAATCTCTGACCTTGACAGTCAAACTTCAGTGGTGAAGGAAAAAAGCTTTGATATCAAAGACCGTTTGGCTATTTTGCAGGACTTAAACGAAACAAGAAAAGACCTGAGCAACATAAAGTTGAAACAACAGCCAACAACCACTGAAGAACCACCACCTGTCCCAGCAAGACCTGTCTGGATTCCAAAAGTCGGGGATCTAGTCAGAGAAAAGATCGCGGTAAAGAAGGAATTTGGGCCTTCTTACAGAAAAGCAGTTCCTGTCTTGTCTGTCAACGGGACAAGATCAGTTGTACTACCGCCACTTGCTGGTAAAAAGGAGAACCGAGTTGTATCCATCGACCTGGTAAAACCACAATCATGTGGCCGATAACAAATAGTAGGCCAAGTGGACTCCCAATAAGTAGCAGAACACCAAGGTTTGCTACCAGTACAGAGGTCCTAACAAAGAGGCTAATCACATTCGAAACGCCTACAGAAGAACAACAAGGACTATGCAACAATGCAATGGAACTTAAACCTCTGAAAACCCAAATAAAAACATTTAGCAGAGACACACCGATCTACAATGAAGTAACAAACGAATATGCAAGAAACAGTAATCCTGAAGCAATTAGAACAATTGACAGACCTAAGTGAATCAAAAACACAGCCATCAACAAAAACCTTTAAAGATAAAGTTAAAGTACTTTTGAAACAACTGAAAGAAACAAATCTAATTTCTCCATGGATTGAATTCTGGGTAGGTTTTGGTGCATTTATCCTCATACTTTGGCTCATCACGATACTAACATTGGGACGCTTCATTGAGGGAAAATATGCCAAAATGGACACAGCAAGTCAGAAAATCAACTTGATCCTCAAACCACACACATCTTCACACGTCGAGAAAAGAGAACTTTCTTCAGTCAACTTCACAGCCAATCCTATACCGGGTGGGGTAGCATGGGACAACACTGACTACGAAATCTATGGTCCGGTTGAAATCCTGAAATATCCACACCAAATTAAGATCTCATTGAGTGACTTTGTAAAACCAAGCTCATTTGCTGATGATTGGGACTTCGAAAAGTATAAATAACATGATGTCTGACTTAGTAATGTCTGCTAAATTTACCAAACATGATTATTTGCAGGGTTCTACAAATTATGATAGTATGTATTGCTACAACCACTATGGTAACCATTTTTTACATAAATCTGCACAACCTAGAAATGTTTTAAATTATAATCAATGGGAACATTGTGCAACCCCTCCAAAAGGAAGCTCAAGAACCATTTCCGACAAATATTCATACTTTTCAGGTTTTAACATAAGTAATGCTGAAACATTTTATTTTAAATTGTCAAATAAGACAGGGACAAAGACCATGATAACAAACACGAAATTGATATATTCAGACTCATTCTTTGAGCAAATGAATACTTTTGGTTTTGATTATTGGGACAAAAATGTTGAATTGAAGAGTGTTTGGGGTACAAAAGAATGGCAAGTACAAGGTATAGAATCATTGTTTAGAGCCTGCATGATCCCAGAACAAATTATATTTTTAAATGACACTGTTCAACAAACTACCTGTCTTGGCTTAGCCAAAATCAAAGACTTAAACAAACCGTCTATTCCAAAACCAACAATGAACAGCAATAGCTCTACAGATGAGGAGATAGACGTAAATTATGTATTAAACCAAAACAGAACACATCCTGATTGGAAAAAGTGGTTGATCTGGCCCACAGATACTAATAACTGTCAAGACAGATTCCTGAACAAAACACAGGGGTTCAAAATGACCAGGCCAGACCCTAGATATTCCCAAAGACAACACCCAGGGATAATAACCACCTACAGTGTGGGCAAATTATGCCTTCAATGGCTACAAACTTCCACACTGGCAGAAATTAAGCAACACCTAACTTTACTGACTGATGGTGCTGACTTGCGTGATTTCACTATGGGACCACGCAAACAGCGTCAAAAACGTTTCATAGCAGCCTCTGTATATGCAGCATACAATGAGGCCTGGAAGGTGACTCAAATTGAGACAGCAGAAAGGATACGGGAAATTGACCGTATTAATTTGGAAAAATCACTTTCTGTAGTGGACAATGGGTTAATGACTCTGTCCTCCAGAATTTTTTCTCTGGACAGCATTGTGTCTTCAGCAATGGACATAATATCGCAAGACTTACTGTTGTTACAACACGGTCAGTCTCAATTGCGTTCTATTGTACAGCTTGGCTGGACGTTACAAAATCTGCGTTCAGGCTATGTGCCTTGGCGTTTAATCAACACAACGTCACTATTCCATATCTTTAACCTTACTGATAGACAAATCAGTATGGCACAAAAGGGTGCTGATTATACAATCTTGAGCATTGAGAAACTCGAAAGATTACCAGTGACAATGTCAGAACGACCTGTCAGTGAATGGATAATACATGGGATAATTAATATTCCAATATCAACCTTCAGGTTTCAATACTGCCAAAAATATATACAGGCTGGCATGTACGAAAAATTGGGAAAGGGGTACATTAAAACAACATGGAACCTGCCCTATTCACATGCATGTGTCAGTAATAAAGGACAGAAAGTGTTTCTTAGTGGCGATAATTGTGCGCTGTCACTAAGAGGTACACTTCTGTGTAATGGAATTAGTTTGCACGGAGCCTGTGAAGGGAACTCAAATAACCTTTCATGTCACCAGCAAGGCGCACCTGCAACAGAGATAGAACCATTCTTTCAAAGACTCTATAATGGGAGTTACATTCTAATTGTGGACCGCAGATGTTGTAGTCTTATGCCCGGGACTCCTTATCTCGTAACTACGACTGCGAAGGTCAAGTGCTGTGGACACTCATTGTTCCCCAGCTCCTTTCCAGACAGGGAGGCAAGGGCATGGCCCAACTTGAAAATTACTTCTATTCGAATAGACACTTTAAGCAGAATGAAAACAGTGCTTCTTCAGACGCCGACCAGGCTCACGTCATCAAAAGAAACGTATGATCTCCAGGTCGCAAGGACGACTGCAGAGATACATTCATTGTTATCAACTAATTCCCCCATACATTTCGCAGAAATCCTGAATGAAATCTTAAATATTTCTGATACCAGTGGAGTCTCAAAAGTATTTAAGACAGTATTTTCGATGGCATTAACACCATTCAAAGCCATACTGGGTATTTTTTCCAGATTTCGTCCATTCGATTTTTGGCGGACTTCCCCTCATTTTGGGACTAATTGCAGGAATTCTATTCTTAGTCCTTATATTTCGTTATGGCAAACCGTGTCACAGACAAAACACCTGCGACAAGGGAAGAAACAATCCGAGCCATTGGATACCGGACCGGATATCAAAAATCCTGGGACTATCCCGGCTTAGAGACCTGAACATGACTTGGTTTCTATCATTTCGACCAATGTGGCATCGATGTGTTTTACCTGTATTAAGGTGCCTGCTATGCGGAGAAGAATGCGTGTTAGACACCTGTCTGACGCTACAATCGGATGCGCCAATGGATGCAGAAACATTGTTGAGTCCAATAAAGGCTCATGCTTTGTGCTGCCCTCAACGGCTACCAATCCTGATGACAGCATTCGTGGAAGCTTCACCATCACGATTAAGGGGTAGTGAAGTTCAAGATGAAAGCAGCATCGATCATGTACGACCTTCTGTCATCATTCCAAATCAAAACGCCAGTGGAGACAATCATGCGAACGAATGCATGGTTACCCCTTTTTCCGAGTTAGTGGAACTCTCCCAGGAAGCTGTTGACAGCTTTTTCGAAAGCCTAAATGATATGATGTTCTCACCAGAGCAGAAATAGAGACTTTTGAGCAAGCTCGCACACGGCGTTCCCTGAATTTGGCCTTCAACTTTAATAACAGAATACCATGAACGATGTCCAGTTCACGGACAGCAATTTTTTCAGCAGCCCCAAAATATTTTTGCATATTTTTCGGGACACTTATCTTCTGCTTAAAGTAAGACCTATTCTTAGAGAACTAAAATTTCTAATGTTAGATAGCTTATAGACATTAGCTGCCCGTTGGTATGTTCATAATCATTCTTATTCTGTGATGAAATGGTCTCGAACCTTTTTTCTGTATTAAGAGCCATTTCATGTGTAAATTTTCATATACCAAATAGCAATAATGTATACAAATGCGTGCTTACTTTAGCAATATTCTACAGCTTGAGTGCATACTATACATATGACTGCATTTTTCCGTATATTTGATAATTTCAAAATGCATTTATGTATTTTGGGGTGGTACGGTATACACTATACTCTACAGTATGTTTTACTATGCATAGATTAGTAAATATGTCCATAGTTAGCGTGGATGGGTGTGATGTATTCCTATAGGTTCTGTATCGATCCCCCTATTCCTGACCCTATTCTGGTTAACAAGTTAACTAGCAGCCAGCCCATGAGGCAGAAAACCCCCATGATGCAGGAACCGTTATCTGATAAAGCCACACTACGGCACAGGAACGTGTTATCTGATTAGGTCATAACGCTTGCCATCTAATTAGACAAGCGATATTCCTCCAGCCCCTGATAAGGCATACGGAGTTCTCAAAACAAATCAAACCTATGTCAACCTGGGAAAAACCCTGCGGCCATTGTTTTGATTTCTTCGAGAACTTCAGCAAAAGAATGTGCTAACGACCAAGTCGTATGACATCCTTATTGACGTATCTATGTCCATCCTTACGTCAATCTCGGCACCTTAAAGGTATAAATATTACCGATATTGCCCTATGCAAACACACGCGGTGGTGACGAGATCGGAGCAGCCAGACTTGCCGAAGCCCAGAGCAGAGCAGACCCCGCTGGCGCAGCCCCGCCTTCTTGACGCGCTGAGAACAAGACGCTGCTTTCTCCTGCCGAGAAATCCAGCTCCGGCGCTTCCGGGTGGCCCTCACAGGCAGCCTGGAATATCGAGACCAGAGACGAGAGATACCATCCCTCATCCATCCTAAATTCCAGGTACAGAACTGAATAACCCTTCGCAGAGAATTCTTTAGTCAGTCACTTGGCAAAACAAACTTAACTTAAACTGTAACTTTCTATTCCCGCCCACGTATTAGGCTTAGGTCAGGTACACGGGGTAGGCGTAGCTAGAAACACCAGTTGAGTACGATTAGTCAAATGTATATGTGTATGTATATATTTTATTCATTTTAAACCTTCATATGGCTTAGAAACCATATCAATGTTTTTACAGTATTATTTTATACTTCTGCTTTTAATGTATGCACTTTACTTAACTATAAGTATTGCAATAATATCGATCCATTTCTCTTGTATGAGAAAAGAGACTGATCAATAAATAACATCTTTTATTGAACACGCCCGTCTCTTCCTTTTCTCTACAATCTGATGAGACTAAGAATGCACGTACTGACTGAGTAAAATAAATTGCCTTTTGTTCACACGACTCTAGAGATACACTCTTGATTAGGGGAGAGCAAAGTTGTCATGTTCTATGGTTGTCAGAAACGAAATCCCTTCTTGTCTATCCAGGGAGGTTCAACTCCTCCTTGCCTATTCGAGAAAGTTTCTAGTGAACTCTGAGCGAGCTGGCAAACCCAAAACTTTAAGTCTAATATCGACAGTAGTAGACCTAGTTAACGTCTGGTCTAGGCCTATACTATTGAAGGTATTATTCCAATGCGCAGAGCCTATTGGGATAATAGGAACTACACTACATCTTAAGTTGTCAAAAAATGCAGACCTGCACAGACACTTAAGAGAGAATTTAAAGACAGATAATGCAGCCTATATCCACAGGCTACACTGTCCAGTACTTCAACTAGAAATTCCACCAACAAAAACCACAAACAGCACAGCCTGTCCAGCTTTCTCCACAGAGAAAGACTTTCCTTTACCAGCAAAAGCCTCTGGAATGATAGAGAGGAAGGAGTGGACAGACAAGCCCCATAGGCTGCCATTATGTGGCTCAGAACACAGAACAGGATACTGTGCCTTTAAGAGAACCTTCCAGAACTTTCCCAGTATCCCAGAATGCACAGCAGGTCCCTTTTACTTTCAATTCTTTTTGACGGCGTAACACGCCAGACCTGTAGCATTCCTTACATGAATATCTTTCTCCACCGGGGAGGAGGGCGGGCGCTTATGACTATAACAGAGATACCCTTACTACAGAACTGGAGTTACAGGACAGAAACTACTCCTTCTGTAGTAGGGGATCTCTGTGTATAGTCATAATCTAGTGAATAGAATGGCAAGCCCATCCCCACACCAAAGTGGCGGTGGAGAGAAGAGAAATAACACCACTACTGTGCGAACAGATTTCGCAGCGAAGCCTGCCCAACCTGAGCGTCTGTCCTGCCATCAGTGTCCAGACAGTAATTCTTAGCAAAGGTATGGACCGACTTCCAAGTGGCCGCCTTGCAGATTTTTGCAATAGGAACATTACGAAGCAAAGCAGTCGTGGCAGCTTTGCCCCTGGTGGAATGAGCCTTAGGTTTACCTCATAAGGTCTTATTAGCCTTCTGGTAACACAACTGTATACAGGACACAATCCACCTAGAGATGGACTGTTTCGAGGTAGCAAGACCGGTCCTGACTGATCCATAATTGATAAATCCTTGGTCTGACCTACGAATATATTTGGTTTTATCCAGATAAAATTTCAACACCCTCCTAATATCCAGGGAATGCAGAGACCTTTCCGCTGGAGATGAAGGATTCTGAAAAAACGTAGGTAACGTTATGGTCTGGTTAACATGGAAATCCGAGATAACCTTTGGAAGAAATTTAGAACGAGTACGCATAACAACCTTAGCAGCATGAAATACAGTATAAGGTTCTTGGCAACACAACGCCTGAATTTCACTCACCCTGCAGGCCGATGTAATGGCCACGAGGAACGCCGCCTTCCAGGACAGGTGCTGCAACGAAGCCTTATGAATAGGCTCAAAAGGCTCCTTCATCAATCTGGACAGCACCACATTCAATTCCCATGAAGGCGAAGGAAGCCGGACAGGAGGGAACACTTTCTTCAAGCCTTCCAGAAAATCCTTCAGAACGGTGCCGGTTGGGATGCCTGATTTTAAGCCCTGTGAGGATTGCGACCGGCTGATGTCGGTCACCTCGGTGTCTCCACTGTCTCGGCGTCGACCACGACGACAAGACCTGTTCCGACTGCCGGGCCCTAACTTCGAAGGCTAGACGGGAGCGGTCCCGTAAGCGGCTCGAACTCCGGCAGTCGGCCAAGCGCCGAGAACGGTCCCGGTCCGGCCGGAGGTCGAGGGACCGGTCGCAGGAGAGGAGCCATCGGAGCTCCGGGAGTCGACATCACTCCTCAGGGTCGAAGTCGTCAGATAAGCACAAGAAGTCGAAGAGACGTCATCGCTCTTCAGACTCCCCGCGACACGGCCGGGGGTTCAGGTGGCACCGCCCACGCGGCTCTGTCAGAGTCGCAGGCGCTGCGTCCGGCCCCATACCCTACGGTCCCTGGGCTTAACGCGGCGCCCGAGGAGATCGAGCGGTTCCTCATGGCCATGAGGTCTCTCTCTCCTCCGACGGGCTCCGCGGCGCCTTCGGGCCCAGCGGACCCGTCTGGGGGTCCTAGCGGGTCGGGGGCTTTGGCCCCAACGCTGTTGGGTGCTACGGTTCCGATGCCGCCGGCGCCTTAGGGCTCGGCGTCGCAGGGCCCCGCTGGATCCGGTTCCGGATCCAGGTCGTCGCCAGTGGACTTAACGACCTCCCCGGCGCCGGCCCCTCAGGTGTCACCCCCGGCGACATCCTTGGGGGCGCCGTCCCCGATGCCTCCCTTGACCCGGTTCCAACGCTGGAGCGCCAGCATGGGCGCCGCTTCAGACGCCGTTCTGAGAGTTCACTTTCCATGAACCGGCCCCATCATTTGCTAACCCTGAGTACCAGGAGATGGGTTCTGAGGAGGGTTGGGAGGGTCTGAGGACCCTCTGGCACGAGAATGCCGGTCTCAAGAGGACTGGGCAGGTGAACTTGGGGAGGCCAGTGGTATAGACACTTTGCCGGACACTGGCTTTGTCTCATCTCCTACCGTGGCTACGGAGGAGGGGGAAACCTATAGTGTGGTGTTGATGAGGGCGGCCAAGGCCTTGGGCCTTGACCTCCCCGTCGCAGCCATGAGGACTAACCTCCTCACTAAGGTCCTTAAGCCGCAGTCATGCTCAGCCGAGCCTCTGCTGCCGTTTAATGAGGCCTTAACCGACGTTCTTTTGGGCACTTGGTCCAGGCCCGCTACAGGTTCGCCTGTAGATAGGAACATGGCCAGACGCCACCGTCCGGCCCCGGGCGACCCTTGTTTCCTGTCCACCCACCCCACCCCTGAGAGCCTGGTGATCCAGGCCTCAAATTCCCAGACCGCATTCCCGTCGGCGCCGCCTGACAGGGAATCCAAGAGGTACGAGCAATACGGCAAAAAGATATTCTCCTCCCTGAGTCTGGGACTGCGGTCTTCCAACACCGCGTGCCTCTTGGGCCGTAACACCCACTCTCTGTGGGATACCATCGCGGACGTGCTGCTAGAATGCCCGTTGGAGGTACAGGCTAAACTCGGCCAAGCCCTTGTGGAAGGCCGAGATGCGGCACGTTATTCAATTCGGTGTGGACTGGATACCACCGACTCTCTGGGCAGAGCGATGGCAACGACAGTGGCGATTCTTCGCCACGCCTGGTTGAGGTCCGCCAACTTTTCGGCTGATGTCCAGAATACACTCATGGACATACCGTTTGATGACCGTCGCCTTTTTGGCGACAAGGCAGACCATGCGCTTGAGCGCTTTAAGGACTCCAGGGCTACGGCCAAGTCCTTGGGCCTCTCGGCCAAGCGCCAGCAATCGGCTGCCTTTCACTCCTTTCGTGGCCACGGAAGGGGTGTACCCACATGTGCTGCCAGCCACGCTCCGCAGGGTAATACCCAACGTGGTGGCGGCCATGGAAACCACCGTGCCGGCGGTCGGGGACAACGGCGAGGTCAGTCCACACCTTCCCCCACAGCATCCGCCTTAAAACCCTCCTAGTCCGTGCTTTCAGGCCCATGTGATGCCAGTGGGGGGCAGGGTTCGCCATCACCTCCTCCACTGGCGCACTGTCACATCGGACAGGTGGGTGCTGCAAATCGTCCGAAGGGGCTACTCCCTCCCCTTCGAGGCGACCCCTCCAGCCATGCCACCGCAGTACCACCGCATATCGGGGGATCATTTGCGGCTTCTGCAGGAGGAAGTTACGGCCCTCTTGGCCAAGGGGGCCATTGAGCGCGTTCCTGGGCCAGAAGTAGGGTGTGGTTGCTACTCCCACTACTTTCTGGTACCAAAGAAGGGCAAAGGGGGTCTACGCCCTATATTGGACCTACGGAACGTCAACGGCTTCCTCCGGAAGGAGAAGTTCAAAATGCTGACCCTGGCTCAGGTCTTAGCTGTCCTGGACCCCGGAGACTGGATGGTAGCGTTGGACTTGCAGGACGTTTATTTCCACATCCTCGTCCTGCCGGCCCACCAGCGCTACCTGCAGTTCACGGTTGGCCACGAGCACTTTCAGTATACCGTGCTCCCCTTCGGCCTTACCAGCGCCCCACGGGTGTTCACAAAGGTGATGGCGGTGGTCGCAGCTCACCTGCGCAGGTTAGGGGTTTCAGTCTTCCCCTACCTCGACGACTGGTTGTTGAAGGCGGGCTCGCCCCAAACAGTCGTCAGCCACCTCCAGACAACGGCAGACCTCCTGCATCAGCTGGGGTTCTCCCTCAATGTGCCGAAGTCACACCTGTGCCCCTCTCAGAAGCTCCTCTTCATCGGAGCGGTTCTGGACTCGGCGCAGTTTCGGGTTTATCCTCCCAAACAGCGGATCCGGGATATTCAGGCTCTGATTCCACTCTTTCAGCCTTATCCCGGGTCTCGGTCAGGTTGACGCTGCGGCTTCTGGGGCTGATGGCCTCCTGCATCCTACTGGTGCATCACGCCAGGTGGCGGATGCGGGCTCTGCAGTGGGACCTGAAGTTTCAGTGGGCCCAGCATCAAGGCAACCTGTCCGACCACGTCCTGATCTCGGAGGGCACTGCGAGACAGCTGCAGTGGTGGCTCACGGACCGCGATTGGGTCAGCGGCAGATCCCTCTTCCTTCCCCAACCAGAGCACGTATTGTGACGGATGCGTCCCTCCAGGGCTGGGGAGGCCACATGGGAGAGGCGGAGATCAGAGGCCTCTGGTCTACGGCGGAGGCCCGGCTCCACGTCAACCTTTTGGAGTTGCGGGCGATTCGTCTAGAACTGAAAGCATTCCTCCCCTCTGTCCGGGGAGTGTAGTGCAGGTGTTCACGGACAACACCACCGCCATGTGGTACTGCAACAAACAGGGCGGGGTGGGGTCGTGGACCCTTTGCCAGGAGGCTCTGCGCCTCTGGCAGTGGCTGGAACGCCAGGGCGTGACCCTGGTGGCTCAACACCTGGCAGGTTCTCTGAACGCCAGGACCGACGAGCTCAGCCGTCGGTGCATGATGGATCAAGTATGGCGTCTGAATTCGGATGTGGCGCAATGCCTCTTTCAGTGATGGGGAGAGCCTTGGTTAGATCTATTCGCAACCGAAGAGAACGCGCAATGTCATCAGTTCTGCACGTTGGAATTTCCAAGGCGGCATTCCCTCAGAGACGCTTTTCGTCGCGAGTGGAGTTGCGGTCTGTTGTACGCCCTTCCGCCTATACCACTTCTGCCCAGAGTGCTGAAGAAGATCAAGCGCGACCGGGCCCAAGTCATCCTTGTGGCTCCGGACTGGGCACAAAGGTGCTGGCATCCAGAGCTACTCAGTATGTCAGTCGATCCCCCGGTTCGTCTGCCTCTTCAGGAGGACCTTCTGTCGCAGCAGCATGGGATGGTCCTCCACCCGAATCTGTCCAGTCTCCACCTCCATGCTTGGAGATTGAGCGGCGGCAGTTGAGGCCATTTGACTTGCCTCCTGAAGTCTGTAATGTCATTCTGGCAGCCAGGCGTCCCTCCACAAAGTCGGTATACGCCTGCAGGTGGAACAGATTTGTGGCATGGTGCACAGCAAAGGCTGTGGATCCTCTTGCTGCCCCTCTCTCTGAGGTTCTGCTCTTCCTTCTTTCTCTTGCCCAGCAGGGCTCTGCTGTGGGCACTATCAAGGGCTACCTTTCTGCCCTTTCAGCCTTTCTGAGGCTGCCTGATCAACCTTCTTTGTTCAAGTCCCCTATTGTAAATAGATTTCTAAAGGGCATCACACACACGTTCCCTCCTGTTCCGTTTGTGATGCCTCAGTGGGACTTGAACCTTGTTCTTACATTTCTGATGTGCGCTCCCTTTGAGCCACTTCACAACTGTCCTCTCCGCCTTCTTACTCTGAAGACTGCTTTCCTGGTTGCCATCACCTCTGCCAGGAGAGTGAGTGAGCTCTAGGCCCTTTCTTGTACTCCTCCTTTCCTTTCTGTCCATCCGGACAAGGTTGTGTTGCATACTAAGCCATCTTTCCTGCCCAAGGTTGTCACAGCCTTCCACATCGGGTAGTCTTGGAGTTCTGGACTTTTTGGTTCCGTCCAGAGGTGTCAGGGATAACACCCGAAGACCCCGGAGTTCCACCTGTCTCGGTGCACAAACAAACAGAAACACGGGCTTCTCGATGGTGGCGTCAAAGACCAAAGGTTTATTACTGCAGGGACACAGAAGTCACAGAAACTACACATGGGCAGTATCTAGGAGCCTGTTCGATTTGTACAAAGAGGGTTGCTCCTTATATACTAAATATTGGGCTTCAGGCAAATTCTTTACATGTTACCACAGTTCTAAACATTCGTGTCTTAAACAATAAATATTTGGCGTTGCACAGGAATCGTCAACAGTATCTGATGTCAAAACATTACAAATGAGGGGTTCCCACTATTCCATCATAATCCCATGTCAATTTCTCATACAAGACCCGGACCGCCTCATCGTAAATTTCGTTACCTCCCCCTAATAAAGGCCCAGAAGGAAAGGAGCAGAGCCAGGTGTGGAAGATAGAAAGACAGGATAAGAGATGTTTGTGGGTCGTAAATGGGCACGGTTACCAGCTTCGGCCGCCTAATCATGATCAGGCCAACGAACACAAGAACCAGTATAGCAGGACTGGCCTCAGGCTGGGGAGGCAGCTCTTGCCGAGTCATGCTGCCACAGCGTTGCTGGCCTAAGGTGCACGTGTCACTAGCAAGGTGAATCGCCGGTTAAGGCCTACGTGTCCTTAAATAAAAAGAGGTCATTGCGTGTCCATTGACTATGTGAGGGCAAGGAATACAAAATGGCTTCCGTGTTCTAAGATGGATGCCATGGGTAAATCACAAATGTGTTGGTAACAGGAGTGCTCTTGCTCGTAGCATAGCGAAAACACCAGGATATACTAAATGGATCATTTGCGGTTCACTGATACCAAAATTATGTATTTACGACAATGATTAAAACACGGGTAAAATCGTCACGGAACCTCAGACCCTCCTTTTGCCCTTACATAGGCAATTACTCAGTCTATGTCTGAGTCTAATTCTATGCTCATTAGGTCAGCAACATGTTGTTGCGTCATCATCCTGTCTCGTGCCTTTTCTCCTAATGTAGGTGGTTTTCTGAAACAGGTTGCAGCACAGAGACTACACAGAGCGGGACCACATTGGATAATGAGGCAGCACGAGAACAGAAATACTAGGATGACACCAATGACCATCAGAACCTTCCATCCCCACGCTGATATCAGAGTCCAAAACCACTCCATGAAGGACCAGTTTCCCTTGTCTACGTGTATAGAGTCGGAAATCTTGTGTAGCTTAGAGATTGCTTCATAGACAGTTGGAGCATTATTTGGAATAAAGACACAGCAGCTCGATTGGATCATTCTGCATACCCCACCTCGATCTGCAAGTATTACGTCTAGAACCATTCGGTTCTGTAACGTCATGAGACGATCCGCCTGAAGCTCAGCTGTTAAGTTACTAAGGGCACCTGCAGTTTCTGTAATAGTAGATTCAACTACCCGTGTTAGTTGACGAAGATTTCTACTATTGGCCATAGGCCCCCAAAACGGAAGGAAACCTTTGAAAAAGTCTCCAGCTTCCTGACCAGCTGTGTCTTCCTTGCTAAAAACACCTCTTGCTAATCTGGTCTTGTGATAGTCTGGAGAGGCAGTGTATGTCGGAGGCAACAATCGGGCAATATAACATGAACCTGAAAAGTCAGCAGGCAGCCATGTATATGCTCTGTCCTGACAAATGAAGTAGGTACCCCTAGCAGTCAGAAAGGCAGGGGAGGAGTTAGACGGAAATACGTAAGTCTCAACGCACTCACTCCTCCCTAGCTGAGCTCTCGGATTTCTCCCATTTCCTTGCAAACAGACTTGACCTCGGTGAGGCACGACCCAGACTGGAGTGGAGCTTTTGCGTTTACTTTCTCCCAAACTAAGACGATACTCTGTAGAATTCCAACTCAAATACACCCGTAATTCGTCTTTAGGGTAAGATGGGGAATTATTGACGTCTTTAATCATGTCAATGATTCCCTGAACTAAAGCTTTATTGGCAGAATTGTATTTAGTGGATCGTGGTGGACGCGGAGGATAGGTTTCAAGGGCATATGAAAAAATGGTCTGAAAGGCCTGAAATGATCCATTATAGCTGAAAGGCAAGACTAGATAGGGGATGCCTTTATCCATAGTGTGAGGTATCAGGCCACACACCCAGCAGTCTGTTGTGTTAACTACCAGTTGGTGTTGATGCAAGAGCTGTACGAATGTATTGTTAATAAATTCTGAGCGTCGAGCTTGTTCGTGTTCAGGGAATGAGTGAAAAGAATGCATAGAAGAAACAGTTGAAGTAGTAGGATCAAGGGGAGGTACTGTAGTTACTGGCATGAAGATCAAATGTACGCCAAAGATGATTCCACCCACCAACGTTATCAAAACAATTAAAAATGTAACTGCACATTGCATTAGAAAGCATTTGCTGTGAAGTTTTCTGTACAGTCTATTTCTGCGAACATAAATTACATTCTCTCGTTGCAGCTCAGGAAGCTCCATCTTCTACGACCGTTCGCGACCACTGATGATGTGTACGTAGATGAAAATGCCTCTATCAGCCCTGGGAGTTCCCAGAACTAACAGAAAGATCGACCTTGTGTCTGACCCCCGCAGATTCAACTAGGTACACAGCCACGACCCTACGGCTACCCAGACGGCAAGGCAATTTTAAAACAAAAAGAAACAATACAAAGTATTAGCAAACTTCCTGGCCGGAGGCAATGTATCAAAAATTAAACATATAAAATGGGCAGTTTCCTGCTTTATTTGTCCATATTGCGAGAACGTAAGTTGTATCTCAGTTTTGCAGGAGCTGTCTGATCTGGAAACAGTGTATTTTCAGCCGACGTTGCAATGTTCACGTTTTCAGATGGCAAATGTTCTTTTGGTGCAGATGACAAATGTTCAGGGTTCAAAAGAGCAGTTTCAGGAGGAGAGTCAGAATTTGGTGAATCAGTGATTAGTTTTGCATCGCTGAAAGGTATGAACCTGGGGACTTGTTCCGTTTCAGAGGTACCGATTCCTTTCTTTACCCAGTTATCGTAAGGAAGTGGCAGAGGCACACGTTTGACATGTGTCGTATGGATCCAGTTTTTCCTTCCGGCCACACGAATAGCAGTTCTCGTTGCTAGCAGGACTTGGAAAGGGCCAATGAATCTGGGCTGAAGATTTTTTGTTCTTGCAAAATTTCTGATGACCACCTGATCACCCGGTTTCAGCTGATGGCCTGGACTCTCCGGTGGCTTTGGCAATGCATCGAAAACCTGTTGGTGAATAAGACTCAATTTAGCAGTCAAGTCGAAAAGGTAATCAATTAACATTGGGTATTCCAGCTGCTTAAATTCTTTCGGTCTAGGTACCCCCCAAACATTTGCAGGACGGCCAAAAACTATTTCATAAGGACTAAGCCCTACTCTAGAATGTACAGTTGCTCTTGTTGATAGCAAAGCCAAAGGCAATGCGTCTGGCCAGGACAAACCCGTGGACGCTTGTATCTTAGCAAGTTTCAGCTTAAGGGTGCCATTGTAACCCTCGACTAAACCCGCGGACTGGGGATGATTCGCACTATGAAACTTCTGTCTAATCCCTAGGCCGACACACACACTCTGCATAACTTTCCCTACGAACTCACTTCCGTTGTCTGACCATACAATCCGTGGCATTCCGTATCTGGGGAAGTATTCTTTAAGAAGAATTTTGGCAGTGGATAAGGCAGTATTGTCCTTCAGTGGGTATGCTTCGATCCATCTGGAGAAAGCACAAACTACCACTAGGACGTATTTCAGATTATTGCAACGATCCATGTGAATGAAGTCTAGCTGGATCACTTCAAAGGGGCAGGAAGGAGGAGCGAAGTGACCTGCAGGTGTGGGGATTCCCTTGCCAGGATTATGCATCAAGCATACCATACAATTTCTCACCACTCTCTCTGCACACTTACTAATCCCATCATTCTTCCAGACTGGAGCCAACATCTTACAAATCCCTTTTGAACTGATGTGCGCTGTTCCATGTGCCATCGTTACTACTGCAAGCACATACGCATCAGGCAACATCCAACGCTGTTGTTCCGACAAATCAATCCAACACCCACTCGAGTCCAATTTACCCGTGCTCTCTTTCCATGCAAGCTTTTCCTCCTCAGTCGCCTCTTTCTGAATTTCTTTCACGCTTTCCACTGTGTCTTCACACATTCCAGACTCAGAAATCCATCTTGCAGACGTTGCAACATACATTCTACTCACCATATTTCTAGCTGTCTGTTTTGCAGTTTCATCGGCAAAAGCATTCCCACGACCAACATCATCCGTGATTGCTTTATGAGCACTGCATTTCACAATCGCAACTTCAGTCGGTAAGGTTAGAGATTCCAACAAGTCATTAACTAGCTGACCATGTTGAATCTTAGTCCCATGGGACGTAATGAAACCTCTTTCTTTCCACAAGCGGCCAAAACTATGGGCCACGCCGAACGCGTACTGACTATCTGTGAACACATTCACTCTCTTTCCCTTAGCTAAAACGCACGCTCTTGTTAGCGCGATCAATTCTGCAGCCTGGGCAGAATTCTGACTCACTCTTGCAGTCTCCACAATCGTACTCAAAGTTGTTACTGCATAAGCAGCAGTCACATCACCATTCTCCAATTTGAAGCAAGACCCGTCAACATACAACGTGCCATCTGGATCTGATAACGGAGTGTTTTTTAGATCGATTCGTCCTTTTGTTTCTTCCTCAGTTTTGAAATAACAGTCGTGTGGTTCGGAATCACTCGACTCTTGGCTAGTCGGCAACAATGTTGCTGGATTCAATACATTGCATCTCTTGATCTGAATATGACTAGCTAATAGTGTCAGTTCATAACCTGATAATCTAGCACTGGTAAGGTGCTGCGTCTTGGTTCGGTTCATGAGTGTATCCACAGCATGAGGAACCATAACCACTAGCATATTGTTCATTACTAAACCAGCAGATTGTCGAATGGAAGCTGCAGCTGCGGCTGTAGCTCTCAAGCAACTAGGCAACGCTCTAGCTACTGGATCTAATGTTGATGAAAAATACGCACAAGGGCGTTGTTTATCACCAAATTTCTGCGTCAAAACACTCAATGCACAACCTTCTCTCTCGTGGACATAGAGCGTGAATGGCTTACTGTAGTCGGGTGTACCCAATACAGGTGCTGAACACAGTGCATTTCGTAATTCAGAAAAACTCTGCTGACATTCTGCAGACCATGGTACCGGACTCGGAACACCTTTCCCAGTCAAGGCTACCAATGGTTTTGCTAGAAGAGAAAAATTCGGGATCCATTGCCTACAATATGAGGTAATACCTAAAAAGGCACGTACTTCTCTCTGCGTGCTAGGAACATTCATCTGTGTAATTGCTTTTATTCTCTCTGGGGTCAACTTCCTTCCCTCCTTTGACAAGAGATGACCTAGGTAGGTCACTTCTTGGCAGCAGTATTGCATTTTTGAAGGTGACACCTTGTGATTCAAATTTGACAAGTGATGCAATAAAGAAATCGTAGCTGTTTTGCAAGTTTCCTTGTCATCAGCAGCCACTAGAAGATCATCGACATACTGTACTAAAGCAGAACCACGAGGAAGTACAAAGGAATCTAACTGGCTTTTTAATGCTTGACTGTAAATGGATGGGCTTTCACAATAACCTTGTGGAGCGCGTTTAAATCTGAAGCTTCGTCCTCCTAGAGAGAAACCGAAGATATCTCTGCTTTCTTCGGCTATCGGAATGCTGAAAAAGGCATTTTTCAAGTCGACAACTGAAAACCATGCTGCTGTAGCAGGAATCAACGTTAACAATGCAGTAATGTCTGGAACCACAGGAAACTGTGGGATCACAATTTTATTAACCTCTCTAAGATCAATTACGAACCTATATACTGGAGGCTTTGTTGGGTCAGTTCGTTTCAAAATAGGCAGTACAGGACTATTACAGACATTTCCTCTAGTCTCTTCTACAACATCTTTCTTGATCAGGTCTTGTACTATCAGTAGGAGCGCACGCTCACCTTCACTAGAGATTCTATATTGCGGAATTCGTGGAAGTTTGACATTTGCTTTCAAAGTTACTACATAGGGTGGAATTTCCAAGAGACCTACATCATTAGGACCAGTCGCCCAAAGAGTATCAGGGAGTGAACGCAGCTCTGGTGGGAGCGCATCCATTGACAAGTACATCGGGGAGATTATTCTTTTACCCAACGTAAGCTGTACTCCTGCTGGAGAACAGTACAATGTCGCGTACAGGCGTTTTAACAAGTCTAAACCAAGCAGATTCTCGTTACAACCTGTCGTCAAAATCAAGGGTGCTTTCAATTGACGGGGTCCAACAGAAATAGACAAAGGACCAGAAACAGGGTTATGAACAGGGGCGCCCGAAAAACCTACTGAAACGTTTGTTGAGCCAGACAAAGGTGCGCCAGGGAGTTTCGCATGTATGATAGAACTTTTTGCTGCACCAGTATCCAACAGAAACGGTTCGACTATACCTGATGTTGCTACCGCGACATAAGGCCCACTCTGATCTACTGGTACTGATACTACTCCCTCTCTTTGTCCATGGCTGTCCTAGTATTCACTTTGCTGAACTTCCTCACTAGTTTCATAATAGTCTTCAACATGATACTGTGGAGACCTATTCTGTTGGGCAGATTGACCATTTCGCTGGTCGAAATAATTAGAGGGGCGATCACTTGTCTGTGGAGGCATAGCACCTCGTCCTCGACCTCTAGAGTTTTGCATAGAACTACCACGACCTCTCTGAGCTGCCGCAGTATTATTTTGCGTTCGAACTGGACACTCACTTTTGTAATGACCTTCCATTTTGCAATAAGCACATTGATTCCATTGGTATTGTGGCCTTTGAAAATTATTATCCGTTCTTTGATAAGACCCTTGCTGCATGTTAGTCTGATTCGTGCGAGGCGGATATGCTTGCTGTAAAAGGACTTTAGTTTTTAAATCTTTCGTCTTTTTATCTGATTTTTCCTTCTCTTCTTTATCCCTATTTTCATAGTACTGAGCAGTCGCAAGTATTTGCGCAGTCGTAGAGACAGCCCACGCACTTTCAGAATTCTTTAATTTACCACTAAGTTCTGGCAACAGATTGTGCACGAATTTATCAACAAATAATCTCTGGCCTCCTTCTGTGCTCATATCCTGACCACTATGATCCACAAAAGTCTCTTCGAATCTTGTGAAAAAGTCGGAGACGCTTTCGTCTTTCTTTTGTTTGCACGCGGACAATTTGTCCCAGTTAACGCGCAATGCTGGCATCAAGGTTTTCATTAAATCGATTATTCTACCAGGCAAATTAGCAATTAAAGGTTCTGGTTTGGAACCACCTATTTGTTGACCATCCGCTGCAATTATAGCTGCCCAATCACCACCTAGGGCAACTGGATGATTCTCTTTACGAATTTTAGCCCAAATTGGTTGCGGTACTACATTACCAAATAGCAGATCTATGTCAGCAAGATTCAATACACAAGCGTCAACCGTTTGAGCCAACTCTTTGTAGTATCCTGCAGGATTTTTACGCGGATCTGGCAAGGCCTGTTTTACTGCTAATACTTCAGCTCGCTTCCATGGAATATGTATCCATACTCTCTGGAATTGGGCCGGAGCGGCTGCAATACCAAGGTTTGCATTAGCTTGCACAGCTTCACGCCAAATTGGTGGAACCTCTCTCATTGGATATTGACGATTTTGTTTCGTACTACGTTTCCCTAACTCTCTTGGTGAACGAAGGGATGTGTCATTCCTATAACTTAAAATCAGTTCCATCGCTTCTTTTATATTTTGACCAACTATCATACCTGTAGCAAACTCTTTCTGAACATTAATTAATTCTCCTAGATTTGATTCAGGGTCATCCTCTTCCAATTCCTCACGTAGAAGGAAACACATTTCATCGAACACATATCGTTGTGTCGGTTCGTTCCATTGCATAAATGTATCTAATACATCTTGTACATTATATCTTCCAACTTTCGAAACCCATCTAAGAGCAGTGGAATCTAATATTCCTCTTTCTTCAGTACTGGGAAGCTGACTACGTCTCTGCACAGAGTCAGAGGTAGGAGTCTTAATCAGAGTTTTATAGAAGGGAGATAGAATATTGGAGACAGAATCAGTGATTCTTCGACGAACAGAAAGCGGAGTCATAATATTAGCAGAAGCAGTAAATAGAGTAGCAGTTGGAACAGATAGATCAGGAACAGTAGGAGTAGCAGGCAAAATAGCTTGTGAATTAGCAGGTGTGAGCGACACAGGCATAGGTAAAGAAGCCGGCAACCCTGGAAGAGGGGCTGGCAAAGGAACATTAATATTGACCACAGGAGGTACAGGAACTTGATTCGGGGGAGCGGGAACAGGGACACCAGGTTGTCCAGCAACCGGTAATTGAACATTCGGTATAGGTGGAGCCGTAGCACCCTGTGCATACGGTGGGGGTGATCGTAACAAGTAAGACAACAGGGGATCCTTTTCAGGGTCCTCTACTATCTTAGCCGTACTCGATGGCAAAGCAGGATAGCACTTGTCTATCGCTAAATTACGCTCTCTATTGGCCACCTCCATCGCCTTCTCAGACTCGTTGAGTTGCAGCTGCTTAGCAGACTGTTCTAAAGTCAACTCTTGCTCTTTCTGTTCTTTCTTCAACTTTTTAATTTCTCTCTGTTTAGATTCTTTTCGCCAATAACGAAAAGAATCAAACATTGCCGGCCGGGCTTTCTTCTTAAACAACCTTCTTTCTAGATTATCGAGAACTTCAGGTTCAAAACTACCATGTAGTGGCCAACTAAGGACACCATCTTTCTCTGTGTAGTGGATCCATATCTCGTTATAAGAGATAGGGCCCACACCAAACTTGCAATAAAGATCATAAAGAGGAGTTCCAATCGGAGGAACCAAACACGAGTCCTCCAACTGGGAATCACTGTTGCAACTAAAACAAGACAATATACAATTTTTCCGACTTACCATTTTATAATCCGGAACACAACACAAACAAAACACAAAATAGAAAAGATGCGCACTCGAACCAAGAATTTTAGGCCTACCAGAACTGACAATTGTATCGATACCTGAACTGAACAGAATGATTATCGTAACCAGAATAACCAGTGATAATCTTACAGAACTGAACTGAACTGAGAACTAAAAGGATTATCCAAACAGGAGCAACCCTTACAAAATAACCAACTAGCAACCACTGAATACTTAACTGAGGCACTGAAGACGTCACCAAGGAGAAACCCGTCACGTTTCGCCGTACTGAGGACTGCACCTCGGGTCCAAGACAGGGCGACGGTCAAGGCAACGGACCACTGCAGCCGTCTGAACGGGAACCCTCGCGGAAGAGAACGTCGGGGCCACTTTTGCGATATGCCGGGATCGATGAAGTGGGGCGCCTCCCTCTGAAATCTTCACACGAAGCTCCTCGAACTCTTCAGGCTTTTGGACCGGTACCGAATGACGTCGCCCCACGTTGGGCGCCAATTGGAGTTCTGGACTTTTTGGTTCCGTCCAGAGGTGTCAGGGATAACACCCGAAGACCCCGGAGTTCCACCTGTCTCGGTGCACAAACAAACAGAAACACGGGCTTCTCGATGGTGGCGTCAAAGACCAAAGGTTTATTACTGCAGGGACACAGAAGTCACAGAAACTACACATGGGCAGTATCTAGGAGCCTGTTCGATTTGTACAAAGAGGGTTGCTCCTTATATACTAAATATTGGGCTTCAGGCAAATTCTTTACATGTTACCACAGTTCTAAACATTCGTGTCTTAAACAATAAATATTTGGCGTTGCACAGGAATCGTCAACAGTATCTGATGTCAAAACATTACAAATGAGGGGTTCCCACTATTCCATCATAATCCCATGTCAATTTCTCATACAAGACCCGGACCGCCTCATCGTAAATTTCGTTACCTCCCCCTAATAAAGGCCCAGAAGGAAAGGAGCAGAGCCAGGTGTGGAAGATAGAAAGACAGGATAAGAGATGTTTGTGGGTCGTAAATGGGCACGGTTACCAGCTTCGGCCGCCTAATCATGATCAGGCCAACGAACACAAGAACCAGTATAGCAGGACTGGCCTCAGGCTGGGGAGGCAGCTCTTGCCGAGTCATGCTGCCACAGCGTTGCTGGCCTAAGGTGCACGTGTCACTAGCAAGGTGAATCGCCGGTTAAGGCCTACGTGTCCTTAAATAAAAAGAGGTCATTGCGTGTCCATTGACTATGTGAGGGCAAGGAATACAAAATGGCTTCCGTGTTCTAAGATGGATGCCATGGGTAAATCACAAATGTGTTGGTAACAGGAGTGCTCTTGCTCGTAGCATAGCGAAAACACCAGGATATACTAAATGGATCATTTGCGGTTCACTGATACCAAAATTATGTATTTACGACAATGATTAAAACACGGGTAAAATCGTCACGGAACCTCAGTCTATCACCTTGCCAACCTTCTTTCCGCCTCCGCATCCCTCTAAAGAGGAAGAGCGACTCCACCGTCTGGACCCAAAACGTGCGCTCTCATTCTACTTGGATCGCACACGCCTGTTCCGGGTGGATGACCAACTTTTTGTTGGTTACGTGGGCGCTAAGAAGGGGAAAGCGGTACACTAGAGGACCATCTCCCGGTGGATCATCTTGTGTATCCAGGCATGTTACTTCTTGGCTAAGAAGGAGCCCCCTGTTGGATTGCGGGCTCATTCCACCCGAGCCACGGCGACTACAACTGCCCTGGGTCGGGGACTGCCCTTACAAGACATATGTCACGCAGCTACGTGGACATCGCTGCACACGTTTGCAAGACACTACTGCCTGGACAGCCAAGTCCGGAGGGATGGCTTCTTTGGCCGTTCTGTCCTCCAGGACTTTCTGGTGTGATTATTGGTTCGCAGACCCAAATCCGTGGTTGGTATTGCTGGGGTATCTATTCTAAGGTAAGGAATCTATCACTAACGTGTCTCTTTCAGATGCACAAGTTACTACTTGTGTAATGATGTATCTGTAAGAGACATTAGTTAGTGATAGATTCCTTACCGCCCATCCATCCTCCCCGTTTTGTGAACCGATATCTAGGGTTAGGGTTTCCCCTTTCAGGGCCCTAGTTTCAATGGCTCCAGTGTTGGGTTTTAAAATGGCTCAGCGCTTCTGGTGCGGAAAAGCTGTGTCTAAGAACTGACGTCAGCACGCGGAGGCGGCGTCTAAGTACTCTGACAACGTCATCATGGCGCCCACGACGCCAACGATGGACGCGGAGCCGCAGACGACGCATACCGACGCGCAAGGGTACTGCTACGCAAAAATTTCCGGATCCAGTCTGACGCCTGGGGATATTCTAAGGTAAGGAATCTATCACTAACTAATGTCTCTTACAGCTATATCGTTACACAAGTAGTAACTTGTGCGGCTGGTCTTGACCATCTATATTTAGTTGTGAAAGTACAGCTCCCACACCCAACTCAGAAGCATCTGTTTGGACTATGAACTCTATGGAGTAATCTGGACTTTTCAGAATAGGTGCAGTACACATGGCATGCTTCAGGTCATCAAATGCCTTTTGACAGCTAACTGTCCACTGAACCTTCTTTGGCATATTGTTGGAAGTTAAATCATTCAGTGGTGTCACAATGGACCCATAGTTTTTAACAAACTTCCTGTAGTACCCAGACAGGCCCAAGAAAGCTCTGACCTGTGTCTGGGTGGTTGGAGGAGTCCAGTCTCTGATGGTCTGGATTTTGCTCTCCAGTGGTTGAACCTGACCCCCACTGTGAGAAGTTGGCCTGATATATGATGCTCACTAGTTCTAGTGATCACCTTGTATCAGTCCAAACAACCCTTATGGTGATTGGTTTAAGTCAACCTTATAGACCAGCTATCCTAATGGTAGCATGGACAAAGCAGTCTTAGGCTAAACTCTTTTGGCATGTGAAGCCAGCTGTTTTCTCACAATATAACCCCTTGAATACCAGATGAAAGGACACCACACAGGTTTTTATGAAAATAAACAGTATATTTATTAATAACAACACCTCTGAACTCTTTATGAGGTCAGAGGGCTAAGCACATGACAATCTCTTACAAAAAATACTACAAGTCGCACAAAATTACAATGGTGCCCTAGGGGCACGACAAACCATATACTAAGTAAGTGGAATGTGAAAGTCGATAAAGTCGATAAAGGAAATGGAGCTGTCCAGAGGCTGTAGGATCGATGGGACCACGCTATACTAACTTCAGGTAAGTAATAGGAGGCCACGGAACCCGTGTGCAGAGTGTGAACTCACACGCGAGATGCGTAACAACATCTATGGACAGTACAGTTCAAGTTAAAGGTAAGTACGGACAATCCTGACTAGGTAGGACAACAACGACTGTGGAATTGGACACTAGGACAGTTAGACTACCCTTGAGCACCGAAATGCTCTCGTTACCTCACCCACGGGCTGCGGGTGCATAGGTGCCAAAGTGTGTCGGGTTCTCGCGTTGAAGTCAATGGAGCCTGAAAGAAAAGATGCTGCAGGCGACCAGGAGGAAGATGTCCGGTGCAATCCAAGGGTGGATTGGTGAAGAAGGAAACCTGAAAGCAGAGGGGACAATGTTCACAGTCACTAGCCAGTGACTGGAGTGGAACCAGGAAGGAACCAGATGTCGACGTCGAGATCAGGTGAAGAGTGGACGCTTGACTCTGCAGCCACGTGGACCAGGAGGTGTCTTTGACAACCAGGATGGAGGCACGAGCTGTCCCACACAGGCTCTCGCTGTTGGCGGTGTCGGATCCGGGATTGGACTCAACAGTCCTTGGCAAAGGCAACCCACGCGGTGAGTGAAGAAAGCATCTGGTGCGGACTAGGAGAGTCCGGGGTGCCCCTCTTTTGAAAGGGAGCAAGGGCCAGTCTGGAGCAACCAGACCAGCAGTGAAGATTCAAAGGTTCGTCGTCTAGGAGGCCACTAGCCAGCCGGCAAGTGACCAGACAACGCGTCGAGCAGCAACAAAGCAGAAGGGCCCCACGCAGATCTCGTGGATGCTGGAGGGCTGATCTTCGGTGCAGGGGCTGCTTGGGGCTGGGGCTTCTCAGTCCCCAAAGCACTTGGTCGAGTTTACCTCGGGAGTCGTGCTGGAAGCGAAGTGCAGGTTCGTTCAAGATGGCCGGTCCCACGTGTCTCGTCGCACCCACGGGTCTCAGCTTTGCTGCAGATGTGAGTTGAGGTCAGAGAGGTCTGGGAATCCGGGTCTCGTTGGGCTCTGAAGTCTGGATCCTCGAGGGAAGACGACAAAGTGAAGCCGCTGAACGCTTGATGGTGCCTGCAGTTGCAGGGTGGACACTCCTTGTCCACAAGGGAGATTCTTCAGTCTTCTGTGGAGCAGAACGTCGAAGGCCAGAGTTTCTTCTTGTTGAATAGTTCAGGATAATCTCATTTGGAATGGGACCAGCTCCTACCTTTATTCTCCTAAAGGGGGCTGCACTACTGACTAGGTACCTCCCCTGGGTGGGACCAGGAAGGGGGGTGGTTACACCCCCTATCCTTTGTCCGGTTTCCCACTAGAGCTGGGGCTGGGATGCCCCAGCAACTGGTTTGAACCGGTGTATGCACAGGGCACCTTGTGTGCCCCAGGCATGTCTCATTCCTTTCAGGCCTCCCTACCTCAATACACAAAATCCTGTCTGGGGAGGTGCTAGCACCTCCCAAGGCAGGAAACCCTTTGTCCAGGCCATCCTCGCTGGAAGGACTCCCAGCAGCAGGAGGTCAGACTTGTGTCTGTGGTGGCAGCATCCATTTTGTGATGCTGAGGCTCGAGTTAACTTTAACCGGGGTTCACAGTTACATACATGTCGTGTCCCTCTAGAAGGGTGGAATGCTACCCCCGTCGCCAGAATTGGCGAGGGGGTAGTATTCCAAATTGTATTACTCGACATGTTTTGATAATGTTATACCAGAGTTAGCATTTAACCGCGAGGTTGATAATGCACTTAAGAGTATATGGTATAGCGTTATCATGGAACAGCTATAAGGACTTGGTTCCGCAAGCTGCAAACGGGCTCGGCTCATGCCAGAGCACCATCTCACATAATTCCAAGCACTCTGCCTTCAGGATTGATAAGGCCTGCCATAGGAGTGACTGATAGGAATATATGTGTCCATTTTAGGGTTAGGTATAGGTATACTATATCTACAGCAAAGGGTGTTTACACCACCTTGCCCCAGCTGTCATGCAGCCAGTTGTGTCAGATTTAGATGGCCAGCCAGGGGTGGCATAATACATGCTTCAGCCCCTGGTAGGCCCTGGATACACCTATGCCCTGGGTACAGGGACTGATAAGGTGGCCCAGTACCAATTGGTAAATGCACCTAAAGTACATGGTTGTCAATTTAGAGAGAGAACAGCTAGGCTGTGGGTCTGATTAGCAGGCCCACAGCCAGGGAAAGTCGTAAACCAGTGAAGCAAAAAGCAAAAATCTGGGGTGACCATAGGATTGCAGACCCCACTCTCCTACACCCACCTACCAGGTGGCCCAGGTACACAACCTTGCTCTGCCCTATCTGGCACTTAGTGGCCTTGATAGTGAGGCCTGCCTTTTGCAGAGCCTCTAAAACATTCCTCAGGTGGACCAGGTGATCCTCCCAGGTGGAGCTAAAGACAGCAATATCATCTAGATAAGCTGCACAATAGTTATCCAGTCCTGTGAGAACTTGATTCACCAGCCTTTGGAAAGTGGCAGGTGCATTCTTCAAACCAAAGGGCCTTACCACAAATTGATAATGTCCTCCTGGGGTCGAAAATGCTGTCTTGGCTTTTGCATCCTCAGCTAGTCTGATTTGCCAGTAGCCTGCTGTTAGGTCAAATGTGCTCAAAAACCTGCCAGAAGCCAATCTATCAATGAGCTCATCTGCCCTGGGGATGGGGTGGGCATCTGTCCTAGTGACAGCATTGAGACCTCTGTAGTCCACACAAAACCTCATCTTTCTCTTACCATCTTGGGTGTGAGGTGTTGGCACCAGGACTACTGGACTGGCCCAAGGGCTCTCTGAGGGCTCAATAACTCCCAGCTCCAATATCTTTTGGACCTCTGTCCTAATGCAGTCCTTGACATGGTCAGGTTGCCTGTAGATTTTACTCTTGACAGGCAGACTGTCACCAGTGTCCACCTCATGGGTGCACCAGTTTGTCTGACTTGGGGTCAGGGAAAACAGATGTCTGAAGGACTGAAGAACTTGTCTGCTGTCCTGTTGCTGATGTTCAAAGAGGCTGTCAGCAAAGACTACACCATCTACTGACCCATCATAATGGTTCTGAGTAAGCAGGTCTGGGAGAGGGTCACTCTCTTCCTCCTGCCCCTCATCTGTAGCCATGAGCAAGCCCATGTCTGCCCTGTCGACAAATGCTTTTAGTCTGTTGACATGAAGCACCCTGTGGGGGCTTCTGGGAGTCCTAAGGTCCACCAAGTAGGTGACATCTCCCTTCTGTTCAACTATTGTGTGGGGTCCTGACCATTTGTCCTGGAGTGCTGCTGGGGCCACTGGTTCCAACACCCACACTTTCTGTCCTGGCTGGTACACAGTCAGCACAACCTTTTGGTCATGACAAGCTTTCTGAAGTTCTTGGCTGGCCTCAAGGTTTTTAGACGCCTTCTCCATATACTCAGCCATCCTGGAGCGGAGACCAAGTACATAGTCCACTATGTCCTGCTTAGGCTTTTTGAGAGGTAACTCCCATCCTTCCTTCACAAGACATAGGGGTCCTCTTACAGGATGGCCAAACAAAAGCTCAAAAGGGCTGTAGCCAACCCCCTTTTGTGGGACCTCTCTGTAAGCAAACAGAAGGCAGGGTAAAAGGATGTCCCATCTTCGCCTCAGCTTTTCAGGTAACCCTTTTATCATCCCTTTGAGTGTCTTGTTGAATCTTTCCACAAGCCCATTGCACTGTGGGTGATAGGGGGTGGTGAACTTATAGTTGACACCAAACTCCTTCCACATTGCAGTTAGTTAGATATCCTGACATGAAGTTTGCACCTCTGTCAGAGACAACCTCCTTTGGAAACCCCACTCTGGAGAAAACTCCAAGTAGGGCCCTTGCCACAACAGGACCTGTTGTGGTCCTCAGGGGAATAGCTTCTGGATACCTGGTGGCATGATCCACTACCACCAGTATAAATCTGTGCCCAGATGCTGTTTGGGGGTCCATTGTGTAGGAGAGTAGGGTGTGCTTTCCTATGGTCACCCCATTTTTTGCTTTTTGCTTCACTGGTTTTCGCCTTAATGTGGCTGTGGGCCTGCTAATCAGACCCACAGCCCTGCTAATCTCTCTCTAAATTTCACACCATGTACTTTAGGTACATCACCAATTGGGATTTGGGTCACTCTTCTGAGTCCCTGTACACTGTACTATAGGTACCCAGGGCATAGGTGCACCCAAGGCCTACCAGGGGCTGCAGCATATCTTTTGCCACCCCTGGCTGGCCATCCAAACTGACACAACTGGCTGATCACTCAGCTGGGGCAAGGTCGTGTAATCACCCCTTGCTTAGATATAGTATTCCTATGTTTAACCCTATATCTGGACACATATACACCTATAAGTCACTCCTATGGCAGGCCTTAACAATCCTGAAGGCAGAGTGCTTGGTTTTATGTGAGATGGTTGTAGGAGAGTGGGGTCTGCAATCCCATGGCCACCCCAGATTTTTGCTTTTTGCTTCACTGGTTTACGACTTTCCCTGGCTGTGGGCCTGCTAATCAGACCCACAGCCTAGCTGTTCTCTCTCTAAATTACAACCATGTACCTTAGGTGCATTTTACCAATTGGTACTGGGCCACCTTATCAGTCCCTGTACAGCATACCTTAGGTATCCAGGGCATAGGTGTACCCAGGCCCTACCAGGGGCTGAAGCATGTATTATGCCACCCCTGGCTGGCCACCCAAACAGACACAACTGGCTGCACGACAGCTGGGGCAAGGTGGTGTAAACACCCTTTGCTTTAGATATAGTATTCCTATATCTGACGCTAAAATGGACACATATATTCCTATCAGTCACTCCTATGGCAGGCCTTATCAATTCTGAAGGCAGAGTGCTTGGAATTATGTGAGATGGTGCTCTGGCATGGGCTGAGCCCGTTTGCAGCTTGCGGAACCAAGTCCAAATAGCTGTTCCATGATAACGCTATACCATATACTCTTAAGTGCATTATAATCCTCGCGGTTAAATGCTAACTTTGGTATAGCATTATCAAAACATGTCGAGTAAGGTGTCATACGAATTGGAATACTAACCCCTCGCCAATTCTGGCGACGGGGTTAGTATTCCACCCTTCTAGAGGGACACGACATGTATGTAACTGTGAACCCTGGTTAAAGTCAGACACAGCCTCAGCTCCACAAAATGGATGCTGCCACCGAGACACAAGTCTGCCCTCTTGCTGCTGGGAGTCCTTCCAGCAACGGAGGCCTGGACAAAGGATTTCCTGTCAGGGGCGGTGCTAGCACCATCCCATACAGGATTTTGTGTATCCCAGGTAGGCAGGGCTGAAAGGAAGGTGACTGCAAGTGGCACCCCGGTGCTCACTGTGCATATGCCGGCTCAAACCAGTTCCTGGGGCACCCCAGCCCCTTAGCTGGGGAGAGACCAGACAAAGGAGAGGGGTGTAACCACCCCCCTCCTGGTCCCACCCATAGGGCAGGACCTAGTCGCGTGCCAGCCCCTTTTCTTTGGATAAAGGTAGGAGCAGGCCCCCTTCCCAAATTAGATCATCTTGAAACTTGAATTACTTTCCACGAAAGGAACTCTTGTCATCTATGAAGACTCTCCCTTGTGGCTAAGGAGTAGCCACCCTGCACCAGCAGGCACCATCGAAGCTCTTGCGGTTTGCTGCACGTCCATCCTCCGGATCAAGACTGCCCAGCTCGAGGAGACCTGGATTCCCTGCCATCTCTGACCTCTACCTACATCATCCAGCCCAGCTGAGATTCGTGGGTGTGACGAGACCCGTGGGACCGGCCATCTTCAAGACCTGCACGACGCTTCACCAGCACGACCCCCGAGGGACCCTCGAGTAAGTGCACTGGGGTTTGAGTAGCCCTAACCCTAAGCAGCTCCAGCACCGAAGTCCAGCCCCCAGGCAGCCACGAGGTCTGCGTGGGGCCCTTCTGCTTCTTTGCTGCTTGCCACGTTGTGCGGTCACTTGCCCGTTGGCTAGTGACCCTCTTGACGACGTACCACGACGTTTTCACCGCTGGTCTAGGTCCCCTAGACTGGCCCTTGCTTCTTGTCCAACAAGAAGTGCCCTGGACCCTCCTGGTCCACTCCAGACGCCATCTTGACTCCACCGCGTGGGCTTGCCTTTGCCAAGGTTTGTTGCTCAAATCTTGAGTCCAGCATCGCCGACAGCCGACAGCCTCGTGGGACAGCTCGCACCTCCAGCCTGGACGCCGACAACGCCTCCTAGCCCGTGTGACTGCAGAGTCCAGCGTCGCCCCCTCACCTGGTCGAGGTGACTTCATCCGGTGCCATCCTGGTGCCCACATAATCACTGTCTAGTGATTAAGAACTAAGTCCCCTCTGCTTTCAGGTCATCTCCTTCACTGATCCAGCCTTGGATCACTCCGAACATGTTCACTGGTCGCCTGCCAGCAACTTCTTCTTTCAGGCTCCATAGACTTCAACGAGGATTCCCGACGTATTTTGAACCCTATGCAGCCGCGGCCCCTGGGCTAGGTAACTTGAGTATCTCGGTGCTCCAGCACAGGTTCACTATCCAAGTGTCCAGATCCTTTTTCGTTTTTAGTCTACCTAGTCAGATTCATCCGGAAACAGTAACTTTAGAACCGCTAGCATCCATAGACTTCTTCCCGCATCCCGCGTGAGAGTGCACACTCTGCACCCAATCTCCCTAGGCCTCCTGCTCCTAACCTTAGGGTTCAGTAGTGTAGTCCTAGCGATCCTGAAGCCTCTGGATCTTGTTACTTACCTGCTAGTATTTCGCATTCCACTTTTTGTGTATATGGTTTTTCGTGCCCCTCGGGCATTTGTGTAAATTGTGCAACTTGAAGTATTTTCATAAGAGTTTTGTATTGTGCTTAGCTCCCTGACTCATAAAGAGTTCAGGGTAGTCTTGTTATAAATAAATATCCTTTATTTTCAAAACAACTTGTGTGGTGTCCTTTCACTTGGTGTTCAAGGGGTATATGTGATGGTAAAACAGCTGGCTTAACACGCCCTCTAGAGTTTAGCCTAAAGACTGCTCGTGTCCATGCTACTAGGATAGCTGGTCTATAAGGTTGACTTACAACCAATCATCAATAAGGGTTGTTTGGTATGATACACAGTGATCACTAGAATAGTGAGCACTATATATCAGGCCAACTTCTCACAATGGTGCTCTAGCATGAGCTGAGCCTGTCTGCAGCTTTCGGAACCATGTCCCTATAGCTGTTCTAGGATAATGCCATACCATATACTCTTAAGTGCATTATGAACCTCGCGGTTAAATGCTATCTTTGGTTTGGCTTTATCAAAACATGTCGTGTAAGGTGTCATACGCTTTGGGATACTACCCCCTCGCCAGTTCTGGCGACGGGGGTAGCATTCCGGCGGACCCGTCTGGGACTCCTATTGGGTCGGGGGGATCTGCCCCGACGCCGTCGGGTGCTTCGGCCCCGGCGCCGCAGGTTCCCGTTATCCCGCCGCCGCCGGCGCCTTCGGGCCCGGCTCCGAGGGGTTCAGTTGTTCCAGCGCCGCCGGCGCCTTCGGGCCCGGCGCCGCAGGACGCCGCTGGACCTCCTTCGGGATCTGGTTCGTCGCCGGTGGACCTTACGACCTCCCCGGCGTCGGACCCTCCGGTGTCGCCTCCGGCGCCGTCCTCAGGCGGCGCCGTCCCCGGTTCCACCTTCGTTCCTGTTCCGGCACCGGGACGGCCCCGATGGGCGCCGCTCCAGACGTCGTTTGGAGAGTTTCACTTCTATGATCAGGCCCCATTGGTTGAGAACCCTGAGTTTCAGGAGATGGGTGATGAAGAGGACTGGGAGGGGTCTGAGGACCCTCTGACCAGGGAGTGTCAGTCTCATGAGGACTGGACAGGAGACCTTGGGGAGGCCAGTGGCCTGGACACCTCTCCAGACACTGGTTTTGTCTCCCCTCCTACCATGGCTTCGGAGGAGGGGGCAACATATAGTGTGGTGCTGATGAGGGCTGCCAAGGCCTTGGGCCTTGATCTCCCCGTCGCGGCCGTGAGGACTAAGCTCCTCACTGAGGTCCTTTAAGCGCAGTCAAGCTCGGCCGAGCCTCTGCTGCGCTTTAATGAGGCCTTGACCGACGTTCTTCTGGGTACTTGGTCCAAGCCCGCTACGGGTTCGCCCGTAGATAGGAACGTGGCCAGACGCCACCGCCCAGCCCCGGGTGACCCATGTTTCCTGTCATCCCCCGAGAGTCTGGTCATCCAGGCCTCCAATTCCCAGACCCCATTCCCATCGGCCCCGCCGGACAGGGAATCCAAGAGGTATGACCAGTATGGGAAGAAGATCTTCTCATCCCTTAGTCTAGGCCTGCGGTCTTCCAACACCGCCTGCCTCTTGGGACGTTACACCCACTCTGTGTGGGATAAGGTCGCGGAGGTGCTGCCAGAGTGTCCGTTGGAGGTACGGGCCAAACTCGGCCAAGCCCTTGTGGATGGCCGGGATGCAGCCAAGTATTCCATCAGGTGTGGGCTGGATACCACCGACTCGCTAGGTAGAGCGATGGCAACGACGGTGGCGGTCAGACGCCATGCCTGGCTGAGGTCTGCCAACTTCTCGGCAGATGTCCAGAACACACTCATGGACATGCCGTTCGATGGCCTTCGCCTCTTTGGCGACAAGGCAGACCATGCGCTTGAGCGCTTTAAGGACTCCAGGGCTACGGCCAAGTCCTTAGGTCTCTCGGGCCAGCGCCAGCAATCGGCTGCCTTTCACTCCTTTCGTGGCCACGGAAGGTGTGCGCCCACACGCGCCGCCCACACGCGCCGCCAGCCACGCTCCGCAGGGCAATACCCAATGCGGTGGCGGCCATGGGAACCGCCGGCCGGGCAGTTGCGAGGTCAGTCCACACCTTCCCCCGCAGCATCCGCCTCAAACCCTCCTAGTCCGTGCTTTCAGGCCCATGTGACGCCAGTGGAGGGCAGGGTTCGCCATCACCACCTCCACTGGCGCACTGTCACATCGGACAGGTGGGTGCTGCAAATCGTCCGAAGGGGCTACTCCCTCCCCTTCGAGGCGACTCCTCCAGCCATGCCACCGCAGAACCACCGTGTATCGGGGGATCATTTGCGACTTCTGCAGGAGGAAGTTACGGCCCTCTTGGCCAAGGGGGCCATCGAGCGCGTTCCTGGGCCAGAAGTAGGGTGTGGTTGCTACTCCCACTACTTTCTGGTACCCAAGAAGGGCAAAGGGGGCCTACGCCCTATCTTGGACCTAAGGAACGTCAACGGCTTCCTCCGGAAGGAGAAGTTCAAGATGCTGACACTGGCTCAGGTCCTAGCTGCCCTGGACCCAGGAGACTGGATGGTAGCGCTGGACTTGCAGGACGCTTACTTTCATATCCCCGTCCTGCCTGCCCACCGGCGCTACCTGCGGTTCATGGTGGGCCACGAGCACTTTCAATTTACTGTGCTCCCCTTTGGCCTTACCAGCGCCCCACGGGTGTTCACAAAGGTGATGGCGGTGGTCGCAGCTCATCTGCGCAGGTTAGGGGTTTCAGTCTTCCCCTACCTCGACGACTGGTTGTTGAAGGCGGGCTCACCCCAGACAGTCGTCAGCCACCTCCAGACTACGGCAGACCTCCTGCACCAGCTGGGGTTCTCTCTAAATGTGCCGAAGTCACACCTGTGCCCCCCTCAGAAGCTCCTCTTCATCGGAGCGGTTCTGGACTCGGCGCGGTTTCGGGTTTATCCGCCCGAACAGCGGGTCTGGGATATTCAGGCTCTGATTCCCATCTTTCAGCCGTTATCCCGGGTTTCGGTCAGGTTGACGCTGCGGCTTCTGGGGCTGATGGCCTCCTGCATCCTACTGGTGCATCACGCCAGGTGGCGGATGCGGGCTCTGCAGTGGGACCTGAAGTTTCAGTGGGCCCAGCATCAGGGCAACCTATCCGACCACGTCCTGATCTCGGAGGGCACTGCGAGACAGCTGCAGTGTTGGCTAACGGACCGCGATTGGGTCAGCGGCAGATCCCTCTCCCTTCCCCAACCGGAGCACGTAGTTGTGACGGACGCGTCCCTCCAGGGCTGGGGAGGCCACATGGGAGAAGCGGAGATCAGAGGCCTCTGGTCTCCGGCGGAGACCCGGCTCCACATCAACCTGTTGGAGCTCAGGGCGATTCGTCTGACACTGAAGGCATTCCTCCCCTCTGTCCGGGGGAGTGTACTGCAGGTGTTCATGGACAACACCACCGCCATGTGGTACTGCAACAAACAAGGCGGGGTGGGGTCGTGGATCCTTTGTCAAGAGGCTCTTCGCCTTTGGCAATGGCTGGAACGCCATGGCGTGACCCTGGTGGCTCAACACCTGGCAGGTTCTCTGAACGCCAGGGCGGACGAGCTCAGCCGTCGGTGCATGATGGATCACGAATGGTGTCTGAACTCGGACGTGGCGCAAGGCCTCTTTCAGCGATGGGGAGAGCCTTGGTTAGATCTATTCGCCACCGAAGAGAACGCGCAATGTCATCTGTTCTGCGCGTTGGAATTTCCAAGGCGGCACTCGCTCGGAGACGCTTTTCGTCGCGAGTGGAGTTGCGGTCTGTTGTACGCCTTTCCGCCTATACCACTTCTGCCCAGAGTGCTGAAGAAGATCAAGCGCGACCGGGCCCAAGTCATCCTTGTGGCTCCGGACTGGGCGAGAAGGTACTGGTATCCAGAGCTACTCAGTATGTCAGTCGATCCCCCGGTTCGTCTGCCTCTTCAGGAGGACCTTCTGTCGCAGCAGCAGGGGACGGTCCTCCACCCGAACCTGTCCAGTCTCCACCTCCATGCTTGGAGATTGAGCGGCGACAGTTGAGGCCATTTGACTTGCCTCCTGAAGTTTGTAACATCATTCTGGCAGCCAGGCGTCCCTCCACAAAGTCGGTATACGCCTGCAGGTGGAACAGATTTGTGGCATGGTGAACAGCAAAGGCTGTGGATCCCCTCAATGCCCCTCTTTCTGAGGTCCTTTTCTTCCTTCTTTCTCTTGCCCAGCAGGGCCCTGCTCTGGGCACCATCAAGGGCTACCTTTCTGCCCTTTCAGCCTTTCTCAGGCTGCCTCATCAACCTTCTTTGTTCAAGTCCCCTATTGTTACTAGATTTCTTAAGGGCATCACACACACGTTTCCTCCTGTTCCGTTTGTGATGCCTCAGTGGGACTTGAACCTGGTTCTTACATTCCTGATGTGCGCTCCCTTTGAGCCACTTCACAACTGTCCTCTACGCCTTCTAACTCTGAAGACTGCTTTCCTGGTTGCCATCACCTCTGCCAGGAGAGTGAGTGAGCTCCAGGCCCTTTCTTGTACTCCACCTTTCCTTTCTGTCCATCCGGACAAAGTGGTGCTGCGTACCAAACCTTCTTTCCTGCCCAAGGTCGTCACGGCTGTAGGAGAGTGGGGTCTGCAATCCCATGGCCACCCCAGATTTTTGCTTTTTGCTTCACTGGTTTACGACTTTCCCTGGCTGTGGGCCTGCTAATCAGACCCACAGCCTAGCTGTTCTCTCTCTAAATTGACAAGCATGTACCTTAGGTGCATTTACCAATTGGTACTGGGCCACCTTATCAGTCCCTGTACAGTATACCTTAGGTATCCAGGGCATAGGTGTACCCAGGGCCTACCAGGGGCTGCAGCATGTATTATGCCACCCCTGGCTGGCCACCCAAATCTGACACAACTGGCTGCACGACAGCTGGGGCAAGGTGGTGTAAACCAGAACCAGGGTGGTGGCCAGAAGAAAGCAGATCCCAAGGGTAATGAGAATAAGCAAAATGACCAGAAGTCTTCAACAGGGCCCCAACAACCTAAAGAGGGTGGGTCCCAGAATTCCCAAAAGAAGAAGAATAATGGTCAGAAGAAACCATGGTGCCAGTACTGCAAAAGTAATACTCACTGGTTTAGTGAGTGCACCAAGAAAGGCCCAACTCCTACCACTACTGCCCCTAAGGCACCTGCACCCCCTAGTACAGTTAGTAGTGGTAGTAATCCTCCCAAGGCTATAGTGGGGTTAACCCTGGGAACTGAGGCGGGCTCTGACTTAGTCAGAACACCTACTCAGGCTGTTCTTGTTTGTACTGGGGACATGGATATGACCCCTACAATAAGTCCCAGTACTCTGGGCAAGTACAGGCAAACGCCTTTGATTAATGGAAAAATGGCTCAGGCCTACAGGGACACTTGTACCAGTGTCACTATGGTGACACCAAACTTTGTGGACCCTGACCAGGTAATACTGGGTTCAGACTACCTGGTGACCAATGCTAGCAATGCCACTACCTCCCATAGTATGGCACTTGTTAATTTCTCCTGGGGAGGGGTAAATGGCCTCAAAAGGGTTGTTGTTAGTTCAGACCTCCCAGTGGACTGTCTTTTGGGCAATGATTTGGAATCCTCCTTATGGTCAGATGTGGAGTATAGGACTCATGTGGAAATGTTAGGTTTGTCAGCACATGTCCTTGCTGTGACTAGGTCACAGGCCAAGAAATGCCCAGCTGAACTAGTGCTGGTCCTGGAAGAATGGACCAGACACTAACCAAGAGAAAGAGCAGTAGGGGTAAGGTTGACTTTTCCCCCCTGCCTCAGGTGGAGGACCAGCTCTCTCAGGAGACTGATCCCAAGACCCCAGAAGGAACTGTCCTAGAAGAGCTTGAGCCTGAACAGGTTGAGTTTCTTGGGACAGGGGGACCTTCCAGGGCAGACTTGAGGCAGGCCCAGTTAGACTGCCCATCTCTTGAACCCCTCAGACAGCAGGCTGCTGCTGAGGCTGCAGGGAATGCTACAGGTGCCCATAAGGTATATTGGGACGATGGACTCCTATACTCTGAGGCAAGAGACCCCAAGCCTGGTGCTACCAGGAGGATGGGCATCCCCTTGTCTCTTAGAGGTTTCCTTCTCACCTTAGCCCATGAAATTCCCCTTGCAGGTCACTTAGGCCAGAACAAGACTTGGGACAGGCTTGCCCCATACTTTCACTGGCCTCATATGTCTGAGGACACTAAAGAGCTTTGTCGCTCATGCATCACCTGCCAAGCCAGTGGCAAATCAGGTGGCACAACAAAGGCCCCCCTTATACCACTACCTGTGGTGGGGGTTCCCTTTGAGAGAGTGGGGATTGACATTGTTGGACCAATGGACCCCCCAACAGAATCTGGGCACAGATTTATACTGGTGGTAGTGGATCATGCCACCAGGTATCCAGAAGCTATTCCCCTTAGGACCACTACAGCTCCTGTTGTGGCAAGGGCCCTGGTTGGAGTTTTCTCCAGAGTGGGGTTCCCTAAGGAGGTGATCTCTGACAGAGGTGCAAACTTCATGTCAGGATACTTGACTGCTATGTGGAAGGAACGTGGTGTCAATTACAAATTCACCACACCCTATCACCCACAATGCAATGGGCTTGTTGAAAGATTCAACAAGACCCTCAAAGGGATGATAAAAGGGTTACCTGAAAAGCTTAGGCGAAGATGGGACATCCTTTTACCCTGCCTTCTGTTTGCTTACAGAGAGGTCCCACAGAAGGGGGTTGGTTACAGCCCTTTTGAGCTTTTGTTTGGACATCCTGTAAGAGGACCCCTATGTCTTGTGAAGGAAGGATGGGAGTTACCTCTCAAAAAGCCTAAACTTGACATAGTGGACTATGTACTTGGTCTCCGCTCCAGGATGGCAGAGTACATGGAGAAGGCATCTACAAACCTGGAGGCCAGCCAAGAACTTCAAAAAGCTTGGCATGACCAAAAGGCTGTCCTAACTGTTTACCATGCAGGACAGAAGGTGTGGGTGTTGGAGCCAGTGGCCCCAGCAGCTCTCCAAGACAAATGGTCTGGACCCCACATCATCATTGAACAAAAGGGAGAAGTCACCTACTTGGTGGACATGGGAACTCCCAGGAGCCCTCACAGAGTACTTCATGTGAATAGGCTCAAAGCATTTGTTGACAGGGAGGACATGGGCTTGCTCATGGCCACAGATGAGGGACAGGAGGAAGAGAGTGACCCTCTCCCAGACCTGCTCACTCAGAACCCTGATGATGGGTCAGTGGATGGTGTAGTCTTTTCTGACAGCCTCTCTGAGCATCAGCAACAGGATTGTAGGCAAGTCCTTCAATCCTTCAGACAAATGTTTTCTCTGACCCCCAGTCAGACAAACTGATGCACACATGAGGTGGACACTGGAGACAGTCTGCCTATAAAGAGTAAAATCTACAGGCAACCTGACCACATCAGGGACTGCATAAAAACTGAAGTACAAAAGATGTTGGAATTGGGAGTCATTGAACCCTCAGAGAACCCTTGGGCTAGTCCTGTAGTTCTAGTGCCTAAGCTTCACACCCAGGATGGTAAAAAGAGAGATGAGGTTTTGTGTAAACTACAGGGGTCTCAATGCTGTCACTAAGACAGATGCCCATCCAATACCAAGAGCAGATGAACTCATTGACAGATTGGCTTCTGCCAAGTTCTTGAGTACATTTGACCTGACAGCTGGCTATTGGCAAATCAGGTTAGCTGAGGATGCCAAGGCCAAGACAGCATTTCCTATCCCAGGAGGTCATTACCAATTTGTGGTGATGTCCTTTGGTTTGAAAAATGCCCCTGCCACTTTTCAAAGGTTGGTGAACCAAGTTCTCACTGGGTTGGATGACTTTTGTGCAGTATATCTAGATGATATTGCTGTCTTTAGCTCCACCTGGGAGGATCACCTGATCTACCTGAGGAACGTTTTAGAGGCCCTGCAAAAGGCAGGCCTCACTATCAAGGCTACTAAGTGCCAGATAGGGCAGAGTCAAGTTGTATACTTGGGTCACCTTGTAGGTGGAGGCCAAGTTCAACCTCTGGAGAGCAAGATACAGGCCATAAAGGACTGGGCTCCTCCAACCACCCAGACACAGGTCAGAGCTTTCTTGGGCCTGTCTGGTTATTACAGGAAATTTGTCAGAAATTATGGAACCATTGTGACTCCACTTAATGACCTGACAAGTAAGAAAATGCCAAAGAAAGTTCAGTGGACAGTTAGCTGTCAGAAGGCATTCGATGACCTAAAGCAGGCCATGTGCACTGCACCTATTCTCAAGAGTCCAGACTACTCCAAACCTTTCATTTTCCAAACAGATGCTTCTGAGTTGGGTGTGGGAGCTGTTCTATCTCAGCTGAATATTGATGGTCATGACCAGCCCATTGCTTTTATAAGTAGAAGGCTGACCCCTAGAGAGAAACGTTGGTCAGCTATTGAGAGGGAGGCCTTTGCTGTGGTTTGGGCCCTGAAGAAGTTGAGGCCATACTTGTTTGGTACTCACTTCAAAATTCAGACCGATCATAAGCCCCTCTTATGTCTAAATCAAATGAAGGGTGAAAACCCCAAACTTCTTAAGTGATCCATTTCCCTACAGGGGATGGACTTTACAGTGGAGCACCGCCCAGGAACTGACCATGGTAATGCAGATGGTCTCTCCAGGTACTTCCACTTAGAGCAAGAAGACTCACCTGGTCAAGGTTAGTTTAATGTCCCTAAGTTTGGGGGGGGGGTATGTAGGAGAGTGGGGTCTGCAATCCCATGGCCACCCCAGATTTTTGCTTTTTGCTTAACTGGTTTACGACTTTCCCTGGCTGTAGGCCTGCTAATCAGACCCACAGCCTAGCTGTTCTCTCTCTAAATTGACAAGCATGTACCTTAGGTGCATTTACCAATTGGTACTGGGCCACCTTATCAGTCCCTGTACAGTATACCTTAGGTTTCCAGGGCATAGGTGTACCCAGGGCCTACCAGGGGCTGCAGCATGTATTATGCCACCCCTGGCTGGCCACCCAAATCTGACACAACTGGCTGCACGACATCTGGGGCAAGGTGGTGTAAACACCCTTTGCTTTAGATATAGTATTCCTATATCTAACCCTAAAATGGACACATATATTCCTATCAGTCACTCCTATGGCAGGCCTTAGCAATCCTGAAGGCAGAGTGCTTGGATTTATGTGAGATGGTGCTCTGGCATGAGCTGAGCCCATTTGCAGCTTGCGGAACCAAGTCCTAATAGCTGTTCCATGATCACGCTATACCATATACTCTTAAGTGCATTATAATCCTCGCGGTTAAATGCTAACTTTGGCATAGCATTATCAAAACATGTCGAGTAAGGTGTGATACGAATTGGAATACTAACCCCTCACCAATTCTGGCAACGGGGTTAGCATTCCACCCTTCTAGAGGGACACGACATGTATGTAACTGTAAACCCCGGTTAAAGTTAACTCAAGCCTCAGCATCACAAAATGGATGCTGCCACCACAGACACAAGTCTGACCTCCTGCTGCTGGGAGTCCTTCCAGCGAGGGAGGCTCAGACAAAGGGTTTCCTGCCTTGGGAGGTGCTAGCACCACCCCAGACAGGATTTTGTGTATTGGGTAGGCTCAGGCTGAAAGGAATGAGACATGCCTGGGGCACACAAGGTGCCCTGTGCATACACCGGTTCCAACCAGTTGCTGGGGCACTCCAGCCCCAGCTCTGGCGGGAAACTGGACAAAGGAAAGGGGGTGTAGCCACCCCCCTTCCTGGTCCCACCCAGGGGAGGGACCTAGTCATAGTGCAGCCCCCTTTAGCCGGATAAAGGTAGGAGCTGGTCCCATTCCAAGTTAGATTAATCTTGACAACCTTCCACGAAGAAACTCTTGACCTTCGACCTCCTGATCCATCAGAAGACTGAAGAATCTCCCCTATGGTCAGGGAGTGACCATCCTGCTTCGCAGGCACCATCAAGCTCCTGTGCGGTTTGCTGCAGAGTCCTTCCATCCCGGAATCCGACGACCCAGCTCGACAAGACCCGGACCTCCAGACCTCTCTGACCTCTACCCACATCTGCAGCACAGCTGGGACCCATGGGTGCGATGAGCAACGTGGAGACGGCCATCTTGAAGAAACCTGCACAGCGCTTCCTGCACGACCCCTGAGGGTTCCTCAAGTGAGTGCATTGGGGACTGAGAAGCCCCACACCGACGCAGCTCCTGCACCAAAGACCAGCCCCCCAGCATCCCCATGATCTGCGTGGGGCCCTTTTGCCTGGTTGCTGCACTTCCTGTTGTCTGGTCACTTGCAGGCTGGCTTGTGCTCTCTGAGACGACGACCCGAAGAATTCGACTCTGCTAGTCTGGTCCCCCAGACTGGCCCTTGCTTCCTTGTAAAAGGGGGGCACCCCGGACCCTCCTGGTCCGCACCAGACGCCATCTTTATTTATTTATTTTATTTTTAAAATTTCTAGAGCGCACAAATACCTTGCGGTGTCTCGGCGCTAGTGTGTACAGATTACATGGTTGTGAGAAGATGTTACTGGTTAAAAAGCCATGTCTTGAGATGTTTTCGAAAGGAAAACAGCGAGGTATGTTCCTTGATCTGAGAAGGAATCTGATTCCACAGTTTGGATGCAGCCACTACAAATCGTCTGTCTCCCCAAGTAACCTTTTTTGTTGGGGGAATTTGGAGCTGTTGGGCTGTGGATGAGCGCAGAGTTCGACTGGGTTTGTAAATTTTGAAGGCGTTTTTGAAGAAGTCGGGGCCATTATTGTTCAAGGCCTTGTAGGTTATACACATGGCCTTGAACTTTATCCTGCTTCTTATGGGTAGCCAGTGAAGCTCTCTGATTATAGGAGAGATAGAGGCGTATTTTGGTATCCCCAGGAGGACCCTTGCAGCAGCATTTTGAACAAGCTGTAGCTTATTCACCACTTGTTCCTGTGCATTGAGTAGTAGGCCATTGCAGTAATCCACCTTGGATAAAACCAGGGAGGACATCAGAGTTTTGCCAGCAGTGGGAGGAAGAAACGGGAGCAGTTTCTTCACCATTCTCAAGGTGAAAAAAGAGGCCGAGACCACGGCGTTAGCATGGCCAAGGAACGTCAGCTTACTATCGAATAGCACGCCCAGGTTTTTCACCTTGGTAACTGGCAGTGGAGGCGTACCCAATTCAGAAGGCCACCAGACCGGAGACCAAGACGGAGTTAGTTCGCCAAAAACCAATACCTCCGTCTTGTCGGAATTTAGCTTTAAGCAGTTCCGATTCATCCATGTACTGATTGCCTTCATGCCTGCCTGAAAATTGGCTGCCACAGCTTCTCCGTTTTTATGTATCTCCAGGATCAGCTGTGTGTCATCGGCGTACGATGTAAGCCCTATGCCGAATGACTTTATTACCCTCGCCAAGTCCGACACATAAATGTTGAAAAGTGTCGGACTTAGCGAGGAGCCCTGGGGGACACCGCACGGAAGAGAGAAGTCGGGGGAGCTAAAGTTTCCCATCTTCACGGATTGTATCCTGTTGGCCAAGAAGGAGGCAAGCGTTGCTCTGGCCCTGCCCTGGATGCCAAGGGCGGCGACACGGTCGATCAAAATAGTGTGATCGACCGTGTCGAAGGCGGCGGATAAATCCAGTAGTATTAGAATGGCGGTGCTACCCCTGTCCATGATAGTCCTGACCTCCTCAGCTGCTTTAATCAGGGCCGTCTCCGTCCCATGACCCTTCCGGAACCCGAACTGCGTGTTGTCCAGCAGGTCATTCTGGTCAATAAAGGTCGACAGCTGTTGATTCATCGCCTTTTCAATAATTTTGGAAGGGTAAGGGAGGGAGGCAATTGGACGATAGTTTTTGGGCTCTAAGGGGTTTAGTGAGGGTTTTTTCAAGAGGGGTGTTACAGTAGACTTTTTCCAAATTTCGGGAAATATGCCTGTCTGAAATACGGCTCTGCAGATGTTAGTAAGTACTGGGGCTATTACGTCAGGTACTGATTTAATGATGCGCGGGGGGCAGGGGTCCAAAGGGGATCCTGACTTACCATATTTATAAGGTCTGTCATGGATGCCGGCGGTGTGAAGGCCTCTAGAGTTGGTTTAAGTGGGCAACGGGGAGTCTCCCGATAGACTGTATTAGTCGTTGATGTTGTGGTAAATTCATTGAAGATGTCATTGACCTTGGCCTGAAAGAAGTCTGCCACCTTGTTGCAAAATGATTGAGATGGTGCAACAGAGGGTGGGGCAGGGGGATTGGCTAGGTCTTTTACCACCTGGTACAGCTGTTTGTTTGAATTAAGAGCGTTTGTTATTTGTGTGCTGTAGAAGGCACATTTCGCCGCAGTGATCATCTTTCTATAGCTAATCAATGCGTTCTTGTATGTCTCTTTGTCAAGATCCGCGTATTTCCTACGCCATCGCCGCTCCAAGTTTCTGCAGCGTTGCCTCTCGAGCCGTAATGACTCCGAGAACCAGGCCGCCGAAGGTTTGGTGCGGTTAGGCTTTGTTTCTCTTTGAGGGGCTAGGTGGTCTAATGCCTTAAATAGCCAGCATTGATAGTTTAGGGAGGCTTCCTGGGGGTCGGGCCTATCCTCGGGTATCGAGGATTCCAAGATGTTATGCAAAGTAGTAACGTCAATGTTTTTCCAGTCCCGACACGAGATTGACGGACAGGTGCTAGTGTGGTTGTTTCTATGAGGTTTAACTAAGATTGTGAATTTGACAGCTAAATGATCTGTCCAGGTAAGAGGGAGCACTGTGGAAACAGTAATGTAGGGGTTATTGGTAAATAAGGCATCCAGAGTGTGTCCTGCTTGATGAGTGGCTGAACTGACCTGCTGTTCTAGACCAGCGGCCAAAAAGTCTGAAATCAGCATGTGCGATTCCTTGTCTTTCTCAATCTCCAAATGGAAGTTAAAATCTCCCAAAATAGTGTAGTCTTGATTGGCAGCTACTGGTTCTAGGAGCGGGTTGAGGGATTTTAGGAAGAGTGTGCGTGATGTTGGTGGTCGGTAAAGGAGGATTCCCTTAAAAGTTTGTATGGGAGAAAGAGAAATAGAAAAGGCGAGGGCTTCTGCACAATTATAATCAAGTGGTTCGGTTTTTATTGGGAGCTTAATCCGATGTATGATCGCGAGCCCTCCCCCTCTCTTCCCTGACGATCTATCTAACCTTGTTACTTGATAACCGGCTGGGGTGGCGATGTTAAAATCTGGGCCAGAGGCGGGGTCTGCCCAGGTCTCGGTGATAAACATGATGTCAGCATTTTGACTGGTTATTAGATCTGCAACGTCGTTCCTATGTTTAATAAGAGATCGTGCATTTATCAAAATGCAGTTTATATCAGAAGCGCTATAATCCCCTAGGCGAGCAACCGCGGGGAGCTGGGAAATGGATGGTGTGATAGTGAAGTCACAATTTGGGCAGACGGCGTGTGGAAAATTGTACAGTGAGCAAAAGTCGAAGTGGGGGCAGTCCCTATCCTGCGTGCTGTTTCCTATAGTCAGAAGCTGAGACCTGGAGTAGATGAATACCTTAGATGTCTGTTGGGCAGAGGGAGTGGCACACTGCACGGACCCAGCGCGGACTGGCGCAGACTGGCACCCCTTTGGCACGGCTTCGGCGCGGAGACGGCGCTCCCGCTGCGCTCTACCGCTGCGCTTCCGGCCGGCCATTTTAAATCCTGAGCCCCGCCCCCAGCTGAGACACTAGCTCCCTTGTGATTGGCGAGCCAGCGCTGAGGCGCGATGGAGCTGACCCTGCCCTCCACACAAACGGCACAGAGCCGCGATGGAACGGGGCTAAGGGTGGGCACAATAATGCAATACAAGGTGAGTTCAGCGAGTGGTTTAAAAAATACAATTATCAAATCAATTGCATGGGTGACATAACGTTTTCTTAAAAGCTAGTGCATTCACGCGTTTTACAATGGCCGATCACAAACAGAGGAGGATCCCCTCGCAATCTGTAGTAGCACAACAGACCAGACAGAGCGCTGCCACCACCCTGCTAGTTAGTCGAGCGGCTCGATGTTGCTTCGACTTAAATCCTGAGCCCCGCCCCCAGCTGAGACACTAGCTCCCTTGTGATTGGCGAGCCAGCGCTGAGGCGCGATGGAGCTGACCCTGCCCTCCACACAAACGGCACAGAGCCGCGATGGAACGGGGCTAAGCGTGGGCACAATAATGCAATACAAGGTGAGTTCAGCGAGTGGTTTAAAAAATACAATTATCAAATCAATTGCATGGGTGACATAACGTTTTCTTAAAAGCTAGTGCATTCACGCGTTTTACAATGGCCGATCACAAACAGAGGAGGATCCCCTCGCAATCTGTAGTAGCACAACAGACCAGACAGAGCGCTGCCACCACCCTGCTAGTTAGTCGAGCGGCTCGATGTTGCTTCGACTTAAATCCTGAGCCCCGCCCCCAGCTGAGACACTAGCTCCCTTGTGATTGGCGAGCCAGCGCTGAGGCGCGATGGAGCTGACCCTGCCCTCCACACAAACGGCACAGAGCCGCGATGGAACGGGGCTAAGGGTGGGCACAATAATGCAATACAAGGTGAGTTCAGCGAGTGGTTTAAAAAATACAATTATCAAATCAATTGCATGGGTGACATAACGTTTTCTTAAAAGCTAGTGCATTCACGCGTTTTACAATGGCCGATCACAAACAGAGGAGGATCCCCTCGCAATCTGTAGTAGCACAACAGACCAGACAGAGCGCTGCCACCACCCTGCTAGTTAGTCGAGCGGCTCGATGTTGCTTCGACTTAAATCCTGAGCCCCGCCCCCAGCTGAGACACTAGCTCCCTTGTGATTGGCGAGCCAGCGCTGAGGCGCGATGGAGCTGACCCTGCCCTCCACACAAACGGCACAGAGCCGCGATGGAACGGGGCTAAGGGTGGGCACAATAATGCAATACAAGGTGAGTTCAGCGAGTGGTTTAAAAAATACAATTATCAAATCAATTGCATGGGTGACATAACGTTTTCTTAAAAGCTAGTGCATTCACGCGTTTTACAATGGCCGATCACAAACAGAGGAGGATCCCCTCGCAATCTGTAGTAGCACAACAGACCAGACAGAGCGCTGCCACCACCCTGCTAGTTAGTCCTTAGTTAATCTTTGTTCCACCGCGTGGCTTGCATTAGCCAAGGCCTGTTGTCCAGATCAACGATCTGACACCGCCAACAGCAGCAGACTACGTGGGACAGCTTGTGCCTCCAGCCTGGTCGTGAAGAACAGCTCCTGGTCCGCGCAGCTACAGAGAGAAGCGACCCTTCCTTCACCTGAACGCGGCGACAGCATCTGGTCCCCTCCTGGTTCCAGCACCGTCACTGGCTAGTGGCCAAGACTTTGTCCCCTTCCTTTTCAGGACTTCCCTCTTCCTAGTTCCATCCTTGGAACCACCGGACTCCTCCATCTGGCTGCCTGCCAGCAACTTCTTGTTTCAGGCATCACCGGGATCCACACAGCAAACAGTATTTTTCTTCCTCGCATTCCATTGAATTGAGTATATGGTTTGTCGTGCCCCTAAGGCACTTGTGTAAATATTGTGCGAACTCGTATTTCCTTTTTAGTATTGTCATGTGCTTAGCCCTCTGATCTCATAAAGAGTTCAGAGGTGTTGTTATTAATAAATAGACTGTTTATTTTCATAACAACGTGTGTGGTGTCCTTTCATTTGGTATTCAAGGGGTTATACTATGGTAAAACAGCTGGCTTCACATGCCAAAAGAGATTAGCCTAAAAGACTGCTTTTGTCCACGCTACTAGGATAGCTGGTCTATACGGTTGACTTTACAACCAATCACCATAAGGGTTTTTTGGACTGATACAAGGTGATCACTAGAATTAGTGAACATCATATATCAGGCCAACTTCTCACAACGGCCTTCCACATCGGGCAGTCTATCACCTTGCCAACCTTCTTCCCGCCACCGCATCCCTCTAAAGAGGAAGAGCGGCTCCACCGTCTGGACCCAAAACGTGCGCTCTGATTCTACTTGGATCGCACACGCCAGTTCCGGGTGGATGACCAACTCTTTGTTGGTTACGTGGGCACGAAGAAGGGGAAAGCGGTGTACAAGAGGACCATCTCTCGGTGGATCATCCTGTGTATGCAGACATGCTACACCTTGGCTAGGAGGGAGCCCCCGGTTGGACTGCGGGCTCATTCTACCAGAGCGACGGCGGCTACCACTGCCCTGGGCAGGGGTGTGCCCTTACAAGACATCTGTCAGGCAGCTACGTGGGCATCGCTGCACACGTTTGCAAGACACTACTGCCTGTACAGCCAAGTCCGGAGGGATGGCTTCTTTGGCCGTTCCGTCCTCCAAGAGTTTCTGGTGTGATTATTGGTTCGCAGACCCACCACCGGGGTTGGTATTGCTGGGGTATCTATTCTAAGGTAAGGAATCTAATACTAACGTGTCTCTTTCAGATGCACAAGTTACTACTTGTGTAACGATATATCTGTAAGAGACATTAGTTAGTATTAGATTCCTTACCGACCCACCCATCCTCCCCGTTCTGCGAACCAATATCTAGGGTTAGGGTTGTCCCCTTTCAGGGCCCGAGTTTCAATGGCACCAGTGTTGGTTTTTAACATGGCTCTGCGTTTCTGGCGCGGAAAAGCTGTGTCTAAGAACTGACGTCAGCACGCGGAGGCGGCGTCTAAGTACTCCGACGACGTCATCACGGCGCCCACGACGCCGACGACGGACGCGGAGCCGCAGACGACGCCTACCGACGCGCAAGGGTACTGCTACGCAAAAATTTGCGGATCCAGTCTGACGCCTGGGGATATTCTAAGGTAAGGAATCTAATACTAACTAATGTCTCTTACAGATATATCGTTACACAAGTAGTAACTTGTGCTTTAGTATATGATTTAGCGCTTATGCGCTTGTGCTTCTGTGCTCATTAAGAGTTCAGGGGATTGTTTTAGAAATAAATACATATATATTTTGAATATATAACCTGTGTGGTGTACTTTCATTTGGTATTAAAAGGTTTGCATGTGGTAAAACAGCTGGCTTCAAATGCCCTCTCGAGTTTAGCCTAAGACTGCTTTTCTCCATGCTACCCCTATGATAGCTGGTCTATAAGGTTGACTTTACATCCATCACCATAAGGGTTGTTTGGACTGGTGCAAGGTGCTCACTAGAATAGTGAACATCATATACCAGGCCAACTTCTCACACATTGGTCCTACAATGTCTATCTCCACTCTTTCAAAGGGTACCCCCACCACAGGTAGTGGTATAAGGGGGGCCTTTGTTGTGCCACCTGATTTGCCACCGGCTTGGCAGGTAACACAGGAGCGACAAAACTCCTTGGTATCTTCTGACATGTGGGGCCAGTGAAAGTGAGGGACAAGCCTGTCCCAAGTCTTGTTCTGGCCCAGGTTTCCTGCTAAGGGAATATCATGGGCCAAGGTAAGAAGGAAGCCCCTCAATTGCAGAGGTATAACCAACCTCCTGGAAGCACCAGGCTTGGGGTCTATAGCCTCTGAATAAAGGAGCCCATCATCCCAATACACTTTATGGGTACCTTGAGCATTCCCAGCAGCCTCAGCATCAGCCTGCTGTCTGAGGGGTTCAAGAGAGTAACAATCTAGTTGTGCCTGCCTCAGATCTTCCCTTGAGGGTCCCCCTGTCCCAAGAAACTCAACCTGATCAGGCTCAAGCTCTTCTAGGACAGTTCCCTTTTGGATCTCAGAATCATCCTCCTGGGAGGGCCGATCCTCAACCTGAGGCAGGGGGGAAGGCACTGCCTTAACCCTCTTGCTCTTTCTCTTGGGTAGTGTCTGGTCTATTGTTCCAAGATCCAGCACTTGTTCAGGTAAGCACTTTTTGGCCTGTGACCTAGTCACAGCAAGGACATGTGCTGATATTCCCAGCATTTCTGCATGGCTCCTATATTCCACCTCAGACCAAACTGAGGTTTCAAGATCATTACCTAACAGACACTCTACTGGAAGGTCTGAACTCACAACAACTCTTTTGAGGCCTGTTACCCCTCCCCAGGAGAAGTTAACAACTGGCATACTATGGGAGGTAGTGGCATTGCTAGCGTTGGTCACTAGGTAGGTCTCACCTAGTATGATCTGTTCACGGTTCACAAAGTTAGGTGTCACCATGGTGACACTGGCACATGTGTCCCTGTAGGCCTGAGCCATCTTATCATTAATAAAAGGTGTCTGCCTGTACTTGCTCAGATTACTGGGAGTTACAGTAGAGGACATTGCTATGTGCCCATCACAGACAAGAACAGCCTGAGTTGGTACTCTGACTAGGCCAGAGTCCACCTCAGTTCCCAGGGTCAAACCTACTACACCCTTTTGCTGGGAACCGCCACTAACAGCTGGACAAGGGGGAACAGTTGCTTTAGGGGCAATGGTGGTTGCTGCTGTGCCCTTCTTGGTGCACTCACTAAACCAATGAGAGACTGATTTACAGTATCCACACCAGGGCTTCTTTGAGCCTTCTTGTTTCTGTTTGATCTTTTTGGAGCCACCCTCCCACTGTGCCTTTTGGGAGCCTGGTGAAGACTTCTGGTCTTTTGATTTCTGCTCATTACCCTTCTGGTCTGCCTTTTTCTGATCACCCCCCTGGTTCTGGTTTCTCTGCTTAATCCTGGTTCTGACCCATTTGTCTGCCTTCTTTCCCAATTCTTGGGGAGAGGTCAGATCAGAGTCAATCAGGTATTGATGCAATAGCTGGTTTTGACAAGTGTTAAGTATTTGCTCTCTCATGATCAAATTATACAATCCTGTATAGTCCTTAACTTGACTTCCCAATAACCAGCATTCCAGAGCCTTAGTGGCACAATCAACAAAATCAGTCCAGTCCTGAGTCTGTGTCTTCTGGGTATCTCTGAACAACAACCTATATTGTTCAGGGGTTAGGCCAAACCCATCAATCAGAGCTCTTTTCAGGACAGAGTAGTTGTTAGCATCCCCATCACTAACTGTGAGGAGCTTATCTCTACATTTTTCTGAAAAGGAGAGCCATAAGATTGCTGCCCACTGACTTTGGGGTACCTGCTGTACTTTGCAGGCCCTCTCCAAAGCAGTTATACATTTGTGGATGTCATCCCCTTCTTTGTAGGGTGGCACAATCTTGCTTAGGTGTCTATTCTCATAGGACCTATCTTTATCCTTAGGGATATTGCTACCATCAGTGGGTTCTAACCCTCTCTCTCTATGCTCTCTAGCACGAGCAAACTTCTCTTTGGCCAAGGCTGTAGGAGAGTGGGGTCTGCAATCCTATGGTCACCCCAGATTTTTTCTTTTTGCTTCACTGGTTTACGACTTTCCCTGGCTGTGGGCCTGCTAATCAGACCCACAGCCTAGCTGTTCTCTCTCTAAATTGACAACCATGTACTTTAGGTGCATTTACCAATTGGTACTGGGCCACCTTGTCAGTCCCTGTACCCAGGGCTTGGTGTACCCAGGGCCTACCATGTATTATGCCACCCCTGGCTGGCCACCTAAAACTGACACAACTGGCTGCACGACAGTTGGGGCAAGGTGGTGTAAACACTCTTTGCTGTAGATATACCTATATCTAACCCTAAAATGGACACATATATTCCTATCAGTCACTCCTATGGAAGGCCTTATCAATCCTGAAGGCAGAGTGCTTGGAATTATGTGAGATGGTGCTCTGGCATGAGCTGAGCCCGTTTGCAGCTTGCGGAACCAAGTCCTTATAGCTGTTCCATGATAACGCTATACCATATACTCTTAAGTGCATTATCAACCTCGCAGTTAAATGCCAACTCTGGTATACATTATCAAAACATGTCGAGTAAGGTGTCATACGAATTGGAATACTACCCCCTCGCCAATTCTGGTGATGGGGGTAGCATTCCACCCTTCTAGAGGGGCACGACATGTATGTAACTGTGAACCCCGTTTAAAGTTAACTCGAGCCTTGGCATCATAAAATGGATGCTGCCACCACAGACACAAGTCTGACCTCCTGCTGCTGGGAGTCCTTCCAGCAAGGGTGGCTTGGACAAAGGGTTTCCTGCCTTGGGAGGTGCTAACACCACCCCAGACAGGATTTTGTGTATTGGGTAGGATAGGCCTGAGAGGAATGAGACATGCCTGGGGCACACAAGGTGCCATGTGCATACACCGGTTCAAACCTCCAGCCCCAGCTCTGGCGGGAAACCGGACAAAGGATAGGGGGTGTAACCACTAAGCCTGGGCGTCCGAATCGGCTACGCCCACGGAGTAGGCGTAGTGTTGCCTCCTACGCATTTGGCGTAGCAAGCGTAGCCGGCAACACTACGCCCACTCCTTGTGCGTAGCCGAGTCGGCCGCTACCCGCCTCCCTCCCGCTCTCCCCCATACATTATTTAAGCTAAATACCCTTAATTAAACAAGTTTAAAGCACTTACCATGTCCGGGGCTCGTCCGGGGCTCCCTCTTGGAATAACGTCCCGTCATGCATACCAATGCGCATGCATGGGCAGCCGCGCATGCGCATTTCTCGGGAGAAATGCGCATGCGCGGCCGCCCGCGCATGCGCATTGGTATGCAACACGGGTCGCGATTCCAAGAGGGAGCCCCGGACGAGCCCCGGACACGGTAAGTGCTTTAAACTTGTTTAATTAAGGGTATTTATCTTAAATAATGTATGTAGGGGAGAGCGGGAGGGAGGTGCGTAGTGGGGCTACGCGGAGTGCGGGGGTGGGCGTAGTTGCACGCCCACTCCGCGTAGCTCCGCGTAGCCCCACTAAGCCCACTACGCCCGGACTTAGTAACCACCCCCTTCCTGGTCCCACCCAGGGGAGGGACCTAGTCAGTAGTGCAGCCCCCTTTAGCAAGATAAAGGTAGGAGCTGGTCCCATTCCAAATTAGATTAATCCTGAACTACTCTACAAGAAGAAACTCTGGACTTCGACGTTCTGCTCCACAGAAGACTGAAGAAATCTCCCTTGTGGGCAAGGAGTGTCCACCCTGCAACTGCAGGCACCATCAAGCGTCCAGCGGCTTCCCTTTGTTGTCTTCCTTCCAGGATCCAGACTTCAGAGCCCGACGAGACCCGGATTCCCAGACCTCTCCGACCTCTACCTACATCTGCAGCACAGGTGAGATCCGTTGGTGCGACGAGACACGTGGGACCGGCCATCTTGAAAGAAACTGCACTTCGCTTCCAGCACGACTCCAGAGGTAAACTCGACCAAGTGCTTTGGGGACTGAGAAGCCCCAGCCCCGAGCAGCCCCTGCACCGAAGATCAGCCCTCCAGCATCCTCGAGATCTGCGTGGGGCCCTTCTGCTTGTTTGCTGCTCGACGCATTGTCTGGTCACTTGCCGGCTGGCTAGTGGCCTCCTAGACGACGAACCTTTGAATCTTTGCTGCTGGTCTGGTTGATCCAGAATGGCCCTTGCTCCCTTCCGCACCAGACGTCTTTTCACTTCACCGCGTGGGTTGCCTTTGCTAAGGCCTGTTGACTCCAAATCCGGATCCGGCACCTCCGACAGCAAGAGCCTGCGTGGGACAGCTCGTGCCTCCATCCTGGTCATCGAAGACACCTCCTGGTCCACGTGGCTGCAGAGTCAAGCGTCCACTCTTCACCTGATCGCGACAACAGCATCTGGTTTCTTCCTGGTTCCACACCGGTCACTGGCTAGTGACTTTGAACACTGTCCCTTCTGCTTTCAGGTCCTCTTCTTCACCGATCCACCCTTGGATCGCACCGGACATCTTCCTCCTGGTCGCCTGCAGCATCTTTTCTTTCAGGCTCCATTGACGTCAACGCGAGAACCCGACACACTTTGGCACCTATGCACCCGCAGCCCGTGGGTGAGGTAACGAGAGCATTTTGGTGCTCAAGGGTAGTCTAACTGTCCTAGTGTCCAGTTCCACAGTCGTTTTTGTCATAACTAGTCAGGATTGTCCGTACTCACCTTTAACTTAAACTGCACTGTCCATAGACGTTGTTACGCATCTCGCGTATGAGTTCACAGTCTGCACACGCGTTCCGTGGGCCTCCTATTACTTACCTAGTGTTAGTGTAGCGTGGTCCCATCGATCCTACAGCCTCTGGACATCTCCATTCCTTTTATCGACTTTCACATTCCACTTACTTAGTATATGGTTTGTCGTGCCCCTAGGGCACCATTGTAATTTTGTGCAACTTGTCGTATTTTTCGTAAGAGATTGTCATGTGCTTAGCCCTCTGACCTCATAAAGAGTTCATAGGTGTGGTTATTTATAAATATACTGTTTATTTTCATAACAACCTGTGTGGTGTGCTTTCATCTGGTATTCAAGGGGTTATATTGTGGTAAAACAGCTGGCTTCACATGCCAAAAGAGTTTAGCCTAAGACTGCTTTGTCCATGCTACCATTAGGATAGCTGGTCTATAAGGTTGACTTACAACCAATCACCATAAGGGCTATTTGGACTGATACAAGGTGATCACTGTAGGAGAGTGGGGTCTGCAATCCCATGGCCACCCCAGATTTTTGCTTTTTGCTTCACTGGTTTACGGCTTTCCCTGGCTGTGGGCCTGCTAATCAGACCCACAGCCTAGCTGTTCTCTCTCTAAATTTACAAGCATGTACCTTAGGTGCATTTACCAATTGGTACTGGGCCACCTTATCAGTCCCTGTACAGTATATCTTAGGTATCCAGGGCATAGGTGTACCCAGGGCCTACCAGGGGCTGCAGCATGTATTATGCCACCCCTGGCTGGCCACCCAAATCTGACACAACTGGCTGCACGACAGCTGGGGCAAGGTGGTGTAATCACCTTTGCTTTAGATATAGTATTCTTATATCTATCCCTAAAATGGACACATATATTCCTATCAGTCACTCCTATGGCAGGCCTTATCAATCCTGAAGGCAGAGTGCTTGGAATTATGTGAGATGGTGCTCTGGCATGAGCTGAGCCCGTTTGCAGCTTGCGGAACCAAGTCCTTATAGCTGTGCCATGATAACGCTATACCATATACTCTTAAGTGCATTATGAACCTCGAGGTCAAATGATAACTTTGGCATAGCATTATCAAAACATGTCGAGTAAGGTGTCATACGAATTGGAATACTAACCCCTCGCCAATTCTGGTGACGGGGTTAGCATTCCACCCTTCTAGAGGGGCACGACATGTATGTAACTGTGAACCCCGGTTAAAGTTAACTCAAGCCTCAGCATCACAAAATGGATGCTGCCACCACAGACACAAGTCTGACCTCCTGCTGCTGGGATTCCTTCCAGCGAGGGAGGCCTGGACAAAGGGTTTCCTGACAGGGGCGGTGCCAGCACCATCCCAGACAGGATTTCGTGTATCCCAGGTAGGCAGGGCTGAGAGGAAGGTGACTGCAAGTGGCACCCCGGTGCTCACTGTGCATATGCCGGCTCAAACCAGTTCCAGGGGCACACCAGCCCCTGAGCTGGGGGGAGACCGGACAAAGGAGAGGGGTGTAACCACCCCCCCTCCTGGTCCCACCCATGGCAGGACCTAGTCGCGTGCCAGCCCCTTTTCTTAGAATAAAGGTAGGAGCGGGCACCCTGCCCAAATTAGATCATCTTGAAACTTGAACTACTTTCCATGAAAGGAACTCTTGTCATTCTCTGAAGACTCTCCCTTGTGGCTAAGGAGTAGCCACCCTGTACCAGCAGGCACCATCTAAGCGCTTGCTGTTTGCTGCACGTCCATCCTCCGGATCAAGACTGCCCAGCTCGACGAGACCCGGATTCCCCGCCATCTCTGACCTCTACCTACATCATCAGCCCAGCTGAGATTCGTGGGTGCGACGAGACCCGTGGGACCGGCTATCTTCAAGACCTGCACGACGCTTAACCAGCATGACCGCCGAGGGACCCTCGAGTGAGTGCACTGGGGTTTGAGAAGCCCCAACCCTAAGCAGCTCCAGCACCGAAGTCCAGCCTCCCAGCATCCACGAGATCTGCGTGGGGCCCTTCTGCTTCTTTGCTGCTTGCCACGTTGTCCGGTCACTTGCCCGTTGGCTAGTGGCCCTCCTGACGACGTACCACGACGATTTCACCGCTGGTCTAGGTCCTCTAGACTGGCCCTTGCTCCTTGTCCAACAAGAAGTGCCCTGGACCCTCCTGGTCCACTCCAGACGCCATTTTGACTCCACCGCGTGGGCTTGCCTTTGCCAAGGTTTGTTGCTCCAATCTTGGATCCAGCATCGCGGACAGCAGACACCATCGTGGGACAGCTCGCACCTCCAGCCTGGACGCCGACAATGCCTCCTGGCCCGTGTGACTGCAGAGTCCAGCGTCGCCCACTCACCTGATCGCGGTGACTTCATCCGGTGCCATCCTGGTGCCCACACAATCACTGGCTAGTGATTGAGAACTGAGTCCCCTCTGCTTTCAGGTCGTCTCCTTCACTGATCCAGCCTTGGATCACACCGAACATCTTCACTGGTCGCCTGCCAGCAACATCTTCTTTCAGGCTCCATAGACTACAACGAGGATTCCCGACGTCTTTTGAACCCTATGCAGCCGCAGCCCCTGGGCTAGGTAACTCGAGCATTTCGGTGCTCCAGCCCAGGTTCACTATCCTAGTGTCCAGATCCTTTTTCGTTTTTAGTCTACCTAATCGGATTCGTCCGGAAACAGTAACTTTAGAAACTGCTAGCATCCATAGACTTTGTCCCGCATCCCGCGTAAGAGTTCCCACTCTGCACCCGGGTTCCCTAGGCCTCCTGCTCCTAACCTGAGGGTTCAGTAAGGTAGTTCTAGCGGTCCTGAAGCCTCTGGATCGTGTTACTTACCAGCTAGTATTTCGCATTTCACTTTTAGAGTATATGGTTTTTCGTGCCCCTCGGGCATTTGTGTAAATTGTGCAACTTGTAGTATTTTCGTAAGAGTTTTGTATTGTGCTTAGCTCCCTGACTCATAAAGAGTTCAGGGTAGACTTGTTATTAATAAATATCCTTTATTTTTATAACAACTTGTGTGGTGTCCTTTCACTTGGTAATCAAGGGGTATATGTGATGGTAAAACAGCTGGCTTAACACGCCCTCTAGAGTTTAGCCTAAAGACTGCTCTTGTCCACGCTACTAGGATAGCTGGTCTAATAAGGTTGACTTACAACCAATCATCAATAAGGGTCGTTTGGAATGATACAGAGTGATCACTAGAATAGTGAGCACTATATATCAGGCCAACTTCTCACATTGGTGAGCAGCGGTTGGGATTTGAGCTTGCTGTTGTTTTACCATACACATATCCTAAGAATATCATTTGAAAGATCACATAAGTACCAAGGTACATATAACTTAACTTAGAATACTCTGAGTTCTACTGAACCAGCTGTTGTAGTGTAACAGGGCTTTACACACCCTGACTACAACTCTAGCAAGGGATCAGTAGGTAAACCCATAGTGTAGGTAGGTGCATCACTTACACCACACTAGAAGCATGTCTACCCATGGAGAGTCTGCAGAGACTCCCCTAGTGGTTAGTGACCCTCCACAGGTCCTTTCCAGATATGCAGCTCTCAGTTTCCAGGAGATGAGACCATTGTGTACCTCCAGGAAATTGAAACAGGGTTCTAACCCTACCACTCCTTTTCTGTTAGGTCTCTTAGAGACATATGATGCTAGGAAAGCTACTCATACAGATGGGAGCATGGCAGCCTTAGAGGGTACCCTTGGTGATCCTGACCTCCCTGAAACTGAGGAAGTAGAGGAGGAAGAGGATGAAGAGGTACTTTCTGGGGATGAGGCAGACAATGGTCCTGAGCTAGTCAGCAGACTTACTAGGGCCAACTTAGACCTACATAGGGAAGGATCTGGGGGACCCCCAGTACTGACCCTAAGCAGGCCTAACTTTGGAGTTAGAAGAGATAGGTCTCATTCTAGGGACTCCAATAGATCTGTGCACTCTCATGCCTCTTCTCAGAGGAGAATGACTCCTCCCCAGAGGAAAATGACTTCCCCTCAGAGGAGAGAACATGAAGCAAGGATGAAACAGGCTAATCTGAGGATCCAGAGGGAAGAACTTGCCCTTGCCAAGGAGAAGCTTGCCTTTGCTAGAGAGCAACAGTTGAGTGGGGCAGTCCCCACTGGTGGCAGCAATATCCCTAAGGATAAAGACAGGAGTTTTGATACTAGACACCTGAGTAAAATAGTGCCTCCCTTTAAACAAGGGGATGACATCCACAAATGGATGACTGCTTTGGAGAGGGCCTGCACTGTCCAGTGCATCCCCCAGAGTCAGTGGGCAGCTATATTGTGGCTCTCCTTTGAAGGTAAAGGTAGAGATAAGCTCCTCACTACTAGAGCTGAGGATGCTAACAATTATCAAGTCCTGGAGAATTCACTGATTGATGGGTTTGGCTTAACAACTGAACAGTACAGGTTGCTGTTCAGAGACACCCAGAAAATTCAGTCTCAGGATTGGGCTGACTTTGTTGATTGTGCCACTAAGGCTTTTGAAGGCTGGTTACTGGGAATTAAAGTTACTGATTACACAGGATTGTATAATCTAATTATGAGAGAACACATCTTAAGTAATTGTCAAAATCAGTTGTTGCATCAGCACCTTATTGACTCAGATCTGATCTCTCCCCAAGAATTGGGAAAGAAGGCAGACAGATGGGTCAGGACAAGGGTCAAGCAGCAGAACCAGAACCAGGGTGGTGGCCAAAAGAAAGCAGACCCCAAGGGTAATGAGAATAAGCCAAATGACCAGAAGTCTTCAACAGGGCCCCAACAATCTAAAGAGGGGGGGTCCCAGAATTCCCAGAATTCCCAAAAGAAGAAGAATAATGGTCAGAAGAAACCATGGTGCCAATACTGCAAAAGTAATACTCACTGGTTTAGTGAGTGCACCAAGAAAGGCCCAACTCCTACCACTACTGCCCCTAAGGCATCTGCACCCCCTAGTACAGTTAGTAGTGGTAGTAATCCTCCCAAGGCTATAGTGGGGTTAACCCTAGGAACTGAGGCGGGTTCTGACTTAGTCAGGATACCTACTCAGGCTGATCTTGTTTGTACTGGGGACATGGATATGTCCCCTACAATAAGTCCCAGTACTCTGGGCAAGTACAGGCAGACGCCTTTGATCAATGGAAAAATGGCTCAGGCCTACAGGGACACTTGTGCCAGTGTCACTATGGTGACACCAAACTTTGTGGACCCTGGACAGGTAATACTAGGTTCAGACTACCTGGTGACCAATGCTAGCAATGCCACTACCTCCCATAGTATGGCACTTGTTAACCTCTCCTGGGAAGGGGTAAATGGCCTCAAAAGGGTTGTTGTTAGTTCAGACCTCCCAGTGGACTGTCTTTTGGGCAATGATTTGGAATCCTCCTTATGGTCAGATGTGGAGTATAGGACTCATGTGGAAATGTTAGGTTTGTCAGCACATGTCCTTGCTGTGACTAGGTCACAGGCCACGAAATGCCCAGCTGAACTAGTGCTGGATCCTGGAAGAATGGACCAGACACTACCCAAGAGAAAGAGCAGTAGGGGTAAGGTGGACCCTTCTCTCTGCCTCAGGTGGAGGATCAGCTCTCACAGGAGACTGACCCCAAGACCCCAGAAGGAACTGTCCTAGAAGAGCTTGAGCCTGAACAGGTTGAGTTTCTTGGGACAGGGGGACCTTCCAGGGCAGACTTGAGGCAGGCACAGTTAGACTGTTCCTCTCTTGAACCCCTCAGACAGCAGGCTGCAGCTGAGGCTTCAGGGAATGCTACAGGTGCCCATAAGGTATATTGGGACAATGGACTCCTATACTCTGAGGCAAGAGACCCCAAGCCTGGTGCTACCAGGAGGCTGGTCATCCCCTTGTCTCTGAGAGGTTTCCTTCTCACCTTAGCCCATGAAATTCCCCTTGCAGGTCACTTAGGCCAGAACAAGACTTGGGACAGGCTTGCCCCACACTTTCACTGGCCTCATATATCTGAGGACACTAAAGAGTTTTGTCGCTCATGTGTCACCTGCCAAGCCAGTGGCAAATCAGGTGGCACCACAAAGGCCCCCCTTATACCACTACCTGTGGTGGGGGTTCCCTTTGAAAGAGTGGGGATTGACATTGTTGGACCAATGGACCCCCCAACAGCATCTGGGCACAGATTTATACTGGTGGTAGTGGATCATGCCACCAGGTATCCAGAAGCTATTCCCCTTAGGACCACTACAGCTCCTGTGGTGGCTAGGGCCCTGGTTGGAGTTTTCTCCAGAGTGGGGTTCCCTAAGGATGTTGTCTCTGACAGAGGTGCAAACTTCATGTCAGGATACCTGACTGCTATGTGGAAGGAGTGTGGTGTAAATTACAAATTCACCACACCCTATCACCCACAATGCAATGGGCTTGTTGAAAGATTCAACAAGACCCTCAAAGGGATGATAAAAGGGTTACCTGAGAAGCTTAGGCGAAGATGGGACATCCTTTTACCCTGCCATCTGTTTGCTTACAGAGAGGTCCCACAGAAGGGGGTTGGTTACAGCCCTTTTGAGCTTTTGTTTGGACATCCTGTAAGAGGACCCCTATGTCTTGTGAAGGAAGGATGGGAGTTACCTCTCAAAAAGCCTAAACTTGACATAGTGGACTATGTACTTTGTCTCCGCTCTAGGATGGCAGAGTACATGGAGAAGGCATCTAAAAACCTGGAGGCCAGCCAAGAACTTCAGAAAGCTTGGCATGACCAAAAGGCTGTCCTAACTGTTTACCATCCAGGACAGAAGGTGTGGGTGTTGGAGCCAGTGGCCCCAACAGCTCTCCAAGACAAATGGTCTGGACCCCACATCATCATTGAACAAAAGGGAGAAGTCACCTACTTGGTGGACATGGGAACTCCCAGGAGCCAACTTCATCAGAGGTGGGACTGTCTCCAGTCCCCGGTAAAGCACAGCAAAACGCCACTTTGGGCTGTACCTATTTACGAACATTTTTAACTTATTCCACATTTATCCCTAAAAATCCAAAACAATTGTCATCAGTATTCCGAATTTTCCACTGACGAGAAAACGCACTTCGTGTACACGTTAATTTCCAAGTTTCTACTATTCTCATGGTGTCACTCCGACTTTGACCAAGAATATGACGAAAAACGTGAATTCATTTCAGGCAATATTTATTGTCACATAACCCAATGCATTTCGGGCATCCAGCCCTTCTTCGGGGGTCACTATAAGTTATAAGAAAGCAACAAGATTACCATACTGTTAGTCCCTGTGGATACATTTTACATTGTCTAAACATGTCCGACCTTAATTTATCTTTAACTTCTCCTAAGAAAGACATTACAATTTTTTCTAAATAAATAAACACATGTTAACCCAAAAAAGTACAGCCTCAGACTCGAACCCCTACTATTTGCACATTGTTATATGCTGGCCTTTATTTGGAAAAAATGGTAATGTCTTTCTTAGGACAAGTTAAAGATAAATTAAGGTCGGACATGTTTAGACAATGTAAAATGTATCCACAGGGACTAACAGTATGGTAATCTTGTTGCTTTCTTATAACTTATAGTGACCCCCGAAGAAGGGCTGGATGCCCGAAATGCATTGGGTTATGTGACAATAAATATTGCCTGAAATGAATTCACGTTTTTCGTCATATTCTTGGTCAAAGTCGGAGTGACACCATGAGAATAGTAGAAACTTGGAAATTAACGTGTACACGAAGTGCGTTTTCTCGTCAGTGGAAAATTCGGAATACTGATGACAATTGTTTTGGATTACTAGGGATAAATGTGGAATAAGTTAAAAATGTTCGTAAATAGGTACAGCCCAAAGTGGCGTTTTGCTGTGCTTTTCCAGGGACTGGAGACAGTCCCACCTCTGATGAAGTTAGTACCTTTGTGCTTAGGGCAAAGCTCTACGGAAAATTGCACGCACCTAAGGATTAAAATGGTTTAAAAAGTACAACTTAAAAACTTTGCAAGAAGAGGTGTGCGTCCTACCTTCATAAACAACCTTCATAAACAAACTCCCAGGAGCCCTCACAGAGTACTTCATGTGAATAGGCTCAAAGCATTTGTTGACAGGGAGGACATGGGCTTGCTCATGGCCACAGATGAGGGACAGGAGGAAGAGAGTGACCCTCTCCCAGACCTGCTCACTCAGAACCCTGATGATGGATCAGTAGATGGTGTAGTCTTTTCTGACAGCCTCTCTGAGCATCAACAACAGGATTGTAAGCAAGTCCTTCAATCCTTCAGACAAATGTTTTCTCTGACCCCCAGTCAGACAAACTGGTGCACACATGAGGTGGACACTGGAGACAGTCTGCCTATAAAGAGTAAAATCTACAGGCAACCTGACCACGTCAGGGACTGCATAAAAACTGAAGTACAAAAGATGTTGGAATTGGGAGTCATTGAACCCTCAGAGAGCCCTTGGGCTAGTCCTGTAGTTCTAGTGCCTAAACCTCACACCCAGGATGGTAAGAGAGAGATGAGGTTTTGCGTAGACTACAGGGGTCTCAATGCTGTCACTAAGACAGATGCCCATCCAATACCCAGGGCAGATGAACTGATAGATAAGTCGGCTTCTGCAACTTTCTTAAGTACATTTGACCTAACAGCTGGTTATTGGCAAATCAGGTTAGCTGAGGATGCCAAGGCCAAGACAGCATTTTCTACCCCAGGAGGTCATTACCAATTTGTGGTGATGCCCTTTGGTTTGAAAAATGCACCTGCCACTTTTCAAAGGTTGGTGAACCAAGTTCTCACTGGGTTGGATGACTTTTGTGCAGCATATCTAGATGATATTGCTGTCTTTAGCTCCACCTGGGATGATCACCTGATCCACTTAAGGAAAGTTTTAGAGGCCCTGCAAAAGGCAGGCCTCACTATCAAGGCTACTAAGTGCCAGATAGGGCAGAGTCAAGTTGTATACTTGGGCCACCTTGTGGGTGGAGGCCAAGTTCAACCTCTGGAGAGCAAGATACAGACCATAAAGGACTGGGCTCCTCCAACCACCCAGACACAGGTCAGAGCTTTCTTGGGCCTGTCTCGTTATTACAGGAAATTTGTCAGAAATTATGGAACCATTGTGACTCCACTTAATGACCTGACAAGTAAGAACATGCCAAAGAAAGTTCAGTGGACAATTAGCTGTCAGAAGGCATTCAATGACCTAAAGCAGGCCATGTGCACTGCACCTATTCTCAAGAGTCCAGACTACTCCAAACCTTTCATTGTCCAAACAGATGCTTCTGAGTTGGGTGTGGGAGCTGGTCTATCTCAGCTGAATATTGATGGTCATGACCAGCCCATTGCTTTTATAAGTAGAAGGCTGACCCCTAGAGAGAAACGTTGGTCAGCTATTGAGAGGGAGGCCTTTGCTGTGGTTTGGGCCCTGAAGAAGTTGAGGCCATACTTGTTTGGTACTCACTTCAAGATTCAGACCGACCATAAGCCCCTCTTATGGCTAAATCAAATGAAGGGTGAAAACCCCAAACTTCTTAGGTGGTCCATTTCCCTACAGGGGATGGACTTTACAGTGGAGCACCGCCCAGGGACTGACCATGGTAATGCAGATGGTCTCTCCAGGTACTTCCACTTAGAGCAAGAATACTCACCTGGTCAAGGTTACTTTAATGTCCCTAAGTTTGGGGGGGGTTATGTAGGAGAGTGGGGTCTGCAATCCCATGGCCACCCCAGATTTTTGCTTTTTGCTTCACTGGTTTACGACTTTCCCTGGCTGTGGGCCTGCTAATCAGACCCACAGCCTAGCTGTTCTCTCTCTAAATTTACAAGCATGTACCTTAGGTGCATTTACCAATTGGTACTGGGCCACCTTATCAGTCCCTGTACAGTATATCTTAGGTATCCAGGGCATAGGTGTACCCAGGGCCTACCAGGGGCTGCAGCATGTATTATGCCACCCCTGGCTGGCCACCCAAATCTGACACAACTGGCTGCACGACAGCTGGGGCAAGGTGGTGTAATCACCCTTTGCTTTAGATATAGTATTCCTATATCTAACCCTAAAATGGACACATATATTCCTATCAGTCACTCCTATGGCAGGCCTTATCAATCCTGAAGGCAGAGTGCTTGGAATTATGTGAGATGGTGCTCTGGCATGAGCTGAGCCCGTTTGCAGCTTGCGGAACCAAGTCCTTATAGCTGTTCCATGATAACGCTATACCATATACTCTTAAGTGCATTATGAACCTCGCGGTCAAATGCTAACTTTGGCATAGCATTATCAAAACATGTCGAGTAAGGTGTCATACGAATTGGAATACTAACCCCTCGCCAATTCTGGTGACGGGGTTAGCATTCCACCCTTCTAGAGGGGCACGACATGTATGTAACTGTGAACCCCGGTTAAAGTTAACTCAAGCCTCAGCATCACAAAATGGATGCTGCCACCACAGACACAAGTCTGACCTCCTGCTGCTGGGAGTCCTTCCAGCGAGGGAGGCTCAGACAAAGGGTTTCCTGCCTTGGGAGGTGCTAGCACCACCCCAGACAGGATTTTGTGTATTGGGTAGGCTCAGGCTGAAAGGAATGAGACATGCCTGGGGCACACAAGGTGCCCTGTGCATACACCGGTTCTAACCAGTTGCTGGGGCACTCCAGCCCCAGCTCTGGCGGGAAACTGGACAAAGGAAAGGGGGTGTAGCCACCCCCCTTCCTGGTCCCACCCAGGGGAGGGACCTAGTCGTAGTGCAGCCCCCTTTAACCGGATAAAGGTAGGAGCTGGTCCCATTCCACGTTAGATTAATCTTGACAACCTTCCACGAAGAAACTCTTGACCTTCGACCTCCTGATCCATCAGAAGAATCTCCCCTATGGTCAGGGAGTGACCATCCTGCTTCGCAGGCACCATCAAGCTCCTGTGCGGTTTGCTGCAGAGTCCTTCCTTCTAGGAATCCGACGACCCAGCTCGACAAGACCCGGACCTCCAGACCTCTCTGACCTCTACCCACATCCACAGCACAGCTGAGACCCGTGGGTGCGATGAGCAACGTGGAGACGGCCATCTTGAAGAAACCTGCACAGCGCTTCCAGCACGACCCCCGAGTGACCCTCGTGTAAGTGCATCAGGGTTTGAGAAGCCCTACACCAACGCAGCTCCTGCACCAAAGACCAGCCCCCCAGCATCCCCGTGATCTGCGTGGGGCCCTTTTGCCTGGTTGCTGCTTGTCCTGTTGTCTGGTCACTTGCCGGCTGGCTAGTGACCTCTGAGACGACGACCCAAAGAATTCGACTCTGCTAGTCTGGTCCTCCAGACTGGCCCTTGCTTCCTTGTAAAAGAGGAGCACCCCGGACCCTCCTGGTCCGCACCAGACGCCATCTTTGTTCCACCGTGTGGCTTGTATTAGTCAAGGCCTGTTGTCCAGATCGACGATCCGACACCACCAACAGCAGCAGACTACGCGGGACAGCTCGTGCCTCCAGCCTGGTCGTGAAGAACAGCTCCTGGTCCGCGCAGCTACAGAGAGAAGCGACCCTTCCTTCACCTGACTGCGGCGACAGCACCTGGTTCCCTCCTGGTTCCAGCACCGTCACTGGCTAGTGACCAAGACTCTGTCCCCTTCCTTTTCAGGACTTCCTTCTTCCTAGTTCCATCCTTGGAACCACCAGACTCCTCCATCTGGCTGCCTGCCAGCAACTTCTTGTTTCAGGCATCACCGGGATCCACACAGCAAACCCGACGCAACTTCAGCCCTATGCACCCGCAGCCTGTGGGTTAGGTAACTAAAGCTTCTAGGTGCTGAAGTCTGTGCTCACTATCCTAGTGTCCAGGTCCACTGTTGTTTTCCCTCCATCCAGCCGGGTTCGTCCGGAATCCGTAACTTTGTAAACTGTAAGATCCATAGACGTTGTTACGCATCCCTCGTGAGAGTTCCCACTCTGCACGTGACTCCCGTGGGCCTCCTGCTCCCTACTTACCTAGTTTGTAGAGTAGTCCCAGCGATCCTCCAGCCTCTGGATCTCCTTACAGTATTTTCCTCCCTCGCATTCCATTGAATGGAGTATATGGTTTGTCGTGCCCCTAAGGCACTTGTGTAAATATTGTGCGAACTCGTATTTCCTTTTTAGTATTGTCATGTGCTTAGCCCTCTGATCTCCTAAAGAGTTCAGAGGTGTTGTTATTAATAAATAGACTGTTTATTTTCATAACAACCTGTGTGGTGTCCTTTCATTTGGTATTCAAGGGGTTATACTATGGTAAAACAGCTGGCTTCACATGCCAAAAGAGATTAGCCTAAAAGACTGCTTTTGTCCACGCTACTAGGATAGCTGGTCTATACGGTTGACTTTACAACCAATCACCATAAGGGTTGTTTGGACTGATACAGGGTGATCACTAGAATTAGTGAACATCATTTATCAGGCCAACTTCTCACAGTGGATCACCGGGCTCGGTGTATTCCGAGGTGTATACGCCGTCGCAAGTTACGCCTCCGCCGCCATTGCCGAGGGGTCCCCCTCCGAGGGCTCCTACCCCTCCTCCTTTGCCTCCGCTTCCGCAACCCGTACCTCAACCTCAGGTGCCACTGAAGCCGCCTCCGGTTCCTCCGAGGTCGTTTTCATTACCCAGGTTTCCGACCCCTCCCAAGGGGACTCCTAAGCCGCAGGCCCCGGCCAAACCTAAGACGCCCGCTGCGGTGGAACCGGCGGATCGCCCGAGCCTAGGAAGTCAAGGTCACGCCCTGGACGGAGAGGAAGATCTAGGAGTCGGCACATATCCTCCACTAGATCTAGACACCACCATAGAAGGCGAGGATCCAGGTCCCGCACGGACTCCTCCAGGACACGATCCTATTCGCCGACCTTGTCGGATTCCCCGGGGACAAGGGTGTCTCCGGTGGACGACATCAGCACGTTCCAGGAGGTTCTCCCGAGGGGGGCGACAAAGTTAGGCATCACGGTGACGGCTCCTACACCTACGACGTCCGTGATATTTGAGACACTTCACAAGAAGCATTTGTCTCGCCCCCTGCTGCCGTTAGTGCCATGTTTGGTAGAACCTGCGGAGGAGCTGTTCCTTACGCCAGTGGTGGTGAATGCCGCTCCCTCCCGACTTCTGTAGAAGTACAGGGCCCCGGATTCGGACCCGGCTCTCCTGCGGATGGATCCAGTACCCGACTCCGTTATAGTGACGACGGCCAGGAAGTTACACTCTACCTCCCCGTCCTCCACCGTGCCACCTGATAAGGAAAGCCGATGGATCGACTCGGCCGGGAGGAAGGCTTGTGGGACTGCTTCCACTACCATGAAAGCTTCCAGCGATTCGGCTTTGCTGGGGTGGTACGACCGTGCCCTGTGGGATTCCCTGCAACAGTTCACGGACCTTCTGCCACGAGACAAGAGGTAGGACTTCCTAGAGATCCTTAAGGAAGGGATGCTGGTTTCAAACTAGGTCATCAGCGCGGCTGCGGATATCTCTCTTTTGGGGGCCCATGGTTACTGTCATGGGATCAACCAGCGCCGTCATGCTTGGCTCAGGCTCACGTCACTCAAGCCGGAGGCCCAGCAGCGGGTGGCCAATCTGCCGTTTTCAGGAGAAACACTGTTCGGAAAACATGCCGATGATGAGATGGCCCGCATGAAGGCGGAGGCAGAGACCCTGACGGCGGTGGGCTTGGAGAAGCCCAAGGAAAAGAAGTCCTACCGCCCGTTTCAGAGACGGTTCGGTGCACAGGGCAGAGGGCGAGGACAGTCTTCGGGACAGCAGCAGCAACAACAGCAGCAGTTCCGGAGACCCTTCCAGAAGCGCCAGAAGGGTAGAGGTGGACAGCAGTCCTCTACAGCTAACAAAGGCCCGGCCGGGTCTCGACCCTGAGCGGTTACTTCCCCTTCATCCGTTTCCCGCTCCGGTGGGGGGAAGCGTTCATTTTTTTCTGGCAGAGTGGAGAAAAATTACTCAGGACAAGTGGGTGCTGAATATTGTTTGCAATGGATAGTCTTCGGTTCACCAGCCCTCCTCCATCGATTCCTCCGGTCAGCTCGCAGTATCAACTGCGCGAGCTCCAAGCGGAGGCTGATATCCTGTTAAGGAAAAGGGCGATAGAAGACGTACCTCTGTCTCAAAGAGGAAGAGGTCTGTACTCCCGGTTCTTTCTGGTCCGCAAGAAGGACAAGAACGAGTTCAGGCCCATTCTGGACTTGCGACAGGCAAACAAGTGGATTTGCAGAGAAAAGTTTTGCATGCTGTTGTTGCATCAGATTTATCCTCAGTTGCAACAGGGAGACTGGCTATGTTCAATTGGCCTACAGGATGCGTACTTCCATGTGCCCATTGCACTCAAACACAGGAAGTTCCTGCGGTTTCAAGTCGGCACCAATCACTATCTGTACACGGTACTTCCATTCGGGCTGAAGTCTGCGCCCAGAACTTTCTCGAAGTGCATGGCAGTGGTAGCGGCGCACCTGAGGAAGAACAAGGTGTTTGTCTACCCGTACCTGGACAATTGGTTGATCAAGGCCTCCTCCTTCTCGGAAGCTCAAGCGCACTTCAAGAAGACGTGCGTTCTATTGAACAAGTTGGGGTTGCACATCAACATGTCCAAGTCTGTCCCGACTCCGGTCCAGTGCATTAAGTACTTGGGGGCCACCATCGATACGATGTCAGCAAGCGTGTCTCCTTCGGAGGAGCGACGATTATCACTCCTTCGGAAGGCTCAGGCTCTTATGACCACTCCATCTACAACAGTGAGGAAGGTGTCTTCTCTACTGGGATCGATGGCCTCTTGTATCTTCCTGACGCCACACGCGCGGCTGCACATGAGACCGCTGCAGGAGTGCTTGGAGGATCAGTGGGACCAGAGGAGAGGATCTTGGGACGACAAGATACGACTGTCTCTGCATGCTCTTCAGTCGCTGAAGTGGTGGTGTTCAGCGGAGAATCTCCTCAGAGGAGTTCCCTTCCACAAGGACATTCCCACTCGGACTATCGTGACGGATGCTTCTCTCCAGGGCTGGGGAGCGCACTCCGGGGATTTACAGATTCAAGGGACGTGGTCCCCGTCGGAGTCCACGTACCACATCAATTTCCTGGAACTCAGAGCTGTGCACTTGGCACTGAAGGCCTTTCTCCCGTCCTTCCAGACCAACTCTCTGCTTGTTCAGACGGACAATACGACCACAATGTATTACTTCAACAAGCAGGGGGGTTCGAGATCACGCACCCTGTCGCAGGAGGCGCAGGCGATCTGGCACTGGCTTCTGGCCCGAGGACTGGCGATAACGGCCACCCATCTGCCAGGTGTGCAGAATGTTCAGGCAGACGCACTGAGCGGACTGATTCAGGAAAACCACGAATGGGTCATAAACGACGAAGTACTAGGAGAAGTCTTCGCAAGGTGGGGAACTCCAGACGTAGATCTGTTCGCCACCGCAGAAAACAGCAAATGCCGAGACTTCGCCTCCAGGTACTACCAGCCGGGGACGCTGGGGAATGCGTTATGGATCAACTGGTCGAACAGCTTTCTGTACGCTTTTCCACCCATTCCCCTGATTCAGACGGTTCTCATCAAGCTGTCCCAGTTCAGGGCGCGGATGATACTGATTGCCCCGGAATGGCCCAGGCAGTGGTGGTTCACGGACCTGCTTCACCGGTCTCTCCTTCCTCACATGAAGTTGCCGTGCAGGCCGGACCTTCTCACAGATGTTGCACCCCACCCTTTTGTTTTTGAGTTTGGCGGCATGGCTCCTGAGATAGTGCAATATGGCCATCTTAATCTCCCAGAAGATTGCATGGACATACTGAAGGAGGCTAAGCGACCTTTCACTAGGACTTCTTATGCTTACAAGTGGAAGAGGTTTTGTATCTGGTGCAAGTCCAAGAACTATGACCCGACGACATGTAAGGAAGATGTCATCCTTCCATATCTTCTACATCTGGCGCAGTCTGGCCTTAATGTCCATTCCATTAAGGTCCATCTGGCTGCATTGACTGCCTACAGGAAATGCCCTTCACAGACTTCCTTCTTCCAGGTCCCTGTGATCAAAGACTTTTTGGAAGGCTTGAAGAAAGTGTTTCCTCCTGTCAGGCTTCCTTCGCCTTCATGGGAACTGAATGTGGTGCTGTCCAGGTTGATGAAGGAGCCTTTTGAACCTATTCATAAGGCTTCGTTCCAGCACCTGTCCCGGTTCCTCGTGGCCATTACATTGGCCCCCAGGGTGAGTGAAATTCAGGCGTTGTGTTGCCAAGAACCTTATACTGTATTTCATGCTGCTAAGGTTGTTATGCGTACTCACCCTAAGTTTCTTCCCAAGGTTATTTCTGATTTTCATGTTAACCAGACTATAACTTTGCCTACGTTTTTTCAGAATCCTTCATCTCCAGCGGAAAGGTCTTTACATTCCCTGGATGTTCGGAGGGTGTTGAAATTTTATCTGGATAAAACCAAAGATATTCGTAGGTCGGACCAATTGTTTATCAATTATGGATCAGTCAGGACAGGTCTTGCTACCTCTAAGCAGTCCATCTCAAGGTGGATTGTGTCCTGCATACAATTGTGTTACCAAAAAGCTAATAAGACCTTAGGGGGTAAGCCTAAGGCTCATTCCACCAGGGGCAAAGCTGCCGCGACTGCTTTGCTCCGTAATGTTCCAATTGCAGAAATCTGCAAGGCGGCCACTTGGAAGTCGGTTCATACCTTTGCTAAGCATTACTGCCTGGACACTGATGCCAGAGCAGACGCTCAGGTTGGGCAGGCTTCGCTGCGAAATCTGTTCGTACAATAGTGGTGGTATTTCTCGTTTCTCCATCGCCGCTTTGGTGTGGGGATGGGCTTGCCATTCTATTCACTAGATTATGACTATACACAGAGATCCCCTACTACAGAAGGAGTAGTTTCTGTCCTGTAACTCCAGTTCTGTAGTAGGGGTATCTTTGTTATAGTTATAAGCGCCCTCCCTCCTCCCCGGTGGAGTGAGATGTTCATGTAAGGAATGCTACAGGTCTGGCGTGTTACGCCTTCAAAAAGAACTGAAAGTAAAGGGACCTGCAGTGCATTCTGGGATACTGTGAAGTTCTGGAAAGTTCTCTTAAAGGGACAGTATCCTGTTCTGAGCCACATAATGGCAGCCTATGGGGCTTGTTATGTTATGTTATGTTTAGGTCTCTTTTATAGCGCACGGCTACCCCGAGGGGTGTCCCGGCGCTTTGGCAAAGAGAGATGCGGAAAATAAACACAACACAGCAGCTCACGGAGGTCCCACCAACAAATCATACTGAGAAGAGCCAAGTTTTCAGCTCCTTTCTGAAAGCAAGGAGACTGTTTAACTTTCTTAAGGAAACAGGAAGCTCATTCCAGCAGCGCGGGACCAGATATCGGAAGGAACGCCCTCCGATCCGGGCAAGTTTAATCGGGGGAACGACGGCTTTGGCCAACAAGGCCGACCGAAGCGACCTCCTCGGGACATAAAAAGCCAGGCGCTTCTCCATATACTTTGGGCCAATAGAATGGAGGGCCTTAAATGCCAGGGTCAACACCTTAAAGGTGATTCTTTTGGCAATGGGCAGCCAATGCAGTCTCCTTAGAAGTTCAGAGGCTTTGGCCCTGCGTGGGAGACCAAAAATGGCTCTAGCAGCCGAGTTCTGCACAATCTGCAACCAGGCCAGCAGATATTTTGGCAGCCCGATATACAGGGCATTCGCGTAATCTAAACACGAGCCAATCAGAGACTGCACAATGATTTTTATATGCTGAAGAGACAGCAAGGGAAGAAACTTCCGAAGCATTTTCAAAATGCCAAAGCATTTCCCAGATAGACCAATGATTTGGGGTCCAAAAGAAAGGCTGTCGTCACATTGCACCCCAAAGTTTTTTGCCTTCACATAGGCCACTTCAGGCGGAAACATGTCCTGGGGCCACCAGGTCTTCCAGTTGGGATCCGGCTGACAGCTAAAGAAAAGCAGCTCCGACTTGTCGGAGTTGCATTTAAGACTGTACCGCCTGAACCAGTCGAAGACCGCGCCCAAGCACTCCCGGATCAGGCCGCCATCAAAAGCCTCGCCCTTTTTAAATGTAAAAAGGAGCTGGGTGTCATCAGCGTAGGATATGATCCGGGCACCGAAGGACTACGCTACCGCCGCCAGAGGGGCCATATAGATATTAAAAAGGGTGGGGCTCAGGATAGACCCCTGAGGGACCCCCACCTCGAGCGGCGGCATTTCCGCGGAGAACGGAGGTGCCCAGACCACTTGTCGACGGCCGGTCAGAAAGGATTTAAACCAGTTCCACAACCGATCTCCCAGAGTCTAGAAAGGAGACCGGCGTGCGGGACGGTGTCAAACGCCGCCGACAGGTCCAGCATAACCAGAATTGCCTTCCCCCCCAGATCGAGCGTCTCCCTGATGGCATCGGTGATCTCGAGCAAAGCTGTCTCCGTGCTATAATTAGCACGGAAGCCCGATTGGGAGTCATGTAAGATGTTATTGCTCTCTATATAGTTGGAAATAGAGAGCTGTACATGTTTCTCGATCACCTTTGCCAGAGCAGGGAGAAGGGAGATTGGCCTGTAGTTAGCATGGACAAGAGGATCCAAAGTGGGCTTTTTGAGTAGCGGCAAGATCAGAGCATGCTTCCAGGTCGACGGAACTATGCCCGTAGTCAAATAAAGATTAAGCAGCGGATTAAGCAGACTGTTAAGTGCAGGCGCAATTTTTCCTAGACATTTCGCTGGGCACGGATCCAGCGGCGAGCCTGATTGGAGCCGGGAGAGAAGGTCGAGGGAAGAAGTTTGTGGATAGGGAAGGAAAGTCCGAGAGGACAATACTCCTATCCTCAAGTGACGAACAGACGGTGGCCCGATGGCTAGCAGAAGAACTGAGGCCGGCGTCTGGGAAGGAGTCCTGAATGGACTTAATTTTGTTAATAAAAAAGTCCCCCAGCTGACTGATCCAGACCTCAGAATGAGAATGGAGGGGTGTGCTTGAAGGAGGGGAAATAAACTCCTTTACAATTCTAAAGAGTTATTTGCTCTTTGTTTTCCGACTCGTCGATTCTGCGCTCCAGGAAAGCTTTTTTACCCTCGAGAATATGCTTACGGTAGCTCCTAATTACCTCCCCGTATTTGGATTTGTCATCCGGGTCGTACTGTGGTAAATAAATAAATAATACCCTATTTTTGAGTGCATGAATGAATAACAGATAGCTCAATAAAATAAGAGTCAAGATTCGAGGTAGTGGGAGTTTTGCAGGTTTATTACAGCATAAAGGACAGGATCAGGACAACCTGCATGGGAACAGAATGGCAAGGCCCGGCAGGGGGGCCGGATTGGACTAGCGTGGCCCGGCAGCTGCCGGGGACAGGATCTGGAATGGCAAGCTCTAACTTTTAATAACAATACATGAGCATATATACATAACGCAAACACATAGCATTACATTGCAATGGGCGTAGCAGTGGGTGGAGCAGTAGGTGTGACGCGTAGCAGTCGCGAAAGATAAGGGTGAGAAGAAGGTGTAACAGGGCGTATACATAGACATGTGATGCAAACGTAACAGAATATGTCATGAATGGGGCGGAAACATTGGAGGGGGCTACCTAAGGAGCCGGGACCTCTAACCTAATGGTGCGCGCAAACTGGCAATGACGTATTACTAGGAGAAGCTGGGGGCTATGAACTCTGTGCTAGGAGCAGAGACTGAAGTCTGGAGAGTCAGGGCGACATGTACCCAAGCAGTATCTAGTATCTGATGTTTAGGGAACATGTTGATATAAACTAGAAGTCAAGAGGGGAAAGGCTAACAGACTCTAAGACTGGAGCATGCATTATTCTACATGTAGTGCGTGATGAAGAATATTAAATGACCATTAAATACAGTATTTCTCTAACATGGAGCCCTGAAGGCTAGACAATGACGGAAACTATTGATGCGATTCAGTAGCTTAGGAATGCAGAGAAGGAGGACCGAACTGATAACTGGAATCATACCATACTTTTGGCAGACTCAGAGGCTGAGCCAGGCTGCACCGGGCACTGCGAGGCAGGAAGTAAGTGAAGGGTCGAGGATACAGGTGGGGGCCGTGTCGCTCCTCAGCGAGGGCTTCAGGAGACGGGAGCTGAATCTGGTGTCCGGGCCCTTTTGAGGCCTAGAAACGGGGACTTTCAATGAAATAACGTGCATACTGAGAAACGTGGCAACATAACTTTACATAGGCCTGATACTCGTAGTATTCACGAGAAATGGGAACTGGCATACTAGAGGTGGACACAACTATAATTGCGTCATTAACCGAACATGGGGAATGCATATGCATATTTAATCATGCACACATAACATATGATGGATGACACGTAGGGACACAGAACATGGCAAAATTTACTTTTCCACATTCCCTCCTTGTCACTACGTTTCCATCAGGAAACATCAATATTCATGATACCATCTATCATTTCATACAGTATCATTTGCTCATCTCGAATTCTCTTGGAACGGGATTTAGAACGGGACTTGGGACTAGGAGTTATACTAGGAATACAGGATGTAGCACACATGCCGCAAATCGCAGGGCCACATTGTATACAGAGGCAGCAGCTGAATATGATCGCTACTGCTATACCTAGAAAGGACAAGACTTTCCATCCCCAGGCGGAAATTATATTCCAGAACCAACCGGACCATGTCCAGGTGCCTGGATTTTGGTGGATCAGATGGGCAATTTTATGGAGTCTGGTTATAGCTGAATAAACAGACGGCGCGTTATTTGGAATGAAAATGCAGCAACTAGATCCGATGACTCTACAAGCCCCGCCCCTATCGGCCAGTATGACGTCAAGGACGAGACGATTCTGTAAAACGACAAATCTCATAGCAGATTGCTCTTCAGTTAAATTACCTAGAGCAGAGGCAGTCTCATTTACTACAGCTTCAAGGGTTCTGGTTAATCTACGGATTAACTTACTATTCTGGATAGGTCCTATAAAGAAAAAGAAACCTCTGTTGAAATCTGTATACTGTTCTAGAGCAGTTTCAGTATAATCGACAATTGGGGACTCCCTTCTATGTCTAACGTGTACTAGATGTGTGTTTCTATGATAATCAGATGGGGCTAGAAAAACAGGTGGCAGTAGGAAGGCAATGTAACAGGTTCCCTCCCAATCGAGGGGCAGACGGACATATGCAGTTTGACCACAAATAAAATATGAATGACGTGAAGCTTTGAAAATAGATTTCCCACTGTCACTATACTTGACAACAGTAGTACAATCACTATGTCCTACATGTACGGAACCATTATTTCGGACACATAATTCACCTTTGACTGGTAGTACTGAAATAGCGGGTAAGTCTGGAGTAGTATCAGACTGAACATTCAGGACCATAAAATTCGAAGAATAATTACCTAAATTGTAAACTTCATTCTCTAGATCTAACCCGGTTCTGTGGGGAAGACCTTGCTTGTCTGGGAAACATGTACTGTTAAGAAAAGACATATCTGTTGAGGATGACGTTAACGTGGACCACGCTCCACACGAACCATTATGTGAAAAAGGATAAGGAAAGAGTGGCAGAACTCCCTTCGGCGTCTGGAAAGGGGGGAGTCGACCACATACCCAACAATTAGTGGCATTGCTGGTCTGGTGTGAGTAATGTAACATGCGGATAAAGGAGTTATTACGCATAGCGAGGCGGTAAGAGAGTTCATGAGGAGGCAGATCACTAAACGTGTGCTCTACTGTAACATTAGAAGACTTATTTACATGAGGAACTGGAAGATACAGGTAAAACGCATAACTGGTGCAGGAAATCATAATGCTGAGAAATAATATGAAACTTAGAAAAACAATACATCGGATTGAGTTTTGACTGACTCTCTCACTATGGGGGTCTATTTTATACATGTCAGAAACAGTCTAACCGTTTCACCTAGGGGAGGACTTAGACAATCAAACTGGCTGACTTATTTTACTAGACCGGAGTTTGAGTTTATACTCCTGTTGCGGAGTTTTCTCTAACAGGGGAGGGTTTGTAGCAATGTCTTTTGCGGGACAGTCCTTGAGAACAATATTCTGGCAATCCTTCAAATCCTGGGAAATGTTCTTTAAGACGGGTTTCAGTCCATTAAATTGTTTTATATGAGAAAGGTGCACCCAGCCTTTGCGTCCTTCCAACTTCACGGCTGTACGGGTGGTGAGGAGGACTTGTCGGGGCTCCTTCCAGCGAGGCTCCAGCGGACTTGATCTGTCAAAGTTGCGGACCATCACCATGGATCCTGGAACGATTTCATGCGGTGCCACCTCGGTATTGTCTGGAAATGCGGCGGCAACCTGTGAACGACATGAGTTGAGGGCAGACATCAAGGAAGCTAGGTAATCTGTCAGCATATTACTTGAAACATCGGTAATACTTCGGGGTCTAGGAGTACCCCACATGTTAGGGGGGCGGCCGAAAACGACCTCGTACGGGGACAGACCTGATCTGGAATGTGCGACCATGCGCATGTAAAATAGAGCAACTGGCAGAGCTACTAGCCAGTCCACACCTTTCTCTTGACAGACTTTGGCGATGCGGATTTTCAGGGTCTGATTATGTCTCTCAACGAGACCGGCTGCTTCAGGATGGCGTACACAATGGAACTTCCACTGGTACCCTAACAAAAGGGAAACGTGCTTCATTAACTCTGAGGAGAATGGCTGGCCGTTATCAGAATATACGACTCTAGGGAGTCCATAACGAGGGAAGAATTCACGAACCAACTGCTTGGCAGTGGTCGTGGCTGTGTAATCTGGGACTGGATATGCTTCTGTCCACCTGGACAAAGCGCATACAACTACAAGGACATACTTGAAACCTCGACATCGCTCCATCTGAATATAATCCATCTGGAGGACTTCAAAAGGGTGGTCAGGGGGCTGGAAACCACCTTGTTCCACCGGGACACTTTTACCTGGATTGAACTGACAACATATCATACAGGTACGGACTTTCTGCTTAGCTGCAGCTCGTAAATGCTTGTTGAACCAAATGTTCTGGATACTATCTAACATAGCTTTTTCTCCTAAATGTGCTGGACTATGTGCGGTATTGATAATGACTTGAACCATAGAGTCGGGGAGAAACCATGCGGTTCTACCCTTCGTTAACCATCCTTGATCTGTCTGGACCCCTCCTTGTTCGGACCATTTCTTGATTTCATCGGGAGTAGCATGTAACTGGATATCTAATTTAATTCCTCCAAAACGGAGGTTCTGTACTGTGCGGGAAGCCGCATTCCCCGGCAATTCCCCTGCGATTTCTGGCCCCCGGAATCGACAGATAAACCTCGGCCAGTTACATCGGTCCGTAATCTAGGAGCCACGCTGAATGAGAAAATGAACACTGAAACCCAAGTTGCAAAAACGGTGGGAACTTGCACAGCTCTCATACGTTCCCTACGCAAAATTATGCCATTGTTACCCGCTCAAGCTCGGGAGCAGATAGTCAGGTGTACCATCCTCAGTCGCCTGGACTACTGCAACGCGCTGCTTCTTGAGTCCCCAGCTGCCCTGCTTGACCGACTTCAACGAGTTCAGTCGGCCGCAGCCAAACTAGTTCTAGGCTGGACTAGGAGAGCTTCCGCCACAGCGGCCCTAGCTGAACTACACTGGCTTCCGCTTAGGCAACGTGTGGCCTTCAAGTCCCTCTGCCTGGTGTTTAAAGCGCTCCACGGAGCTGGACCTAAACCTCTGCAGGCTATGTTCACATGGTACATCCCTTCCAGATCTCTACGTTCTGCCTCGGCTCGCCTGGTGATTGTTCCTAAATACAACAAAGTCAGGACGGGGGGCAGATCTTTCAGAGTCGCTGCGGCTAAATTGTGGAACAGTCTTCCTCCTGATATCCGGCAAATATCACAGCTCCTCCCCTTCAGGAAACGCATCAAGACGTGGTTATTCCCTTAGAAATTCCACCCCCCCTTGCTCCCTGCTGTTGTTCCCCTGAGGTACAAGTATTCGCCAGCGCCAGGAAACCTGCAAGGTGTCAGCCGCGCTTTACAAATGGAGAAAATAAATAAAATAAAATCTATGACATCTTGAGTAGGGTCCTTAACTGTCATACATGTAATCGGATCTGGAGTATGTGTCATGTTAACTGGAATGTCTGGAGTCTGGGCTGTAAGCTTGGCTGTGCGATCTGCTAGATCGTTACCCTGGGAAATAATGTCAGTGACTTTCGTGTGTGCCTTGCATTTCATGATGGCAATGGATGTCGGTAAATGTATTGCATCTAATAGAGCTTGGATAAGGAGACCATGCTGAATCTTGGTTCCATGAGAAGTCATGAAACCTCTCTCCTGCCAGAGACTCCAAATGCGTAGCGTGAATCTGTGTAAATATTAACTTTCAGGTTCTTGGCGTGTATACAGGCTTGTGTCAGAGCAACTAGCTCTGCTGCTTGAGCGGACAGAGTGTCAATACGGTGTGTCTTAATAACGTCAGTGTCAGTAGTCACTGCATACGCGGCGACTAGATCTCCTGTACTTGTTCTCATGCATGAACCATCCACATAAAGTGTCAGGTCAGGGTCTGGTAACGGAGTATCTGTCAGATCTTGTCTTGGCTTTGTCGTAATGTTAACTACTTCCACACAGTCATGTGGGGCAGAATTCGAATTAACTGATGGTAACAGTGTAGCAGGGTTCAGATTGTTGCAGCGTCTGATATCTATGTGTGGCTGGAACAGTGTCAATTCATAACCTGTTAAACGTGCAATTGTCAAGTGCTGGGTCTGTGTTCGGTTTAGAAGAACTTCTACGGAGTGTGGAACTTGTACTGTCAGGGAGTGTCCTAAGACTATGGAATCACTTTGCCTAATAGCTAGTGCTGTGGCTGCAACTGACTTGAGGCACGCAGGCAACGCCTGGGCGACTGGATCTAATGTGCTCGAAAAATAAGCACAGGGCTTGTTTTGTCCTGCTTGATCTTGTGTGAGAACAGATAATGCTGTACCTTCACGTTCTGTGACGAAAAGTGTAAAAGGCTTACTGTAGTTCGGTGTGGCTAGAACTGGAGCTTGGCATAAAGCTTTCTTTAACTCGTTGAAACTAAGTGTATGTTCAGATGTCCAAGGGAGAACAGTCGGTGCGGCTGCCTCCTGTGTCGTTAACTGTATCAGTGGCTTGGCTAGAAATGCATACTGAGGAATCCATTGTCTACAATAAGAAGTAAGGCCGATAAAGGCACGTACCTCCTTCTGGGTCTTGGGCTGAGGAAGACTCGCTATTAACTGGATACGGTCTGGTGTCAACTGCCTACCCCTCTTGGACAGTAAGTGTCCTAAGTAGACCACTTGCTGGACACAGAATTGAAGCTTAGAAGGGGACACCTTGTGCCCCATCTCGGCTAGGAAATACAAGACTGTAAGGGATGCTCGCTCGCAAGCACGTTCAGAACGGGCTGTGATCAGTAGATCATCGACATACTGGAGCAGGGCAGTGTCAGTTGGCATGTGAATGTTGTCTAGTTGTCTCTTAAGTGCTTGACTGTAAATGCTAGGACTTTCTGTGAAACCTTGAGGAGCGCGTGTGAACATATAGCTCCTTCCATTTAAACAGAATCCGAAAAGAAACTGACTGTCTGGATGAATTGGAACACTAAAAAATGCGTTCTTGAGGTCGATTACAGTAAAGAACATGGCTTCGGAATCAATGGCTGTCAATAGGGAAGAGATGTCTGGAACAACTGGGTACTGAGGAATAATACATTTATTAAGTTCTCGTAGGTCAATCACTAATCGATATACGGGGGGTGCATTTGGATCAGTACGTTTCATGACTGGAATGATCGGAGAATTGCATACGTTGGAGTCAGTTTCTACAACTACTCCTTGAGCGATGAGCTCGTCAATAATTTTGGATAAGGCTGCTACAGCCTCAGGTGGCAATCTGTACTGTCTGATTCGTGGTAACACTACACCTGGTTTGAGAGTCACACGATGGGGTGTGATTTGCATGTAACCTACATCAGTTGGACCTTGCGCCCATAGATGCTGTGGAACATTAGACAGTCTGGGATCAAAATCTCGTAATACATAGTGACCCTTAAAGTCACGTAGGAACAGACGTATTCCCTCTGGGGAACAGCATATAACTGCACCTAACTCTTTCAGTGTTTTAATGCCTAATAGATTTTCTGGACATGACTTAGTAAGTAACAGATCAGTAGTACGGGACAATGGACCTACTTCTAGAGTGACTGGCTTTGATATTTCATTTACAATGGGTTTTCCTGAAAATCCAAGGGAAACATTTCTAGAGCCTGAGAGCGGAGCCCCTGGAACTTCGGCGTGACTAATTGTGGTCCTACTTGCCCCTGTATCAATTAAGAACTTTCTGTCTTTCCCTAATACTTGACTGTGAACATAGGGACCCTCTTGATCTACAGGTATCTCAATGAGAGGCAAGCCTACCTCCCTCTCTAGGCTGTTTCATGAATACTGCTGATACTCTGGATACTCGGACTGTGCATACTGGTACATCTGCTGTGTGACGTGCTGTGTTGCAGCAATAGGCTGCGGAGCTGTAACTGTCTGTGGCGCATTCTGTGGCTGAGGAGTCTGTGAAACTTGCTCTTGTCTAGGCGGACGTGGTCTTTCTTTAGTCTTACCGGTAGCTATGTTGTGTTTCAGAACTGCACACTCGTTTATAAAATGACCTGGCTGTTTACAATAGTTGCAGTTCCCTTTAACGGGAGCTGCAGGATGACTGGCTTGATTCGGACCCCTCTTCTGACTGTCTTGAGGAACAGATTGTGCAACTAGTACTTTCATTTTCGTGTCTTTCATACGTTTTCTTTCGTGTTCTTGTTCTTCTCTGATTCTATTCTGGTGGTATTGAAGCATCTGCAACATCTGGGACGGGGTATTAGCTTGCCAGGTACTTTCGACTTTCAAAACTCGATTTTTAATTTGTGGACTTGAATTCTCGACTAATTTAGTAACAAAAAGGTGAGGGTATGACTCACTACTTGTCTTGAGGCCACTGTTGATGCTAAAACATTTTTCAAACCTAGAATAAAAATCACTAATGTCTTCTTCTTGTTTCTGTTTACAGGCTGAGATTGCATCCCAGTCTTCCTTTTTCGTTGTTAATAATCTGGGTAAAACTTGAATCAATAATTCAGGTAATTCTTTACATTTATCTCCAAGACCGGTACCTGGTACTCGTGCCTTATCTTCTGCTTCTAGAACTGCCCAATCTATCTTTTTCTCTCCCACCTCCCATTCTTTTTCCTTTAGCTTTTCATACACCCCTGCGGGCAACAGGACCTTTAACATTTTAATGATATCTGGATACGTGTATTCTCCCATACGGAGCATGTCTTTTAATTCTCTATGGAACCCTGCTGGATCTTTGTCATGACAGGGAATTAATTTCTTCATTTCGAGGAGTTCCATCTTTGTAATCGGGGTGTAAACAAACACTCGTTGCATTTCACCGTCCTCTGTCTTAACTGGATGCACTTCTCGTAACGGGTTCTGTCTTTCCATGTAAAATGGTTTACTTTCTGGGGGTGAGACATGAACAAAATGCGGATTCAAAAACGTTCTATATTTGTGACGCTGTTCTAGAACGACACTAATTAAATCGGTACCTAGACCTTTCCACCTATACTGGAGTAACTCGTTCAGGATATCATGTAACGGACCTGGATCAGAATGTTGGCCCTCATACAGAGTAATGAGGTGCTGAATCATATACATACCCACCAGTCGCTGCTCGGCTGGGGGCATTTTCAGAAACATTTGTGCCACTATTTCGTCTGGAAAAGTGGTAGAATCAGTAATCCATCGGACTGCTGATCGGGCTAGTTCTTGTTCATGCATGGTACTTAATTCACTGTAACCGATTCGTGATTTCAGAATGTGATCGGTAGCTTGAAATACTTGTTCTAGGGAACCTTGTTCTGGTGCTGAATGATGGAAAATTGACTTGTGTTCTAGGCGTAAATGGCGATCTGGAAATCTAGATTTTCCTACATACGCTATTCTGGCGGTATTCTCGTCGTCTTCCTCTTCAGGATCAGAGTTACTTTCTTTCTCGCTTACTTGTGCTGCTTTACGTTGTTCGTGTATCTTTATTATTTCTCTACGGATTTTCTTGTACATACTCTCCATGGCACTAATGGTATTGTGCTTACCCTCGGCTATATTATCACTCCACTTTGTCAGGATTTTCATTTCGGCCTGATCTTTAGACGGGTAATCTTGTTCTCTTATTAGACAGTTAATTAAAAACTTTAATATCATACGCTGGATCTCAGCTTTCCTTTGAGACATGGCATCACTAATACTTTCTGGATCATCCCCTGTACGGATGAAACGATATATTCTGTCTAGATCTTCTTTCATATTGGGTAGGGTGACTAGATACTCGGTCACCCTCCTTACGCGTACTGAATATAAAACCATATTATCCTCGCCTGGGACTGGGTCATAGGCACATTCGCCAAGGGCTTGCCTGATTTCTGCAACAGACTTATTACTCTTGGGAGTACGCTGTGATGCTTGAGCATGTAATTCGAGTGCTGATAAACGCTTGCGTGGCGGCGGGGTTTGAGGAGGACCTCCTCCTGCGGCCCCTAAACTAGAGTCGTCTACTGAGGCTCTTCGTCCTGGCAGAGTGGGAAATGGAAATGTAGGCTGGACTTGTGTGGCGGGCTGGACCGGGGGTACCGTAACAGGTACTCCGGTGTCTGGAGGAGCGGGAAGTGCCTGATTTACAGGGACTGGCGGAGCGCGAACAGGATTTGCATATTCTGGGACTGTGTCGTCCAAATAGGACGAAATAAAAATATCAGCTGCGGTCTGTTTGTGACGTAGCTTGGTCGGAACTAATGGTGACGGAAAATTACTGGATGCCTCTGGGGTCGCTTTTGGCAAGCCCTCGGCAAGAAGAGGGTACATACCCTTAATAAGGGCATTCCTCTGTCTGTCTCTCTGTTCAGTTTTGACTTGTTCACCTATCTCGATTAATTCTTTTTCTTGGGCTCGCTCTTGGGATTCTCTACTTAATTCTGACTTTCTGATTTCCTTTTCAGTTCTTTTATGAGCTTCTTTGCGCCATAACTCGATGGCATCTTTCTGTGACTGTCTGGCTTTCTTTTTCCATAATGCTTCTTCTACTCGCATGATGCACTCGGCATCCCACGTACCCGATACGGGCCATCTATACTTTTCCTCTAACTGTTTGGTATACTCTACCCATAAATCTAGATACAATATGGCGCTTATGCCATGTTTCTGATACATAAAGTGACCTGGACTGTCCCTGGGCGGGACGGGAACTGCTGCTTCCAGCAGACCCTTTCTAGTTTTCAACTGACGTAACTTGGAAAATATGGGCATGACTGAACTGTAATCTAGACACAATACAATACACAATGAACACGATACTTATTCCCCATTCATACCACGACATTAGAATACATGAAAAACATTTAAAATAACATTTCGAACAAAATACTACCTGGAAATACTGAGAACAGAACACATGAATTTTCTCGAGAACAGAACTGACTAGAACAGAAACTAGATGCACTGCTGAAACAGTACGAAACTTACCGGTCTCATAAAGAGACACGTCAGGACCCGCATCCACCGAAGTGGACACTTCGTTTGTGGGACTGTGTACCACCAACCCACAGACCAGAGTCAATTAAATTGACCCTGTCTAGATACCACCCCAGTAACGGTACTCACCGGGCAGCAAGAACGGAAGGCCTCGGACTGGACTGGACTGCTACGACGACGGACTACGAACTTCGGACTTCGGACTTCAGTTACGGGTGGACCTCCGGATACCTCGGACCTTGGACTCTTGGCTTGGGCTCTGGTCGGGACTCGCCGCGTTCCTCCACCGTCTCGTCTGGATGCTGGACCGCCTCCTCCGTCTCCTCCGTGGGCCTGAGGGATACTTGAGCAGAAATATCTGCCACTGCGCAGAAGAGTTCCGTCACGACTGCAGAGGGTCAGGGGGTCGGCGTGGCTTCACCGACGCGTGGGGAAAGGGCAAGTCCCTATTCGGGCGCCATTATGTGGTAAATAAATAAATAATACCCTATTTTTGAGTGCATGAATGAATAACAGATAGCTCAATAAAATAAGAGTCAAGATTCGAGGTAGTGGGAGTTTTGCAGGTTTATTACAGCATAAAGGACAGGATCAGGACAACCTGCATGGGAACAGAATGGCAAGGCCCGGCAGGGGGGCCGGATTGGACTAGCGTGGCCCGGCAGCTGCCGGGGACAGGATCTGGAATGGCTAGCTCTAACTTTTAATAACAATACATGAGCATATATACATAACGCAAACACATAGCATTACATTGCAATGGGCGTAGCAGTGGGTGGAGCAGTAGGTGTGACGCGTAGCAGTCGCGAAAGATAAGGGTGAGAAGAAGGTGTAACAGGGCGTATACATAGACATGTGATGCAAACGTAACAGAATATGTCATGAATGGGGCGGAAACATTGGAGGGGGCTACCTAAGGAGCCGGGACCTCTAACCTAATGGTGCGCGCAAACTGGCAATGACGTATTACTAGGAGAAGCTGGGGGCTATGAACTCTGTGCTAGGAGCAGAGACTGAAGTCTGGAGAGTCAGGGCGACATGTACCCAAGCAGTATCTAGTATCTGATGTTTAGGGAACATGTTGATATAAACTAGAAGTCAAGAGGGGAAAGGCTAACAGACTCTAAGACTGGAGCATGCATTATTCTACATGTAGTGCGTGATGAAGAATATTAAATGACCATTAAATACAGTATTTCTCTAACATGGAGCCCTGAAGGCTAGACAATGACGGAAACTATTGATGCGATTCAGTAGCTTAGGAATGCAGAGAAGGAGGACCGAACTGATAACTGGAATCATAACATACTTTTGGCAGACTCAGAGGCTGAGCCAGGCTGCACCGGGCACTGCGAGGCAGGAAGTAAGTGAAGGGTCGAGGATACAGGTGGGGGCCGTGTCGCTCCTCAGCGAGGGCTTCAGGAGACGGGAGCTGAATCTGGTGTCCGGGCCCTTTTGAGGCCTAGAAACGGGGACTTTCAATGAAATAACGTGCATACTGAGAAACGTGGCAACATAACTTTACATAGGCCTGATACTCGTAGTATTCACGAGAACTGGGAACTGGCATACTAGAGGTGGACACAACTATAATTGCGTCATTAATCGAACATGGGGAATGCATATGCATATTTAATCATGCACACATAACATATGATGGATGACACGTAGGGACACAGAACATGGCAAAATTTACTTTTCCACAGTACTTGCGCCGCCACCTTCTCTCTGCTATCTTGCAATCCTGGCGCATTTTCCCCATAGACGGAGTAAACCACGGGGCCAAGAGAAATCTGGCCGCTGATTTAGCTGGTTTCCTCGGGGCCAGCTCATCAAATCTAGCTACCAGCCACTTCTGGACGGAATCTAACTTGTCCTCCAGATTGCCCGATAGCCGACAAGGATGACAGCACAAAGCCTCGGACAACATTTCAGCAGTGACTAGATGGAAAGACCGCCCCGACCGCTTCCCCTCTTTCTGCACTCTGGAACCAGCCAAAGCGGAGGAAAGAATACAAAAATCAATCAATCAATCAATCAATCATAGCATTTGTATAGCGCACTACTCACCCGGGAGGGTCTCAAGGCGCTTGGGGGAGGGGGTATGCTACTGCTCGAACAGCCAGGTCTTGAGTTGTTTCCTGAAGGCGAGATGGTCCTGGGTCTGCCGAAGGTGGATGGGGAGGGAGTTCCATGTCTTGGCAGCCAGGTAAGAGAAGGATCTTCCTCTGGCGGTGGCTCTTCGGATACGTGGTACGGCTGCGAGGGCGAGGCTGGTGGAATGTAGCTGGCGGGTGGGCGTGTAGAAGGTCAGGCGGTCGTTGAGGTACTTGGGGCCCAGGTCGTGGAGAGACTTGTGTGCGTGGGTGAGGAGCCGGAACGTGATCCTCTTGTCAACGGGGAGCCAGTGCAGGTCCCTCAGGTGGTTGGAGATGTGGCTGCATCGGGGGACATCCAGGATGAGTCGGGCGGAGGCGTTCTGGATGCGCTGGAGTCTTTTCTGTAGCTTGGCTGTGGTTCCGGCGTAGAGGGCGTTTCCGTAGTCTAGTCAGCTGGTGACGAGTCCCTGGTCTCGGTCGGGATCCAGCGGAAGATCTTGCGAAGCATACGTAGGGTGTTGAAGCACGATGAGGAGACGGCGTTGACTTGTCTGGTCATCAAGAGGGAGGAGTCCAGGATGAATCCCAGGTTGCGTGCGTGGTCGGTTGGCTTGGGTGCGGTGCCCAGGGCTGAGGGCCACCAGGAGTCATCCCAGGCGGAGGGTGAAGATACCAGGATGAGGACTTCCGTCTTGTCCGAGTTCAGTTTCAGGCGGCTGTCCTTCATCCACTCAGCGACGTCTTTCATCCCTTCATGTAGGCAGGTTCTGGCGGCGTCGGGGTCTCTGGTGAGGGAGAGGATCAGCTGGGTGTCGTCGGCGTAAGAGATGATGTTGAGGTTGTGCTGGCGTGCGATGGCTGCAAGAGGCCTCATGTAGACGTTGAAGAGGGTGGGGCTGAGTGAAGATCCTTGCGGGACGCCGCAGATGACTTCGGTGGCCTCGGAGCGAAACGGGGGGAGGCGGACTCTTTGTGTTCTTCCGGCGAGGAACGAGATGATCCGCTCCAGTGCCTTCTCTTGGATACCGATGTTGCTGAGGCGCTGGACTAGGGTGCGGTGGCAGACAGTGTCGAACGCAGCGGAGAGGTCCAGGAGGATGAGGGCCACTGTTTCCCCCTTGTCGAGCAGGGTCCGGATGTCGTCGGTGGCTGCGATGAGGGCGGTCTCGGTGCTGTGGTTGGCTCTGAAGCCGGACTGCGAGGGGTCGAGGGATTCGTTCGTCTCGAGGAAGGCGGTCAGCTGTCTGTTGACGATCTTCTCGATGACTTTAGCAGGAAAGGGGAGGAGCTTAATGGGGCGGAAGTTTTTGAGGTCGGTGGGGTCCGCTGTAGGTTTCTTCAGGAGGGCGCTGAGCTCGGCGTGCTTCCAGCTCTCCGGGAAGGTGGTGGTGTTGAAGTAGATGTTGATGATGTTCCGGAGTTGGGGTGCGATGGTGGAGTCGGCCTTGTTGAAGACGTGGTGTGGGCAGGGGTCGGTTGGTGATCCGGAGTGGATGGTGTTCATCGTGTGGGTTGTGTCTTCGGTGGTCACCGTGGTCTTGGTGCGAAGGGTGGCGGTGGGGGGCGTGGGTTCGATGGTTGGGTGCGTGGGTGGTGCGCCAAAGCTGTTGTGGATGTCGGTGATCTTGCGGTGGAAGAACGAGGCGAGGGAGTCGCAGAGGTCTTGTGACGGAGTGATGTCGTTGGTGCCGGTGCTGGGGTTGGAGAACTCCTTGACGATGGTGAAGAGTTCCTTGCTGTCGTGGGCGTTGTTGTCCAGTCGTTCCTTCAGGGATTTCTTCTTGGTGGTGCGGATGAGCTGGTGGTGCTTGCGGGTAGCGTGTTTGAGGGCGGTCATGTTGTCGGTGGTCCGGTTGAGGAGCCAGACTTTCTCAAGGGTGCGGCAGGTCTTCTTGGAGTCCTTGAGTTCGTCGGTGAACCAGGATGCCTTCTTGCTTCTGGGTCTGCTGGGAGGGTTCTTTAGTGGCGCGAGGTCGTCGGCGCAGGCGGTCAGCCACTGTGTGAAGTTGCGGGCTGCTTCGTTGGGGTCCGTTGTGTTGGCGGGTGGGCTTTGGCTGAGGGAGGTGGTGAGCTGGTCCGCGGTGATCTTGCTCCAATTCCTGTGGGGTACCTGCTGTGGGTGGTGGTGGGTCGTGGTTCTTTTGAAGCTGAAGTAGACGCAGCTGTGGTCGGTCCAGTGGAGTCCGGTGGCGTGGCTGAAGGTGATGTACTTGCTAGAAGAGAAGACGGGATCAAGCGTGTGGCCGGCGTAGTGGGTGGGGGTGTTGACCAGTTGCTTGAGTCCGAGGTTGGCGAGGTTTTCCAGCAGGGCGGTGGTGTTGCGGTCCTTGTTGTTCTCCAGGTGGAAGTTGAGGTCCCCTAGGAGGATGTAGTCAGCGGAGGGGAGGGCGAGCGGGCTGATGAAGTCTGTGATGTCTTCGCTGAATTGTGTGCGTGGTCCCGGGGGTCTGTAGACGAGGGTGCCTCTGAGGGTCGTCTTTGGGTCGGTGTGAATCTGGAAGTGGAGATGTTCGGCTGCGGCGAAGGAGTCGTTGGCGTCGGTCGTGATGCGGATGGTGTTCTTGTGGACGATGGCGATGCCTCATCCGGTCTGGTTGATGCGGTCCCTCCTGATGATCTTGTACCCGTCCGGGATGGCGATGGCGATGTCGGGTGCAGAGGAGGTGTTCATCCAGGTTTCCGTGAGGAAGGCGACGTCCGGTGATGTAGCGTCGAGGAGGTTCCAGAGTTCCACGGCGTGTCTGTGGACGGAGCGGGTGTTGACTAGGACGCACTTCAGGTGGTTGCTGCTGGTGCTTGGCTTGGCGGGAGCGGTGCAGGTTCGGAGGCAGGTGAATTTGCAGGCTTTGCAGGTGAAGGGTCCGTGGATGCGTCTTGGGGTGGCTCGGCAGCAGGCGGGGTTCCAGCCGGCATTGAGTGCGTTGAGGGTGGCGGCGTCGTAGGTCCGTCGGGTCATCTTGCTTTGGTGGGGGCCAGGGGTCCTGGCGCTGGGCGGGGGGCCAGGTGTAGACGGGCTTGCCTTTGGCACGCCTTCGGCGCACAATCGGCGCGGCCGCTGCGCGTCAACGCTGCACGTGCGTGGGGGCATCATAAGAAGGGAGCCGGGAGGGAGGGTCCGCTGGGTGGCGGGAGCGTGGATCCAATCGGCTGTCGGGGGGGCGGGGCCGCAGGGAGGCAGCGGCAGGAAAATCGAGTGCGGGCTGGCGGCGGGAAATCGAGTGTGGGCTGGCGGCGGCTCAGCGGCGGCTGGGGCGCCTGCAGGAGATGCGGCGTGGAGAGCGGCAACCAGAAAGCAGGGGTAAGGAGGAGCGTGGGGCGACTGGGCCTGTTAAAGGCACAGTGGTCGCTCCAGAGAAGGTGGCAGGGTCCCCTTAAGAAGGGAGCCGGGAGGGAGGGTCCGCTGGGTGGCGGGAGCGTGGATCCAATCGGCTGTCGGGGGGGCGGGGCCGCAGGGAGGCAGCGGCGGGAAAATCGAGTGCGGGCTGGTGGCGGGAAATCGAGTGTGGGCTGGCGGCGGCTCAGCGGCGGCTGGGGTGCCTGCAGGAGATGCGGCATGGAGAGCGGCAACCAGGAAGCAGGGGTAAGGAGGAGCGTGGGGCGACCGGGCCTGTTAAAGGCACAGTGGTCGCTCCAGAGAAGGTGGCAGGGTCCCCTTAAGAAGGGAGCCGGTAGGGAGGGTCCGCTGGGTGGCAGGAGCGTGGATCCAATCGGCTGTCGGGGGGCGGGCCGCAGGGAGTCAGCGGCGGGAAAATCGAGTGCGGGCTGGTGGCGGGAAATCGAGTGTGGGCTGGCGGCGGCTCAGCGGCGGCTGGGGCGCCTGCAGGAGATGCGGCGTGGAGAGCGGCAACCAGAAATCAGGGGTAAGGAGGAGCGTGGGGCGGCCGGGCCTGTTAAAGGCACAATTAAGAAGTGGTCAGTCCAAAGCACAGGACGTGGCACAGAAACCTCCATCATCTTTGTCGAGAAGATCTGGTCAATGGTATGGCCTTTAATATGCGTGGGGCTAGTAATATAAGGAATCAGCCCCAGAAGAGCAACAATCTCCTGCAGTTTAATGGAGTCAGGATCAGCTACCTTATCCATGTGGACATTCAGATCTCCCAGCAGGATACAGTGCTCCGATCTAAGGCAAGGCACCGACAATGCCGCCTGAAGGTCATCCAGAAAAGAGCCCAACGGCCCAGGAGCTCTGTAGACAAGAATCCCAGTGCACGTTTGACTGGGAGAGAGCCTAAGGGTAACACCTAAGGCTTCACACCCGGTGATATTCTCAACGGGAAAGATAGAACAGGGGACATTCTTGTCCGCAATCAGAGCCACACCCCCGCCTCTAACTCCCACTCTATCCTTACTGAAGATATTATAGTTTGAAGGAATGGCAGTCTGTCCAGATCCTCCTCTCTATCATTCCAGAGGGTTTTTGCTGCTGAAGCAAGGGAAATCTGTACAGGCTTTGCTGTTTTGTGGATTTTTTGGGAGGAATTTCTAGTTGAAGTACTGGACAGTGTAGCCTGTGTTATAGGCTGCATTATCTGTCTTAATTCTCTCTTAAGTGTCTGTGCAGGTCTGCATTTTTCGACACTTTAAGAGATTATTTTTGATTGCTCCGGGGTCCACGCACATGGGCGGGACTATTCACTAGATTATGACTATAACAGAGATACACGTAAACAAAAAGATTCTATCAATGTGTAGTGGTTTAATTTTTATTTTATTTAAATTTTTATGGGTGTTGATAATCTAGTGAATAGACTCTCTGTTTGGGTTGTAAAGATGAGAGCACAATGTGCTTTTTAAAATACCCCTCACACACTAAAAAAATCCAGTAGTGTCATGCTTCATCATTGGGGTCTTCCCGTCCCTCTACGGGGCGGGGCGTGCTACGACCTGACCGACTACGCGGGAGCACTAGTATGGTGACAGGGCTATGTGACAGTGCAATGTGGGTGATGTCAGTGAAGTGTAGGGACCTAACGATGTGTAGGAATAAAAAAATTAAAAATCCTCTGGCTAGTAGAAAAAAACAATTTATTCACTTCCCTAGCTGGGGATGTTAAGAAGGGGGTTTTGAGGTGGAGCAATTAGCTACAACCTGGTCTACATGTTTCGTAGGCAGTCCCCTGCTGCCTACTCATCAGGACCTTCTAATGGTCCCTACTAAAACAAAGCTCAGTTACTAAGTGTAATAGGCCTGTCGTCCTAAAAACCAGCAGTAAAAATCCACTGTTGGTTTTAGCTTCAGGGCATGAGCTGGCCCCTCGTGAAGCAAAAATATATCAAAAATGATGACCGGATTGTGGTCTCTGTAAAGCAAATGGGAAGAAAAAGGGGGGGAGAGAAAAAGCACAGAATTTTACTCTTGTAACTGTGGTTATTCTTAAGGCACTCATAATTATTGGCGCCGCACGTTCCATTTATCATTATCAATTGCCCATTACACAAAGAATACACTTAAGACTTCATGGACAGAGTGATGGATCAATCTGCCATCCCCTGGGTGTTCGTTATATGCACGAACATTGTGATGCCCCATGTGATAAGGGCTGTCTCCATCTCAACACACACACACTCTCATAACTCAATACATACAGCGGCACCCCACAGGGTTCAAAACGAGGAACCCGACTATTTATAATGTCAATAATGGTCTTAGGATCAATCATTAAAAACCCCAAAGCGGGGCACACCCCAGTAGTTGAATAGTTAATGATACATACTCCTGTGGCGCATGTGATATGCCCCATGAGTAGGTAATCACCGCGGCGCTCTGAAAGAGAGGAACCACGCCCTTAGCGTCATGAACCAACACACCCGGTAATTATAGCAGGCGCTGTCTCAAAAGCCAAGTTTTTTGAGACCTTTGGCAAGGTCTTAAACTCACATTGTCCGCATAATCATAAGCCTTACTTCTACCCGCGTTGCCGCTCTGACGAGTGATCGTGTCAAGGGCGCGGCGCTTCTTATGAACTTAACCGAGCGCCCGGGTCGCTCTTGCAGATCTTGTTGCAACACTAGCGCGCTAACTCAAAATGGCCGCTTCGAATGGGACAAAGGAGTACTATTAGCGGAAGTCTTTCTTTTGTGCATCTTGAGTTGCCTGAAGTTACCAACCTAGTATTCTTTCCTGGAAAAACATAATTATTGGAAATGTATTCCCTATAAATTGACATGTAATATGTCAGTGGTGATTATTTTTTATTTTTTTAAAACGGACATATTTGTAGATTCTTGGATACTAGATAGTCAAACTAGAAATCAATGAGATATAAAAACGAGCCGAATAGAGTGGCAGGCTCGCAGATATTATGCCAATATTTTTGCAAACAAAACTTTTAAAGGGCTGGGGGCCTCTGCCCGAATTGTGTTACAGGTTCGTTATTAGGAACTGACCAGTATATAAAGGGGAGGGCGATAAGGGCTTCCCTTTGTGGGTGAACACCAGGGTCTAGGTAATTTCATAGGCTTATTAAAGTTGTATGGGTTAGAAGGCTTAGCTGGTGTGATATAAAAGTACATAATGTTCATTCCACTGTGTATTGAGAAGGTGCGGTCAGCTTGCAGATTTATCTAGGCTCATGATAGGTAGCAGAGATTGTATCAATTGGCCATGGGCAGAGGGGTGCCTCTCAGTGGGGAGTGGGTGTGCGCAGTTTATAGCTGACCCCACGGAATTTCATCATTTAATCCATGTTTGTTGGACTGGACACGGAAAACCCATCTTTGTTCCTTTTCCAGGAGATGTTGCTCGTTGTCGATCTGTTCAATTATTGTCCAAGTTATGTCTTCAGGTTTGTGCCCACTTTCTAGGAAGTGGTTCGTTAGTTTAGTACTTGATTTCTTACATTTGATCGTGCTTTTGTGCTCGCCTATTCTCAACTTGACCGCCCTGCTCGTCATGCCAATATATTCAAGATTGCAGGGACAGGTGATGAGGTAGACGACATTGGAACTGTTACAGTTGCTGAAGGCTCTCTGTTCCCATGTGGTGCCGTTGTTAAAGGTTAATTTCTTGCTTTTTTTGGTGAGACAGCATACCTTGCATCCGCCACACGGGTAGTGTCCTTGTACAAAGTTGGGATTGCCTCGAGTACTGACCTTATTGTCCTTAGGTCTGGTGTGTACCAGTATATCCCTGACACTCTGTGCTCTTTTATGTGAAAACATAGGTTTCGGAATCTCGAGACCCCCGCTATTCAGGATCTTCCAGTTCTTATTAATGATTTTGCTTACTTGATCCGAGTTAGTGTTATATGTGGTGACACATATTGGTCTCTGCACTTCCACTGTTTTCACTTTTTCCTCCAAGAGGCTCTCTCTGCAATTGTTCCTTGCTCTTTTATAGGCTCGGTCGATGATTTTCAGAGGATAATTCCTCATTTGTAGTTTCTTCCTTAGATCATCTGACTGTGATTTGAAATTGGCAACTTCCGTGCAGTTCCTACGGAGTCGCAGGAACTGGCCGTAGGGTAAATTATCCCTCAGATGTCTCGGATGAAAACTTTGGTACATCAAGAGGCAGTTCTTTGAGGTGCTCTTAAAATGTGTTGTAGTCATCAGTCTGCCATTTTTGGGAAAGATGTTCAGATCCAGAAATACCAGATTCGTTTTTGTAGTGACACTGGTGAACTTGAGGAACTAATCTTGGTAATTTAGCCATGTCAGGAACTGCTGGGCCGTCTTATCATCTCCATCCCAGATGATAAGGATGTCATCAATGTACCTCTTCCAGGTCAAGATCTTTTGCCGGAATGGGTTGATGGAACTCAGTATCTTTGTTTCTTCAAGATGGTGAACATAGAGACCAGCTATGCTTGGAGCAAATGTGCTTCCCATGCTGGTCCCATGTTTCTGAAGGTATAAGGTGCCATTGTGCTCAAAAAAGTTCTCCTTGAGTGCCAAGGAGCAGCACTCCATCACCACGTTTCGTGGGGTCTGGTACTCCCAGTCGTCTGCGAACAGGACGTCCTCAATTATTGCCAGGGTATCGTTGTGGGGCAGGCTCGTATACAGACTTTCCACATCACAGCTGATTAACAACTGTGTGCCCGGATCAAATGACACCTCCTCGAGTAAATTTAACACATCCTTTGTGTCTCTAAGGTAGGTTGACGTCCTCTGTACCATGGGTCTAAGGAATGCGTCTGCAAACCTAGAGACTGGTTCGAGGACTGACCCAATACCCGACACGATGGGTCTGCCCGGTGGATTCACGAGGTCTTTATGGATCTTGGGTAGGATGTATAGGTATGGGGTTCTAGGATTCTTCTGACACAGAAACTCCCCCTCTTTGTTGGTAATCCAATTATGCGACAGTGCCTCCTCTACCATTGTCTTGATTTTGATAGTTATTTTCTCGGTTGGATTAGTCAATAGAATTTCATAGTTCCTTTTGTCTTGTAACAGCCTGGTACACTCCTTATCGTATTGTTCTATATTCATTAGCACCGTTGCACCCCCCTTGTCCGCTGGTTTTATAACCACTTGTTTATTGTTACTTAGTTCGCAAAGCGCTTGTCGTTCTTCATTAGAAACATTTTGGAAGACTCGCTTCTGCATTGGATCAAGGGCTTCGAGATCTCTCATGACCGCCTTTTCGAAGGTCAGGAGTTCAATGGGGAGAGTGTTATTCAATGGAGTGAAGGTGGATCGTGGCTTGAGTCCTGTGTCTCCTTTTTCTTGGGTGTCCTTCTTGTCTTTGAAGAAGACCTGCAACTTCAGTCTCCTTATAAATTCCTGGATTTCTTTGCACAGGTGGGGCGTGCTACGACCTGACCGACTACGCGGGAGCACTAGTATGGTGACAGGGCTATGTGACAGTGCAATGTGGGTGATGTCAGTGAAGTGTAGGGACCTAACGATGTGTGGGAATAAAAAAATTAAAAATCCTCTGGCTAGTAGAAAAAAATAATGTATTCACTTCCCTAGCTGGGGATGTTAAGAAGGGGGTTTTGAGGTGGAGCAATTAGCTACAACCTGGTCTACATGTTTCGTAGGCAGTCCCCTGCTGCCTACTCATCAGGACCTTCTAATGGTCCCTACTAAAACAAAGCTCAGTTACTAAGTGTAATAGGCCTGTCGTCCTAAAAACCAGCAGTAAAAATCCACTGTTGGTTTTAGCTTCAGGGCATGAGCTGGCCCCTAGTGAAGCAAAAATATATCAAAAATGATGACCACAATCCGGTCATCATTTTTGATATATTTTTGCAGTGGATTTTTACTGCTGGTTTTTAGGACGACAGGCCTATTACACTTAGTAACTGAGCTTTGTTTTATTAGGGACCATTAGAAGGTCCTGATGAGTAGGCAGCAGGGGACTGCCTACGAAAAAGGATTTTTAATTTTTTTATTCCCACACATCGTTAGGTCCCTACACTTCACTGACATCACCCACATTGCACTGTCACATAGCCCTGTCACCATACTAGTGCTCCCGCGTAGTCGGTCAGGTCGTAGCACGCCCCGCCCCGTAGAGGGACGGGAAGACCCCAATGATGAAGCATGACACTACTGGATTTTTTTAGTGTGTGAGGGGTATTTTAAAAAGCACATTGTGCTCTCATCTTTACAACCCAAAGAGAGAGTCTATTCACTAGATTATCAACACCCATAAAAATTTTAATAAAATAAAAATTAAACCACTACACATTGATAGAATCTTTTTGTTTACGTATATCAGTTTGGAGGGTGATTCTGTCAATACCTCTTCACTTCCTCTACTGTTTTGGTATAACAGAGATACCCCTACTACAGAACTGGAGTTACAGGACAGAAACTACTCCTTTCACTTGTAAAAATGCACTTTTTATAGTTTCTTCCATGGAATGTAAAGTTTATGTTTCTGACACATAGTGTATTTCTTGGTCAAGGTAATTCAGTGTAACCAGAAGCCCCTGGAATTAAGCAATTCTGCAACCTTTTCTGCGTAACTATGGATTTGCCACACTTGCCGTCATCTGCATATTTGTAGATTTTAACAAAAAATAGTTTGTAGCTGGGTCAGTTTAAAAGTGACTAAAAACGCTACCACTCGTGTTGCCGAGCCGTGATAGACCATTTATCTATCAAGGGAAGGTTACCTTTCAATTGCTGATTACTGTAATTAGGTGTTACACTGATAATAATGACTTCCCTCACCATCACACACCCTCACACCCCCTCAAACCCCTTCACCCTCACACCCTCACACACCCTCACACCGCCTTACCCTCACACACCCTCACACACCCTCACTCACCCTCACTCACCCTCACACCCTCTCAACCTCACAGACCCTCACTCACCCTCACATCCTCTGACCCTCACACACCCTCACCCACCGTCACATCTCCTCACCTCCTCACACACTCACTCCATCAGCCTCACACACCCTCACACACCCACACCCTCACACACCCTCACCCTCACACCCCCTCACCCTCACACACCCTCACCCTCACACACCCTCACCCTCACACACCCTCACTCACACACCCTCACACATCCTCACCCTCACACCCTCTCACCATCATGCACCCTCACCCTCACAACCCCTCACCCCCTCACCACCTCACCCTCACTCACCCTCACACACCCTCACCAGCATAGCATAACAAAACATAGCATAGCATAACAAAACACAACAAAACATAGCATAGCATAACAAAACACAACATAGCATAACACAACATAGCATAACAAAACATAGCATAGCAAACATAGCATAACAATACATAGCATAGCAAAACAAAGCATAGCATAGCAAAACACAACAAAACATAGCATAGCATAACAAAACACAACAAAACACAGCATAACATAACAAAACATAGCATAGGATAGCAAAACAAAAGATAGCATAACAGATCAAAACATAGCATAACAAAACACAACAACACATAGCATAACAAAACATTGCAAAACTCAACAAAACATAAAATAGGATAATAAAACACAACAAAACATAGCATAGCATAACATAGCATACCAAAGCATAGCATAGCAAAACAAAACAAAACATAGGATAGCAAAACAAAACATAGCATAGCATACAGCATCACTCCACACCACCACAGCATCACTCAGGGGCACCACAATATCACTATGCGCTACCACAGCATCACTGAACGCCACAGCATCACTCGTTTCAAATATGTGCTCTCAATGTTTCAAGCTTTATTACAAATCTAACAAAAATATGTTAATATTTCACTTCTGTTCTTGTATTTTCGTCACAATAAAATACACTGAACATAATCTTCACAAAAGTTATTTACAAAACTTTAAGCTATTGCCTTTATAAATTACAATAACTTTTATTTAAGCATTAATTATTGAATAAAAATTAAAAACCATTGTTATTTGTAATATCAATACATGTAAGTCACGTAAATACAACACATATTGCATTACAAATGCTATAGGTGTCACATTTGCGAAAGTTATAACTATTGGCATTGTAAATGACAAAGCTATTAATTTCGCTATTTTCAAAAACAAAATATAAATAAATTTGACATTTACAATACCAATAGCTCAAACTTTCCTAATGCGAGACCTATTGCATTGCAAATGCTTGTTTTCATTTGTTTTCTTGTGTTTCTACTAGTTGATGTCTTCACTGTTTGTTAACCTAGTGTTTCTGCACTGCTGTGAAAATTTCAATAAATTAAATTATTTAAAAAAAACTAACCTCTTAATTTCTGCGCTTAATAGGTTGCTGAATTACAGGCAAACTCCCAGTACACACATATCCCGGTAAGCCTTGGTGGTGAACCAGGACCGTAATCTGACTGAAATGAATATACTGTCCCATTGCTACTAAGCACTGCAAATCCTTTACAACTGCTGAAGCACTTGCGTTTCTCTGTGGCCACACCCATAAGAATCAAGAACATACGTCAATACCTACTAATATGTATTTATATCAGTTGACTGAATTTATTGAGCCAATGTTATCCAAATAAATGACCCTGAATGGGATGTTGGGGACAGTGAGGGGAATTGGCAGGGGTTTCTTAACATTAGATGGATTAATCTGCTGGTAAATGTCACATTTCCTGACTTAGGGCCTGATACACATCTCAGCGGACGGGTTGCTCCATCGCAACATTGACCCGTCCACCAAAATAGGAATTCCATAGGATATAATTGGATTTATATATCTGTGGACGACATATCCATCGCTGTTATGACAGACTAATGCCACCAGAGAGATCTAAATCAAGCCCATAGTCTCTAGTCTGTTTATATGAACCAGTAGCATCGCTGCAGCAATGCTAAGTTTGCATTAATCCTAGCATGTGCAGATGGCAATCCCATATGAGCTTCCCAGATTAATTCTAACCTAGGAAAATTATTAGGTATTATCCTGTTTCCCACTTCTGGTAGTGTGAATACAGGAGCATGATCTTAATTGAGTGTGTAGGAATATTTAAGAGGAAAGCCTGCTGGAGGTTTTCTACCCTGTTTGGTGGTATGTATGGCTGTTAAACTTTCTGTGTCTATCTTCATCTGAGATCTGGTTAAGCCTGCTACTTCAACAGTCTGAATGGCAGTGACACCCACACACAACAACAAAAACACGTTATTAAAAAGAGAGAGCTTTTGGATCCGCTTCATGGCGACGATGCAGCCACACGGATTAAATGACAGGATGGAATTTCTGTGCTACCTATAGACTGTGCATCATGCGTTATGTAATTGTTGCATTTGTGTTATTTTTATTGTGCATTGATTTCCTGTAACCTTTTGGAAAGTTGGATTTTTTTAACATCTTCGAGAGTAGTGATATGTGAGATAACATTTTCGTTTTGTGTGTCATTGTTTACTGTTATTGTTTATATTCTGTGGGTTAACCTTGCAGCTTCATTAATCGTTAGTGTGTTTAGTTGTATCTGCATTCTTTTTACCTTTTTATTATGGCGCTGGTTTTTTCACCAATCCCTAGTCCTTCGTTTATGACTAATCCACACGCAGTTGAGCAGTCGAACTGAGAACTGAGAGCAGAGAGCAGAGAGCTGAGCGTGGCGTTGGTGAGCCGGTGAAGCAGGCGTCACAAAAGAAGGCACGAGCAAAGGCACTGGAGCGAGAGAATTGCAAGCGGGCGTTTTAAGCATCAGAGCTCTGGTGTCCTGAGGCTCCATGCATCCTGAGGCTTCGTCACCGCACCAAATCGCACCAAGAGAAGCGGTGAGAAGCGGGAGCCGAGAGCCGGGTGTGGAACGGGTGCAGGAGAAAGCCGAAGGGGGGGGCAGAGAGTCCAGAAGCCCCCAGAAAAGCGCCAGAAGCACCGCGAGCACTGAAGCCCTGAGCCCCGCGAAAAGCCCCCTGAACCCCTGAAGCTCCTGAAGCCCTGAAAGTGCCACAAGGCACACTGCACCACATTGCCAAAAAGCAGAAGCGGGTCAGGTGCAGGTCAGGTGTGGGTCAGGTGCGGGCCGGGAGTGGGCTGTGAAAACAGAATATTTGAAGGGCTGGAAGGTGCCCTGAAGTGCCCTGAGGCACAGTGCTACACTCCTCCGGCCCTGGAAAAGTGCCAGAAGTGGAAATTGAAGCACTTGAAGCATTGGAAGCGCTTGGAGCTGGCATACGAATCAGAGCCAGGAGCTGAGAGCGGAGGCTGGGCAATAATACAGATAGCAACACCGGCAGCAATTTGTCCAGCTAACCAGCTAAGGAGCAAAGGAGCTGTACCATCTTGTGAGTGAGCAGTGAAACACGGTGAGGAGTGGTGGAGGGGTCTGAGTGGCAGTGACAATAGAGTTGGTGAGCAGCAGTAAAGGAAGTCACTGTTGAAAAGGATGTTCTAGTGGAGTGTAGAGGTGTGCAGTGGAGCGTGGAGAGGGGGGTTTTGACAAGGTCAGTTACTTTACTAACAATCGCCATACGTTCACCACTGCCTACCCCACCACACAGAAAGCCACCTCCCGAGTACCCAGTGTACCCAGTGTGAAGTTTCCAAAGGGAATCAAAAAGCTCGGGTCAGCTTGGAATTACGTCTGCTGGCATAACGAGGTCGGGGAGGACACGTAGGAACCCCCCGCAGACCATAAAACGGAAATCCAAAACGAAAGGACTCCCAAGCCCCTCTGAAGACACTGCAGCCAACCCCCCCACCACCACACTAATACCCCCACTAATACCCCCAACTTACTCAATCTTCGCTTCAATAAAGTCAAATGGAAAATTTACATTCTTGAAAGATCCTGTAACAGCAATTTTTACAATGCCAGCAACCTCAAATGGATTACAAAAGCCAATGACCCCTAGCAAGGCAATTACGCAGTCAGCTGACCAACAATCGTCACCACCTAGCGTAAACATTACTACAGCAAGGGGCACAGGAACAGACGAATTAGGCGGTTGTACACAAATACCCCAGGGAAACAACAAGCATAATTTTCAAATACTAGCCCAAGTACACACGGGGCACAGTGAAAATAGAAGTCATGGCTCGGCCCAAGACTCGGCTCAGGAACAAATGAATCATCAGATTTCCTCAAGTGTTATAGAGTGGATAACGGACAGTCCCAGTGAAAAATCCAGGGAAGAGAGTCCATCAAACACACGGCTCCAAAGGACCACAATGACACCAAAATTGTCAACCCAAATAGCAAAAGAAACAAAAATACACTCACCAAGGGAAAGTGTTTTACTGGTCATTGGTGATGTTGAAGGAAGCTACAATGCTAGCACCACAGAGGAGGCGCACAAGGTACAACCAAATAACCACTCGACTCCAAGACTGGACTCACGCTTAAATCAATTAAAGCGAAAAATCAGCAAAGAGAGAGAGGGGTGCGATCTTTGGTCGAACTCCCAAATCCTCTTGGAAAAGCATCAAAGTATATCATTTTGTAATGTAAAGCAAGGCAAGCAAACAAGTGAAATTGGCCCCAAGTTAACAAAGTCAATAACTGCAACAACGGAGGTACAAGGAAAAATCTCAAATAAACAGCTTCAAAGAAATCTATTAACCCAGGAACCAGCAAATAATAATCTAATTGAGATATCCAGTGGGTCAAATCGGGATGTAGAAAACAAAGGATATTTAGCTTCTCCCAATTGTCCTGACACTGAGCGCCGTCAGGAACCAACAATCATAGAAATTTCAAGTACGTCAGTGCCATACGACCCATCAATTGCAAAAGGGTCACCATACAAAGGTCCCTTGTATACACAACATGAGGAATATCGGAAGCCAGAGACTAATGATGAACTCGCATATAGTAGACCTTCGTCAAACACTGATAAAGCAAATGCATGCAACCAAGCAGGAATGAGCGGTCTCAGCCAAAACCTGGAATCAATAATTGCACTACATAGTGCACTGGGTAATACCTTGGAAACCTCAATTAAAACGTTGAACATGCAGTCAGACAAACTTGACATTCAAATCCATCTAATGGGTACAATAGCAGAACACATATCCAGTATAAACAAAAAAATGGATACATTGGGAAATCTGTCTGAAGTTCTTCGAGACCAATCCCGCCCCTGGATCCAGGTTCCAAACTGCACTTGCAGCCCAATACTGGAAAAGTTAAAAGACTTACCGTCAATACTCAGAGACATCTTACGTGAATGCAAGTATGCAAATCTGGGTGCCAATAGCATATCAAATGAAAAAGATATTATTGCTTGGCAAAAAGATGCACATAAAGAAGCTACACCAAGTCGGGAAAAGAGAATGGTAGACCCAATAACACTTGTAATGCAACAGATAATAGATAAAGAACCATCAAAAAAGAAAAACGACGATAATCAGGAAGAGGAAAATATTACGGGAAACAGTTCAGGAGTCCGGAATAGTACAAACCATGAAACTTTAGAAAAAGACCAGCATGAACAGGATCGCGAAAAAATTCTGCACACCAAACAACCGCTAACCAAAAGGCAGAAAAAATGCGCGAGAAAAAATAGAAACCAACTATTAAATCGCATGCCTGCTACTAACCAGGCCTTGATTAATTTCCCGATTTTTGACTGTCGAAAACCATCAGTTAAAGCCAAAGAGGGAAATGCGGAGGGATCACAACAGTTGCCAATAACAACAAAACCCAGTGCAGCCTTCGAAAAAACAGTACTACTGTAAAAGAGCAGCAGTTAATGGTCAAAGAAAAATGTTGCAACGACTCAATACAAACAAAAAGAAAAAGAGCATCAACAATATTTGAGGAGATCATCCATGAAACAAATTCAGACACAGATGACTCAAATAAGGATGAACAGGAAGTCCTAGCCACATCCTTAAGTGGGGCGGACTGGAGTCTGGAAAGTATCGATAATGATCACAATCTAGAACAAAAAATTTGGACTAAGCAAGAAAGAACCAATTACTATGCAAGTAAACAAGAGCACAGTAGACACAAGTCTATCAAGCACAGAGGCCAAAATGTAGGGATCAAAGATCCAGGCACTACATATAAAGGTCTAAACAATTTACATAAAGTCACTTTAAACCTTGAAACAACTATGAGTAATAACGTCTTCTCCAAAAGGGATAAAATCAAAACAAGACAAATCATAGCAACAGCTGATCAGAATAAGCCTGATAAACTACAAGTAAAGATTATTACTGACCAATATGACTCAAATCAGAGCATTGGACTAGAAAAGGCTACAAGGACAGGTCCTAATTCAGTGAACACCATTAATGGTCGTACACCAAATATAGAACTAGGCGGACACCAAAGAACAATTCCGAGAATAAAAACTACAGAAAGCATACAACCTGAACAACCAGGGAATGATAATTATAGTCAACAAGTTAATAACACAAGGGATGAGGCAAAGAAAAATGGAAGCAATAAAACAGGGAGAACTCGGCCGTATGACAACACGCATGGTATAAAACCAATAATAACTGGAAGGATTCTTTTTATACCAAATTATAAAATGCAAGGTACGCAAGATTATCTAAACCGAGGAAACATCTTACATCTAACATCGGCTATCCCGAGCCTCAACCACATAACGTCTGCAGACCTATTGGCCATTGAATTCATCAACCTTGGAAACAACACAACCAAGGAAGGTACCCTCACAACTTGGAGGAGCACGGAAACTGTCAGTCAGCTACTCAATGAAATCAAGAAATTTGAGGAATGGGGGATCTCGTTGAAGGAAGATGCAACAACAGGTTACCCCTCGCCCCTATTAAGGAAGCGCTTTAAATTTGAAGATCATACTGGGGCAAACCGATATGCATATTCCGTATTGCAAGGGGCAAGGGGTGCAGATATTTCCAAAATTGGCCAACAGAACAGACCAACGCGAGACCACCTAACTGAAGACTGAATCCAAAGTAGGGCGTGTAACACCGGAGATAGCATAATAAAAATCCTTTCTTGGAACATCGCCGGCGCCAAAGAATTTTTAAACAACGACAGGAAAATGGATCCCTGGAATATTTATGATATCATTGCCCTGCAGGAAACGTGGCTAACAGAGCCAATTGACGTACCTGGTAGAATCAGTTTTCATGTTAGTGCAATTCGCACTCAGCGCTATGGTCGAGCAAAGGGAGGTCTGTTAATTTTTATAAGTACTGCACTAAACTTCGAGGCCTCCCAACTGGCAGCTTCCAAGGCAGACATGCAAATAATCAAAATTGAGAGGGCATCTCAGGCTGGCATCGGAACCATCATACTAATAAATATATACGCACATCCAAAAATGAAGGTAAAAAAAGAATTATTTTATGCCATTAACAATGTAATATCAGGTTTCCGTCTTGAACATCCAGAATGGGAGATAATCCTGATGGGCGATTTCAAAGTCAATCTTATGCAGCTCCCAGAAGAGGAAGAGAATATTATGGCAGCCAACGAATTTTGGGCGGTTGAAACCCAGGAGATCCCGCCAGCCAAGAAGACCGACCATGTCGGAAAACAGTTGTTGTGGGCTTTGGAAAATCAGGAGTTGCGTGTATTAAATGGAAGAGTCAAACAGGATAAACCCCCCTCAATCACCCATATAGGCCAAAGTACAAGTACAATTCTGGACTATACCATCGTCTCGCTTCCCTTATTGGGGTTAATCAAAAACTTCCATATTCAATGCTCAGTGCATAGTGACCACTCAATGCAGCATATTGAGATTAACCTGGCACCGACCAAACATTTAAAAGCCCGAACAACATCTGGAGAAACAACAAAAATTGATCTGAAGCGTTTAAGATGGACGACTAGTTCATTACCACAAATAGCCAAAGACGCTAAAAACTTACTTCAAATCATAACCAACGAAAGTGACCTGTGTGTAGAAACATGGACTGCCTTTTTGAAGAAACTATCAAAAACTGGGGCCAGTTTGAGCAAGAAATCCAACCAAAAGAAACATGGTCAACTCAGCAAGACCATACTATTCTTAAGGAGACGTCTGCGGAAATCTATGCGGCAAGCAAAGGGTCGCAGTTAACACTCACCCGTTTGGCAAACAGTCCGATTAATCAGGAAACAATATAAAAAACAAATCTGGATTGAAAAAAAAAACCCAAGTGACTGGCTTTTGTACTAAGTTATTATATAACATAAAAAAACCTGACTCCAGAGCATTTTGTTCACAAGTAAACTCATTAAGTAGATCAGGTAAAACAATAAGCATGACTTGTGTCACGGAAAAGGCATGGACTCAACATCTACTTGATACTTTTTCAGTGAATCCATCCACAACCGTAACTCATAACATACTAAAAACAGTGGAACTGAAGACCTCTGTCCCTCTAAAATTTAACAACTGTAATGCCAATCAGCTACGTGGCGATCAAACATTCATTTCACATGCGGAATTTGATACATTGCAAATAATTAAGAAAAGCAGACAAGACTGTGCACCGGGACCAAATGGAGTCCCCCATGCTATTTACAAGGAGGACCCTCAATTTTAGGCACGCAAGTTAACCATCCTATTCAGGTCAATAAATAACACAAGTCGGCTCCCAGATAGCTGGCGAGGGGCGATCATAAACCCGATCTACAAAGGAGGAGACCGTAAAAATCCATCTAATTACCGTCTGATAGCACTTATCGATGCAGAAGCAAAATACTATGCATCCTTGGTGCTAATTGACCTTCTTAAATGGTCTGAGGATAATAGGAAAATTCCGGTAAATCAGACTGGGTTTCGTAGAGGTACAGGCACCATGGCTAATGCCATGGCATTACGTTTAATCGCCGAAAAAAGTATGCAAAACCATCAAACATTGTATTCCTGCTTTGTAGACTTCAAGGCGGCTTTCGACCGCGTTCGCCGTCAGTTACTCTGGCGCAAGTTAAAACTGCAGGGCCTGCCGGACACAATTTTAAATCCCATAATGGAATTATACACAAACACCTGGACGTAGGTAAAAATTGCTAATGGCCATCGTCTAACACGGAAGATCAACACATATGACGGATTAAAGCAGGGCTGCGTCCTGGCCCCCCACCTTTTTAATCTGTTCATGGCAGAACTAACCACAAGGTTGGATGGGATTAATGCCCACCCGCCGAGGCTAGGAACATTAAGGCTGACACATCTCTCCTATGCCGATGACGTGGTGCTCCTAAGTCAGACAAAAATAGGACTACAACGCCTCCTGCATGAACTGGGAGAGTACACAAAATGCAATCTTCTTGAAATAAATAGCCAGAAAACAAAGATCATGATAATGACTCGTCGGCGTAACATACAGCCAGTCTTTACTATAGACAATAAGAAACTGGAAGTTGTGGACAATTATAAATACTTGGGAGTACAGCTGGACAGACGCCTCAACTTTTCTCCGCACTTCGATGTCATCGAAAAAAGGGAATAGCCCTGTTACATGCATTTAATAGTATTACCAAGCAGCTAAAAGGCCCTTTTTTCAATCACCTTCTGACAGTCATTAAGGCCAAGTTACTCCCCACAATAGGCTACGGCAGTGTGCTACATCATGACAGAAGTGCACAGCTTCTTGACAAGATTCAAATTAGAGTCTATAAGCGGGTATTCAGTTTACCACCCAATGCCTCACCTGCGCAGGTCCGACTGGAGTTTGGCCTACAATTTCAAGAACTGCAAAAAAAGTATGAGACCATCAAATTCTGGTATGACATATGGATGAACAGAGAAACAGAAATCAACCTTGCCACGTGGGAAGCTATGCTAAATAATCCCAACTCTCAGTATGCCAAGTATTTAAAACTGTCCCTCGAAACTACCAAACTTGCATGTTTGTGGCAAACCAAGCTACCGGTATCATCATTTAAGCTGGTTGTTAAAAAAGCTGCAAATAGGCATTCTCTGGTTAACGATAAGTCGATTTTTAGTCACCGAGCACATGCCTGGATGTTAATTCAATCATACAGTGTGCTCAAACCCGCAGCCTATCTGGGGTTTTCTTTTTCGGCTTATGTCAAATCGAAATACCTCAATTTAAGGATGGGTAATCTGCCGACAAATGCAGACAAACCGGACTGGATGAAACCTGACACCAAGGAGTGTCATCTATGTGGCAACGCAAAACAAGACTTTATCCATCTACTCTGCATCTGTCCTGCACTGGATCAGGAACGACGGCAATGGCTAAAGGCAAAATTTATTGAACATGGAATACGTACTTGTTGTTCCGCTGTTATGAAATTACTGTGTGCAGCAGATCCACAATTTATTTGCAAATCAGTTAATTTTGTCATGAAGTTTGAGAGCAAAAGGGGTGTCACTGCACAAAGCTGAAAATTGAGATTATGCGGTTAATCTGAGAGTAAATAACCCCTACATTTCACTGACATTCTAGAAATTGCACCCGCCATTTTTCCTTGCCAGTCAGTGAATACAGTGAAGGAAGATGAGTCAAATTCGCTGTTCGACTGCCAGTTAATGGACATTCTAGAATCAAATTGATTAGGCACTGAACATTCTTTGATAAAATGTTGTTTTTTAAGACTGCTATGATTGCATATTGACCAGTTCTAAACCGATGCTATTAATTTATTTCCATTTCTTTTAAAATTTGTAATGGTTTTTATTAACTATACAATAAAGTTTTTTACCATCTCGACTAATCCACACGCCGTGCGTTTACTAATCTCACTGACACTCGGACGGCTACAGTCTTTCAGCTGGTCGTAGAGCGAGGGAGTCCACGGATTCCATTTATTGTAAGTACCTCTACTGAGGACCACGTAAACAGCTTAGCGTTAATGTACGTTGACCGTTTATGTTGCTTATGTGATTTCACGTTCTTGTAGGCTTGACAACCTTGTTACACGGATGTAATCATCCTTGTGAGTATTGGGCGCAGAGACGTCATGTTTATCGTTTGTTGGGCACATTGTATTACTTTCTGCTTATTACTGAGCACATGGGTCTCGGTAACCGTGGTCGTACCATCTTGGCGATATTGCGCATTACTGTTTGATGTACAGCGTATGCCCCCACGCTAATAACTCGCTCACACTCCTTGCGAACCGTCATCACTTCCTTGGTTTTTGCACTTGGTTACGTTTTGAGCATGATGGCATAACATCACCAAACACCAGTTGATGTAACTGCATAGCATGGCGTCGTCAGTAATTGTTTAGTAACAATTTGATGTTTATGAACTTTCTAGTGATGGTATGATGTTTTCCTTTATGTTTGTAGAGCATTCCCCTGAAGAAGGGCTAGTCATCAGCCCAAAATGCATTGGGACTGTTAAAGTTGGATGATACTTTATTTGGATCATGTTTACTAAACCTATTTCCAAACAATGATGAACTACTCATGAAACTAATGAGTATGGATTAAAAACATGAGGAACCTTTCAAACTTGTGAATTTTACTTTTTGATGAACTTGGTACACACTTTCAGACTTTGTAGTCATTGGAGTGCTGTGCACCGGGGAGTCTTTCTCCAAGCAGAGGAAGCTGTGTAGTAGCTTTTCAACTATGTCAGCTGCACAATTCCTTTTTGCATGAATTCTATTACGCTGATGGACCAGTGAAAGCTTTGCTTGTAAGACAACTATCCGTCTCCAGAGCTGTTTGTCTTTAATCGATTTTCCCTTTGAATCTATTCAAATGTCATAATTGCAAATCAACATTGTATCTTTGTACACAGAAGAATGAAACAAACACTATAAGTGTTGGAATCGAAGGATTTGCCTTTTGTAAAGCAAGTGACAGGGCGTGAACTTTTGCTGCGGAGTGATGTTCCCTAAGATCTTAGTGTGGGCGGGCTGTGGACGGAATTCACAATTTTGCACTAAACCTTGCACTACTACGCAGGCTGCGGAGTAATTGATTTTCATTCCTAGCGCTGTTTGAGCAGAGCCATGCGTGAAGAATATGTTCTGGGTAGACTCAATGGGTAATGCTTTTGGAGTTGGAGTTACATGTTGTTCATACTAGAGAAAAGCTTGTGTACTAATAATGGAAGCTTGCTGCATCCACTGCACTTAAAGAAGAGGCCCACTGCACCAACCTCGGGTGTAGAGCACAAGCATTAAGAATTCTGGTTTTAGTGGCTGCTCCTAATGCTAGTACAGGAGAATCCACAATCTTGACTTTTCCCTGTTCCAAGGGGAGCGTCTCAAAATAGCCGTTTGCACAGGTACAAGAATTTTCTCAATAGAAGCAAAACGTGTTTCAGCTTGAGAATACAAGGGAAACTTGTTTGCAATAGGAACAGTCTGTCCCTCATTGTAGATCACATAGGTATAACTGGAGTGACTTGGGATGATTCAAATTACTAGGTTGGCCTTACTGGCCCTAGTTTGTAAATATTTTGTCTCAAGCATGTCTGTTCATAAAGTACACAAGATATCAGTGTGCCTGCTTGTCCACTGTTGTGGTGGGAGAAATCGAGTCATGCAAGGATTTTACTCACTCATTGTAGTGTGGCAGGTATGTTCATCCAAAGTAAAAATTCCCAGGAGGGATTGCAACTTCTTCAGTGTAGGAAAGTAAGATCTTTCTGGCATAGATACCCTGGTGCCAGTGTGTTTTGATTGTAGTTCACTGGGATCCTGCTAACTAGGACCGCAGTGGCAGTTCTCTCTCCTCTGAATGCCATGGTAAGTACTTTGTACACACCACAATTGGCATATTGGAGTACCATTGTAAGTCTCTAGTATATGGTACTGAGGTACCCAGGACATTGTAAAACAGGGTTCTCCCATCGGTTGCATCATGTATTACGCTACCCTAAACCTACCCTAAACTGTGGGGCCGATTCAAAGAATTAACTTAAGACAAAATCCCAAACGTACTACCATTTTGGTATTCACAGAAGGCACTTACTCATTTTGGTATTCACAGAAGGCACCTACTCATCAATGAGTAAGTGCCTTCTGCGAATACCAAATGAGTAAGTGCTTTCTGTGAATACCAAAATTAGTAAATGGTAGTATGTTTAAGATTTTGCCTTAAGTTAGTTCTGTGAATCGGGCCCTGTGCCTGCAGAGCTGCCACCTCAGACTGCGTGAAATGGTGCACCCACCTTTCACTCTGGATATAAGGTTTCCCTCATATTCCAGTCACTGCACTTTTAAACTATTAGTCAACCCTAAGGTAGTCCCTTCAGTCCAAGGACAAGGTTTGTGGTTCTAAGTGTGTGGGTACCCCTGCACAAGCAGAGGTCCCCCTAGAAACTCCAGAATCCATTATCTGGGCTTTGTAAGTGTGAGACAGCCATTGTAGGAGAGTAGGGTCTGCTTTCCTATGGTCACCCCATTTTTTGCTTTTTGCTTCACTGGTTTTCGACTTAATGTGGCTGTGGGCCTGCTAATCAGACCCACAGCCCTGCTGTTCTCTCTCTAAATTTCACACCATGTACTTTAGGTACATCACCAATTGGGATTTGGGTCACTCTTGTGAGTCCCTGTACAGTGTACTATAGGTACCCAGGGCATAGGTGCATCCAAGGCCTACCAGGGGCTGCAGCATATCTTTTGCCACCCCTGGCTGGCCATCCAAACTGACACAACTGGCTGATCGCTCAGCTGGGGCAAGGTCGTGTAATCATCCCTTGCTTAGATATAGTATTCCTATGTCTAAACCTATATCTGGACACATATGCACCTATAAGTCACTCCTATGGCAGGCCTTAAGAATCCTGGAGACAGAGTGCTTGGTTTTATGTGAGATGGTGCTCTAGCATGAGCTGAGCCTGTCTGCAGCTTTCGGAACCATGTCCTTATAGCTGTTCCAGGATATTGCCATACCATTTACTCTTAAGTGCATTATGAACCTCACGGTTAAATGCTATCTTTGGTTTGGCTTTATCAAAACATGTCGTGTAAGGTGTCATACGCTTTGGAATACTACCCCCTCGCCAATTTTGGCAGCGGGGGTAGCATTCCACCTTTCTAGAGGGAGAAGACATGTTACTAACCTTAATCCCGGTTAAAGTTAACCAGAGCTTCAGCATCACAAAATGGATGCTGCTGCCACAGACACAAGTCTGGCCTCCTGCTGCTGACCGAAACTTTGGCAGGGGAGGCCTGCACAATAGGTTCCTGGTCACAGGGAGGTGGTAGAACCACCCCAGACAGGAGATAGTGGACTGGGGCAGGGAGGGCTGAATGAAACTAGACACTGCCTGGGGCACACAAGGTGTCCCATGCATAGCCCAGTTCAAACCGGTGCTGGGGCGAAGTGCTTTCTGTGCAGCTCCCGAGGCACCCTCAAAGCTGTGCATTGGGGATTGAGAAGCCCCAGCCCCGAGCAGCTTTTGCACCGAAGATCACCTCTTCACACTCACTGAGTGCTGCGTGGGGCCCTTTTGCATTTTCCTGCTCAATGCGTCTGTCCGGTCACTTGCCCGTTGGCTAGTGGCTTCTGTGACGACGAACCTTCGAATTTTCAATGCTGGTCTGGTTGCTCCAGACTGGCCCTTGCTCCCCCGAAAAGGAGCAGCCCCTCAGACCTTGCTGGTCTGATCCAGAAGCCATCTTCGAGTCCTGCGTGGGTTGCATTTGCCAAGGCCTGTTGACTCCGAATCGAGATCCGACACCGCTGACAGCGAGAGCCTTTGTGGGACAGTCCGTGTCCAACACCTGGTCATCGTCGACACCTGCTGGTCCCCGTGGCAGCAGAGACAAGCTTCACGACATCACCTGATCGCAACCCGACATCGCCTGGTTCCTTCCTGGTTCCTTCCTGGTCACTGGCTAGTGACCCAGACTCTGTCCCCTCTGCTTTCAGGTACACTACATCTTCGATCCACCCTTGGATCCAGCCGGACTCTTCTCTCCTGGTCGCCTGCAGCATCTTTCCTCCAAGGCTCCATAGAACTCCACAACAAAACATGACACACTTTGACACCTATGCACCCGCTTCCTGTGGGTGAGGTAACGCGAGTACTGCGGTGCTCCTGTAGAGATTTACATCCCTAGTGTCCTAGTTTAAAGTGGTTAAGATCTAGTCCAGTCGGAAGACTTCCAAATCTGCAACTTTCTAACTTTATGCACTCATTGACTTCTATTGGTGCACGCGTGTGCATTTAGACACTGCACCCACATCCTGTGGCCTCCCACGTCCTAACTTCTGTTAGTCCAGTGTAGCCCCAGCGATTCCCAAGGCCCTAGGCCTTACCATTGTTTGTGACGTGGTTCTTATACCACTATTTTAGTATATGGTTTTTACGGTCCACCAGGGCCTATCCATATTGGTGCAACTTTTGAATGTTATATTAAGTTTCTTGTTATACGCTTGTGCTCCGGTGCTCATAAAGAGTTAAGGGGATTTATTTAGAAATAAATACATATATATTTTGAATATATAACCTGTGTGGTGTCCTTTCATTTGGTATTAAAAGGTTTGCATATGTTAAAACAGCTGGCTTCACATGCCCTCTTGAGTTTAGCCTAAGACTGCTTTTGTCCCTGCTACCACTAGGTTAGCTGGTCTTTAAGGTTGACTTTACAACCATCACCATAAGGGTTGTTTGGACTGGTACAAGGTGGTCACTAGAATAGTGAACATCATATACCAGGCCAACTTCTCACATACCCACCCCACCCCCGAGAGCCTGGTCATCCAGGCCTCTAACTCCCAGACCGCATTCCCGACGGCTGCCCCCGATCGGGAATCCAAGAAGTATGAGCAATACTGGAAGAAGGTATTCTCCTCCCTGAGTTTAGGGTTGCGGTCAGTCAACACCGCATGCCTCTTGGGACGTTACACCCACTCTCTGTGGGACACGGTCGCGGTTTTGCTGCCATAATGTCCGTTCAGAGGTCAGGACTAAACTCGCCCAAGCCCTTGCGGAGGGTCGAGATGCGGCACGGTATTCCATCCGGTGTGGGCTCGATACCACCGACTCACTGGGCAGAGGGATGGCAACGACGGTGGCGATTCATCACCACGCCTGGTTAAGGTCCGCCAACTTTTCGGCTGATGTCCAAACACCCTTATGGACATGCCGTTTGATGGCCGTCGCCTCTTTGGCGACAAGGCAGACCATGCGCTTGAGCGCTTTAAGGACTCCAGGACTACGGCCAAATCCTTGGGCCTCTCGGCCTGTGCCAGCAAACGGCTGCTTTTCGCCCCTTTCGTGGCAAAGGAAGGGGCTCCCCCGCACGTCCTGCCAGCCACGGGCCGCAGACTACCATCCAGCGCGGTGGCGGACGTGGAAGCCGCCGTTGCAGCGGTCGGGGACAATGGCGAGGCCAGTCCACACCTACTCCTGCAGCATCCGCCTCAAAGCCCTCATAGTCCGAGCTTTCAGGCCCATGTGACGCCAGTGGGAGGCAGGGTTTGCCATCACCACCTCTACTGGCGCACTGTCACATCAGACAGGTGGGTGCTGCAAATCGTCCGAAGGGGCTATTCCCTCCCCTTCGAGGCGACCCCTCCAGCCATGCCACCGCAGTACCACCGCGTGTCGGGCGATCCCTTGCAACTTCTGCAAGAGGAAGTTACAGCCCTATTGGCCAAGGGGGCCATCAAGCGCGTTCCTGGGCCAGAAGTAGGGTGTGGTTGTTATTCCCACTACTTTCTGGTACCCAAGAAGGGCAAAGGGGGCCTATGCCCTATCTTGGATCTGCGGAACGTCAACAGCTTCCTACGGAAGGAGAAGTTCAAGATGCTGACACTGGCTCAGGTCTTAGCTGCCTTGGACCCGGGATACTGGATGGTAGCGTTGGACTTGCAGGATGCTTATTTTCACATCCCCATCCTGGCAGCCCACCGGCGTTACCTGCGGTTCACGGTAGGCCTCAAGCCCTTTCAGTTTACCGTGCTCCCCTTCGGCCTTACCAGCACCCCACGGGTGTTCACGAAAGTGATGGCGGTGGTCGCAGCTCATCTGCGCAGGTTAGGGGTTTCAGTCTTCCCCTACCTCGACGACTGGTTGTTGAAGGCGGGCTCGCCCCAGACAGTCGTCTGCCACCTCCAGACTACGGCCAACCTCCTGCACCTGCTGGGGTTCTCCATCAATGTGCCAAAGTTGCACCTGTGTTCCTCTCAGAAGCTCCTCTTCATCGGAGCGGTTCTAGACTCGGCGCAGTTTCGGGTTTATCCTCCCGAACAGCGGGTTCGGGATATTCAGGCTCTGATTCCAATCTTTCAGCCGTTATCCTGAGTCTCGGTCAGGTTGATGCTGCAGCTTCTGGGGCTGTTGGCCTCCTGCATCCTTCTGGTGCATCACGCCCGGTGGCAGATGTGGGCTCTGCAGTGGGACCTGAAGTTTCAGTGGCCCCAGCATCAGGGCAACCTGTCCGACCATGTCTTGATCTCGGAGGGCACTGCAAGATGGTTGCAGTGGTGGCTCACAGACCGCGATTGGGTCAGCGGCAGATCCCTCTCCCTACCCCAACCGGAGAACGTAGTTGTGACGGACGCGTCCCTCCAGGGCTGGGGAGGCCACATGGGAGAGGCGGAGATCAGAGGCCTCTGGTCTCCGGCTGAGTCCTGGCTCCACATCAACTTTCTGAAGCTGCGGGCGATCCGGCTTGCAGTGAAGGCATTCCTCCCCTCTGCCTGGGGGAGTGTAGTGCAGGTGTTCACGGACAACACCACCGCCATGTGGTACTGCAACAAACAGGGCGGGGTGGGGTCGTGGACCCTATGCCAGGAGGCTCTGCGCCTCTGGCAGTGGCTCGAACATCAGGGCATGACCCTGGTGGTTCAACACCTGGCAGGTTCCCTGAACTCCAGGGCGGACGAACTCAGCCGTCGGTGCATTATGGCTCACAAATGACGTCTGAACTCGGACGTGGCGCAAGGCCTCTTTCAGCAGTGGGGAGAGCCTTGTTTAGATCTATTCGCCACAGAAGAGAACGCGCATTGTCATCAGTTCTGCGCATTGGAATTTCCAAGGCGGCACTCGCTCGGAGACACTTTTCGTCGCAAGTGGACCTGCGGTCTGTTGTACGCCTTTCCGCCTATACCCCTTCTGCCCAGAGTGCTGAAGAAGATCAGGCGCTACCGGGCCCGAGTTATCCTTCTGGCTCCGGACTGGGCACGAAGATATTGGTATCCAAAGCTACTCAGCATGTCTGTAGATCCCCCGATTTGTCTGCCTCTTCAGGAGGACCTTCTGTCGCAGCAGCAGTGGACGGTCCTCCACCCGAACCGGTCCAGTCTCCACCTCCATGCTTGGAGATTGAGCGGCGACAGTTGAGGCCATTTGACTTGCCTCCTGAAGTTTGTAATGTGATTCTGGCAGCCAGGCGTCCCTCCACAAAGTCGGTCCACGCCTGCATGTGGAACAGATTTGTGGTATGGTGCACAGCAAAGGCTGTGGACCCACCCTCTGCCCCCCTTTCTGAGGTGCTCCTCTTCCTTCTTTCTCTTGTCCAGCAGGGCTCTGCTCTGGGCACTATCAAGGGCTACCTTTCTGCCCTTTCTGCCTTCTTGAGGCTACCTGATCAGCCTTCTTTGTTCAAGTCCCCTATTGTTAACAGATTCTTGAAGGGCATCACTCATATGTTTCCCCCTATTCCTTTCGTGATGCCCCAGTGGGACTTGAACCTGGTTCTGACTTACCTGATGTGCGCTCCCTTTGAGCCGCTTCATAACTGTCCTCTCGGTCTTAAAAACACTTAAGACTGATTTCCCGGTTGCCATCACCTCTGCCAGGAGGGTGAGTGAGCTCCAGGCTCTTTCCTCTAAACCTCCTTTCCTTTCTGTCCATCCGGACCAGGTTGTGTTGCGGACGAGACCCTCTTTCCTTCCCAAGGTAGTCACAGCCTTCCACATCGGGCAGTACATCACCTTGCCCACCTTCTTTCCGCCTCCGCATCCCTCTAAAGAGGAAGAGCGGCTCCACCGTCTGGACCCAAAACGTGCGCTCTCATACTATCTGGATCGCACACGCCAGTTCTGGGTGGATGACCAACTCTTTGTTGGTTACGTGGGCGCTAAGAAGGGGAGGGTGGTGCACAAGCGGGCCATCTCTCGGTGGGTCGTGTTGTGCATCAAGGCATGCTACTCTTTGGCTAAAAAGGTGCCTCCTGTTGGGCTGAGTGCCCATTCCACACGGGCCACGGCGGCTACTACTACCCTGGGCCGGGGAGTCCCCTTGCAGGATATCTGTCAGGCAGCTACGTGGGCCTCGTTTCACACATTCGCAAGGCACTACTGCCTGGACAGCCAAGTCCGGAGGGATGGCTTCTTTGGCCGTTCCGTCCTCCAGGCCTTTCTGGTGTGATCATTGGTTCGCCGACCCACCACCGGGGTTGGTATTGCTGGGGTATCTATTCTAAGGTAAGGAATCTAATACTAACCTGTTTCTTTCAGATGCACAAGTTACTTACCTTCGGTAACGATATATCTGTAAGAAACAGTAGTTAGTATTAGATTCCTTACCGCCCCACCCATCCTCCCTGTTCTGCAAACCGATATCTAGGGTTAAGGTCATCCCCTTTCAGGGCCCTAGTTTCATGGCACCAGTGTTGGTTTTTATCATGGCTCTGCGTTTCTGGCTCAGAAAAGCTGTGTATAAGAACTGACATCAGCGCGCGAGGGCGGCGTCTAAATACTCCGGCGACGTCAACCCGGCGCCAACGACGCCAATGACGGACGCAGAGCCGCAGACGACACCTACTGACGCGCAAGGGTACTGCTATGCAAAAGTTTCCGAATCCAGTCTGACGCCTGGGGATATTGTAAGGTAAGGAATCTAATATTAACTACTGTTTCTTACAGATATATCGTTACAGAAGGTAAGTAACTTGTGCGTTTGGTATTAAACATGTTGGAATCAGGCAACTACACTGATTCCAATATTAGTTGCATGATACCATGTACTGGGGATCTCCTTAGAAGACCGCCAATACCTACCTGTGTAGCCTTTTAAGGTCTGACTGCAAGCCCGCGGTGCTGCCTGCTTCAGACACTGCTCTGCCCCCTGCTGAGGAGCCTCACTTGGGAAGAGGTATGACCACCTATCCTTTAGAATGAGGTAGGGTGGAGGTTCTTCCATCAGACTGCATTGAAGGACACATTTGGTGCCCTCCTTGCATAAACCCGTTTCACCCAGTCCAGGAGCTCTTGGCTTCCACTCTGGGGTGAAATTACTGTGATAAGTTAGCCTGACATATGATGTCCACTAGTTCTAGTGGGCACCTTGCACCAGTCTAATCGAACCTTATTGATGGTGGTTGTAAGGTCAACCTTATAGAAAGCTTTCCTAGTGGTAGCTTGGACCAGCAGTCATCAGGCTAAGACTTCAGAGAGCCTATTAATCAAGTTGTTTTACCAATTATAATCCCTGGAGTACCAAATGAAAGGACACCACACAAGATATATATCAAATATATATGTATTTATTCTAAACACAACCCCTCTGCACTCTTTATGAGGTCAGAGGTAAAAGTACAATACAAGTTACTCAATTACTATACGATAAGTTGCACAGTATACGTTATGCCCTAGGGGCCTAACAAACCATATACTCAAATAGCGGTATAAGAACCACGAGAGAATTAGAAAGCAGGCCTGGGGCCTGTGGAATTACTGGGGCTGCTCTAAACAACCAAAGGTTAGGAAGTAGGAAGCTCACGGGAGATGCGTGCAGTTTCTAAAACAGCTGCGGGTTACCATTGACTTTCTATGGGAAACGTAGAAGTTACAAATATACAATTTAAGGACACTTCCGGATGGACTACGATGGAACCCTTTCAAACTAGGACACTTCGAAAGTCAAGACCCACGGGAGCGCCGGAGTACTCGTGTTACCTCACCCAGGGAAGTCGGGTGCATAGGTGTCTTTTCGTGTCGGGTTTCGTCGTCGTTTTCAATGGAGAGCTGCAAAGAAGTGCTGCAGGCGACCAGAGGAAAATTATCCGGGTGGATCCAAGGGTGGATCGAAGCTCTGTAGAACCTGAAAGCAGAAGGGACAGAGTCTGGGTCACTTGCCAGTGACCAGGGCGGCGATAGAAAGATGCTACCAGATGTCGGGTGATTTCAGGTGAAGATGTGAAGTTTGTCTCTTAAGCCACGAGGATGAGGAGGCGTCGACGATGACCAGGAGCTGGATTCGAGCTTTCCCACAAAGGATCTAGTGTCGGTATCCGGACTGGACCCAACAAGCCTTGGCAAACGCAACCCATGCAGGATGTCGAGATTGGCTTTGGTGCAGACCAGCAAGGTCTGAGGAACTTCTCCTTTGCAGGGAAGTTGGAGCCAGCCTGGAGTAACCAGGAAAGCAAGTTAGATTTAAAAGAAAGTCTTCGGGGGCTCACTAGCCAACAGAGTAGGAACCGCGAAGCGTCAAGCTGAAATGCAAAAGTGGGGCCCACGGGTCACTCTTGGAGTGGGGGCCTCTGAGCATCGGTGCAAATGGTGATCGTGTCTGGGGCTTCAAGCACCCCAATGCATGACTTCGAGTTACCTCGTGAAGTGAGTGCAGCTTGCAAAATGCAGGATGTCCACGTCTCTCATGTCCGCCACGGGTCTCAGCTTTGCTGTGAGCGAAGGTCGGGGTCAGAGATTTCTGGAAGTCCATGTCCTGTGTTTCAGATTCTTCGGGATCCGGCAGGAGCCTCAAAAATGCAGACCGGCAAAGTTGCTGTTGGTGTCTGTTTGAACAGGGTGGTCACTCCTTGACCACAAGGAAGATGTCTTCCATCTTCCAGTCTAAATGGAATGTCGAAGGTCCAGGATTTATGTTTCAAAGTTTCGTCCAGGGTAATCTAAAGTCCTAGACACTGGGCTCCTATACTTATACTAAGTTTCGGGGCTGGACTACCCTTAAGGTCCCTCCTATGGGTGGACCTGGGAAGTGGGTGGTTACACCCCTTTCCCTTTTTCCAGTTTCGCTCCAGAGCTTAGGCAGAGTGCCCCAGCAACCGGTTTGAACTGGGAAATGCATGGAGCACCTTGTGTGCCCCAGGCAGTGTCTGGAAAGCATTCACTGAATGCAACCTTCCCTGCCCCAATACACAAAAGCCTGTCTGGGGAGGTGCCAGCACCTCCTTGGACAGGAAACCTATTGCCAGGCCTTCCCTGCCGGAGTTTAGTTCAGCAACAGGAGGTCAGACTTGTGTCTGTGGCAGCAGCATGCATTTTGTGATGCTGAGGCTCTGTTTAACTTTAACCGGCTAAACCAGTAACTACATGTCTTCTCCCTCTAGAAGGGGGGAATACTACCCCCCCACCAGGACTGGCGGGGGGTAGTATTCCAAAGTATTTGACACCTTACATGTATGTTTTGATAAAGCCAAACCAAAGTTAGCATTAACCGCGAGGATTATAATGCACTTAAGAGTATATGGTATGGCTATATCATAGAACTGCTATAAGGAGATGGTTCCCAAAGCTGCAGAGGGGCTCAGCTCATGCTAGGGCATCCTCTCACATAAAACCAAGTACTCTGCCTCCAGGATTGTTAAGGTCTGCCATAGGAGTGACTTATAGGTGTATATGTGTCTATATGTATATATAGATATAGGTATACTATATCTAAGTAAGGGGTGTTTACACCACCTTACCCAGGCTGTGTGAACAGGCCTGTCGTGTCAGTTTGGAAGGCAAACCAGGGGTGGCACAAAATATGCTGCAGCCCCTGGTAGGCCTAGGGTGCACCTATGCCCTGGGTACCTATGGTACACTATACAGGGGCTCACAATGGTGACCCAGTAACCAATCTGGTATGTACCTAAAGTACATGGTATCAATTTTAGAGAGAGAACAGCTGGGCCATGGGCCTGATTAGCAGGTCCACAGCCACACTAAAGTTGATAAACCAGAGAATCACAGCAAAAAGTGGGGGTAACCATAGGAAGCAGACCCTACTCTCCTACACCCCCCCCCCCAAACGCAGGGACATTAAACTAACCTTGACCAGTTGAGTCTCCATGTTCTAAGTGGAAATATCTGGAGAATCCATCTGCATTGGCATAGTTACTCCCAGGTCTATTATCCACTGTAAAGTCCATACCCTGTAGGGAAATGGACCACCTCAGCAATTTGGGATTTTCACCCTTCATCTGTTTTAGCCACAAGAGGGGCTTATAGTCTGTCTGAACATTGAAATGAGTACCAAACAAGTATGGCCTCAGCTTCTTCAGTGCCCAAACCACAATGTGATAGCACAGCCCCTACCCTCAACTCAGAAGCATCTGTTTGAACAATGAATTCTTTGGAGTAGTCTGGACTGACTTTGCAGAATTGGTGCAGTGCAAATGGCCTGCTTCAGGTCAACAAATGCCTTTTGACAGCTGACTGTCCACTGAACTTTCTTAGGCATTTTCTTGGAAGTTAAGTCATTAAGTCATTAAGAGGTGTCACTATGGAACCATACCCCATGACAAATTTCCTGTAATACCCAGTCTGGCCCAAGAAAGCTCTGTCCTGAGTCTGGGTGGTTGGAGCAGTCCAGTCCATTATGGTCTGGATCTTGCTCTGCAATGGTTGAACCTGGCCTCCACCTACAAGGTGTCCCAGGTATACAACCTGACTCTGCCCTATCTGGCACTTAGTAGCCTTGATAGTTAGGCCTACCTTTTGCAGGGCCTCCAAAACATTTTTCAAGTGGATCAGGTGATCATCCCAGGTGGAGCTAAAGACAGCAATATCATCTAGATAAGCTGCACAGTAGTCATCCAGACCTGAGAGGACTTGCTTCGCCAACCGTTGAAATGTGGCAGGTGCATTTTTCAGACCGAAGGGCATTACCACAAATTGATAATGTCCACCAGGGGTTGAAAATGCTGTCTTTGGCTTTGCATCATCAGCTAATCTGATCTGCCAGTAGCCAGATGTCAGGTCAAATGTGCTAAAAACACTTGGCACATGTTAATCTGTCTATGAGCTCATCTGCCCTGAGTATTAGATGGGCATCTGTCCTAGTGACAGCATTGAGACCTCTGCTGTCCACGCAAAACCTCATCTCTCTCTTACCATCTTGGGTGTGAGGTATAGGCACAAGGACTACTGGACTGGCCCAAGGGCTCTCTGAGGGTTCAATGCTCCCAATTCCAACATCTTTTGGACCTCTGTCCTGATACAGTCCCTGACATGATCAGGTTGCCTGTAAATCATACTTTTAACAGGCAAACTGTCCACACTGTCCACTTCATGAGTGCACCAGGTAGTTTGACTTGGAGTCGGAGAAAACATATGTCTGTAGGCCTGCAGAACTTGTCTGCAGTCCTGCTGCTCTTGGTCAGTGAGGCTACCTGCCAAGGCTACACCATCCACTGAACCATCATCAGGGTTCTGAGAGAGCAGGTCTGGGAGAGGGTCACTCTCTTCCTCCTGTCCTTCATCAGTAGCCATGAGCAAGCCCATGTCTGCCCTGTCAACATATGGTTTCAGTCTGTTGACATGAAGCACCCTGTGGGGGCTCCTGGGAGTTCCAAGATCAACCAAATAGGTGACTTCTCCCTTTTGCTCAACGATAGTGTGGGGTTCACTCCACTTGTCCTGGAGTGCTGCTGGGGCCACTGGCTCCAACACCCACACTTTCTGTCCTGGCTAGTAAACAGTCAGCACAGCCTTTTGGTCATGCCAGGCCTTTTGCAATTCCTGACTTGCCTCAAGGTTTTTGGATGCCTTTTTCATGTACTCTACCATCCGGGAGCGGAGACCAAGTACATAGTCCACATGTCTTGTTTGGGAAGTTTGAGAGGTAACTCCCATCCTTTTTTCACCAGGCAGAGGGGTCCTCTTACAGGATGTCCAAACAAAAGCTCTAAAGGGCTGTAGCCAAACCCCTTCTGTGGAACTTCTCTATAAGCAAACAAAAGGCAGGGCAGCAGGATGTCCCATCTCCGCCTGAGCTTTTCAGGGAAACCCTTAATCATGCCCTTTAAGATCTTGTTGAATCTCTCAACTAGACCATTGCATTGTGGGTGATAGGGTGGGGTGAACTTGTAGTTCACTCCTCACTCCTTCCACATTGCAGTCAGGTATCCAGACATGAAGTTTGCACCTCTGTCTGAGACAACCTCCTTAGGGAAGCCCACTCTTGAGAAAACTTCCAGGAGGGCTCTTGCCACAACAGATGCTATTGTGGTCCTAAGGAGAATTGCTTCTGGGTATCTAGTGGCATGATCCACTGCCACCAGAATACATCTGTGCAGAGGCTGTTTGGGGATCCATTGGTCCAACAATGTCAATCCCTACACGTTCAAAGGGAACCCCCAACACAGGTAGTGGTATAAGGGGGGGCCTTTGTAGTGCAGCCTGATTTGCCACTGGCTTGGCAGGTGACACAGGAGCGACAAAACTCCTTGGTGTCTTCTTACATGTGAGGCCAGTGAAAGTGAGAGACAAGCCTCCTGTCCCAAGTGTTGTTCTGGCCAAGATGTCCTGCAAGGGGAATATCATGGGCTAGTGTTAAAAGGAAGCCCCTGAATGCCAAAGGTATGACCAACCTCCTGTAAGCACCAGGCTTGGGGACTCTATACTCTGAATACAGGAGCCCTTCATCCCAGTAAACCTTATGGATCCCACTAGCATTCCCTGCAGCCTCAGCAGCAGCTTGCTGTCTGAGGGGTTCAAGAGAAGGGCAGTCCAACTGCGCCTGCCTCAGATCTGCCCTGGAAGGTCCCCCTATCCCAAGAAACTCAACCTGATCAGGCTCAAGTTCTTCTAGGACAGTTCCTTCTTGGGTCTCACAATCAGCTTCCTCAGAAGGCTGATCCTCTTCCTGAGGCAGGGGGGAAGGCACTGCCTTAACCCAACTGCTTCTCATCCTGGTAGGCAACTGGTCCATTATTCCAGAATCCAGTGCCTGTTCTGTGTTTTCAATTTTTGACCTGTGACCTAGTCACAGCAAGGACATGTGCTGAGATTCCTAACATTTCTGCATGGGTCCTATACTCCACTTCAGAGCAGGCTGAAGTCTCTAGGTCATTGCCAAGCAAACATTCAACAGGGAGGTCTAAGCTAACAACAACTTTCTTGAGGCCAGTTACCCCTCCCCAGGAGAAATTAACAACTGCCATACTGTGTGTGGTAGTGACATTGCTAGCATTGGTCACTAGATAATTTTCACCTAGTATGATCTGTTCAGGGTTCACAAAGCTGGGTGTCACCATTGTGACACTAGCACATGTGTCCCTGTAGGCCTGAGCCAATTTATTATTAATTTAATGAGTTTGTCTGTACTTGCCCAAGTTATTGGGACTCACAGTAGAGGACATTACTATGTCCCCATCACAGATCAAAACAGCTTGAGTTGGTATTCTGACTAGGCCAGGATCCATCTCAGTTCCCAGGGTTAACCCTACTACACTCTTCTGTTGAGACCACCACTTGGAGCTGAACTAGGGGGAACAGTTGCCTTAGGGGCAATGGTGGTTGGAGCTGTCTCCTTCTTGTAACAATCACTGGTCCAATGAGTATCACTCTTACATACTTTGCACCAGGGTTTCGTTTGGCCCTCTTTCTTTTTAAATTGTTGGGAACACCCACCATTAGAAGCTTTTTGGGGACCTTGAGAAGACTTCTGGTCTTTTGCTTTCTCCCCACCCTTTTGGTCTTGCTTCTTCTGATCACCACCTTGGTTCTGTACCTTCGGCTTCACCCTGGTTCTGACCCATGTGTATGCCTTCTTACCCAATTCTTGGGGAGAGGTCAAATCAGAGTCAACCAGGTGTTGCTGCAATAGCTGGTTGCGAGAAGTTAGCCTGGCATATGAGGTCCACTATTTCTAGTGGGCACCTTGCACCACTCTAATCGACCCTGATTTATGGTGGTTGTAAAGTCAACCTTATAGAAAGCTATCCTAGTGGTAGCATGGACCAGCAGTCATCAGGCTAAGACTTCAGAGAACGTATTAAGCAAGTTGTTTTACCAATTATAATCCTTTGAGTACCAAATGAAAGGACACCACACAAGGTATATATCAAATATATATGTATTTATTCTAAACACAACCCACTAAAAGCTCTATTAGATGCTGGGTGGTGGCAACTACAGAAAGGACGGGGGAGTGTCCACCTCCCTGTTCATATCCTCCCCAGGCAAGTGTTACAGAGCTCCTCCAGGTGGCCACTTGATTCTGCTATTTTGAATCTTGGCCCCTGGGAGCATCTGACTGGCTAGGACAACTGAGTAGCGTCCCTGACCCCCTCTGATAGGTGGGTTGCCATTTTGGGGATACTCAAGAGCTCCCTTGAGTTTGGGCCCTTTGATTCATCCTGATAATAATTTCTTGAACTGACTGGTCATCATTTGACGATTGTTCAAAGACTCTTCTACTAGTAGACACTGGAACTCGGTTGTCTTCAAACCAGGACCCACAACAAGACTGCTCCTGGTAGGGAGAATCCTGCTGCATCTTTGTTCCTGTGCTACTCAAAGATCTGCAACCCCGTAGCTGTACAACCTCGGAGTCACCAAGGACGCAGTCTGCATCCCAGTCCGAAGTAATCTCCCTTAAAGTGAAGGAGTCACTTTCCTGTATCTGCAGGCACCTTAAGGTTGGCGGTTTGCTGATCCTCTTGTTCCACGGACATGTTTTGGCTCTGCAACACAGGTGGTGGTTTGTTGGTTCTCCAGAAGCCTGACCAGTTTTCCCTGCAAGTGTGGAGACTGTAATCCCTCTCCAGCCAATGGTGAAGGCATCTCTGTGTACCACATCTGTTTGTCTTTGCCAAGGCTTGTTGGCTCTTTTCCCGGTTTATCTTCAAACTCCAAGCAGCCACTTCCTCCAGCACTTAACAGCTCCAAGCATGTCATCCTGCCTGCATCCCTTGCATCGTGGGGCCTCTTCTTTTGTTTAATGCTGGGGCTTCCCTGCGACCTCTTGTGCCTGCTGCCAGAGGGTCCTCGAGAGGGCTTCACCGATTCTTTCTGGCTCTCCATCATGCTGAGGGCCGGTCCTGACTTACACTTGCTGGGTTAGTCCCTTAGACCTTGCTGGTCCGCACACATGCATCTTCACCCGCAAACCGTTGTTTGCTTTTGTCAAGGCTTGTTGGTGGTCCTGCCAGCCACTGCCTTTCCTGCAGCTCATGAAGGACTCCTGATCTTCTGCAACATTGCCTGGTCTCAACTGCTGTTGTTTTATTCACACTGCACTTGAGCAAGAATCTTCAACCAGGGCTGGTATTTCGCTCCTGTACCTCCTGGTCACCTCTGGGTGGTTTTGACTCTCTCCTCTCTGCTTTCAGGTTCTTCTTGTCAAGATTCTTCATTCTGGTTCCACCGGTCTGGTCCACGAGTCACTGTAGCTCCAGAACATCCACGACCCTCCTTTGATGTCTACGGAGGTTTCCGACATCATTTCACCCCTATGCACCTGGGTTCCCAGGTGCAGGTATATGTCTCTTCTGGGTATCCATGGATCTGAAAGAAACAAATAGTGATAGATTCCTTACCTTAGAATTACCCCCAGTCGTCAGACTGGATCCGGAAAGTTTTCGTAAGCAGTATCCCTGAGCGTCGGTAGGCGCCGTCGTGCGGATCCGCGTGCATCATTGGCAACCAGATTACCTCGCTGGAGCTACTAAGACGCGCCCACGGGCGCTGACGTCAATTCTTTCTTTTTCCAAGCCTGTAAGCGCAGATCCGGGAAGAGCTAATTCCCCCAGTCACTTTTTGACTGAGTTTTTCGAGGCCTTTTAACTCATCTTTTAGAGTTGATCGACTCCTGGTGTCGTAGGGATGCCCGGGGTTTAAGAACTGTGGAGACTGTCGCTGCTTTATGTCAGTGACGGACCCACACCACCTGTGTGTCTACAGCCTGGGGCGCGACCATGACCCCAAGTTATGCCCCGACTGCCGGGCCATGGCGCTAAAGACTTTGCGGGAGTGATCCTGAAAGTTGCAGAAGTCCAGTAGTCAGCTCCGCCCCGCAAGGTCCCGGTCCCGCGCGAGGTCAAGGGAGTGGTCGCGGAGCCACACCATCATTCTTCTGGATCTAAGTCTTCGTACTCGGGGTCAGATAAGTCGAAGCATTCCAAAAAGAAGTTGAAGAAGCATTGTCGCTCTTCGACTTCCCCACGCCCGTCGCGGCTGAGGGTGCGGGTGGTGCCAACCCAGCGGCGCCGGCAGAGCCTGCGACAACGCCAGCGGTCTACCCACCTTTTCTGGGTGCGTCGGCAAAGCCTGCTCAGGTGCAAGAGTTTTTTGCTACCATGGCCCGACTCTTTGGGCCGTCTGGCCCAGCCGGCGCGCCTAAAGGCCCCAGGGGCTCAACTGGGAGTTCTGTTCTTCCATCACCAGCGGCTCCGGCCCGGTGTCGCACGGAAATAGAGGGGGAGAGAGACACAGATAAAAGAAGAGAGGGAGAGAGTGCCGACACTGCACACCCAGGCCTCACTGCTCACCTGCTAACACCTGTGTGTCTCCAACCATGTGCCAGTATTTAGTGCAGTTCACCAGGTCCCACATATGAAACAGATCTGTCATCTGAAACAGAGTCCAGATACATGAATGGCAAAGTACATACAATTGCACACACCATCATTGCCTGTCCGCCCCTGCGCACCCAGGCAGCTGCACCCCAGTCCCTCCCACCGCCCAGCGGTGCATGCCCGCCCCTGCGTACCTAGGCCTCACTGCTCACCTTCCAACACTGGCATGTCGCAAAGAGGGTCCACCACGTGCCGGTGCAAGCCCCGAGCCCAGGGCCCGTGAACACAGCACCCTCCACATCATGCAGCCCTGCTCTGCGGGCCACCAGGTCTCACATTTGGTTTGATTTGATTTGATTTATGGTTTTGTAAAGTGCGCATATGCCCGTGGGCGTCTTGGCGCTGTAGGTACAGAAGACTGGTGCGGCATTGAGAAGACCGGCTAACCGGAACTGAACAGCCATGTTTTTACCGATTTCCTGAAAGAAAACAGGGAGGTGCTGTTTTTGATTGCAAGTGGGAGCCAGGTTCAGTCTTTGGCTGCGTGTAGCAGGAAGCTTCTTCCTCCCCACCTAGCCTGTTTGAAGCAGGGGATCTGGATCAGTTTCGCCTGACTGGAGCGCAGTTCCCTTGGTGGCTCGTATGATTTGAGACGTGTTCTCAGCAACAGCGATCCAGAGCCATGAAGGGTTTTGTAGGCTAGACATACAGATTTGAATGTAATTCTTTTTACCATGGGAAGCCAATGTAAGGTATCCAGGTGATGCGAAATGTGTTCAGACCTGGGGATGTCTAGTACCAGCCTTGCTGCTGAGTTTTTCAGGCGTTGTAGTTTGGCTAGGTGCTGGGCTTGCATTCTGGCATACAAGTCCTTCCCATAATCCAGCCTCGACAGGGCCAGCACCTTGACCACAGTTTTGCGGGAGTCGATATGGATGTAAGGCAGTAGATTCCTGATCATTTTCAGGATGTACCAAATGGTGGATACTAGTTTGTTAGTTTGGGCGTCAAACGTTAGTCTGTTATTCAGCATCATACCCAGATTTTTCACTTTGTTGACACGGGATGGGCAATTGCTGAGATTAGCAGGCCACCATTCCAGAGACCAGACCTCATTTCTTGCTCCTAGTATCATAACCTCACTTTTTTCACCATTCAGTTTCAGGCAGTTTCTCTGCATCCATTGGCTAACCTGCAGCATACAGTTTTTGAATTTATCTGCTGTATCTGAGGTGTCGTTTGTGATTGAAACCAGGATTTGGGTGTCGTCTGCGTACGATACTGGAAGGAAACCGCAGGACTTTATAATTCCTGCCAAAGGCGCTACATAAAAATTAAAAAGAGTTGGCCTTAGCGATGATCCCTGTGCAACCCCACAGGGGGAGCCGAAAGGTTTGGATTTTGCTTCCCCCAACTCCACTGTAAAGGTCCTATTGTGCAGATATGAGCCAACAGTTTTCTTGCGTCCGGATGTACACCGGCCTTTGCAAGTCGACCCAGGAGTGTATCATGGCTAATCGTGTAGAAGGCTGCCGAAAGATCCAGCAGGATCAAGGTGGCCTTCCCTCCAGCATCCAGTACACTCCTGAGTTCTTAAACTGCCATCAGCAGGGCTGTTTCAGTACCGTGACCCTCTCGGAAACCGTACTGAGAGTGTTCAAGGATGTTTGCGTCTGTGAGAAATTGGACAAGTTGTTTATTCAACAATCTCTACAGAACCTTAGCACCGAAAGGTATCCTGGCTATAGGTCTGTAGTTCCCTGGTTCTTGTGGATCTAAGTTAGGTTTATTGAGAAGTGGTAGTACTGATGTGGATTTCCAAAGATCAGGGAAGTGACCAGAGTTCACTATATGGCCCATAAGCCTAACCAGTTGTTCACTTAGGAGCTCAGGGAATAGGTGAAGTACTTTTGGTGGACACAGGTCCACAAGTGCCCCTGATTTAGTGATCATAACTGCCTGATATACCTGTTCTAAAGTGGGCGGTGAAAATTGAAACAATGGTTTTGGTTCTGTTAGGGAATATTCTTCGCTGGGTTCGGGTTTTTCGGATGTAGGGGGATGCATCTCAGCAGATTTAAATGACTCATATACTGAGGTCACTTTATAAAAAAAAAATGGTCTAGGATGTTACAGAAGTCAGCACTGACAGGCGCCTGATTGTCTGTTTTTATTTTTGATAGTTTTTTGACAGTAGTGAACAGTTCTTTACTAGAGTTTCTAGCCTCCTCTATTTTCTGAATAAAGTAGATGCTTTTTTCTGAAAAGATCAATTTTTTTATATATGCTCAGTGAAGTTTTATATTCCGTTTTCCTCTCCTGGTCGTAATTGACTCTCCGTATCCTTTCCAATTTTCTGCATTTTCGTTTTTGAGCTTTGAGAAACTCGGAGAACCATGGTTGGGACGTTTTTTTTCTCCTAAAAGTAGCTATTTTTAATGGTACTGCTTGTAGGAGAGTAGGGTCTGCTTGCCTATGGTCACCCCATTTTTTGCTTTTTGCTTCAGTGGTTTTCGACTTAGATGTGGCTGTGGGCCTGCTAATCAGATGCACAGCCCTGCTGTTCTCTCTCTAAATTCACAGCATGTACTTTAGGTATATCACCCATTGGGATTTGGGTCACTCTTGTGAGTCCCTGTACAGTGTACTATAGGTACCCAGGGAATAGGTGCACCCAAGGCCTACCAGGGGCTGCACCATATCTTTTGCCACCCCTGGCTGGCCATCCAAACTGACACAACTGGCTGATCACTCAGCTGGGGCAAGGTCGTGTAATCACCCCTTGCTTGGATATAGTATACCTATATCTAGCCTTATATCTAGACACATATGCACCTATAAGTCACTCCTATGGCATGCCTTAACAATCCTGAAGGCAGAGTGCTTGGTTTTATGTGAGATGGTTCTCTAGCATGAGCTGAGCCTGTCTTCAGCTTTCGGAACCATGTCCTTTTAGCTGTTCCAGGATATTGCCATACCATATACTCTTAAGTGCATTATGAACCTCGCAGTTAAATGCTAACTCTGGTTTGGCTTTATCAAAACATGTTGTGTAAGGTGCTTTGGAATACTGGAGTTCTGGCGACGGGGGTAGCATTCCACCCTTCTAGAGGGAGAAGACATGTTACTTCCATTAATCCCGCTTAAAGTTAACCAGAGCCTCAGCATCAAAAAATCGATGCTGCTGCCACAGACACAAGCCTGACCTCCTACTGCTGGGAGTCCTTCCAGCGAGGGAGGCTTGGACAATAGGTTTCCTGTCACAGGGAGGTGCTAGCACCACCCCAGACAGGCTATAGTGTATTGGGGCAGGGAAGGCTGAAAGAAATGAGACACTGCCTGGGGCACACAAGGTGTCCCATGCATAGTCCAGTTCAAACCGGTGCTGGGGCACTCCAGACCCAGCTCTGGCGTGAAACTGGACAAAGGGAAAGGGGTGTAACCACCCCCTTCATTGGTCCCACCCATAGGAGGGACCTAGCGACAGGGGTAGCATTCCACCCTTCTAGAGGGAGAAGACATGTTACTTCTGTGAGAAGTTGGCCTGATATATGATGCTCACTAGTTCTAGTGATCACCTTGTATCAGTCCAAACAACCCTTATGGTGATTGGTTGTAAGTCAACCTTATAGACCAGCTATCCTAATGGTAGCATGGACAAAGCAGTCTTAGGCTAAACTCTTTTGGCATGTGAAGCCAGCTGTTTTACCACAATATAACCCCTTGAATACCAGATGAAAGGACACCACACAGGTTGTTATGAAAATAAACAATATATTTATTAATAACAAACACCTCTGAACTCTTTATGAGATCCGAGGGCTAAGCACATGACAATCTCTTAGGAAAAATACGATAAGTTGCACGAAATTACAATGGTGCCCTAGGGGCACGACAAACCATATACTAAGTAAATGGAATGTGAAAGTCAATAGAAGGAATGGAGCTGTCCAGAGGCTGTAGGATCGTTGGGACCACGCTACACTAACTCTAGGTAAGTAATAGGAGGCCCACCGAACGCGGGTGCAGAGTGTGAACTCACACGCGAGATACGTAACAACGTCTTTGGACAGTACAGTTCAAGTTAAAGGTAAGTACGGACAATCCTGACTAGTTAGGACTAAAACGACTGTGGAACTGGACACTAGGAGAGTCAATCTACCCTTGAGCACCGAAATGCTCTTGTTACCTCACCCACGGGCTGCGGGTGCATAGGTGCAAAGTCGTGTCGGGTTCTGGCGTTGAAGTCTATGGAGCCTGGAGGAAAAGATGCCGCAGGCGACCAGGAGGAAGATGTCCGGTGTGATCCAAGGGCGGATCAGAGATGCTGAAGACGTGAAAGCAGAGGGGACAATGTTCACAGTCACTAGCCAGTGACTGGAGTGGAACCAGGAAGGAACCAGATGTCGTCGTCGCGATCAAGTGAAGAGTGGACGCTTGACTCTGCAGCCACGTGGACCAGGAGGTGTCTTCGATGACCAGGATGGAGGCATGAGCTGTCCCACGCAGCCTCTCGCTGTCGGCAGTGTCGGATCCGGGATTGGAGTCAACAGGCCTTGGCAAAGGCAACCCACGTGGTGAGTGGAAAAGGCGTCTGGTGCGGACTAGGAGAGTCCGGGGTGCCCCTCTTTTGGAAGGGAGCAAGGGCCAGTCTGGAGCAACCAGACCAGCAGTGAAGATTTCAAGGTTCGTCGCCTGGGAGGCCACTAGCCAGCCGGCAAGTGACCAGACAACGCGTCGAGCAGCAAACAAGCTGAAGGGCCTCACGCAGATCTCGTGGAAGCTGGAGGGCTGATCTTCGGTGCAGGAGCTGCTCGGGGCTGGGGCTTCTCAATCCTCAAAGCACTTGGTCGAGTTTACCTCGGGAGTCGTGCTGGAAGCGAAGTGCTGTTTCTTTCAAGATGGCCGGTCCTACGTGTCACGTCGCACCCACGGGTCTCAGCTTTGCTGCAGATGTGAGTTGAGGTCGGAGTGGTCTGGGAATCCGGGTCTCGTCGGGCTCTGAAGTCTGGATCCTCGAGGGAAGATGACAAAGTGAAGTCGCTGGACGCTTGATGGTGCCTGCAGTTGCAGGGTGGACACTCCTTGCCCACAAGGGAGATTTCTTCAGTCTTCTGTGGAGCAGAACGTCGAAGTCCAGAGTTTATTCTTGTAGAGTAGTTCAGGATTAATCTAATTTGGAATGGGATCAGCTGCTACCTTTATTCTCCTAAAGGGGGCTGCACTACTGACTAGGTCCCTGCCCTGGGTGGGACCAGGAAGGGGGGTGGCTACACCCCCTATCCTTTGTCCGATTTCGCGCCAGAGCTGGGGCAGGGATGCCCTAGCAACTGGTTTGAACCAGTGTATGCACAGGGCACCTTGTGTGCCCCAGGCATGTCTCATTCCTTTCAGGCCTCCCTACCTCAATACACAAAATCCTGTCTGGGGTGGTGCTAGCACCTCCCAAGGCAGGAAACCCTTTGTCCAAGCCTCCCTCGCTGGAAGGACTCCCAGCAGCAGGAGGTCAGACTTGTGTCTGGGGTGGCGGCATCCATTTTGTGATGCCAAGGCTCTAGTTAATTTTAACCGGGGTTCACAGTTACATACATGTTGTGCCCCTCTAGAAGGGTGGAATGCTACCCCCGTTGCCAGAATTGGCGAGGGGGTAGTATTCCAATTCGTATGACACCTTACTCGACATGTTTTGATAACGTTATACCAGAGTTGGAATTTAACCGCGAGGTTGATAATGCACTTAAGAGTATATGGTATAGCGTTATCATGGAACAGCTATTAGGACTTGGTTCCGCAAGCTGCAGACGGGCTAAGCTCATGCCAGAGCACCATCTCACATAATTCCAAGCACTCTGCCTTCAGGATTGATAAGGCCTGCCATAGGAGTGACTGATAGGAATATATGTGTCCATTTTAGGGTTAGATATAGGTATACTATATCTATAGCAAAGGGTGATTACACCACCTTGCCCCAGCTGTCTTGCAGCCAGTTGTGTCAGTTTTAGATGGCCAGCCAGGGGTGGCATAATACATTCTTCAGCCCCTGTTAGGCCCTGGGTACACCTATGCCCTGGATACCTAAGGTACACTGTACAGGGACTGATAAGGTGGCCCAGTACCAATTGGTAAATGCACCTAAAGTACATGGTTGTCAATTTAGAGAGAGAACAGCTAGGCAGTGGGTCTGATTAGCAGGCCCACAGTCAGGGAAAGTCGTAAACCAGTGAAGCAAAAAGCAAAAATCTGGGGTGACTGTAGGAAGGTGGATACCTGACTATGGTTGCCCCCAACTTTTTTCCTGGTGTTTTGCTGGTTTTTGACTTAGTTGGCCTGGGATCCTGCTATTCAGGACCCCAGGCTTCCTGCTCTCTCTGTTAAAATGGACTCCATGTACCTTAGGTACATATCCAATTGGATACTGGGTCACCTTATCAGTCCCTGTACAGTATACCTTAGGTATCCAGGGCATAGGTGTACCCAGGGCCTACCAGGGGCTGCAGCATGTATTATGCCACCCCTGGCTGGCCACCCAAATCTGACACAACTGGCTGCACAACAGCTGGGGCAAGGTGGTGTAATCACCCTTTGCTTTAGATATAGTATTCCTATATCTAACCCTAAAATGGACACATATATTCCTATCAGTCACTCCTATGGCAGGCCTTATCAATCCTGAAGGCAGAGTGCTTGAAATTATGTGAGATGGTGCTCTGGCATGAGCTGAGCCCGTTTGCAGCTTGCGGAACCAAGTCCAAATAGCTGTTCCATGATAACGCTATACCATATACTCTTAAGTGCATTATAATCCTCGCGGTTAAATGCTAACTTTGGTATAGCTTTATCAAAACATGTCGAGTAAGGTGTCATACGAATTGGAATACTAACCCCTCGCCAATTCTGGCGACGGGGTTAGTATTCCACCCTTCTAGAGGGACACGACATGTATGTAACTGTGAACCCCGGTTAAAGTCAGACATAGCCTCAGCTCCACAAAATGGATGCTGCCACCGAGACACAAGTCTGCCCTCCTGCTGCTGGGAGTCCTTCCAGCAACGGAGGCATGGACAAAGGGTTTCCTGTCAGGGGCGGTGCCAGCACCATCCCAGACAGGATTTTGTGTATTCCAGGTAGGCAGGGCTGAAAGGAAGGTGACTGCAAGTGGCACCCCGGTGCTCACTGTGCATATGCCGGCTCAAACCAGTTCCTGGGGCACACCAGCCCCTGAGCTGGGGAGAGACCGGACAAAGGAGAGGGGTGTAACCACCCCCCTCCTAGTCCCACCCATAGGGCAGGACTTAGTCGCGTGCCAGCCCCTTTTCTTAGAATAAAGGTAGGAGCAGGCCCCCTTCCCAAATTAGATCATCTTGGATCTTGAAACTACTTTCCACGAAAGGAACTCTTGACTCTTCTGAAGTCTCTCCCTTGTGGCTAAGGAGTAGCCACCCTGCACCAGCAGGCACCATCGAAGCTCCTGCGGTTTGCTGAAGTCCATCTTCCGGATCAAGACTGCCCAGCTCGACGAGACCCGGTTTCCCCTCCATCTCTGACCTCTACCTACATCATCCAGCCCAGCTGAGATTCGTGGGTGTGACGAGACCCGTGGGACCGGCCATCTTCAAGACCTGCACGACGCTTCACCAGCACGACCCCCGAGAGACCCTCGAGTAAGTGCATTGGGGTTTGAGAAGCCCTAACCCTGAGCAGCTCCAGCACTGAAGTCCAGCCCCCCAGCATCCACGAGATCTGCGTGGGGCCCTTCTGCTCTTTGCTGCTCACCGCGTTGTCCGGCTACTTGCCTGCTGGCTTGTGGCCCTCCTGATGACGAACCACGACACTTCCATCGCTGGTCTGGTTGCTCCAGACTGGCCCTTGCTCCCCTCCAACAGAGGAGCACCCTGGACCCTCCTGGTCCACTCCAGACGCCATCTTGAGTCCACCGCGTGGGCTTGACTTTGCCAAGGCTTGTTGCTCCAATCCTGGTTTCAGCAGCGCCGACAGCAGACACCTTCGTGGGACAGCTCGCCCCTCCATCCTGGTCGCCGACAACGCCTCCTGGTCCGAGAGACTGCAGAGCCCAGCGTCGCCCACTCACCTGGTCGAGGTGACTTCGTCCGGTGCCATCCTGGTGCCCATCTGATCACTGGCTAGTGATCAAGAACTGAGTCCCCTCTGCTTTCAGGTCGTCTCCTTCACTGATCCAGCCTTGGATCACACCGAACATCTTCACTGGTCGCCTGCCAGCAACTTCTTCTTTCAGGCTCCATAGACTTCAACGAGGATTCCCGACGTCACTTGAACCCTATGCAGCCGCGGCCCCTGGGCTAGGTAACTTGAGTATTTCGGTACTCCAGCACAGGTTCACTATCCAAGTGTCCAGATCCTTTGTCGTTTTTAGTCTATCTAGTCGGATTCGTCCGGAAACAGTAACTTAAGAAACGCTAGCATCCATAGACTTCTTCCCGCATCCCGCGTGAGAGTGCACACTCTGCACACGATCTCCCTAGACCTCCTGCTCGTAATCTTAAGGTTCAGTAGTGTAGTCCTAGCGATCCTGAAGCCTCTGGATCTTGTTACTTACCTGCTAGCATTTCGCATTCCACTTATTGTGTATATGGTTTTTCGTGCCCCTCGGGCATTTGTGTAAATTGTGCAACTTTAAGTATTTTCGTAAGAGTTTTGTATTGTGCTTAGCTCCCTGACTCATAAAGAGTTCAGGGTAGACTTGTTATAAATAAATACCTTTTATTTTCATAACAACTTGTGTGGTGTCCTTTCACTTGGTGTTCAAGGGGTATATGTGATGGTAAAACAGCTGGCTTAACACGCCCTCTAGAGTTTAGCCTGAAGACTGCTCGTGTCCATGCTACTAGGATAGCTGGTCTGAAAGGTTGACTTACAACCAATCATCAATAAGGGTTGTTTGGTATGATACACAGTGATCACTAGAATAGTGAGCACTATATATCAGGCCAACTTCTCACATTGGTGGGCAGGGGTTGGGATTTGAGCTTGCTGTTGTTTTACCTCGCACGTATCCTAAGAATATCAATTGAAAGATCACATAAGTACCCAGGTACATATAACTTAACTTAGAATACTCTGAGTTCTACTGAACCAGCTGCTGTAGTGTAACAAGGCTTAGCACACCTTGACTACAACTCTTAGCAAGGGATCAGTAGGTAAACCCATAGTGTAGGTAGGTGCATCATTTACACCACACTAGAAGCATGTCTACCCATGGAGAGTCTTCAGAGACTCCCCTTGTGGCTGTTTACCCTCCACAGGTCACTTCCAGATATGCAGGCCTTAGTTTCCAGGAGATGAGACAATTGTGTACCTCCAGGAAACTAAAACAGGGTTCTAACCCTACCACTCCTTTTCTGTTAGGTCTCTTAGAGACTTATGATGCTAGGAAAGCTTCTCAGACAGATGGGAGCATGCCCCCCTTAGAAGGTACTCGTGGTGACCCAGACTCCAACCTCCCTGAAACAGAAGAGGTAGAAGAGGAGGAGGAGGAGGAAGAGGAAATCTCTGGGGATGAGGCAGACAATGGTCCCGAGCTAGTCAGGCTTACTAGGGCCAACTTAGACCTACATAGGGAAGGATCTGGGGGACCCCCAGTACTGACCCTAAGCAGGCCTAACTTTGGAGTTAGAAGAGATAGATCTCATTCTAGGGACTCCAACATCTCTGTGCACTCTCATGCCTCTGCTCAGAGGAGAATGATCTCTCCCCAGAGGAGACTGACTTCCCCTCAGAGAAGAGAAGATGAAGCAAGGATGAAGCAGGCTAATCTGAGGATTCAGAGGGAAGAACTTGCCCTTGCCAAGGAGAAGCTTGCCTTTGCTAGAGAGCAACAGTTAAGTGGGGTGGTCCCCACTGGTGGCAGCATTATCCCCAAGGATAAAGACAGGAGTTTTGATACTAGACACCTGAGTAAAATAGTGCCCCCCTTTAAACAAGGGGATGAAATCCACAAGTGGATGACTGCTTTGGAGAGGGCCTGCACTGTCCAGTGCATCCCCCCAAATCAGTGGGCAGCTATATTGTGGCTCTCCTTTGGAGGTAAAGGTAGAGATAAGCTCCTCACTACTAGAGCTGAGGATGCTAACAATTACCAAGTCCTGAAGAATACACTGATTGATGGGTTTGGCGTAACAACTGAGCAGTACAGGTTGCTGTTCAGAGACACCCAGAAAACTCAGTCTCAGGATTGGGCTGACTTTGTTGATTGTGCCACTAAGGCTTTGGAAGGCTGGCTACTGGGTAGTAAAGTTACTGACTTCACAGGATTGTATAATCTTATTATGAGAGAGCAAGTCTTAAATAATTGTCAGAACCAGTTGTTACACCAGCACCTGGTAGACTCTGATCTGACCTCTCCACAAGAATTGGGTAAGAGGGCAGACAAATGGGTCAGAACCAGGATTAGGCCTAAGAACCAAGGTGGTGACCAGAGGAAGGAATCAACCAAGCCTCATGAGAAGGGTGGAAATAAATCTACAGATCAAACCACATCAGGGCCCCAAAAATCCTCTGAGGGGGGTGGGTCCCAGAATCCTTCCAATACCCAGAAGAAACCTTATTGTCAAACCTGCAAGCAGGTGGGTCATTGGAAAACTGACAGCAGTTGCCCAAATAACCCCAATAAGGAGAATATACCCCCAAGTAACATTCCCAAGCCCCCTGTTACTACTAGTAGTAATCCCCCAGGTGGTGGGAGTGCCCCCAAGAATTTGGGTGGTTTTGCTTTGGGAGTTCCTGGGGACTCTGGCCTAACCAGGTCCCCTAACTTAGATACTCTAGTCTGTGAGGATGGCATGGGGTTTGGCAATTTCACTGATTGTCCCAACACTTTGGGCAAATACAGACAGGAGCCCCTCATCAATGGTTCAAAAGTTGAGGCCTATAGAGACACAGGGGCTAGCATCACTATGGTGACTGAGAACCTAGTCCCCTCAAGGCAACTTATACCTGGTGCCACATACCAGGTGACAAACAGTGATGGAGTGCAGAGGAGTCATCCCATAGCAGTGGTAAATCTCAGCTGGGGAGGTGTCACTGGCCCCAAGAGAGTGGCAGTGTCATCAAACTTGCCTGTAGATTGCCTACTGGGGAATGATTTAGAGATCTCAGCCTGGGCTGAGGTAGAACAAGAAACCCATTCTAAAATGGCAAATCTTCCTGAACAGGTTAGGAGGGCTGTGCCAGTCTCAGCCCAATCTCAAGTAGATTCCCTCCCTGAAAAGGTTAGCAGGGCTGTGATGGTAACAGCCCATACCCAAACTGAGTCCCTTCCTGAAAAGGTTGGTGGGGTTGTGATGGCTACAGCCCAAACTCAGACTGATAATAGTGTTGTGAAGCCTGAAACTATGGATCACTCCACTCAAACAGAGAGCATTGAGGAGGAAGAGAAATCTCCCTCCCACCAGACTTTAGGAAAAAAGCAGCCTCCTCAGGGAACTGATCTTGCCCCTTGTGAAGGAGCTGCCCCAGAGGTGGTCAGGCCTAGCCTGGCAGAGCCCCTGATGTCAGTGGACCCTTCCAAGGTGGGACCCAGTCTGGAGCAGGTTACCTGCCCCTCTCTACCCTGCCTCAGTCAGCCCAGGGCTGTGGAGGTCAGGGAGGCCAGTGGTGGACCCCAAAGGGCCCCCTGTCCAAAAGAACTCCCCAATCAGCAGATTAAGGGCACTGAAGCTAGTAGTCCTAGCCAAGTGAAAATAAAACAAACTCCTGAGGGATCCCCCTTAAAATTAGTTAGGGACCTCCCACAGATGGACGCTGTTGGGCACAGCCAAACCTGGGACCTAAGGGCCCCAAACCTGACCTGTCCCTCCAGTAAGCCAACCAGAGGGACCCAGCCTCCAGCTTTAGGTAGCCAGAGGTTGACCCTGAGAGCATACAGCAACTCAGTCCTGGAAAGAAAGGCATGTATGGTGGATAGTGATTGGAGGAAGCTGAGCCCAAAATCAGTGGAGCCTCACTTCAGTACTCCATATCAGCACCAGCCTTTTTCTTTACCAAAACACACCACAGGTAGAGATTCCCTATGGTGGAGACCCTCAGATACCCCTAGGGTGAGGGATTGCTTGGTGGACCATGAGATAGGGGGTAACCATGTCAGTGCATGCACCTCCTCATATGGCCACTCAGGCAATATAGGCTTACCTGGTCAAGGATAGCCTTATCTCCTTTCGTTGGGGGGCGGGGGGGTTATGTAGGAAGGTGGATACCTGACTATGGTTGCCCCCAACTTTTTTCCTGGTGTTTTGCTGGTTTTTGACTTAGTTGGCCTGGGATCCTGCTATTCAGGACCCCAGGCTTCCTGCTCTCTCTGTTAAAATGGACTCCTTGTACCTTAGGTACATATCCAATTGGATACTGGGTCACCTTATCAGTCCCTATACAGTATACCTTAGGTATCCAGGGCATAGGTGTACCCAGGGCCTACCAGGGGCTGCAGCATGTATTATGCCACCCCTGGCTGGCCACCCAAATCTGACACAACTGGCTGCACAACAGCTGGGGCAAGGTGGTGTAATCACCCTTTGCTTTAGATATAGTATTCCTATATCTAACCCTAAAATGGACACATATATTCCTATCAGTCACTCCTATGGCAGGCCTTATCAATCCTGAAGGCAGAGTGCTTGGAATTATGTGAGATGGTGCTCTGGCATGAGCTGAGCCCATTTGCAGCTTGCGGAACCAAGTCCAAATAGCTGTTCCATGATAACGCTATACCATATACTCTTAAGTGCATTATAATCCTCGCGGTTAAATGCTAACTTTGGTATAGCTTTATCAAAACATGTCGAGTAAGGTGTCATACGAATTAGAATACTAACCCCTCGCCAATTCTGGTGACGGGGTTAGCATTCCACCCTTCTAGAGGGACACGACATGTATGTAACTGTAAACCCTGGTTAAAGTCAGACATAGCCTCAGCTCCACAAAATGGATGCTGCCACCGAGACACAAGTCTGCCCTCCTGCTGCTGGGAGTCCTTCCAGCAACGGAGGCATGGACAAAGGGTTTCCTGTCAGGGGCGGTGCCAGCACCATCCCAGACAGGATTTTGTGTATTCCAGGTAGGCAGGGCTGAAAGGAAGGTGACTGCAAGTGGCACCCCGGTGCTCATTGTGCATATGCCGGCTCAAACCAGTTCCTGGGGCACACCAGCCCCTGAGCTGGGGAGAGACCGGACAAAGGAGAGGGGTGTAACCACCCCCCTTCTAGTCCCACCCATAGGGCAGGACTTAGTCGCGTGCCAGCCCCTTTTCTTAGAATAAAGGTAGGAGCAGGCCCCCTTCCCAAATTAGATAATCTTGGATCTTGAAACTACTTTCCACGAAAGGAACTCTTGACTCTTCTGAAGACTCTCCCTTGTGGCTAAGGAGTAGTCACCCTGCACCAGCAGGCACCATAGAAGCTCCTGCGGTTTGCTGAAGTCCATCTTCCGGATCAAGACTGCCCAGCTCGACGAGACCCGGTTTCCCCTCCATCTCTGACCTCTACCTACATCATCCAGCCCAGCTGAGATTCGTGGGTGTGACGAGCCCGTGGGACCGGCCATCTTCAAGACCTGCACGACGCTTCACCAGCACGACCCCCGAGAGACCCTCGAGTAAGTGCATTGGGGTTTGAGAAGCCCTAACCCTGAGCATCTCCAGCACCGAAGTCCAGCCCCCCAGCATCCACGAGATCTGCGTGGGGCCCTTCTGCTCTTTGCTGCTCACCGCGTTGTCCGGCTACTTGCCTGCTGGCTTGTGGCCCTCCTGACGACGAACCACGACACTTCCATCGCTGGTCTGGTTGCTCCAGACTGGCCCTTGCTCCCCTCCAACAGAGGAGCACCCTGGACCCTCCTGGTCCACTCCAGACGCCATCTTGAGTCCACCGCGTGGGCTTGACTTTGCCAAGGCTTGTTGCTCCAATCCTGGTTTCAGCAGTGCCGACAGCAGACACCTTCGTGGGACAGCTCGCCCCTCCATCCTGGTCGCTGACAACGCCTCCTGGTCCGAGAGACTGCAGAGCCCAGCGTCGCCCACTCACCTGGTCGAGGTGACTTCGTCCGGTGCCATCCTGGTGCCCATCTGATCACTGGCTAGTGATCAAGAACTGAGTCCCCTCTGCTTTCAGGTCGTCTCCTTCACTGATCCAGCCTTGGATCACACCGAACATCTTCACTGGTCGCCTGCCAGCAACTTCTTCTTTCAGGCTCCATAGACTTCAACGAGGATTCCCGACGTCACTTGAACCCTATGCAGCCGCAGGCCATGGGCTAGGTAACTTGAGTATTTCGGTACTCCAGCACAGTTTCACTATCCAAGTGTCCAGATCCTTTGTCGTTTTTAGTCTATCTAGTCGGATTCGTCCGGAAACAGTAACTTAAGAAACGCTAGCATCCATAGACTTCTTCCCGCATCCCGCGTGAGAGTGCACACTCTGCACACGATCTCCCAAGACCTCATGCTCGTAATCTTAAGGTTCAGTAGTGTAGTCCTAGCGATCCTGAAGCCTCTGGATCTTGTTACTTACCTGCTAGCATTTCGCATTCCACTTATTGTGCATATGGTTTTTCGTGCCCCTCGGGCATTTGTGTAAATTGTGCAACTTTAAGTATTTTCGTAAGAGTTTTGTATTGTGCTTAGCTCCCTGACTCATAAAGAGTTCAGGGTAGACTTGTTATAAATAAATACCCTTTATTTTCATAACAACTTGTGTGGTGTCCTTTCACTTGGTGTTCAAGGGGTATATGTGATGGTAAAACAGCTGGCCCAACACGCCCTCTAGAGTTTAGCCTGAATACTGCTCGTGTCCATGCTACTAGGATAGCTGGTCTGAAAGGTTGACTTACAACCAATCATCAATAAGGGTTGTTTGGTATGATACACAGTGATCACTAGAATAGTGAGCACTATATATCAGGCCAACTTCTCACAGTGACCATAGGATTGCAGACCACACTCTCCTACAACTTCCATTAATCCCGGTTAAAGTTAACCAGAGCCTCAGCTTCACAAAATGGATCCTGCTGCCACAGACACAAGTCTGACCTCCTGCTGCTGGGAGTCCTTCCAGCGAGGGAGGCTTGGACAATAGGTTTCCTGTCACAGGGAGGTGCTAGCCCCACCCCAGACAGGCTATAGTGTATTGGGGCAGTGAGGGCTGAATGAAATGAGACACTGCCTGGGGCACACAAGGTGTCCCATGCATAGTCCAGTTCAAACCGGTGCTGGGGCACTCCAGACCCAGCTCTGGCGCGAAACTGGACAAAGGGAAAGGGGTGTAACCACCCCCTTCCTAGGTCCCACCCATAGGAAGGACCTAGCAGGTAATCCAGCCCTTAGATTTGGTATATAGGTAGGAGCTGAGTCCCAAGAATTTAGATTTATCCTGACTGAAACACTCATATGAAACTCTGGATGTTCGACATCCTACTTGACGTAGAAGACTGAAGAATCTCCCTTGTGGTCAAGGAGTGACCACCCTGCACAAGCAGGCACCATCAAGCGATCAACAGTTTGCTTTGTCGACGCTCCTGCCGGAGCCCGAGCACAGAGCCTGACAACACCTGGACTTTCAGACTTCCTTCAGCGCGATCCACAGCCACAGCAAAGCTGAGACCCGTGGAGGCGAAGCGAGACGTGGGACCGCCCATCTTGGAAAGCCAGCGAATTGCTTTCCGTGCAACTTCTGAGGCACCCTCAAAGTTGTGCATTGGGGATTGAGAAGCCCTAGCCCCGAGCACCAATTGCACCAAAGATCACCTCTCCACAATCATCGACTGCTGCATGGGGCCCTTTTGCATTTTCCTGCTCGATGCGTGTGTCCGGTCACTTGCCCGATGGCTAGTGGCCTCTGTGACGACAAAACCCGAAATCTACATAGCTGGTCTGGTTGCTCCAGACTGGCCCTTGCTTCCCTGTGAAGGAGAAGCCCCTCAGTCCTTGCTGGCCTGAGTAAGAAGCCCTCTTCGAATCCTGCGTGGGTTGCCTTTGCCAAGGCTTGTTGACTCCAATCCGGAAGCCGACACCGCCGACAGCAAGAGTCTTCGTGGGACAGTCCGTGCCCAGCTCCAGGTTGTCGTCGACACCTCTTGGTCCACATGGCAGCGGAGACAAGCTTCATGACATCACCTGATTGCTTTGCGACATTGCCTGGTCACTGGCTAATGACCCAGACTCTGTCCCCTCTGCTTTCAGGTACTCCTCGTCCTCGATCCGCCCTTGGATCCAACCGGATTCTTTTCTCCTTGTCGCCTGCAGCATCTTTTCTCCACGGCTCCATAGGAGTCCACGATGAAACCCGACACACTTTGGGACCTATGCACCCGCTTCCTGTGGGTTAGGTAACGCAAGTACTTTGATGCTCCTGTGAAGATTGACTATCCTAGTGTCCTAGTTGCAAGTGGTTAGTTCCTAGTCCAGTCGGAATACTCCTAAATCTGTAACTTTCTAACTTTACGCACCCATTGACTTCTATGTGTGCACTCGTGTGCGTTTAGACTCTGCACCCGCATCCCGTGGGCCTCCTACTTCCTAACTACTGTTAGTCCAGTGTAGCCCCAGCGATTCCCAAAGTCCCTAGGCCTTCCAACTGTTCGTGACGTGGTTCTTATACCACTATTTTAGTATATGGTTTAGCGGGCCACCAGGGCCTATCCATTTTGTGCAACTTATTGTATGTTATATTAAGTTACTTGTTATGCGCTTATGCCTCTGCCCTCATAAAGAGTTTAGAGGATTGATTTAGAAATAAATACATATATATTTTGAATATATGACCTGTGTGGTGTCCTTTCATTTGGTATTAAAGGGATTGCATATGGTAAAACAGCTGGCTTCACATGCCCTCTTGAGTTTAGTCTAAGACTGCTTTTGTCCATGCTACCACTAGGATAGCTGGTCTATAAGGTTGACTTTACAACCATCACCATAAGGGTTGCTTAGACTGGTGCAAGGTGCTCACTAGAATAGTGAACATCATATACCAGGCCAACTTCTCGCACTGCTATTCTGATGGCAGCCGAGATTTGAGAAGTGTCGCCGTTACTTTCTGGTATTAGTTCAGGAGTTGCTGATGAGAGGTGTTCTTTTAGTTTAAGGGGGTCTAGCCTCGACCAGTCTAAATATGATGAAGCTCTGGGAGGTGGGGTGGGGGGGCTGCCCCTACATTCTTGTAGAGTGTGCCCTGCTTTATGAGTGTCCTTCTTCCCTATCTGCTCCAAGGTTAAATTAGAGAATGCATTTATCAGTGTGGCCGTGCCTGTGTCTGCACTCTTTTCTAGGTGTAGGTTAAAATCACCCAGAACGGTGAAGTCTGAGCTTCTTACACTGGATTCCAGGAATGGGCTTAGTAGTCAGAGGAGTTTTGGCTTTTGGTGGCCTGTAGATCAAATGCAGTTAAATGTATAGTTGTACGTAATGTTAATTTGGAAGGATAGAGTATTGCAGTCCGGATTACTGCCTTGGTCTGAGCCTTTCATCTTTAGTTCATTTCTGGCAATGATGGCAAAACCATCGCCCCATTTCCCTTTTCTATCTGCTCTGATAATTTTATATCCCTCAGGAATGGCTAGTATTAGATCCGTGTCTGAAACTTCCTCAGCCCAGGCCTCGGTGATGAAGATAATATCTAGGTTTTGCGATTCTATGAGTTTCGCCATTTCGGAATTATGTTTCACTAAAGAACGCCCGTTGATTAGTCCTGCCTTGTATATTTTGTTATCCGGTCTGGTAGAGAGGGTCAAGGGTGTAGTTGAACTGCCGCAGTGTGAAAACTCAAAGGTGTGATGACAGTTTAGGCAGTATTTGACTTCTAACAGTGGTGGTAATGTGGGGCATCAGGGCTTAGGTCTCAGTAGGAGTAACTCCTTATTAGAGTAACTTACCCTCTCATGAACTGTCTTAATTTGTGTAGGTGATGTGGCCCTGGGCCAGGTCCAGGCGCAGACGGGCTGACGTACCATAAAATATAATCTATGGAGCTATACCTACCAATAGCCCCAATAATTGTCTTACCAAAATAATCAGTCAGTTGGCAGTGAAGAAAAGTCAATCATTTATTAACACAAATACTCTATAGAGGAGCCTCTCCGTCGTCACCCAGCCGGTGCCGCAAAGAAGACTGCCGGTTCACAGTCAATAAATAGCATACATACCTTTATCATACTGCATGAGATCATCGTACATGGAAAGATACCAGTTGGCACTGAAGCTTGAAGGATAGACCATATATGGCACACAAAGCTAATTTAAAAGTCTGCTTCTACTATTATTGGGGAGGGTCAGGAGGGGTGACTCCCTTTCGTCTTGGTGCCTGGGAGTGCAGGAACGGCGCCTTCAGGAATGCGCTTATCACCTCTGAAGCCAGATGCGACCTTGGGTCTCAGGACGAGAAAGAATAGTGTGCATTCAGCTGCTTCTTATAACTCAACTAGCAGGGGCCTACTGACTGCTGGAGGGGAGCATGTGACCGCAGCCGAATCTAAAGTGCGTACGAACAAAATGGTGTTTGTCTGGTTTTCAGTTTGTGTTTAAGAAATACAGAAAGACAATGAGTAAAGACTACTTAGCTAAGTAGCCAAAAGCTATAATGAATAGTGGAGGTTACACATACGAATAGATACATCATGTTAACAAAAGATTACGATGATTACAAGAAAATCTATTCTATCCCTCAGAACCACCCTTTTAGCATGATGTAGCTAACTAAAAGATTAGTCCTCAAAAATACCCTCATCAATTTGCATCATATCTCGGATGTCTTGCTGAACCATTTGGGCTTTTACTACAGCAGGGGAAGATTTCGCCACACAAGAAGACATTTTTGCAGCACAATAAGAGAAACAGGCAGGCCCACAGTGTATACAGAGACAGCAGTTAAAAATAACTACTACTATGCCAGCTAATATCATCAGAATCTTCAAATCTCACATAGACATCAGACCCCAAAACCACCCAGATAGGGACTGCGTACCTGTATCTGCATGTACTTCAGAAACCAGACGGTGTAACCTTTGAATAGCTAAATGAACAGATGGGGCGGAGTCAGGGATGTTTACACAGCAGGAGCTGCCGATCACGCGGCAAGCTCCTCCTCGATCTGCTAAGATTACGTCTAACACCATCCGATTTTGAAGCGAGTCGAGTCTCGTAGCCTGAAGCTCTACAGTCAAATTAGTATACCTGCTGTGGTATTTATTACACTTTCAACTACCCTAGACAAGCACCTTACTTCCTTGCTAGTAATAATGGGGCCCCAGATAGGAAATACTCCTTTTACAATGTCATTAAAGTGCCGTTCAGGAGTATCATTTTGATCTATTTCAGAGGTATCAATCTCTCTTCTATCCTGTATCACGGGCAGACACTGCCCATCCAATCGATGATCCTTATGATAATTGGAAGGTGCTATCTAAACTGGTGGATACAGGAAGGACAAATAACAGCGGCCTGCCCACACTTGGGGAAGCCAAGTGTAGGCATTTTCACTGCATACAAAATAAACGTTTAGAGGTGTCAACAGAGGTGGGCTACTAAAAGTGCGTAGCCGATAGGTGTAATTGCAATGACTGTCTCCTGCTGAAATATGTCCTGCTCCTTGTACACAAAAGGCAGAAGTACTGTTTAATGTAGGAACTGGGATGACCTTGTCATCAGTTTCATTTCGATCTTGAAACTGCTGAAAATACTGAGTAAAATTGAATTCCGCAAAGTCTAAAATCTAATTTTGCAGCCAAGTAATATTTTCGTATTCAGTATACAGGTTCATACAAGCATTTGGATCAAGTGACCCTTCCCCATTGTTGCCCTGTGGGTCAAAGCCTTGATGTACTTTAATATAGGCCCAAATCATCTCATAGTCCTTTTCGGAATATCGAGATGTGTCTACCTTGTAATGCATATACATCATCAACAACAATTTAAACCAAGCCTCGGTGCTTCCTAGTTACGATAATGGTAACGAAATAAAAAGATAATGTCTATGCATTACCGACGGTAGAAGGCCACAAACCCAACAATTTGTAGTATTGGTAGCACTGTGAGTTTGATGCAACATTTCAACAAATACCTTTTTAGTATATGTCTGGCGATGCCTTTCTTTATGCGGGGCCAAAGTTAAAAAGAAATGTTCGGGTGGTGGAGTAGTAGTTCCTAATACAGTGTGCATAGGATGGTGAAATTCTAAGTATACAAATACACTCATTACTATGATCAGGAAAACTGCAATAGTAATTACAAAAGCTACTTTTACACGTGTAGTCCAAGAAGAAAACATAGGTACATAAGTAGGCATATATCGAGGAGCAAGGGGGAGTTCCTCCTCGGGGATAAAACGACCAAAGGGATACATCCCAACTAAAAGTCAAAATTAAACTAAAGGAACGCAGTCCAACCTGCCAGAGGGTGCTTCTTTCCTGTGTCCGTCTAGAGCCAGTATGTAGTGCAGTTCACCAGGTCCCACATCTGAAACAGATCTGTCATCTGAAACAGAGTCCAGATACATGAATGGCAAAGTACATAAATTGCACACACCATCATTGCCTGTCCGCCCCTGCGCACCCAGGCAGCTGCACCCCAGTCCCTCCCACCGCCCAGCGGTGCATGCCCACCCCTGCGTACTTAGGCCTCACTGCTCACCTTCCAACACTGGCATGTCGCAAGGAGGGTCCACCACGTGCCGGTGCAAGCCCCGAGCCCAGGGCCCGTGAACACGGCACCCTCCACATCATGCAGCCCTGCTCTGCGGGCCACCAGGTCTCACATTTGATTTGATTTGACTTGATTTATGGTTTTGTAAAGTGCGCATATGCCCGTGGGCGTCTTGGCGCTGTAGGTACAGAAGACTGGTGCGACATTGAGAAGACCGGCTAACCGGAACTGAACAGCCATGTTTTTACTGATTTCCTGAAAGAAAACAGGGAGGTGCTGTTTTTGATTGCAAGTGGGAGCCAGTTCCAGTCTTTGGCTGTGTGTAGCAGGAAGCTTCTTCCTCCCCACCTAGCCTGTTTGAAGCAGGGGATCTGGATCAGTTTCGCCTGACTGGAGCGCAGTTCCCTTGGTGGCTCGTATGATTTGAGACGTGTTCTCAGGAACAGCGATCCAGAGCCATGAAGGGCTTTGTAGGCTAGACATACGGATTTGAATGTAATTCTTTTCACCATGGGAAGCCAATGTAAGGTATCCAGGTGATGCGAAATGTATTCAGACCTGGGGATGTCTAGTACCAGCCTTGCTGCTGAGTTTTTCAGGTGTTGTAGTTTGGCTAGGTGCTGGGCTTGCATTCCGGCATATAAGGCATTCCCATAATCCAGCCTCGACAGGGCCAGCGCCTTGACCACAGTTTTGCGGGAGTCAATGGGGATGTAAGGCAGTAGTTTCCTGATCATTTTCAGGATGTACCAAATGGTGGATACGAGTTTGTTAGTTTGAGCGTCAAACGTTAGTCTGTTATTCAGCATCATACCCAGATTTTTCACTTTGTTGACACTGGATAGGCAATTGCTGAGATTAGCAGGCCACCATTCCGGAGACCAGACCTCATTACTTGCTCCTAGTATCATAACCTCACTTTTGTCACCATTCAGTTTCAGGCAGTTTCTCTGCATCCATTGGCTAACCTGCAGCATACAGTTTTTGACTTTATCTGCTGTATCTGAGGTGTCGTTTGTGATTGAAACCAGGATTTGGATGTCGTCTGCGTACGATACTGGAAGGAAACCGCAGGACTTTATAATTCCTGCCAAAGGCGCTACATACAAATTAAAAAGAGTTGGCCTTAGCGATGATCCCTGTGGAACCCCACAGGGGGATCTGAAAGGTTTGGATTTTGCTTCCCCCAACTCCACTGTAAAGGTCCTATTGTGCAGATATGATGCCAACAGTTTTTTTGCGTCCGGATGTACACCGGCCTTTGCAAGTCGACCCAGGAGTGTATCATGGCTAACCGTGTAGAAGGCTGCCGAAAGATCCAGCAGGATCAAGGTGGCCTTCCCTCCAGCATCCAGTACACTCCTGAGTTCTTCAACTGCCATCAGCAGGGCTGTTTCAGTACCGTGACCCTCTCGGAAACCGTACTGAGAGTGTTCAAGGATGTTTGCCTCTGTAAGAAATTGGACATGTTGTTTATTCAACAATCTCTCCAGAACCTTAGCACCGAAAGGTATCCTGGCTATAGGTCTGTAGTTCCCTGGTTCTTGTGGATCTAAGTTAGGTTTATTGAGAAGTGGTAGTACTGATGTGGATTTCCAAAGATCAGGGAAGTGACCAGAGTTCACTATATGGCCCATAAGCCTAACCAGGTGTTCACTTAGGAGCTCAGGGAATAGGTGAAGTACTTTTGGTGGACACGGGTCCACAAGTGCCCCTGATTTAGTGATCATAACTGCCTGATATACCTGTTCTAAAGTGGGCGGTGAAAATTGAAACAATGGTTTCGGTTCTGTTAGGGAATATTCTTCGCTTGGTTCGGGTTTTTCGGATGTAGGGGGATGCATCTCAGCAGATTTAAATGACTCATATACTGAGGTCACTTTATCAAAAAAAAATTGGTCTAGGATGTTACAGAAGTCAGCACTGACAGGCGCCTGATTGTCTGTTTTTATTTTTGACTAGAGTTTCTAGCCTCCTCTATTTTCTGAATAAAGTAAATGCTTTATTCTGAAAAGATCAATTTTTTTATATATGCTCAGTGAAGTTTTATATCCGGTTTTCCTCTCCTGGTCGTAATTGACTCTCCGTATCCTTTCCAATTTTCTGCATTTTCGTTTTTGAGCTTTGAGAAACTCGGAGAACCATAGTTGGGACGTTTTGTTTTTCTCCTAAAAGTAGCTTTTTTTAATGGTACTGCTTGTAGGAGAGTAGGGTCTGCTTTCTTATGGTCACCCCATTTTTTGCTTTTTGCTTCACTGGTTTTCGACTTAGATGTGGCTGTGGGCCTGCTAATCAGACCCACAGCCCTGCTGTTCTCTCTCTAAATTCACACCATGTACTTTAGGTACATCACCAATTGGGATTTGGGTCACTCTTGTGAGTCCCTGTACAGTGTACTATAGGTACCCAGGGCATAGGGGCACCCAAGGCCTACCAAAGGCTGCACGTTATCTTTTGCCAACCCTGGCTGGCCATCCAAACTGACACAACTGGCTGATCACTCAGCTGGGGCAAGGTTGTGTAATCACCCATTGCTTGGATATAGTATACCTATATCTAACTTTATATCTAGACACATATGCACCTATAAGTCACTCCTATGGCAGGCCTTAACAATCCTGAAGGCAGAGTGCTTGGTTTTATGTGAGATGATGCTCTAGCATGAGCCGAGCCTGTCTGCAGCTTTCGGAACCATGTCCTTATAGCTGTTCTAGGATATTGCCATACCATATACTCTTAAGTGCATTATGAACCTCGCGGTTAAATGCTAACTCTGGTTTGGCTTTATCAAAACATGTCGTGTAAGGTGTCATATGCTTTCGTATACTACCCCCTCGCCAGTTCTGGCGACGGGGGTAGCATTCCACCCTTCTAAATGGAGAAGACATGTTACTTCCATTAATCCCGCTTAAAGTTAACCAGAGCCTCAGCATCACAAAATGTATGCTGCTGCCATAGACACAAGTCTGACCTCCTACTGCTGGGAGTCCTTCCAGCGAGGGAGGCTTGGACAATAGGTTTCCTGTCACAGGGAGGTGCTAGCACCACCCCAGACAGGCTATAGTGTATTGGGGCAGGGAGGGCTGAATGAAATGAGACCCTGCCTGGGGCACACAAGGTGTCCCATGCATAGTCCAGTTCAAACCGGTGCTGGGGCACTCCAGACCCAGCTCTGGCGTGAAACTGGACAAAGGGAAAGGGGTGTAACCACCCCCTTTCTGGGTCCCACCCATAGGAGGGACCTAGCAGGTAATCCAGTCCCTAGATTTGGTATATAGGTAGGAGCTGAGTCCCAAGACTTTAGATTTATCCTGACTGAAACTCTGATATGAATCTCTGGACGTTCGACATCCTACTCGAAGTAGAAGACTGAAGAATCTCCCTTGTGGTCAAGGAGTGACCACCCTGCACAAGCAGGCACCATCAAGCGATCAATGGTTTGCTTTGTCGACGCTCCTGCCAAAGCCCGAGCACAGAGCCTGACAAGACCCGGACTACAAGACGTCCTTCGGCCAGATCCACAGCCACAGCAAAGCTGAGACCCATGGAGGCGACGCGAGACGTGGAACCGCCCATCTTGGAAAGCCAACGAATTGCTTTCCATGCAACTTCTGAGGCACCCTCGAAGTTGTGCATTGGGGATTGAGAAGCCCCAGCTCCGTGCACCAACTGCACCAAAGATCACCTCTCCACACTCATCGAGTGCTGCGTGGGACCCTTTTGCATTTTCCTGCTCGATGCGTCTGTCCGGTCACTTGCCCGATGGCTAGTGGCCTCTGTGACGACAAAACCCGAAATCTACACTGCTGGTCTGGTTGCTCCAGACTGGCCCTTGCTTCCCTGTGAAGGAGAAGCCCCTCAGTCCTTGCGGGCCTGAGTAAGAAGCCCTCTTTGAATCCTGCGTGGGTTGCCTTTGCCAAGGCTTGTTGACTCCAATCCGGACGCCGACACCGCCGACAGCGAGAGTCTTTGTGGGACAGTCCGTGCCCAGCTCCTGGTTGTTGTTGACACCTCTTGGTCCACGTGGCAGCAGAGACAAGCTTCATGACATCACCTGATTGCTTCGCGACATTTCCTGGTTCCTTCCTGGTTCCATCCTGGTCACTGGCTAGTGACCCAGACTCTGTCCCCTCTGCTTTCAGGTACTCCTCGTCCTCGATCCGCCCTTGGATCCAACCGGACTCTTCTCTCCTGGTCGCCTGCAGCATCTTTTCTCCAAGGCTCCATAGGAATCCACGACGAAACCCGACACACTTTGGGACCTATGCACCCGCTTCCTGTGGGTTAGGTAATGCAAGTACTTCGGTGCTCCTGTGAAGATTGACTATCCTAGTGTCCTAATTTGAAGTGGTTAGTTCCTAGTCCAGTCATAGACTCCTAAATCTGTAACTTTCTAACTTTACGCACCCATTGACTTCTATGTGTGCACGCGTGTGCGTTTAGACTCTGCACCCGCATCGCGTGGGCCTCCTACTTCCTAACTACTGTTAGTCCAGTGTAGCCCCAGCGATTCCCAAGGCCCTAGGCCTTCCAACTGTTCGTGACGTGGTTCTTATACCACTATTTTAGTATATGGTTTAGCGGGCCACCAGGGCCTATCCATATTGTGCAACTTATTGTATGTTATATTAAGTTTACTTGTTATGCCCTTGTGCCTCTACCCTCATAAAGAGTTCAGAGGATTGATTTAGAAATAAATACATATATATTTTGAATATATGACCTGTGTGGTGTCCTTTCATTTGGTATTAAAGGGATTGCATATGGTAAAACAGCTGGCTTCACATGCCCTCTTGAGTTTAGTCTAAGACTGCTTTTGTCCATGCTACCACTAGGATAGCTGGTCTATAAGGTTGACTTTACAACCATCACCATAAGGGTTGCTTAGACTGGTGCAAGGTGCTCACTAGAATAGTGAACATCATATACCAGGCTAACTTCTCACACTGCTACTCTAATGGCAGCCGAGATTTGAGAAGTGTCGCCGTTACTTTCTGGTATTAGTTCAGGAGTGGCCGATGAGAGGTGTTCTTTTAGTTTAAGGGGGTCTAGCCTCGACCAATCTAAATATGATGTAGGTCTGGGAGGTGGGGTGGGGGAGGCTGCCCCTACATTCTTTTTCACCTTTAAGGAGAAGGTTGTAGCCTTATGATCTGACCATGGAACTGGAAGGATTTCAATGATATCAATGTTCTTGTTGGAGGTAAAAATTCCCTCGAGAGTGTACCCTGCTTTATGAGTGTCCTTCTTCACTATCTGCTCCAAGGCTAAATTAGAGAATGCATCTATCTCTGTGTAAGAGTGCCTGTGTCTGCACTCTTTTCTAGGTGTAGGTTAAAATCACCCAGAACGGTGAAGTCTGAGCTTCTTACACTGGATTCCAGGAACGGGCTTAGTAGTTGTGTCAGAGGAGTTTTGGCTTTTGGTGGCCTGTAGATCAAAATGCCGTTAAATGTATAGTTGTACGTAATGTTAATTTGGAAGGATAGTGTTTTGCAGTCCGGATTACTGCCTTGGTCTGAGCCTTTCATCTTTAGTTTATTTCTGGTAATGATGGCAAAACCACCGCCCCGTTTCCCTTTTCTATCTGCTCTGATAATTTTATATCCCTCAGGAATGGCTAGTATTAGATCCGTGTCTGAAACTTCCTCAGCCCAGGCCTCGGTGATGAAGATAATATCTAGGTTTTGCGATTCTATGAGTTTCGCCATTTCGGAATTATGTTTCACTAAAGAACGCCCGTTGATTAGTCCTGCCTTGTATATTTTGTTATCCGGTCTGGTAGAGAGGGTGTAGTTGAACTGCCGCAGTGTGAAAACTCAAAGGTGTGATGACAGTTTGGGCAGTGTTTGACTTCCAACAGTGGTGGTAATGTGGGGCATCAGGGCTTAGGTCTCAGTAGGAGTAACTCCTTATTAGAGTAAGTTACCCTCTCATGAACTGTCTTAATTTGTGTAGGTGTTGTGGCCCTGGGCCCGGTCCAGGCACAGACGGGCTGACGTACCATAAAATATAATCTATGGAGCTATACCTACCAATAGCCCCAATAATTGTCTTACCAAAATAATCAGTCAGTTGGCAGTGAAGAAGAGTCAATCATTTATTAACACAAATACTCTATAGAGGAGCCTCTCCGTCGTCACCCAGCCGGTGCCGCAAAGAAGACTGCCGGTTCACAGTCAATAAATAGCATACATACCTTTATCATACTGCATGAGATCATCGTACATGGAAAGATACCAGTTGGCACTGAAGCTTGAAGGAAAGACCATATATGGCACACAAAGCTAATTTGAAAGTCTGCTTCTACTATTATTGGGGAGGGTCAGGAGGGGTGACTCCCTTTTGTCTTGGTACCTGGGAGTGCAGGAACGGCGCCTTCTGGAATGCGCTTATCACCTCTGAAGCCAGATGCGACCTTGGGTCTCAGGACGAGAAAGAATAGTGTGCATTCAGCTGCTTCTTATAACTCAACTAGCAGGGGCCTACTGACTACTGGAGGGGAGCATGTGACCGCTGCCGAATCTAAAGTGTGTACGAACAAAATGGTGTTTGTCTGGTTTTCAGTTCGTGTTTAAGAAATACAGAAAGACAACGAGTAAAGACTACTTAGCTAAGTAGCCAAAAGCTATAATGAATAGTGGAGGTTACACATACGAATAGATACATCATGTTAACAAAAGATTACGATGATTACGAGAAAATCTATTCTATCCCTCAGAACCACCCTTTTAGCATGATGTAGCTAACTAAAAGATTAGTCCTCAAAAATACCCTCATCAATTTGCATCATATCTCGTATGTCTTGCTGAACCATTTGGGCTTTTACTACAGCAGGGGAAGATTTTGCCACACAAGAAGACATTTTTGCAGCACAATAAGAGCAACAGGCAGGCCCACAGTGTATACAGTGACAGCAGTTAAAAATAACTACTTCTATGCCAGCTAATATCATCAGAATCTTCAAATCCCACGTAGACATCAGACCTCAAAACCACCCAGATAGGGACCACGTACCTGTATCTGCATGTACTTCAGAAACCAGACGGTGTAACCTTTGAAACAGCTAAATGAACAGATGGGGCGGAGTCAGGGATGTATACGCAGCAGGAGCTGCCGATCACGCGGCAAGCTCCTCCTCGATCTGCTAAGATAACGTCTAACACCATCCAATTTTGAATCGAGACGAGTCTCGTAGCCTGAAGCTCTACAGTCAAATTAGTTAGTATACCTGCTGTGGTATTTATTACACTTTCAACTACCCTAGACAAGCGCCTTACTTCCTTGCTAGTAATAATGTGGCCCCAGATAGGAAATACTCCTTTTACAATGTCATTAAAGTGCTGTTCAGGAGTATCACTTTGATCTATTTCAGAGGTATCAATCTCTCTTCTATCCCGTATCACGGGCAGACCCTGCCCATCCAATCGATGATGCTTATGATAATTGGAAGGTGCTATCTAAACTGGTGGATACAGGAAGGACAAATAACAGCGGCCTGCCCAAGCCAAGTGTAGGCATTTTCACTGCATACAAAATAAACATTTAGAGGTGTCAACAGAGGTGGGCTACTAAAAGTGCATAGCCGATAGGTGTAATTACAATGACTGTCTCCTGCTGAAATATGTCCTGCTCCTTGTACACAAAAGGCAGAAGTACTGTTTAATATAGGAACTGGGATGACCTTGTCATCAGTTTCATTTCGATCTTGAAACTGCTGAAAATACTGAGTAAAATTGAATTCCGCAAAGTCTAAAATCTAATTTTGCAGCCAAGTAATATTTTCGTATTCAGTATACAGGTTCATACAAGCATTTGGATCAAGTGACCCTTCCCCATTGTTGCCCTGTGGGTCAAAGCCTTGATGTACTTTAATATAGGCCAAAATCATCTCATAGTCCTTTTCGGAATATCGATATGTGTCTACCTTGTAATGCATATACATCATCAACAACAATTTAAACCAAGCCTCGGAGCTTCCTAGTTACGATAATGGTAACGAAATAAAAAGATAATGTCTATGCATTACCGACGGTAGAAGGCCACAAACCCAACAATTTGTAGTATTGGTAGCACTGTGAGTTTGATGCAACATTTCAACAAATACCTTTTTAGTATATGTCTGGCGATGCCTTTCTTTATGCGGCGCCAAAGTTAAAAAGAAATGTTCGGGTGGTGGAGTAGTAGTTCCTAATACAGTGTGCATAGGATGGTGAAATTCTAAGTATACACATACACTCATTACTATGATCAGGAAAACTGCAATAGTAATTACAAAAGCTACTTTTACACGTGTAGCCCAAGAAGAAAACATAGGTACATAAGTAGGTATATATCGAGGAGCAAGGGGGAGTTCCTCCTCGGGGATAAAACGACCAAAGGGATACACCCTAACTAAAAGTCCAAACTAAACTAAAGAAACACAGTCCAACCTGCCAGAGGGTGCTTCTTTCCTGTGTCCGTCTAGAGCCTTACAGGCAGGCTCCTATCGTTCATCAAATGAGAAACAAATCCTTGCGTCGAGATTTTCCACAAACACCTTATAAAGAAAATTTTACAACCTGGGCCCTCTTCCTGCATGTAGTTCAGTACTTGTTTCTGAACAGAGCAATATAATGTTCCAAGTTCTCAACGGGTTCAGTCCAGTGTCTCGCTCAGTACCCCAGAACAACACTAGCACACCCTACTACTCAAGTCTTTTCCTATCTCCTACCATCTTTATCTGAGGTACCGCGTCGTTTTCTGGGCCGCAGGTTGTATCGAGCATGAGCAGGTACTTCCTGATCGGTGAACAAAACAGGTGAGGATGCATTTGTAGCAATTGACTTATCATGAACCTCTCCCATGACACTGGGGGTAACAGAATCTGGGGCAATTTCTGGTACATATGATGAAGCCCCTTCTGTGCCCAATACTCCTTCTCCTTGCCCTTTTTCAATTTCCTGGGCGTCCAAAAAAAGAACAAAACGAGGAGCATACTCACTTTCCTGGGTCAAAGCTCCTTCCTGGTTCCGTTTATCAAAAGGAAGTGGGAGAGGTATGTGTTTCAGGTGGGAAACATGAATCCAATGTTTCCTTCCGTTCACCTTTACCGCCGTCCGTGTAGCCAATAAAATCTGGACAGGTTCGGTCCACCTAGTCTCCAAACTGGATTTCCGCTGATAATTCTGCCCCAGTACTCATTGTCCGGGTTCCAGACGATGTCCAGGACCCTGCAGCAGGGGCTGCAATATGGATGAGACCTGAGAAAAGACTTGTAGAGGCAGCACCAAATAAGGAGTAAATCACAAAGGCAAAGTGTTCTGAAAATAAATTCTTCTTTTATTGATCTTAATGTTTTTTTGGGGGTGCACAGGACAGCCAATGCATTTCGCTCCCCACCTTGGGAGCTTCGTCAGGGCAAAGTCAAGGAAGATATAATGCAAACGGGAATATTCTGATCCACATAAAGCAAGCAGTATAGGAATCAGTCTAGAAATTTAAATAGGCATATAGTGGACAACAAGGAATGCACAAAAGTATGTGCTGGATGTAAGTAAGTTGTCAATCGAGTATATGAGATCAGGTTCCAAGGCAGTTTTAGTATACTGAAACAACAAAGATATGCGGTTTTCAAAGCATTCCGATTCTAAATACAGGGAAGATGTTGCTTGAGAGAGCTGAGCAACCCTGATAAGCTGCCAAGTCCACTCGTTCTTAACGGCAAGTAGAGTCCACCGCAGGTACCCCGTGTCCAACGCCAGCCTACAAAGCATACAAATAATCTGTCATCATAGGATAATCAATCTCTTAAAAGTTTCTAGGTCGTGGAACGCCCCAAATATTAGCTGGTCGTCCAAAAATAACCTCATATGGTGACAATCCTGATCGAGAATGTGGGGTAATGCGAAGAGACATTAACTCTAAGGGCAAGGCATCAGGCCATTTCAGACAGGTGCTTTCTTGAATTTTCGCCAATTTCAACTTCAAACTTCCATTATATTTCTCCATCAACCCTGCTGACTGGGGATGTCGAGCAGCATGAAACCTTTGTTTTTATATGTAATCCGGTGCAGATATGTTTGATAAGTTCAGATTAAAGTGCCCCCGTTATCTGTCCAGATCACCCTAGGTAATCCGTATCGGGGGAATTACTCTTTTATCAGGGCTTTGGCTGTTGCTAGAGCAGTATTTTCTTTGGTGGGGTAGGCCTCCACCCCCTTACTAAAAGCGCAAACCACCACCAACACATATTTCAAATTCTTCACACACTCTAATTGGATATAGTCCATCTGTATCACTTTGAATGGTAAAGATGGGGGTGCAAAATTTCCGCTGAGAACAGGTTCCCTTCCCCCTGGATTGTTGTCGTAGGCAGACCATACAATGCTGGACTAAATGGGCTGTAGTTTTGGAAATATTAGGATTATTCCCGACTGGGTCTAACAAGGCACCGATACCCTTTGCTCCCAAATGTTCTGTCCCATGGGCCATGGTAACTACAGCGTTAACTAGTGCATTGGGAAGCATCCATCTCTGCTTTTCTCTCAGATCTATCCAACAACCATTATCATCTAATCTCCCCACCTCGTTTTCCCAATGGGCTAATTCAGCAGGAGTAGCTTTTTTCTGTATTTCCCGGACACTCTCCATAGTATTATCAAACATATCTGTCTCCTTGACCCATCTGGCTGAGCTCACATACATGGGAGACATTTTAGATTTAGCCGTTTCCTTCGCTATCTGATCAGCAAAAGCATTCACTTCTCCCACAGCGTCCACTATTGCCTTGTGTGCACTACATTTCACCACTGCCACTTTCTTGGGTAATGTCAAAGCAGTCAGTAATCATAAAATCAAAGGGCCATGTTGTATTCTTTGGCCATGCGAAGTGAGGAAACCCCTCTCTGCCCACAATTTGCCAAAACTATGAGCCACGCCGAAGGCGTATTGGCTATCAGTATAAATATTCACCCTCAATCCTTCACATAACTCACAGGCCCATAATAACGCTACTAATTCAGCTGCCTGTGCTGACTGATAGGGAACTCGAGAAGTCTCAACTACAGTACAGAGGATAGTTACGGCATACGCAGCTGTTGTTGTGCCATCTGGTAACGTGAAACAAGAGCCATCTACATACAACTCCCCTTGGGGGTCAGATAGGGGAGTGTCTGTGAGGTCCACCCGTCCCTTCGTCTCTTCCTCAGTTCAAAATATACAATCATGTATGTCATTATTTGGTTCATCCGAAGGGAGGGGTAGTAACGTGGCTGGGTTCTGAGTGGCACACCTTTTAATAGTGATCTGAGGGGAAAATAAAATCAATTAATATTCGGTAAGACGCGCACTCGTAAGGTGCCGGGTCTTTGTTTTGTTCAATGTATCCACAGTGTGCGGTACCATCACTGTGAGGTCAGAATTCAAAATGAGTCCTTCCGACTGTTGAATAGCCACAGCGACTGCCGCAGTAGCCCTTAAACAGCTAGGAAGTGCTCTGGCGACGTTATCCAACACCGCCAAGAAATAAGCACAAGGTCTTTGCTTACCACCAAATCCTTGTGTTAACACAGAAAGCTAGCAACCGTCCACCTCATGTACATAGAGCACAAAAGGCTTCCGGTAGTCAGGAGGTCCTAAAACAGGTGCAGAACAAAGTGCAGATTTTAAAGAATCAACGGCCTTCTGACATTCATCAGTCCAAGGTAAGGGTTCATGCACATCTTTAGTAGTTAGATACAAGAGAGGTTTAGTAAGAAGGGAAAAATTAGGGATCCATTGCCGACAGTAAGAAGTTATGCCAAGAAATGCACGAACATCACGCTGAGTACGAGGTACAGGCATGTTAAAAATAGGAGCCACACGTTCAGGAGTTAGTCTCCTCCCCTCTTTCGACAGTAGATGACCAAGGTAGGTCACCTCCTGTCGACAATATTGGAATTTAGAAAGGGACACCTTGTTACCATTAGCTGCTAGATGAGACAATAATTTAACCGTGGCTTCCGTAAGCCCTCCTCCGTATCCGAAGCCACCAACAAATCATCTACATACTGAATCCTGGGGGCAATGTTAATTCATCCAACACTGCTTTCAGTGCTTGACTATAGATACTGGGGCTCTCAGTATACCCCTGAGGAGCGCGACAAAATCTAAAGCTGCGCCCAGATAACGAGAAGCCGAAAATATGACGGCTATCAGGGTGGATTGGAATGCTGAAGAAAGCATTTTTCAAATCTATAATGGAGAAATACTTTGCAGTGGGAGGAATCATAATAAGAATCGTAGTGATGTCCGAGACCACTGGATATTGGGGTACCATTATTTTATTAATTTCTCGCAAATCGATTACAAAACGATAAGTATCAGCATAATCAGGTCCACTTTCTGTTTTTTTCTCCCCAACCCATCTTTGGGCTTTGAGCTTGAATATTTGTGTCTGTTTATTGTTTTTTCTAGTGCTATATTCTCTTGCACACCTCCCCAGTCAGGTTTTATCACAGTTTGCACTATTATTGGTTTGAGTCGTATTTTTTCCCCCAGGCTCTTTTTAACTTATTCTTTCCCTGGTGGGCACTCGCTAATTATTTTTTGTGTCTTTACCCAGTAAATCCCTATATCATGGAGGGTATCAAAACCTTTGGGTTTAGCGATGAGGATTTTTCTAGACTATTGGGCCAGGGTGCCACCACAGATCAGCCTTTTTCCATCAGTAAAGGTCAGGACGACAAATGGCTGAAATTACTTAACCTTAAAAAGAAGGCTAGGTGTACTGAATCTCACGCTGAATTCATGTTGCAGTATTTGAAGGCTGGGTCATTCGAAATGGGTTGAGGATTAGGAATATACCGGGCCTGTTTGTCAAAATTCGAAAATTCTTGGAACGGTGGTCACTCATAGCTAATCGCTGTTCCAGAGACCTCATGATGCTCATTATTGAGACTGCTAGAGAGGTAGTGGAAAATCTACTCAAAGAAATTATGGAAATGGAAGAGACGTTGAGAAAGAATAATTCAGTTGAAGAAGCCAAAAAGAAACTTGAAGAGGTCAATGCAGAACTGGACGGATTTAGTGATTACTTAATTAAAAGAAAGACCGACAAACTCAAAAAGGATGTACGTTATTTCTCGGAGGAGAAACTGTATCCATATCTTGGATCCCAATTCTATAACGTCTCTAGAGATCAAGGCAACCAAGCCGATTATCAACACTGGACCAATACAAAAGTCCTTACTTTCTCTGATACCTCTGAATCTGAAGGAGAAGGGAGCACTAACAATTCAGACACTTATAGAGATAGGCGGACACAGTTTGAGAGCCAGAGTCGGAATAATCGTTTTTAAGGGAACCGCCGGGGATCGACCAGAGTGAGATTCAGAACCCAGGAGCGAGGTCGTTATCACCACCAGGATCCTCCTCCTCAATTACTACAAACCAGGCTTAACCAATACTGGAGGGAGTGATTGCACCATCCCATATGGATCCCATTCCCATCTTCAACCTCTCACGGGTTCATCTTGATGATTCCTTCCTGAACCTTCCTACCAAGGGGCTATCTTTTGTCCCCAATACCTTTCTCAACAAATTTGAACTGAATCATGATATCCAATCTTTCTTTAGGAAGATAAGATTGAAAAAATTGTTTGAGAATAGAACTACCTCGAATGTCACCAATAGATCAGGCCTCCGACCAGGGTCCATATTTACTCCCACCTTGGATGAAGTGGGTCCCGAAGAGGCCATTTTTGAACGTACTATTTACAATAAAATACAAAACATGATGAGATATATACCCAAATCTCCGTTCAACCTTGACTATGAAGAATATCAAGCCCTTAAGAACCTTTTCACCAACAAAGAAATTACCATCAAACCCAGCGACAAGGGCAGTGGTATTGTTGTCCTTAACAGCTGTGACTACAAAGAACAAATTCAACTCATGTTGGCTATCCCGGAACATTACTGTAAGGTTTCTGTATATCCTGAATTAAGAATTAAAGGAGATATCCTTAGGATTACCCAAGAAGCCCTGGATAGAGGCTCTATTTGTAACTTGGAATTCGAATATCTGAATAAACCATTTACTAGGATTCCCATATTATGTGAAGTACCCAAAACACACAAAGGCACTAGCAAACCAACGCTTAGACCCATTGTGTCCACTATTGGCTCCATTACTGAGCCCTTATCCAAACACGTAGATGTTTTCTTGAAGCCCCTGGTGGCCAATTTAACATCCCATGTGAAGGGCACAGGACACCTTATTTCAAAAATTGAAGGTATTACATTCAATCCCCATCATGAGACCCATGTCTCAATGGATATTGAAGTGCTTTATACTAATATCCCCCAGAGGGAGGTGCTCGAAACTGTCAAAAGAGCCCTTCAAAGATGCGATTCCACCATTGACCGATTGTTCGTCCTGGAATGTTTAGCTATCGTACTCCAGGATAACTATTTTGAATTCAATGGATCTATCTTTAAGCAAATCCTCGGCGTTAGCATGGGAGCAGCCTGTGCTCCTAATGTAGCCAACATCTTTATGGGTGATTTGAAGATCGGTTAATTTTTAACGAGGTGGCCCCCTTTTCCGAGAATATTCATCATTGGAACAGATTCATTGATGATATTTTTTTCATCTGGAGGGGACCTGATGAACAGCTAACCGAGTTTCTCCTCTGAAATTAACTTGTGTGACCCTCACCTCAAATTTACTCCAAACTTGAGTAAAGAGAGGATTGAGTTCCTTGACATCTGGATACAGGATGTTGACCACACCATAGAGGTTACGCTATACACAAACCCACCGCACGCAACACTCTCCTTCATTACCAAAGTTACCACCCGCGGTGCCAGAAAGATAGTATACCTTTCAGTCTGTTCCTCCGCATCTGGAGGAACTGCACTAGTATTAATGAAAACAACATACATGCAGAGCTCCTTAAGAACAAATTGCTCAATAGTGGCTACCCTAAGCGAGTGATTAGAGATGCCTTTAAAAGGGCCAAATATTACAATCGTGAATCCCTTTCTCAAATCAAGACTCCTGCGGAGGAAGATAAGCTTGTCTGCATTACTAGGCACTCCAATATCAATAACAAAATCCTAAAAATTATCACCTCTAATTGCCACATTCTGAACTGTGGACAGGGTGCCCCTCTCTCTAAACCTGTTTTTGCGTTTCGCCGTAACAAGAACTTACGCAATTCGCTGGACAAATCAGCCTGCAAACCAGAACGTGAGTTAGTCCAGAAATCCATCTTGGGCAACAACCCTGTACTTGGGACTCACAAATGTGGCAACTGCCATGCTTGCAGTTTTGCCATGGTTACTGATGTCCTTCAGTGGGGAAAACAAACGTTTCCCTTTAAACAAATGTACAACTATAAGACCGCCAATGTTGTCTACCTGATTTTCTGCCCCTGCAACCTAGGATATGTGGGTGAAACGGGCAGAGAATTCAGAGTCAGATTCAGTGAGCATAAGTAAAAATGGACGCAACGGAGCCCCCTTGGTCGAGCATTGGAAGTACCTTGGCCACCTGGAAGCTGACCTGAAATGGTTAATCCTTGAGAGAATCACTAACATCAACCATGGAGATAGGGACGGATTAAGGCGCAAAAGGGAAGTGTTTTGGATCTACACTCTCCAAACGGTAGAACATGGACTTAACGACCATCTTCCTTGGGAAAATGCTCTCTTATGAGTCACTTGAGCACCCGCCTCTGGTTCCCTCTAGTGTCCTCATCCCCCGCTATCCATTGCCTTTATGACCTCCGTTGTTTGCTCATTTTTGCCATAGGAACACCATTTTGGATCCACTCTCTCACATTGGTAACACATGTACCTTATTACCTCCTTCCCTGATTTTATAGCCCAGCATTAGTGATTTAGGCCCCTCTTTCAGGTTACCCCCTTTGTTCTTACAACCCCATTCGTTTTCTCTATTTTATTATTTTGTCTGATTATTTCTTCCCACTCGTTATTTTTATTAGTGGTCCCAGTTACTGACCGACAGCTTGAGCATCTTATAGGAGGTGGTTACCTTGTCCCCCTCCAGTGGACATTCTCAGACCCCTATTTGGCGACTATTTATTGCCATTCCGACAGTTCTTAGGACCCTTTCATCATGCTACCTAGCTACTGGTATTTTTCCCCCCTACCTCTCAGTGAGCGCGACTGTCATCCTCATCTGGTTGGTGCTGCTGCTCCACCAGCCCCAACTCGCAGCCCCCTGTCTAGCCCTTCATCCTTTTTTCTTTCACCCTTGGGATTCTTTTTCTTTTTTCTCTTGCCTGCACCCTATATACTCATCAATATTTGTTCTATGGAGACTTCCGTTCACCGCCATATCATGTTCGTGACATTCTTTAGACTCCAAACATGGCTGTCTATCTTGCGCCAGCCGCCATAGCTGGATATTTACCGCAGCAGCCTAGTTGTTGGCTGTTCTGACGTATGCGGCTGCTCCTCCCTCTATCTCCTTCACCATTATTTAATGGCGTCGGGCCGCGTTCCGTGCACCGGCTCCAGGTGGGCTCCACTACGTAGCCTGGCATCGCCACGGACTACGCTCCGTATTACCTTCACATTCTATCAGGTGAGTCCCGGCTTCAGAGCTTCACTCGCCTCCTCCTCTTACCCCGCAGTTTTAGACTCTCTGATAAGGACAGCATTTGCCGAGATTATGTCCTGGGGCCTCCCCCTGGTATCCACGCAGTGTCTGCTTACTATATTTTCTAATTAGCCATAGTAGACTCCCCTACAGCGCTCTTGGGCCCACCTCTTTTCTCACAGCTTGTACCACTGTTTTCCATTTTAGCAAGCGGTTTTGTTGCCCCCCGTCACACTCTGTGTACTACGTCGGGTACCTTTATCCCCCAGATAGATGGTACTCTGCGGCAGCGTCCTTACCGCAGGTGTAGGCACTGGACCCAGATCTTATGGGTTCTCACTGGCTTCTTTACATTCTATGTTTTCAGACTTATCTTGTGAGGCACCTACCAGTACCCCCATTGTGGGAACTGCTCCCCTCTCACCCTGCAGGCGACCCACATATGTCTACCTGATTTTCTGCATAATAAATATAATATATAATATATATGTATATATATATATATAATAATATAAATATATAAATAAAAATAACCACATACGACCCTGTATGACTTTGAGGCCAACTTTCATCTCTACTTTGTAGGAATGCACCCTGGGCGTAGTATTCACTTGTCGCTCAGTAATATAGCAGCCACTCTTATTGGCCTTTATTAATTTTTTCAGCTCTGCGTCAAGACTAGTTACTGGCCGCAGTAACCTGCGATCTTGGCCTGTGTATCTATTTCCATCAGCCACCTCTCCGGGTAAGTTTGATCAATGTAAGGCCTATGCATCGTCTTGTGGACATCAGTATGGTCTTTTACAATCTTGGGCCTTACTCCATTTTTTGCCCTTTCAGCCCTCAGCCGTGGCAAGTGTACTCTAGCTTTGACAAACCTTTGACCTTCGGCTGTCAGTAGATCTCTCAGACCGTGTACATCCCCCTGAGACTCCAACCCACTTGGTAATTACTGTTTTCTTTTTTCACTTTTTTCTTACTTTGCTCCTGATTAATCTCTCCCAACATCTCCTCTCCTAATCCCTCTGATTTTATTCATGTCTCATTCCAGAGCGCTGTGGAGCTGTCATTTGCGCTTTTGAGTTGTTATTCTCATCGGAAAAGCCAGTTCTGCCCTTTTTAACCCTAGTAGGTTTCCCTATCACATTGTATGGATGACCTTAAACCTACACTTGTATATACCTTTGTTAAAGGTGTGCACTGTGGGTAATTTTTTACTTTTTCAAAAACTATTCTCTTTCCTTGGTAATGGTGTCTCCATCTATTTAAAATCCCCTATTTTCTCTAGATAAATGGCAATTTAGTTCCACATAAGTGTGTGAAAGCTCATCCTGGGTTGTTGTTCTTCCTATTCTTGGTTTATTGCATTTATATCTACCTCTGTTGTTCCCGCAGATTTACATTTGTGTGAGCTGTTACACCACATATCAAGTGGTCGTCACATTGAATTCAGATGGCCCTTCCAAATATCTTCTAAAGTTGTCGCCCTGAAGAAGGAACTATGTTATTGTGTGTGTGTTCCGAAACGCGCATAGGCGGTTTTTTGTTTAGTCCTGTGTGTATTGCTTTTTTGACGAATTGGTGTATTATGTGTTGTCTTTACATATACATTATTGTTATTTATTGTATGCTTTTGTCTTCCATGTAGTGTTATCAATTCCACTCTAGGCTTTTTTAATGATGGGCCTCTGCCTGTACATTACTAACACTCCTTGTGAAATCATGTTACCAACTTTTAAATGTATATATATGTGATTATCTTATCTTTTTGATATTAAAAATATATGAAATAACATATGCTGTGATGTTCTAAAATCTGCAGGACAACTACTTTAATGATTGGGATGATTCACCCATAGTATTACCCCCTCAGGAGGAAGTTGTTGTTGTTCTACTTGCCACTTTCTGTAGGGGCCTTTTTTTAAATTGGTAATATAGGACTATTACAAATATTAGAAGCTGTTTCTTCCACTACGCCTTTGTCAATCAAATCCTGTATAATTGCTAACAATGCCCTCTCACCAGCCGGTGAGATCTTGTACTGCAGGATACGCGGTAATCGAGCATTCGGTTTCAAGGTAATAGAGACTAGCGGGATCCTTAAAAGACCGACATCTGTATCACCCGTTGCCCACAATGTAGGCGGGATAGCAGCAAACTCGGGAGGGAGGGGCTAATTTTTCACAAAACATTGCCGAGCAGGCTGATCAGGGGACTGAATAGTTAAACACACACCGTCAGGGGAACAATAAATCTTTGCATGCAATTTCTTCAACAGGTCCAGTCCAATAGATTTTCCCCACAATGTGACGTCAACAAAAATGGGGAGTCCACCGTAACTGTACCTATGGTGAGTGTGAGAGGTTTAGAAATGGGGCTCAGTACCGGGATTCCAGGGAATCCAACTTAGACATTATTTTGCCCAGACAGAGCAGCTCCTGGGACCAGTGAACGAGCAATGGAACTATTCATTGCACCCGTATCTACTAGAAAATTCTTGGCAGTCCCCATTAATTGCCCTCGGACATAAGGCCCTCGCTGATCAACGGGTACTCACACCTGGCCCCTACTCTGTCTGTGGCTGTCCTATGCTTAATTATACCCATCTGTTCAATCAGTCCTATAATCCTCATTATAGTACTGTCTCTCACTCGGATTATCGAAACAATTTCCTCCTGACTTACCTCGTACTAACTCCTCTCTTCTCATATCACTCCGATCCACTCCACCTCGACCCCTTCCTTTTCCTCTTACTGCTCCGTTTTGAGCTAAAGCGACACCTGGCCCCTACTCTGTCCGTGGCTGTCCTATGCATAATTATACCCATCTGAAAGAGACACGTTAGTGATAGATTCCTTACCTTAGAATATCCCCAGGCGTCAGACTGGATCCGCAAATTTTTTGCGTAGCAGTACCCTTGCGCGTCGGTAGGCGTTGTCTGCGGCTCCGCGTCCGTTGTCGGCTTCGTGGGCGCCGTGATGACGTCGTCGGAGTACTTAGACGCCGCCTCCGCGTCCTGATGTCAGTTCTTCTTTTTTCCGCGCCAGCAGCGCAGATCCGGAAAAAGTGGTACCTTAGTCACTTTTTGACTAAAACTTTTTTGATCTTTTTGATCATCCTTTTTCGAGTCTTCGACTCCGAAACGGTGCCAGTAGGGATGCCTGGTTATAAGCCCTGTGAGGATTGCGACCGGCTGATGTCGGTCACGGACCCTCACCGTCGGTGTCTCCACTGTCTCGGCGTCAACCACGACGACAAGACCTGTTCTGACTGCCGGGCCCTGACTTCGAAGGCTAGACGGGAGCGGTCCAGTAAGCGGCTCGAACTCCGGCAGTCGGCCCCGTGCCAAGAGAGGTCCCGGTCCGGACGGAGATCGAGGGACCGGTCGCGGGAGAGGAGCCATCATAGCTCCGGGAGTCGACATCACTCCTCAGGTTCGAAGTCGTCAGGTAAGCACAAGAAGTCTAAGAGACGTCATCGCTCTTCCGACACCCCCCGATGCTCGCGCGACACGGCCAGGGGTTCAGGTGGCACCGCCCACGCGGCTCCGTCGGAGTCACAGGCGCCGCGCCCGGCCTCAGACACTCCGGTCCCTGGGCCTAACGTGCCGCCGGAGGAGATCGAGCGGTTCCTCATGGCTATGAGGTCCCTCTCTCCTCCGACGGGCTCCGCGGCGCCTTCGGGCCCAGCGGTCCCGTCTGGGCACCGCAGGGCCCCGCTGGATCTGGTTCCGGATCCGGGTCGTCGCCGGTGGATTTGACTACCTCCCCGGCGCCGACCCCTCAGGTGTCACCACCGGCGCCGTCCTCGGGTGGCCCCGTCCCCGACGCCTCCCTCGACCCGGTTCCGGCGCCGGAGCGGCGCCGCTGGACTGCCTCTTCAGGCGCCGTTCAGAGAGTTTACTTTCCATGAACCGGCCCCATCCTTTGCTAACCCTGAGTACCAGGAGATGGGTGATGAGGAGGATTGGGAGGGGTCTGAGGACCCTCTGGCACGTGAATGCCAGTCTCAAGAGGACTGGGCAGGTGAACCTGGGGAGGCCAGTGGTATAGACACTTCGCCTGACACTGGCTTTGTCAGGCCTCCTACCGTGGCTACGTAGGAGGGGGCAACCTATAGTGTGGTGTTGATGAGGGCAGCCAAGGCCTTGGGCCTTGAGATCCCCATCGCAGCCGTGAGGACTAACCTCCTCACCGAGGTCCTTAAGCCGCAGTCATGCTCAGCCGAGCCTCTGCTGCCGTTTAACGAGGCCTTAACCGACGTTCTTTTGGGCACTTGGTCCAAGCCCGCTACGGGTTCGCCCATAGATAGGAACGTGGCCAGACGCCACCGCCCGGCCCCGGGCGACACATGTTTCCTGTCCACCCACCCCACCCCCGAGAGCCTGGTCATCCAGGCCTCCAATTCCCAGACCGCATTCCCGTCGGCTCCGCCGGACAGGGAATCCAAGAGGTACGAGCAGTATGGTATAAAGATCTTCTCCTCCCTTAGTTTGGGACTGCGGTCTTCCAACACCGCATGCCTCTTGGGCCGCTACACCCACTGTCTGTGGGATAAAGTTGCGGAAGTGCTGCCAGAGTGTCCGTTGGAGGTATGGGCCAAACTCGGCCAAGCCCTTGTGGAGGGCCGGGATGCAGCCAGATATTCTATCCGGTGTGGGCTGGATACCACCGACTCACTAGGTAGAGCGATGGCAACGACGGTGGTGGTCAGACGCCATGCCTGGTTGAGGTCCGCCAACTTTTCGGCTGAAGTCCAAAACACACTGATGGACATGCCGTTTGATGGCCGTCGCCTTTTTGGCGACAAGGGAGACCGTGCGCTTGAGCGCTTTAAGGACTCCACGGCTACGGCCAAGTCCTTGGGCCTCTCGGCACCGCACCAGCAATCGGCTGCCTTTCACTCCTTTCGTGGCCACGGAAGGGGTGTACCCACCCGTGCTGCCAGCCTCGCTCCACAGGGTACTACCCAACGCGGTGGCGGCCGTGGAAACCGCCGTGGCGGCGGTCGGGGACAACGGCGAGGTCAGTCCACACCTTCCCCCGCAGCATCCGCCTCAAAACCCTCCTAGTCCGTGCTTTCAGGCCCATGTGACGCCTGTGGGGGGCATGGTTCGCCATCACCTCCTCCACTGGCGCACTGTCACGTCGGACAGGTGGGTGCTGCAGATCGTCTGAAGGGGCTACTCCCTCCCCTTCGAGGCAACTCCTCCAGCCATGCCACCGCAAAACCACCGTGTATCGGGGGATCATTTGCGACTTCTGCAGGAGGAAGTTACGGCCCTCTTGGCCAAGGGGGCCATCGAGCGCGTTCCTGGGCCAGAAGTAGGGTGTGGTTGCTACTCCCACTACTTTCTGGTACCCAAGAAGGGCAAAGGGGGCCTACGCCCTATCTTGGACCTAAGGAACGTCAACGGCTTCCTCCGGAAGGAGAAGTTCAAAATGCTGACACTGGCTCAGGTCTTAGCTGCCCTGGACCCAGGAGACTGGATGGTAGCGTTGGACTTGCAGGACGCCTATTTCCACATCCTCGTCCTGCCGGCCCACCGGTGCTACCTGCGGTTCACGGTTGGCCACGAGCACTTTCAGTATACCGATCTCTCCTTCGGGCTTACCAGCGCCCCACGGGTGTTCACAAAGGTGATGGCGGTGGTCGCAGCTCATCTGCGCAGGTTAGGGGTTTCAGTCTTCCCCTACCTCGACGACTGGTTGTTGAAGGTGGGCTCGCCCCAGACCGTCGTCAGCCACCTCCAGACTATGGCAGATCTCCTGCACCAGCTGGGGTTCTCCATCAATGTGCCAAAGTCACACCTGTGCCCCTCTCAGAAGCTCCTCTTCATCCGAGCGGTTCTCGACTCGGCGCGGTTTCGGGTTTATCCACCCGAACAGCAGGTCCGGGATATTCAGGCTCTGATTCCCATCTTTCAGCCGTTATCCCGGGTCTCGGTCAGGTTAACGCTTCGGCTTCTGGGGCTGATGGCCTCCTGCATCCTACTGGTGCATCACGCCAGGTGGAGGGTGCGGCCTCTGCAGTGGGACCTGAAGTTTCAGTGGGCCCAGCATCAGGGCAACCTGTCCGACCACGTCCTGATCTCGGAGGCCACTGCGAGACAGCTGCAGTGGTGGCTCACGGACCGCGATTTGGTCAGCGGCAGATCCCTCTCCCTTCCCCAACCGGAGCACGTAGTTGTGACGGACGCGTCCCTCCAGGGCTGGGGAGGCCACATGGGAGAGGCGGAGATCAGAGGCTTCTGGTCTCCGGCGGAGGCCCGGCTCCACATCAACCTGTTGGAGTTACGGGCGATTCGTCTTGCACTGAAGGCATTCCTCCCCTCTGTCCGGGGGAGTGTAGTGCAGGTGTTCACGGACAACACCACCGCCATGTGGTACTGCACCAAACAGGGCGGGGTGGGGTCCTGGACCCTTTGCCAGGAGGCTCTGCGCCTCTGGCAATGGCTGGAACGCCAGGGCGTGACCCTGGTGGCTCAACACCTGGCAGGTTCTCTGAACGCCAGGGCGGACGAGCTCATCCGTTGGTGCATGATGGATCACGAATGGCGTCTGAACTCGGACGTGGCACAAGGCCTCTTTCAGCGATGGGGAGAGCCTTGGTTAGATCTATTCACCACCGAAGAGAACACGCAATGTCATCAGTTCTGCACGTTGGAATTTCCAAGGCGGCACTCGCTCGGAGACGCTTTTCGTCGCGAGTGGAGTTGCGGTCTATTGTACGCCTTTCCGCCTATACCACTTCTGCCCAGAGTGCTGAAGAAGATCAAGCGCGACCGGGCCCAAGTCATCCTTGTGGCTCCGGACTGGGCACGAAGGTACTGGTATCCAGAGCTACTCAGTATGTCAGTCGATCCCCGGGTTCGTCTGCCTCTTCAGGAGGACCTTCTGTCGCAGCAACAGGGGACGGTCCTCCACCCGAACCTCTCCAGTCTCCACCTCCATGCTTGAAGATTGAGCGGCGACAGTTGAGGCCATTTGACTTGCCTCCTGAAGTCTGTAACATCATTCTGGCAGCCAGGCGTCCCTCCACAAAGTCGGTATACGCCTGCAGGCGGAACAGATTTGTGGCATGGTGCATAGCAAAGGCTGTGGATCCTCTTGCTGCCCCTCTCTCTGAGGTTCTTCTCTTCCTTCTTTCTCTTGCCCAGCAGGGCTCTGCTCTGGGCACTATCAAGGGCTACCTTTCTGCCCTTTCAGCCTTTCTGAGGCTGCCTGATCAACCTTCTTTGTTCAAGTCCCCCATTGTAAATAGATTTCTTACGGGCATCACACACACGTTCCCTCCTGTTCCGTTTGTGATGCCTCAGTGGGACTTGAACCTTGTTCTTACTTTTCTGATGTGCGCTCCCTTTGAGACACTTCACAACTGTCCTCTCCGCCTTCTTACTCAGAAGACTGCTTTCCTGGTTGCCATCACCTCTGCCAGGAGAGTGAGTGAGCTCCAGGGTCTTTCTTGTACTCCTCCTTTCCTCTCTGTCCATTCGGACAAGGTTGTGTTGCGTACTAAGCCATCTTTCCTGCTCAAGGTTGTCACAGCCTTCCACATCGGGCAGTCCATCACCTTGCCAACCTTCTTTCCGCCACCGCACCCCTCTAAAGAGGAACAGAGGCTCCACCGTCTGGACCCAAAATGTGCGCTCTCATTCTAATTGGATCGCACACGCCAGTTCCAGGTGGATGACCAACTCTTTGTTGGTTACGTGGGCGCTAAGAAGGGGAAAGCGGTGCACAAGAGGACCATCTCTCGGTGGATCATCTTGTGTATCCAGGCATGTTACTCCTTGGCCATAAAGGAGCCCCCTGTTGGATTGCGGGCTCATTCCACCCTAGCCACGGCGACTACAACTGCCTTGGGCCGGGGAGTGCCCTTACAAGACATCTGTCAGGCAGCTACCTGGGCCTCGCTGCACACGTTCGCAAGACACTACTGCCTGGACAACCAAGTCCGGAGAGATGGCTTCTTTGGCCGTTCTGTCCTCCAGGACTTTCTGGTGTAATTATTGGTTTGCAGACCCACCACCGGGGTTGGTATTGCTGGGGTATCTATTCTAAGGTAAGGAATCTATCACTAACGCGTCTCTTTCAGATGCACAAGTTACTACTTGTGTAACGATATATCTGTAAGAGACATTAGTTAGTGATAGATTCCTTACCGACCCACCCATCCTCCCCGTTCTGCGAACCGATATCCAGGGTTAAGGTTATCCCCTTTCAGGGCCCTAGTTTCAATGGCACCAGTGTTGGTTTTTAACATGGCTCAGCACTTCTGGCGCGGAAAAGCTGTGTCTAAGAACTGACGTCAGCACGCGGAGGCGGCGTCTAAGTACTCCGACGACGTCATCACGGCGACCACGACGCCGACGACGGACGCGGAGCCGCAGACGACGCCTACCGACGCGCAAGGGTACTGCTACGCAAAAAATTCCGGATCCAGTCTGACGCCTGGGGATATTCTAAGGTAAGGAATCTATCACTAACTAATGTCTCTTACAGATATATCGTTACACAAGTAATAACTTGTGCATCTGTTCCATCAGTCCTATAATCCTCATTATAGTATTTCCTCCTGACTTACCTCGTACCAACTCCTCTCTTCTCATATCACTCCGATCCACTCCACCTCGACCCCTTCCTCTTCCTCTTACTGCTCCGTTTTGAGCTAATAACAAAGGACACTGAGCTCGCCAATGCCCTTCCTGTTTACAGTAAGCACATTGGTTTACTCCCAAAGCAACAGCTGGACCTCCGCCTCTTCAATCAATCAATCAATCAAACAATTTATATAGTGCGCTACTCACCCGGCAGGGTCTCAAGGCGCTGGGAGGGAGGGGTCCTGTTACTGCTCGAAAAGCCAGGTCTTGAGTTGCTTCCTGAAGGAGAGATGGTCATGGGTCAGCCGTAGGTGGATGGGGAGGGAGTTCCATGTCTTGGCGGCCAGGTAGGAGAAGGATCTTCCTCCGGCGGTGGCTCTGCGAATGCGTGGTACTGTGGCGAGGGCGAGGCTGGTCGATTGCAGCTGGCGGGTGGGCGTGTAGAAACTGAGGCGGTTGTTGAAGTACTTGGGGCCCAGGTCGTGGAGAGCCTTGTGTGCGTGGATGAGGAGTCTGATCGTGATCCTCTTGCTGACGGGGAGCCAGTGCAGGTCTCTCAGGTGGATGGAGATGTGGTTGCGGTGGGGAATGTCCAGGATGAGTCGTGCGGAGGCGTTCTATATGCGCTGGAGTCTTTTCTGTAGTTTGGCAGTGGTTCCCGCATAGATGGTGTTCCCGTAGTCCAGTCAGCTGGTGACCAGTGCCTGGGTGACCGTCTTCCTGGTTTCGGTGGGGATCCATTGGAAGATCTTACAGAGCATGCGCAGGGTGTTGAAACAGGATGACGAGACGGCGTTGACTTGTCTGGTCATCGAGAGGGAGGAGTCCAGGATGAAGCCGAGGTTTCGTGCGTGGTCCGTTGGTTTGGGGGTGGTGCCCAGGGCAGGGGGCCACCAGGAGTCGTCCCAGGCGGAGGGGGATGATCCCAGGATGAGGACTTACGTTCAGTTTCAGGCGGCTGTTCTTCATCCACTCTGCGACATCTTTCATTCCTTCGTGTAGGCTTCCTGCTCCCGCCCCCCCTCGGGACGAACCCTCTCGCTCCTCCATCTCTGTCTCATCCTCTAATCACTTGCTGCAATAATACTCGAGTCTTGAGGTCCTTTGTTTTCTTGTCAGATTTGTCTTTACTCTCATTCTCTCTATGCTCATAATATTGAGCCATACTCAGGATAACGGAAGGAGTGGCGATAGTACTGGTACTCTCTGCCACTTGTAGTCGTGCAGAGATTTCAGGTAACAAATTAGTCACAAAACGATTAACAAAAAATCTTATGCCTCCTTCCACTGACAAATCTTGTCCACTGAAATCAATGAACACCCCCTCAAATCGAGTAAAGAAATCGGAAACACTCTCCTCCTTTTGTTTGCAAGCAGTAAACTTATCCAAATCCACCTTGCGGGATGGTATTGGAGAATGTATATGCGTGATGATCCGACCCGGTAATGCCAATATTTCTGGTCTCGGTTTATCTCCAGGTTTACGATCCCTGTCCCAATCCTTAAATTGTTCCCAAGTTCCCCCTAACTCGGTGGCATGATTTTGATCATGTACCTGTCGCCACACATCGACAGGGACTAGTAAACCGAAAAACAGTTCTATATCAGCTAATGTCATGACGACCGATAAAGCAGCCTCAGTGAGTTCTTTGTAATAGGCAGTGGGATTCTTCCGAGGGTCAGGTAGTTGAGACTTCAGAGACAGGACCTCACTGCTTTTCCAAGGAGTATATACCCATTGCTCTTGAAATCGTACCTTTACACGAGGTCTGGTCACTTGATCGTTGGCATCCCTTAACTTCGGGAGTTCAGGATGATAAATAGGATGGACTTCTCGCATGGGATGCTGAGAGTCCCAGTTTGGGCATTTCGAGAATAATCGTTCTCGTTATTTCGTTATAGTTTCAACATTTCTGTACACATCTTCTAGTCCTAACTCAAACTTGTGCGCCCAATCCTCGGTGTCATAGAGAACCTGAGGGGCTCTTCCATCTGCGAAACATAGCTCCCATAGGGAGATCAAGCGATTGGCCATGGCTTCCAAAGCATATTGCTGCATAACCGTCTCGTAGTCCCTAAGGGTCCTTCAGATATCTATAAGGGTATAGATAGGATTCCATACTCACTTAGACGCTTGATTTATTACCAGCTGCTTTTCCTCGTACCCCACCGTGGATCGGGTACACAACCTCCGTGCGCTAAGGGTACCGGGAACATGGAAGGGGGTAGAATCAGTCATTGCAGGGGTCGAGCTGGCAGACAATGACGGCCAAGCCGGGGCCGGCAAAGTCAGAACTACTGGGGATGTAATGGGGTACGACAAAGTGCCAGTCAATAAAGTGGCCGTGGCAGGCACTGAGGAAGCAGGGGCATGACTATGTCCCGTAGGAGCGGGGGATATAGGTGCAACAGACGCCGAAGCTTGCGGGGCTGTCGGGGCTGGAGCCGGAACAAAAGGTACTGCAGGATATACTCGCTGCGGAGCATACGGAGGCAGTGTACGTGTATTCAATAAATCCTCTATTTCATCTTGCCGCTCGGTTCGAGTTGCATAGCTTTTGTCTACCTGCAACCTAAACTGTCTATCCATACAATCAAAACTTTTCTCAGTCTGTGCTTTGTCATATGCTATAGCCTTCTGGGTGATCGTCTGACCTCCTTTTATTTTAAGCAACTTTTCCTCCCTTATACGCCTGCGCTTTGCCTCTTTCTGCCATAGCGTTAATGAATCGAACATCGCTTGCCAGCTTCTTTTAGCGAACAGTCGATCCCGTAAATACTGTATCTTTTTCTCATCAAATGACCCTGTTAAAGGCCATTGCAGTTCCACATTATCTTTAGTATATTTATGCCACAATTTATTAAACAAAATAGGCAAAATGCCATGTTTAACATACATATCAAAACTCGGACTACCCTCTGGCGGGGCAGGCTGGCTTTCATCCAATCGTCCGCCTTTACGGCAACAACAACACCCAAAACACATTTTACTAAAACACAACATCTTTGTTCACTCAGTAACGCACTCACTTACAACAGTCTCTCAAACATGTCTCAAACAGTCTCTCAAACATGGCCATGTTCATACACTCTCAATCTTTCTTCAAAAGAGTTACACACAAACAAACGAACAAAAACATATAATGTTCAAAATGACATGTCTTTTTCCGAAACCAAAACCAAAAATGGAGCACTTTGACTCCTGTTCATGAAGAACTCGTTTATTCTAAACACCAGACCAACAGATACCAAAATCAGGCAGTCCGGAGACTACCAAGAGGCCATCAGACAGGAGTTAACCACAGACCGGCCTACAGACCATCCCGCGATCTTCCTGGTTCACCTTCAGGACTATTCTGACTGAGCCCGCTGCCTTAGCGTCGCTTCAGAAGTGTCCAAAAGGCTACTCAGGTGCAACCGCGGCCCTTTCCGAGAACAGTCCGGCCGGGTGCACACCACACGTGCCACACCAAGGCGTCCGATCGAAACCTCTATTATTCACCAAACAAGTCCGTGGAGCATCTGCCCGTGCAGCCTTAATGCCACCCCGTCAGACCTCCGAAGTTCTCCGTCGTACACTGACCACCAAATCCAAATACAGTTAACTGTTTCCAAGACGCCACTCAACAGCATAATCCATAGACACCAAAATCCATACACTCACCTGGTACACACAGGTATGATTGTGTGTTCTCCGCTGCCCACTCCTGACGACCAACACAGTCAGCTCCTGGGTTACGCCCGTAGGACTCCGGCGAGGGGTCACTAGCAGCTGGGTCTCTCTGATCACGAGAGCGGAGTTCAGCCAGAATCGTTAATCAGTCCACCCTCTCGACCAGTGCTCCCCTTTTTTTGTCCTTCTTGCCCCGTCTACAGGAGGAGGAGCCCAAACGCGGAGTCCCACCAGTGTCGCCAACTGACGTACCATAAAATATAATCTATGGAGCTATACCTACCAATAGCCCCAAAAATTGTCTTACCAAAATAATCAGTCAGTTGGCAGTGAAGAAAAGTAAATCGTTTATTAACACAAATACTCTATAGAGGAGCCTCTCCGTCGTCACCCAGCCAGTGCCGCAGAGAAGACTGCCGGTTCACAGTCAATACGTAGCATATATACCTTTATCATACTGCATGAGATCACCATACATGGAAAGATACCAATTGGCACTGAAGCTTGAAGGAAAGACCATATATGGCACACAAAGCTAATTTGAAAGTCTGCTTCTACTATTATTGGGGAGGGTCAGGAGGGGTGACTCCCTTTCGTCTTGGTGCCTGGGAGCGCAGGAACGGCGCCTTCTGGAATGCGCTTATCACCTCTGAAGCCAGATGCGACCTTGGGTCTCAGGACGAGAAAGAATAGTGTGCATTCAGCTGCTTCTTGTAACTCAACTAGCAGGGGCCTACTGACTACTGGAGGGGAGCACGTGACCGCTGCCGAATCTAAAGTGTGTACGAACACACTTTAGATTCAGCAGCGGTCTGGTTTTCAGTTCGTGTTTAAGAAATACAGAAAGGCAACGAGTAAAGGCTACTTAGCTATAATGAAAAGTGGAGGTTACACATACAAATAGATACATCATGCTAACAAAAGATTACGATGATTACGAGAAAATCGATTCTATTCTTCAGGGCGCAGACGGGCTTGCCTTTGGCGCGCCTTCGGCACTCCATCGGCGTGCCGGCTGCGCGTGTCCGCTGCACGTACGTGGAATAAATACGTATAGGGCGGCGAGCGACTAGACTGCTCCGGAAGTGCCTCCCCACCCGAAGTGTGTCCGCTCTGACCACTTTGGCACTCTGCGTTCAATCGGCACTTGCCGTGACGGACCAAGGTGCCTGGGGTGGCGCTCCACCAGGGGGGCGGGCTGTGCAAAGAACAAGGTAGGAGATAGCAGCGGGCTTAAAACAATTTCTGAGTATCAAAAGTTAAAAACAGTAGCAGAGTTAAAAGTGCGACAGACTTGAATGTTTTTTTTAAAAGCTTTCTATATGAAGATTACCAGCAGTATGATGGTTCCAGCCTCGCTGAGCCGCGTAGTATTAAGTAACTTGATTCTGGTTCTTGATTTTGCTATGGCAGTGGACATACCAATGCACAGGGCATCATCGCAGGCTGCACACCCACTCAGCCCTTGAGGTGCCACTAACTCTTTGACCTGAGAGGCTACATCATGTGGCTGTGGGCACGCACTGCCTGCTGGCTCAAGCCTACCCTGCGGGATAGCAGGGCTTACATAGATCGACACCAGTGCGGACCGCTAAGATGGGGCATCATCGCAGGCTGCACACCCACTCACCACTTACGGTGCCCCTACCTCAGTGCACCGAAAGTCACCATCCCTTGGCAGTGATTCCGGTGCAACCAAGTCTGTACTCCAAAAATCATGGACCCTGTATGATTGGGTATCGTGGAGCGGACAAAAGCATGTCACCTCCGGCCCTGGGAATGTGACATTGCAGGGCCCTAGGCCCTCATGCCTACATGTACACCTCAAGGATGCATTTGATCAAAGGAAACTTAGGCAATGAATTGGTCATGCATTGACCTATACTAGACACATGGATATGAATAGTGACTCAGTGTACTTAACATTTATATTAAAAATCTCATTTTATTAATGTTAATTCATGTTAAAAAGGTTTTTGTGAGATAAACAGAACATACTATACTTAACAGTGTAACATGGACATATATGCATGACAAACAAATATAAAACAATTAAATCCAAGTTGATCGAACGTTAATACAAAAAACAAAACATAGGTATAAAAGTTTGTTTCATGTTAAAACGTAGTGGCTTAGGGATGGAACATCTCTGATGCACCCAGTGGAAATGACATTCACCACGTGTGCCCGGCCCTTTTTATTGACAGGGTCACATGTCCTGTGATGCGTGTGCTGGATGGGTGTGATGTGGGTGTAAACCAGCCGTGAGGGAGTGGCTGTGGGACGCTGACAACTAGACCTGTGATCAGCAGAAAACCACAGGGAAGACCTGGGACAAGTAGCGTGGTCGTCTTCCCCTGTGAGCGTAAGCGGAGTGGGCTGGCCTGGCGGATGCCAGTCCAGTGTAAGGGTGTGAACAGTGACCCCCGGGTACAAGGAAGTAACTAATGCGTGTGACCCGCTGTTGTGTCAGTGGCACCTGGACTGCATTCGGCAATGTGTCACCCTGTGACCCAAGTCCCACAACATGAGCAACATGGACGTCAGGGGGAATCACTGAGCCTACATTCATTCATACTTCCACACTTGGAAGACCAGAGACATGACACATCTGTGTGATTAATTATGTTTAATGCACATTGATTGGAGAGTTGCAGCTGGAGCATTGGTCCCTGCCCTTTAACTACCTGTAACGCCCCTAAATTTAGTATTTAGGGGGCACCCTGGACCTTCCTTCCTCAGATCCAGCAACAACAAGAAAAGTAGATAAGAAAAAAGACTGAAGAGCCATGCAGCGCTAACAAGAGGACAACGCCCACTGACTTGGCCCCAGCCCTACAGGCCTGACTCCCCTCGAACCTGCTCCTGCGAAATCTCGGTGTGTCCTGCAGCCAGCAACCTCAAAAACCCCAGAGGACCTGCCTGCCTTCACTTCAAAGACTGAATTTCCAGTGAACACCGGACTTGTTCAAACTGCAGCTTCTGGTGCCAGCCAGAGTCCGCGAATATACCCCACTCTGCACCTGTCAAACCCGGTCCGAGCTCGAGTGGAAAAACTCCACGAGGAGGTCCCCCCGGCAATCCTTACCCGAGATCCTGTGACCCATGACCTGCCTCAAGCCTCCAAACGATGCCTGCAGCTTCAATCCAAAGGACCCCCCTACCATGACCAGAGCGGGTAAGAAAATCCGATGTCCCAAGGCACCCCTGCACCCGACGCCCCACGGCCTGGTGTGCCCAAACCAAAGGTGCCTAACCAACCCACGACATCCCAACTTATCCCTCGAAGTGGTGGTCGCACCCAGAAGATCTTCGTCCCCAAGCCTGCAGTGTTTCTTTGTCCTGGAGGTTCTCCATTGGCAACAACAGGGCACCCGACCTCAAAACAGCACACTGCATCCGCTGCCCTAATACTGCTGAGGGTGCACCTTTGGTGACACTTTGGTCCCCAACTTGCCATGAGATAAACCCTTGGAGCTTCGCTCCCACTACCTCGTGGCCTGCTTGCCAGCAGCCACCATCCGGAGACCCCCTATCCTCCATAGGATAACATTGGGCCTCAACACTCTGCACCCGGCCGGCCTAGTGCCCCTGAGGGTGCAATTCCAGTGCATCACTGACCCTGGGAGACCCCTGAGTCTAACCCCAGAAACTTAACTCCCACAGTTATTTACTTACCTGCAAACCGATAACCTGTTTTTCCTTCATGGGATAACATTGACAATTTTCCCTCCAAAAAACGACTGAGTGTGGGGTTTTGAAAACTAAAGATATTCTTTAAAAATCATACAAGTAACCAAAACTTGTTTTTTCACCTGTTTGGAGGACATGTCCCAGTGCTGAATCTAGGCATCCACCACTGAGTTAGAAAAAGTAACGTAAAAGTAACTTACCTGCAATTTGTTGAAAAAGCCTATTCTTTAAAAAAAAAAAAAAAAGAAATATTATATAAATATATATGCAATACATAGGGTCAAAAATCAGAGTAATTCATTACATCGCCCCCACCCCCCTCCCCAAAGCCCCACGACAAGTAAACAGTTTAACAGTACATTAACGTTTAACCCCCGAGAAATTATCTAATTAAACAAGCATCATCATCATCAACATCTTTATTTCGGCTTCATTTGCCATAATAGATAAAACACAACTATTATACAGATAAAACAATTAATTACATCATGCTGACAATGAATCGGTTCCAGAAACACAGCGAGAAAAAAGATGGAAATAGAAAAGAAAAAACAATAGTAAAACCTTCAGCGTACCCTATGAGTTCATTAGGCTAAGCCACCTGGTTAAGGGCTCCCATATCTCTAATCGTTTTCATTTAGCCCGCCTACCTTTTTTGGCATAGATGGCCCTCTCCAATTTGCAGGTTGCTATCAACCGAGCCAACCATTGGGCGAACGTTGGGGGATTCAGATCTATCCAATGGGAACTATACATATCCTGGGAAAGGTCATGGCAACGAATATTAAAGCTCCCCCGTTCCTCCTATCAATCGTGTCTTGTAAGCCCAGTAGGATGATTGCAGTGGTTAGTTGAATGTCCGGTGATAAAACTCTGTCCAGGAACTGCTGTACTTTATCCATTAGAGGTTCTAACTTCGGGCAGTTAGCGAACATATGCACCGAGACTGCACTAAACTCGGAGCATCTAGGGCACATTGTTCCTCTACCGGTTCCCCATTTAGCAATCCTTCTGGGAGTTATATATAGGAAGAAGCCTGTCTTATAAAATTGCGCCTGTAATTTGGCTGACAGTAGATTGCTCTGTGCGAAGCTTAGTGCGAGACAGAAGGTCTTACGGGGGAAATTCAGTTTCTGCCGCCATTTTTCATCTATCTTTCCCAGGTAATCTGGCATTTGATTGTTTAATATTGAGTCAATGTACTCAATCCGTGGTGGAGCTAACCCCTGCAGTTTATCTATGACATCAAGCTTTGAAAAACCTGCCAGGCCCCCCGATTTGCGAGTCAAGAAGTCTTTGATGGCATGATATAAAAAGGTCTGATTATCATTCAGATTGTAATGGGCTTTAAGATCATTAAAAGACCAAACGCCTTCGGGAGTCACCAAGTCACCCAACTTTAATATATCGGATTTATACCATGTTGGAGATACTTCTTTACAAAGATAAATGGTAGGTTAGTATTGTTGTTAAGGAGTGTAACGTGGTTTAGTCTGCCCAATCCAAAGAGTCTACGTATGTTGGCCAAGACCCTATACACGTTCGTCAGAGTCTTAAATCTTATCCGCTTGAAATAGCCAAATTCTAATTGCTTCCAATGACCGCCTCGCACCGCCTCCCCAAGTAGTGATATATAGGAAGATGTGAGTCCCGTGGGGCTCACGACAGGATGTTCATGCAATAGTTCAGGCAGTATTGCAAAACCGCTGCCCAATAGTACAATCTTAAATTAGGGAGTGCCCATCCTCCTCTATCTCTAGGGAGAGAGAGCAGTTTAAAAGCCCTCCTCTGCTGTGAGTAGGCCCAAATGAATTGGGAGAAGATGTGTTAGATCTTTTGGAGCATACTAAAGTTAAACTTTAAAGGGATTGCCCTAAAAAAAATAAGTAATTTGGGGAAGAAAATCATTTTTAAAACATTACATCTCCCCACTATAGTCAAGTGTAAGTTGTTGATTCTGTTGACTGCTTTCTTGGTATCGGCCGCTAACGGGATAAAATTTTCCTTTACTTTTGAGTTTATATCGGCTACGATATTGACCCCTAAGTATTTTGCTTTTGGGACTACTCTGCTATCCACCCAATTTATTTCTTCGTTTAACATAATCTGTGTTTTTGTTTTATTAAGCGTGTATCCAGATAGCTTCCCAACCTCCTGGGCCTCTTGTTCCAAGGCCTTGATGGCCGATTCGGGTTCCGGGGTCACTACTGCAAGGTCATCGGCATAAGCCATGATCTTAGTGTCCATACCAAACCTGCTCACAGCGAGATTTCAGGATTAAGTTAGATTTTTTTAATAAGGGGGTCAATATATATATGGCGAAGAGCAACGGGGAGCAAGGGCACTCCTGCCTCGTCCCTCGTTAAATCTCTATTTGCTCCGTCATTTGCCCATTGATCGCAATTCTGGCTGTGGGATTTTGATATAAGGCTTGAATTGCTTGAATTATCCTCAGGCGGCAGGAGATGGCGATATTGTGATCCTTTCTAATCGCCACGCTGAACGCTGGAAAGCATCGGTAGTCGACTAACTTACCTCCAACGCTGATGTCCGAGAGCAAGGTCCGTGGAGCATCAGAGTGGGTGCCGCGCAACAGGACGTCTAATACCCGAGTCACAGTTCGGCTGACCTGCCGCATTGCCGAGGGTGTATCAATCGCGGCGGACCTTCACGGGGGCTGTAGTGCGCTGGCTTACTTGGTGGTAGCGGAATTTGCAGAGCTGATAAAACTTGTTAAAGCCGCATGGTTGGCGCCGTGGAAGCAGAAACCAAGACAACAGAGTGAGTGGTGCATGGCCACCCTGGGCAGAAGAACCTCAAAAAGAAATGGCCCTGACACAAGGAGACATGGAAAAGACAAATCTCCTCCCTAAAGGTAAACAGGTATCCTGGGGCTGCAAATAAGACAGCGGGGAAGCCTGGGGGAGGCAGCACACTGAAATATTGTGCCGGGGAGGAGTGAGCTTATCGCCCTCCATCTGCAAACATTTCCCCATAGTAAAGGTACCCTCTATAACCGTGGAACTGAATTCACCACTAGGGACTGACCTCAACAATCCACCAACACCGAGTCAAGAGGAAGGGGCCCCATGGCAGGCATAGGCGCTTCCCGGACAAACACTCTTATCGTACCACAGACGGGGGGGGCTATGGCACTCGGTTCCGGAATGGCAAATGAGATTGAATAGCTGCATGGATAGTCTTGACTCCCCAACACTGAAGAAAAATAATGTTCCGGGCGATCACAGGACGGAAAGCACAATGTCTCCTGCTTTGGTCCCAGAGACTCTTACCTGTGCCTCGTTCGCGGCTGTTGTCATGGATGAAAGAGGATTGCACCCCCAGAGTGGCAGGGGCAAGGAAGCTAATCTTGATCTACAAGAGAACCCTGGGCCCGCAGCCCCTCAGACCCCGGACCCCGCAGGTGAATGTTTCCATTCTGTATCCGACGGCTCCATGTCTGGTAGTGACAATGAAAAAGTGAGCTCAAGTGAAGGCAGCGTCTCAAACGACAATGAATCTGATCCTTTGGCTACCACGGGAACCATCCAGCAGAAAAAAAAATCACGCACTAAAATGTGTAGTCAGCTTAAATTGGACTACTCAGACTCCCTAAATTTGTTTCCCCTTGGGGGAGAATCCTCCAATTTTCATCATGGGGAGAACCCCAAGACCACTCCAGAACATTTGACAGAACCCTCCTTAACTTTCATACTGAACACAATGAAGCAGTTCCAAGAGGAAGCTCGATCTGATAACCGTGCGGCTAAAGGGGCTGCTAAAAACCTCCAAGGTGGCATTAGGAAGTTGAACAAGATCTGCACAGATATCGGTGATCGGGTCACAATGGTTGAAGGACATACAGAGACTCTGGAGTCAGAAGTTGCCGATATAAAAGACCAAGGTGCCTCCCATGCGGCATGCCTAGCAGACCTAATGGCTAAAATGGAGTAACAAGAAAATAGGCAATGCAGGAACAATCTACACCTTCTGGGGATCCCCGAAGGAGTTGAAGGTGACAACCCAAAACGGTTCATTGTCAGACTTCTTCGAGATGCTTTCGCCGAGCAGGCCAACTGGAACTGGGAACAAGAGGTCCAAAGGGCACATCGCTTTCCCTTCAACCTAAAGCAGAGGCGAGATGGCAGTAGCTTTGGCAGCGAGAAACCCAGGGTTTTCTAGTCTTCTTTGGGAACTTTCTCCTGAGGCAGATGGTTTATGACCAGGCTAGGCCGAATTCCCAAAAAGAAGCTGATGGAGTAACATTTTTTGCCAAGCCCGACTTCTTCCACGCAACCGTAGAGCGCAGATGGATACTTCGTCAACTGATATCTCTTTTTCAACAGCAAGGCGCCCAGGTGTACCTAATAAACCCAGCCAGACTGAATGTCATATCTGACGGGTCCACTCAGGTCTTCTTGTCGGAAATCAATGCTGGAGAGTATCTGAAGGATATTACTGGGAAAAAAGGATCGAACTAAGCCGAGACTTTCATTTATGCCAATGTGTCAATCCTCGCAGTGGGTGTAGTAGTTTTTTTTGTTTCTCTTCTCTCACATTCATACTCATTTATTGATTTATGTTTACGTCGCAAGGTCATGAATGCAAGGCATTTTATATATTACATGCAGGTTGGCCAGATCTTTAGAAACATGCCGACTTGTATCTAGGATCTATGTTGCCTGGCTGTTGGAACTCACACATGCTGACTGCTTGTCAGGAAGTCGGGAGGTGGGAAGGGAGGGTAGGGGGAGTAAAAGGTGCGTAATGGGAGAAAAGGTGGTGTTTTCTTTTAAATCTACGGGTGTTATGCAATCAGGAATTGGGCACGGGAAACCTAGCACAGCTGACACAGAGGAAACAGGGAGCAAGGAGGAAACCGAGACAGGAGGAGGGAAGTGCCAGAAAAAGAGAAATAGAAAAGAAAAGGCAAATTAAGAGTGCATGAAAAAGGATAGAAAAAAGGGGGAGAAAGAAAAAGTATAAAAGATTGTGTGGCCACTGGAAAAGAAAAATGTATTGCTTTGATGATTTTAAAAGTATGATCTTTTCAATGTTTAAGTTTACTGCTAAAAAGCTTTGGCTATTAGACAAGGTCAATCAATCCAGGTTATAAAATGAGTATGATAAATAAACTCAGAATTGTATTAGTAAACATCTGTGGCCTAAGTGATACCACAAAAAGGCAAAAAGTAGCACAGGGATTACGTTCACTGGAGGCTGAAATTGTCTGCCTCTAGGAGACGCACATTGAAGGAGCACAGAAACACCTGCTGAATTCACTGGGGTACAAAGTAATCGGGGCAACCTCTCAGGGCGCTCGGGTTAAAGGAGTTTGGATCATGGCACAGAAAAAACTTCCTATAAATATTAACACAGTAAAATCTGATTCCTTTGGGAGGTGGGTGATCGCAGGGTGCTCTCTACCCCCTAATCTTGTCTTAACTATATGTTCCATCTATGGTAGCAACCTAGATGATCCGGAGTTAATCAATTGGGTAAATGGGGAATTACTACATTGGCCGCTCCCTATAATTTTTTGCAGTGATTTAACCCTTAACTTGCCTAGCAGCTGGAAAATGAGTGATCAGTGGAATTACCAAGGCAGAAAACCAAAGGTTTTTCACCATACGTATAACTTAATGAACACTCATGGTCTAAAGTATGTAAAGGATGTATGGGCCGTCTTAAAACCCAAACAAGATGGTTTTACTTTTTTCTCAGCTCCCCATCTCTCTCTGGCAAGACTGGACTACTTTTTGGTCTCTTCCTCTCTGGTCCAAGGTTGCTCTATTGAAATTGTACCCCGATTCATGTCAGATCACAATCCACTCATTTTAAATATCAAGGGGCGGAGTTACAGAGGAAAAGGCTCAAGCTGGACTTTTTAAAAGGCGCTCCTATTTGACAACAGATATCGGAACACATACAGGGCTGGATTCAAGAGGTTTTTTTTTTTGTTTGACTTTGTTTTATTATTTTCCAAGAGCATTGAGTATGAAACATTACAATAATCACATGCCCCGTTCAAAAACCCGGCTTCTAAGTACCCTACCTCCCCCCCCCAGGACAAGGGGTGTACAGGCCGGAAACCTGTGGAGGTTCTGTTGCCATGCGAACAAGTTCAGGGCCGGCATGAACAGTCAGCGTACCCAACCACCTTATGAATTGCCAACGCTCCCCTCACCCAGGAACCCCAACTCCCCCTGCCAGCCCCCTAGCCCCAAGCCCACACCCGGTGTGTCGCTGTTTTGCCTCGTTGGTACACTAAGACAGGGTAGCTGCGCTTTTCCAACCATTTGTGATCAACCCCTGCGGAGGCTGTGTGCGTAAGCCGCAGCAGCCTCAAGTATTTCGTGCAGGTAATTTCATTGAATTCCTTGACCAACATGGTAAGGAAGGGCTGCCAGATGGTAGCAAAAGATATTGTGGATTGTGTGAGAGTTGCCTGAATCCTTTCCATGTTCAATATGTACCACAGTTTGTGGAGCAACCTGTGTGTGTAGGACGCCTCGTAGTGCCCCAAAGTGAGAGAATATGTTGGACTGCCGCCCCCATTGCTAGCCCCATTTATTTCCCTCTGATCGACTTTAGTGGGAATTTGAGTGCGTTTGGGAGCCCTAATAACGTGTAGGCTGAGAATCGGGGAATGTCTGTGTCAAAGTGTGTGTTCTTGTCATCCAGAACTGCCATCCAGTAGTCCTTCACCTCTACGCATTCCCACAGTAAGTGAGTTAGAATCCCTGTCTCATCGCAGCCCCTCCAGCATGTTGGGCTGCGGTTTGGGTTACCTTTAATTAGTCGAGCTGGAGTCAGGTACCAATACGACACGATCTTAACTGCCGCTTCTTTGCTGGCCGTGTTCCTGGCCGTATGGTAAGCTCTGTGATATATAGTGGTGTGGTTCCTCTGATTTGGAAACAGGCGATGGTCGTTCCACTCCTTAAAAAGTCTGGCCTTGACCCCGAGATCCATGCCAACTATAGGCCGATTTCCCTCCTGCCTGCTCTCGTCCAAGATAGTGGAAAAGCATGTTCATACTGTGCTCTCCACTTTTCTTGATACCCATAGCTTGCTGCACTCCACCCAGTCGGGTTTTCGATCCAACCTAAGCACCGAGACGGCACTTTTGGAGGTCAATGAGGCCATTAAGGAAGTACTTGACGCAGGAGGAAGGGCCATGTTGGTAATGTTAGAACTGTCGGCAGCTTTCGACACCGTCCCTCATGAGGGTCTCCTCAGCAGACTCCATGAGATCGGTCTGATAGGGACGGTGTTGAGCTGGTTTAGATCTTACTTAGCTGGTCGCCGGCAGGTGGTCTGGGCCCCCCCTTACTCTGCCGAAGTACCGCCTTTGGAGGTCGGAGTCCCTCAGGGGTCGGTGCTGAGCCTGACTCTCTTTAATATCTTTATGACCCCTTTGGCGGTGCTGGTGGAGTCTTTTGGGGCTCAGATCATATCATACGCCGATGACACCCAACTCCTTTTCACTTGTGGTAAGGGGGCCGAGTTTGATGGAGAAAGCATCCGCGGGTGTCTTGGGGCTGTTTTCGAATGGTTTCAGCGAAACAGCCTCAAATGCAACCCTGATGAATCAGAGGTGTTTTTCTTCGGATGTCAGGCCGACCCTAGTTGGCGGGATTGGTGGCCTGTGAACATGTTCCCTCCTGCGTCCTCCTCTTTGGCTGCTAAGAACCTAGGGGTCAAAATTGACAACAGCCTATCGCTTAAGTCTCAGATCCTTGGTCCAACTGGCACTTGCTATGGTCTCCTCAAGATGTTACGCAAGTTCCTTTTCTGCTCCCGCTGGTGCATAGGAAGACTACGGTCCAGGCCCTTATTTGTTCCAGGCTGGATTACTCTAATGTCTTATACCTAGGTCTTCCGGACTACCTACTACAAAAACTTCGAGTGGTCCAAAACTCGGCGGCTCAGGCGATATTTGGCCTACCCCGTCGAGCGAGAGCCTCGGATCTACTACACTCCCTCCACTGGCTCCCTATCTGGAAGCGGATTGTTTTTAAAACACTAACGCTGGCGCATAAGGCTCTCCATGAAGTGGGAGCCAAATATATTCAGAAACGTCTTGCTTTCTACAAGCCAACTAGATCCCTTAGATCGGAATCTCTTGGCCTGGCCATTGTCCCTGCTGTTAGGAAAGCAAGGGTCGGGGGACGCTCTTTTACACGTCTGGCTCCCCAGCTCTGGAACACCCTCCCTCTGTCGCTCCGCTGTACTCCGAACTTGTTGGCCTTCAGAAAGGGTCTGAAGACGTGGCTCTATGGACAGTGATCCGCTTGCTTCTTCTCTACTTTTCTGCCTGCCCTCTGAGTCTGCTGGGGGTTTTTTGAAAGCGCCGGGACACTCCTTGGAGTAGCTGAGCGCTATATAAGACACCTATTAACATAACATAACATAACATATCCCGCCATTCTTTGTCTGTGAAGCTTCTCCCCAACCTCGGATTCCCACCTTCTCTGGCCCGCCGAGCGATTTGGGGGCGGCTCAGGGCTGAGCATTTTATAGAGATCTGTAATCACTTGTCTGTCGGTCGTTTTCGTGATCAGCCATTTCTCGAAGGCAGTGAGATGCCTGCACACTTTTGGCTGTGTGTCCGGCTTTGACAGCCAGTGTCTGAGCTGAAAATATTGGTAGCGCCGTGGGGCAATTAGGTTATACATCTTCATGATGGCATCGAGCTAGATGAAGCCGTCCAGATCGAATAGGTGTCCCGCCGACCTGCTGTCTGAATTTCTCCATTGCCCGAACACCTGAGGTTCCATCTCCGGGGCAAAGGCGGGGTTGTCAAAAAGCGGTGTGAGAGGTGAAGGGAAGGTGGTAAGAACCCCTCTGACCGCCACTGCGTTCCAGACTTTGAGTATCGTGCGAGTGATAGGTGACTTGTGAAGGTAAGCCGGCCTATCGGAGCGTGTTAAAAAAGGGACCTTCCTGAGTGACATCTGGGCCATTGCTATGTCCTGGAAGAGCCATCTCTTCTCTGACTCGGGACGGTTTCATTCTAAGAGGTAGCATAGCTGAGATGCCTGGAAATACCTCAGCAGGTTAGGAATCCCCAAACCCCCCTCCTGCGGAGCCCGTTGAGCAAGATCCCTCCGCATCTGCGGGCGCTTCCCGGCCCATATGAACTTCTGTATCGCATCTTGAAGCTTCTTTAGCATGCCTAGCCGTGGGGACACAGGAATTGTCTGAAAGATATATAGGACCTTGGTCAGCAAGGACATTTTAACCGCCACGACGCGACCCAGTAGTGATAGCGGCTGCTGGCGCCATCTCCTCAGGTCTCTCTGGATTTGGATGTAGAGATCCGAATAGTTCCGGTCAACGGTCTGTGTAGTACTCGATGTCAGGGTGATTCCCAAATATGGAATTGTGTTGTGTGAGGACAGTCCCCCATATGTCATTGATATCGTCGGCGTAAAGGCTGATGGCCTGAGGCTCGCTCCCGAAGGTGATGCCAGTGATATCTTGATTATCCCTGATTCTTTGCGCAAGCTGTTCTATGTAGAGCGCGAAGAGTAAAGGCGATAATGGACACCCTTGTCGGGTGCCCTGTTGGATATCAAAGGGTTGCGAGCCAATACCGTTAACACGGATCGGTGCCCTGGGTGTATCATAGCAGATGGCGATCCAAGCCCTAAAGCATTCTCTTCTACCAAATCTCATCAGTGTCTTGTCCAGAAAGCCCCAGTCCACCTATCAAACGCTTTCTCAGCGTCGACAGATAGCAGCACTGCGCCAGTGCTGTTAAAGTGGGCCTTGTCAATTACATGTAGGAGCCGCTAGGTATTGTCGCTGCACTGCCTATTGGGGATGAATCCCGACTGAACAGGCTCAATTATGCCCGGTAGGCATTGACCCAGTCTTGCAGCCAGGATCCCTGTAATAAGCTTAAGGTCAAGATTAAGCAAGGATATGGGCCTGTAGGCGGAGCAGTGTGTGGCTTCTTTGCCCGGTTTGGGTAAGACTATGATGTCGGCCACTAGCATGTCGGATGGAGCCTGGCCCTTGGAAGGAATTAAAGAGCCTGGTCAGGAGGGGTGCTTTCAGGGGGCAAAAAGTCTTATAAAAACCGGCGGATAAGCCGTCTGGCCCCGGTGCTTTCAGAGGCTTTAGTCAGGCTATTGCGAAAATCACTTCCGTCGTTCGGGTAGGTGCTTTCAGGGAAGCGGCACCGCCTCGTTAAGACAGGCATCCCCAGTAGAATCTAGAGATGTATCCGTGCTATAGAGCGAGGCATAGAAGGCCCGATAGGCTTCCGCTATTTTATCATCTTTCTGAAGCATTTGCCCGGAAACGCCCTGAATAGTGATAACTTTAGATTTTTGGACCTTCGCCCTAAGCTTGCTCGCTAACAGGGATCCCAGTTTTATCGCCACCCACGTAGTAGGTGTGTCTCAGCCGTAAGGCCGCGCATTCCGCGCGATCCAAATCCAAACCCGCGAGCTGCGCCCTGGCTGCTTTTAGCTGCCACCATATCCTGGGGGCCCCAGTGCGGCTATGTATTCTCTCCAGCTCCGACACTTGCGCCAAAAGCACCTCCCTTCTGCTCCTACGGTCCCCGGGCCTCAGCTGCTAATATTGCAATGAGAGCCCCACGTACCACCACCTGAAGCGCTCCCCATACCGCTGACACTGGTACATCAGGTGTGTCGTTAAGCGTAAGGTAGTCAGAGATGCGTGTATGCAATTGTTGTCTAAGCCCCTGTCGTTGTAGGAGGGACTCCCACAAGCGCCAACGACCCCTCTGCGTTTTCGTGCATGGGACTGTCAATGTAAGAGTGACTGCATTGGGACTGTCAATGTAAGAGTGACTGCATTGGGGTCGGAGAGTGCGGCTGGGACTATGTTTACGTCTGTGACTGATGTGGCAAGGTCAGAAGACCCCACAAAATAATCTAGCCTACCGTATGTGCGGTGCACATGAGAATAAAAAGTGTACTGAGTGTCGTGGGGGTGTGCCACCCACCAGATGTCAGAAAAGCCTCTGCTAGCCAACCACTGCTTTCCCTCCTGGGAGATCGCCCCTGTGGCGTCGTATTGGCGGCCAGAACGATCTTTGTCCTGGTCCATTACAAGGTTAAGATCCCCGGCCACAGGCGTGTATTGTGTCGGATGTGCAAGGGTGTCCGCGAGGGCCCCTTTGAGGAAACACTCTTGCCCTGAATTGGAGACGTATACTGATCCGATGACCAAGGATAAGCCCCCTATCCGCACATTGTAAGCTAGGAGCCGGCCCTTAATTTCAGCTACCCTGTCCCCCACCTGGCCCTTAAAGTGACGGGAGAACAAAATGGCGACTTCCGCTTTCTTCTCAATAATGGAAGAGTATATTTGGTGAGGGAAGGCTCTGGAGCGCATTCTGGGCCAGTCCTTGGAGAGAAGGTGTGTTTCCTGTAACAAGCAGATCGAAGTGCCCGAGTTCTCCAGAAATGATAGCACGGCTCACCACTTGATAGGGTTATTCAGCCCTTTTACATTCAGGGTAATGGCTCCAAAGGTGGTGTCAGACATGATTCCCACTAGTTTGGAAGGTGAGACTTTCCGGGGGAGAAGCCCTTCCCTGGCGGCTTACAGACCCCCCCCCCCCGATTGTGCGACACACCGGTGCCCTGCCCATCCCCCTCCCTTTCACCCCCGAACCCTCCACCCCACCCCCACAGCCCATCTCCCACCCCCAAACAAAATGACCACCCCCACCCTAACCCCAACTAGACATCCCCAAAGAACAATTGGAGTCCAATGCCTGTCTATCCATGGCACAGGCATGTGGGGAGGGTTTTTGTGGGAGCGTGTAGCCTCAGTGTCATTCAGCCCCCACCCCCTCCCCCAGCCAGCAATGAGAGGCAGCGTTTGTGTCCCCCGTCGCAAGCTAGTTGGCTACGGGTGAGGTGTCCCTGGATACTGCCTCCACAGCCACAACTCGTTCCTGTGATAGGATTGCGTGGTCTGGTTTCAGATTAGCCTCTGTTAAGGTACGTCATCTGCGCACTTCTGCCACCCGCCATTTCGAGGTTGTTGGGACTGGGGTGACGAATCCTCTGCGTCAGCATGAGCAAGGCCCAAAAGGTCACCGGTTTCCCGAAGGGACCGCATTTGGTGTAGCGTTCCGGTCCACTTAAAAATCAGTCTAAAGGTGTGGCCCCAGGAGTATGTCACTCCCTTGTCTCGTAAGAAGGATGTGACTGGCTGAAACGCTTTTCGTTTCTGGAGCGTTATGGAGGAGAGGTCCTGGAAGAGTGGTACCGAATGGCCCTGGTACTGCAAAGGTTGTTTCTGTCGGGTGTTTTGAGGATCTGCTCCTTGAGAGGATAATCTGGAAGGAAAGCGAGAATATCGGGGGGGGGCAGAGGCCCGCCACGGTGGGCCCACTCTGTGCGCCCTGTCAATCCGAATGTTCTGCTCTGGCCCCGCTCCAAGGATATCCCTGAAGAGTCCCTGTAGGTAGTTCGCAACATCGGCCCCCTCTGTGGACGGCGGAACCCCATGGACTCGTATGTTATTTTGTCGCAACCTATTTTCCAGATCTTCGGCGTGTGCTTGGAGGTCCACCTGTTGCTCTTTGAGGCATATAAGCTCTTACTGGAGGCGGTCGATTTCCTCACTCCTGGTGTGGTCATTGTCCTCAATGAGGGCCACACTCTCTCCCAGGCTGTCCACTTCGTGGCGGATCTCTCGAACCTCGCCTGCCACCTCCTGTTTGAGTGTGTGGAAGTCCTCTCGGAGTGAGCGACTCTAGGAAGGCCTTGGTGATAGGCACTTCTCCCTCTGTGATGTCCGTCGGGTGTTTGGTCTGAGAGGGGGAAGGAGGGCCCTTGTCTTCTTTATTGGGCCCCTTGAGAACCATGTCTGTGAGGGTACGCTCCCCTTTTGCGCGTTGATGCCATGATTGACCATCTATCCAGATAGGCCCGTACCCCGATGGCCGGCAACGGGCGCCCCAGTTACTGCGAAGAGCTCCCGTCTGTGGTCTGTGGCCCTCCACTTAAGCACATGCACGGTCCCCTGGTGCCCGGCGGGAGCTTCGGTTGATGTCACCTTCCCTGTGTGCCCCGCTGGTGCGGAGGGAAGCACCGATGGCCTGAAGTGTGGGGGTGTAGGCCAGGTCCCTTCCTCGCTGCTCCAGCTGCTGGCTGTTTATGATGTGGCTCTATTGGGGGGCAGAGTGTCTCAAAGGGCCCCCTCTGGTGAAAGATCAGCACCCGGGAAGTCGGTCAGAGGCTGGACTCGCGGCTTCATGGCACCGCCACGCTCCCCACTGGGCTTGGGCTGCGTGATTTAGCGTTAGTCTCGCCCGTGCCAGCAGTGAGTCTGTGAAGGCTGGTCAGGCTTCTGCACAACAGGCCCTCAGTGGCGTGCCTATTCTATGCTCCTGGGGCCAGGCTTCGAGCACACCACTGCCTGCGCGGCGCCTGCCTTCCCTACGGGCGCCCGCTCTGGGCGGCCATGCCCCGGGTGGTGCATGCACGTGTGGTGCTGTGCCTCTTGTTGCTCCCCTTTTAACTGGAATGGGTGCTGTGGGGCAGTGGATGGTACAGTTGTGGCAGCGGTGGAGTAGGTTGTGCGGTTCTGGCTCGGCGGTCCTCCCCACGCCGGGCCGTGGCCCTCAGCCCTCGCCTCCCATGTTGCGTTGCCGTCAGGGGACCGGGTCCTTGGTCTTGGCCTGCGCCGTCGGGCTTCCCACCGCAAAGGCTTTGAGTTTGACTGGACGGGGGGGAGTCAGTGGGGCCCCCACCGGTGCTACGGAGTGTCTTCACTAGGCTGAGCTGTCGACCCGCTCGCTCGCCCCGGCGCCATTTTGTAGGATGAAGGGCCTGGTCGGGCAACTCCATGGCCATGGGGCAGCCCGCTTGGATCTAGTCCTGGGCCGGCCTCCAATCGAGCGTCCTCCTGCAATACCAGTCCTGCAGTGTCGAAAGGAGCCCCAGGGGGTTGTGTGCCAACCTTACGGGACCAGGCCCTGCCCTCCCAGCCTCGAGTTATGCTTCACTGGGCTATGGCTGCATGCGACTTCCCTGGCCCCTCTTGGTGATCTGTTGTGGAGTCAATGCCCTCTCTTCGTGCTGAAGTGACCGATCCAGGTCTCGTCATGTGCCCTCTGCTCACCTCAGGACTTCTCGGAGGGGTGGTCCAGTAGAGGCGGCCCTAGTCAGGGGCCCGTCAGGGCGGCTGCTGTTCGCCCGCGGGCAGGCCTCACAGCCCGGCCTCGAGTTTCGCAGTGCCAGGGATAGTAGCGGGCGGCTCCCTCTCGCCCCTTGTGTCAGGTGTCGGTGGGGTTAACAGCATGCTCTCCCCTACAGACTCGATGCAGCCCGCTCTCCTCCACAGACTCGATGCGCTAGTAGTCCGAGGGGGAGCCAGTCAGACTCCGGAGGCCTACCTCACACCCCCGGAATCTGCCGCACCACTGCCTCCGAACCTGCTTGCAATGCGGCTCCCTGCTCGTGGAGCACCTCGGCCGGAGATCTGGTTAGCAGCGCCTCTGGATGCGCTCCCGGAGTAGCTCCCACTCCCTCGCATGCAGGGGCCAAAAAACCTTTCCTTTGGGGACACTTAAGTTGAGTTTTGCCGGGGGGAAGGAGCCTGGAGCAGGGAGCCTCACTGAGACACGTCTGTCAAGTCCGCCATCTTGGCCATGCCCTGATTCAAGATATTGGGTCAGCCCCGACTATGGTTGTTTGGGACACCTTAAAGGCAGGCATTAGGGGTGAGACGCTGCAATTCTCCATTAGGAGGAACAAAAGAGAAATCGTAGGTTTCTTGTCTGCAAAACAAAATGACAAAAGCAGAAGAGAAACTAACACATCCCATCCAGCTAGGGGTAGAAATCGAAACCGCACAGATGGCAGTAGTTGCTGCTAGAGCTGAGATTGGGACCATATTTCTTGGAGAGAGTGTCCCCAAAGTGGGCCACGACCCAGGAGAAGGTATATGAGTGCAATGAACTTATTGGTCATCAACTAGCCATCTCTGCTAAACAACAGGCAACTGCTAATGTAACATCCTCAATCCAAACTATCACAGGAGAGATTTCCAATGACCAGGATAAGATACAGCAGGCTTTCTGTGAATTTTATTTTAAAAACTCTACACCGAGGAGAACACTAGGCCCTCAGAGATTGGAGAAAGAGAAATTGCAGAATACTTTGAGACTAGGGGCCCAATTCCCAGAACTAACTTAAGACAAAATCCTAAACTTACTACTTTTGGTATTCACAAAAGGCATTTAGTAGTAGTAAAGTTAGGATTTTGTCTTAAGTTTGACTTAAGACAAACTGAAGACAGACTTAAGACAGACTTAAGACAAACTTAAGACAAATTTAAGACAGACTGAAGACAGACTTAAGTTAGGATTTTGTCTTAAGTTTGTCTTAAGTCTGTTAGATTAAGTCTGTTAGATTTTAGTCAAATAAAAAACTGAGCCAGTAGTACCAGATCACTACAAGTTACAGATTTGCACTTTATAGCGCTGTTTGCACTTACACTTTTGAACTCCGTTTCAGAAATACAGAAGTGATAACATAAGGCACAGGAGGTGCATGCCTTTAATGGTCATCAAGCAGCAGAAGGACTCTCCATTATTTTAGATTCCTTGTTGGCCTTTATATCAAACGTTTGCTCTTATAGGTTAAATGCCGATATTGCTTTTATTTTATCTTTTTTTTTGTTGTGAAAAATATGTTTATTGCGGAAAACATATAAAGACATAATCAGGCAATGAGAGGTGAAATTAACCAAAGTTAACATCCAGGATAGTACACAGCCACTAGGCCCACATCCCGGAGGCCGGGCGGCGTAGAGTTGGGAAGTGCCACAAGGATAAACATAATCGTTTGCATAAAGTACGCACGTATCTCTAGTATCCGCAGTTTTCCAATCATTCCCCCTCCACGTCTTTCAGGGAGCTGTCTCCCATCCGATTGTACAAAGAAGTTGTGCAATAGAAACACAGTCTAACATATAACAACAGAACGAATCCCCCCAAATGTGGCATCTTAATAGAGTACGTGTAAAAGTCAGGTTACCTTCTCATGGCTCGATAGGGTGCAGACATCACCGTTATAAGCAATCCTTTGGGAATCAAGACAGATCACAGGGTTACACAATAGGGAACATTAGTGCGCGTCCAGCAGGGCACTACTCCGAAACAGGTCCCCCCACCTCGCCTCCCGCCACATCCTCATCGGACCCAGACCCCTCAGGGGTGAACAATTAAGCACTAGTGGCATCCAAGTCATCATCAGGCAACCCCTCAGCACACATCATCCTCCAAGCTAGTAAATCTTCCTGGAGCCTTTCATCCCGGCGCGTGCGCTGCATGTGCGTTTCCTCAGCCAAGGACCACTCTCTAACATCCCTTAGCCACAGGGATACCTCGGGGGCCCTCTGCCCCATCCAAGTAATAGCCACGCGTCGCCTTGCCAACACCAACAGCAACTGTAGAAACTTGTAGGACAGATTCCTCTTTTTATTTTATCTTTTTAACTGTATTGAAATATTATCATTGCATTGATCTGTAAAATGTTTATGATGTTAATTAAATGAAATAAACACAGTTTGGACATTGGAAATGTTTATTTAGAAATAGTATTAGAAAGACAAGTCAGAGAAACCTCACCCTTTGTCAAGGTGGCTGAAATTTTCCAAACTTTGCCCAAGGAATAACTTAGCCCATCCGGGACAAGAATAATGATCTGTTTCGTTTTTTTTTTTTTAAACTCCATAAACTGCAAGTTAGCTGGCTTCTAAGCTTCAGAACCTCTACTTCATATTATAAATTTACTGAACGAGTAATCATCTTAAAGTTACCCTTGTTCAAAATTGCCCCATTTATTCCTTTGAGCAGAATATATCAACAATTCATTGTGTGCTCCAATACTAGGGGTGGGAGTAACTCGCTGAATTCTGCGGAGTTGCATGAAAACTCCGTGAGATTCCGTGGAGTTCTACGAGCGGGTAGAATTAGCACTTAGTGCTGAATTTTAGTACCGGGAGCTTGTTGGGCGAGCTGTACAATGCACCATGCCAGAGGGAACTGCTTCTTTTCTGCTGCTTGAGAAAATTATCTGCTTGGGCTGCAGCTTTCTCACCATGAATTGTCACGACCTCCTGCACTGAAAAATCCGCTGGTGAAATATAAACTCTGCTGTGCTGCAATTTACGAAGTTTTGCCAGAACTCCACATTACAAGCGTAAAGTGGAGTGGGCACAGCTCTGCAAACTCTGCCAGTGGAGCAAAATTTATCGCCCACCCATATTCAATACCTTTTTGTGTTGTACTATTTCTACCTACATATATCAGGTGAAATTCCACATTTAAAACCTCTCTTTTATAGCTTACTTTTGATGGTGTCCATGCCCCGAAAACATTTACTCCTGGCTATGGGCATTTTCCATTCCTGGTCTAATGACAATTAGTAGGCACGTTTAAATCAACTCAGACCACTTTCACGAGCCAGGAATCATTTTTTACGTCCTTAATAAAAATGGCAAAATTTGTTTTTCTGTTTATATACACAGATTACTGTACAGCATTTTTTGCATATTGATTCACAGTATATATTTATTTTGTGTCACAAATCACTTATTTGTAGGAAATTGAACTCTCTTACTTGAAAAATGAGGTTTCATCTCTCAAAAAGGAACTTGAGAAAGAAATACTGGAAAAGGTTGGTAATTTTTAATGAGAATGTCTATATTCACATTTGAAGTTTTTTCTTTTGCAACACGATCTCTGTTCTTTATTGTGGGAGCTATATTAATATGTGTAAACACTAGAATATATTATCTCTGCCTATATGTGGGCAACCAGCATGCCTTTTAAAAATGCAATTCCAAAAAATTGTTAAATAACTATATCTATCTGCTTTTTTTCTTTAAATAGCCTGAATAACAAAATAGGGGTTCTCAGTTCTACCTTCTCTTCATAGATATCTGGAGGAGGTTGCTCCTGCTCCATTCAGGTCCATACAGGAGCATACTGGTCATTGGAAAGGGTCACCGATCTCAACATCTTCATACTCTACTTATTTATTTATTTATTTATATAATTTATAGAGCTTCTGAATCACCCCGGATGGGGTATCTCCGTGCTGAGGACATGAAGAGGTGAGGACCAGGAGCTAGAAAAGTGATGTCTTGAGTTTTTTTCTGAAGGTCAAGTAAGTAGTGTGTTGTCGGATATCTAAGGGAAGTTGGTTCCAGATATGAGGGGCCGGGTAGGAGAATGCTTTGCCTCCTTGTCTGGTTTGTTTTATATGCGGTATGGTGAGAAGTACTTTCCCTTCAGAGCGAAGGGAACGTGGAGGGGATGCCTGACCAGTTTATCCGACAGATATGTAGGGCCCATCTGATTAAGGCCTTTGAACACCAGACAGCATATTTTCAATTGTATTCTCTCACAAATGGGAAGCCAGTGCAGCTTGTGGAGAAGAGGGGTAAGGGGGTACGAGGAGGGGCACTGGTTACAAGGCGCGCTGCTGTGTTCTGTACCACTTGTAGACTATTTAACGAGGTTTCATTGGCAGAGATCAGAAAGGCATTGCTGAAATATAGGCGACTGAGTACCAGGGCATGTACCAGTGTTTTGCGTCTGGAAGAAGGGAGAAAGTGGAAGACTTTCCGGAGCAGGCTGAGTGCATGGAAGCAGGCCCGTTTGGTTGCGGTTATGTGCTCATCCAGGTTTAGTTTGTTATCTATTAGTACTCCAAGACTCTTGACCACAGTCTTTGGAATAGGGGTAGGACCTAGTTCCTCTGGCCACCAGTTGTGTGACCAGCTGGTGGTGGCGTTTTTAAATAGCATTATTTTTGTTTTGTCAGCGTTCAACTGGAGGAAGTTGCTACTCATCCAAGATGTTATTGTTTTCATGCCTTCTGAAAAGATATTACCGATGTTAGGGGTGTTTTTGTCAAAAGTGAGGAGAAGTTGCGTGTCGTCCGTGTAGGAAATGGGGGTAAACCCTATTTTCCTTAGAAGTGCTGATAGAGGGGCGACATAAATGTTGAACAACAAGGGGCTGAGTCAGGAACCCTGAGGTACACCCTTGGATACTATTGTGGTCTTAGATTTAAATGGACCAAGGTTTACCGTCTGGGTTCTTCCCTCGAGGAAGTCCATCAGCCATTTAAGGGTTGTTTCCTGAATGCCTATGGTACGTAACCTTTCCAGTAGGATCTTGTGTGAGATTGTGTCGAATGCTGAGGACAGGTCGAGCAGTATGAGAATTACTGCTCGGCCAGCGTCCGCGTGCATTCTGATGTCATCTATGACATTTATCAAGGTTGATTCTGTACTGTACCTAGGACGGAATCCTGACTGTGATTGATCTAAGCAGTTGGTGAATTCAACGAATATGGAGAGGTGAGTCTTAATGTGCTTTTCCAACAATTTACTGTGGAGAGGGAGGAGTGAGATGGGTCTATAGTTGGTGATCACGTCAGGGGGCAGTTTGGTGTTTTTCCTAATGGGCATGATCTGGGAGGCTTTCCATTCCCTTGGGAGCTTACCTTCTATGATGGAGCTATTTAAAATGGAGCACAATGGAGCGGCCAGCTTGGCTGCGAGAGTTTTAGCTATTTTTGCTGGAATAAGGTCTTTAGGAGATCCAGATTTGGAAGTGGATAACAGGGATTTTGTTTCTTGGATGGTGAGCAGAGGGAATTTTTTAAAGTATAAGGGCTGGGTGGGGTAGGGGTAGGATCAGAGATTGTAATGTGGCCTAAAATTGCAGAGGAGGAAGTTATCTTATTGTAGATATTGTCAATCTTTTGTAAAAGGAAACCTGCAATATTATCGCAGAGAGACTGGTTTGATGCATCTACTGGGTTACAGGCTTTCGGATTGATAAGGGTGTTGAGTACTTGGAAGAGGACTTTGGGGGTGTTGTCAGTTTGTTCCAGTTGACTGGCTATGTGATTTTTCCGGGCGATATTTATGTTTTTGTGGTAAGAGTTTAAGGCTCTTTTATACCTTTCTTTATCTAAAAGTGCCTGTGTTCGGCGCCATTGCGCTCTATCTTTTTGCATTGGCTTTTCTCTTCCGGAGTGTTGTAGAGTCCCATGGGGTCTGGGGGCGTTTCGGAGTCGCAGATGATCTCTTTGATGGAATGAGAATGTCTATGGTAGATTTTACCGCGTCTTGAAAGACCATTAAGCGTTCCTCTACTGTGTCTGTGGGGGTAAATTGAGGAGGGATGAAGGCGTCGCCGAACAGTGTGGGTGTTAGTTTGTGCCATTGTCTGTAGTCGCGTATAAAAGGTGTTTTCTTAACGGTGTGCTCAGTAGGACCCCGTAGACTGAATTTGATGATAGAGTGATCTGACCATGTAAGGGGACTGGTGGCTTTGTATAGTATATGTGTTGAGTTGGAGATTACCAGGTCCAGGGTGTGGCCTGCGATGTGCGTGGGTGCTTCATTTATTTTAGTAAGTTCTAGTAATTGCCAGCTCGGTCAGAAAGGAGGAGACCTCAGGGTCCTTGGGGTTCTCGCTGTGGACATTGAAGTCCCCCAGTAGGAGGAATCTGTTCGATGATATCACATGAGGGGCAATCAAATTTAAGAGGAGACTGGTAAAGTCTGAAAGAGGTCTGGGGGGGCGGTATACAAGTGCTCCTTTCCAGCTTAACTGTGAGTGGAGATCAATTCTAAAAATTAGGATTTCCAGTTTGTCACTGCTAAATTGGTCTAATATAGTGGCTTTTATTGGGTCTCTGTATAGGATGGCTACTCCACCTCCTGTTTTGCGTGGTCTGTCTAGTTTAGGGATGCGGTATCCGTTGTGTAAGGCCATAGCGATGGCTGGAGTGGAGGAAGCCTTCAACCCTGTCTCAGTAAGGAAACCAATATCAGGGAGCGACTTACTGCTGTTGATATATGTTCTATAGGTGTGCTCTTATGTGGGACACTTTGTTTGCCCTGAAGAAGTTCCCGATATGGGAATGAAACGCGTTGGCTGGATTGTCTAAAAACCAAATGCTTTTCATGAGAAGTAGTTTGTGAATAAAGAAGTTATATTTCTATTTTCATTGGTCCAGTAGACTTCTTGAAGCTGTGCACCCCCTTTTTGTTATATGATTCTCTAATTTGGAGCACAGTGACGCCACTCAACGGCTGGAGTAGGGGTAGTTTGCACAGTGACTGTACATTTAGGAATTGGCACGAGGTGCGGCATAGGAGGTCCGCCGTTGTTGCTTTGGAACTCTAATATCTCTGAAACGTACCTTCTACTTTAACAACAGGAAACAACAGGAGACAGAAAGCCTTAGCAAACGAAAGATAACTTAAGAAAAACAGTTTCTAGAGCATCTCTAAATGTGTTAAACTGACATCCAGACTTGCTTAATTTTTTTCTGTGTTGAGGCTGCATCCTTTCAAATTCAGCCACTTTCTATTCGTTTTCACTTTACACTGTGGACGTTACTTTACTTTGCTGAGAGTTTTGTCCTCAGCAGTTAATGCAATCTTGATGGGCATTTTGGACAGGTTTACAGATTTGCATTTTCTGGTGTGTAAAAGTCAGTGAAAAATAATCCGACTTTATGGAAGGATAGTTTTCTGTTTGTTTTTCTTCACTGTCACACAGTAAACGTCCTATTTGTTGAAACAATGTCAACTTTCAGTTTGAACTATTGAGTGAAATCTTTTACAGCCCCTTGCTGAGCCTGCTAAGGAAATGTTCCTAGTCCTTCTAGACGCTACTGAGCAAGGCCACAAAGCAATAGGGCCCAGGGCATATGCTCCAAGCATGGATGGATCCCACTCTGATAATCCCAGATATCTTACAGAGAAAGTTTTCCAAAGACTCCTTTTGTTTATGTTGAGAAGACTGCATTGCGGGAAGAGATTCAGCTTTAAACAATCCTCAACATTGACTATGAACAGGCCTCCACGTTAAAACTATCTCACTGTTGAGTGTCTCCATGTCGATTGTGACCTGATTAAGTCCAAGTTGCTTGTGACTGGAGTTAAAAGGGCCTCAGGATTAGATAGGCCTCAAAACTGAGAGGACCACTTTAGAGTCTACAATGGAGATAAGACACTCCATAGTCGTTCAACTCCAGCTGTTTCTCAAGAACACCCCTTGGAGGGTAAAAACCCATTTAGTCATTAAAAAACACCAGACCACAATTCCTACCCCTTTTACAGGGATGTGCACAGTCCCCACACATAGTAGAGTCAACGATTCCATCCCCACAAGATATGGGGCTATCAAGTCTCTGCACAAAAATGACATTGCAGCTCATCAGCGTATTGTTTATTGTTCCAAACTGCACTGGGCAGTCAGACCCGCAGCACGCAGTCGTAGGATTCTTTGCTTCTTTATTCCATGATTGCGTTTCACCCTAATTTTCATTCAGCTTTCTCAATTTTTTTTTAAACGATTTAAGGTCATCCAATATCAAAACTCAAGAATGCTCAACGGAAGCTGGCAAGGTTGCAAATATGAAGTAACTGCTGTGGGTATGTGACGGAAAGTTGTACTGCTGCTGCACGTGTGAAGACAGTGCACTGGTGCACATGTTGTACCTGTTTTGTATTCTTGTGTGCCTGCTAGGCATATGCAAATTGAGCGAGCACTGCGTTTTGGCTGCTGCTCATTTGTACCAGATTCTTTGTGTTAGAAAAACTTGTGCTACTGCTACCCTTTGCATATCTGTGCTGTGTATGTTAGTATTTTAGTGAACTTTCATAAAACAATTTCACTATAAAAAGAAGTCAAAACAATCAATTGACTGTGACCATACTAGCTGTACCGTCCTTAATTCATAGTCCCTGAATGCTCTTTTTATGCAAAGTTGTCCTTTAATAGAAAAGCTTAGCATAGGAGGCGGAATAATTTGAGGCTCAATGGGTGGTGTTCAAAATGTCTTGCCTTTACGCTGCGACCTCTTTTCTTCTAGTGTAAATGGGGCTAAATGTTTCCAGGCTGCACACTACACTACCGGCAAGGGGAAAGAAATAGCCATGAGTAGCATTTTATTTATTTAATGCGTTTTTATATAGCACAATCTTTACCCCAAGGTGTCAGAGCACTTTACAAAAGGACTAGTTACATGATGTAAGGACCTCAGAGTATATGAGTTACGTAAAAGATACAAACAGAAAAACTCTAAATTCACATAAGAATGGTAGTAAGTACAAAAGTCTATGTGAGAGTGATAAGGTAAGGGTTGCCTTCAAAGGATTTTGTTTGAGTAAAATTAAATTCTCAAATTTTAACAGGAAATGAATCTTAGGCCTGTATTATTCTGACCCCAGCTAAACAATAGCATAACAGTTCACAAATTTACAATAAATATGAATTGACTGAAGCAAAATAGCACAGAAACCGGTGTATGTAAAAAAAGTATTCACTTTATGAGTTTGAAAAGGGTACTAGAAATGTATATATACAATGTAACAAGAAGGAAAACCATATATAATTAATTAACACCTTCACTGTAACATTTTGTAACACTTTTCCTCTTTAGGAATAAAATACACAAATCAAATAGAGGAAAAAGCGTAGGTCAACGTTTCGGTCTCTATCTTTTCAATTCAGAGACCATCTTCAGGACAATACAGATATACAAAAGTTGACCCCTGAAGAGGGAAATAGCAACCGTATTCGAAAGTGTCATACAGGTTTGCTTATACGAACACAATCGGATCTCGCTGCACCGATGTATAAATATTTATTCCATATTTTCTTCAGTGAACGTTCTGGAGACGGTCTTATTAAAAGTGTGCACTGGAGTTCCTAGTCACTCCGTGAGACGACACAAATATTTTCTAGTGTCTATCATTAGCTTTTTACTTTTAGAACGCATCCAGGGGTCGATCTACGTAATTTAGTTGGACGATCTTCGAGAAAGACGGGAGCTTCAGGAAACTCAGGCAGCAGCAATTCATGCATGAATTGCTGCTGCCTGAGTTCTAAAAGTAAATAGCTAATGAGAGACACTAGAAAATATTTGTGTTGTCTCACGGAGTGACCAAGAACTCCAAAGGTCAAAAAAAGTTTAGTCAAAAAATGACTAAGGGTACCACTTTTTCCGGATCGGCGCTTACTGGTGCGGAAAAAAAGAAGAACTGACGTCAGTGCGCGAGGGCGGAGTCTAAGTACTCCGACAAGTCATCCAGGCGCCAACGACGCCGATGACTGACGCGGAGCCGCAGAAGACGCCTAGCGACGCGCACGAGTACTGCTACGCCAAAGTTTACAGATCCAGACTGACGGCTGGGGATATTCTAAGGTAAGTAATCTAATACTAACCTGTTTCTTTCAGATCTACTTGTTGACCCTGCTTATTGCTCTGTGCTCTGGTTTGCACACACACCAGTGTAGGGATACCCGGCATGGCTGCATGGGTTACTTGCTCAACCTCAGCCCAGGCTGAGGTTTCCAGATCATTTCCAAGCAGACAGTCAGCTTGCAGTTGTGGAGAGACCACTACTAGTTTCAGGCCAGTAACCTCCCCCCAATTCAATGTCACCATAGCCATAGGGCGTTGGGCAGTAATGCTGTCAGCATTGGTGACTGGGTAAGATTTCCCAATCAGGTATTGCTCTGGGGAAACCAGCATTTCCTTCACCATAGTGATGCTGGCACCTATATCCCTCAGTGCTTCTACTTTAGTTAAATTAATGGAGGGGTATTGTAAATAATTTTTACAGTTGGGTGGCCACCCAGCTACACTGGCAAACTCCATGTCCCCAAGGAGACAAGACTAGCTTGAGTGTATACCCAGATTTTCTCTGGACACTCCTCTAATCCCATCTGTAGATTTACTGTCCCTGGAGTAGCTGGAATGGGTGCCTTAGGGGCTTTGTTGTTGAGGCAGTTCTTATCTACATTTAAATGTCCCAACTTCTTACAGTTGTTACAATAGGCCTTGTTAGGACTCCATCGGTGTCGTTCGACTCAATCGGTGCCGGTAGGGTTGCCAGGGTTCAAACCCTGTGCCGACTGCAGCCGACTGATATTGGTTACCGACCCCCATTGCCGGTGCCAACATTGTTTGGGGCCCGACCACGATGACAAGTCGTGCCCTGACTGCCGGGCCTTGACGTCGAAGGCTAGGCAGGAGCGGTCCCGTAAGCGCCTCGAGTTCCGGCAGTCGGCCCCGCGCCGTTCGAGATCCCGGTCCAGGAGGAGGTCGAGGGACCGGTCGCGGGGCCCGAGTCATCACCACTCGTCGAGTCCATACCACTCGTCGGGCTCCAAGTCCTCAGGTAAGAAGTACAAGAAGTCGAAGAAGCGACACCGCTCTTCTGACTCCCCCACGATGCTCACGCGATGGAGCCGGAGGTCCGGGCGACACCGCCCACGCTGCTCCCCCGGAGCCGCAGGCATCGCAGCCAGCTCCACACCCGCCGGTCATTGGGCTGAATGCGACACCAGAAGAGATTCGTGACTTCCTGAGGTACTGGGTTTTTAAGAACCGGCACAGAACCGGTAACCCAGCGGTGTCAGGGAATACACACCCAGAGACCTCGGGTTCTTCTTGATCCAGACCACCGAAACTCAGAGTCTTCTAGGTGAAGTCAAAGATTAGTTTATTGGCTGCAACCAAGGTAACAAGTGTCCTAGAAGTACAACATATGGAAGTATATTCTCAGGAGACTGCTCGCTCTTACAAAGTCAGGCTTCTCTTCTTATACACAATTTTAGGCTTCAGGCAAAACATTCTTGGTTGTAAAGTAAATCGTTAACATATTTCTAATACAAAGAAAAAGCAGAGTCATGATGACATGTCCATATTTCACTTCGTGCTGCCTACAACAAATCATTTGGCAAGGCCCAACATTTCATCAGATATCACTGGACCCCTAATAAAAACGGGCACCTCCCCACCATAAAGTAAGTGAAGCAAAAGAGTGGAGATAGATGTGAGCGAGATATGGCAGGTGTGCGCGCTGAAATGGTTTTATGGTTTGTTGAGCCTAGATGCTATCTTGCTCGGCCACTGGGAGGGGAACTGACTTAACAAGTTCGGCCTGGGGCAATGGTTCCAACTTGCACAGGTCATGGAAAAGTCGATTAAGGAGTATGTGTCCTTGTGGGATTGAATTCAACTGGATTAAGGCCTATGTAAAGGGCAACACATAAATGGAAGCCAAGGGTTCAGAATGTAAATGACGATTTCGAGGTGAAATCGTCACTCGAATATGCTGAAAATATATGTACATGATGTACTCGTCAGTCTCGGTCTTTTGATACCAAATTCGTCATGTTTCGACGAAGTTTTAATTCTCGAGTCCAGAATAATTACAGGAATCCAGATTTTCAGAACCACAATCCCTCCTTTTGCCCTTACATAGGCAATTAATCTATCCTCATGTTAGTCTGAGTCCAGGTCTATATTCCTAAAGTCATTGAGATGTTGCTGTAACATCATTCTAGTACTTAGTTCATCTTTTGACACAGGCTTCCTTACACATGATGTAACACAGAGGCCACATATTGCAGGAGCACACTGTATGCACAGACAGAACAGGAAAAGAATGGCTAAGACCATCCCAATGACCAACAGAATTTTCCATCCCCAGGCAGATTTCAGTTCCCAGAACCATCCCATTAACGACCAATCTCCTTTATCCACATGAATAGATTCGGAAATCTTATGTAGTTTGGAGATGGCCCTGTACACGGTTGGAGCGTTATCTGGGATGAAAATGCAACAACTAGACTGGATCAATTTGCATACTCCACCTCGGTCTGCAAGTATAACATCCAAAGCGACCCGGTTCTGAAGGGTCATAAGTCGATCCGACTGGAGCTCAGCGGTTAAGTTACTAAGGGCACCAGCAGTTTCAGTCACGGTGGACTCAACTACCCTTGTTAATTGCCTTATGTTTCTGCTGTTAGCCATGGATCCCCAGAACGGCAGAAAACCCTTTGCAAAGTCCCCAAATTCTTGACCTGCAGTGTCTTCTTTACTCAAGACACCTCTAACTACCCTTGTCCGGTGGTAATCCGCCGCTGCTGTGTAGGTGGGAGGTACCAGGAATGAAACAAAACATGAGCCCGAGAAGTCAGGGGGCAACCATGTATAGGCTCTATCATGGCAGATGAAATAAGTACCCTTAGCGGCTAAAAACGCAGGGGAAGTCTAAAGATCCAAAAACATACGTTTCTGTACAGATACTCTTCCCTAGCTGAGCTCTGGGATTCTTGCCAATACCTTGCAGACACAGGTGACCCTGATGGGGTACGATCCAGATAGGGGACGATCTTTTGGCTTGCTGTTTGTCACTTAAAGTAGTGCCATATCCGGTCACGTTCCAACCTACATATGCAAGTATCTCATCATCCGGAGTATCTTCATAAGAAGTTACTTCCTTGATCATGTCAACTATACCTTTGACTAGGGCGCTAGTCTTGAGGTTGTCTTTTACAGAACGTAGGGGTTGGACTTCTCGTGCATATATGAACATTGTCCTATATGCCCATACTGAACCATTGTGACTAAATGGCAGGACCAAATAGGGGATACCTTTATCCGTTGTGTGAGGCATGGGACCGCACACCCAACAGTTAGTGGTGTTCATTACAAGTTGGTGTTGGTGTAATAACTGAACAAAGGAGTTATTAACGAACTCTAATCTCCTATTTGATTCGTGGTCAGGCAGAGGGTGGAAAGAATGAGAGGAAACAGTAGGAGGAGGTATGGGTGATGCAGTGGGCGCAAATGTTACACGGAAAGAGAATAAAACATAACTTATCAAAAAGACCATTACGCTGGATAGCATAAGAATACACAATATTATAACACTTTTCCTTGTCATCGTGTTACACAGTCTCTGCTTAAAGTTCATTTGTTTGGCAGGTCTCTCCACATCAGGAAACTCCATCCTCTCTAAAGTGCTGCCCGCGGTGGGAGGTTGCCTCTGCTAAAGGATGCTTCCGTCAGTCTAGGGCAACTCCCTTGGACCAACCAGAACTACCGACCTAATGTCGTCAGCTGCACCCAAAAGACTTTATTCAACCGCGGCCCTAGCAGCGGAACCCGGATGGCGGTTCGAAAAACAAAAATAAGCAAGTTTCCTAAATGGGAGAGCTGCACTTTCAAAAAGAGTACTTGGGAGGAAAAAAGATATATTTATTTGTCCATAGGTCTTGGTCTCAAATCATAAAAAGGAATCACGTTTGTTAGTTCGTTTTTCTCGGTCGCAAATTGTAGCGTCTTTTTCCTGGTACTGTCTGGTCCTGAAACAGGAGTTCAGGCTCCAAAAAGTTCAATCGTTCTGATGGTGGCACAGTCTCTTGAAAAATGTTCTCGCTTTCACATTCAGGGTTAGTTTCTTTTACACGGTCATCGCTGAAAGGTATGACACGTGGCACAGTTGTAAGCTCTGAGTCAGTGACACCCTTCTGGACCCACTGGTCATGTGGCGGAGGTGAAGGGATTCTTTTGCAGTGGACCCCGTGGATCCAGTTGGCCTTCCCCTCCACTCGAACGGCTGACCTCGTGGAAAGAAGGACGAGGTGTGGCCCGGTCCACCTGGGCTGGTCGTTCTTTGTTCTCTGGAAGTCAAATCAAATCAAATCAAATCAAATTTGGCTTTATTCGATTTACATGAGAAATCATAAAAGCATACAGGTACAGTTAATAACATACATTTTAAAAGATTTCCACGTTAAAAGATTTGAAATAGTTTGTAAAGAATCTGTAAAACATTTTCCATGTATAAGAAGTCAGCGATAAACATATAATCGAAAAGTCTCAAGTTAGAAGTTCTAGCGAATCTAAACATGTTAGGCTTACACCATAGAGTTTCTGTATTTTATCACTGCCATTAAAAAGCGAGAAACAACAAAGATTACATGCACCTCATCTAGCAAAAGTAACTTCAGATAAGCAGTTTTACATGTTCTTATGCCCCAGGATTTAAGAAGAGGTAAGAGGAATGATTTCCTCGGAGCAGAATAGAAATTACAGAAGAACATAATATGAATGTTACTTTGCGAAGAATGGTCATCACATGGGCAAAGTAAATTCGCCGGAGTCCAATCATTGTGTTTTGGGAGGGTGACCATTCGGAAGAAGGTACCTAAACGCAGCCTTGTAAGAAGCATACGAGGATACGGTACTGATTCGATCCTGAGATACATTTGTAAACCTTCAATAGGGGTAATTTTTTGATAATTCAGGGTAGAGCTCTTGTGTTTCTCGATGTTCCATCTGGCACTTTCCAGTTGTGTGATTAAAAGTTTTTTGAGAGCTGGCCTAGACAAGTTTTCTAGGGACTCTGGAGTATCATAAAATTCGGGGTGTCCAATTTCAGAGAACATCAGCTGGATATATCGTAACCACTTGATTTTGGATGCACCATCCAAATTTTTACAGTCCGTGATGAGTTCTCTATTAAATTGGCATTCCATAGTGGTCCAGATTTTGTGCCACAGCAAACACGGTGATAACTTTATAGTGTCGCTAAGATATTTGAGGCCAGTCTCAATGTGGGTGGTAAAAGTCGAAGTGGATTTGCTCACACCTAGTAAATAACGGATAAAAAGGTTTTCACAGATTTGTAGCGAGGACACGTTCTCGAAGCCCCATAGGCCTGCTCCATAAGTGACTATCGCTATACACTTAGCTTGATAGATCTGCAACATCTCAGCAGTCGGTTTGCCCCCGATTTTTGCTGCGAAAGTTCGCAGGGCCCCAATGGCGCGACTAAAGGCAAGTTTCCTAGCAGATACTGCGTGTTTCCAACCTCCTTTCCTTTCAAAAACGACACCTAGGTAGCAAAAGGTGTCCGTGCACTAAATTCTTTGCTCGTCAAGATATATCGAACATTGTGGCCTTTTGTTTTTTTGGGTGCATGACATGGAGAAGGTTTTGGAGATGTTCACTTTCAGATTTCGTTTCCCCATGTAGGATGAAAATTCAGTTACTGCTCTCTGCAGCCCTACCTTTGTCCTAGACATAATTGCCGCGTCATCGGCATATAAAAGAATGGGTACAGGCCTACCATTAATAGCTGGGTAGTCACTTGGGATATTTATTAAGTGCTCTACAATAGAATTTATATAAAAACAGAATAGGAGGGGCGCAAGTATGCAGCCTTGCCTGACCCCTCTATTTATGGCAAATTTCTGTGTACATTGACCCTGGGACCCGAACCTCACTCTAGCCCCGGCATCTCTATATAGTTCTTTTATGAATATGATGATGGTTGGATCCACCCCGATATGTTCCAATGTTGACCAGAGCTGAAGATGGTCCACGCAATCAAATGCTGTGCTGAGGTCAACAAAGGTAACAAACAGGTCCCCTTTTTTGGCCTCGGTGTATTTGGAGATCAATAGGGACAGATTAAGGCATTGTTCCTGTGTACCCATTCCCTTTCGAAACCCGTATTGGAGTTCGGAAATAACCTTTTTCTCTGTCTCCCAGTGTTGAATTCTCTTAAGGACGATCCTTCCTGCAATTTTCATAAGACCGTCCAGTAGAGATATGGGACGGTAGCAAGCAGGATCGTCCCTATTCCCCTTTTTAAAAATGGGCACTACAATTGCATCTGACCAGGTGTTAATTAAGCCACATTTGTTTCCCATATTTAAAACATTAGTTAAGAGGGGGGCCCAAAAATCGAGGTTTGTTTTGTAAACATCCACAGGGGTGTAGTCGGGGCCAGGAGCTTTCCCTGACGGGCTTTCCCTGATGGCATTTTCCACTTCTAGTGCAGTAAAAACCAGGTCAATTGGATAGGGGGATACTGGGGGGTCAGTTGACTGGTGATCATAAAATAGATTATTCAAAGTTAAGGTTTCCTTTTGTTGGATCTGGATGTCCCCCTGGCTGTTGGTATAAAGTTTGCCGTAGTGTTCTACCCAGAGGTCTGCCGTAATTGCTACATCTATGCAATTGTCACTAACTTTTGTGTTATAAACCGATCTTATAACTTTCCAAAAGAGGTTAGTGTCCTTATTCCTGGCAGCTTCCCCCAGAGCTTCCCAGGCCTCCCTTTTCATTGTTGCCTTGCGATGATTAATTTCCCTTTTATACTCTCGTCTGGCCTTGGAAATTTGCACCCTATCTTTTGGGATAACATTTAAAACTTTCTTCAAATTCTTCAGGGCAGCTGTGCAGCTAGAATCGAACCACCCACGTGTGTGTTTCCCATTCTTTTTATGGCTCCTCGTTAGCAGGTCTTTAATGTAAAGCTGAATATTAGCGAAAGCTGCCATGATCGCCTTTGGATCAATATCCTCTTCTAAACAGACAAGTATGTCTGTAAAGCAAGATGATATGAGGCTGTGAAAGAAGGTTAAAGGATTCATTTTCTCCCACTTTATCACATAGCCGTTTATTTTTGTTAAAGTGACCTCCAGTGGATATAGCGGCCCACTAGATTCCTTTGCTTTCTCCTCTGTGATCATTACCCCAAAAGTAATAGGATAATGATCACTCATTGGGTCGTCCCCAATCTCCCAGAAAGTTATAAAATTGGGTTTGACGGGCGACGCTAGTGCAAAGTCAATTGTGGTTTCACAGCCTCTGCCATTATATGTTGGAGCAAAGGGAATTGGGGGGGAACATGCCTGATTAATGAAAGTAAGATCAAAAGAGAAAATAATGCTGTTGAGGAGGGACCCCAACTTGGTGTGTGAGAAATGGAAAGGGCCATCCTCCTCGTGATCTGAAAGGCCGCACAAACCTAACTCAGAAGATGGGCAGATGGCACAATTAAAGTCTCCCACCCATAGAACTGTGTGGTCCCCCGTGTTTTCATCTCTCACTTTATGAATGTGGTGTGACATTTTATTTAAGATCAGTTCCATTTCGTTTGCTGGCATGTTATTATAAAAATTTACCAGTATCACCTTTTGTGTGGTGCCCCATTTAAATAAAAGAATTTGGAAGTATTGATCAGAATGGAAATCATATACCTTTATATCCCCCACATTCGATGTATATATGCACAGGCCCCCTTTGTTTCGACCCTGGGGAGAGGGAACAGCGGGTGAATGAAATGTTCGATACCCCATAATATGACTTTCCTCAACAAGCCAAGTTTCTTGCAGGCAAAGAACGCCATGCTTCTGTATAATCTCCAACCAGGGTTTATGGGTGATCTTATTACCCAAGCCTGCTACATTCCAAGATAGGAGTGAATGTTTTAAGTCGCTATTTTTCTGGGCTGGTTGGCCGACATTTCCCGTTGCGTCTAGCGAAACTAGGGAATGTACCATCTCTAGGTGTTGTGTGGCACGCACAGCAAGGGGACACTGGACTGGGCAGGGTTGTTCTGCACCCGGGGAGGTTTGAATTTTGTTAACAGATGGAGAATTGTCAATGTTACTGGCCTTGGTTGAAAGATTTAGAGCGCTCGACCGAGGTGAGAGATCAGGAGTTCCCAGTCAATCCACCTGATCTAGGCATTCAAACCTATTCATAGTGGGTGCACCTTCCCACCAATTATTAGCGGGTTGCCATCCCTGCCCGTGCCCCTTCCATCTGTGGTTATGGGCTATGGACCAGACCCCAGAAGGCTCAACTATCTGTTTTGGAGGGTAAAAAAAGGTAAGGGGTTTAGTGACAATAGATTGGTGCATCGCATGTGTATCCCATGTGGTGATAAGTTGGGCTGTGTGGGGGTCTGCAAATGACACCACAATACAGTCTCCTGATATGGTTTTATTAGTGCGACCCACCCATGGAACTCGCCTGACCATTAAGACCCTGCTCCTGGTGGTGTATGGATGCTGCCTGTTGGCATTTAGCCAGTGGATCACTTTGTTCTTTAAGGACCACTGGGTTTCCACGGTGTCAGGGTCAAGCGCAGGTACCCCAGCCAAAATGGCAACATAGGGCCCAGCATCGGGAGGGAGGTCGATATAGCCCCCGCGAAAATTCTGTTGATTATGGTGTTGGTTAAATGTGCGCTGTAAAAGAGGGGTAATAGGCTTGGTCGCGTTCTGATCATTTCTAGAAGAGTTTTTGGGCTGCACTTGTTTTATGGGGGGTTTTGTATCTGGTTTTGATGAACTTGATGGAAAGGAAACAGGGACATTTGCAATTGTCCGGGGTTTAGGAATTGGAATAGGTTTGGGTAATAAGGAGGGCAAAGGAGAGGGGAAAATGATAGGAGCAGGGGATGCCTTGTTAGGGACTAATACCGATTGAATGCCAGCATTTGGAGCTGGTACAGGTTGGGTACCATCGTTACTCGCCTGTGGGGCACCCTCAGTAATCTGGGGATATGTAGCTTCCAGCTGTTTTAGGCTAAGCGTTGCCAGGGATACTAAAGTTTTATCCATTTCAAGCAGGTGAGTCTCAATACGTGACAGTCTTAGTTCAAAAGGTGACAATAGTTGTTTTAGAGTAACCCAGACTGTTTTGAGAAAATGTTCATCATCACCCGCCTTGACCATATCCCTCCCTAAGTCATTTTGGCCTCCCCTTGTTAAGTTATCACCAGGGACAGCAACATTCTCTAAGGCAGGAACAGTAGTGATGTTAGGATAGGTAAGATCACTCTCACCCCCTGTTTGCTGGATGACTGCATGTGATGTTTGTTTAAGCTCCCCTATTTTAGGCAGAGTTCTTCTAGAATTGAAAAACTGATGCCTAGCAATTTTTGCTTTCTTGCGGTTGTAGGCAAGTTTAGCAATGTTCTTCCTTTTCATGGTTTGACGATGTAGAATTTTTTTGCTTTTTACTACCGAAAAGGAAGGGGCAGGGATATCCAGCAGAGTGATAGGCTTTTCCTGTACAGTAGGAAGGTGATTCTCCGTGAGTTTAGGGGACATGGGTGTAAAAATAAAAGAGGAATCTAATGAGGGTGGGGAGGAAGAAAGATGAGAATGATGAATGTCGGCGTGAGTTAACAGAGGGAGGGGGTGTGAGGCCTGTTGGGGGGATGCAGCGGAGGCAATGTTTCCCAAGGATGATTTTTTAGAGTTAGCAAATGTTTGGGAGAGCCTGCGCGCAGCGTCCAGCTCGATAGAAAACCCTATTCTGCATTTTTGTAATTTCGGCGTCTATTGCCAAATTTGTCTTTACAAGAAAATCATCCAAGGTGCCATTTGTCTTGGTCAGGCCCAGTGCAGTCTTACTACGGCTCCCCCTAGTACACATGATGTATGGCAGATATAATTCCTGTAGCGTACTCACTAATATCAAAGGGCAGGCCCGAAGTCAATGGTACTAACCAAGGGGGGTGGGCCAGGCCAGTCCTCTTAGGCCTCGAACGGCCTCAAACGGTCCCGCCCTTGTCCCGGGCTCATCCCCGGGCGCTCCCGCGCGCTCCCGCGCAGCGTCTCTCACTGGTTTTTGTGGGCCAAGAGGAATGGGGCGTGGTGCAGGAAGGTGTGGGCGGGGCGTTCAGGGAGAGCGGGGCCAGGTGACTCAGCCTCACGCTCGCAGCCCTGAAGCCTCACACGCCCCCTCGGAGCAGCCAGACAGGAAACCAAGAACAAGCAACAAACGGTGAGATTAAATCCGCAGCGGGACCCGCGAAGCGGGTTCCGCAAGTCGTGGGGTTAAGGCAGCCCTTAAAAGACGAACAGCTCCAGCCAGGTCAGGTCCAACAGCCACAATGGGGAAGTCCAGGTGCCTTTTTGATTACAGGAGGTGTGGGCGGGGCGTTCAGGGAGAGCGGGGCCAGGTGACTCAGCCTCACGCTCGCAGCCCTGAAGCCTCACACGCCCCCTCGGAGCAGCCAGACAGGAAACCAAGAACAAGCAACAAACGGTGAGATTAAATCCGCAGCGGGACCCGCGAAGCGGGTTCCGCAAGTCGTGGGGTTAAGGCAGCCCTTAAAAGACGAACAGCTCCAGCCAGGTCAGGTCCAACAGCCACAATGGGGAAGTCCAGGTGCCTTTTTGATTACAGGAGGTGTGGGCGGGGCGTTCAGGGAGAGCGGGGCCAGGTGACTCAGCCTCACGCTCGCAGCCCTGAAGCCTCACACGCCCCCTCGGAGCAGCCAGACAGGAAACCAAGAACAAGCAACAAACGGTGAGATTAAATCCGCAGCGGGACCCGCGAAGCGGGTTCCGCAAGTCGTGGGGTTAAGGCAGCCCTTAAAAGACGAACAGCTCCAGCCAGGTCAGGTCCAACAGCCACAATGGGGAAGTCCAGGTGCCTTTTTGATTACAGGAGGTGTGGGCGGGGCGTTCAGGGAGAGCGGGGCCAGGTGACTCAGCCTCACGCTCGCAGCCCTGAAGCCTCACACGCCCCCTCGGAGCAGCCAGACAGGAAACCAAGAACAAGCAACAAACGGTGAGATTAAATCCGCAGCGGGACCCGCGAAGCGGGTTCCGCAAGTCGTGGGGTTAAGGCAGCCCTTAAAAGACGAACAGCTCCAGCCAGGTCAGGTCCAACAGCCACAATGGGGAAGTCCAGGTGCCTTTTTGATTACAGGAGGTGTGGGCGGGGCGTTCAGGGAGAGCGGGGCCAGGTGACTCAGCCTCACGCTCGCAGCCCTGAAGCCTCACACGCCCCCTCGGAGCAGCCAGACAGGAAACCAAGAACAAGCAACAAACGGTGAGATTAAATCCGCAGCGGGACCCGCGAAGCGGGTTCCGCAAGTCGTGGGGTTAAGGCAGCCCTTAAAAGACGAACAGCTCCAGCCAGGTCAGGTCCAACAGCCACAATGGGGAAGTCCAGGTGCCTTTTTGATTACAGGAGGTGTGGGCGGGGCGTTCAGGGAGAGCGGGGCCAGGTGACTCAGCCTCACGCTCGCAGCCCTGAAGCCTCACACGCCCCCTCGGAGCAGCCAGACAGGAAACCAAGAACAAGCAACAAACGGTGAGATTAAATCCGCAGCGGGACCCGCGAAGCGGGTTCCGCAAGTCGTGGGGTTAAGGCAGCCCTTAAAAGACGAACAGCTCCAGCCAGGTCAGGTCCAACAGCCACAATGGGGAAGTCCAGGTGCCTTTTTGATTACAGGAGGTGTGGGCGGGGCGTTCAGGGAGAGCGGGGCCAGGTGACTCAGCCTCACGCTCGCAGCCCTGAAGCCTCACACGCCCCCTCGGAGCAGCCAGACAGGAAACCAAGAACAAGCAACAAACGGTGAGATTAAATCCGCAGCGGGACCCGCGAAGCGGGTTCCGCAAGTCGTGGGGTTAAGGCAGCCCTTAAAAGACGAACAGCTCCAGCCAGGTCAGGTCCAACAGCCACAATGGGGAAGTCCAGGTGCCTTTTTGATTACAGGAGGTGTGGGCGGGGCGTTCAGGGAGAGCGGGGCCAGGTGACTCAGCCTCACGCTCGCAGCCCTGAAGCCTCACACGCCCCCTCGAAGCAGCCAGACAGGAAACCAAGAACAAGCAACAAACGGTGAGATTAAATCCGCAGCGGGACCCGCGAAGCGGGTTCCGCAAGTCGTGGGGTTAAGGCAGCCCTTAAAAGACGAACAGCTCCAGCCAGGTCAGGTCCAACAGCCACAATGGGGAAGTCCAGGTGCCTTTTTGATTACAGGAGGTGTGGGCGGGGCGTTCAGGGAGAGCGGGGCCAGGTGACTCAGCCTCACGCTCGCAGCCCTGAAGCCTCACACGCCCCCTCGGAGCAGCCAGACAGGAAACCAAGAACAAGCAACAAACGGTGAGATTAAATCCGCAGCGGGACCCGCGAAGCGGGTTCCGCAAGTCGTGGGGTTAAGGCAGCCCTTAAAAGACGAACAGCTCCAGCCAGGTCAGGTCCAACAGCCACAATGGGGAAGTCCAGGTGCCTTTTTGATTACAGGAGGTGTGGGCGGGGCGTTCAGGGAGAGCGGGGCCAGGTGACTCAGCCTCACGCTCGCAGCCCTGAAGCCTCACACGCCCCCTCGGAGCAGCCGGACAGGAAACCAAGAACAAGCAACAAACGGTGAGATTAAATCCGCAGCGGGGCCCGCGAAGCGGGTTCCGCAAGTCGTGGGGTTAAGGCAGCCCTTAAAAGACGAACAGCTCCAGCCAGGTCAGGTCAGGTCTGGAAGTTTTTCACGAGGATCCAGGAGCCAGGGACAATGGAATGGCCTGGAGTCTCAGAGACCGGAGGCAGGGTGTTGTGGACCTGTTGATGCAAAACACGCAATTTAGCCATCAATTCATACAGGTAATCAAGCAAAATAGGATGTTCTAGCTCGCTGAACTTCGTGGGCCTAGGCACTCCCCATATGTTGGCTGGCCGGCCAAAGACAATTTCATAAGGGCTGAGTTTCACTCGCGAATGCACAGTCATTCTGGTGGATAGGAGTGCTAAGGGTAGAGCGTCAGGCCATTTAAGACCTGTGCTCGCATGGATTTTGGCCAATTTAAGTTTTAAAGTGCCATTGTAACATTCTACTAATCCAGCTGATTGGGGGTGATTTGCAGCGTGGAACTTCTGCCTAATGCCTAGCCCTTCACACACTCTTTTCATCACACGACCCACAAATTCACTTCCGTTGTCAGACCAGACCATTCTAGGCATTCCAAACCTGGGGAAGTACTCTTTCACAAGGGCTTTTGCTGTGGACAAGGCAGTATTGTCTTTTAGGGGATAGGCTTCTACCCATCTTGAGAAAGCACAAACAACAACGAGCACGTATTTTAAGTTGTTGCACCTCTCCATGTGTATGAAATCTAGCTGCAAAACCTCGAACGGATACGTAGGAGGTGCAAAATGACCAGCTGGAGTTGGGGTTCCCCTACCAGGATTGTGCTTCAGACATACCATGCAATTCTTGACAACATTCTCTGCACACTTGGGAATCCCTGAATTCTTCCATACTGGGGCCAACAACTCGCAAATCCCTTTCACGCTGATATGAGCCATTCCATGAGCCATTGTAACCACTGCAAGCACATATGCATCGGGTAACAACCATCTCTGATGCTCTGCCAATTCAACCCAACAACCATTTGCATCCATTCTCCCGGTACTCTCTCTCCACGTGCTCAACTCTTTTTCTGTGTCCTCAGCTTGGATGGACTTCACACTTTCTATCGTGTCCTCACATATTCCAACATCACCAGTCCATCTTTCAGGGCCTGCAACATACATTCGGCTCATCATATTCATTGCCGTTTCTTTCGCGATCTCATCAGCAAATGCATTTCCACGACCTACATCATCAGTCACCTTCTTGTGAGCACTACATTTCACAATCGCCATTTGCAGAGGCAAGGTCAGTGATTCAAGAAGCTCATTCACCAACTGACCATGCTGAATCTTAGCTCCATGCGAAGTCAGGAACCCACGTTCTCTCCACAATCGTCCGAAACTGTGAGCCACGCCAAAAGCATACTGGCTGTCGGTGTAGACATTCACTTTCATTCCTTTGGACAATACACATGCTCTCGTGAGTGCAACTAATTCTGCAGCTTGAGCTGAACCATGCGGTACTCGTGCAGTTTCAACAACTGTGTGCAAAGTTGTGACAGCATATGCTGCAGTCACGTTCCCATTTGGGAGCTTAAAGCATGAACCATCCACCCATAACGTACCATCACATTCATCAAGAGGAGTGTCAATTAAATCCACTCTCCCTTTTGTCTCTTCCTCTGTTGTGAGGAAACAATCGTGCTGTTCTAAAGCATCTGATTCCTCTGCAATTGGTAACAACTTGGCTAGATTTAAGGTACTGCACCTTTTTATCTGCACATGGCTCGCTAGCAACGTCAATTCGTAACTGGACAGTCGAGCACTAGTTAAGTGCTGTGTCTTGGTCCTATTTAACAATGTGTCTACTGCATGCGGGACCATCACGATTAGTGTATTATTCATTACTAGACCAGCAGACTGTCGAATAGAAACAGCTGCTGCTGCTGTGGCCCTTAAACAACTTGGCAATGCTTTAGCTACTAGATCCAAAGTTGACGAAAAATAGGCGCATGGCCGCTGTCTCCCTCCAAATAACTGAGTCAACACAGACAATGCACAGCCCTCCTTCTCGTGGACATACAATGTGAAAGGCTTACTGTAGTTGGGGGTACCTAACACAGGAGCCGAACATAATGCTGTGCGTAATTCGAGAAAACTTTTCTGACACTCTTCAGACCAAGGAATGGGATTGGGTGTATTTTTACACGTCAATGCCACAAAGGGTTTGGCCAATAACGAAAAATTTGGAATCCACTGTCTACAGTACGATGTAATGCCCAAGAAAGCACGCACTTCTCTCTGTGTTCTTGGTACACTCAATTTCGCTATTGCCTGAATTCTTTCTGGGGTCAGTTTCCTTCCCTCCTTCGATAAGAGGTGACCTAAGTAGGTCACTTCTTGTCGGCAATATTGAAGCTTGGAAAGTGACACCTTGTGATGCAGATCACACAGATGACGCAATAATGTCAATGTGGCCTTTTTACAAATCTTCTTAGTATCTGCAGCAATGAGCAAATCATCCACATATTGTACAAGAGTAGCACCTTTAGGTAAAACAATCGTGTCAAGCTGTGTTTTCAGAGCTTGACTGTGTATTGATGGGCTTTCACAGTAGCCTTGAGGAGCGCGTTTAAAGCGGAAACTGCGACCTCCTAAACTGAAGGAAAAAATATCCCTGATCTCCTCAGCAATTGGGATGCTGAAGAAAGCATTCTTTAGGTCAATCACCGAAAACCACGAAGCAGAAGCTGGAATCATAGTCAATAATGTGGTAATGTCGGGGACAACTGGGAATTGTGGCACAACTATCTTATTCACTTCTCGAAGATCAATCACGAATCTGTACACAGGTGGCTGAGAAGGGTCAGTTTGTTTTAAAACAGGCAGAACAGGACTATTGCAAACGTTGCCTCGTGTTTCTTCAATCACATCCTTTTCAATCAATTCGTAAACAATCGCTAGCAAAGCTTTTCCACCCTCATTAGATATTTTGTATTGGGGAATTCGTGGCATTTTGACATTGGACTTCAATGTTACAACATACGGTGGAATTTCTAAAAGACCTACATCATTAGGACCAGTGGCCCAAAGAATATCTGGGAGAAGTGACAATTCTGCTGGAAGTGCATCTCTCGACAAATACATGGGAGAAACTACTTTCTTACCTAAAGTAAGTAGTACTCCTGAAGGAGAACAGTACAAAGTTGCATACAATCTTTTTAACAAATCCAATCCTAGCAAATTTTCACCACAACCTGTTGTCAGAATAAGGGGTGCTTCGAATTCACAAGGACCAACAGAAAGAGATAAAGGGTCAGAAATCGGATTTCTAACTGGGGCGCCAGAAAAACCTACAGAAACATTCATTTCGCCAGAAAAAGGTGCGCGAGGGAGTTTGGAGTGCATAATAGAACTCTTTGTAGCACCAGTATCCAACAGAAAAGGTTCTGACACACCTGATGTAATCACCTCAACGTAAGGTCCATTCTGATCTACTGGAACTGAAACAACTCCCTCTCTTTGTCTATGGCTGTCCTAGCAATCATTACCTTCCCAATGCTCATCTTCTGTGTAATAATCATCAACGTAGTATTGAGCTGTCCTGTCAGATACGTTATTTTGCTGATCAAACCTGTTCATAGAGTTTTGTGGTGGAAGGGGACGTGTGTTCTGAGGGGCGTTTCCACGCCCTCTACCTCTAGGTGCTTGCTGACTGCCACGACCCTTCACACCAGAAACTCCATTTGCACGTTGTAATAGAATAGGACAATTATACTTGAAATGACCCTCTTGTTTGCAATATAAACACTGGTTGGGGCCTACAGATACACGGGGTTGAGTATACTCGATTCTTTGCGAGTTTCTCTGATACTGTTGAGGCTGCTGAAAAGTATTTTGGTAGTGATTCTGACCATTATTATTTTGATTACCACCACCACGTGGCGGATAGGCTTGCTGTAGCAAAACCTTCGTTTTCAGTTCTCTAGTTTTCTTTTCTACTCTATCTTTCTCATCTTTGTCTCTATTCTCGTAATATTGTGCAGTAGCCAATATCTGGGCTGAAGATGAGACTGCCCAAGAACTTTCTGAATCTTTTAATTTTTTACACAATTCTGGAAGCAGATTGTGCACGAATTTATCGACAAACAATCTCTGACCACCTTCTGGGGTCATATCTTGACCGCTGTGGTCAACGAATGTTTCTTCAAATCTGGTGAAGAAGTCTGAGACTGTTTCTTCTTTCTTCTGCTTGCATGCAGACAACTTATCCCAATTTACGCGTATTGCAGGCATTATCGTTTTCATGTAATCTACTATTTTACCAGGGAGTTCTGCTATCAAAGGCTCAGGCTTGGCACCACCAACTTGTCGGGCATCTGCAGCAGTTATATTAGCCCATGTGTCACCTAATTCCTGGTCATGATCTATATGACGAATTTTACCCCATAAAGGCTGTGGAACAACATTCCCAAATAACATATCGATATCGGCTAAATTCATTATACATGACCCAGCAGTTTGCGACAAGTCTTTATAGTACCCTGCAGGATTTTTACGTGGATCGGGTAATGTTTGTTTGAGTGCTAAAACTTCAGCTCGCTTCCATGGGACATGTACCCATACACGCTGAAAGTGTGGCAGAATAGGTGGAACAGCAGTCGTGTCACCCTCTCTCCATTGTGGGGGAACTTCTCTCATAGGGTATTGTCGCGCCTTTTTCCTACTGGATGTATTATGCTCAGATTGTGACTTAGAACTGCTCCCCTTACTCCGATATGATAACAACATTTCAACTGCTTTCTCCACATCTGGACCTACAATCATACCTTCTCCAAACTTAAACCGTACACGACACATCTCTTGTGGGATGCATTCCTGATCATTGTCTTCTAAATCCTCGCAAAGGAAAACACACATCTGTTCGAAAACATATCTCTGTGTCGCTGCTTCCCATTGATGGAAGACTTCCATGACAGACTGTACATCATATTTTACAGTGTCCATGACCCATTTCCGTGCTAAACTATTCAGTAAATCTCTCTCTTGATAATCAGGCAGTCGACTTCGCAACTGTCTTCTTCCTATGTTAGGGGTCGTGGTAGGCGACCCGAAAAGAGGTAAAAGAAGATTAGTAACAGTGCTGGCCATTTTCTGCCGAATGGAAGGTGAAACTGAAGGAAGAACGGATGGAAAAACGGGGTGAGATAAGGCAGGGGCAGAGATAGCAGAAGAGGTATCAGGGGAAATAGAGGGGGCACTAGGCAAAATCGTAGAGGGAGCATTAGGCGACGTGAAAAATACAGTAGGGAAAATCGTAGAAAACACAGGTGAAACAGAGGTGGTCGGTGGGCCTGGAGGAGGCTGCACCGAAGAAGTAGGAGCCAGCTGAAGAACAGCTGGTGGGTGCTGTGGAGGAGCAGGAGGCGTAGTTTGCGCAACTAAAGGTTGCGGGGGTGCTGTGGCATTCTGCGCATAGGGGGGTGGTGAATTTAACAAATGTGACATTAATGGGTCTTTTTCACGCTCTTTTGCTGCCTCTTGCTGAAGAGACGGCAAAACTGGATAACACTTATCTATTGCCATTTTACGTTGCCTGTGCAACTGCTCATTCATCTGCTCTTCTTCATTGTCTTTAAACTGCACAGCAGCTTGCATTACTGAAAGTCCCCCTTCTCTCTTATTTTTCTTAGCTAATTTAATTTCTTTTTGTTTGGCTTCTTTACGCCATAAGCGGAAAGAGTCAAACATCGCCGGCCGGGCTTTCTTTTTAAAGAGTTTAACTTCAAGGTTGTCTAAGATTTCGGAATCAAAGCTACCATCTTGGGGCCATTTTAGAACACCATCTTTCCTGGTGTATTTAATCCATACTTCGTTGTAGGTGATGGGGCCTACCCCATGTTTCACATATAGCTCGTAAGTCGGAGTTCCAACTGGAGGAACCGGACATGAGTCCTCCAATCGGGAGTCCCTATTATTACCACCAAGACAAAACAAATTTCCAAGTCTAAGACTAGGCATCTTCGCTCTTTAGTCTAGTTCCAAACTTCAAAGGAATATCGATTACGATATTTCTCGTGAATACACGAGTCCTTCGGTTTTGGTGCTTGCAAGTACCAACAAATTATCCCAAAGGATACCCAAGACTAAAGACCAACTAAGGACTGGGAGACGCTCCACTTATACTTAAGTGAAATATCGATGATGTCACCAGAAGACTCGTCTTAGTGTTTCGCTCTACCAAACTTCAAGGGTCCAAATCAGGGCGATAGCCAGGGCAGCAGTCCTTGTAGCCGTCGGGAAGCGGGGAACCTCGCAGCAAAGACCTTCGGACCACGTCGACATGCAGGGGTCGATGAGGTGGTTGGCCGTCCTCCGTAATTTCCACACGAAGCTCCTCACGATCTTCTGGCTGACTGGTACCACTGGAATCGCCCCACGTTGGGCGCCAGCTGAGGTACTGGGTTTTTAAGAACCGGCACAGAACCGGTAACCCAGCGGTGTCAGGGAATACACACCCAGAGACCTCGGGTTCTTCCTGATCCAGACCACAGAAACTCAGAGTCTTCTAGGTGAAGTCAAAGATTAGTTTATTGGCTGCAACCAAGGTAACAAGTGTCCTAGAAGTACAACATATGGAAGTATATTCTCAGGAGACTGCTCGCTCTTACAAAGTCAGGCTTCTCTTCTTATACACAATTTTAGGCTTCAGGCAAAACATTCTTGGTTGTAAAGTAAATCGTTAACATATTTCTAATACAAAGAAAAAGCAGAGTCATGATGACATGTCCATATTTCACTTCGTGCTGCCTACAACAAATCATTTGGCAAGGCCCAACATTTCATCAGATATCACTGGACCCCTAATAAAAACGGGCACCTCCCCACCATAAAGTAAGTGAAGCAAAAGAGTGGAGATAGATGTGAGCGAGATATGGCAGGTGTGCGCGCTGAAATGGTTTTATGGTTTGTTGAGCCTAGATGCTATCTTGCTCGGCCACTGGGAGGGGAACTGACTTAACGAGTTCGGCCTGGGGCAATGGTTCCAACTTGCACAGGTCATGGAAAAGTCGATTAAGGAGTATGTGTCCTTGTGGGATTGAATTCAACTGGATTAAGGCCTATGTAAAGGGCAACACATAAATGGAAGCCAAGGGTTCAGAATGTAAATGACGATTTCGAGGTGAAATCGTCACTCCAATATGCTGAAAATATATGTACATGATGTACTCGTCATTCTCGGTCTTTTGATACCCAATTCGCCATGTTTCGACGAAGTTTTAATTCTCGAGTCCAGAATAATTACAGGAATCCAGATTTTCAGAACCACATTCCTCGTGGCCATGAGGACTCACTTCCCTCCGTCGAGGATTGTCGGCGTGCCTTCGGGCCCGCAGTCCCGACTCGGGGCCTTGGTGGGCCGGCTGCTTTGGCCCCGGTGCCGTCGGGTGCTTTGGCCCTGGCGCCGGCGGCGACTTCGGTTCCGACGCCACAAGGCCCCACTGGATCCTGTTCTGGATCCGGGTCGCCGCTGGTCGACCTTGCGAGAAGTTGGCCTGATATATGATGCTCACTAGTTCTAGTGAACACCTTGTATCAGTCCAAACAACCCTAATGGTGATTGGTTGTAAGTCAACCTTATAGACCAGCTATCCTCATGGTAGCATGGACAAAGCAGTCTTAGGCTAAACTCTTTTGGCATGTGAAGCCTGCTGTTTTACCACATATAACCCCTTGAATACCAGATGAAAGGACACCACACAGGTTGTTATGAAAATAAACAATTTATATTTATTAATAACAAACACCTCTGAACTCTTTATGAGATCAGAGGGCTAAGCACATGACAATCTCTTATGGAAAATACGATAAGTTGCACAAAATTACAATGGTGCCCTAGGGGCACGACAAACCATATACTAAGTAAATGGTATAAGGAAATCGATATAGAAGGAATGGAGCTGTCCAGAGGCTGTAGGTTCGCTGGGACTACACTACCCTAACCTCAGGTAAGTAATAGGAGGCCCACGGGACGCGTGTGCAGAGTGTGAACTCACACGCGGGATGCGTAACAACATCTACGGACAGTACAGTTCAAGAAAAAGGTGAGTATGGACAATCCTGACTGGTTAGGACTAAAACGACTGTGAATCTGGACACTAGGAGAGTCAAGCTACCCTTGAGCACCGAAATGCTCTTGTTACCTCACCCACGGGCTGCGGGTGCATAGGTGCGAAGTCGTGTCGGGTTTCTGCGTTGAAGTCTATGGACCCTGGAAGAAAAGATGCTGCAGGCGACCAGGAGGAAGATGTCCGGTGCAATCCATGGGTGGATTGAGGAAGAAGAGGACCTGAAAGCAGAGGGGACAGTGTTCAAAGTCACTAGCCAGTGACCGGTGTGGAACCAGGAGGGAACCAGATGCTGTTGTCGCGATCAGGTGAAGAGTGGATGCTTGTCTCTGCAGCCACGTGGACCAGGAGGTGTCTTCGACAACCAGGATGGAGGCACGAGCTGTCCCATGCAGGCTCTCGCTGTCGGCGGTGTCGGATCCGGAATTGGAGTCAACAGGCCTTGGCAAAGGCAACCCACGCGGTGAGTGGAAACGGCTTCTGGAGTGGACCAGGAGGGTCCGGGGTGCTCCTCTTTTTGAAGGGAGCAAGGGCCAGTCTGGAGCAACCAGACCAGCAGTGAAGATTTCAAGGTTCGTCGTCTAGGAGGCCACTAGCCAGCCGGCAAGTGACCAGACAACGCGTCGAGCAGCAACCAGGCAGAAGGGCCCCACGCAGATCTCGTGGATGCTGGAGGGCTGATCTTCGGTGAAGGAGCTGCTCGGGCTGGGGCTTCTCAATCCCCAAAGCACTTGGTCGAGTTTACCTCGGGAGTCGTGCTGGAAGCAAAGTGCAGTTTCTTTCAAGATGGCCGGTCCCACGTGTCTCGTCGCACCCACGGATCTCAGCTGTGCTGCCGATGTGAGTTGAGGTCGGAGAGGTGTGGGAGTCCGGGTCTCGTCGAGCTCTGAAGTCTGGATCCTCGAGGGAAGACGACAAAGTGAAGCCGCTGGACGCTTGATGGTGCCTGCAGTTGCAGGGTGGACAGTCCTTGCCCACAAGGGAGATTCTTCAGTCTTCTGTGGAGCAGAACGTCGAAGTCCAGAGTTTCTTCTTGTAAAGTTGTTCAGGATAATCTAATTTGGAATGGGACCAGCTCCTACCTTTATTCTCCTAAAGGGGGCTGCACTAGTGATTAGGTCCCTCCCATGGGTGGGACCAGGAAGGGGGGTGGCTACACCCCCTATCCTTTGTCCGGTTTCGCGCCAGAGCTGGGGCAGGGATGCCCCAGCAACTGGTTTGAACCGGTGTATGCACAGGGCACCTTATGTGCCCCAGGCATGTCTCATTCCTTTCAGGCCTCCCTACCTCAATACACAAAATCCTGTTTGGGGTGGTGCTAGCACCTCCCAAGGCAGGAAACCCTTTGTCCAAGCCATCCTCGCTGGAAGGACTCCCAGCAGCAGGAGGTCAGACTTGTGTCTGTGGTGGCAGCATCCATTTTGTGATGCTGAGGCTCGAGTTAACTTTAACCGGGGTTCACAGTTACATACATGTCGTGTCCCTCTTGAAGGGTGGAATGCTACCCCCGTTGCCAGAATTGGCGAGGGGGTAGTATTCCAATTCGTATGACACCTTACTCGACATGTTTTGATAATGTTATGCCAGAGTTAGCATTTAACCGCGAGGTTGATAATGCACTTAAGAGTATATGGTATAGCGTTATCATGGAACAGCTATTAGGACTTGGTTCCGCAAGCTGCAAACGGGCTCAGCTCATGCCAGAGCACCATCTCACATAATTCCAAGCACTCTGCCTTCAGGATTGATAAGGCCTGCCATAGGAGTGACTGATAGGAATATATCTGTCCATTTTAGGGTTAGATATAGGTATACTATATCTATAGCAAAGGGTGATTACACCACCTTCCCCCAGCTGTCTTGCAGCCAGTTGTGTCAGTTTTAGATGGCCAGCCAGGGGTGGCATAATACATGCTTCAGCCCCTGGTAGGCCGTGGGTTCACCTATGCCCTGGATACCTAAGGTACACTGTACAGGGACTGATAAGGTGGCCCAGTACCAATTGGTAAATGCACCTAAAGTACATGGTTGTCAATTTAGAGAGAGAACAGCTAGGCTGTGGGTCTGATAGCAGGCCCACAGCCAGGGAAAGTCGTAAACCAGTGAAGCAAAAAGCAAAAATCTGGGGTGACCATAGGATTGCAGACCCCACTCTCCTACATAACCCCCCCCCCAAACTTAGGGACATTAAACTAACCTTGACCAGGTGAGTCTTACTGTTCTAAGTGGAAATACCTGGAGAGACCATCTGCATTGCCATGGTCAGTCCCTGATCTGTGGTCCACTGTAAAGTCCATCCCCTGTAGGGAAATGGACCACCTAAGAAGTTTGGGGTTCTCACCCTTCATCTGATTTAGCCATAAGAGAGGCTTATGGTCGGTCTGAATCTTGAAGTGAGTTCCAAACAAGTAGGGCCTACACTTCTTCAGGGCCCAAACCACAGCAAAGGTCTCCCTCTCAATAGCTGACCAACGTTTCTCTCTAGGAGTCAGCCTTCTGCTTATAAAAGCAATGGGCTGGTCATAACCATCAATATTCAGTTGAGATAGAACAGCTCCCACACCCAACTCAGATGCATCAGTTTGGACAATGAAGGTTTTGGAGTAGTCAGGACTCTTGAGAATAGGTGCAGTACACATGGCCTGCTTTAGGTCATCAAATGCCTTCTGACAGCTAACTGTCCACTGAACTTTCCTTGGCATTTTCTTGCTTGTCAGGTCATTAAGTGGTGTCACAATGGACCCATAATTCTTGACAAACTTCCTATAGTAACCAGACAGGCCCAAGAAAGCTCTGACCTGTGTCTGGGTGGTTGGAGGAGCCCAGTCCTTTATGGCCTGTATCTTGCTCTCCAATGGTTGAACCTGGCCTCCACCCACAAGGTGGCCCAGGTACACAACCTGACTCTGCCCTATCTGGCACTTAGTAGCCTTGATAGTGAGGCCTGCCTTTTGCAGGGCCTCCAAAACTTTCCTCAGGTGGATCAGGTGATCCTCCCAGGTGGAGCTAAAGACAGCAATATCATCTAGATATGCTGCACAAAAGTCATCCAACCCAGTGAGAACTTGGTTCACCAACCTTTGAAAAGTGGCAGGTTCATTTTTCAAACCAAAGGGCATCACCACAAATTGGTAATGACCTCCTGGGGTAGAAAATGCTGTTTTGGCCTTGGCATCCTCAGCTAACCTGATCTGCCAATAACCAGCTGTTAGGTCAAATGTACTTAAGAAAGTTGCAGAAGGCAACTTGTCTATCAGTTCATCTGCCCTAGGTGTTGGATGGGCATCTGTCTTAGTGACAGCATTGAGACCCCTGTAGTCTACACAAAACCTCATCTCTCTCTTACCATCCTTGGTGTGAGGTTTTGGCACTAGAACTACAGGACTAGCCCAAGGGCTCTCTGAGGGTTCAATGACTCCCAATTCCAACATCTTTTGAACTTCTTTCTTAATGCAGTCCCTGACGTGGTCAGGTTGCCTGTAGATTTTACTCTTGACAGGCAGACTGTCACCAGTGTCCACCTCATGGGTGCACCAGTTTGTCAGTGAGAACATTTGTCTAAAGGATTGAAGAACTTGTTTACAATCCTCTTGTTGATGTTCAGAGAGGCTGTCAGAAAAGACTACACCATCTACTGACCCATCATCAGGGTTCTGAGTGAGTAGGTCTGGGAGAGGGTCACTCTCTTCCTCCTGCCCCTCATCTGTGGCCATGAGCAAGCCCATGTCCTCCCTGTTGACAAATGCCTTGAGCCTGTTTACAGGAAGCACCCTGTGGGGGCTCCTGTGAGTTCCCATGTCCACCAGGTAGGTGACTTCTCCCTTTTGCTCAATGATGGTATGGAGTCCAGACCACTTGTCTTGGAGAGCTGCTGGGGCCACTGGCTCCAACACCCACACCTTCTGTCCTGCATGGTAAACAGTTAGGACAGCCTTTTGGTCATGCCAAGCTTTTTGAAGTTCTTGGCTGGCCTAAAGGTTTTTGGATGCCTTCTCCATGTACTCTGCCATCCTGGAGCGGAGACCAAGTACATAGTCCACTATGTCAAGTTTAGGCTTTTTGAGAGGTAACTCCCATCCTTCCTTCACCAGACATAGGGGTCCTCTCACAGGATGCCCAAACAGAAGCTCAAAAGGGCTGTAACCAACCCCCTTCTGTGGGACCTCTCTGTAAGCAAACAGGAGGCAGGGTAAAAGGATGTCCCATCTTCGCCTAAGCTTTTCAGGTAAACCTTTTATCATCCCTTTGAGGGTCTTGTTGAATCTCTCAACAAGCCCATTGCACTGTGGGTGATAGGGTGTGGTAAATTTGTAATTTAGACCACACTCCTTCCACGTTGCAGTCAAGTATCCTGACATGAGGTTTGCACCTCTGTCAGAGACAACCTCCTTAGGAAACCCCACTCTGGAGAAAACTCCAAGTAGGACCCTGGCCACAACAGGAGCTGTAGTGGTCCTAAGGGGAATAGCTTCTGGATACCTGGTGGCATGATCCACTACCACCAGTATAAATCTGTGCCCAGATGCTGTTGGGGGGTCCATTGGTTCAACAATGTCTATCCCCACTCTCTCAAAGGGTACCCCCACCACAGGTAGTGGTATAAGGGGGTCCTTTGTTGTGCCACCTGATTTGCCACTGGCTTGGCAGGTGACACATGAGCGACAAAGCTCTTTAGTGTCCTCAGACATATGAGGCCAGTGAAAGTATGGGGCAAGCCTGTCCCAAGTCTTGTTCTGGTCTAAGTGACCTGCAAGGAGAATCTCATGGGCTAAGGTAAGAAGGAAACCTCTAAGAGACAAGGGGATGACCGGCCTCCTGGTAGCACCAGGCTTGGGGTCTCTTGCCTCAGAGTATAGGAGTCCATCTTCCCAATATACCTTATGGGCACCTGTAGCATTCCCTACAGCCTCAGCAGCAGCCTGCTGTCTGAGGGATTCAAGAGAGGAACAGTCTAATTGGGCCTGTCTCAAGTCTGCCCTGGAAGGTCCCCCTGTCCCAAGAAACTCAACCTAATCAGGTTCAAGTTCTTCTAGGACAGTTCCTTCTGGGGTCTCTGGGTCAGCCTCCTGAGAGGGCTGATCCTCAACCTGAGGCAGGGGGGAAGGCTCTGCCTTAACCCTACCATTCCTTCTCTTGGGTAGTGTCTGGTCCATTCTTCCAGGATCCAGCACTTGTTCAGCTGGGCATTTCTTGGCCTGTCACCTAGTCACAGCAAGGACATGTGAGGAGAGACCTAACATTTCTACATGAGTCCTGTACTCCACATCTGACCACAGTGAGGATTCCAAATCATTGCCCAAAAGACAATCTACTGGGAGGTCAGAACTAACTACAACCCTTTTGAGGCCAGTTACCCCTCCCCAGGAGAAATTAACAATTGCCATACTGTGATTGGTAGTGACATTGCTAGCATTGGTCACTAGGTAATCTGAACTTAGCATGATCTGGGCAGGGTCCACAAATGTTGGTGTCACCATAGTGACACTGGCACATGTGTCCCTGTAGGCCTGGGCCATTTTTCCATTAATTAAAGGTGTTTGCCTGTATTTGCCCAGAGTACTAGGACTTACAGTAGGGGCCATATCCATGTCCCCAGTACAAACAAGAACTGCCTGAGTAGGAATTCTGACTAAGTCAGAACCCACCTCAGTTCCCAGTGTTAACCCAACTATAGCCTTGGGAGGTACACTACCACTACTAACTGTACTAGGGGGTGCAGGTGTCTTAGGGACAGTAGTGGTAGGAGTTTGGCCTTTCTTGGTGCACTCACTAAACCAGTGAGTTTTACTTTTACAGTATTGGCACCATGGTTTCTTAGGACCATCATTCTTCTTCTTTTGGGAATTTTGGGACCCACCCTCCTTAGTTTGTGAAGAACTTGGTAATTTTCGCTCTCAGGGAATACTTACTAATATAACAAAGAACCTGGCACAGAAGCTGAAATATGAAAAAGACATCTTTATTAAATACAATTAAGTGAGGCTACGTCACCCAACTGCCTTAGCAATTGAATGAGGCAGTCTGCTGAATTGTCTCAGCACAGACCTTTTATACCATTTATTATGCCCTAGGCACACATTTTCTCTTTGAAGTACATTATTGTTGGTCACTCCCAGGACGTGCACACAAAGCACTGTATGATGACAAACCCACTTTTCAGTTTGTCCAGCCCAAAATTAATCATCAAACAAACCCATAATAAACATTCTTCTTTAGACAAGCTGGACAAGACCCATAATGAAAAGGCCCGCAGCCCACATCATAAATAGACCATAAAGAAGGAACAGAAACAGATAGGAGCAAGATAAAGGGGTGTGTGCGTGTACAATAAACATTGCAATGTCCCGTTTTTTAATCTCTATCTGACCAGCTGCCTAACAAGGAACTGGCTCAACGAGGTCAGCCTCGGGCAAGAGAGTCAGCTTTCGCCAGGTCATGCAGGAGTCAGCACAAACCCATGCTAAGGTTATGTCCTTAAATACTTGTTCTGCCACAGTGAGGGCCTACTGTAAGGGCAATCCACAAAATGGCTGCCGTTCACAAAATGGAAGCTAAGGGTTCAGTACGAAAATGACGATTTTGAGGTGAAATCTTTACTGGAATATGACGAAAATGCTTGTACATAGTGTACTAGCCATTCTCGGTCTTTTGATATAAAAATCGCCATGCTACGACAAAGTTTATTACACGAGTCCAGAATTTTCAGTACCACAGACGCTCCTTTTGCCCTTACATAGGCAATAACCTATACTCACGCTAGTCTGAGTCCAGGTCTATATTTATCATATCATCAAGATGTTGCTGAAGCATAATCCTATTACTTAGCGACTCTCTCGGGACAGGTCTCCTTACACACGCAGTAGCACAAAGGCCATATATGGCAGGACCAACAATTAGTGATGTTCACTACTAACTGGTGTCGATGCAGAAACTGTACAAAAGGAATTATCAGTAAACTCTGACCTCCTAACTAGTCCATGTTCAGGTAAAATCTGGAAAGAATGCAAAGAAGTAGAAGTAGGAAGAGACATAGGTTGGGAGGTGGGTACAGATGTGAATTGGGCAGCGAAAACAGTCCCACCCATAAAAGACAATGCCATGTTTAAAAAACACTAGAAAACACGTCATTAAGAACATATAGACAAAGTAGTGACCGCTATTACAAATGAAATCATAATTTTTCACAACCCTAAGCAAAAAGTAAATCCTAAAATTATCTAGTAACACTGTAGGTCTTCCTATGCATTTTCTGTAATGTATTATATGTTCAAGTGAAACAATGGTGACCCTCATTAATGCTCTGAGGGGAAAAGGGGATACTCTTCCACATGAAATGCACTTTATTCTGCTTTTACTAAACAGAATCTACTTAAAAATAATGCCAGTTGAACAATAAAATCATTCTCCTAACACTTAGTCATACAATCACACGGAAACCTCTTGTGAAACCAACTATGCCCAGAGTCTGTTCAAAAAAACAAAAAAAAAACCTCTCTGGCAGGCTTCTATTGTCCAATCAAGTCTGCTCCCGTTGTTGCATGGGCCTTTGGATTCAGGCCTCCCATGCTCTGATGCTCAGTATCTGTTGGAGTGCCCTCCTGGCAAACACTCATAGCTCATTCAAAAAGTCTCAATGTCTCAAGGCAGTGCACCGTATCTCTCCTCTGCGGCAGACACTACAGATAATGTTCTCTTCTCGTGCAGACCCGGGACCATTCTCAGACTCCAACACTCATCATTCAGTGTCAGAGGACGCTCAGGCCGCTCTTTCATGGACACCAGAATGGAGTGCCTTTTGCCGCTCTTGGATCCTCCGGTGCACTGCACTTCTGTTGAAGCAAGGGAAAAAAAGGGGTGCGTGGCCAAAACTCAGGCCAAGGGGCTCAAGGGACTGTACACTGTCAGAGGTTAACCAGCACATAACAGGTGCTCTTTTGCACTGAAATCTCAAGGGACTGCACACTGTCAGAGGTTAACCAGCACATAACAGGCGCTCTTTTGCACTGAAATCTCAAGGGACTGTGGCAAAACCAGCTCCTTCTTCTTTTCTGATGTTGAACGCCTTCTGATGAAGCAAGTGCGATGCTTTAAACAGTTAATTGTACAACAAGGGGACTGCAAACAGGTGGCCTGCGATCTTCAAAGGAGTGGCCACACGCCATGGGACAATTCTGTGTTGAAATACACTGTCATTCTCAAAGGCAATACAAAAACAAAGGCAATAGGCAAAACAGTGCCTCTAGGCTCTTCAATTGGGTTTCCGTGTGAGAGCATATCTTTCATCATCATAGAGACATGGGAATTCTATCTGAATGGATGTCCTCACACATAGTGGCATGTCTCATGGGGCAAACACATTTTATCTCAATGATACACATAGGTGTTCCTAACTTCCTCATCTAGAACATCTCAAAAGCGGGATCACATACATGTTATCATAATAATTGTGCATCAGGTGGGACTATGCAATGCAAAAGCTAATGATCAAGATGTGGGAACAAAAGACAAGAACTAGAGAGTCCTGGTTGTTCCATCATTTATAATACATCTGGTCCATCAAAAATTAAAGCAGTAAAAAAAAAAAGACTAAAAACCAATTTTAGAATAGGCATCGAATTTGTCATATTAAAAAAACGTAATGTGTCTCCTATTGAGGTGGAAAGCTTATCTTACTATAGTATTGAGTCAGTTAATCAGTCCTAACAGTCCTAACAGTCAGACTGGAAAAACATCAGAATAGGCCTAAAGAAAATTCTTAGAAACCAGTCTAGTTATGCAACAGGGAATTATACATAAAATGGGGATCCATGGTACATTACTGCAATCTGAAAGTGCGAACCTGAACAATACACTGATAATAATAAAAGCTGACTAGTGAAAGGAATACGAAAAAGAGAATAGGACACAGCTAAAAATCCCCAATAACTAGGCCTGATGTGCTTGGGTGATAGTCAGGCATGTGACAAAAAATGAAACCTGGTTTCTTTTACGGTCCAGAGCCATAGGAAGGCCACTTAGGAAGCAGAATAAAACTGACTAATGTGATATAGAAATTAGGTCACTATGTACAAGAGTCACAAATCTATAATTTATCCTTACGTCCAATCAGGATATATAATTTTAGGGCTGCCTGTTCCTTACAGGAAAGGGCAGTATCGTGACTACAAATGACACAATTTGCTGTTTATTTTTCTTCAATACTTATAGCCAAATTTGACATACACTGGTGAAGTGTTGTCTGTCTGGTTCACAATATGAAAAAAGGAAAAATCATATCTGTGAATTTTAGTATCAGCGAAAATTTTACCTAACTGTTGACAGCGAAACGTATCGTCATACATGTCACAATAACACGGGTGAATTTGTAATAATTTCTTAAGCAGCAACATACAACATAAAACATGCAAAAACGCACAAAACGGACGTCAAGCCATCAGATATACTCGCTGTAAAACGTAGCATATATAAATGAGCGGTGACGCATAATACCGTGTAAGGATACCCTCCTGTTTGACAGTAGATCACCAATAGTGGGTATCTGCTGTCAAATACAACTTTCGGACACACAGAACCAGTAAGAACAATTCATGATAGAACACAATACACAAACATGAAAAACGCATGGACATTTCTTTTCAAAGGAGTTGCGTAGAAAAAAAAAAAAACATCTCATTTGAACCAACCAAACTCACGTGTCTTGGCATAAAATTCCCCAGATAAATCCATGAATGATCTGTGAGCAGAAGCGAAAAGGAAAAAAATACACAGCACACAAAAGAGAGACATTTCTTATAATAAAACAGACATCAATTGTAACATTTAAGCAGAAGACAAAACATGATACACATTAACAAACACAAAAATTAATTTCCATTACTTAACTGTTACCATCTTGTCAGTCACCTTGCAACATTTTTAACTTTTAGATGTAAAATCCTTTCCCTGACACCTAGAATTAGCCTTGTGCCACAATCTCCATTATAAAAAAACTTCTTAATTGGCAAATCGTTCTTACTTATTCATGTAGGCTTCAAAATTTTTGTAAAAGGCTGCATCTTATTTTTTTTTGTCTAAGATGTAATGCAACACTTCGTTTTCTGTACTAGCAGACATTATTTTTTTAGAGCAGAAATACAAATGTCATGATGTTGGGATTATTAAAGAAACCTTTTAAGAAACCTTTTATATTTCCCTTTGGAATTAAGTCTTTAACTTTGAACCAGAAATTCCACCTTTCAGAGGCCTGTTTCGCAATGTTATTCTGCATTTCACAGAGACAAGGCTCGAATTTAAAAGGTCACAATGCCAACATGACAGAGACAGAAGGCCTACTACATTTACTGTGAAGGGTTCACACATACCAGTTTTTAGAACAAATGCTTGCTACCACCCTATACAATGGTACTCATTTTAACCACCTAACGTCTAAATGGGCCCCGCTAAAGTTAGAACATTCAACCCTGATATTAAACACAAACCTCTGCACCGGGCACATTGGCTCACCGAGCTATGAAAAACAACCTCAATAACAACCCGCAAGTTTGTATTATACCCAAATGTATGCATTTACTGAAGCCAGAGACACTTTTTCACTATGTTAAATAACAAGAATCTGTGTTAAAAACCCATTTACCTCAATTTCGACTTTTATCTTTGGGGCACTTAAAAATAAATATCCTATAATTGTTTTACATATTAATCATCCTCAGGATGTTCTATACACGTTACAGATATTAGACATTAGTCATATCTCATGTAAATCCTTGGAAAAATGAGTTTTTTACGCCTGCGCCAAGTGAAAACCAACATGCAAATTACCTAATTACACCGTAACACATAATTTAAATCAAATTTTAATACTAGGAGGTCATAGTATGAGTATTGAGCTTTATAAATATCAAAAAACGATTTTAAAAAGCACTTATTTTTTCTCAAATAATTTTTCCATAATTAATAATTTTTCGTTCAATGAAACCAATTATCTGTTTTTATGATAACTCCACATATAAAGGTAAGCTGCATCCCTTGCCTATCATTTTTAGATGCATTCATTTATGCACCTACGCACAAAAAGCCTAACTTAAAACATGACATTTTTCGCGCCATTTTTAAAGGACAATCAGTATTTAGCGACAGAACCAAATAATATACTTTGAAAAAAATGCTTAAAGAGAAGAAAACCCCATTTGGAATGTCTTACAGTGATACAAAGTGGTGAACCTTATTTTTGTAACCCTCTAAAACACTACTCTGAAATGAAAAAGGCCAACTGTGATTTACTAACTGCTAAGTCCTGGGCTAAATATCTGCTGCCTTAAGGCAGGAAAGGCTGAAACCTGAAAGAGTGCTGAAACCTGAGCACGCTTTCAGTTTTACTGAAAACAGACATTTCAAGTTTTAAAAATGCGCGTGCAAAAAGATGCATTTAAATCTAGCAAGAAAAATGTACTTTAGCTGAAGTGTTTGCCTTTAAAAAACGCTACAAATTTGTTTTGCTACCAAAGGCACAATTATTTTTGAGGCCCTTCATATTCCTAGTGAATGTGAATTTTAACTTATCTATTTTAAGCATTTAACAATTTGCACATATGCGTTTTTGCTTAGTCTGTAAATTAAATAGCAACACATAGCGATTTTTAGCATGTGACATAGAAAATGGCTGGAGTGTTATTTAATTTTTACTTAATATTAATTAATCTGACATTTTACTTAACAGACTGAAAACATCAAGAAACCTACAAACACATTGAGCTTATTGCAGACATAAAGAGAAAATATTTAAACACTCAGGACACACAATACAGCGCTGTAAGCTATTACTGAAGTTACAGTAATGAGAAAAACCACATAGACATTGAAACACACATTGAACCCACAAATCGACACTCAGGACGAAAATAAAGCCATTTGTAAATACTAGCTAAGTCATATTTACAAGAAACACGTCTCAATAGGGTTCCAAAAGACTGCAAAAAACATTGCCCAACAGACTGCTGTATGTGCACGAAGCCACAATACACTTAATTCACTAACTTTGGCTGGCAGAACACCAAAAATCGTTCTGCATATCTCATTCTTAAAATTGCGCAGAACAAAGGATCCTTGTTTTGTATTATGTCATATTTTAATTCCCTGGGGATACAAAATCACCAAGGAAGAAATATGTTTTTAAATCTAAACCTATTTAGATATCCTCTTTAGGGGAAGCCGGCTAATAAAAACGTATACAAAGTTGGCCAACACAAATCTCCAAATTCGCTAAGATCAGGCATCTTATAGCTCACTAACCTAGCTTCAAACTTCAAGGGGCTATCTCTATCGATACACTCGTAAATATACAAGACCCTCGGTTTTCGAAAATTGCAATATTCAAATAAAAACTAAGGACAAATCAAACTAAGAACCAATCAAAATCAAAGAATCAAAGAACAAAGGACTGGGAGCGACCCACTTATACTTAACTCTTACTTTTACTAATCAAAATATTATCCAGATTCTAACTGTCAAGTTCTACATGACCTAATGGTCTTTTTAAGAATACTCACGCCAAAAAGGTTATCAGTCAGGAGTGACATCATGTGGAGGATCAAAAATCAGAAAGATCAGAAATATACTGGGCTGCAGAATCAAAGAATCTCCAGAATCACCGTGCACAGAGTACCTTCTTAGAGAATCTTGCTCTGTCCTCCTCAGTTCATTACAGTCTCCTGGCATGATCACTCCCACAGAAAGTCACTTCTCTGATGATTCCCGCGTTAGGGCGCCAACTGAAGAACTCGAAAATTTTCGCTCTCAGGGAATACTTACTAATATAACAAAGAACTTGGCACAGAAGCTGCAATATGAAAAAGACATCTTTATTAAATACAATTAAGTGAGGCTACGTCACCCAACTGCCTTAGCAATTGAATGAGGCAGTCTGCTGAATGGTCTCAGCACAGACCTTTTATACCATTTATTATGCCCTAGGCACACATTTTCTCTTTGAAGTACATTATTGTTGGTCACTCCCAGGACGTGCACACAAAGCACTGTATGATGACAAACCCGCTTTTCAGTTTGTCCAGCCCAAAATTAATCATCAAACAAACCCATAATAAACATTCTTCTTTAGACAAGCTGGACAAGACCCATAATGAAAAGGCCCGCAGACCACATCATAAATAGACCATAAAGAAGGAACAGAAACAGATAGGAGCAAGATAAAGGGGTGTGTGCGTGTACAATAAACATTGCAATGTCCTGCTCTTTGATCTCTATCTGACCAGCTGCCTAACAAGGAACTGGCTCAACGAGGTCAGCCTCGGGCAAGGGAGTCAGCTTTCGCCAGGTCATGCAGGAGTCAGCACAAACCCATGCTAAGGTTATGTCCTTAAATACTTGTTCTGCCACAGTGAGGGCCTACTGTAAGGGCAATCCACAAAATGGCTGCCATTCACAAAATGGAAGCCAAGGGTTCAGTACGAAAATGACGATTTCGAGGTGAAATCGTTACTGGAATATGACGAAAATGCTTGTACATAGTGTACTAGCCATTCTCGGTCTTTTTATATAAAAATCGTCATGCTACGACAAAGTTTATTACACGAGTCCAGAATTTTCAGTACCACAGTTGTTGGGGCCCTGTTGAAGACTTCTGGTCATTTTGCTTATTCTCATTACCCTTCTGGTCTGCTTTCTTCTGGCCACCACCTTGGTTCTGGTTCTGCTGCTTGACCCTTGTTCTGACCCATCTGTCTGCCTTCTTTCCCAATTGTTGGGGAGAGGTCAAATCTGAGTCAATCAAGTGCTGATGCAACAACTGGTTCTGACAAATATTTAAGATTTGCTCTCTCATAATTAGATTATACAATCCTGTGGAATCAGTAACTTTACTTCCCAGTAACCAGCCTTCCAAAGCCTTAGTGGCACAATCAACAAAGTCAGTCCAATCTTGAGCCTGAGTTTTCTGGGTGTCTCTGAACATTAACCTGTACTGTTCAGTGGTTAAACCAAACCCATCAATCAGTGCAGTTTTCAGGACTTGGTAATCATTAGCATCCTCATCTCTAACAGTGAGGAGCTTATCTCTACCATTGCCTTCAAAGGAGAGCCACACTATAGCTGCCCACTGACTCTGGGGTACCTGCTGTACTTTGCAGGCCCTCTCCAGAGCAGTTATCCACTTGTGGATATCATCTCCTGTCTTATTGGAGGGCACTATTTTACTCAGGTTTCTAGTATCAAAACCCCTTTCCTTATCCCTAGGGATATTGCTGCCACCAGTGGGGACTATCCCACTCAACTGTTGCTCTCTAGCAAAGGCAAGCTTCTCTTTGGCAAAGGCAAGTGCTTCCCTTTGGATCCTCAGATTAGCCTCCTTCATTTTTGCCTCATGCTCTCTCCTCTGAGGGGATGTCATCCTCCTCTGAGCAGATGCATGAGAGGCACGAGAGTGCACAGATCTACTGGAGTCCCTAGAATGAGATCTATCTCTTCTAACCCCAAAGTTAGGCCTGCTAGTGGATGGCACTGGGGGTCCCCCAGTTCCTTCCCTATGTAGGTCTAAGTTGGCCCTAGTAAGTCTGCTGACTAAAGGTTGGCCATTGTCTGCCTCATCCTCAGATAAGTCTTCCTCTTGCCTTCCATTGACATTCTCTGTCTCTGGTAGGTTAGAGTCTGGATCCTCTGGATCACCTTCTAAGGGGGGCATGCTCCTATCTGGATCAGAGGGGCCTGTGTTAGAAGCCCTTCTAGCATCATATGTCTCTAAGAGACCTATCAGAAAAGGAGTGGTAGGGTTAGAACCCTCTTTCAATTTCCTGGAGGTACACAAATTGTCTCATCTCCTGGAAACTGAGTGCTGCATATCTGGAAAGGACCTGTGGAGGGTCACTAACCACTAGGGGAGTCTCTGAAGTCTCTCCATGGATAGACATGCTTTCTAATGAGGTGTAAGTGATGCACCTACCTACACTATGGGTTTTCCTACTGATCCCTTGCTAAGAGTTGTAGTCAGGGTGTGCTAGGCCCTTTCTACTACAACAGCTGGTTCAGTAGAACTCAGAGAATTTCTAAGCTTGTTATATGTACCTATGGTACCTTATGTGATCTTTCAAATGATATTTCAAGATTATATTTGGTAAAAACAACAGCAAGCTCAAATCCCAACCGCTGCACACCAATGCGAGAAGTTGGCCTGATATATGATGCTCACTAGTTCTAGTGATCACCTTGTATCAGTCCAAACAACCCTTATGGTGATTGGTTGTAAGTCAACCTTATAGACCAGCTATCCTAATGGTAGCATGGACAAAGCAGTCTTAGGCTAAACTCTTTTGGCATGTAAAGCCAGCTGTTTTACCACATATAACCCCTTGAATACCAGATGAAAGGACACCACACAGGTTGTTATGAAAATAAACAATATATATTTATTAATAACAAACACCTCTGAACTCTTCATGAGATCAGAGGGCTAAGCACATGACAAATTCTTAGGGAAAATACGATAAGTTGCACAAAATTACAATGGTGCCCTAGGGGCACGACAAACCATATACTAAGTAAATGGTATAAGGAAATCGATAAAAGGAATGGAGCTGTCCAGAGGCTGTAGGTTCGCTGGGACTACACTACCCTAACCTCAGGTAAGTAATAGGAGGCACACGGGACGCGTGTGCAGAGTGTGAACTCACACGCGGGATGCGTAACAACGTCTATGGACAGTACAGTTCAAGAAAAAGTTGAGTACGGACAATCCTGACTGGTTAGGACTAAAACTACTGTGATTCTGGACACTAGGAGAGTCAAGCTACCCTTGAGCACCGAAATGCTCTTGTTACCTCACCCACGGGCTGGGGGTGCATAGGTGCGAAGTCGTATCTGAAAGAGACACGTTAGTATTAGATTCCTTACCTTAGAATATCCCCAGGCGTCAGACTGGATCCGGAAAGTTTTGCGTAGCAGTACCCTTGCGCGTCGGTAGGCGTCGTCTGCGGCTCTGCGTCCGTCGTCGGCGTCTTGGGCGCCGTGATGACGTCGTCGGAGTACTTAGACGCCGCCTCCGCGTGCTGACGTCAGTTCTTCTTTTTTCCACGACAGCAAGCGCAGATCTGGAAAAAGCAGTAACCCTAGTCACTTTTGACTAACCTTTTTTGATCGATTTTGATCATTTCTCGAAGTCTTTCGACTCCGATCGGTGCCGTAGGGATGCCCGGCTTTAAGCACTGCGAGGATTGCGACCGCCTGATGTCGGTCACGGGTCCTCACCACCTGTGCCTAACTGGTCTAGGCGTCGATCACGACGACAAGGTCTGCTCCGACTGCCGCGCCCTCTCTTCAAAAGCCAGGCGGGAGCAGTCCTGCAGGCGACTCGAACTCCGGCAGTCGGTCCCGCGACGCGACAGGTCTCGGTCCCATGGGAGGTTGAGGGACAGGTCGCGGGCTCGGAGCCACCACAGCTCCGAGAGTAGGCCGCACTCCTCCGGGTTGAGGTACTGGGTTTTTCAGAACCGCTACCGAACCGGTAACCCAGTGATGTCAGGGTACAACCTAAGACCTCGAGTACTTTCCTGATTCAGACACAGAAACTCAGAGTCTTCTAGGTGAAGTCAAAGATCGAATTTATTGGCTGCAACCAAGTAACAGGCGTCCTAGAAGTACAACAACACGGTGAGTATATTCTCAGGAGACTGCTCCATCTTACAAAGCCAGGCTTCTCTTTTTATACGAAATATTGTGCTTGAGGCAAACATTCTTCACATTTTAGTATACCATTCACATGTTTTCACTACAAAGGAAAAGCAGAGTCATAATGACAAGCCCACATTACAGTTCATCCAGCCCATAACAAATCACCCGTCAAGGCCCAACATTTTCATCAGATATCGGTGGACCCCCAATAAAAACGGGCACCTCCTCCTCGTAAAGCAAGTAAGAGAGAAAGGAACAGGGACAGGTGGGAGCAAGATTAGGCAGGGTGTGTGTGTGATGAAAGGGTTTATGACATGTTGTGCCTTGATGCTATCTCGTTTGGCCACTGGGAGAGGAACTGACCAAACAGGTTCGACCTGGGGCAATGGTTTCAGCTTGCCCAGGTCAGAGAGAAGTCAATTAAGGTGTACGCGTCCTTGGGAATCGGATTTAGCTGTATTATAAGCCTATGTGAGGCCAACCCACAAAATGGCTGCCGTACACAAAATGGAAGCCAAGGGTCAGGACGAAAATGACGATTTCGAGGTGAAATCGTTACTGGAATATGACGAAAATGCTTGTACATAGTGTACTAGCCATTTTCGGTCTTTTGATATAAAAAATCGTCATGCTACGACGAAGTTTTATTCACGAATCCAGAATTTTCAGAACTACAAACCCTCCTTTTGCCCTTACATAGGCAATTAACCTATCCTCATGCTAGTCTGAGTCCAGGTCTATATTCCTAAAGTCATTGAGATGTTGCTGTAACATCATTCTAGTACTTAGCTCGTCTCTTGATGCAGGTTTCCTTACACATGATGTAGCACAGAGGCCACATATTGCAGGAGCACACTGCACGCAGAGACAGAACAGGAAAAGAATGGCTAAGACCATCCCAATGACCATCAGAATTTTCCATCCCCAGGCGGATATCAGATCCCAGAACCATCCCATAAACGACCAATCTCCTTTATCCACATGAATAGATTCGGAAATCTTATGTAGTTTGTTGATGGCCTGGTACACTGTTGGAGCGTTATCTGGAATGAAAACACATCAACTCGATTGGATCAATTTACATACCCCACCTCGGTCTGCAAGTATGACATCTAATGCGACCCTGTTCTGAAGGGTCGTAAGACGATCCGACTGGAGCTCAGCAGTCAAGTTACTAAGGGCACCGGCAGTTTCAACCACGGTGGATTCAACCACCCTTGTCAATTGCCTTATGTTCCTGCTGTTAACCATGGGTCCCCAGAACGGCAGAAAACCCTTTGCGAAGTCCCCAAATTCTTGTCCTGCAGTGTCTTCTTTACTCAAGACACCTCTAACTATCCTTGTCTTGTGGTAGTCTGCCGCTGCTGTGTAGGTGGGAGGCAACAGGAACGAAACAAAACATGTGCCCGAAAAGTCAGGGGGCAACCATGTATAGGCTCTATCATGGCAGATGAAATAGGTACCCTTAGCTGCTAAAAACAAAGGGGAAGTCTGAGATGCAAAAACATACGTTTCAGTACAGACACTCTTCCCTAACTGAGCTCTGGGATTCTTGCCAGTACCTTGCAGACACAGGTGACCCTGATGGGGTACAATCCAAATCGGGGAAGATCTCTTAGCTTGCTGTTTCTCACTCAGAGTGGCTCCATATCCGGTCACGTTCCATCCTATGTATACTAGTGTCTCATCTCTCGGGATAGTCTCATAAGAAATGTCTTCCTTTATCATATCTACTATACCCTTAACTAGAGCACTATTCTTAGGATTGTCTGTTACAGAACGTAGGGGGTAGACTTCATGTGCATAGATGAACATTGTTCTGTATGCCCACACAGAACCATTGTGGCTGAAAGGCAGGACCAGATAAGGGATACCTTTATCCGTTATGTGAGGCATAAGACCACACACCCAACAGTTAGTCGTGTTCATTAATAGTTGGTGTTGGTGTAAAAGCTGAACGAAGGAGTTATTAATAAACTCTAATCTTCTAGCTGATTCGTGTTCAGGAAGGGGTTGAAAAGAATGAGAGGAAACAGTAGAAAGAGGAGGTATAGGCGATGTAGTGGGTGCAAATGTTACTCGAAAATATAATAAAACATAACCTATTAAAAATATCATCACACTGAATAACATGAAAATGCACAATATCAAAAAGCTTTTCTTTGTCATCATTTTACATATTCTGTTTTTGAAGTTCGTTTCCTTGGCAGGTCTCTCCATCTCAAAAAACTCCATCCTCTATACAATGCTGCCCGCGATGGGAGGTTGTTTCTGCTAAGGAATGCTTCTGTCAGTCTAGGGCAACTCCCTTAGACCAACCTGAACTGTCGACCTAACGTCGTCAGCTGCACCCCAAAGACTTTGGGCAATCGCGGCCCTAGCAGCGGAACCTGGATGGCGGTTCGAAAAACAAAAATAAGCAAGTTTCTCAGATGGGAGAGCTGCGCTTTCAAAAATAGCAAAAAGGAAAATTTTATTTATTTGTCCATAGGTCTCGGCCTTAAATTATAACGTTTTCTCCCAGGTACTATTTGGTCTTGGAAAAGGAGTTCAGGTTCTGTAGTGTCCAATCGAATTGACGGTGATACAGCTGGTTGCAAAATATTGTCACTCTCTTGTTCAGTAAGTGTTCCTTTTACACGTGCATCACTGAAAGGCAGAAAACGTGGCACAGTTTCAGTCTCTGAGTCGGCGACACCCTCCTGGACCCACCGGTCGTATGGCAGAGGCAGAGGGATCCGCTTGCAGTGGATCCCGTGGATCCAGTTTTTCTTCCCCTCCACTCGAACAGCTGATCTTGTTGAGAGAAGAACGAGATGCGGTCCGGTCCACCTGGGCTGATCGTTCTTTGTTCGCTGGAAGTTCTTTACTAGAATCCAGGGTCGATCTGATGACCTGGAGTTTCAGAGACCGGAGGCAGGGTGTCATGGACCTGTTGGTGTAAAACACGCAATTTAGCCGTCAATTCGTACAAATAATCAAGCAAAACAGGGTGTTCGATTTCAGATCCGAAGCTCATGGGTTGGACAGATCACTTGCTAGTGGAAGCCTTGTGTCCGGTCCACGATAAGCCTTTTATACTGGTGGACAGACCTATCTTAAAAAGGCTTTGGCATAAGCTTAAACTTGAAGAGTTTTACAGCTTACTAGAACAGAAACCTTTGAGCATTCCTGAAAATGTGGAAGAAGGATACCAACAGTTCTGTACCTGGATCACCGAGGCCCTTGATTCTCTTATACCTTTACGGTGGTCGAAAGGCCGGATAAAAACACCTAGCCCGTGGTATAATGAGTCTCTTGCAGAGCTGAAAAAATCTTGCCGAAAAACAGAGAGGGAATGGAGAAGATCTTATGATCCTGCTCTGAAAATTCGGTATTTCGCTGATCTAAAACTTTATCACAGAGCTATCTGCAGAACAAGAGCCGCATTTTATGCTCAGGAATTTGCTACCAGTTCTAATCCATCTAAGCTGATTTTCAAAGTCCTAAAGGACCTTATGAAAAATAGAGTCACCTCGGAGGTGATTTGCACAGATTCCCACTGTGAAAATCTGGCCTCCTTTTTCGTGGAAAAGGTGGAAAAAATCTATCAAGGATTTGATACTTACTGCCAGAATCAAGAGACTACTGACCCCGAGGCGGGGGATTATGAGACCCTTGCCACTCTACCGCACTTGTCTATTGAGATCTTTGACAAGCTTAGCCTTAGGGTCAAGTCAGGATCCCCTTTGGATCCGTTAAAACCAGCCTTAATTAACACACTCTCCCCGATATGCCGAGCACCCATATTGAATCTTATCAATATGTCATTGTCCAACGGAATGGTACCCACAGCATGGAAACAGGCAGTGGTTACACCTATATTAAAAAAAGCCAACTCTGACCCCCGGCTGCCAGAAAACTATCGACCGATATCCCTGTTGCCTTGGATAGCTAAAGTAACGGAAGCACACGTCAACTCTGTTCTGACTGAGCATCTGGCTCGAAACCAGATATTGGACCCCAGTCAGAATGGCTTCCGGCCGGGACACAGTACCGAGACGGCATTACTTTACATCACGGAACATCTTCGCCAGGTACTTGACTCGGGTCGTACAGCAGCGCTTCTATTATTAGATTTAAGCGCTGCTTTCGATACGGTGTCCCATCATATACTGATCCAACGCTTACAGGAGGCTGGAGTGGCTGACATCGCTCTCCAGTGGTTTCGATCCTTTCTATCGGATCGATCCTTCAAAGTAGCTATACCACCTGGCCACTCTGCCACTCATTCCCTGGAGCTGGGAGTCCCACAGGGATCCTCGTTGAGCCCAACAATGTTCAACCTCTACGTGAAACCGCTGGCTGCAGTCGTCAAACAGTGGGGTCTAACGATGGCCTCATATGCTGACGACACACAGCTAGCGGTGACACTGAGTGGAGACCCTGAGGTGGAGGCTCCCAGATTCCGAGCGGGTCTGGTGGCAGTAGCAAGCTGGCTCCGTACCAATTGCCTCCAGTTGAATGCCACCAAAACGGAGGTGTTGGTGTTAGGGAAGCACGCTGAGCTATGGGGAAACCAGTGGTGGCCACCAGAGTTGGGAGTCACTCCTATTCCAGCATCTGGAGTGAGAAATTTAGGCATTTGGCTGGACTCTGCGCTCACTTTCATGGATCATACCAAGAAGGTGGCTGCTACATGCTATGGCATTTTGCGGGGAATAAGGCCGGTTCTAAAATATTTTGATCCCCCTACCAGACAGCTTGTGGTCCAAGCATCAATTCTATCTCGGCTGGACTACGGCAGCTCGCTGCTGTTAGGGATAAATCAAGCGGAGGCCTCTAGGCTCCAAAGGGTGCAAAATGCCGCGGCAAGGGCCATTGTGGGCCTCCCCAGACACTGCTCAGTGTCTGGCACTATCGTGGCCTTACATTGGCTTCCGGTCAGACAGCGAATTAAGTTCAAAGCGCTGTGTCTGGCCTTTAAAATTTTGAAACTTTCTTCACCGCCGGCACTTGCTAATCTACTCACTCCCTATATCCCGTCAAGATCCTTGAGATCGGAGGCGCTTCACTTGGCAGTCTGCCCCCGGTTCAAACTGAGCAGAATGGGTGGCCGCTCTTTTAGGGTGCTTGCAGCAGGCCTATGGAACTCGCTTCCGGTGCACATTCGAGCCCTTAATGATTTGCTAGCCTTCAGGCAGGCAATTAAAACCTTCCTGTTCCATGCTTAAGATTAGTTGCCCTCTTTTCTTTTATTATGTGTTATGTTATAGTGTCTGTCAAAAGCGCCAGGACGCCCCTTTGCTGGGGCAGCTGTGCGCTATAAAAATATAAATAACATAACATAACATAACTGAACTTTGTGGGCCTTGGCACTCCCCATATGTTGGCCAGGCGGCCAAAAACAATTTCATAGGGACTAAGTCCCACTCGCGAATGCACAGTCATTCTGGTGGATAGGAGTGCTAAGGGTAGGGCATCAGGCCATTTAAGACCAGTGCTCGCTTGAATTTTGTCCAATTTAAGTTTCAATGTGCCATTGTAACATTCTACTAGTCCAGCTGATTGGGGGTGATTTGCAGCGTGAAATTTCTGATGAATGCCTAGCCCTTCGCATACTTTCTTCATCACTCGACCCACAAATTCACTTCCATTGTCACTCCAGACCATTCTAGGCATTCCGAATCAAGGGAAGAACTCCTTCACAAGGGCTTTAGCTGTGGATAAGGCAGTGTTTTCTTTCAGCGGGTAGGCTTCCACCCATCTTGAAAAGGCACAAACAACAACGAGTACGTATTTTAAATTGTTGCACCTCTCCATGTGGATGAAATCTAGCTGCAAAACCTCGAACGGATACGTAGGAGGTGCAAAATGACCAGCTGGAGTTGGGGTTCCCCTACCAGGATTGTGTTTCAGACACACCATGCAATTCTTGACCACATTTTCTGCACACTTAGGAATTCCAGCATTTTGCCATACCGGAGCCAACAACTTGCAAATCCCTTTCATACTGATGTGAGCCATTCCATGGGCCATTGTAACCACTGCAAGCACGTACGCATCGGGTAACAACCATCTCTGATGCTCTGACAATTCAATCCAACAACCATTGGCATCCATTTTACCCGTACTTTCTCTCCACACACTCAACTCTTTCTCTGTAGCCTCAGCTTGAATAGATTTCACACTCTCTATCGTGTCTTCACACATTCCAACGTCACCAACCCATCTTGCAGGGCCCGCAACATACATTCGACTCATCACATTCCTTGCAGTTTCTTTTGCTATTTCATCAGCAAATGCATTACCACGACCAACATCATCAGTCACTTTCTTGTGAGCACTACATTTCACAATCGCAATTTGCAAGGGCAAAGTAAGTGACTCAAGAAGCTCATTCACCAACTGACCATGCTGTATCTTAGCTCCATGCGAAGTCAGGAACCCACGTTCTTTCCACAATCGTCCAAAACTGTGAGCCACTCCAAATGCATACTGTCTGTCGGTGTAGATGGTCACTTTCATTCCTTTCGACAACACACATGCTCTTGTAAGTGCAATCAACTCTGCTGCTTGAGCTGAATTATGTGGGATACGTGCAGCTTCAACAATTGTATGCAAAGTCATGACAGCATATGCTGCAGTCGTGTCACCATTCGGAACCTTGAAGCCTGAACCATCCACCCATAAGGTACCATCACACTTTTCAAGGGGAGTATCTAGGAGATCTATTTTCCCTTTCGTTTCTTCTTCTGTTTTAAGAAAACAATCATGCTGTTCTGAATCATCTAACTCCTCTACAATCGGCAACAACGTAGCTGGGTTAAGTGTGTTGCATCTTTTTATGTGCACATGACTCGCTAACAATGTTAACTCGTAACCTGACAATCGAGCACTAGTTAAGTGCTGTGTCTTTGTTCTGTTTAATAACGTGTCCACTGCATGTGGAACCATCACAATTAGCGTGTTATTCATTACTAAACCAGTAGACTGTCGAATAGAAACAGCTGCTGCCGCTGTTGCTCTTAAACAACTCTGCAATGCTTTAGCTACCGGATCCAAAGTCGACGAAAAATATGCACATGGACGCTGCTTGTCTCCAAACAACTGTGTCAACACTGACAATGCACAACCTTCTTTCTCATGGACATACAATGTAAAGGGCTTACTGTAGTCAGGGGTACCCAACACAGGAGCCGAACATAATGCTGTGCGCAATTCAGAAAAACTTTTCTGACACTCTTCAGACCATGGGACGGGATTCGGTGTATCTTTACACGTTAATGCCACAACAGGTTTGACCAGCAAGGAAAAATTTGGTATCCATTGCCTGCAATATGATGTAATGCCCAAGAAAGCACGCACTTCTCTCTGTGTTCTTGGCGCACTCAATTTTGCTATTGCCTGAATTCTTTCTGGGGTCAGTTTCCTTCCCTCCTTTGATAAGAGATGACCTAAGTAGGTCACTTCTTGTCGACAATATTGCAATTTTGAGAGAGACACTGTGATGCAAATCACACAAATGACGCAACAATGACAACGTGGCTTCTTTACAGATTTCCTCAGTATCTGCAGCAACAAGCAAATCATCAACGTACTGTACAAGTGTAGCACCATCAGGTAAAACAATCGTATCAAGCTGTGTTTTTAGAGCTTGACTATATATTGATGGACTTTCACAGTAGCCCTGTGGAGCGCGTTTAAAGCGGAAGCTTCGACCTCCTAAACTGAAGCCAAAAATATCCCTACTCTCCTCAGCAATCGGAATGCTAAAGAAAGCATTCTTCAAGTCAATCACCGAAAACCAGGTGGCAGAAGCTGGAATCATAGTCAATAGGGCAGTAATGTCAGGAACAACTGGAAATTGTGGCACAACTATTTTATTGACCTCTCTAAGATCGATCACAAATCTGTAAACAGGTGGCTGGGAAGGGTCAGTTCGCTTCAAAAGAGGCAGAACAGGACTATTGCAAACGTTGCCTCTTGTCTCTTCAATCACATCTTTTTCAATCAGATCATAAATGATCGCTAACAACGCTTTTTCACCTTCACTAGAGATTTTGTATTGGGGAATTCGTGGCATTTTAACATTGGATTTCAATGTTACATCATATGGCGGTATTTTCAAAAGACCTACATCATTAGGACCAGTAGCCCAAAGAATATTAGGGAGAGATGACAATTCAGTTGGAAGTTTGTCCTTTGACAAATACATTGAAGAAATCACTTTCTTACCCAGTGTAAGTTGTACTCCAGAAGGAGAACAGTACAAAGTCGCATACAATCTTTTCAGCAAATCTAATCCTAGCAAGTTTTTACCACAACCTGTTGTCAGAATAAGGGGTGCTTCGAATTCACAAGGTCCAACAGAAAGGGACAAAGGGTCAGAAATCGGATTTCTAACTGGGGCGCCAGAAAAACCTACTGAAACATTCATTTCGCCAGACAAAGGTGCGCCAGGGAGTTTTGAGTGCATAATAGAACTCTTTGTAGCACCAGTATCCAACAGAAAAGGCTCTGATACACCTGATGTAATCACCTCAACGTAAGGTCCACTCTGATCTACTGGAACTGAAACAACTCCCTCTCTTTGTCTATGGCTGTCCTAGCAATCATTACCTTCCATATGCTCATCTTCTGCATAGTAATCATCAGCATAGTACTGAGCCGTCCTACCAGACGCGTTATTCTGCTGATCAAACCTATTCATTGAATTCTGAGGCGGAAAGGAACGAGCGTTCTGGGGGAAATTTCCACGTCCTCTACCTCTAGGCGCTTGCTGAACACCTCGACCTCGTGCACCTGAGACACCATTCGCGCGCTGTAGCAAAACAGGGCAGCTATACTTGAAGTGACCCTCTTCCTTACAATAGGAACATTGATTGGGACCTACAGGGACACGTGGTTGAGTATACTCGACTCTTTGCGAGTTCCTCTGAAACTGTTGAGGCTGCTGATAATTATTCTGATAGTTACTCTGAGCACCACTATTTTGACCACCACGTGGCGGGTACGCTTGCTGTAACAGAACCTTCGTTTTTAACACTTTAGTTTTCTTCTCTGCTCTATCTTTCTCATCTTTGTCTCGATTTTCGTAGTACTGTGCAGTAGCCAATATCTGTGCTGAAGAGGAAACTGCCCAAGAACTCTCTGAATCTTTTAACTTTTTACACAACTCGGGAAGCAGATTGTGTACAAATGTATCGACGAACAATCGCTGACCACCTTCTGTACTCATATCTTGACCACTGTGGTCGACAAAAGTCTCTTCAAACCTGGTGAAGAAATCAGACACCGTTTCATCTTTCTTCTGCTTACTCGCAGACAATTTATCCCAATTTACTCGCATGGCAGGCATTAAAGTCTTCATGTAATCAATGATTTTACCAGGAAGTTCAGCTACTAAAGGCTTGGGTTTAGCACCATCAACTTGTCGGTCATCTGCAGCCGCAATATTAACCCATGAGTCACCTAACTCCTGATCATGATCTGCATGGCGAACCTTTCCCCATAAAGGCTGTGGAACAACATTCCCAAACAACATGTCTATATCCGCTAAATTCATGATGCATGACCCTGCAGTCTGTGACAATTCCTTGTAATACCCTGCAGGATTCTTACGGGGATCAGGCAATGTCTGCTTAAGGGCCAAAACTTCAGCTCGCTTCCATGGAACATGTACCCATACACGCTGAAAATGAGGCTGAATAGGTGGGTTAGCATTCGCGTCCCCTTCCCTCCATTGTGGGGGAACTTCTCTCATGGGATACTGTCTCCCCTTCTTCTTAACAGAGGAATCAGACTCAAACAACGACCTAGAAACACCTTCAGTCCTAAGCGACAACAACGTCGCAACTGCTTTCTCAACATCTGAACCCACAATTGCGCCTTTTGAAAACTCGAACCGTACATGGCTCAACTCGGGCGGATTAGAGTCCAAATCATTGTCCTCTAAATCTTCACACAGAAAAGCACACATTTTCTCAAAAACATATCTCTGCTTTGATGCTTCCCACTGATGGAAGACATCCATAACAGATTTTAGATCATATTTCATCGGGTCAGTCACCCATCTATGTGCCAAATGATTCAACGTTTCCTTCTCCCTAGAATCAGGCAGTTGGTTACGCAACTGTTTACGCTCTGTGTCAGGAGTTACACTTGTTGCACCAAAGAAAGGATACAGAAGACTAGAAACAGTACTAGTCACTCTCTGATGAACAGAAGGAGAAGTCGATGAAAAGACAAGCGGAAAAGCAGGGTGAGGCAAGGCAGATGCAGAGGCAGTATCAGAAGGAGTACCAGGAGTGGTAGTCGTTATAGTAGTTAAAGTTGTAGGAAGTAAAGGCAGAGCAGATGTCAAAACCGGTGGCCCTTGAGGAGGCTGCACCGGAGGAGCAGGAGCCAACTGAAGAACAGCTGGTGGGTGCTGTAGAGGAGCAGGAGGCAATGCAACCACGGGTTGCGCAGCTAAAGGTTGCGGAGGTGCCGTAGCATTTTGCGCATAGGGGGGTGGCGAACTTAACAAATGCGACATTAGGGGATCTTTTTCAAGGTCTTTTGCTGCATCTTGCTGAAGAGGCGGCAAAACTGGATAGCATTTATCTATTACCATTTTACGTTGCCTGTGCAACTGCTCACTCATCTGTTCTTCTTCATTGTCTTTAAACTGCATAGCAGCTTGCATTATCGAAATACCCCTTTCTCTCTTATTTTTCTTCGCTAATTTAATTTCCTTCTGTTTGGCTTCCTTACGCCATAGGCGGAAAGAGTCAAACATCGCAGGCCGGGCTTTCTTCTTAAAAAGTTTAACTTCGAGGTTATCTAGGATTTCCGTGTCAAAGCTACCATATTGGGGCCATTTTAAAACACCACCTTTTCTGGTGTATTTGATCCACACTTCATTATATGTGATGGGGCCTACTCCATGTTTCACATACAATTCATAAGTTGGAGTTCCAATCGGAGGAACCGGACACGAGTCCTCCAATCGGGAATCCCTATTACTACAACCAAGACAAAACAAATTTCCAAGTCTGCTAAGACCAGGCATCTTCGCTCACTAGTCTAGCTTCAAACTTCAAAGGATTATCGATTACGATATTCTCGAGAATACACGAGTCCTTCGGCTTTGGTACTTGCAAGTTCCAAATCAAAGATCCCGAAGGGATACCAAAACTAAGACCCAACTAAGGACTGGGAGACGCTCCACTTATACTTAACTGAGATATCGATGACGTCACCAGAAGACTCGTCTATCGTTTCGCTCTACCAAACATCAAGGGTCCAAATCAGGGCGATAGCCAGGGCAGCAGTCCTTTGTAGCCGTCGGGAAGCGGGGAACCTCGCAGCAAAGACTTTCGGACCACGTCGACATGCAGGGGTCGATGAAGTGGCGGCCTTCCTCCAGAATTTTCACACGAAGCTCCTCACGAACCTCTGGCTTGGACCGGTACCGTTGGTATCGCCCTACATTGGGCGCCAGCTGAGGTACTGGGTTTTTCAGAACCGGTACCGAACCGGTAACCCAGTGGTGTCAGGGTACACCCTAAGACCTCGAGTACTTTCCTGATTCAGACACAGAAACTCAGAGTCTTCTAGGTGAAGTCAAATATCGAATTTATTGGCTGCAACCAAGTAACAGGCGTCCTAGAAGTACAACAACACGGTGTGTATATTCTCAGGAGACTGCTCCATCTTACAAAGCCAGGCTTCTCTTTTTATACGAAATATTGTGCTTTAGGCAAATATTCTTCACATTTTAGTATACCATTCACATATTATCACTACAAAGGAAAAGCAGAGTCATAATGACAAGCCCACATTACAGTTCGTCCAGCCCATAACAAATCACCCGGCAAGGCCCAACATTTTCACCAGATATCGGTGGACCCCCAATAAAAACGGGCACCTCCTCCTCGTAAAGCAAGTAAGAGAGAAAGGAACAGGGACAGGTGGGAGCAAGATTAGGCAGGGTGTGTGCGATGAAAGGGTTTATGGCATGTTGTGCCTTGATGCTATCTCGTTCGGCCACTGGGAGAGGAACTGACCAAACAGGTTCGGCCTGGGCCAATGGTTTCAGCTTGCCCAGGTCAGAGAGAAGTCAATTAAGGTGTACGTGTCCTTGGGAATCGAATTTAGCTGTATTATAAGCCTATGTGAGGGCAACCCACAAAATGGCTGCCGTACACAAAATGGAAGCCAAGGGTCAGGACGAAAATGACGATTTCGAGGTGAAATCGTTACTGGAATATGACGAAAATGCTTGTACATAGTGTACTAGCCATTTTCGGTCTTTTGATATAAAAAATCGTCATGCTATGATGAAGTTTTATTCACGAGTCCAGAATTTTCAGAACTACAGGGTCGAAGTCGTCGTCAGGTAAGAAGCACAAGAAGTCCAAGCGGCGTCCTCGCTCTTCGGACTCCCCCCGACGCTCGCGCGATGCGGCCGGGGGTTCGAGTGACACCACCCACGCGGCTCCGTCGGAGTCGCGGGCGCCGGGTTCAGCCCCACACCCTCCGGTCCCTGGGCTCAACGCGACGCCGGAGGAGGTCGAGCGCTTCCTCATGGTCATGAGGAAACTCTCTCCTCCGACGGGCTCCGTGGCGCCTTCGGGCCCAGCGGACCCGTCTGGGACCCCTAGTGGGTCGGGGTCGGTCCCGACGCCGTCGGGTGCTGCGGCCCCGCCGACGCCGATGCCTTCGGGCCCGGTGCCGCAGGTTCCCGTTGTCCCGACGCAGCTGGCGCCTTCGGCCCGGCGCCGAGGGGTTCAGTTGTTCCGCCGGCGCCGGCGCCTTCGGGCCCGGCGCCGCAGGATGTCGCTGGACCTCCTTCGGGTTCTGGTTCGTCGCCGGTGGACCTTACGACCTCCCCGGCGTCAGACCCTCAGGTGTCGCCTCCGGCCCCGTCCTCGGGCGGCGCCGTCCCCGGTTCCACCTTCGTTCCTGTTCAGGCGCCGGTACGGCCCCGATGGGCGCCGCTCCAGACGTCGCTTGGGGAGTTTCACTTCTATGAACAGGCCCCATTGGTTGAGAACCCTGAGTTTCAGGAGATGGGTGATGAGGAGGACTGGGAGGGGTCTGAGGACCCTCTGACCAGAGAGTGTCAGTCTCATGAGGACTGGGCAGGAGACCTTGAGGAGGCCAGTAGCCTGGACATCTCTCCAGACACTGGTTTTGTCTCCCCTCCTACCGTGGCTTCGGAGGAGGGAGCAACCTACAGCGTGGTGCTGATGAGGGCTGCCAAGGCCTTGAGCTCCCCGTCGCGGCCGTGAGGACTAATCTCCTCACTGAGGTCCTTAAACCGCAGTCAAGCTCGGCTGAGCCTCTGCTGCCCTTTAATGAGGCCTTGACCGACGTTCTTCTGGGCACTTGGTCCAAGCCCGCTACGGGTTCGCCCATAGATAGGAACGTGGCCAGACGCCACCGCCCAGCCCCGGGCGACCCATGTTTCCTGTCCACCCACCCCACCCCCGAGAGCCTGGTCATCCAGGTCTCCAATTCCCAGACCGCATTCCCGTCGGCCCCGCCGGACAGGGAATCCAAGAGGTATGAGCAGTATGGTAAAAAGATCTTCTCATCCCTTAGTCTGGGTCTGCGGTCTTCCAACACCGCATGCCTCTTGGGCCGTTACACCCACTCTCTGTGGGATACGGTCGCGGAAGTGCTGCCAGAGTGTCCGTTGGAGGTACGGGCCAAGCTCGGCCAAGCCCTTGTGGAGGGCCGGGATGCAGCCAAATATTCCATTCGGTGTGGGCTGGATACCACCGACTCGCTAGGTAGAGCGATGGCAACGACGGTGGCGGTCAGACGCCACGCCTGGCTGAGGTCCGCCAACTTTTCGGCAGATGTCCAGAACACATTGATGGACATGTCGTTCGATGGCCGTCGCCTCTTTGGCGACAAAGCAGACCATGCGCTTGAGCGCTTTAAGGACTCCAGGGCTACGGCCAAGTCCTTGGGCCTCTCGGCCCCGCGCCAGCAATCGGCTGCTTATCATTCCTTTCGTGGCCACAGAAGGGGTGTGCCCACACGTGCTGCCAGCCACGCTCCGCAGGGTAATACCCAACGCGGTGGCGGCCGTGGCAACCGCCGTCCCGGCGGTCGGGGACATCGGCGAGGTCAGTCCACACCATCCCCCACAGCATCCGCCTCAAAACCCTCCTAGTCCGTGCATTCAGGCCCATGTGACGCCAGTGGGGGGCAGGGTTCGCCATCACCACCTCCACTGGCGCACCGTCACTTCGGACAGGTGGGTGCTGCAGATCGTCCAAAGGGGCTACTTCCTCCCCTTCGAGGCGACTCCTCCAGCCATGCCACCGCAGAACCACCGTGTATCGGGGGATCATTTGCGACTTCTGCAGGAAGAAGTTACGGCCCTCTTGGCCAAGGGGGCCATCGAGCGCGTTCCTGGTCCAGAAGTAGGGTTTGGTTGCTACTCCCACTACTTTCTGGTACCCAAGAAGGGCAAAGGGGGCCTACGCCCTATCTTGGACCTGCAGAACATCAACGGCCTCCTCCGGAAGGAGAAGTTCAAAATGCTGACACTGGCTCAGGTCTTAGCTGCCCTGGACCCAGGAGACTGGATGGTAGCGTTGGACTTGCAGGACGCTTATTTCCACATCCCCGTCCTGCCGGCCCACCGGCGCTACCTGCGGTTCACGGTTGGCCACGAGCACTTTCAGTTTACCGTGCTCCCCTTCGGCTTTACCAGCGCCCCACAGGTGTTCACAAAGGTGATGGCGGTGGTCGCAGCTCATCTGCGCAGGTTAGGGGTTTCAGTCTTCCCCTACCTCGACGACTGGTTGTTGAAGGTGGGCTCGCCCCAGACAGTCGTCAGCCACCTCCAGACTACGGCAGATCTCCTGCACCAGCTGAGGTTCTCCATCAATGTGCCAAAGTCACACATGTGCCCCTCTCAGAAGCTCCTCTTCATCAGAGCGATTCTAGACTCGGCGCGGTTTCGGGTTTATCCACCCGAACAGCGGGTCCGGGATATTCAGGCTCTGATTCCCATCTTTCAGCCGTTGTCCCGGGTCTCGGTCAGGTTGACGCTGCGGCTTCTGGGGCTGATGGCCTCCTGCATCCTTCTGGTGCATCACGCCAGGTGGCGGATGCGGGCTCTGCAGTGGGACCTGAAGTTTCAGTGGGCCCAACATCAGGGCAACCTGTACGACCACGTCCTGATCTTGGAGGGCACAGCGAGACAGCTGCAGTGGTGGCTCACGAACCGCGATTGGGTCAGCGGCAGATCCCTCTCCCTTCCCCAACCGGAGCACGTAGTTGTGACGGACGCGTCCCTCCAGGGCTGGGGAGGCCACATGGGAGAGGCGGAGATCAGAGGCCTCTGGTCCCGGCGGAGGCCCGGCTCCACATCAACCTGTTGGAGCTCAGGGCGATTCGTCTGACACTGAAGGCATTCCTCCCCTCTGTCCGGGGGAGTGTAGTGCAGGTGTTCACGGACAACACCACCGCCATGTGGTACTGCAACAAACAGGGCGGGGTGGGGTCGTGGACCCTTTGCCAGGAGGCTCTGCGCCTCTGGCAATGGCTGGAAAGCCAGGGCGTGACCCTGGTGGCTCAACACCTGGCAGGTTCTCTGAACGCCAGGGCGGACGAGCTCAGCCGACGGTGCATGATGGATCACGAATGGCGTCTGAACTCGGACGTGGCGCAAGGCCTCTTTCAGCAACGGGGAGAGCCTTGGTTAGTTCTATTCGCCACCGAACAGAACGCGCAATATCATCAGTTCTGCGCGTTGGAATTTCCAAGGCGGCACTCGCTCGGAGACGCTTTTCGTCGCGAGTGGAGTTGCGGTCTGTTGTACGCCTTTCCGCCTATACCACTTCTGCCCAGAGTGCTGAAGAAGATCAAGTGCGACCGGGCCCAAGTCATCCTTGTGGCTCCGGACTGGGCGAGAAGGTACTGGTATCCAGAGCTACTCAGTATGTCAGTCGATCCCCCGGTTCGTCTGCCTCTTCAGGAGGACCTTCTGTCGCAGCAGCAGGGGACGGTCCTCCACCCGAACCTGTCCAGTCTCCACCTCCATGCTTGGAGATTGAGCGGCGTCAGTTGAGGCCATTTGACTTGCCTCCTGAAGTCTGTAACTTCATTCTGGCAGCCAGGCGTCCCTCCACAAAGTCGGTATACGCCTGCAGGTGGAACAGATTTGTGGCATGGTGCACAGCAAAGGCTGTGGATCCACTTGCTGCCCCTCTTTCTGAGGTTCTTCTCTTCCTTCTTTCTCTTGCCCAGCAGGGCTCTGCTCTGGACACTATCAAGGGCTACCTTTCTGCCCTTTCTGCCTTTCTAAGGCTGCCTGATCAACCTTCTTTGTTCAAGTCCCCTATTGTAAATAGATTTCTTAAGGGCATCACACACACGTTTCCTCCTGTTCCGTTTGTGATGCCTCAGTGGGACTTGAACCTGGTTCTTACGTTTCTGATGTGCGCTCCCTTTGAGCCACTTCACCACTGTCCTCTTCGCCTTCTGACCTTGAAGACTGCTTTCCTGGTTGCCATCACCTCTGCCAGGAGAGTGAGTGAGCTCCAGGCCCTTTCTTGTACTCCACCTTTCCTTTCTGTCCATCCGGACAAAGTGGTGCTGCGTACCAAGCCATCTTTCCTGCCCAAGGTTGTCACGGCCTTCCACATCGGGCAGTCTATCACCTTGCCAACCTTCTTCCCGCCACCGCATCCCTTTAAAGAGGAAGAGCGGCTCCACCGTCTGGACCCAAAACGTGCGCTCTCATTTTACTTGGATCGCACACGCCAGTTCCGGGTGGATGACCAACTCTTTGTTGGTTACATGGGCGCTAAGAAGGGGAAAGCGGTGCACAAGAGGACCATCTCCCGGTGGATCATTTTGTGTATCCAGGCATGCTACTCCTTGGCTAGAAAGGAGCCCCCTGTTGGATTACGGGCTCATTCCACCCGAGCCACGGCGACTACAACTGCCCTGGGCCGGGGTGTGCCCTTACAGGATATCTGTCAGGCAGCTACATGGGCATCGCTGCACACGTTTGCAAGACACTACTGCCTGGACAGTCAAGTCCGGAGGGATGGCTTCTTTGGCCGTTCCGTCCTCCAGGACTTTCTGGTGTGATTATTGGTTCGCAGACCCACTACCGGGGTTGGTATTGCTGGGGTATCTATTCTAAGGTAAGGAATCTAATACTAACGTGTCTCTTTCAGATGCACAAGTTACTACTTGTGTAACGATATATCTGTAAGAGACATTAGTTAGTATTAGATTCCTTGCCGACCCACCCATCCTCCCCGTTCTGCGAACCAATATCTAGAGTTAGGGTTGTCCCCTTTCAAGGCCCTAGTTTCAATGGCACCAGTGTTAGTTTTTATCATGGCTCTGCGTTTCTGGCGTGGAAAAGCTGTGTCTAAGAACTGACGTCAGCACGCGGAGGCGGCGTCTAAGTACTCCGACGACGTCATCACGGCGCCCACGGCGCCGACGACGGACACGGAGCCGCAGACGACGCCTACCGACGCGCAAGGGTACTGCTACGCAAACATTTCCGGATCCAGTCTGACGCCTGGGGATATTCTAAGGTAAGGAATCTAATACTAACTAATGTCTCTTACAGATATATCGTTACACAAGTAGTAACTTGTGCGTCGGGTTTCTGCGTTGAAGTCTATGGAGCCTGGAAGAAAAGATGCTGCAGGCGACCAGGAGGAAGATGTCCAGTGCGATCCACGGGTGGATCGAGGAAGAAGAGGACCTGAAAGCAGAGGGGACAGTGTTCAAAGTCACTAGCCAGAGACCGGTGTGGAACCAGGAGGGAACCAGATGCTGTCGTCGTGATCAGGTGAAGAGTGGACGCTTGTTTCTGCAGCCACGTGGACCAGGAGGTGTCTTCGACAACCAGGATGGAGGCACGAGTTGTCCCACGCAGGCTCTCGCTGTCGGCGGTGTCGGACCCGGAATTGGAGTCAACAGACCTTGGCAAAGGCAACCCACGCGGTGAGTGGAAACGGCGTCTGGAGTGGACCAGGAGGGTCCGGGGTGCTCCTCCTTTGGAAGGGAGCAAGGGCCAGTCTGGAGCAACCAGACCAGCAGTGAAGATTTGAAGGTTTGTCGTCTAGGAGGCCACTAGCCAGCCGGCAAGTGACCAGACAACGCGTCGAGCAGCAACCAGGCAGAAGGGCCCCACGCAGATCTCGTGGATGCTGGAGTGCTGATCTTCGGTGCAGGAGCTGTTCGGGGCTGGGGCTTCTCAATCCCCAAAGCACTTGGTCGAGTTTACCTCGGGAGTCGTGCTGGAAGCGAAGTGCAGTTTCTTTCAAGATGGCCGGTCCCACGTGTCTCGTCGCACCCACGGATCTCAGCTGTGCTGCCGATGTGAGTTGAGGTCGGAGAGGTCTGGAAATCCGGGTCTCGTCGAGCTCTGAAGTCTGGATCCTCGAGGGAAGACGACAAAGTGAAGCTGCTGGACGCTTGATGGTGCCTGCAGTTGCAGGGTGGACACTCCTTTCCCACAAGGGAGATTCTTCAGTCTTCTGTGGAGCAGAACGTCGAAGTCCAGAGTTTCTTCTTGTAAAGTTGTTCAGGATAATCTAATTTGGAATGGGACCAGCTCCTACCTTTATTCTCCTAAAGGGGGCTGCACTAGTGACTAGGTCCCTCCCATGGGTGGGACCAGGAAGGGGGTAGCTACACCCCCTATCCTTTGTCCGGTTTCGTGCCAGAGCTGGGGCAGGGATGCCCCAGCAACTGGTTTGAACCGGTGTATGCACAGGACACCTTGTGTGCCCCAGGCATGTCTCATTCCTTTCAGGCCTGTCCTACCCAATACACAAAATCCTGTCTGGGGTGGTGCTAGCACCTCCCAAGGCAGGAAACCCTTTGTCCAAGCCTCTCTCGCTGGAAGGACTCCCAGCAGCAGGAGGTGAGACTTGTGTCTGTGGTGGCAGCATCCATTTTGTGATGCCAAGGCTCGAGTTAACTTTAACCGGGGTTCTCAGTTACATACATGTTGTGTCCCTCTAGAAGGGTGGAATGCTACCCCCGTCGCCAGAATTGGCGAGGGGGTAGTATTCCAATTCGTATGACACCTTACTCGACATGTTTTGATAATGCTATACCAAAGTTAGCATTCAACCGCGAGGATTATAATGCACTTAAGAGTATATGGTATAGCGTTATCATGGAACAGCTATTAGGACTTGGTTCCACAAGCTGCAGACGGGCTCAGCTCATGCCAGAGCACCATCTCACATAATTCCAAGCACTCTGCCTTCAGGATTGATAAGGCCTGCCATAGGAGTGACTGATAGGAATATATGTGTCCATTTTAGGGTTAGATATAGGTATACTATATCTATAGCAAAGGGTGATTACACCACCTTGCCCCAGCTGTCGTAGCAGCCAGTTGTGTCAGTTTTGGATGGCCAGCCAGGGGTGGCATAATACATGCTGCAGCCCCTGGTAGGCCCTGGGTACACCTATGCCCTGGGTACCTAAGGTACACTGTACATGGACTGATAAGGTGGCCCAGTACCAATTGGTAAATGCACCTAAAGTACATGGATGTCAATTTAGAGAGAGAACAGCTAGGCTGTGGGTCTGATTAGCAGGCCCACAGCCAGGGAAAGTCGTAAACCAGTGAAGCAAAAAGCAAAAATCTGGGGTGACCACAGGATTGCAGACCCTACTCTCCTACAGACCTCACGACCCCTCTGCCTGCGCCGACCCCCAGGGTGTCACCCCTGACGCTGTCCCCAGATGACGTCGTCCCCGATCCCCCCCTTCGATCCGGTTCCAACGCCGGAGCGGCGTCGGTCGACGCCGCATTCGACGTCGAGGGAAGAACTTTTCTTCTATGACCCGGCCCCATCATTTGAACCTGAGTTCCAGGAGATGGAGGACAAGGCAGATTGGAAGGAGTCTGAGGACCCTCTGGCACGGGAGTGCCAGTCTTATCAGGACTGGGCACGTGAGCTAGGGGAGGCCAGTGGTTTGGACACTTTGCCTGACACTGGTTTTGTCTCCCCTCCTACCGTGGCTACGGAGGAGGGGGCTGCCTATAGTGTGGTGCTGATGAGGGCAGCCAAGTCCTTGGCTCTTGAGCTCCCTGTCGCGGCCGTGAAGACTAACCTCCTCACTGAGGTCCTTAAACCGCAGGCAAGCTCTTCGGGGCCTCTCATGCCGTTTAATGAGGCCTTAACTGACGTTCTTGTGGGCACTTGGGCCTGGCCCGCCACAGGTCCCCCTGTGGATAGGAACGTGGCCAGAAGCCACCACCCGGCCCCGGGTGACCCTAGCTTCTTGTCCACCCACCCCACTCCTGAGCGCCTGGTCATCCAGGCCTCTAACTCCCAGACCGCATTCCTGACAGCTCCCCCTGATCGGGAATCCAAAAGGTACGAACAATATGGCAAAAAGATGTTCTCCTCACTCCCAGTCAGTCGTCAGCCACCTCCAAACTACAGCCGACCTCCTACACCTGCTGGGGTTCTCCATCAATGTGCCGAAGTCACACCTGTGTCCCTCTCGGAAGCTCCTCTTCATCGGAGCGGTTCTGGACTCGGGCTGTTATGGGTTTATCCTCCTGAGCAGTGGGTTCGGGATATTCAGGCTCTGATTCCGATCTTTCAGCCTTTATCCCGGGTCTCGGTCAGGTGACGCTGCGGCTCCTGGGGCTGATGGTCTCCTGCATCCTTCTGGTTCATCACGCCCGGTGGCAGATGCGGGCTCTGCAGTAGGACCTGAAGTTTCAATGGGCCCAGCATCAGGGCAACCTGTCCGACCACGTCCTGATCTTGGAGCGACTGCGAGACAGTTGCAGTGGTGGCTCACGGACTGCGATTGGGTCAGCGGCAGATCCCTCTCCCTACCCCAACCGGAGCACGTAGCCGTGACAGATGCATCCCTCCTAGGGATGGGGAGGCCTCATGGGAGAGGCGGAGATCAGAGGCCTCTGGTCTCCGGTGGAGTACCGGCTCCACATCAACCTTCTGGAGCTGCGGGCGATCCGACTTGCACTGAAGGCATTCCTCCCATCAGTCCGGGGGAGTGTAGTGCAGGTGTTCACGGACAATACCACCGCCATGTGGTACTCCAACAAACAGGGTGGGATGGGGTTGTGGACCCTCTGCCAGGATGCCCGGAGGCTCTGGCAGTGGCTGGAACATCAGAGCGTGACCCTGGTGGTTCAACACCTGGCGGGTTCTCTGAACGCCACGGTGGACGAACTCAGCTGTCGGTGCATGATGGATCACGAATGGCGTCTGAACGTGACGCAAGGCCTCTTTCAGCAGTGGGGAGAGCCTTGGTTAGATATATTCGCCACAGAAGAGAACGCGCAATGTCATCAGTTCTGCGTGTTTGAATTTCCAAGGTGACACTCGCTCGGCGACGCTTTTCGTCGCGAGTGGAGTTGCGGTCTGTTGTATGCCTTTCCGCCTATGCCACTTCTGCCCAGAGTGCTGAAGAAGATCAGACGCGACCGGGCCCAAGTCATTCTTGTGACTCCAGGCTAGGCACGAAGATACTGGTATCCCGAGCTACTCAGCATATCAGTGGATCCCCGATTAGTCTGCCTCTTCAGGAGGACCTTCTGTCGCAGCAGCAGGGGACGGTCCTCCACCCGAACCTGTCCAGTCTCCACCTCCATGCGTGGAGATTGAGCGGCGACAATTGAGGCCATTTGACTTGCCTCCTGAAGTCTGCGATGTAATTCTGGCAGCCAGGCGTCCCTCCACAAAATCGGTACATGCCTGCAGGTAGAACAAATTTGTGGCATGGTGCACAGCAAAGGCTGTGGACCCACTCTCTGCCCCTTTTTTTTTTTTGATAATCAACTTTATTGGTATTTGTAAAGCAGAGACAAAAAGGAAATTCGTTGGTCGCAGCACAGTCAGCAGCAGGTAGAATGAGACAATAGCATCAATACACGTGGGCGGTAGTAATCCAGTCCAGTCCGACATCACATTCAGCATAATAACAGCAGAAACAATGTACATCTTTGGGTTCATGATGGTAGCAGGTTGAACAATTTCCCCCATATTTTGGAAAACATCTCAGGGGTACCCCGGGATTCAAAGAGGGCCTCCTCCTGGGCCCCACACCAGTCCACACCCCTCCTCCATCCCCCCACCGCCGGGGCAGTCTCTCGGAGCCAGGTGCGCGCTATGTCCCGCTTGGCCACGGCCACCGCCGTTCCCAACAGGCGTTTATCTGATCTGTTACCATCCAGGCCATTGAAGACCCCCAGCAAAAGCCGCATCAGGTCATGTGGAACTTCCCAGCCCAGGGCCTGCGAAAGTTCCCTCTTCACCCCCCTCCAAAATCTCGCAAGTCCCGGGCACAACCACACCATATGGTAAAAATCTGCTGGAGAGTGACCACACCTCGGGCATTACGGGGAGGGGCGCAGGCGGGCACGGAAGAGCCTCTCCGGAGTGAGATAGGATGCGTGGAGATAGTATGTTTGGACCAGCCGTAGCTTGGAGGATGTGGTAAAGGTACGTGGGGCCATTAGGGCGTCCCTCCAATCCGCCTCCTCCAACTCTCCCAACGGGTGCGCAGCAGGTCAAGGGACGATGGGCTATTATTGACCAGGGCCCGGTAAATTCGGGAGACTCCCCCCCTACCCAGGTCCCCCATCATCACCTGCGCCTCCAGTGGGCTAAATTCTGGAAGGGAGGTAGACGCGGGGAGGTGGGCATACAGGGCGTGGCGCAGCTGCAAATACCGGAAGTTTTGGGCGTGGGGAAGGGCGTGTTGCTGCTGCAGGTCGGCAAAGCTCGCATGTGGTCTTCCACCCAGACGTCCCCCAGAACCGACACTCCGATGAGGCCCCAGCGCCGAAACCCCTCAAGGGAAGAGACCTCCCGGAGCCAGTTCCCGTGCCAGAGTGGCGTCTGACGGGTTGACCTGCGATCCCATCCTATGTGACGCTGGGCGGTACGCCAAGCCACCAAAACCCCTCTGGTAATTGGGGCCAGTTGTTGTGGAATGGGGCAGCCGTAGAGGAACGCCTGCAGCTGAGAGAAGTCCGCCTCCGCCAATTCCACTCGGTACGCTGGGTCGGACCAGCCGCCCGTGTACCAGTCGTGGATGACGATCAGCTTGGTGGCAAGGTAGTAGAGATAAAGATGGGTCATGCCTAAGCCCCCGTCGAAGGGGGGAATGCGGCTGTGGGCGAGGGAGATACGCGACCGCCCACCATTCCAGAGGAACCTGGTGAGGGCTCCGTCCAGCTCCCGGAACCATGACCGGGGGAGGGGGATGGAGGTATTCTGTAGAATGTATAAGAAACGGGGGAGGATCATCATTTTGAAGAGGGCACTTCGCCCCAAGGGGTTGAGGGGGAGGGATTGCCATTTCTTCAGGTCGGATCGCATCCAAGTCACTAGGGGCGTGACATTCAAGGCCCATTCCAGCTCCGGTAATAGAGTCACCCATAACCCCAGGTATTTCACAGAGTGACATCTGAGAGGGATGGATGACTGCCAGTCGAAACATTCCAGGGAAGGGTGCAGCAGGACCAGGGTAGACTTTGCCGCGTTGAGCCGGAGGCCGGAGACATGTTCAAAGTCCTGAAGGATCTGCAGACACCGGGGACCCGAGGTCGCCAGGTCCGCTAAATACAGAAGCACGTCATCGGCGTAGAGGGCTATCTTGTCGGCGTGGCTCTCATTCCAGGCCCACCCTTGAACCAAGCGGTCGTGCCGGATGAGCGTCGCCAGGGGCTCCATCGCTAGCGCAAATAGGAGTGGAGAGAGGGTACACCCCTGGCGCGTACCCCTGCGTATCGGGAATGCCTCCGAAAGCACCCCGTTGATCAAAACTCGGGCCCTGGGATTCGCATACAGGACCCTTACATAGCTGCGGAACCGCGGGCCGAAGCCCATCGCCTCCAGCCCGTCATGCAGGTAATCCCAGCCCACCGTGTCGAAAGCTTTCTCAAAGTCGAGAAAGAGGAGGGCCAGATAGGGCGTTAGGCGGGAGCGATGGGCTAGGGCCAAGTGTAGGCGGCGGATACAGTGGCGGGTAGCCCTGGCCGGCATGAATCCGCATTGTTCCGGAGGTCCCTCAGGAGGGGCCTGAGCCGCTGGGCCAGTATGGTGGCAAAAAGCTTGATATCAGTGTTTATAAGGGAGATCGGGCGGAAGTCTGCGCATTGTACGGAGGGCGGGTGGGTCTTGGGAATGACTACTATCGTGGCCAGATGCGACTCAGGGGGAAAGGAACCTCGGTCGATCACGTTGTGAAAAAGTGTCAACAGGTGGGGGGCCAGAGTCTCTCGAAAATTCGAGTAGAACTGCTGAGGGAATCCGTCTAGACTGCGTGTCTTACCGCTGTGCAGCAGAGGAATGGCCTCTAGGACCTCCTCTCGAGTGAAGGGCTTCTCCAGGGCCTCCGAGTCTTCTGGGGCAAGGGAGGGCAGCCGGGCGCCGGTCCTGCCCAGGAAGGTGTCCAGGCGTGCGTCGGGTTGGCGCGCCGTATAGAGATGGGTGTAGAAGTCGGCAAAGGCTCCCGCGATATCCCAAGAGGATGTAAGCATGATACCGTCGGGTGTGCGGATCTCTGGGATAACACGGTGGACCAGGGGGTATGATAACAAGTTGTGGAGCAGCTTACCATTCTTATCCCCCATCCGTAGATCCTCGCCACTGAGGAGCGCCATAATTGTTAAGCCGAGTCAAGCGAGACTTGGCGGAGCTCCTCCCGAATCAGTGCCAGTTGCCGGGAGGGGTCACCCAGGCCCCGCACGGCCTGCTCGATTTCAAGTTGGGCATCCCGGGATTCCAGCTCTGCAAGCCGGGCCAGCCGGCTCGCTCGTTTGGTATGCACAAACCCTCTCGCCACCCCACGAATCACCGCCTTACCAGCCTCCCATAGGGTTCCAAGCGACGGGACCGAGCCCTCATTGGCGGTGAAGTAAAGTGTCAGCTCTTGCTGCAATTCCTCTACCATCGCCTGGTTGTGTGCCACTCGAAGGACCGCAGCGCGTTTGATACGGTCTAAAAGCCCGTTGATGTTCCAGGAGAGAACGTGAAGTGGCCTAGTTAGAGTGGAAGCCATTCGGGGAGGAGGAGGGCGTGGAGGAGCGCAGGGCCAGCAGGGGATTCGCCGCTAGGGAAAGGCCCACAGCACCACATCGGGCCAAAGGAGCCGGGCAGTGGAAGCTGGCCGGCGGATCGCCGGTGCCCGGGGTAGGGGCAAGAGATGGGGGGGTGGCCACCCGCAGTCCGCCTCCGTAATAGGCCGTTAGTACCCTGCCTTTGGGACTGGACCAGGATCGGAACCAGGTTTCCAAGAAGTAAGCCACTGGTTCCTTCTCCACCCCCTCCGGAAACCCCAGGAGGCGAAGGGTGTTCCGTCGGGCCCGGTTTTTGGCATCCTCCGCCCGGTGATGAAGGTCTGAAGTTAGTGTCTAGAGACGGGCCACTTGGGTCTTGAGCGCGTTTAGATCATCTTCCGCTGTAGATATTCGGGCTTCGGCTTCAGTGATTCGCGCCGTGGCATTCCTGAGGTCTTAACGGATGAGGGCCACATCCACGCGCACCTCCCCAATTTTCGTCTCAACAGAGGTTTGAGAGGCGCTGATCGCCTGGAGGATCGTTGAAAGGTCCCGCCCCCGTCGTCCCCGAGGAAGGCGGAGGTCCGGCACCGGTGGCATGGTCCGTTTTGGCAAAGTGGTCCATACGGAGCTGGGAGGGAGGGACCCGGGTCTGCGTACTTTTCCCCCTGACCATGGTGGCTCCAGGCAGACCGGGGCCAAAGGGGGGAGGCCCAACTCCAAGCGCGCAGAACAGCGGGCGGCGTCACCTAGTCTCTCAAGGGATCCACAGCAGAGCAAGGCCCCGGCGTTGGGGGAGGGAAGCAGGAGGAAGCTGGTGCGCTCCCGGCGCGAGGAGCCGAAGCAGCGGGGGGGATCCCCGGGCAGACGCCTACGCTATCGCGCCGCTCCGAGACGGGCTCAACCCAGTTGTAGCGGCGTAGGGCAGAGTCCTGGCAGCACCACCCTGAGTCCAGAGTATCTCCCCCAGCCCCACACCCTCGGGCCTCGCAGGAGGAGTAAGGAGAGTACCTGAGCAGGTGTGGGACTGGCCAGTCGCTCCAGGGCCCCCACGCCCGCGGCAGGCGGCGGCCACAGGCGGGTCCGGCAGACGGGGTGCAGGTCGTGAGTTTGACAGGACGGCCGATAGGCCGGAGCTTCGGCGGCGGCATTGCAAGGGGGGGCAACGACTGGCCAGGGTTCGAAGAACGCCCAGGGCCCGAGGCGTCCAGTCTCCCAGCCTGCGCGGCAGGCACGGGCGAGCGCCTCCAGGGGCCCCAACCCCAACCCCCGCCCCCACCTTCTCCTCACCTAGAGTCCTGGAAGGCAGCGCTCCCCCGCAGAGGCAGAACGGGTCCCCAGGGCCGTACGGGGCATCCGGGGTATGTTCAGAGGGGGGGCGCCCGTATCAGTCCGCCGGGGGACCCCGGAGGCTGCTGCAGCCACAGCCGCGGCACAGACAGGCGTCCCTCACCGCAAGGACGCTCACAACCACCCAACAGGCCTCGGCAGTAGTACGTCGGCGGAGGGGCCCAGGGAGGCCGCCACCCCACAGCACAGTCCAGGGGTAGGAGCTCGGGGAACAGTCCAGTCAACTGCCGCTCCGTAGCCTCAGTGGATGGACGCCGCTATGCACCGCGGGTCAGAGGAGGGGGTCCCGAGCCCCCAGCAAGCCTCCGATCGCCGCCACCAGGCCCGCCACAGCCCCGGGAATCCCTCGGCCATAGGTGTCCAGGCGTGCGTCGGGTTGGCGCGCCGTATAGAGATGGGTGTAGAAGTCGGCAAAGGCTCCCGCTATATCCCGAGAGGATGTAAGCATGATACCGTCGGGTATGCGGATCTCTGGGATAACACGGTGGACCCGGGGGTATGATACCAAGTTGTGGAGCAGCTTACCATTCTTATCCCCCCATCCGTAGATCCTCGCCACTGAGGAGCGCCATAATTGTTAAGCCGAGTCAAGCGAGACTTGGCGGAGCTCCTCCCGAATCAGCGCCAGTTGCCGGGAGGGGTCACCCAGGCCCCGCACGGCCTGCTCGATTTCAAGTTGGGCATCCCGGGATTCCAGCTCTGCAAGCCGGGCCAGCCGGCTCGCTCGTTTGGTATGCACAAACCCTCTCGCCACCCCCCGAATCACCGCCTTACCAGCCTCCCATAGGGTTCCAGGCGACGGGACCGAGCCCTCATTGGCGGTGAAGTAAAGGGTCAGCTCTTGCTGCAATTCCTCTACCATCGCCTGGTTGTGTGCCACTCGAAGGACCGCAGCGCGTTTGATACGGTCTAAAAGCCCGTTGATGTTCCAGGAGAGAACGTGAAGTGGCCTAGTTAGAGTGGAAGCCATTCGGGGAGGAGGAGGGCGTGGAGGAGCGCAGGGCCAGCAGGGGATTCGCCGCTAGGGAAAGGCCCACAGCACCACATCGGGCCAAAGGAGCCGGGCAGTGGAAGCTGGCCGGCGGATCGCCGGTGCCCGGGGTAGGGGCAAGAGATGGGGGGGCGGCCACCCGCAGTCCGCCTCCGTAATAGGCCGTTAGTACCCTGCCTTTGGGACTGGACCAGGATCGGAACCAGGTTTCCAAGAAGTAAGCCACTGGTTCCTTCTCCACCCCCTCCGGAAACCCCAGGAGGCGTAGGTTGTTCCGTTGGGCCCGGTTTTCGGCATCCTCCGCCCGGTGATGAAGGTCTGAAGTTAGTGTCTAGAGACGGGCCACTTGGGTCTTGAGCGCGTTTAGATCATCTTCCGCTGTAGATATTCGGGATTCGGCTTCAGTGATTCGCACCGTGGCATTCCTGAGGTCTTAACAGATGAGGGCCACATCCACGCGCACCTCCCCAATTTTCGTCTCGACAGAGGTTTGAGAGGCGCTGATCGCCTGGAGGATCGTTGAAAGGTCCCGCCCCCGTCGTCCCCGAGGAAGGCGGAGGTCCGGCACCGGTGGCATGGTCCGTTTTGGCAAAGTGGTCCATACAGAGCTGGGAGGGAGGGACCGGGGTCTGCGTACTTTTCCCCCTGACCATGGTGGCTCCAGGCAGACCGGGGCCAAAGGGGGGAGGCCCAACTCCAAGCGCGCAGAACAGCGGGCGGCGTCACCTAGTCTCTCAAGGGATCCACAGCAGAGCAAGGCCCCGGCGTTGGGGGAGGGAAGCAGGAGGAAGCTGGCGCGCTCCCGGCGCGAGGAGCCGAAGCAGCGGGGGGGATCCCCGGGCAGACGCCTACGCTATCGCGCCGCTCCGAGACGGGCTCAACCCAGTTGTAGCGGCATAGGGCAGAGTCCTGGCAGCACCACCCTGAGTCCAGAGTATCTCCCCTAGCCCCACACCCTCGGGCCTCGCAGGAGGAGTAAGGAGAGTACCTGAGCAGGTGTGGGACTGGCCAGTCGCTCCAGGGCCCCCACTCCCGCGGCAGGCGGCGGCCGCAGGCGGGTCCGGCAGACGGGGTGCAGGTCGTGAGTTTGACAGAACGGCCGACAGGCCGGAGCTTCGGCGGCGGCAGTGCAGGGGGGGGCAAGGACCGGCCAGGGTTCGAAGAACGCCCAGGGCCCGAGGCGTCCAGTCTCCCAGCCTGCGCGGCAGGCACGGGCGAGCGCCTCCAGGGGCCCCAACCCCCGCCCCCACCTTCTCCTCACCTAGAGTCCTGGAAGGCAGCGCTCCCCCGCAGAGGCAGAACGGGTACCCAGGGCCGTACGGGGCATCCGGGGTATGTTCAGAGGGGGGGCGCCCGTATCAGTCCGCCGGGGGACCCCGGAGTCCCCTGCAGCCACAGCCGCGGCACAGACAGGCGTCCCTCACTGCAAGGACGCTCACAACCACCCAACAGGCCTCGGCAGTAGTACGTCGGCGGAGGGGCCCAGGGAGGCCGCCTCCCCGCAGCACAGTCCAGGGGTAGGAGCTCGGGGAACAGTCCAGTCAACCGCCGCTCCGAGGCCTCAGTGGATGGACGCCGCTATGCACCGCGGGTCAGAGGAGGGGGTCCCGAGCCCCCAGCAAGCCTCCGATCGCCGCCACCAGGCCCGCCACAGCCCCGGGAATCCCTCGGCCATAGGTGTCCAGGCGTGCGTCGGGTTGGCGCGCCGTATAGAGATAGGTGTAGAAGTCGGCAAAGGCTCCCGCTATATCCCGAGAGGATGTAAGCATGATACCGTCGGGTATGCGGATCTCTGGGATAACACGGTGGACCCGGGGGTATGATACCAAGTTGTGGAGCAGCTTACCATTCTTATCCCCCCATCCGTAGATCCTCGCCACTGAGGAGCGCCATAATTGTTAAGCCGAGTCAAGCGAGACTTGGCGGAGCTCCTCCCGAATCAGCGCCAGTTGCCGGGAGGGGTCACCCAGGCCCTGCACGGCCTGCTCGATTTCAAGTTGGGCATCCCGGGATTCCAGCTCTGCAAGCCGGGCCAGCCGGCTCGCTCGTTTGGTATGCACAAACCCTCTCGCCACCCCCCGAATCACCGCCTTACCAGCCTCCCATAGGGTTCCAGGCGACGGGACCGAGCCCTCATTGGCGGTGAAGTAAAGGGTCAGCTCTTGCTGCAATTCCTCTACCATCGCCTGGTTGTGTGCCACTCGAAGGACCGCAGCGCGTTTGATACGGTCTAAAAGCCCGTTGATGTTCCAGGAGAGAACGTGAAGTGGCCTAGTTAGAGTGGAAGCCATTCGGGGAGGAGGAGGGCGTGGAGGAGCGCAGGGCCAGCAGGGGATTCGCCGCTAGGGAAAGGCCCACAGCACCACATCGGGCCAAAGGAGCCGGGCAGTGGAAGCTGGCCGGCGGATCGCCGGTGCCCGGGGTAGGGGCAAGAGATGGGGGGGCGGCCACCCGCAGTCCGCCTCCGTAATTGGCCGTTAGTACCCTGCCTTTGGGACTGGACCAGGATCGGAACCAGGTTTCCAAGAAGTAAGCCACTGGTTCCTTCTCCACCCCCTCCGGAAACCCCAGGAGGCGTAGGTTGTTCCGTCGGGCCCGGTTCGGCATCCTCCGCCCGGTGATGAAGGTCTGAAGTTAGTGTCTAGAGACGGGCCACTTGGGTCTTGAGCACGTTTAGATCATCTTCCGCTGTAGATATTCGGGATTCGGCTTCAGTGATTTGCGCCGTGGCATTCCTGAGGTCTTAACGGATGAGGGCCACATCCACGCGCACCTCCCCAATTTTCGTCTCGACAGAGGTTTGAGAGGGGCTGATCGCCTGGAGGATCGTTGAAAGGTCCCGCCCCCGTCGTCCCCGAGGAAGGCGGAGGTCCGGCACCGGTGGCATGGTCCGTTTTGGCAAAGTGGTCCATACGGAGCTGGGAGGGAGGGACCGGGGTCTGCGTACTTTTCCCCCTGACCATGGTGGCTCCAGGCAGACCGGGGCCAAAGGGGGAGGCCCAACTCCAAGCGCGCAGAACAGCGGGCGGCGTCACCTAGTCTCTCAAGGGATCCACAGCAGAGCAAGGCCCCGGCGTTGGGGGAGGGAAGCAGGAGGAAGCTGGCGCGCTCCCGGCGCGAGGAGCCGAAGCAGCGGGGGGGATCCCCGGGCAGACGCCTACGCTATCGCGCCGCTCCAAGACGGGCTCAACCCAGTTGTAGCGGCATAGGGCAGAGTCCTGGCAGCACCACCCTGAGTCCAGAGTATCTCCCCCAGCCCCACACCCTCGGGCCTCGCAGGAGGAGTAAGGAGAGTACCTGAGCAGGTGTGGGACTGGCCATTCGCTCCAGGGCCCCCACTCCTGCGGCAGGCGGCGGCCGCAGGCGGGTCCGGCAGACGGGGTGCAGGTCGTGAGTTTGACAGGACGGCCGACAGGCCGGAGCTTCGGCGGCGGCAGTGCAGGGGGGGGCAAGGACCGGCCAGGGTTCGAAGAACGCCCAGGGCCCGAGGCGTCTGGTCTCCCAGCCTGCGCGGCAGCCACGGGCGAGCGCCTCCAGGGGCCCCAACCCCCGCCCCCACCTTCTCCTCACCTAGAGTCCTGGAAGGCAGCGCTCCCCCGCAGAGGCCGAACGGGTCCCCAGGGCCGTGTGGGGCATCCGGGGTATGTTCAGAGGGGGGGTGCCCGTATCAGTCCGCCGGGGGACCCCGGAGTCCCCTGCAGCCACAGCCGCGGCAGACAGGCGTCCCTCACTGCAAGGACGCTCACAACCACCCAACAGGCCTCGGCAGTAGTACGTCGGCGGAGGGGCCCAGGGAGGCCGCCACCCCGCAGCACAGTCCAGGGGTAGGAGCTCGGGGAACAGTCCAGGCAACCGCCGCTCCGAGGCCTCAGTGGATGGACGCCGCTATGCACCGCGGGTCAGAGGAGGGGGTCCAGAGCCCCCAGCAAGCCTCCGATCGCAGCCACCAGGCCCGCCACAGCCCCAGGAATCCCTCGGCCATAGGCGAAGGGGCAGAGCTAGATCGCACTTCAGCGGGGGCCCAGTGACCGGGCACGGCAGGGGTCGCCCCACCCCCCCGCCAGGCAAACCTCCGGCAGCCTCACCCGGTTTGCGGGGCACCCAGGGCCCGCGCCGCCCCTCTGGGCCGGCGGGCAATCACAACGGCTCCGGGCGGTGTACAGGGTCCAGCGGAAGGTCCAGGCCTCACGTCCTAGGCAGCGTTCACCCACCGGAGCTCAGCATGTAGCAGGGCTGCACAGGAGTCGCCGTCGCCGCCACCCGGGAGCTGGACAGTACAGGTACCCTCAGGGGGCCGCCATTTTGCGGCCCTCGCGGCTGTGCGGTGATGGAACAGCGGAGGTGCCCGCAGACCGCCGCAGGAGCCCCAACCCCAGCCAGAGATGCCAGCAGCCAGGGGGAGCGAAGTTATGGCAGTTAGGTCGGGTAATGTATGCTGTTGGTGGCGGATACCGGGCGGATGACAGAAGGGGGTCCGGAGCACTCTTAGAGTGCGACCGCCATCTTGACGCCCTAGGCCACGCCCCTCTCTGCCCCTCTTTCTGAGGTTCTCCTCTTTCTTCTTTCTCTTGCCCAGCAGGGCTCTGCTCTGGGCACTATCAAGGGTTACCTCTCTGCCTTCTTAAGGCTTCCTGATCAGCCTTCTTCGTTTAAGTCCCCTGTTGTACATAGATTCTTGAAGGGCATCACTCATATGTTTCCTCCTGTACCTTTCGTGATGCCTCAGTGGGACTTGAACCTGGTTCTAACTTATTTGATGTGCGCTCCTTTCGACCCACTTCACAACTGCCCTCTTCGTCTTCTTACTCTCCATACTGCATTCTTGGTTGCCATCACCTCTGCGAGGAGGGTGAATGAGCTTCAGACTCTTTCCTCTAAACCTCCTTTCCTTTCTGTCCATCCGGACAAGGTTGTGTTAAGAACGCGTCCCTCTTTCCTGCCCAAGGTAGTCAAAGCCTTTCACATCGGGCAGTCCATCACCTTGCCCACCTTCTTTCTGCCTCCGCATCCCTCAAAAGAGGAAGAGAGACTCTACTGTCTGGACCCAAAACGTGCGCTCTCCTTCTATCTTGATCGCACACGCCAGTTCCAGGTGGATGACCAACTCTTCGTTGGTTACGTGGGCGCTAAGAAGGGACAAGCGGTGCACAAATGGACCATCTCTCGGTGAGTTGTGTTGTGCATCAAGGCATGCTACTCTTTGGCTAAAAAGGAGCCTCCTGTTGGGCTGAGGGTACATTCCACTCGGGCAACGTCGGCTACTACTGCCCTGGGTCGGGGAGTCCCCTTGGGGGACATCTGTCAGGCAGCTACGTGGGCATCGCTGCACACGTTCGCAAGACACTACTGCCTGGAAAGTGAAGTCCGGATAGATGGCTTTTTCGGCCGTTCCGTTCTTCATGACTTTCTGGTGTGATCATTGGTTCGCAGACCCACCACCGGGGTTGGTGTTGCTGGGGTATCTATTCTAGGGTAAGGAATCTAATACTAACCTGTTTCTTTCAGATGCACAAGTTACTTACCTTCGGTAACGATATATCTGTAAGAAACAGTAGTTAGTATTAGATTCCTTAGAGCCCCACCCATCCTCCCCATTCTGCAAACCGATATCTAGGGTTAAGGTAGTCCCTTTGAGGGGCCTAGTTTTATGGCACCAGTGTTGGTTTTTATCATGGCTCTGCATTTCTGGTGTGGAAAAGCTGTGTATAAGAACTGACGTCAGCGCGCGGGCTGCATCTAAGTACTCCGGTGACGTCATCCCGACGGCAACGACGACGGATGCGGAGCCGCAGACGACGCCTAGCAATACGCAGGGGTACTGCTACGCAAAAGTTTCCAGATCCAGACTGACGCTTGGGGATATTCTAAGGTGTAGGAAGGTGGATATCTGGCTATATGGTTACCCCAACTTTTTGCCTAGTGTTTAGCTGTTTTTTTACTTAGTTGGCCTGGGGTCCTGCTTTTCAGGGCCCCAGGCTATCTGCTCTCTCTGTAATATGGACTCCATGTACTTTAGGTACATACCTAATTGGGTATTGGGTCACCTTTGTGAGCCCCTGTATAGTGTACCATAGGTACCCAGGGCATAGATGCATCCAAGGCCTACCAGGGGCTGCAGCATGTATTATGCCACCCCTGGCTGGCCATCCAAACTGACACCACAGGCTGATCACTCAGCTTGGGCAAGGTTGTGTAATCACCCCTTTCTTAGATATAGTATTCCAATATCTACCCTTTTATATAGTCACATATATACCTATAAGTCTCTCCTACGGCAGAACTTGACAATCCTGAAGGCAGAGTGCTTGGTTTTATGTGAGATGGTGCTCTAGCATGAGCTGAGCCTGTCTGCAGCTTTCGGAACCATGTCCTTATAGCTGTTCTATGATATAGCCATACCATATACTCTTAAGTGCATTATAATCCCCGCGGTTAATGCTAACTTTGGTTTGGATTTATCAAAACATGTCGTGTAAGATGTCATATGCTTTGGAATACTACCCCCCCCCCCACCAGGTCTGGCGGCGGGGTAGCATTCCATCCTTCTAGAGGGAGAAGACATGTAGCCACTGCTTTACCCGGTTAAAGTTAAACAGAGCCTCAGCATCACAAAATGGATGCTGCTGCCACAGACACGAGTCTGACCTACTGCTGCTGGACGAAACTCCGGCAGGGGAGGCCTGGACAATAGGTTTCCTGCCTTGGGAGCACCTCCCCAGACAGACTTTAGTGTATTGGGGCAGGGTGGGTTGAATGAAATGAGACACTGCCTGGAGCACACAAGGTGCTCCATGCATAGCCCGGTTCAAACCAGTTGCTGGGCCACTCCAGCCCCAGCTCTGGCGCAAAACTGGACAAAGGGAAAGGGGTGTAACCACCCCCTTCCCAGGTTCCACCCATAGGAGGGACCTAGCAGGTAATCCAGCCCTTCAGTTCAGTATAAAGATAGGAGCTGAGTCTAGAGACTTTAGATTTATCCTGGAAGAAACTTTGACATGAACTCTTGGACCTTCGACGTTCCATATCGACTGGAAGACTGAAGACATCTCCCTTGTGGTCAAGGAGTGACCACCCTGTGCAAACAGGCACCACCAGTAACTTGCCGGTTTACTTTGTCGACGCTCTAGCCGGATCCCGAAGACTTCGCGACACAGGACCTGGATTCTCAGATGTCTTTGACTCCGACCCACAACTCCAGCAAAGCTGCATTTCTCCTTGATGCGTCTTTGCGGTTGCTAGCCTGTTAGCTAGTGGCCCCTCTGAAGACATCCTTTGAAAACTAGAATGCTTGCCTGGTTGCTCCAGTCTTGCTCCAGCTTCCCTGTGAAAGAGAAGTGCCCCAGACCTTGCTGGTCTGAACAGAAGCCCCTCTCCACTTCCTGCGTGGGTTGCCTTTGCCAAGGCTTTTTGGGTCCAATCCGGATACCAACACCGCCAACAGCTAGTTCCTTTGTGGGACAGTCCGTATCCAGCTCCTGGTCATCGTCGATGCCTCCTGGTCCACATGGCTGCAGAGATAAGCTTCCCTTCTTCACCTGATTGCATCTCAACATCGCCTGGTTCCTTCCTGGTCACTGGCTAGTGACCCAGACTCTGTACCCTCTGCTTTCAGGTTCTTCACGACTCCGATCCACCCTTGGATCCACCCGGACACTTTTCTCCTGGTCGCCTGCAGCACTTTCTTGCAGCTCTCCATAAGAAACAGCGACGAAACCCGACACGACTTCACACCTACGCACCCGGGTCCCTGGGTGAGGTAACTCGAGTACTCCGGTGCTCCTGTGGGTAACAACTATCCAAGTGTCCTAGTTTAACAGGTTTTCCCGTAGTCCATCCGGAAGTGTCCAAAATCAGCTACTTTGTAACTTTTACGTTCCCATTTAAACACAATGGTAACCCGCGTGTTTGTTTAGACACTGCACACGCATCCTGTGACTCTCCTACTTCCAATCCCTTGGTAGTTCAGTGTAGCCCCAGCGATTTCCTAGGCCCTAGGCCTACTCACCTTTTCTGAAGTGGTTCTTATACCACTTACTTAGTATATGGTTCGTGGAGCCCCTAGGGCAGAATTGTATTTGTGCAACTTATAGTATGCTTATTGAGTAACTTGTGCTGTATCTCGAACTCTGACCTCATAAAGAGTGCAGAGGGGTTGTGTTAGTAATAAATACATATATATTTTATATATATACCTTGTGTGGTGTCCTTTCATCTGGTATTCAAGGGGTTATATTGGTAAAACAGCTTGCTTCACATGCTCTCTGAAGTTTTAGCCTAAGACTGCTTTGTCCATGGTACCACTAGGATAGCTGGTCTATAAGGTTGACTTTACAACCATCACCATAAGGGTTGTTTGGACTGGTGCAAGGTGCTCACTAGAATAGTGAACATCATATACCAGGCCAACTTCTCACATAAGGTAAAGAATCTAATACTAACTACTGTTTCTTACAGATATATTGTTACCTAAGGTAAGTAACTTGTGCGTTTGGAGCCTAAAAATATGGCCCAACCAACTAAGAGAAAAAGTAAGAAGACTGGGGAACCAGCTTCTACACAGCAAACCTCCCAGGACCCCTCTCCTCAGGCAGAGGACTTTGAAACCCTAGAGGTAACTGAGCCCCTGGAGCTTGAGCCTTACCAGGTTGTACTCCTGGGCCCAGGGGGACCCACTAGGGAAGAGCTGTGCTAGGGCCAGCCAGAATTCCCTACTCTTGAGAGCCTGAGGCAGCAAGCTGTTTTAGAAGCCAAGGGAGATGTCAGTGGTATCCACAGAGCCTATTGGGAAGAGGGATCACTGTATGCTGAGGCAAGAGACCCCAGACCTGGAGCTACCAGGAGGGTGGTAGGGTCACAGAAGTACAGGGAGTTCCTCCTAACTTTAGCTCATGACATCCCCCTAGCTGGACATCTGGGGCAGACCAAGACTTGGGAAAGGCTAGTTAGTCATTTCTACTGGCTCCAGATAAACCAAAAAGTAAAGGATTTTGTGAGCTCCTGTGTTACCTGTCAGGCCAGTGGCAAGACAGGTGGCAAGCCAAAGGCCCCCTGATACCACTACCAGTGGTGGGGGTACCCTTTGAGAGGGTAGGTGTGGACATTGTGGGTCCACTGGAACCTCAACAACAAACGATAAAGAGTGGGTCCTAGGGCATATTTATAGACCTGCACACTGACACAGCCCCCAAACAGAAACGTAAATCAACAAAAGGTGCCTGTGGGTCTAACATAATCCTGTCTAAGGCATGAAATCAACGACTTGTCTAGGCTCACTTTGCGAGCATAGACGGCTGTATTAACGTCCTTTCTGATCCTCGCTAAACATGGGCTTACATGTATTGACATCCTCGGCGGCGGGAGGCAATGCTAGCTTTCCGTGGATATGCTATTCCAGGTTTGCATGCTCTAGCATCTGACAATCTAAGACTAAATGGATCATAAGACTTATTATAGGCTTTTGCTCTGGGTTTTCGTACACGCATTTGACTCCATTAAAAATCACCAGAGTTACTTGTTGGTCTGTTGATTCGATGCAACTGGCAGCTTGACTCAATAACTTTATTGTTCCTTCGGGCTAGAACAAAGTGAGGCACATTACTTTATTAGTCCTAAATAAACCTGAGACAAGCACATTGTTCAATGAATATGAGACTGCTGTTGTTGCTAACAGTTTTGCTACGATTACCTGTCTGCATGTAAAAAAAACATATGTGTGCGTCGATGTATAGTGCATGGATGAGGTCTTTGTGCGGTGATATTACGATCCTTCACTTTCCTCCTCATCTGTTTTTTAATTAGAGCGGTGCTCCAACTTACCTGAGCCGTAGCCAGGTGAGGCGAAACCTATTCGTCCTACCTAATAGGTAAGCGAATACATGAGATATTTGTACACCTGACGCCAGTGTGTATATTTCCTAAACAACTTTGGAACTATTAGCCTCGTGTATGCTGTGTATTAATGTGAAAATTATGACACCGACGTTTACTCTTTTTTCTTCTTGTTTTCCTGATTACTTTTGCATGACTTTTTCTGCTTCTGGACATTGCCCAGTATTACGGAGGATATACCCTATGCACCTAGGGTTTCCAGGTGATATGGTTGTAAAATTTATTCTTTTTTGTTATTTGCACCTGAACAATATTCTTTTTGCAGTAGCGAGTAATTGGTCCTGAAGAAAGCAGCGGACAATTCCAGTCCCATGACTGCTGAAACATGTTGACCTCTAGTTCTAGCTAGCAGATATTTGTGAAACCTGCTTATTTCTCTGCTCTGTTTTTAATATTGGAAGACAGGGGGATATCATTAAAATTATTTTTCCCTCCTATCTCTCCAATTTTATACACATCATTTAGTTCACATCACTGTTTTTTCACTATTCCCTCACGCACTGCAAATCAGTTACCTTTACATACCTGTCCAGATACACCCACACTTACCCAATATCACTGGTTTATTGGTACCCACTTGAACACAGAGTGGCTACAATCATACTCTCCTTGGTGTGAGGAGAACCAGATGATGATAAGGGCGGTATCGGACGATAACTCATGGGTATATTTCATGCCCTAGAGACATCTTATTGTGCCATATTCACATAGGATAGCTTTCTTCCTCCTTCATAGTTTTAGAACTGTTGATTTCATGCCTTAGACAGGATTATGTAAGATCCATTGGAACCTCCTACAGCCTCAGGGAACAAATTCATTCTAGTAGTAGTGGATCATGCTACTAGGTACCCTGAAGCAATTCCCCTTAGGGTTACTACTGCCCCTGCAGTAGCCAAGGCCCTCCTAGGTGTCTTCACCAGGGTAGGGTTTCCTAAGGAGGTGGTTTCAGACAGAGGTACCAACTTAATGTCTGCTTACCTGAAACACATGAGGAAGGAGTGTGGGGTGCAGTACAAGTTCACTACCCCATACCACCCACAAACCAATGGTCTTGTGGAAAGGTTCAACAAGACATTGAAAGGTATGATCATGGGGCTTCCTGAAAAACTCAAAAGGAGATGGGATGTCCTGTAGCCATGCCTGTTTTTCGCTTATAGGGAGGTGCCACAGAAGGGAGTGGGGTTTTCACCCTTTGAACTTCTTTTTGGTCATCCTGTAAGGGGACGACTCTGTCTTGTAAAGGAGGGTTGGGAGAGGCCTCTCCAAGAACTCAAACAAGACATTGTGGACTATGTGCTTGGCCTAAGGTCCAGAATGGCTGAGTACATGGATAAGGCATCCAAGAATCTTGAGGCCAGCCAGGAGCTGCAGAAGAACTAGTATGACCAAAAAACTGCCATGGCTGGATTTCAACCTGGGCAACAGGTATGGGTTTTGGAGCTAGTGGCACCAAGGGCTCTCCAAGACAGATGGCGTGGCCCTTACCCTATCCTGGAGAAAAAGAATGAGGTCACTTACTTAGTGGACCTGGGCACCAGCAGGACACCCAAGAGGGTTATTCATGTGAACCGCCTGAAACTATACAATGACAGGGCTGACCTTACCATGCTGATGGTGACTGATGAGGAGCAGGAAGCAGAGATTGAACCTCTCCCTGATCTCCTCTCTTCCAGCCCAACAAATGGGTCAGTAGATGGAGTGGTCTTTTCAGACACTCTCTCCACCCAACAGCAGACTGACTACATGCAAGTCTTGCAACAGTTTGCTAGCATCTTTTTTTGACCGCTGGTCTGACCGCTGGTGTACTCATGATATGGACACTGGGGACAGTAACCCTGTCAAAAACAAAATCTATCGACAATCAGACCAAGTAAAGGAAAGCATCAAAGCTGAAGTCAGAAAGATGCTGGAGCTAGGGGTGACGGAACCCTCTGAGAGCCCCTGGTCTAGCCCAGTGGTTCTGGTCCCCAAACCTCACAAACAGGGTGGAAAGAGAGAGATGAGTTTCTGTGTGGACTATAGAGGGCTCAACTCTGTCACCAAGACAGATGTCCACCCCATTCCAAGAGCAGATGAGTTGATAGACAAACTAGGGGCAGCCAAATTCCTAAGCACCTTTGACTTAACTGCAGGGTACTGGCAAACTGGCATGGCCCCAGGAGCCAAAGAGAAAACAGCATTCTCCACCCCTGATGGGCACTATCAGTTTACTGTGATGCCTTTTGGGTTAAATAATGCCCTTGCCACCTTCCAGAGGTTGGTGAATCTAGTCCTGATTGGATGGGAATCCTTTAGTGCAGCCTATCTTGATGATATTGCTGTCTTTAGCTCCACCTGGCAGGATCACCTGATCCACCTTGGGAAGGTTCTACAAGCCCTGCAATCTGCAGGACTGACTATCGAGGCATCCAAATGCCAGATAGGGCAGGGCATTGTGGTGTACTTGGGCCACCTTGTGGGTGGAGGCCAGGTCCAACCCTTACAGCTCAAGATCCAGAGCATCCTGGACTGGGCAGCTCCAACCACCCAGACCCAAGTCAGGGCATTCCTTGGCTTGACTGGGTACTACAGAAAGTTTGTGAAGGGCTATGGGTCCATTGTGACTCCCCTCACAGAACTCACATCCAATAAAATGCCCAAGAAAGTGAACTGGACTGTTAGCTACCAAAAGGCTTTTGACACCCTGAAAGAAGCAGTGTGCTCAGCACCCATTCTAAAAGCACCAGACTACTCCAAGCAGTTTATAGTGCAGACTGATGCCTCAGAGCTGGGGATAGGAGCGGTCCTCTCCCAGGTCAATGAGGAAGGCCAAGACCAACCTGTTGCTTTTATACGCAGGAGGCTACTCCCCAGAGAGCAGCGTTGGAGTGCCATTGAGAGGGAGGCCTTTGCTGTGGTTTGGTCCCTGAAGAAGTTGAGACCCTACCTGTTTGGGACTCACTTCCTGGTTCAAACTGACCACAGACCTCTCGGATGGCTATTGCAGATGAAAGGGGAAAATCCAAAACTACTGAGATGGTCCATCTCCCTACAGGGAATAGACTTTGAAGTGGAACACCGACCAAGGACTGCCTATGCCAATGCAGATGGACTTTCCAGGTTCTTTCACTTAGACAATGAAGATTCCCTAGGGCAAGGCTAGTCTCATCACCTTTGGTTTGGGGGGGCGGGGGGTAGAATGAGAAAGTGCCATCTTTCTTGCATTGGTATGCCCCCACTTTTTTCTGAACTGGTGATGTGCTTTGACTGAGTGTGCCTTGGGTTCCTGCCAACCAGGTACCCAGGGCCTGTGTTCCTTCCCTAAAACTATGCTGAAACAAAAGACCCAATTGGCATCTCTGGCCACCTGTCAGCCCCTAGTAAATGGTACCCTAGGTACCCAGGGCATGGTGACCAGGGAAGACCCATGAGGGCTGCAGCACTGATTGTGTCACCCTCCGGGGCCCTGTACCCTGGCACTCACACACTGCCTTTGCAGGCTGAGTGCCTAAGTACAGAACTAAAACAAGAGTCGACATGGCACACATCCCTGTGTGCCATGCCCACAGAACCCACGGCCCTGGCATACTTCAGTCACCCCTCTAGCTGGGTGCCCTATGCCAGAGGTGAGGGTACAGGTGCATGAGCCCTGTGCCCATACAGTACCCAGGGCCATTCCTGGGCACTGTAAGTGCAGTAATGCCATTAAGAGTATATGGTGCTGGGAGGTGGTCATTACGAACTCCACAGCACCATAATGTCTACACTGAAGACTGACAGGTTTGGTACCAAACTTTTCAGCACATTAAACCTGCACTGATGCCAGTGTGGGATTTAATGTAAGATGCACCAGAGGGCATCTTAGAGATGCCCTCTAAAACCCGAACCTACAATCCACGTCTGGGCTGAGTGGCTGCAGAGGCTGCCACACAGCAGACATGTTGCTGGACCCCTGGGTGGAGAGCCCCCCCTCTCCTGGGCCTGCAACAATGCACATCCTGGGCGAGGAGCTATGTCTCCTCCACCAGGATAGACAGGGGGAAGCTTCAAAGGCATGCCGCCTCTGAGAGCTTCTCCAGACCATTTCCTGCAACCAGCAACCGGCCCCCACCAGTTCTGCCCCACTCTGGTGGGAAGACTGGCGGTAAAAACTACGTCAGGAAGTGGGGTGTGCCAACCTTTGCCAACTCCACCTCTCAGGTGAATGAAGCGAGGTGAAGCACAACCCCGGGCTCCGGCCATCTTGTAGATGGGGAGCCCTGCCCATTCCCAGCTAGGCTTCTACCCCCTCCCCCAGGAGAGGAGCAGGCTAGGGGGTGACCATCTTGACGAACCAGCCGACGCCTGCAGACTCAGAACCAGGGGCCACCCCAACCGCGACCAGCCGAGGGTAAGCTTTTCCGACACCCAAAGACACCCCTGCATATGGTGCCCTACAGCCCCCTGTGCCTCCCTTTGGGGTACCTACCTGTGCTCCAAGATCCCAACTTACCTCTCGAAGTGCTGGTCGCCCCTGGAGTCTCCGTCCCCGGGCCTGCAACCTTTGTTCCCTTTTCAAGATCCTCATTAGATAAAATTGAGCGCCCGACGGCTCAAAAGCACCCTGCACCCACCCGCCCGAGTGCCGCTGGCTGTGACCCCTTTATCCTATCCTACTTCCCCCCTTGCCCTGAGGAAGTGACCAGGAGCTAAGCTCCCAGAGCTGCGTGGCCTGCTAGCCAGCAGCCAGCAACCGAAGGCCCCCTTTCCCTCATTGGATATCATTGGGCCTACCTACCTCTGCACCCGGTCACCCCTGTGCTGTACTTACCTGACCCTGGGGGACCCCTGAATCTATACCCAGAACCTTAACTTCACCAACCAAGTACTCACCTGGAAACCGGTAATTCACTTACCTGCCATTGGATAACATTGACTCCTTTTGACTCGAAAAGTTTCTGTGTGAAGTTTTGAAAACTGGAAATATTCCCATAAAATCAGCCAAAGTCCAATTCCGAAGTACTCACCTGTGACCAGAGGAGAAGCCAATACTGTACCTTTTCAGCCCAGTACTGAACCTCAAAAGTAATCCCTAGCGGGTTTACTAGCAATCTGTATTTTCTCCATAGGAACCCATTGTCTGGTTTTCTATGAAATTTCTTCTAAGTGTCTACTTTTGAAAACTGGAAATATTCTTTAAAAATCATACGAAATACTGAAACGCTATTACCTACCTGTTTTGAGTTAAGCCCCCAGTGCTGGCCCTAGGAGACCAGTGCTGGGTTATAAAAGTAAAACAATCGTACTTTACCTGCAACCTGAATTTTCTCCCATTGAAAAACATTGTCAGATTTACATTGAAAAGTTTCTAAGTGTGAACTTTTAAAACAGCTTTATATTCATGAAAATTCACTACAGTAACTAAAAGTTTTTTTGCTAATCTGGTTTCAGCTTAGAACCCAGGACTGAATATCAGATCTAGTCCTGGAACTACCGAAGTAATCCACAAAGTAATCAACTGTACTTATATGTAGAAAACCCATTGAGCTCAATGCTAGAGTGCATTTTAGGATTGTGTTGCTTACTACCAATACTGTAATTATTGTGTGCACCAACTTTATTGCTCCCTTGCAAAGTATTTACATGACAGTACTCATAACCAGAAAAGTATATTTTTATAACTGTTGGTTCTAAAAATAAAACAACTATACCTGTGGATATAAAAACAATTGGCCTGGAGTGTGTGAAACATTTTGCTGACAGAGTATGTGCAACAAATGCTTTACACTGTCCTCTGGTACTGCCTTACTGCTTGACCAAGCTACCACTTTGGAGAGTAAGGTCAGTTCTGACTTTAACCTCTGTTATACCTCTGGGGTTGGTGGAGTCTATACACACTGTACTTCATTCTAGTCCAGTATATATAGAGCCACTTTCTCACAGTCTACTACTGATACTAGTGGTTAGAGTTACATATATAACAGTTGCAAATTAACTCAGGAAAAAATACAAACAAATAACCTCTAAATTCACATAGGAATGGTAGTAAGTACATAGTCTACTACAGATACTAGTAGTTACAGTTACATATATACAAGTTGTAAATTCACTCAAGATGACATTTTAATGAAAGTTAAAGCTATTAGGGTTGGACAAATATACAATACATATTTACACAGCATGATCTTGCCATTGTTTGGGGTCTTGCTTTCAGCCAGGCCTTCAGGGTGTTGTTACACACACAGGCGGTGATCTAGGGCCTGGAGGGATCCCCGAGCTGGTGCTGTCCAGAGCACTCCACATGAAGCAGGCAAGGTCCATACCAGGGCTCCTCTTTGCTATGTTGTTTAGACGGACAGACAGTCCCCCGCCGGCAGCAAGCACAGCTCCTCCACGCTGCAGGTCACCAAGTGCGCCTGTACAGCACTTACCAGCAGCATGTGAAGTCCACAGCAGGGCTCCTCCCCTCTTCGGCGTACACCGGTACAGGCAGTCCCTGCTCACAGGTGAGCGCAGCCCTTCTTCCCCGATCCACTCTGATGTACCTGCAGCGGCCGCAGCCAGCGCACCGACTAGGGCTCCCCAATAGCGCTCACCCATGACGGGGGTGCCTCTGTGCCCAATAGCCAGCGCGATGGCCGGTGTCCGTGAACCTTGCCAGTAGCTGGCGAACAGCCGCTCCCAGTTCTTTGCAGTTCTGCAGAAGGGGGTCTTATCTGCGGCGATAAAACCCTCATGCGTGTTCCATGGAGGGGTGGTCTGGGATGACAGCAAGAGACAGGTGGTAGGTAGCCAGTGCTTATAGGCCCGCCTGACTGATGTCCAGGAGGGGGCTCAGTGTCTAACTTTGTGCACAGGGCAGAGCACATAATATACCCATTTTATAGGAGGTAAGAATGAAACTAGAGTGCTATTTATGAAAATGTAGAAAGAGCTTTTCTAATAGTTACTTTTTCTGGAAAACACGTGTAATAACTCCTGCACGCCAATAGGCGGTCGAGAATTCCCCCCACCCCCCACAGGACATGATGACACAGAGCTGCATGCAGTTACCACTCCTGCATTCTGAAGTCAGTTCCTATTTTTCTATTACTGTGATGCAGATCTGTAGCTCAACCCCTAGCAAGTTTAACGGTTTTGTTAAAAAAAATGCAGGTCGAAGATCTGGCAGTAAAGCAAGGAGGTTGCCACTAAAAAGAAGAGGGTTCAAACTATGTCTCACTCTGTGGAAATAGATGTTGGCCAAAGACTCGAACAATGTTTGCCTCTGGTGTTTGAAAGCCAAACGCCACTTCAAGTGGTGTGACAAATGCTCCCTGATGCTCCCAAATGAAGTGGGAGGGCAATCTTTGTCATGGCGAAACACAATAAGCAAGCTTGATCCCAGTCACCTTCTTCAGGTAAGTTGAAGGTGATGGACAAGTCAAAGAAAAAAACACAACCTGGCTTGCGGATGCTCCCCTTCTTGTGGAAGGTCATACAGTTTGCGTTCATAAACCTGACCTCTTTGGTACACCTTCTGAATGTGGGCCAATATCATCTCCTTGTCGAGTGGCTGCATTTATAGAGGCCATGCTACAGATCTTCAAATTAGTTCCAGTTCCCTGGGGTGTGCCTTCCAGCCCCATAGAACTGTGGGGCGTCTAGTCATTCCTCCATCCCCGCATCAACTGATCCCATTAGGAGTTTGACCTAGCCACCCTGAAGCTAGGCTCTGGTTCTACTGCTTAGCCAAACGACTCGCCAAATGTTGCTTCATGGCACTGATACCTCGGATAATGATCAGGGGGAAATGGATCTTCCAGACCTGCATAGGGAGTGGGATGATTATATTATCCACACTCCTTCTTCCCCTTCAAGAGTGCCTGTGTATTCTCCACTGGGGGACATAGGTGGGTTCCACAATCTGCTGGAAAGGGCGGCCAAGAGATATGATCTGCCTATGCCTTCTTCACAGACAGAATGTTTCTTATATGACTATAAGGAGCCCTTTATGAAGACGGAGCGGGCTATTCCCATTGTCAATCATGTATGGGAGGAGGGTCTTAAAGTCATAAAGACTCCAGCCATGGTGGTCCCAGTGCTTCCACGACTAGAGAAAAAATATAAAGGCTCAGAGGATAGCCCTGCTTGCCTGGTGAGTCATCCAAAACCGGACTCAGTTATATCGCAGGCAGCGCAACGTAAGTCAAAGAATCCGGCAGCTCTTCTCACTATGCCTCCAGACAAAGAAGGCAGACTTCTGGACAATGCTGGCAAGAGATTTTCCTCTATGTCAGGTTTACTATTCAAAGTGACTAACGCTTTAGCTATTCTGGGTTGCTATGACCGGCAGATGTAGTGTGATTTATCTCCTTACCTCGACCAACTGCCTGAGGACCATAAAACCGAAGCAAAAAAGATCCTCCAAGAAGGGGTGACAGCCTCTTCGGAGGTCATTGATTGTCCAATGGACATTGCTACAACAGCTTTTCCATCCCTGGCTGGAGCAGCGGTCCTACGTCGCCAGGGTTGGCTTCGAGCAACCTCTTTCGGACCTGAGGTTCCAAACCAAATACTGGATCGATTGAGAAGCTCTCTTCGGAAAGCATGTGGATGACGCTCTCCAAGACATAAAAAAGGGCACAGACATGGCGTAGTCATTGGGGACACTTCAATATCACAAAGTTCCTTTTCGAGGCACAAGGGGTAGAGGGCTTCCTTTGTACAGAGGAGGATACCAACAATATAGATATTCCTCCCATACACCTGCCACAGTCTTATCGTCTGCAATACAATCAGCGACAAGGTCAATTTGCAGCCTATTCTAAATCGGCGTCCAGAGGCAGAACAGGACATCAAGGGAAGGATTCTTCAAGACGACAATAGCGGCTTGCAGGCTCGGATTTCTTTGTGCTTCCAAAATTGACAACTAATAACAACAGATCGATGGGTGCTCAACATAGTTCAATTTGGCCATACGTTGGAATTTGTTCATCCTCCTCCAAAACCACTCCTCGCAGTCACATGAAAAAACATCTACGTCGCCTGCGCCTAGAAGTCCATAAGATGTTACATAAGTGGGCAATAGAACCAGTCCCATTATCTCAAAGAGAAAGGGGATTCTAGTCCCGTTCTTTCTGGTTCGAAAGACTGTCGAATAGTGGCGCCCCATCCTAGATCTGAGGGCGCTTAATACCTATCTCATCAAGCAGTCATTTCGAATGGTCTCTTTACAGGACATACTTCGACTCTTAAATTCGTGAGATTTAATGGCCACTTTAGACCTAGAGGATGCTTATTTTCACGTCCCCATTCATGCATCACACAGGAAGTTCCTTCGATTTACACTATCAAAGAACCACTTTCAATTCAAAGTCCCCCCTTTCGGCCTCAGATCGGCACCAAGAATCTTTACGAAAATTCCTTCCTAAGAAGACAACAGCACCAGGTGTTTCCCTACCTAGACGACTGGTTGATAAAAGCCCCTTCCAAAGCAACAGCCAAGAATTCGGTGACAGCCTGTGCAACGCTATTCAAAGGTCTAGGTCTTACCCTCAAAAGGGAAAAGTCAAACTTGCGTCCTTCTAAGAACGCCAGGTTTCTAGGAGCCATATTGGACATGTCTCTAAACAGAGCATTTCCATCACTAGAAATACAAGCCAAGCTGATGTCAATGGCTCATCTGCTTCTAAAAAGGTGGTCACTTTCCTTTTGCCTCTACAAGTCCCTTCTGGGATCCATTTCATCCTGCATTCCTCTGATACCCCACTGCAGGCCACAAATGCAGCCTCTTCAGGAGCAACTGGACTTACAGTGGCATCAGGTAGAAAGATCTTTCAAAGACATGATCACAGTAACTTTGCCAATGAGTCAAGCTGCTTCATGGTGGATTCACAAGGCGAACATTTCGCTGGGTCACTCCTTTCTAGTCACCCCAGCTCCTCAGATAATTACTACAGATGCATCTCTAGAGAGTTGGGGAGCGGTCTTGCAGGACCTCCAAATCAGTGGTTGATGGCAACAGCGTCATCAGTCTTCTACACATCAATCTGCTGGAGCTAAGAGCGTTTCGCCTAGCCCTACAGGCTTTTCTCCCAAGAATCAGAAATGTGTCAGTTCTGATCAGAACAGACAATACCACTGCCATGTATTACGTCAACAAACAGGTCTGCACCAGATCCTGAATGTTGTCTGTGAAAGCTCAAAGTATCTGGGAATGGTCGATCCTACACGGGGTATCGCTGAAAACCGAGCACCTTCCAGGGAATCTCAACGAGACAGCAGATATACTAAGCAGACTAAAGTCAGTTTGCCATGAGTGGGAGATTGATCAGAGGATACTGGACAACATCTTCCGGCGTTCGGGCACACCATTCATAGATTTGTTTGCAACAACGGAGAACAAGAAATGCTGGTACTTTGCAAGCTGGCATCACCATCCAGGATCCCTGGGGAATGTGTTTTCAAAGTCATGGTCAGGCGCCTTTGTCTACACTTTTCCCCCATCCCTCTTCTTCTCTTAGACTTCTCAGGAAGATAAAAACGGAGCCTTGCAAAATGATCCTCATAGCAAAGTCCTGGCCTCGCCAGTACGGGTACACGGAGTTTCTTCTTCTATCAGTGGAACAACAGATTCCCTAGGATCCCATCCCATCATTGCTGAGGATGTCCAAGGGCCAAGTTCTGCATCCAGATCCCAAATCCCTTCAATTATTGGCATGGCTCCTGAGCACAGAGAGTTTCTTGACCTGAATCTGTCCTCGGAGTGTAGAGACATCCTTTCCCAGGCTCGTGCTCAGAGTACGAACAAGACATACAGATTGAAGTGGAAGAGGTCTGGCTCTGGTGCCAAAAGTCAGGAGTTCCCCCTTTCTCTTCCTCAGCTCAGAAGATTCTTCCTTACATCCTTTCCTTGCAAAGGCTGGTTTAGTTCACACATCCATCAAAGTTCACCTTGCAGTTATCTCTCGTTTCAGAAGAACGTCTTCAGGCCCTTCTCTATGGTCAGCAAGGATAATAAGACAATTCATGAAGGGTCTCTTTCAGGTTTTTTCTCTGATCAAACCTCCTTCACTCTGGCACTGTAATATGGTTTTGGCTCAGCTCATGAAACATCCTTTCAAACCTATCCATAAAGCTGAGTTAAAATTCCTTTTGTGGAAGGGGGCTCTTCTTTTTGCGCTAACATCTGCAAGAAGGGTTAGCAAATTGCAAGCGCTCACTATTCAGGAGCCTTTTCTTCAGTTCAAAAATGATACAGTGGTTTTTCGTACTAACCCCAAATTCATCCCTAAGGTACCTTCAGACTTTCATCTGAATGAACCTCTGGTTCTTAAGACTTATTTCGCTCAACCTACTACACCGGCTGAGAAATCACCTCATTCTTTGAACATTCAACATTGTTTAAAATTCTACCTCTAAAGAACAAAACACTTTTAGAAAGTCACCTCAGATATTTGTGGGTTTTAGCGCTCCTCGTAAGGGGTTTTCCCTATCTAAGAAAGGCATTGCACGTTGGATTTCCAGTTCTATCCAGTACTGTCATCAAGTGGCTGGGAAACCCCTCCAAGGTGCGTGCTCACTCTACGAGGGCAGTCTCTTCATCTACGCCCTCTTTGCGGGGTGTACTTATCCGGGATATCTGCAGAGCGGCTACCTGAAAGAGCATCCATACTTTTACCAGACATTACTGCTTGGATTCTTCGACACGCAGTGATGCTGCAGTGGGCTAAGCAGTCCTGAGGAACCTGTTTCAGTAGCGGTGAGCTTTCCTTCTCATCCCTCCTTCCTTTTCTTTCCTAAGATCCTCATACACTCTTTGATAAATGTATTGTTTCTGGCTATATATTTTATGTGCATATAAGCTTTGATGATACCTTTTAATTTCTTACTACTTATTTGAATTTTTCGTTGGATTAGGCTTAATATAGTCTTGATATTTTAAGAAGTCTAAATGGGGGCAATGTTTCTTCTTTCTCTAATCTTTTTCTGTGCATTATTTACGATTGTTCAAGATGATAGAACAAAACAATTTGCTCATGACTGCTAGCTACTCTGATTCAAACATGTGAATCTATGAAAGTTCCAATACTGGAGTAATAAAATAGGTTACTTACCTGTAACTTTAGTTTTCCAGTATTGGGAATTTTCATAGATTCACATGCGACCCACCCTCCTCCTCTGGGAAAGCTCGCCCAGGCGTTGTGCGCGCACCTGATGTGAGCGAGGTAACATAAGACCCACCCCGGTGCGCCTATGTCAGTTTTTTCCTTTTCTGCGTGGAACGTGGATCCGGTCCTTGCTATGAGCCTGTTTTGGGCCCTTTTTTCTCCATTTCTTTAGGTGGAACAGTGTGCGAAAGGCTTCGGGCTTCAAAACGTGTACGTTTTGTGGGTGTCTTATGTCGGCAACGGACCCGCACCTCATTTGTATGTGGTGTTTGGGGGAGGATCACGGCACCACTGACTGTGAGGCCTGTCAACAGTTGAAGCCGAAGCCCCGGAGGGAGCGCCGCATGTCTCGTTCCCCCGTGGATAACTCAACGGGGGTCGGGTTGGCGCAGTTTCGGCACCGCCACAGGGGCGGTTCAACTCCAGCTCCGTTCCGGTTTCCGATGCGGGGGGACTTGGAGGAACCTTGTCCAGCGACGCTGGATGGTGCTGACAACCTTCCTCAGGATGCTGACTCTATGGCTCCGTGCAGGGGTCGTACCGCGGATTAGTCTTTGGACGCTCCTTCTTCTCCTGAGGCGGGCTGTATTTTGATGTCGTCCTCCCCGGCGACTGGTCGTCATATGGTGTCTTTTTTACTGGCGTCGAAGGGCGGCTCCCCGCCATTCCTGAGGCAAAGGTGTTTGTTGGAAGAGCAGCAGTTCCCTCATTCTTCGGCTCCTTCTGACTTTCAGGTCTTGCCCATTCCGCTTGGCCTCTGGGACGGATGCCTTAGTTTGCAGCCGTCGCCCATGGAGGAGCTGCTTTCCCCACCGCGGGGCCCTACGAAGGCGGGTGTGGCCTTCGCTCATGCAGTATCCACGGCTGTGGGCATCCTGCGTATGGGTGACCCGATGGCTCACTTCCTGGTGGACCATCTGCTGGAGGTCCTCCAACTGGGCTCTGGTGTGAGGGAAATCTTATTTCCCTTTGAAGGTTCCCTCTTCCTTGATGGGGGCTTGGAGGCGTCCTGCCTCAGGGGACCCGGTGCCTCAGCACCGGCACCTCCTGGCACCTTGTGACCCGGCGTGCCTTTTCCTCCACCCCTCTGCCTTCAGTCCTTTTTTGTGGACTGCTTTTCCCTCCCTGCCGCGGCTGTTGACTCCGCCATCCCGAGAGGCCCGCTGGTTGGACTCTTGCGTGCGCAACATGTTCGCCTCGACCAGTGCTGCCCTGCGGGCCCTGAACACCTTGTGTGTGCTGGCTCGGGCCTCCTCCTGTTTGTGGGACTCGGCTGAGTCGCTGGGATCCGCAGCATCCCAGGAGGGTGGCCAGGTGGACTTACGGCATCATGCATTGTATGGCCGGGAGCTTGCAGCGTTTATTCTCCGTTCTGCTCTGGACATCTCAGAGGTGCTGGACCGGGTCATGGCTTACTCGGTCGCTCTCCGTCGCCATGCTTGGCTTCGGGATGGAGTATTCTCTGAGAATATTAGGGAATGACTCTTCACCCTTTCGTTTGATGGTAGCCTGTTGTTCCATGCCCCAGCCGACTCCGCCATCCAGAGGCCCTTGGCAAGGCTCCGCCCTCCTTCGCCTTACACTCCACCTCCTCTGTCCCCTCCTCAGTGACTCCTGAGTTGGGTTGATTCTGGCCCATTTTAGGCCAGTGGTTCTGCCTGTGGTGTGGGTGTTTTCTGGCCATTTGCATCCTTCCTTGGCACTTTGGCGTTGTTGGCTGCTTGATGGCACTTTTGTTGATTATGTGTATTGCAATTGTTGCGCAGAATTGGCCCTGAGATTAGGCCTTCTGCTTGCTTGGGCTGCTTATTAAGCCTGCCGCTGGGATGTTTTTACCTGTGGCCCTTCTCCTATGCTGCGGAAGTTTTTCCAAAAAGAGTTCCTACATTTGGGACTTATCGCACCCTGGGTAGCTGTCATATGGCTTGCGCTCTGCTGGAGGTTTCTGGTCACCTTCGGCTGCCTTTTCTCCGTGGCGTTGTGTGGGTTGCTTTGGACCTGGAGGTCATGTGCGCAGCCTCTCGTAGTGGTGTGCCCGGGCATCTCCTCCTCTCCCTGCTCCTGCCCTGAGGTCTGGGATGATCCTATGTTTTCCCTTGCCAGGTGACGCCTCCTCGGCCTTCCTGGGGCCTCTGGCGGTTCTTCTTGCTTCTGGTCGATTTGACTGCCGGCGCTGTTCTGACTGGTAGGTTGTCTCCACCTGGAGTGGGTTTGCCTTCTTTACCTCGCTTCCTTGGGTATTCTAGTCTTCTTCTATTGCTTCCTTCCTTCTGTCTTGACATTGAGCGGGAGCTCTGTTGCCTGGTGGGGCAGTGGGGTGCTCGGCCTCTCCGGCCTTACCCTTGGTTCCTCTTCTGCCTTCTTCTCCCTCCTACATCATTTTGGGGTCGGTTGGGTCTGCTGGGGGGTTCCCCTTGCCTGGCAGGGATGAGGTTTTTCCTGGTCCACAGATCTTGTTCACTGTGGGGGCCTCTGTTCTGTATCAGCTGATGGGGTCCTTTCACAGTCCCTCCCTCCCAGGGGGTATTGCTAGAGTATCTATTCTACGCGAAGGAATCTGCGGCTAGTAGTCTCTATCAGATGTACGACTTACTTACCTTCAGTAACGATGTATCTGGTAGAGACGATTCTAGCCGCAGATTGCTTCATGGAGCGCCCTTCCTCTCCTTTTCTGAGAGGACCCTTGGGTTGGTCTTCGGTACTCGCCTTCCGGTGGGGGGCTGTATCACCTGTGAGTCCCTTCTTTGTTGTTGGCGGGTGACTCCGTCTGAGGGCGGTTCATTCCTCTTTTGGTTCTTGGTGGATGGGTTTCCGGTGTTTCGGTGCCCTGCTGCTCTGGCTACTCCAAGTTTAGGGGGCAATGCTTTCTATCCCTGTCCTCCCTTCCCTCCCTTCCTTCCATTGCTCTCCTCTGATTAAGGATCATCTGGCCATGTCTTGCCCATGCCCCTTGTGGGTGGTTGCCCTCTATGTCGGGGTGGCTTGGAGGTTTGTTGTCCCTGTCTGTCTCTGGATGGTCTCTTTCCTTGCTCAGGATGGGGGTGGTAGGTTTCCTACTTGTACCATGACTTTTACACATGTTCTTTGCCTCCGGGGCACAGGGATGGGAGGCTGTCTATGTGCTGGCAGGGTGACTGCACAGGGTTCTGCTTGTTCTTTCTTTCTTCTTTCTTCCTTCCCTGCCTTGGGTTCTGCGGTGTGACACTACTGTGGGTGGTGTTGTTAGTCACCGTTTCTTTCCACTGTTCCCATGCTTTCACAGTTTTTTGCCTGGTGGTTCGCGTTGTGGTGTGGAAAAGTTCTATGAAAAAAAACTGACGTAGGCGCGCCGGGTCGGGTCTTATGTGACCTCGCTGACGTCACGTGCGCGGACGATGCCTGGGCGGAGTCACGTGATGTTGTCCCAACCCGGCGCGCAGGGATGCTGTGGTAAAAAAGTTTCCGGATCCAGTCTCACACCTGGGGATATTCTACGTGAAAGTATCTGCCGCTAGAATCATCTCTACCAGATACATTGTTACCGAAGGTAAGTAACCTGTGCTTTATTTGGTCTCTTTTACAAAAAGAGGTGGATAAGTTACAAAACTGGAATGGGATTAGGCCTGGTTTCTAGTTTATAATAGCTTTGCATTGGTATTTTTATATACTGGGTACTCCCACCTCGATGACGGGGAATGATTCAAGCATGTGAACCTTGTTTTTGATTTGTAAATCGTTTTTATTAGCATTTCATTGTATAATACAGTACATACAAATCAGTGATCTCATAAAGAAACAACATGCTACTTGTACACCATGGCGTGCATTACATCGTGGTCATATCATATAACCTATCCATCCTTTTATTAGGTAACCTCGCTGGTGTGAGAAGGCACATGGGTATAGACATCTGTCCATGAGAGATAGTCTGTGACCTGTACTGAAGCCCGGGCGTAGGCTCTTAACGCTAGCCCAATAGGTGACTTGATGCTATGTTTGAAACAACGATCTGAACTCTTCTAAACTTGGAGGCAGAACAGGGGTACACTGTGTCTATATTGGTGTCGCATAATATGAGTCAACGGGTTAAGACATCCAAAGTGAGGATCCGGTTGTGTGGCGCTGAGATGGGGCAGGCAAGGGCATCAAACCAGAAGCATTATATTGGTCGTAGGGCCTGGGCTGTCACCCCTAGACCAGTAGGTGCCAAATCTACGGGGAGACTGCAGTGGGCATCCACGGTACGTGCATTCACCGTGAGGCACGGGCGCTCTAGGACAGCGGCTCTTCCATCTCTTACTGCTTAAAGGAGTGTAGTAGTATAGCCAATCACATGGATATGGGATGCTTGCGGATACCCTTAAGCTCTTCAGAACGAAGCACCTCCTCATCTGCGGCATCAAGCATGTGAATATATGAAAGTTTCCAATACTGGAAAACTAAAGTTACAGGTAAGTAACTTGTTTTCTTTCCATTGCTAATGTACTATTCACTGACCTATGTTAATGAATAACACACACAAAGATCATACTAAGAAGCAGGACATGCTTTTAAAAATGTTTATTTTAAAATCCTAACATAGGGGCTGATTCATAGAACTAATCTGAGAGAAAATCCTAAACTTTCTACTTTAGGTATTCACAGAAGGCATTTAGTAGTAGTAAAGTTAGGATTCCTAGCTTTACTACTACTACTAAACTGAGACAAAATCCTAACTTTATTACTTTCAGTATTCACAAAAGGGTTTTAGTAATAGTAAAGTTAGGACTCCTAACTTTACTACTACTAAATACCTTTTGTGAATACCAATAGTCATACAGTTAGGATTTTGTCTCAGTTTAGTAGTAGTAAAGTTAGGAATCCTAACTTTACTTCTACTAAATGCCTTCTGTGAATACCAAAAGTAGTAAGTTTAGGATTTTGTCTCAGATTACTTTTGTGAATCGGGCCCAGGGTGTATAAAATATGAATGGCAGCTACACAGAATTCGAAAAGTAATCTGCTGAAAGATCATCGTGAGTAAAAACTGCAAGAAAACCTCTAACATTGTTAGTAATTTCTTATTGTTTTAACTCTATCAACTATTCCTAAGCATTATGCAATGCTAACTTTTAGACTAAGCAATAAATAGCAGGCCTATTCTTTAGTATCGCAGATGGTTGAACAGCATATCTGTGTTATCTTTATGGAATAGCAAGCTAGATATTTCCTGCTGCAGCTTGTTCGAGGGTGGAACATAAACAGCTACAAGCCACTTATCTCCGCTGTCACCTCCGACTGAGGCTGGCATGAACTCTGCCTCGATAGTCCTGGGGCAAAGTCCCTTTCTACCTATAGTCTGATAGATGAGTTTTAATAAGATCTGAAAATCAATCTAGAATATATTTGTAAAGCAATCCTGGGTCCAGTAGACAGCAAACCAGCAAAACAAAACATTCATCATGGCAAATGCGTCAACTGAATTATCATAGTTGTAAGATATATTTTGATTTTATAAACAATTCTGAAGAGCAGGTGCATAGGGTGCTGGTATCTGGCATTTCTAAGCATGTCTAAAACTTCACATTTAAATGAAAGAAATAAAAGAGTTTGAAAAAAGGCAGGAATGGAAATAGTAGCGTCTGAAAGGACAAATTGATGGACATAGAAAAGTCTGAACGGGAACTGTCACAGTGTTCATAACATTCCCCGGAATGATAATTAAGATTTGTGGGAAGCTGGCTTTTTATGTTGTGATGCCATTGTAAGGGGTTCAGCATACTCTTTTTCTCTTTCGAAAACTTTATTTCGATTCATTAAAACAGAATCATAAAAGTATGACATAAACAAAATACACAATGTAAAAAGAATCATGCACTTATCTCTAAGCATTATAATATTATCATTACATGATTTACAGATGAATATAAAAGAAATCGAATAAGTTAAAAAGACAATTTTACCAATACAAATACAATACGATAAATAATGGTTAATGATGCCAACTTTAAACAAATCACATAAGTGGGAAACAGCAATCCCTGTCAGTAGTTAATATCGCTTTCTAATGCTAAGTGCTACTCTAATATAACTAAGAACAGCATTACATATTGCTGGGGTTGATAATAAGAGTAAGTGTTCATATCCTTCTTTATAAAAGCGGGATCCAAATGATGACAAAATTGGTTTAATGAATCTGCTCCTTGGATCTTTGTACAGGGAACAAAAAAGTATGAGATGGAGAGTATTTTGAGAAACTTTGTTTTTACAAGCACACAAGGGTAGACTCTCACACCAGCCCACCTGCTGTGGAAATGCCAATAGAAAATGTAATGTGTTCAAACGGAACCTGGTTAAGTAAAAGCGCCATTGTGTCTGCCCTATGTATGATAGGTAAGGTTGATGAAGCAACCATCCCCTATGGTAGACCGCGCTCTCACTATTTCGCAGCATGCCTAATTCTGAACGATAAGCCTCTTTAATTAAATGCTTTGTATCAGCACCGATAGTCTCAACTTTCAAAAAGATATGGCCCAGACCAGCAAGGGGGAGACATGTATGGTGTCATTAACAAATTCAAGTCCCGCCTCAGTGTGGCAAAAGATGTTAGGGGTGCTTGTTGGAACACATAAGAGGCGTTTTATGAACTTGTTTTCCATAATTTGGATGTTATTGCAGGATTGTGTACCCCATACACCCGCGCCATATGCTGCAACCGGGATACATTTAGCTTTATATAGGGATTTTAATTCTGCAACCGGCCTCTGACCCAATTTGCTGGAAAAACGAAAGATGGCCTCAGCAGTTTGGGTAGCTTTTTGCACACGCGCTGAAATTAACAAATCCCAACTTAAGGTTTTATTAAATAGGTTCCCCAGGTAATTAAAATGATCAACTTTCGCTATAATCGAGTCCCTCACCATGAGCCTGCGAGATTTTACCCCTTTCGGGCCACAGACCATGGTGAATGACTTAGCGAAATTGACCCTCAGCATACAAAAAGTCCAGACGACCCTTATTTAGTTTACAGGGTTTTCCTTAATAATCCCAAATGTTCTATTTGTGGTAGTGTGGTTGAGCAGTTTAGGCTTATCGGAGAGGAGTGTTAAGCATTTGTTGTACACACAGTTTATAAAAAGTCCACACACACAATAAGAAATCTGAAACCTACTTACAAAAATAAAGTCGATTTTTATATGAATTTAGACACCGAGATCTTAGAATAACCTAAGTACTTTCGGAGATATTTATTTTAGAACAAAAACAGTAAAATACTACAATGTTATCCTTTAGGAAGAAAAACACACAGAGCAAACAGGTACTTGCATGCACAGTTCAGGGGTGTCCTTTGGGACTTAAGGTGCTAAGGGGCCAAGGTCTATAGTACCACTAGCAGTTTCCTTTTACCTCACCTGGTGTGTTCAGGTGCAGAGGTCCTGGTCAGGATGGTAGCCTCAAGCGCTACATCGGTAAAGACAAGGGGACCTGTAACAAAGAGGCTGCAGTGGGGGACCTGGGGACAAGTCCGGCTGAACCCAAATGGGGGCTCAGGTTGTGGAGACCCCTAGGCCAAGGGGATGCATTCAGAAGTTGTGAACCCGGGCTGTGGGACTCAGTTGCAGTGATGCTTGGTTAGCTGACCATTTGAGGTTGAGGCTCTCACTGTTGTCAGTCGCTTTTAGAGGAGGAAAAACAAGACACAAGGGCCACTCTGGTCATGGGTCTCATTAGTCCTGAAGTCCCTCAACGTGCAGGAGGATTTCAAAGGCGTATGTCTGGGCTGAACGGAAAACAAGCCTTGACTGGTGCAAGTGCCCTGGTACTAACAATGGAGGTGTATAGGACTCGCACTGCCCAATAGACCTTCTGTCTGATAGTTGTAATGGTCTGTAGCGTGCAGCTGGGGTATCGCTGTCTGTTCCACACAGCGTAAGACGAACCCGGACTATTGCAAAGCAGACTAACTCCACCAGAGAGGCACAACTACACGATGAAAACAGCGGGTGCCTGAACACGAAGTAGCGTTACTTTTCACTTCTAGCTTATCTGCTACACACGGCGTCTCCACAGTGATCCCCTGACGAAGGGCACATTTGAGCCCGAAATGCATTGGGAAGACAATTAACTGGTGATGATGATTTTGACCATATAAAGAAGGATAACGAATTATTGTGAATGAAAACAACAACCATGAAAATAATGTGTTGATGCATTAAAGAAACTTGGAATCGAAATACACTGTTGAATTCAAAAAACTTTATTTGAACTGGAACATTTAACATAAAACCATTGAGTTTCCATAAGCAGTGCACAGGGGTGCTATCCCTCAATAGGAGTAGCTTTGCAATAGTGCAAGTGCCCTGGTACTCAGGGTATTGGTGCAGGGCGACTCCTTGAGAGCGTATTGAAACTTGGCAGAGAGATTAAGCCAACCTCCTAGACCAACAAAACTGTCCTCGTGAAGTGTTGCTCCCTTGGCGGGCCTGATGGCCAACAACACAGTGAACTGGGTAGATGCAGGGACATGGCTCCTCCACCCCAAGGGAGATGGTAGCTAGTTGTCGAAGTGCTGGGCAGTCCAAGTGTTGGAGAGGAGGCACAGCAGCAGGACAAGTCTGGTCTTTGCAATTGTTAAGGAGCTAGCAGCAAGGTAGAGCTTGGCGCCAGTTTATTTGCAGGTCCTTGTTTCTCGCGGTCTCATTTCTTCTTTGTCCTTCTTCAGTCCACAGGAAGTCAAATCTGTCTGTCTGGTGTTGGGGGAACCTTAAATACCCAATTTGAGGGTGTTTAGGGGAGTGTATGTCCATAACCATTGGGCTACCTACCACTAGGGTTACTACACCCCCTACATGACCACTTCCTGTGGGAAGTGGTCATGCAGATTTTATTAAGCATGTCTGTATTTGCATATTGTAACAGTACAGTGATTTAGCTTGTTTCATTGGGTATGAACATTTTCACAGTGTTCTAATTTGGTGCATTTTCTGCTAATCTGTATAGTCAATTGAGGTTAAAACTATACCATTAACTAACTCCCCCCCCTCCCCTAAGTCATCTTGAAGTAATTCTCGTTTGGAGTGCTGGGTCCAGGTGTGATATAGGGTTCCTATTCGTGTGCACAGGGTGAAGTGGTGTATTTATAGTGAAGTGTTCTCTAGTGTCTCGGTTATTTGGCAATTGTGAGTGTGTTATTTATAATTCACAAGTTTATGTCTGGGGTGCCCGCCTTATGCGGTTTCTCTTTCATCCTCCAAGAGTTCTAAATCTGGATATTCAAGGTTGTGTACTAAGGTCTCCCAGGCCCTACTTACCCCTATGCGCCCTATCCCCTCTTAGCCTCTCGCATTAGTATGTGTCCCTCACATCCTGCCCATTTCAGGAGTTCTTTGCGCCCGGTGGTCAACCTGGGTCACCCCTTTAATTACCAGTTCCTGGTTATTTCCCGTTTTGCCAGAATATACACTAGGTCTTGGAATTTGTTAGTGACTTTGTTTTTTTCCTGATGGGGAAACCAGCCCAATAGACAACAAGCTGTGTGCGTGGCAGCTCCCTATCTATAACCTCGCTCATTGTACGACGCCTTCCTAGAATTCATGTAGCTGGGGGCAGTCCCAGAATATATGAAGGATGTTGGCATGAAGTATGCCGCATCGTGGGCAAGCTGCGTCTTCTACTTGGAACATATCTGCTTATGCGTTCGGATGTCAGGTATGCTCTATGCAGGACATAATAGTTTATCAGCTTGAATCGCTCATTTCTGGATACTCTTGGTGTCCCAGCTAGGGTACAATCGGACTTGGTTCCTTTGCTCGATTACAGATTGACGTGGTTGTACCACATCCTTTAACAGATCAATTTGGAGCCTAAGTGAAACTTACAAGCTGTTTGGACACGGCGTTTGGTACACTGCGGAACAACGAGCACTGGATTATCTAATTGAAATATGATGTGACTAGGACTTTGTCAATTTATATTGTTTCTGCCCTGAGGAAGCTCCTCATGTGGGAGCGAAATGCGTTGGCTGATGACTTGAATGGAATGTTCATAAAGTGAATTAATTTCTAATGAAGAAGTGACTTTTTTCATCTACTCTGGTCTACTGGACTTTGTGAGCTGCGCACCCCCATTTGGTATAATACATATTTTATGGTACCTTTCCTGAAATGGAAGAGAAAACTACGATCCCAGTGATTCGTATGGCCAATCAAGTAACTTTGGGGTGAACCAATCCACCCCTGATTTCTGCTTAGATAGCCCGATACTCTTTGTTTTGCTCACTCCCTCTTTATTCTCTCCACCTGCACATGTTGGTACCAACATACCTGCAACTGTTTCTTGATGATAGAACATGGGCCCTCTGGGTTATCAAATAGCTGGTTGAGACCAATTATGCACAGACAGGATTCAATGTACTTTAGCCAGGGAATTTTCCTGTCATTGCCGCATGCAAGGCAATCTTATATGATATCTTGTGTGAGTGCTCCCTCTGTATTTTGCCAAATTGCATGCCAAAAAAACAGCCGACGGGCTCTAATATAGTCTTCAACGAAGGTAAGAACCAGCTCGTTGTGGCAGATAAAACTAGAGTTAGAGATTGGGACCCTCAGCAACTTTCTACAGAATCTATTTTCCTCTAACTGCACTGGGTGGCAACTCTTGGTTCCCCGAACCTCAGCCCCATAGGTCGCGGACGTTAGACACTGTGATCTATAGATCTGCAGTGAGGGAATTAAAACATTCTATTTATTAGGACATGACAGGATGAATAATTAGCCTACAGCTCATTTTGTTCCCACTTTTCCTATATGTGTTTTCCAAGAACACTGTAATTAAAAGTCATGCCTAGATAGGTGAAAGTGCTTATGTTGAATTACCTGTGTTTGCCTAACTTCAGGGATGGTGCGTTGTATTTCTTTGGGCCATAGGACTTAATAAAAGATTAATTAAAATATATTTGTAAGTCTAATGATGCCATACATTTAATGAAGCCAATCACTAAAAGAGAGAGGGACTTCGGTCGTTGGACCATCAACACAGCATCATCCGCATACAACAAGGCGGGTAGCAACGGACTTCGAATCAAAGGACCATCTGTAGTAGCAGTGGTTAGAAAAGAGTGAAGATCGTTACTATATAAAATAAAAAAAAGCGGGGCTAAAACACATACTTGTCTCACGCCTCTCATAATATTAACTTCTTTTAAGACCTCGCCATTGATGTTGATCCTTAGTCTAGCTTTCATTCCTCTGTGCAGATAAGCTAAAACATTTACTAACGCTTCTTCTAGACCAAGAGAGATTAAAATAGATCATAACTTGGACTGGTTAACACTATCAAATGCTGTTGAAAGGTCCATAATAGCTAGCTACACGGGGAACTTTTTTGCTAGTTTGTACTTTCCTATGATTAATTTAAGGTTTAGGCATGCTCTATAGAGCCCACTTTGGGTCTAAAGCCATACTGACTGGGATCCAATATTGCTTTTTCTTGTGCGCAGTCATTTTTGCGTTTGTATAGGATTCTGCCCAATATTTTTAAAATGGAATCTATTAGCGAGATAGGTCTATAACAACTGGGCTGAGAGCGGTCCCCTTTTTTAAAAATAGGCACTATGATCGAAGTCGACCATGATTCGGGAATGGGAGCAGTACCGAGGCTATTGAAGACATTCAGTAGTAAAGGTGCCCAGAATGTCGGGTTGTATTTCAAAAGATCTATTGGCACTCTGGCAGGACCTTGTGCCTTACCCCCAACACTCTGTTGTAATGCCTCCTCTGACTCTTCCAGAGTCAGTTGAATTAAAGTAAAATAGGATCCGGCAGATTGTCTATAGTTAGGCTAGCCTGGGCATACATTTTGGAATAATGGTTCTCCCGGTTCTGACTAAAGATATAGCAACCAATCTTTAGGTCTGTGCAATTAGGTTGTTTCATCTTTTTAACTGAAGCCCAGAAGAGATTGCTATTCTTCCCGTTTGCAGCTAGAACAAGTGATTCCCATTGTTGTGTCACCAATTCAGCTCTTCTTATTCATAGTGCCCGCTTGTATTGTTTGCGAGCTTCAGCTACAGCGATAGGGTTTTTTTGTATGGTCTTACGGGTGCGTTCCAAAGGGTTATTGGCACGCGAGCAATCCTGATTGAACCACCGTGGTCTACTAGTGTGTTCGAGTATTGGGACTATGAGCTCTTTCTTTATTGCGTAACAGAGATGAACAAAAGAAACTTCTGCAATGTTGGCAGTGTCAGTCTCAGTGAGCTATGCCTGTACTAGGGGGTAATTTCCCACTATTACCTTGTGAAATAGGCGTTCAGGTGCTACAGATCTCCATTTCCATCTTAGGCCATCTGTAGAGGGATCAAGATGTTGTGCCCCAATCTCCTCATAGTACTGTGGCCCTGGAGCCAGCATTAAGTGTGCTTCAATAGGGTAAAGATCGCAAGAGCTAGAGGGAATCATGTTGCCACATGATAGATAGTCTATAAGAAAAGAAGATATGAAAATGTAATCAATAGTAGAGCTGTGACCTCGTCCTGAAAAAGTAGGAGGATATCAGTATCAGTGCGTGTGAGATCCATAACATTGACTAAATCGCGGGCAGCTAGCAGGGAAATCAACTCACGTCCCCTGCCATCAAGATTGTTATCAGTGGCATTATCCTTTATAAAATTGAAGTGTGGGTTTCTTACGTGTGGGTTATAGGTATAAGCTGAGTGAAGTCTTATATTAAAATCACCTCCTATGCATATTCCCCCTGGTTGCCCGCTTTATAAAATACTAGCTTACCCGTCGCGCGTTGCCGCGATCTCAGAAGAAAGGAAATTCAAGTAAACTCGTTACGATAACATTCAATTTACATTGTATCATTTTTATTGAAACTTATTCATTTTAATATGGATAACATTTCAAAGTGTCATTTTAATTCTATTTATTTATTCGAGTGCTTGTGGATACACGATATTTTTTGTTTGTCCGTCTGGTGCGTACACGAATAAATCAGAAGATTTTCCGACACGTGAGCTGTCCATATACAGATGTCCATGTGAGAAGCACGGATTCTCCAAATTTAGTCCACACACTTGCAGCAATTGTCCTTGTGCTTTGTTGATGGTTATTGCAAAAGCGAGTCGCACCGGAAACTGTAAACGTTTGAATTCAAATGGCATTTCTGTTGGGATCATTGGAATACATGGCAACAGTACATCTTCCCCCTTGAATTTCCCATTCAAAATTGTAGCTTCGATGACATTGTTTATCATCTTTTTCCCCGAAAGTCTTGTACTGTTGCAAAGTCGTGGTTGCAAATTAAAATGGCATATCTGTTGGGATCATTGGAATACGTGGCAACAGTACATCTTCCCCCTTGAATTTCCCATTCAAAATTGTAGCTTTGATGACTTTGTTCATCTTCTTTTTCACCAAAAGTCTTGTACCGTTGCAAAGTCGTGGTTGCAAATTCAGTATTCGAAAGATTATGAGGGCCCTGGGAGGCCGATCTTTTATGCCAGAAACCTTCGCGGGAGTGTACTCAACAACTTCCCAAAGTTTCATGTCGATCGGATGAATGGTGTAGTAATGCATAAAGGACAAACAGACAGACAGACAGACATACATTCGTTTTTATTTATAGAGATTATATTGGAGTAAAGAAATGGGATCCAATAATGAAGTTAGATTGATGTTTGGCACATTAGTAAAATCGTTATTATGACAGTTAATTTGGTATAATGTGCCTTCCCTTTTGTATCTTATCGTTAAGAGGTTGGCGTTGGCTGTTTTAACGACCTTAGTGCTTCCTTAGTGCTTCTGTTGACCCCCACTCACGCAACCAGAACTTGATGGGGATGCTAAGTTATGAAAGCCAACAAAGCCGTTAATGTATGATTCTTTTATAGACCAGGTTTCTTGGAACATTAGGATGTCATACTGAGAAATAAATAAAATCCACTCAGGGCATAAAAGTTTGAAATCCAGCTATGTTCAAGCTCATAATTTTCAAGGTGTTATTTTCGAGGCTTTCAGTTATACTAGGGCCTGGCACATTCGGGAGAGGGGGTGTATGGCAAACGCAGTGGTAGTTAAAGCAGCTCTATCTGTAGGAGGAGATTCCAGTCAGTCTAACCCATCAAAACCCTCTAGTATGGCAAATCTGTTTTCCAGTGGAATGAGGGGGGGCAAGTGGGAGAGTCGGCCTTACCATCGTGGGCTTATAGAAAAAGCCAAGTGGGAGGCAGCACATTTTGGTAATGGGGGCCCAGGTGTCTTCCTGATGGGATAACAGATTGCGAGCAAGAGATGGTCTACGTACAATACAGTCCCCTACAATACTTTTTTTGGATCGCCTTGTATTCAGTTAGTTTGCAGTTGGACAGTGAGGGTGTCTGAAAACACAACTCCCATAAGAGACCTATCTTTAGGGTTGTTATAGAGGAGGTCAGGGAGAGGTTCACTCTCTTCTTCCTGTCCATAATCAGTGACCATGAGCATAGTCACATCAGCCCTGTCATAAAAGGGGTTCAGCCTATTCACATGGATGAAGCAGTGGGAGCTCCTGGAAGTGATGCGGCCCACCAAGTAGGTGACCTCCCGTTTTCTTTCAAGGATAGGGTAGGGCCCACTCGGTTTGTCCTGGAGGGCCCTAGGTACCACAGGTTTCAAATCCCTACTATTGCCCTAGTTGAAATTCAACCAGTGCAGCCTTTTGGGCAAACCATGGCTTCTGGAGCTCTTGACTTGCCTCAAGGTTGTGGTTTGCTTTTTCCATGTACTCATCCGCTCTGGAACGAAGGCCAAGCACATAGTTCACTATGTCTAGTTTAGTCTCTTTGAGAGGTTTCTCCTAGCCTTCCCTCACCAGACACAGAAGACCCCTAACAGTAAGGCTAAACAGACCTCGTAGGGACTAAAACCCACTCCTTTCTGTGGCACCTTTCTGCAGGTGAAAAGCAAGCAATGTAGCAGGACATCCCATCTCCTTCTGAGTTTGTCAGGGAGTTCCTTAATCATACCTTTCATGGTCGCTGTAGGTAGCCCCTTTTTGAGGATGCTATAAAAGAACACGACTTACGGGCCTGTGTCAGTCCATGGCTGTCCTGTCTCTTGTCCTCATTGTTTCCTCATTCTATCCTGGAACTCATTTATGGTCTCCCCAGGTTTCATAGTGTCTGCTATTAACCCACCTACATCTGGGCAGTGAGGGAATATTTCCCTCAGGGCATCAGAGAACGCTGTGTTAGTCTGTTCTATGATGAGGCAGCTCAACAGACCTTTAACATCGCCTAACAAAAGATTTATCCCCACAGCGTTCTTCTCAAACATGAACCATTCTAACCAGCAAGGGCAGAAATGTTGTCCTTAGCCCTTCTTTATCTCTCTGAGCCCAGGAAACATAGATTGTCCCAGTCGTGCCCTTTTGCAGTAGCGGATACATGCTGGGGTGGGAGACCTCCACTGATTAATCCCCAACATAGCATTTCCATCTTCTTTGGCAATCCTGCATGTACGGGAAGTTCCACTTGAGATCTCCCCCTCCATGCCAGATGCACTGTTTCACAACAGCAATGTCCTCTGGTTCGAAGGATCATCCTCCAGGCACGGCCTATCACACTGGTTCTTTCCCTCAGTCCAGCAGGCAAGTAGTTGGCAAAATGGCCGTTTAAAGATCTCAACTTCCTCTCAGGCCAATATCTTCATTGGGGTTGGCCTATCAGTCCCACACATGGGGGAGGAGCAATAGACATTTTTGTTGCTACTCCCCCTTTGTATGTAAAGGTGCTATCCTACTTTTCCTGTGTTTCAGTTGAGTTTGTACCAGGCTGCCTTGGTCTCTGATATCCTGATTAGCCCCTCTCCTATGCTGGTGATCTGTTGAGGCTCCGGTCCCAGCCTCTCCTCTAGTTCTGCCTTAGACTCTTCCTCAAATGGAATGATGCTCTGAGCCTTAAAAGCTCATCCAGAATGCAGTGCAGCGCACCCTCCTCCTGAGTAGAGCGGGGGTCTCTCCTCAGGAGGAGGGTGCGCTGCCTTGCATTCTGGATGAGCTTCTATGGTGCATGCTCTCTCTCTCTCTCTCTCTCTCTCTTTCTCTCCTTAGTTCACGCCTTCCTCTAATTCCCACTTAGATCTCAACTTCCTCTCAGGTCACTATCTTCCTTGGGGTTGGCCTATCAGTCCCGTGCATGGGGAAAGAGCAGCAGAGATCTTTGTTGCTACTCCCCTTTTGTATGCCAAGGTGCTATCCTACTTTTCCTATGTTTCAGTTGAGTTTGTACCAGGCTACCTTGGTCTCTGATTGCCTGATTAGTCCCTCTCCTACGCTGGCGATCTGGTGTGGCTCTGGTCCAAGCCGGAAGCCTCTCCTCTAGTTCTGCCTCAGATTCTACCTCGAATGGTGCTCTGCGCTATAGAGGCTCATCCAGAACGCAGGGCAGCGTACCCTCTTCCTGAGGAAAGCTGGGGGCTCTCCTCAGGAGGAGGCTGCGCTGCCCTCCATTCAGGATGAGCTTATGTGGCGCATGCTCTCTCTTTCTCACTTCTTAGTTCACGCCTTTCCTCTAATTCCCACCTAGATTGCCTCCTGCGTTCTGAGCTATGGAGGTTCTTTTTCGTCTGAACTTGCCTTCAAACTCACTACCCGTCATTTCTTCAGCTACCTGAGCAAACCCTGTGGCTTCCACCTCATTGTCAGACCACGGAGGACTGGAACCCCCCAATAGTTGTATTGTTGTCCAGAACCACTATAAATCTCCCTGTCACCCATGTGTGTTCACTAGGCCTAGGTGGTGAACTCCACTCCGTTCATGGAGTTTTCCACACTCCGCGCTCCAGAGCTGAGTTTTTTCATCGCTCGTGGTTTCCAGCGTTAATTTGGCAAGCGCAAGCAAGGAAAAGCCAATGCAAGACCGCTTACCACAGAGATTTCATGGCGCCCGCGGTCACAGATGGTTGTGACCCCTTGCATTGAGAAACATCCGTTCGCGTTGAGGATGATGCCGCTTGAGTAGAAAATCTACTCGAGCAGCAGAAAGAAGCAGCACCCTCTTTGTGCTGTGCATGGAGCTGTTCGCGTTGATTATCCAGTGTGGGACAAATACCCGGTGCTAAAAATCGACACGACTGCGCACAACCTAACAAACTCCACAGCTTTTTGAACTCTACATAGCATGGCAGAGTTTTTAGGTCACTTTGCGGAACTGTACAAACTTCGCCTGGGCCTTGTGTTCACCTGACCCAGGGGAGTGTGCGTTCTGTGCGCCGAAGGGATTGGATGGGCTGAATGTGATGGACAGGGGCAAGCTTTGGGGAGCCTTTGTACTGGAATGGGTTGGTGCCTGGGCCTGTTGGCCTGTTTGACCCTCATGCCTAGACCTAACAGTCCTTTGTATGGTAGGAGATCCTCCAGCCCCTTCAACTGTTGGGTTGGTGTATCCTAATGTGGGGATGGCTGGCATCGGAGAGACCATTTCCATACCTGCAAATGGCAGGGGAGGTGCTGATGCTTTGCTTATTGTCTGTGGGATAGTATTAACAGCCTGGCCTCCACAAAGATGGCCCACAGTTGTAACAATACCTCTCTCCTGTCCTCCTTCTGTCCTGCATATCTGAAAGAAACAGGTTAGTGTTAGATTCCTTACCTTAGAATATCCCCAGCGTCAGACTGGATCCGGAAAGTTTTGCGTAGCAGTACCCCTGCGCGTCGGTAGGCGTCGTCTGGTGCTCCGCGTACGTCGTCGTGATCGCCGGGATGACGTTGTCGGAGTACTTAGACAACGCCCTCGCGCACTGACGTCAGGTCTTCTTTTTTCTGCGCCAGCAAGCACCGATCCGGGAAGAACAATACTCCTAGTCAATTTTTGACTAAACTTTTTGATCTCTTTTGGATCCTTCTCGAGTCGATTCCTCGACTCGTGGTGCCGATAGGGATGCCAGGGTTTAAACCCTGCGATGATTGTCACCGCTTGATGTCGGTGACCGACCCCCACCGTCGGTGCCTTTACTGCCCGGGGCCGACCACGATGACAAGTTGTGCCCCGACTGCCGGGGCTTGACCTCGAAGGCTAGGCGGGAACGGTCCCGTAAGCGCCTTGAGCTCCAGCAGTCGGCCCCGCACCGCTCGAGGTCCTGGTCCAGGAGGAGGTCGAGGGACCGGTCACGGGGCCACAGTCATCGCCGCTCGACGAGTCAACAACACTCGTCGGGCTCCAAGTCCTTAGGTAAGTCGAGGCACAAGAAGTCAAAAAAGCATCATCTCTTTTCCGACTCCCCCTGACGCTTGCGTGGCGCGGCCGGGGGCTCCGGCAACACCGCCCACGCGGCTCCGCCGGAGCCGCAAGCGCCGCGTCCAGCTCCACACCAGCCGGTCCCTGGCCTGCACGCGATGCCGGAGGAGATTAGCGCCTTTCTCACGGCCATGCGATCGTGCTTCCCTCCGTCGAAACCCGCCGAGGCGTCTTCGGGCCAGGCGGGTCCGTCTGGGAGCTCAAGCAGGCCGTCGGATCCAGCCGCGTTGCCGTTGGGTGATTCGGCCCCGGCGACTCAAGGCCAGGCCTGGATCCGTGATGACACTGGTCGACCTTACGACCCCTCCGCTGGCGCTGTCACCAAGGGTGCCGCTTCCGACGCCATCCCCGGATGCCGTCCCAGATCCGGTCCGGATCCGGCATTGGACTGGCGCCGTCCGGCACCGTCTTCAACGCCGATCGGTGAGCCCTTCACCGATGACCCGGCTCCATCATTTATTCCTGACTATCAGGAGATGGATGACGAGGGGGACTGGGAGGGGTCTGAGGACCCTCTGTGTGAGAAGTGTGCCTGATATATGATGCTCACTAGTGCTAGTGATCACCTTGTATCAGTCCAAACAACCCTTATGGTGATTGCTTGTAAGTCAACCTTATAGACTAGCTATCCTGATGGTAGCATGGACAAAGCAGTCTTAGGCTAAACTCTTTTGGCATGTGAAGCCAGCTGTTTTACCACAATATAACCCCTTGAATACCAGATGAAAGGACACCACACAGGTTGTTATGAAAATAAACAGTCTATTTATTAATAACAACACCTCTGAACTCTTTATGAGGTCAGAGGGCTAAGCACATGACAATCTCTTACGAAAAATACTACAAGTTGCACAAATTTACAATGGTGCCCTAGGGGCACGACAAACCATATACTAAGTAAGTGGAATGTGAGAGTCGATAAAAGGAATGGAGCTGTCCAGAGGCTGTAGGATCGATGGGACCACGCTACACTAACTTCAGGTAAGTAATAGGAGGCCCACGGAACGCGTGTGCAGAGTATGAACTCACACGCGAGATGCGTAACAACGTCTATGGACAGTATAGTTCAAGTTAAAGGTGAGTACGGACAATCCTGACTTGATAGGACAACAACGACTGTGGAACTGGACACTAGGACAGTTAAACTACCCTTGAGCACCGAAATGCTCTTGTTACCTCACCCACGGACTGCGGGTGCACAGGTGTCAAAGTGCGTCGGGTTCTCGCGTTGAAGTCTATGGAGCCTGAAAGAAAAGATGCTGCAGGCGACCAAGAGGAAGATGTCCGGTGCAATCCAAGGGTGGATTGGTGAAGAAGGAGACCTGAAAGCAGAGGGGACAATGTTCACAGTCACTAGCCAGTGACTGGCGTGGAACCAGGAAGGAACCAGATGTCGACGTCGCGATCAGGTGCAGTGTGGACGCTTGACTCTGTAGCCACATGGACCAGGAGGTGTCTTTGACAACCAGGATGGAGGCACGAGCTGTCCCACGCAGGCTCTCACTGTCAGCGGTGTTGGATCCGGAATCAGCATCAACAGGCCTTGGCAAAGGCAACCCACGCGGTGAGTGGAGAAAGCGTCTGGTGCGGACTAGGAGAGTCCGGGGTGCCCCTCTTTTGGAAGGGAGCAAGGGCCAGTCTGGAGCAACCAGACCAGCAGTGAAGATTCAAAGGTTCGTCGTCTAGGAGGCCACTAGCCAGCCGGCAAGTGACCAGACAACGCGTCGAGCAGCAACAAAGCAGAAGGGCCCCACGCAGATCTCGTGGATGCTGGAGGGCTGATCTTCGGTGCAGGGGCTGCTCGGGGCTGGGGCTTCTCATTCCCCAAAGCACTTGGTCGAGTTTACCTCGGGAGTCGTGCTGGAAGCGAAGTGCAGGTTCGTTCAAGATGGCCGGTCCCACGTGTCTCGTCGCACCCACGGGTCTCAGCTTTGCTGCAGATGTGAGTTGAGGTCGGAGAGGTCTGGCAATCCGGGTCTCGTCGGGCTCTGAAGTCTGAATCCTCGAGGGAAGACGACAAAGTGAAGGCGCTGGACGCTTGATGGTGCCTGCTTGTGCAGGGTGGACACTCCTTGTCCACAAGGGAGATTCTTCAGTCTTCTGTGGAGCAGAACGTCGAAGGCCAGAGTTTCTTCTTGTTGAATAGTTCAGGATAATCTAATTTGGAATGGGACCAGCTCCTACCTTTATTCTCCTAAAGGGAGCTGCACTACTGACTAGGTCCCTCTCCTGGGTGGGACCAGGAAGGGGGGTGGTTACACCCCCTATCCTTTGTCCGGTTTCCCGCCAGAGCTGGGGCAGGGATGCCCCAGCAACTGGTTTGAACCGGTGTATGCACAGGGCACCTTGTGTGCCCCAGGCATGTCTCATTCCTTTCAGGCCTCCCTACCTCAATACACAAAATCATGTTTGGGATGGTGCTAGCACCTCCCAAGGCAGGAAACCCTTTGTCCAAGCCATCCTCGCTGGAAGGACTCCCAGCAGCAGGAGGTCAGACTTGTGTCTGTGGTGGCAGCATCCATTTTGTGATGCTGAGGCTCGAGTTAACTTTAACCGGGGTTCACAGTTACATACATGCCGTGTCCCTCTAGAAGGGTGGAATGCTACCCCCGTCGCCAGAATTGGCGAGGGGGTAGTATTCCAAATCGTATGACACCTTACTCGACATGTTTTGATAATGTTATACCAGAGTTAGCATTTAACCGCGAGGTTGATAATGCACTTAAGAGTATATGGTATAGCGTTATCATGGAACAGCTAATAGGACTTAGTTCTGCAAGCTGCAAACGGGCTCAGCTCATGCCAGAGCACCATCTCACATAATTCCAAGCACTCTGCCTTCAGGATTGATAAGGCCTTCCATAGGAGTGACTGATAGGGATATATGTGTCCATTTTAGGGTTAGATATAGGTATACTATATCTACAGCAAAGGGTGTTTACACCACCTTGCCCCAGCTGTCATGCAGCCAGTTGTGTCAGATTTAGATGGCCAGCCAGGGGTGGTATAATACATGCTTCAGCCCCTGGTAGGCCCTGGATACACCTATGCCCTGGGTACAGGGACTGATAAGGTGGCCCAGTACCAATTGATAAATGCACCTAGGGTACATGGAGTCCATTTTAACAGAGAGAACAGGAAGCCTGGGGTCCTGAATAGCAGGATCCCAGGCCAACTAAGTCAGAAACCAGCAAAACACCAGGCAAAAATTTGGGAGTAACCATAGTCAGATATCCACCTTCCTACACTCTGGCACTGCAGTGCCAGTTGAGCCGGGACTGAGCAGACGAGCTGGGGGAGGCCAGTGGTCTGGCCACTTCGCCCGACCCTGGATTTGTCTCCCCTCCTACCGTGGCTACGGAGGAGGGGGCTGCTTACAGCGTGGTGTTGACTAGGGCAGCCAAGGCCTTGGCACTTGAGCTCCCGGTCTCGGCCGTGAGGACTAACCTCCTCACTGAGGTGCTCAAACTGCAGGCAAGCTCCTCGAGCCTCTCCTGCCGTTTAACGAAGCCCTCACTGACGTTCTGGTGGGCACCTAGTCCAAGCCCTCTACTGGCCTCCCTGTAGATCGGAACGTGGCCCGACGCCACCGCCCAGCTCCGGGCGACCCCAGCTTCCTGTCCGTTCACCCCACCCAGAGAGCCTGGTGATCCAGGTCTCTACCTCCGTGATCCAGGTCTCTACCTCCCAGAACGCATTCCTGACCGCTCCTCTGGATCGGGAATCGAACACATACGATCAGTTTGGGAAGAAACTGTTCTCCTCACTTAGGGGTCCATTAGGATGTCGGGTGGATTGCCCCCGCCAGGCTGTCGGTGGCTACCGCCAGCCTGGCGCGGGCAATCCGCCCGACATCCTACTCTGAATTCCCCCCCGCCATATTACAATGGCGGGGGGACCGCAGTGGACTAAACACCGCCCGCCACTTTTCCGCCCCGGCCGCCTTGCGGCCGGGGCGGAAAATATTTAATATGGTGGCGGTGTCTATTAGACACCGCCAGCCATATTACAATGGGCATTGTTAGATGCCTTTCCGCGGCGGAAAGGCATGCGGTCTTCACTCTGGGGGCCCCCTTCGGGCCCCCAGAGTGAAGTACAGGTGGGGGGTGCACATGGGGGGTACCTGTGGTACCCCCCTTCATTTTCATTTGCAAAGCGGCAGGCACCATGAGGTGCCTGCCGCTTTGCAAATGAAAATGTGAAAGTGCATTTTCAGCATTGTGGCGGGCGGTGCAGAGAGCACCGCCCACCACAAAGCTGAAAATATAGGATGTGCCCGCCACTGTGGCGGGCACATCCTAATGGCACCCCCAGGACTCTCGCCCTTATGGCGGGCGGTCCCGATTTACGATAGGATGACGGGCGGGCAAAGTCCGCCCGTCATCCTAATGGACCCCTTAGTTTGGGGCTGCGGTCTGTCAACACCGCCTGCCTTTTGGACCGTTACACCCACTCTCTGGGGGATACGGTTGCAAAAGTGCTGCCACACTGCCCGGTGGAGGTCCAGGAAAAGCTTACTCAAGCCCTAGCGAAGGGACGGGATGCAGCACGCTGTTCCATTCGGTGTGGACTTGATACTACGGACTCGCTGGGTAGGGCGATTGCGATTGCGATGACGGTGGCAGTTCACCGCCACACCTGGCTGAGGTCCGCCAACTTTTCGGGGAATGTCCAAGCCACCCTTATGGACATGCCTTTGAGGGCCGTCGCCTCTTTGGCAACAAGGCGGACAGTGCGCTCGAACGTTTCAAGGACTCCAGGGCTACAGCCAAGTCCTTGGGCCTCGGCCAACGCCAGAAAACTTCTGTCTTTTGTCACTTTCGTGGCCAAGGAAGGGGTGCCCCCACACGTCCAGCTAGCCACAGGCCGCAGAACCAATCTCAACGCGGTCGTGGATGTGGTAACTGCCGTGGCGGTGCCGGGGGACACCTGAAAGGTCAGTCCACACCCGCCCCCGAGGCAACTGCCTCAAAATCCTCCTAGTCCGAGTTTTCAGGCCCATTTGACGCCAGTGGGGGACAGGGTTCGCCATCACCTCCTCCACAGGTGCTCCATCACATCGGACAGGTGGGCGCTGCAAATCATCCGAAGGGGCACCTCCCTCCCCTTCAAGGTGACCCCTCCAGCCATGCCACCGCAGTGCCACCGCATGTCGAGGGATCACTTGCGACTTCTGGAGGAGGAAGTTACAGCCATCTTGGCCAAGGGGGCCGTCAAGCGCGTTCCTGGGCCAGAAGTAGGACGTGGTTGCTATTCCCACTACTTTCTGGTACCCAAGAAGGGCAAAGCAGGCCTACGCCCTACCTTGGACCTACGGAGTGTCAATGGCTTCCTCCGGAGGGAGAAGTTCAAGATGCTGCCCTGGACCCAGAAAACTGGATGGTAGCGTTGGACTTGCAGGACACGTATAGCCACATCCCTGTCCTGCCGACCCACCGGCGTTACCTGCGGTTCACGGTAGACCACAAGCACTCTCAGTTTACCGTGCTCCCCTTCGGCCTTACCTGCGCCCCACAGATGTTCACGAAAGTGATGGCAGTGGTCGCAGCTCATCTGTGCAGATTAGGGGTTTCGGTCTTCCCCTATCTCGGCGATTGGTTGTTGAAGGCGCGCTCACCCCAGACCGTCGTCTCCCACCTCCAGACTACAGCCGACCTCCTGCACTCGCTGGGGTTCTCCATAAACGTGCCGAAGTCACCCTGTGACCCTCTGAGAAACTCCTTTTCATCGGAGCGGTTCTGGTCTCAGCGCAGTTTCGGGTTTATCCCCCGAACAGCGGGTTTGGGATATTCACCCTCTGATTCCGGTCTTTCAGCCTTTATCCCGAGTTTCGGTCAGGTTGACGCTGCGGCTCCTGGGGCTAATGGCCTCCTACATCCTTCTGGTGCATCATGCCCAGTAGCAGATGCAGGCTCTGCAGTGGGACCTGAAGTTTCAGTGGGCACAGCATCAGGGCAACCTCCGGATCTCAGAGAGCACTGCAAGACAGTTGCAGTGGTGGCTCATGACCCGCGATTGGGTCAGCGGCAGATCTCTCTCCCTACCCCAACCGGAGCACATAGTGGTGACGGATGTGTCCCTCCTGGGATGGGGGTTGCCACATGGGAGAGAGGGAGATCAGAGGCCTCTGGTCTCCGGCGGAGTCCCAGCTCCACATCAACCTTCTGGAGCTGCGGGCGATCCAGCTTGCACTGAAGACATTCCTTCCCTCTGTCCGGGGAAGTGTAGTGCAGGTGTTCACGGACAACACCACCGCCATGTGGTACTGCAACAAACAAGGCAGGGTGGGGTCGTGAACCCTTCGTCAGGAGGCTCTGCGCCTCTGGCAATGGCTGAACACCAGGGCGTCTCCCTTGTGGATCAACACCTGGCAGGTTCACTGAATGCCAGGGCGGACAAACTCAGCCGCCGGTGCATGATGGATCACGAATGGCGTTTGAACTCGGACGTGGCGTAAGGCCTCTTTTACCAGTGGGGAGCCTTGGGTGGATCTATTTGCCACAGAATAGAACGTGCAATTTAAGCAAATCTGCACGTTGGAATTTCCAAGGCACCACTTGCTAGGCAGCGCTTTTCATCGCGAGTGGAGCTGTGGTCTCTTGAACGCCTTTCCGCGTATACCATTTATGCCCAGAGTGCTGAAGAAGATCAAGAGCAACCGGGCCCAAGTCATTCTTGTGGCTCCGGATTGGGCATGAAGAGTCTGGTCCTCTGAGCTGCTGAACATGGCCATCGATCCTCCGACCCATCTGCCTCTTTGGGAGGATCTTCTGTCGCAGCAGCAGGGGACGGTCCTCCACCCGAACCTGTCCAGCCTCCACCTCCTTGCGTGGAGATTGAGCGGCGGCAGTTGACGTCATTTGACTTGCCTCCCGAAGTTTGTGATGTAATCTTGGCAGCCAGACATCCCTCCACTAAGACTGTTTACACCTGCGGGTTGAAAACATTTGTGGCATGGTGCACAGCAAAGGCTGTGGATCCCCTTTCTGTCCCTCTTTCTGAGGTTCTCTTGTTACTTCTCTCTTTGGACCAGCAGGGCTCTGCATAGGGCACTATCAAGGGCTAATGTTTGGCCATTTCGGCCTTTCTTCGGCTTCCTGATCAGCCGCCTCTCTTCAAGTCCCCAGTTGTAAACTGTTTCTTAAAAGGCATAACCCATCTGTTTCCTCCTATTCCCTTCGTTATGCCTCGGTGGGACTTGAATATGGTCTTAACCTATTTAATGTGCGCTGCCTTTGAGTTGCTTCACAACTCTCCTTTGAGGCTTTTAACTCTGAAGATCGCATTCCTGGTGGTCATCACATATGCCAGAAGAGTAAGTGATCTCCAAGCGCTTTCAGCAAAGCCTCCTTTTCTGTCTGTGCATCCGGTCAAAGTTGTCCTCAGGGCCCGTTCATCCTTCCTTCCAAAGGTTGTCACCTCCTTTCACATTGGGCAAACTATCAGCTTGGCCACCTTCTTTACGCCTCCGCATTGTTCCAAAGAGGAAGAGAGGCTCCACCGTCTGGACCCAAAACGTGCGCATTCTTTTTATTTGGATCGCACCAAACAGTTCCGGGTGGATGACCAGCTCTTTGTTGGCTACGTGAGAGCTAAGAAAGATCAGGCCATACACAAACGGACCATCTGGGTCATTTTGTGTATCAAAGCCTGCTATTCCTTAGCAAAGAAGGAGCCTCCAGTGGAGCTGCGCACCCATTCCACCAGGGCGATGGCAGTCACTACTGCTTTGGGACGAAGCGTTCCTCTAAATGACATCTGTCAGGCAGCTACGTGGGCCTCACTGCATACTTTTAAGAAACACTACTTCCTCGACAACCAAATCCAGAGAGACAGCTTCTTTGGCCGTTCTGGTCTCCAGAACTTTCTGGTGTGAACTTTGTTCGCAGACTTACCTCCGGGGTTGGTATTGCTGGAATATCTATTCTAAGGTAAGGAATCTATAACTAACTGTTTCTTTCAGATGAACAAGTTACTTACCTTCGGTAACGATATATCTGTAAGAAACATAGGTTACTTATAGATTCCTTACCGCCCCACCCATCCTTCCCATTCTGCGAACTGTTTTCTAGGGTTAAGGATATACTTTCAGGGCCCTAGTTTTGTGCACCGATGGTGTCTTGCATGGCTCTGCGTTTCGGGCACGGAAAGTCATGTACCGAACTGATGTCAGCGCACAAGGGCGGCGTCTAACTAGCTTCTGCGACCGACGGCACCTTCCGACATGCAGAGGTACTGCTGATGAAAAAACGTTCCCGATCGAGTCTGACGCCTAGGGTTAAATCGGTGGCAGTTGACGTCATTTGACTTGCCTCCCGAAGTTTGTGATGTAAGCTTGGCAGTCAGACATCCCTCCACTAAGACTGTTTACACCTGCGGGTGGAAAAGATTTGTGGCATGGTGCACAGCAAAGGCTGCGGATCCCCTTTCTGTCCCTCTTTCTGAGGTTCTCTTGTTCCTTCTCTCTTTGGACCAGCAGGGCTCTGCATAGGGCACTATCAAGGGCTAATTTTCGGCCATTTCGGCCTTTCTTCGGCTTCCTGATCAGCCGCCTCTCTTCAAGTCCCCAGTTGTAAACTGTTTCTTAAAAGGCATAACCCATCTGTTTCCTCCTATTCCCTTCGTTATGCCTCAGTGGGACTTGAATATGGTCTTAACCTATTTAATGTGCGCTGCCTTTGAGTTGCTTCACAACTGTCCTTTGAGGCTTTTAACTCTGAAGATCGCATTCCTGGTGGTCATCACATCTGCCAGAAGAGTAAGTGATCTCCAAGCGCTTTCAGCAAAGCCTCCTTTTCTGTCTGTGCATCCGGTCAAAGTTGTCCTCAGGACCCGTTCATCCTTCCTTCCAAAGGTTGTCACCTCCTTTCACATTGGGCAAACCATCACCTTGGCCACCTTCTTTCCGCCTTCGCATTGTTCCAAAGAGGTAGAGAGGCTCCACCGTCTGGACCCAAAACGTGCGCATTCTTTTGATTTGGATCGTACCAAACAGTTCCGGGTGGATGACCAGCTCTTTGTTGGCTATGTGAGAGCTAAGAAAGATCAGACCATACACAAACGGACCATCTGGGTCATTTTGTGTATCAAAGCCTGCTATTCCTTAGCAAAGAAGTAGCCTCCAGTGAAGCTGCGCACCCATTCCACCAGGGCGATGGCAGTCACTACTGCTTTGGGACGAAGCGTTCCTCTAAATGACATCTGTCAGGCAGCTACGTGGGCCTCACTGCATACTTTTAAGAAACACTACTTCCTCGACAGCCAAATCCAGAGAGACGGCTTCTTTGGCTGTTCTGTTCTCCAGAACTTTCTGGTGTGAACTTTGTTCGCAGACCCACCTCCGGGGTTGGTATTGCTGGAATATCTATTCTAAGGTAAGGAATCTATAACTAACAGTTTCTTTCAGATGAACAAGTTACTTACCTTCGGTAACGATATATCTGTTAGAAGCATAGGTTACTTATAGATTCCTTACCGCCCCACCCATCCTCCCCATTCTGCAAACTGATTTCTAGGGTTAAGGATATACTTTCAGGGCCCTAGTTTTTTGCACCGATGGTGTCTTGCATGGCTCTGCGTTTCGGGCACGGAAAGTCATGTACCGAACTGACGTCAGCGCGCAGGGGTGGCGTCTAACTAGCTTCTGCGACCGATGCCACCCTCCGACACGCAGAGGTACTGCTGATGAAAAAACGTTCCCGATTGAGTCTGACGCCTAGGGTTAATTCTAAGGTAAGGAATCTTTAACTAACTTATGTTTCTTACAGATATATCATTACCGAAGGTAAGTAACTAGGTGTCTCTTTGCTGGGTTTTTTGCTGTGTGTCATTATGGTGGGGAAAAGTGCATCCAAGCGCAAGATTGTCCTGTCCTCTCTTCTGATGATGATGAGCCCATTACTGCTCGCTGGAGTAGATCCAGGGTTCCAGCTGATTATTTTGCCCTACTCTTGACTTCTGAGGTTCAGGCTATGATTGAGGCTGTTGTGACTCTTGCTCTGGAGTCCAGCATTCCGTCCAAAGGCAGGGGCTCTCGTTCTACGGTGGGTCCTGTAGATTCACCCTCTGGTGACTCCACAGCTTCTGAAAGTAGCCGTCCATCTACCTCTATCAGGGAAATTTGTGTGTATAGAGGAGGTTCTGGATATTCTTCCACATATCCTGAAGAACTTAGGATTCACACCTTTTTCTACTTCTGAGGGGACTGAAGGCATTTTTCCCCAGTATGTTAATCTCCCTGTTTTTGCTATGCCTTTTCATGGTCGAACCAAGGACTTGATAGCTGGTGAATGGCGTGACTTGGAACACGCTTCAGTTGCACGCTTTCTACAAAAGCTGTACTCCCTGGAGGAGGAAGAAGACTCTCTTCCTCACTCTGTTAAGGTGGACGCCATGTTGGCCACTCTGATTGGTCGTAAGGCAATCAATCCAGAGGACTGTTTTCCTGCTTATACTACAGACAATCAATCAATCAATCAAGGGTTTGTTGAAGCGTGACTACTCACCCATAAAGTTCTCAAGATGGGGAGCGATGTTGTCTGTCTGTGGTGGAGCGGAAGGGCGTTCCATGCTTTGGCCGTGAGGAATGAGAAGGAGGGGGCTCCCCATCTGGTCTTTTTGGTGGGCGGGACCACGGCGTAGGAGAGCTGGGCTGATTGTTGAGTGTTTTAAGCTGAGTGAAATTTGAGTCGGCTGTTCAGGTATGCTGATCCGGTGCCTTGGAGGGCCATGTGTGCATAGGCGAGTATCTTAAAAGTGGTTCTCGCCTCGACGGTAAGCCAGTGGAGTGTGCGCAGGTGCCGGTGAGATGTAGTAGTGTATTGGCAGGTTGAAGACTAGTCTTGCAGCGGCGTTCTGGATGTTCTGTAGCTTGCGGGTGAGGTTTTTTTTTGTTGATGTGGAAAGTTGATGGTGCTCTGAAGAAGGTTTTCTCTGCAGAGAATTTGACTTTAAATGCAGGTATCTACTCTGCTTATGCTGCTCAGTCCTAGGTATCGAACTTTGAGAAACTGGCCACAGCTATTCAGGAGGAGACTGATTGCTCTGATTTACTGGTTCACATGGAACAACAGGCGAAATTGTTAACGGACATCTCTTCGGATTTCTTCAAATCTTCTGCCATGACTTATGGTTTCATGATTTTGGTACAGAGGAATCTGTGGATGTGAGACTGGACGGCAGATTTATCTGAAAAATCTTCTCTCCTTAAAATTCTGTTTGAGGATAAAATACTATTTGGGGAGCAGCTGGATAGCATGATTACCAAAGCTTTCAAAGATCGAAAGCATGCTCTTCCCTACAAGAGGAAGGCTTCATCGTCTTTCTACTACCGTTGCTTTTAGAATCCTCCTTCTTCCTCGTCTTCCTTTCATTCCTCCCATCAGTCCTCAAAGCCCTCTTCGGACTGTCTGTAAATGTTCCAGCCCAAGAAGGCCTCTTCCTTGGCAGGCGCCGAGTGTCAACCTGCTTCCGTCAAGCAGAAGTCCTGACAACAATTTTGGGACAGCCTCAAGCCCAGTGGGTGGGCAGCTGTTGTATTTTCTGGAGGCTACGAGTCAGGATGGGAGGGATAATTGGGCTTTAAACGTTGTCAGGCGCGGTTATCACATAGTCTTTGTCGCTCTGCTTCCCAGCTGGGGCACCATCCGTACACCTTTCCCTAGGGATCCGGGGAAATTGCGGGCTCTTCTGGATGGTGTTAATGCTCTTCTGGTAACCGTTCTTGTCACCCTGGAAGAGCAGGGAATGAGTTGCTATTCTATTCTTTTTCTGGTTCAGACGGTGTCCAGCTGGACCTAAAGAGAGTGAATGGGTGGATCATGGCCATTCACTTCAATATGGTAACTGTACAGTCCATATTTCCATTGGTAGGAGTTCAGGACTTTATGATGTCCATAGACTTTCAGGACGCTTATCTCCATGTTCCCAAGACACGGGAGCATCAGAAATGTCTGTGTTTTGTGATAGAGGACTGCCACTTCCAGTTTGTGGTTTTGCCATTCAGGCTGAAGTACACTCCCCGGGTCTTCACAAAACTGTTTGCTCCGTTGGTCTCTTTGGTTCACAGTCAGGGGATTTTTCTCTATCCCTACATAGACGCCTGGTTGGTTCACACTCCCTCATTCATGTTAGCTCTCAGTTACACAAGGGTGGTTCTGGACATTTTGCAGGAGCTCGGTTTTCTTATCAATAGGTAAAAATCCTGCCTTGTTCTGTCCCAGGATCGTCACTTTATTGGAGCAAGATTTCGAACAGATTTGGGGGTTGTCACATTGCCCAAGGGTCAGGTGTCCAAGATTCAGACTCACATTCTGGCTCTATTGTCCAAGCAGGTCCAGGTGGCAGCTCGTTGGCTCCAGATTCAGGGGATCTGGCAGCCACTGTATTCCTTGTTCCATAGGCCTGGTTTCATTGGCACAAGCTTATGGTGCACATTCTGGCGCATTGGTCTTCCCATTGTCTCCTCTCTCTTCTCCGATACCTGTGCCCCCTCAGATCAGGGAGAATCTGGTTTGGTGACTGGTACGGGATCATCTACTGCGAGGGGTGTCTCTCTCCTCTCCTGCACCTTTAGTGGTCACCACAGACGCCAGCCTCTCGGGGTGGGGGGCCTACATGGGGGTTCATCGGACCAGGGGCTTATGGTCCCACTGCCAGAGAAGGAGTTTCTTCAAATTAGAGGAAGTTGAAGGCTGTTCAATTGGCTCTGAGGGCCTTCTTGCGGTTGCTGAGGGGTTCGGTTGTCCTGATAAAGACACACTACATCACGACCATGGCTTATGTGAACAGACGGGGGGACCAAGTCACCTTCTCTGGCTCTGGTTCTTATGAAGTTGTTCTGTTGGGCGGAGTCCCGTCTGTTAGTGCTCTCTTCAATTCATATTCAGGGGGTGTCCAATTCTCTGGCGGACCCCCTCAGCAGAGCTATCCCGTCATCAGTGGATTGTTGCCTCCGTCCGGAGTTGTTTTTGAAGCTGACAGTGCGTTGGAGTGTACCGGTGGTGGACCTTTTTGAAAGTGTTGTCAATGCAAAAGTGTCCGGATTGTGCTCCCGGAGTCGGGAGAGTTCGGCTTGGGCTGTGGATGCTCTCTCCTGCCCATGGCCTTGGGGTCTTCTGTAAGCGTTCCCTCCTTTTCCTCTGCTTCTTCGGTTCCTTCCCCGGGTTTGGTCTTTGGCGGCATTGGTAGTCCTGATTGCCCCGGCTTGGCTTCAGGCCGCTTGGTTTACTCTTCTGGTGGACATGAGGTTGGAGTTAGAGTGGTTACTACCCCTGACTTCCTCGCCCTTGATGTTCCCTGTGTTGCAGCGTGACGGTCTGTCCCAGATGCGCTTGGCAGCCTGGAGTTGGAAGGCTTAAGGCTGCTGCATAACGTAACATATGTATTTGTAAAGTGCACATTCACCCGTAGGTAACTTGGCTCTGAAATTACAGATGTTTAGTTACCTAACTCAATGGTACTCATTTTATCGACCTCAGATGGATGAAAGGTTGAGTGGACCTGCCGGGATTTGGATCTGTGACCATGATGTCGAACACAGGCCCCTGCAGTGGACGCATTAGTCCACTGAGCCACCAGACCCGACTTCAGCAGGGCTCCAGCAGGATTCACCTAGACTCTGCTGGCGGCTAGCCACTCATCTCCCAACAAATCTTATTTAAAGATCTGGTGTTCTTCCAGTACTTAGTGTGGAGGTAAGGGTTTGTATCCTGCTTCCTCTATCTTGTTTGAGGTGATGTTATTTCTCCAGGATGGGGCTTCTTTGGAGGTGAAGTTGCCTCCCTTCGTCTTCAGTGGGCTGCGATTGAGGCTTTCCGGAATTCTTGGGACTATCTCTCTGATGGTCTGATTGGACTGCTTTTCAGGGGGTTGCTTAATGGTCTCCTTGCCCCTCTGAAGCACTTTCCGACTTGGGATCCATCTGGTTTTGGAGGCCTTGATGTCACCTCAGTTTGAGCCTCTAGTTACTGTGGATTTGTGTTTCTTGTCTTTTAAGACGAATTCTTCTGCTCGCCGATCAAGTGAACTGGGACTTTATCTTTCAACATCCCTTTTTTAAGGTTTTTGATGACAGGATCATTTTATTACCAGTCCTTGCCTTTAGTCCTAGGGTGGATTCCCTGTTCCATCTGGACCAGGAATTGATCCTTCCATTCTTTTTTGATTCTTCAACTTCGGAATCTGAAGTGAGGCTGCACTAGTTGAATGTCAGGAGGGCTCTCCTAATCTGTATCAATCATGCTGGTTGCTTTCGTCTTTCTGCTTCCCTTTTTGTGAATTTTGGGTCTGTGAATCGGGAGTTGCGTCCTTCCACTTCTTTCTTAAGTTGTTGGGTTCGCTCTCTGACTTCTCTGGCTTACAAGTCTACTGGGTAAATTTTTCCCTTGGGGGTTCAGGGTCGTTCTCCTAGGTATATGGCAGCTTCCTGTGCTGAGATCCAGGGGGCTTCCATTTCTGCGATCTGTCGAGCTGCCACCTAGGCTCCCCCTTTGAATTTTGCCTCTCATTACCGGATTGGCCAGGAAGTTGACCGATCTGAGGTTTTTGGTTCAAGGATTATTCCGCTATGGTTCCTGAATAGCAGTGCTTCCTTGTTGGTTGTATTTTTCTGTTAAACCTGTTTTTGTGCACATCCAATTTGGTTATCCTGTTTGGCTTTGTACATCTTTTGTATGTGTAATGAAGGGAAGCGAGGGAGGGTCGAGGAGGTAATGCATCAATTACTTACCGGTAATTGCAATACTCTGAAGCCTACTCCCTCACTTCTATTCATTACATCCCTCCCTCCCTGGTAGTCCAGGCCAAACTTTTGTTATGGTTTTGAATTATGTGGTATTATAGGAGGTTGGAGGGGGGCAAGGCTTTTTATAAAGATTTTATATCACACGTGGTATGGGTGTCTGGTGAGGCAGGGATGCCTCGTGTGTGCAATATCTGATAGAGACATCTAGACGCAGATTCCTGTCAGACTGGATCCGGAAAAAATGTTTTCCCCAGCAGTACCTCTGACGGAAGTGACGTCAATGGAGCCATAAACCCCCTCCACCCAGCGTGCTCACGTCAGTTTTCTTCTTTTCTGCATCCCAACGCGGATCCGGAGAAGCTGTACCTCTGGCCTGTTTTTTATTTTCATGCCTTCTCGTCGCCTTTTGGCATCTGGGAACAGTGTGTGATGCCTTTGGGCTACAAAACGTGTGACTCCTGTTCGCTGCAGATGTCGGCGACGGATCCACATGTGATCCGTATGTGGTACTTGGGTGAGCACCATGACTGTGAGGAGCCCGGCGCCTGCCGCCCGCTGAAGCTGTAGTCCTTGCGGAAACGTCGCATCAAGTTGCTGTCTGCCCAGGTGTCCCGTTTAGAGCCCCCACGCTGCTGGTCTCCTTCTCATGCTGGGAGATTGGTTCGGGACATGTAGCGGAGTCATTCCTGCGGACGTCATTCTCCTGCCCCAGGTAAGCATGAGAAAAAGAAGTTGCGGAGGTCGTTGACCTCACGCGACGGTGGGGCCCGTTGCTCCCGGTCTCTACCGGACACGGATCTTGAGGAGTCGACCCCCACCTACCCACTGTTTCCTGGCACTGGGGTGACTAGGGCCCAGATGGAGACCTATTCCTGAGCCTTTCTCTCCATCTTTGGGTCACCCCTCCCCCTGGCGCGCCTTTGGCCCCATGGAGGGGGTAGGGGCTCAGATCGGGGCTTCACCAGTGGGTTCACCCTCAGTGCCAATCAAGCACCCTGACTCCGAATCCAGAGTCGCTGTGTGGTCGGGGCTTCCTCCTCGCACATCAAAGCCTTCCATGTCGTCTTCTCACAGCCCTGTGCGGCTCCTTGCATCGACGCCAGTTGCGGCTGCAGCGCAGTTCTCGCCCCTCAGTCAACTCCGTTCCTCGCTGTAGGTTTCCACCTCGGTGTTGGTCGCGCCGACACCGGTCCGGCTCCGGGCGGACGAGGCTCCTTGGGGGGCTTTCGACGTCGAGTTGACACTGTCTCAACGCTGGGCGATGCCAGAGGTCATGTCAATGCCGGTCCGCCGCCTAATGGACGAGGCTTCTTCAGGGGCTCTCAACCTCGAGCTGACGCTGTCTCTGTGCCGTTCGATGCTGGTGCCCTCCCTGGCCGTTCCTGGAGGATGGGGAGGAGGATACTGAGGAGGCTTCTGTGGGTTGGCCGCCCCCTGGATTGTTTTGCTGTCCCCTGGACCAGGACCCCCTGGACTGGCGGGACCTTGGATGCCCTAGGACTGTACAGCTACTGCCTTTTGGTGGCAGGATTAGCCTCATGCCATCCCCTGTGGATGACTTGTTGTCACCACATCTTACAACTGCACCCCCTCCATCTCTTTACCCTCTGATCCCTTGCTGGAGTTCCTCCACCAGGGCAGCGTGGACATAGAGCCCTTGTTGCCTTTTGGTGAGTCGTTATACGACACTCTTCTGGGGGCTTGGGCAAGGCCCCCTTCGGGGAACCTGGTGGATCGTGCCAATGCGCATCGACATCGCCCTGCTCCAGCTGATCCTGTCTGTTTGTCCCTCCAACCTATGTCTCAGGGGCTGGTTAATCGGGCAGCTTCGGTCTCATTGCCTTCTGTCCCTCTCCTGTTATGCCTTTCCACTTGGGAGTCTCGCTGGTTGGAGTCATGTGGCCGCCATGTATTTGCTTCCACCAGTGCAAGCCTTCGATCTTTGTACACATCTTGTGTGTTTGCACAGGCCCCTGCTGCTCTTTGGGACTCTGTTGAGTGCCTCCTCCCCTCTCTTCCGGAGGGTCCTCGGTCTGTTGATTTGTGACAACCGGGAAATGGCGCATTTTTCTGTCCGATCGGCCATGGACACCACTGATTTGGTGCATCGTGCTATGCCCTGGTCCATTGCTCTGCGTCTCCATGCCTGGCTTTGCGATGGATGTTTTCCTGCCAATGTCCAGGAGCGTCTTAGGGATTTGCCCTTTGATGGGTCCTGCTTGTTCGACCGACATGCAGACTCAGTGGTTCAACTTCTCATGTCTGAGTTTCCATGAGTTGTATAGTTTCTATTCCTTGTGTGGACTTACGTTTGGTTGCAGTCTTGTCACTGCTTTAGATTCCATGAGTTCCATGGTTTCTAGTCCTTGTGTGGATTTTGTATTTGGTTGGAGTCTCATCACTGTTTTATTTGGTAGTGCCGTTCTTTGAGTTCAAGTCGTCTTTACCTAGAAGGACTGTTTGGCTGTTCACCGTCTTACCTTTCTTTTGCTCCAGCTTGCAAGCTGTTTTTGTATATTACTTTTCGAGTCCTCTGCCTAAGAGCTTGTCTTAAGAGGTGTCCCTTGCTTGTAGGGATGTACTGTGAGAAGGTAGCCTGATATATGATGCTCACTAGTTCTAGTGATCACCTTGTATCACTCCAAACAACCCTTATGGTGATTGGTTGTAAGTCAACCTTATAGACCAGCTATCCTAATGGTAGTATGGACAAAGCAGTCTTAGGCTAAACTCTTTTGGCATGTGAAGCCAGCTGTTTTACCACAATATAACCCCTTGAATACCAGATGAAAGGACACCACACAGGTTCTTATGAAAATAAACAATATATTTATTAATAACAAATACCTCTGAACTCTTTATGAGATCAGAGGGCTAAGCATATGACAATCTCTTAGGAAAAATACGATAAGTTGCACAAAATTACAATGGTGCCCTAGGGGCACGGCAAACCATATACTAAGTAAATAGTATAAGGAAATCGATGGAAGTAATGGAGCTGTCCAGTGGCTGTAGGATCATTGGGACCTCGCTACCCTAACTCTAGGTAAGTAATAGGAGGCCCACGGAACGTGTGCGCAGAGTGTGAACTCACACGCGAGATGCGTAACAACGACTATGGACAGTTCAGTTCAAGAAAAAGGTAAGTACGGACAATCCAGACTAGTTAGGACTAAAACGACTGTGGAACTGGACACTAGGAGAGTCAATCTACCCTGGAGCACTGAAATGCTCTTGTTACCTCACCCACGGGCTGCGGGTGCATAGGTGCAAAGTCGTGTCGGGTTCCGGCGTTGAATTCTATGGAGCCTGGAAGAAAAGATGCTGCAGGTGACCAGGAGGAAGATGTCCGGTGTGATCCAAGGGTGGATCAGAGATGCTGAAGACCTGAAAGCAGAGGGGACAATGTTCACAGTCACTAGCCAGTGACTGAAGTGGAACCAGGAAGGAACCAGATGTCGTCGTCGCGATCAAGGGAAGAGTGGACGCTTGACCCTGCAGCCACGTGGACCAGGAGGTGTCTTCGAAGACCAGGATGGAGGCACGAGCTGTCCCATGCAGGCTCTCGCTGTCGGCGGTGTCTGTTCCGGATTCGGCACCAACAGGCCTTGGCAAAGGCAACCCACGCGGTGAGTGGAGAAGGCGTCGGGTGCGGACTAGGAGAGTCCGGGGTGCTCCTCTTTTGGAAGGGAGCAAGGGCCAGTCTGGAGCCACCAGACCAGCAGTGAAGGTTTCAAAGTTCGTCGTCTGGGAGGCCACTAGCCAGCCGGCAAGTGACCAGACAACGCGTCGAGCAGCAAACAAGCAGAAGGGCCCCACGCAGATCTCGTGGAAGCTGGAGGGCTGATCTTCGGTGCAGGAGCTGCTCGGGGCTGGGGCTTCTCAATCCCCAAAGCACTTGGTCGAGTTTAGCTCGGGAGTCGTGCTGAAACCGAAGTGCAGTTTCTTCCAAGATGGCCGGTCCCACGTGTCTCGTCGCACCCACGGATCTCAGCTGTGCTGCAGATGTGAGTTTAGGTCGGAGAGGTGTGGGAATCCGGGTCTCGTCGGGCTCTGAAGTCTGGATCCTCAAGGGAAGACGACAAAGTGAAGCCGCTGGACGCTTGATGGTGCCTGCAGTTGCAGGGTGGACACTCCTTGCCCACAAGGGAGATTCTTCAGTCTTCTGTGGAGCAGAACGTCGAAGTCCAGAGTTTCTTCTTGTAAAGTTGTTCAGGATAATCTAATTTGGAATGAGACCAGCTCCTACCTTTATTCTCCTAAAGGGGGCTGCACTACTGACTAGGTCCCTCCCCTGGGTGGGACCAGGAAGGGGGGTGGCTACACCCCCTATCCTTTGTCCAGTTTCGCGCCAGAGCTGGGGCAGGGATGCCCCAGCAACTGGTTTGAACCAGTGTATGCACAGGACACCTTGTGTGCCCCAGGCATGTCTCATTCCTTTCAGGCCTGTCCTACCCAATACACAAAATCCTGTCTGGGGTGGTGCTAGCACCTCCCAAGGCAGGAAACCCTTTGTCCAAGCCTCCCTCGCTGGAAGAACTCCCAGCAGCAGGAGGTCAGACTTGTGTCTGTGGTGGCTGCATCCATTTTGTGATGCCAAGGCTCGAGTTAACTTTAACCGGGGTTCACAGTTACATACATGTCGTGCCCCTCTAGAAGGGTGGAATGCTACCCCGTCACCAGAATTGTCGAGGGGGTAGTATTCCAATTCGTATGAAACCTTACTCGACATGTTTTGATAATGTTATACCAGAGTTAGCATTTAACCGCGAGGTTGATAATGCACTTAAGAGTATATGGTATACCGTTATCATGGAACAGCTATTAGGACTTGGTTCCGCAAGCTGCAGACGGGCTCAGCTCATGCCAGAGCACCATCTCACATAATTCCAAACACTCTGCCATCAGCATTGATAAGGCCTGCCATAGGAGTGACTGATAGGAATATATGTGTCCATTTTAGGGTTAGATATAGGTATACTATATCTACAGCAAAGGGTGATTACACCACCTTGCCCCAGCTGTCTTGGCAGCCAGTTGTGTCAATTTTGGATGGCCAGCCAGGGGTGGCATAATACATGCTGCAGCCCCTGGTAGGCCCTGGGTACACCTATGCCCTGGATACCTAAGGTACACTTGTACAGGGACTGATAAGGTGACCCAGTATCCAATTAGATATGTACCTAAGGTACATGGAGTCCATTTTAACAGAGCGAGCAGGATGCCTGGGGTCCTGAATAGCAGGATCCCAGGCCAACTAAGTCAAAAACCAGCAAAACACTAGGCAAAAAGTTGGGGGTAACCATAGTCAGATATCCACCTTCCTACATAACCCCCCCCCCCAAACGAAAGGAGATAAGGCTATCCTTGACCAGGTAAGCCTATATTGCCTAAGTGGCTATATAAGGAAGTACCAGCACTGGCATGGTTACCCCCTATCTCATGGTCCACTAAGCAATCCCTCACCCTAAGGGTATCTGAGGGTCTCCACCATAGGGAATCTCTACCTGTGGTATGTTTTGGCAAAGTAAAAGGCTGGTGCTGAGATGGAGTACTGAAGTGAGGCTCCACTAATGTTGGGCACAGCTTCCTCCAATCATAATCCACCATATAGGCCTTTCTTTCCACGACTGAGTTGTGTTGAGCTCTCAGGGTCAACCTCTGGCTACCTAAAGCTGGAGGTTGGGTCCCTCTGTTTGGCTTACTGGAGGGACAGGTCAGGTCTGGGGCCCTTAGTTCCCAAGGTCGGCTGTGCCCAACAGAGTCCATCTGGGGAAGGTCCCACACTACGTTTAAGGGGGATCCCTCAGGAGTTTCTAACTTTTTCACCTTGCTAGGGCTGTTAGCTTCGGTGTTCCTAATCTGCTGATGGGGTTGTTTTATTGGACAGGGGGCCCTTTGGGGCTCACTGGCCTCATTGACCTCTGTAGCCCTGGGCTGACTGAGGCAGGGTAGAGAGGGGCTGGTTACCTGCTCCAGACTGGGTCCCACCTTGGAAGGGTCCACTGACATCAGGGGCTCTGTCAGGCTAGGCCTGACTACCTCTGGGGCAGTTTCTTCACAAGGGGTAAGATCAGTTCCCTGAGGAGGCTGATCCTTTCCTATTGTCTGGTGGGAGGGAGATTGCTCTTCCTCCTCAATGCTCTCTGTTTATGTGGAGTGATCCATAGTTTCAGGCTTCACAACACAGGAATCAGTTTGAGTTAGGGCTGTGGCCATCACAGCCCCACCAACCTTTTCAGGAAGGGACTCAGTTTGGGTATGGGCTGTTATCATCACAGCCCTGCTAACCTTTTCAGGGAAGGAACCTGTTTGAGATTGGGCTGAGCCTGGCACAGCCCTCATAACCTGTTCAGGAAGATTTACCATTTTAGAATGGGTTTCTTGCTCTACCTCAGCCCAGGCTGAGATCTCTAAATCATTCCCCAGTAGGCAATCTACAGGCAAGTTTGATGACACTGCCACTCTCTTGGGGCCAGTGACACCTCCCCAGCTGAGGTTTACCACTGCCATGGGATGATTTTTCTGCACTCCATCAATGTTTGTCACCTGGTATGTGGCACCAGGTATAAGTTGCCTTGAGGGGACTAGATTCTCAGTCACCATGGTGATGCTAGCCCCTGTGTCTCTATAGGCCTCAACTTTCAGACCATTAATGAGGGGCTCCTGTCTGTATTTGCTCAAAGTGTTGGGGCAATCAGTGAAGTTGGCAAACCCCATGCCATTCTCACAGACAAGAGTATCTGAGTTAGGGGACCTGGTTAGGCCAGAGTCCCCAGGAACTCCCAAAGTAAAACCACCCAAATTCTTGGGGCACTCCCACCACCTGGGGGATTACTACTAGTAGTAACAGGAGGCTTGGGAGTGTTACTTGGGGGTATGTTCTCCTTATTGTGGTTCTTTGGGCAACTGCTGTCAGTTTTCCAATGACCTACCTGTTTGCAGGCATGGCAATAAGGTTTCTTCTGGGTAGAGGAAGTGTCTTGGGACCCACCCCCATTCTTGGAGTTTTGGGGCCCTAGGGAAGTCTTCTCTGTAGATTTATCCCCACCTTTCTCTTGAGGCTTGGTAGTCTCTTTCTTTTGGTCACCATCCTGGTTCTTAGGCCTAATCCTGGTTCTGACCCATTTGTCTGCCCTCTTACCCAATTCTTTTGAAGAGGTCAGATCAGAGTCCACCAGGTGCTGGTGCAAAAGCTGGTTTTGACAGTTATTTAAGATTTGCTCTCTCATTATGAGATTGTACAATCCTGTGTAGTCAGTAACTTTACTTCCCAATAACCAGCCCTCCAGAGCCTTAGTAGCACAATCTACAAAATCAGTCCAATCCTGAGCTGAGTTTTCTGAGTGTCTCTGAACATTAGCCTGTACTGTTCAGTGGTTAAGCCAAACCCATCAATCAGTGCAGTTTTCAAGACTTGGTAATTATTAGCATCCTCATCTCTAACAGTGAGGAGCTTATCTCTACCTTTGCCTTCAAAGGAGAGCCACAATATAGCTGCCCACTGACTCTGGGGTACCTGCTGTACTTTGCAGGCCCTCTCCAGAGCAGTTATCCACTTGTGGATATCATCTCCTGTCTTATAGGAGGGCACTATCTTGCTCAGGTTTCTGTTATCAAACCTCCTGTCCTTATCCCTAGGGATATTGCTGCCACCAGTGGGACTACCCCGCTCAACTGTTGCTCTCTAGCAAAGGCAAGCTTCTCTTTGGCAAGGGCAGGTTCTTCCCTTTCGATCCTCAGATTAGCTTCCTTCATTTTTGCTTCATGCTCTCTCCTCTGAGGGGAAGTCATCCTCCTCTGAGCAGATGCATGAGAGTGCACAGATCTATTGGAGTCCCTAGAAGGAGATCTATCTCTCCTAACCCCAAAGTTAGGCCTGCTAGTGGATGGCACTGGGGCTCCCCCAGTTCCTTCCCTATGTAGGTCTAAGTTGGCCCTAGTAAGTCTACTGACTAAAGGTTGCCCATTTTCTGCCTCATCCTCAGATACATCCCCTTCTTCCCTACTATCTTCATTCTCAGGGAGGTTGGAGTCTGGATCACCAGGTGTACCCTCTAAGGGGGGCATGCTCCCATCTGGATTAGAGGGGCCTGTGTTAGAAGCCCTTCTAGCATCATATGTTTCTAAGAGACCTAACAGAAAAGGAGTGGTAGGGTTAGAACCCTGTTTCAATTTCCTGGAGGTACACAATTGTCTCATCTCCTGGAAACTGAGAGCTGCATATCTGGAAAGGACCTGTGGAGGGTCACTAACCACTAGGGGAGTCTCTGAAGTCTCTCCATGGGTAGACATGCTTTCTAGTGAGGTGTAAGTGATGCACCTACCTACACTATGGGTTTTCCTACTGATCCCTTGCTAAGAGTTGTAGTCAGGGTGTGCTAGGCCCTTTCTACTACAACAGCTGGTTCAGTAGAACTCAGAGTATTTCCAAGTTTGTTATATGTACCTATAGTACCTTATGTGATCTTTTAAATGATATTTCAAGATTATATTTGGTAAAAAGAAAAGCAAGCTCAAATCCCAACCGCTGCACACCAATGTGAGACGTTGGCCTGATATATGATGCTCACTAGTTCTAGTGATCACCTTGTATCAGTCCAAACAACCCTTATGGTGATTGGTTGTAAGTCAACCTTATAGACCAGCTATCCTAATGGTAGCATGGACAAAGCAGTCTTAGGCTAAACTCTTTTGCCATGTGAAGCCAGCTGTTTTACCACAATATAACCCATTGAATACCAGATGAAAGGACACCACACAGGTTGTTATGAAAATAAACAATATATTTATTAATAACAAACACCTCTGAACTCTTTATGAGATCAGAGGGCTAAGCACATGACAATCTCTTAGGAAAAATACGATAAGTTGCACAAAATTACAATGGTGCCCTAGGGGCACGGCAAACCATATACTAAGTAAATGGTATAAGGAAATCGATAGAAGGAATGGAGCTGTCCAGAGGCTGTAGGATCGTTGTGACCATGCTACCCTAACTCTAGGTAAGTAATAGGAGGCCCACGGAACGCGTGTGCAGAGTGTGAACTCACACGCGAGATGCGTAACAACGTCTATGGACAGTACAGTTCAAGAAAAAGGTAAGTACGGACAATCCTGACTAGTTAGGACTAAAACGACTGTGGAACTGGACACTAGGAGAGTCAATCTACCCTGGAGCACCGAAATGCTCTTGTTACCTCACCCACGGGCTGCGGGTGCATAGGTGCAAAGTCGTGTCGGGTTCCGGCGTTGAAGTCTATGGAGCCTGGAAGAAAAGATGCTGCAGGCGACCAGGAGGAAGATGTCCGGTGTGATCCAAGGGTGGATCAGAGATGCTGAAGACCTGAAAGCAGAGGGGACAATGTTCACAGTCACTAGCCAGTGACTGGAGTGGATCCAGGAAGGAACCAGATGTCGTCGTCGCGATCAAGTGAAGAGTGGGCGCTTGACTCTGCAGCCACGTGGACCAGGAGGTGTCTTCAACAACCAGGATGGAGGCACGAGCTGTCCCACGCAGGCTCTTGCTGTCGGCGGTGTCTGTTCCGGATTCGGCATCAACAGGCCTTGGCAAAGGCAACCCACGCGGTGAGTGGAGAAGGCGTCTGGTGCGGACTAGGAGAGTCCGGGGAGCTCCTCTTTTGGAAGGGAGCAAAGGCCAGTCTGGAGCCACCAGACCAGCAGTGAAGGTTTCAAAGTTCGTTGTCTGGGAGGCCACTAGCCAGCCGGCAAGTGACCAGACAACGCGTCGAGCAGCAAACAAGCATAAGGGCCCCATGCAGATCTCGTGGAAGCTGGAGGGCTGATCTTTGGTGCAGGAGCTGCTCGGGGCTGGGGCTTCTCAATCCCCAAAGCACTTGGTCGAGTTTACCTCGGGAGTTGTGTTGAAAGCAAAGTGCAGTTTCTTCCAAGATGGCCGGTCCCACGTGTCTCGTCGCACCCACGGATCTCAGCTGTGCTGCAGATGTGAGTTGAGGTTGGAGAGGTCTGGGAATCCGGGTCTCGTCGGGCTCTGAAATCTGGATCCTCGAGGGAAGACGACAAAGTGAAGCCGCTGGACGCTTGATGGTGCCTGCAGTTGCAGGGTGGACACTCCTTGCCCACAAGGGAGATTCTTCAGTCTTCTGTGGAGCAGAACGTCGAGGTCCAGAGTTTCTTCTTGTAAAGTTGTTCAGGATAATCTAATTTGGAATGGGACCAGCTCCTACCTTTATTCTCCTAAAGGGGGCTGCACTACTGACTAGGTCCCTCCCCTGGGTGGGACCAGGAAGGGGGGTGGCTACACCTCCTATCCTTTTTCCGGTTTCGCGCCAGAGCTGGGGCAGGGATGCCCCAGCAACTGGTTTGAACCGGTGTATGCACAGGACACCTTGTGTGCCCCAGGCATGTCTCATTCCTTTCAGGCCTGTCCTACCCAATACACAAAATCCTGTCTGGGGTGGTGCTAGCACCTCCCAAGGCAGGAAACCCTTTGTCCAAGCCTCCCTCGCTGGAAGGACTCCCAGCAGCAGGAGGTCAGACTTGTGTCTGTGGTGGCAGCATCCATTTTGTGATGCCAAGGCTTGAGTTAACTTTAACCGGGGTTCACAGTTACATACATGTCGTGCCCCTCTAGAAGGGTGGAATGCTACCCCCGTCGCCAGAATTGGCGCGGGGGTAGTATTCCAATTCGTATGACACCTTACTCGACATGTTTTGATAATGTTATACCAGAGTTAGCATTTAACCACAAGGTTGATAATGCACTTAAGAGTATATGGTATAGCGTTATCATGGAACAGCTATTAGGACTTGGTTCCGCAAGCTGCAGACGGGCTCAGCTCATGCCAGAGCACCATCTCACATAATTCCAAGCACTCTGCCTTCAGGATTGATAAGGCCTGCCATAGGAGTGACTGATAGGAATATATGTGTCCATTTTAGGGTTAGATATAAGTATACTATATCTACAGCAAAGGGTGATTACACCACCTTGCCCCAGCTGTCTTGGCAGCCAGTTGTGTCAATTTTGGATGGCCAGCCAGGGGTGGCATAATACATGCTGCAGCCCCTGGTAGGCCCTGGGTACACCTATGCCCTGGGTACCTAAGGTACACTTGTACAGGGACTGATAAGGTGACCCAGTATCCAATTAGATATGTACCTAAGGTACATGGAGTCCATTTTAACAGAGAGAGCAGGAAGCCTGGGGTCCTGAATAGCAGGATCCCAGGCCAACTAAGTAAAAAACCAGCAAAACACTAGGCAAAAAGTTGGGGGTAACCATAGTCAGATATCCACCTTCCTACATGTACCATATCCTATGTGGGGTACTTGTTGGCTATTGTGTAGTTACTGCCGCGGGAAGTTTTGAAGGCTTCCATGGGGTCATCTGCAGCCTGCTTCTTTTCTGTCTCTGCTCTCTGCTGTGGGTTTCCTGGTTCGTCCGCTCTTTCTACTGGTGGGACGCCCCGCTGCTAAGCCTTACGGGTTTGGTGTTGTCCTCTACGGGTAGGACTGTGCCCTCTTCTGCCTTCTGCTATGCCTAGCTCTCCATGGTGTGTTCTTTTGGCTTCTCTGTTTTCTTTCTGCCTGTCGACCCGTGCCCCTCTGGGGTGTGTCATTCTGTTCCCTTCCGGAACAGTTTCTCCATGTTCTGTATGCATGCCCGATGTGTAGGCTGTCACAGGGTGCCAACGGTGTTCCTTGAACCTCTGACTTGGCTGTGTCAGATCCATCCCCGGTGTGGGGATGTGTTTTTGTCTTCTCTCTTGGCTCGAGCCCAGTGGAGTTTTTTGTCTATGGGCAGTGGAATGTCCTCTAGTTACGTCACTGTTGTGTGTTGCCTAGTTTTCTCTTTCCATCCGCTCTCCCCTGGCAGGGACTCCGGTCCTTTGTTGCTTGCCCCGCTGAGGGTTACCATTTTTAGCCTTTGGGCTGCTGCTGCTGTTCATGACTCGCTGTGGTCTAGTGGTCTATGTTCCACTCCAGAGCTTTCGCTGGTTGTGGTTCTCTGTCGATATGGTTCTCTGTCGATATGGCTTCAATTCTGTCGACCTTCTCTATGTGTATATTGCACTCTTCCTCATGAAGTGTGTGGTTGGTATCCCCAATTGTTTCACGGGAGGCCAGGCTTCCTTCCTCTTTGACGGGATGCGGTCGCTTTTGGGTATCTTGCCTTTGCTGTGCCCACTCCGCACTGGTGCTAGTGGCACCTGCTGTGGAGTCTCTTTTCCCTGGTGTGAGAAGTTGGCCTGATATATAGTGCTCACTATTCTAGTGACCACTCTGTATCATTCCAAACAACCCTTATTGATGATTGGTTGTAAGTCAACCTTATAGACCAGCTATCCTAGTAGCGTGGACAAGAGCAGTCTTTAGGCTAAACTCTAGAGGGTGTTAAGCCAGCTGTTTTACCATCACATATACCCCTTGAACACCAAGTGAAAGGACACCACACAAGTTGTTATAAAAAATAAAGGATATTTATTAATAACAAGACTACCCTGAACTTTTTATGAGTCAGGGAGCTAAGCACAATACAAAACTCTTAAGAAAATACTGTAAGTTGCACAAATAACGTAAATGCCCGAGGGGCACGAAAAACTATATACTCCAAAAGTGGAATGCGAAATACTAGCAGGTAAGTAACACGATCCAGAGGCTTCAGGACCGCTAGGACTACCTTACTGAACCCTCAGGTTAGGAGCAGGAGGCCTAGGAAACCCGGGTGCAGAGTGGGAACTCTTACGCGGGATGCGGGACAAAGTCTATGGATGCTAGTAATTCTAAAGTTACTGTTTCCGGACGAATTCGACTAGGTAGACTAAAAACGAAAAAGGATCTGGACACTAGGATAGTGAACCTGTGCTGGAGCACCGAAATGCTCGAGTTACCTAGCCCAGGGGCTGCTGCTGCATAGGGTTCAAAAGACGTCGGGAATCCTCGTTGTAGTCTATGGAGCCTGAAAGAAGATGTTGCTGGCAGGCGACCAGTGAAGATGTTCGGTGTGATCCAAGGCTGGATCAGTGAAGAAGACGACCTGAAAGCAGAGGGGACTCAGTTCTCAATCACTAGCCAGTGATTGTGTGGGCACCAGGATGGCACCGGATGAAGTCACCGCGATCAGGTGAGTGGGTGACCCTGGACTCTGCAGCCACACGGGCCAGGAGGCGTTGTCGGCGTCCAGGCTGGAGGTGCGAGCTGTCCCACGATGGTGTCTGCTGTCGGCGATGCTGGATCCAGGATTGGAGCAACAAGCCTTGGAAAAGGCAAGCCCACGCGGTTGAGTCAAAATGGCGTCTGGAGTGTTCCTGGAGGGTCCAGGGCACTTCTTGTTGGACAAGGAGCAAGGGCCAGTCTAGAGGACCTAGACCAGCGGTGAAAACGTCGTGGTACGTCGTCAGGAGGGCCACTAGCCGACGGGCAAGTGACCGAACAACGTGGCAAACAGCAAGGCAGCAGAAGGGCCCCACGCAGATTTTGTGGAGGCTGGGGGGGCTGGACTTCGGTGCTGGAGCTGCTCAGGGTTGGGGCTTCTCAAACCCCAGTGCACTCACTCGAGGATCCCTCGGCGGTCGTGCTGGTTAAGCGTCGTGCAGGTCTTGAAGATAGCCGGTCCCACGGGTCTCGTCGCACCCACAGATCTCAGCTGGGCTGATGATGCAGGTAGAGGTCAGAGATGGCAGGGAATCCGGGTCTCGTCGAGCTGGTCAGTCTTGATCCGGAGGATGGACGTGCAGCAAACCGCAAGCGCTTAGATGGTGCCTGCTGGTGCAGGGTGGCTACTCCTTAGCCACAAGGGAGAGTCTTCAGAGAATGACAAGAGTTCCTTTCGTGGAAAGTAGTTCAAGTTTCAAGATTATCCAATTTGGGAAGGGTGCCCGCTCCTACCTTTATTCTAAGAAAAGGGGCTGGCACGTGACTAGGTCCTGCCCATGGGTGGGACCAGGAGGGGGGTGGTTACACCCCTCTCCTTTGTCCGGTCTCTCCCCAGCTCAGGGGCTGGTGTGCCCCTGGAACTAGTTTGAGCCGGCATATGCACAGTGAACACCGGGGTGCCACTTGCAGTCACCTTCCTCTCAGCCCTGCCTACCTGGGATACACAAAATCCTGTCTGGGATGGTGCCTTCAGGATTGTTAAGGCCTGCCATAGGAGTGACTGATAGGAGATCTGTGTGCCCATTTTAGGTTTAGATATAGGTATACTATATCTAAAGCAGGGGTGATTACACCACCTTGCCCCAGCTGTCAAGCAGCCAGTTGTGTCTGTTTTGGATGGCCATCCAGGGGTGGCATAATACATGCTGCAGCCCCTGGTAGGCTCTGTGTGCACCTATGCCCTGAGTACCTAAGGTACACTGTACAGGGGCTGATAAGGTGACTCAGTATCCAATTGGATATGTACCTGGGGTACATGGAGTCCATTTTACAGAGAGAGCAGGAAGCCTGGGGTCCTGAATAGCAGGATCCCAGGCCAACTAAGTAAAAAACCAGCAAAACACTAGGCAAAAAGTTGGGGGTAACCATAGTCAGATGTCCACCTTCCTACACCTGGGACATGCTTCCTGGATTCTTCCCCTTGCTTCAAGGTGAAACGCTTACTGCATGCACGTTTACTGAGCTTCACGTGCCTGGTGTTCGGGGTCCTTACTCCACGTCTCTCTTTTTCTCTCTCTCTCTCTCTCTTGTGAGCGCGAGACCTCTGTATCACCGGGGTTTTTTCTCCAGGTTTTCCATTGCCGTTGGCGCCTTTGGGTACGGTGGATGGCTTGACTTCCTGATACCTCAGTCCTTGTTTTTTTTTCCATAGGCGTGGTGTAGGGTTCATGGTACCCACTGTCTCCATGTGTGTATCATGTTATCCATATTTGTGTTTCTTCTGGTGGCCATGGTTCTGTATGTATTTAGGCATGGTGATGTTGTTCCCTCCCTTCCTTTTTTGGCATCCTCTGTCATGTGTGCTTCGTTTGTGTGCTCTGACGCTGACCTACTGTCTCGTCCCTCCTTGGGACGGTGTTTTTTGCGATTATCCAGTATTATGGGTGTCTTTCATAGATTCACATGCCTGAATCATTCCCCGTTGTCGAGACGGGAGTCCCCGGTACATAGAAAAGTAATGTCCTATAGACATACATAGAGAAAAGTAGGCCTAAGGGCCATGCCTTAGTAGCCTGTCTATGTCCTTTTGTAAAAAGGACCAAATTCCAGAAGGTAGCCAATCAGCTACCACCTCCCTCTAGAACCTTCCTGTCAGGAGCCTCAGTCTCTCAGATTTTCTACGGCACGTTGTGCTAGGGAGTGTCCACCTGAGTTCTCCTCAGGTTTTACTAGTTTTATCTCTTTTCCTCACAGAATTTGGATATTTCTTTCAAAACTCAACTATGGCTGACCAGCAGAAGAAGGGTCTCTTCAGGGCCCGCTCTTCTTGTGGTAAGAAGAGGCTCCACGTCTATGACAAGCATGAAACCTGTCTGTTCTGTCTTTATACTGACCATTCTCCTAAAGATTGTAGAATTTGTAGAACCTTTTCTACAAAAACACTGAAAGACAGAGAAGGTCGACTGCTGCTCTGGTTGAACAGACTTAAAACCAGAGACAACTTGGAGTCTTCAGAGGACGGTGAGATGGTTTCAGTTTCCTCTAAAATATCCTTGAAGAGGCCAAGGGTTACTTCCCCTAGCCCTACAGACGTTCCTCCTAAAAAGACTACAAGAAAGTCTTCAGAGGAAACATCTACAACGTCTGACAAGGAGGTTCCTGCCTTCAGGAAGCCTGCGCAGTCCTCGTCGACGGGCTCGTCGACGCTACCATCAGCGCTGAAGAAAACCGTCTCTACTGTCTATGTCTCCACATCGACGACGACGGTATCGACGACGATGGCGTCGTCAGCATTTTCATCGACGATGACGACTACTTCATCGTCGACGGCAGGTAAGCCGGTGTCATCGATTGTTCTCATTAAGAAGCACTCGACGTTGATCAAAATCCCACCGTCGACATCAACGTCGACGACGAAAACAAAACTGTTGACGCCTGCGCCGTCGACGAAGACGCCATCGTCGACCTCCACGCCGTCGACGAAGACATCGACGACGGTAAAAACATCGTCGATGACGAAGACACCGTCGGCGAGCGCACCGTCGATGATGAAGACACCGTCGACGAGCGAGCCATCGACGACAATGACGACGAAGCCACCGTCGACGAGCACACCGTCGACGAAGGTACTGTCGACGAAAGTACTGTCGACGAAGATACCGTCGACGAAGTCACCATTGCCAATCGACACCCAGTCGACAACGACACCGTCGACGACACCGTCGACGACGCCACCACAAACGCTCTGGAAACAATCCGGCTTGATTTCCACACAGCCGTCTACGATGGCACCAGCAAAAAAGAGTAAAATACCCATTACACCGGATATAACCTCTCCAAGCAGGGTGCACAAATCACCACCAGCTTGTTTGCTACAAGGTGAGGACTCTGACGACGATCAATACGATCAGGCCACCAGTCCATCAGATCTCATAGTCAAGTGCCAAAGCACTGATGATGAAGGCGACGACGTGGTTTGTACGGAAGAGTCTGTACATACACAGGTTCAAACGCATGTCACACCGATGGTATGCCTCCCGGTGGAGAGAGTGGCCACAAGATTCCATATGACTATGGAATCCCACAAAACAGACTGTTTCTTGTACGACTTTAAAGACCCTGTCAAGAAAACCTCCAGATCAATTCCCATCATTGAACATATTTGGGAACAAGGAAAACAACTGATGCAGACACCGTCCTCGGTCTCCGCTGTGGTACCAAAGCTAGACAAAAAATATAAGGCACCGTCGACAGCTTGCCTTAATGGGCATCCTAAACCAGATTCCGTAGTTACCCAAGCGGCCCAAAAGAACTCTAGGAATCCATCGTCCCCTTTGTCAGCTCCGCCAGACAAGGAGGGTAGGAAACTAGACGGAATTGGCAAACGATTCTCTACTACATCTGCCATGACCGTTAAGGTAGCTAATGCCATCGCGCTGCTAGGCCGTTACAACAGACAACTGTGGGAGGATATTGCACCATACCTCACAGAACTACCTGATGATCTCAAGGAGGAAGTCCAATCTCTCCTTAAAGAAGGCCAAGCATCGGCATCAGAGCTTATTGACTGTGCTGTAGACGTGGCAATGACCGGCTTCAGACAGCTGGCGGGAACCGCGATCTTGAGAAGACAAGGCTGGCTGAAAGCAACATCCTTCCGTCAAGAAGTCCAAACAAAGGTCCTCGATATGCCTTATGACAGACAGCACCTCTTTGGGGATAAGATCGACGAGGCCTTACAAGCCATCAAAAAGGATACAGATACGGCACGAGCACTAGGCACATTAGAATTTAAAACCCAGTCCTTTCGAGGGAGCAGGGGTAGAGGTCAGCCCTCTTACAGAGGATCGTACCAAAGCAAATCCTCTTACTCTTATAGCCAAGGCCGATCGCAGTACCAACAGCGACAACAGCCACAGGGCCACCAGACCTCGTACGGAAGGTCTAACTACAGGGGAAAAACCTAGAGAAAGGCCACTGGCGGACGCCAATGACTGTTTCCTCCTGCCAGTCCATCTACCACCTCGTTCTTTCAAACTTGGAGGAAAATTAACACACTTCCTCCACAATTGGAGATCAATAACTACAGATCGATGGGTACTCCAATTGATCCAATTTGGTCACTCACTGGAATTCAACTCGATTCCCCCAACAACTCCACCTCGCCAACTACAACACAGGCATGTACGCTTACTCCTTCAAGAGGTATCTTCCATGTTGAAGAAAGGAGCAATAGAACGAGTCCCTTCAGCTCAAAAAGGGAAGGGATTCTATTCCCGCCTCTTTCTCATACGAAAGAAGGTGAAGAAATGGAGGCCCGTTCTAGACCTCAGGGCACTCAATACATTCTTGAAGAGTCAATCGTTCCGCATGGTGACTATCCAAGAGATCTTAGGGTTGCTGGAGGAGGGGGACTTCATGACGTCTTTAGACCTGCAAGACGCTTATTATCACATCCCTATCCACAAACTCCACAGGAAATTCCTCAGATTCGCAGTCGCAGGTCAGCACTTCCAATTCTGCGTCCTCCCATTTGGCCTCAAATTGGCACCTCGAATTTTCACCAAGTGCCTCTCCCCTGTGGCAGCTTTCCTACGACAACATGGACACCAGGTCTTCCCTTACCTGGACGACTGGCTGGTGAAAGCACCATCTTTGACATACGCAGACGAGTCCTCCAACGCCTGTCTCAATCTTTTCCAGCACCTCGGTTTGTCACTCAATTACCAAAAATCTGCCTTACAACCTTCCCGAGTTCTCACCTTCCTCGGGGCAACCTTGAATACGAAATGCTCAAAAGCATTCCCATCACAAGAAAGGACACACAAACTTATTTCGCTGGCTACCGCAGTGGCCTCGAAGGCATCCCTACATGTCCGCACTTTCAAGTCCCTCCTAGGGATGATGTCTTCGTGTATCCTGCTTGTCCCACACTGCCGGCTCAAAATGGGCCCTCTGCAGGAGGCATTGACCAGACAGTGGACCCAGAGCACGGGCTCTTTCGAGGATCACATCGTCATCACTCAGCAGATCACAAACACCTTGATATGGTGGACGTCGCCCAGGAACCTCTCGCAAGGTCTACCATTCCTGCTGCCTGCAACTCCGCACGTCATAACTACGGATGCCTCCCTCGAGGGATGGGGAGCGGTCCTTCAAGAATTGCAGATCAGCGGCAAATGGCGGACCAGGAACGACAGCTCCACGTCAACCTCCTCGAACTAAGAGCAGTCTTTCTATCTCTACAAGCCTTCCTCCCGCGCATCAGGAACTGCGCAGTTCTTGTCAGAACCGACAACACCACAACAATGCATTACCTGAACAAGCAGGGAGGAACGCGTTCGCTGACACTATCTCGTGAATCGCAAACAATTTGGAACTGGCTTGTGCTCCAGAATATCACTCTAACAGCGGAGTATGTCCCAGGCAAGGACAACCTCATAGCAGACTCTCTGAGCAGACGGATATCGCTGTCCCACGAGTGGGAACTCGACCAAAAAGTGCTGGACCACGTCTTTTCAGAATGGGGAAGACCGCAGATAGACCTCTTTGCCACCAGGGAGAACGCCAAATGCCGCAACTTCGCAAGTTGGCATCCCCAATCGCGGTCCCTCGGAAATGCATTTTCCATCGTCTGGCGCAACGTGTTTGTGTACGCATTTCCGCCATTTCCCCTGATCCCAAGAGTCCTTCGGAAAATGAAGACGGAACACTGCACCCTAATTCTGATTGCACCGTTCTGGCCGAGGCAGCACTGGTTCACGGACCTCCATCGCCTTTCAGTCCAATCCCCAATCCGTCTGAGCCAACATCCGTCTCTTCTCACGATGTCCAAAGGCCAAGTACTTCATCCAAACCTGAACTCACTCAGATTATCGGCATGGCTCCTGAGTACAGAGAGTTCTACCAACTAGACATTCCGCAGGAGTGCAAGGATGTTCTCCCAAAAGCAAGAGCAGATAGCACAAATAAGACCTATTCCTTAAAATGGAAACGCTTTTGCATCTGGTGTAGGGACAAAGGTCTCCATCCATTTCGAGTTACCCCAGAACAGTTGCTTCCATACCTCTTACAACTGGCACAATCAGGTCTTGCGCATGCTTCTATCAGAGTGCACTTAGCGGCAATCTCCCGGTTTACAAGAACTTCAAAAGGACCCTCTCTCTGGTCCCACAGGTTAATAAAACAATTCCTTAAAGGGCTCTACAGATCCTTTCCTCGTCCAAGGAGAGTTCCACCATCATGGCATCTCAACGTGGTGCTCAACCAGCTGATGAAGCACCCCCTTGAGCCCATCCACAGGGCTGATATCAAATACATCTCCTGGAAAACAGCCCTCCTACTTGCTCTGACCTCAGCCAGGAGGGTCAGTGAACTACAGGCTCTTTCCATACAAAATCCTTTCATGCAGTTCAAGGAAAATAGAGTGATTTTAAGAACTAATCCTCGATTTATTCCTAAGGTCCTGTCGGACTTCCACCTTAATGAACCTCTGGTCCTCCGTTCATTTTTCCCAAATCCCAGCACTGCAGCGGAAAAATCCCTGCACTCTCTGGATCTAAAGAGGTGTCTCAAGTTTTACCTAGACAAAACAAAGCACTTAAGAAAAACTAATCAGCTTTTCATCGCCTTCAGCAGACCTAGAAAAGGCATGCCACTTTCCAAACAAAGTATCTCACGATGTATATCTTCTGCAATTGCCTTTTGCCACGACAGGGCCGGATGGCCATTACATTCCAAGGTGAGAGCTCACTCTACAAGAGCTGTGTCCACATCAGCAGCGCTATTTGCTGGAGTGCCGATACTGGACATTTGCAGGGCGGCGACCTGGAAATCGCCGCATACCTTCACCAGGCATTATTGCCTGGATACGGAACTGATGCAGGATGCAGCTGTGGGCCAGGCTGTGCTTCGCCACCTATTCCAGTGAGGTGAGCCTTCCTCCTTCCCACCATCCTTCACTGGTAGGCACATTTATTTACTTACTTCTTATCTGAAAGAGACACGTTAGTATTAGATTCCTTACCATAAAATATACCCAGGCGTCAGACTGGATCCGGAAACTTTTGCGTAGCAGTACCCTTGCGCGTCGGTAGGCGTCGTCTGCGGCTCCGCATCCGTCGTCGGCGTCGTGGGCGCCGTGATGACGTCGTCGGAGTACTTAGACGCCGCCTCCGTGTGCTGATGTCAGTTCTTCTTTTTTCCGCGCCAACGAGCGCAGATCTGGAAAAAGCAGTAACCCTAGTCAATTTTTGACTAACTTTTTGGTCATTCTCGAAGTCTTTCGACTCCGATTGGTGCCGTAGGGATGCCCGGCTTTAAGCACTGCGAGGATTGCGACCGCACGATGTCGGTCACGGATCCTCACCACCTGTGTTTAACTTGTCTAGGCGTCGATCACGACGACAAGGCCTGCTCCGACTGCCGGGAACTCTCTTCAAAAGCCAGGCGGGAGTGGTCCCGCAGGCGACTCGAACTCCGGCAGTCGGTCCCGCGCCGCGAGAGGTCTCTGTCCCATGGAAGGTCAAGGGACAGGTCGCGGGCTCGGAGCCACCACAGCTCCGAGAGTAGGCCGCACTCCTCCTGGTCGAAGTCGTCGTCAGGTAAGAAGCACAAGAAGTCCAAGAGGCGTCATCGCTCTGCGGACTCCCCCTGACGCTCGTGCGATGCGGCCGGGGGTTCGGGTGACACCGCCCACGCGGCTCCGTCGGAGTAGCGGGCGCCGCGTTCAGCTCCACACCCTCCGGTCCCTGGGCTCAACGCGACGCCGGAGGAGATCGAGCGCTTCCTCATGGCCATGAGGAAACTCTCTCCTCCGATGGGCTCCGCGGCGCCTTCGGGCCCAGCGAACCCGTCTGGGGCCTCTAGCGGGTCGGGGGTTTCGGGCCCGACGCCGTCGGGTGCTTCGACCCCGACGCCGCCGACGCCTTCGGGCCCGGCGTCGCAGGTTCCCGCTATCCCGACGCCGCCGGTGCCTTCGGGCCCGGCGCCGCAGGGTACAGTGGCCCCAGCGCCGCCGGCCCCTTCGGGCCCAGCGCCGCGGGACGCCGCTAGACTTCTTCGGGATCTGGATCATCGCCGGTGGACCTTACGACCTACCCGGCGTCGGACCATCAGGTGTCGCCTCCGGCACCGCCCGAGGACGGCACCGTCCCCGATGCCCCCTTCATTCCTGTTCCGAAGTCGGGACGGCCCCGATGGGCGCCGCTCCAGATGTCGTTTGGGGAGTTTCACTTCTATGAGCAGGCCCCATTAGTTGAGAACCCTGAGTTTCAGGAGATGGGTGATGAAGGGGATTGGGAGGGTTCTGAGGACCCTCTGACCCGAGAGTGTCTGTCTCATGAGGACTGGGCAGGAGACCTTGGGGAGGCCAGTGGCCTGGACACCTCTCCAGACACTGGTTTTGTCTCCCCTCCTACCGTGGCTTCGGAGGAGGGGGCAACCTACAGTGTGGTGTTGATGAGGGCTGCCAAGGCCTTGGGCCTTAAGCTCCCCGTCGTGGCCGTGAGGACTAATCTCCTCACTGAGGTCCTTAAACCGCAGTCAAGCTCGGCCGAGCCTCTTCTGCCCTTTAATGAGGCCTTGACCGACGTTCTTCTGGGCACTTGGTCCAAGCCCGCTACGGGTTCGCCCGTAGATAGGAACGTGGCCAGACGCCACCGCCCAGCACCGGGCGACCCATGTTTCCTGCCCACCCACCCTACCCCCGAGAGCCTGGTCATCCAGGCCTCCAATTCCCAGACCGCATTCCCATCGGCACCGCCGGACAGGGAATACAAGAGGTACGAGCAGTACGGCAAAAAGATCTTCTCGTCACTTAGTCTGGGACTGCGGTCTTCCAACACCGCATGCCTCTTGGGCCGCTACACCCACTCTCTGTGGGATACGGTTGCGGAAGTGCTGCCAGAGTTGGAGGTACGGACCAAACTCGGCCAAGCCTTTGTGGAGGGCCGGGTTGCAGCCAAATATTCTATATTGTGTGGGCTGGATACCACCGACTCACTAGGTAGAGCGATGGCAACGACGGTGGCGGTCAGACGTCACGCCTGGTTGAGGTCCGCCAACTTTTCGGCCGATGTCCAGAACACCTTGATGGACATGCCGTTTGATGGCCGTTGCCTCTTTGGCGACAAGGCAGACCATGCGCTCGAGCGCTTTAAGGACTCCAGGGCTACGGCCAAGTCCTTGGGCCTCTCGGCCCGGCGCCAGCAATCAGCTGCCCTTCATTCCTTTCGTGGCCACGGAAGGGGTGTACCCACACGTGCTGGCAGCCACGCTCCGCAGGGTAATACCCAACGCGGTGGCGGCCGTGGGAACCGCCGTCCCGGCGGTCGGGGACAACGGCGAGGACAGTCCACACCTTCCCCCGCAGCATCTGCCTCAAAACCCTCCTAGTCCGTGCTTTCAGGCCCATGTGACGCCAGTGGGGGGCAGGGTTCGCCATCACCACCTCCACTGGCGCACCGTCACTTCGGACAGGTGGGTGCTGCAGATCGTCCGAAGGGGCTACTCCCTCCCCTTCGAGGCGACTCCTCCAGCTAAGCCACCGCAGAACCAAGTTGTATCGGGGGATCATTTGCGACTTCTGCAGGAGGAAGTTACGGCCCTCTTGGCCAAGGGGGCCATCGAGCGCGTTCCTGGGCCAGAAGTAGGGTGTGGTTGCTACTCCCACTACTTTCTGGTACCAAAGAAGGGCAAAGGGGGCCTACGCCCTATCTTGGACCTAAGGAACATCAACGGCTTCCTCCGGAAGGAGAAGTTCAAGATGCTGACACTGGCTCAGGTCCTAGCTGCCCTGGACCCAGGAGACTGGATGGTAGCGTTGGACTTGCAGGATGCTTATTTCCACATCCCCGTCCTGCCGGCCCACCGGCGCTACCTGCGGTTCACGGTTGGCCACGAGCACTTTCAGTATACCGTGCTCCCCTTCGCCCTTACCAGCGCCCCACGGGTGTTCACAAAGGTGATGGCGGTGGTCGCAGCTCATCTGCGCAGGTTAGGGGGTTTCAGTCTTCCCCTACCTCGACGACTGGTTGTTGAAGGCGGGCTCGCCCCAGACAGTCGTCAGCTACCTCCAGACTACGGCAGATCTCCTGCACCAGCTGGGGCTCTCCATCAATGTGCCGAAGTCACACCTGTGCCCCTCTCAGAAGCTCCTTTTCATCGGAGTGGTTCTCGACTCGACAGGGTTTCGGGTTTACCCACCCGAATAGCGGGTCCGGGATATTCAGGCTCTGATTCCCATCTTTCAGCCGTTATCCCGGGTCTCGGTCAGGTTGACGCTGCGGCGTCTGGGGCTGATGGCCTCCTGCATCCTGCTGGTGCATCACGCCAGGTGGCGGATGCGGGCTCTGCAGTGGGACCTGAAGTTTCAGTAGCACTGAAAGCATTCCTCCCCTCTGTCCTGGGGAGTGTAGTGCAGGTGTTCACGGACAACACCACCGCCATGTGGTACTGCAACAAACAGGGTGGGGTGGGGTCATGGACCCTGTGCCAGGAGGCTCTGCGCCTCTGGCAATGGCTGGAACGTCAGGGCGTGACCCTGGTGGCTCAACACCTGGCAGGTTCTCTGAACGCCAGGGCGGACGAGCTCAGCCGTCGGTGCATGATGGATCACGAATGGCGTCTGAACTCGGACGTGGCGCAAGGCCTCTTTCAGCGATGGGAAGAGCCTTGGTTAGATCTATTCGCCACCGAAGAGAACGCGCAATGTCATCAGTTCTGCGTGTTGGAATTTCCAAGGCGGCACTCGCTCGGAGACGCTTTTCATCGCGAGTGGAGCTGCGGTCTACTGTACGCCTTTCCGCCTATACCACTTCTGCCCAGAGTGCTGAAGAAGATCAAGCGCGACCGGGCCCAAGTCATCCTTGTGGCTCCGGACTGGGCTCGAAGGTACTGGTATCCAGAGCTACTCAGTATGTCAGTCGATCCCCCGGTTCGTCTGCCTCTTCAGGAGGACCTTCTGTCGCAGCAGCAGGGGACGGTCCTCCACCCGAACCTGTCCAGTCTCCACCTCCATGCTTGGAGATTGAGCGGCGACAGTTGAGGCCATTTGACTTGCCTCCTGAAGTCTGTAACGTCATTCTGGCAGCCAGGCGTCCCTCCACAAATTCGGTATACGCCTGCAGGTGGAACAGATTTGTGGCATGGTGCACAGCAAAGGCTGTGGATCCTCTTGCTGCCCCTCTTTCTGAGGTCCTTCTCTTCCTTCTTTCTCTTGCCCAGCAGGGCTCTCCTCTGGGCACTATCAAGGGCTACCTTTCTGCCCTTTCAGCCTTTCTAAGGCTGCCTGATCAACCTTCTTTGTTCAAGTCCCCTATTGTAAATAGATTCCTAAAGGGCATCACACACACATTCCCTCCTGTTCCGTTTGTGATGCCTCAGTGGGACTTGAACCTGGTTCTTATGTTTCTGATGTGTGCTCCCTTTGAGCCACTTCACAACGGTCCTCTCCGCCTTCTTACTCTGAAGACTGCTTTCCTGGTTGCCATCACCTCTGCCAGGAGAGTGAGTGAGCTCCAGGCCCTTTCTTGTACTCCACCTTTCCTTTCTGTCCATCCGGACGAAGTGGTGTTGCGTACTAAGCCATCTTTCCTGCCCAAGGTTGTCACGGCCTTTCACATCGGGCAGTCTATCACCTTGCCAACCTTCTTCCCGCCACCGCATCCCTCTAAAGAGGAAGAGCGGCTCCACCGTTTGGACCCAAAACGTGCGCTCTCCTTTTACTTGGATCGCACACGCCAGTTCCGGGTGGATGACCAACTCTTTGTTGGTTACGTGGGCGCTAAGAAGGGGAAAGCGGTCCACAAGAGGACCATCTCCCGGTGGATCATCTTGTGTATCCAGGCATGCTACTCCTTGGCTAAAAAGGAGCCCCCTGTTGGATTGCGGGCTCACTCTACCCAAGCCACGGCGACTACAACTGCCCTGGGCCGGGGAGTGCCCTTACAAGACATCTGTCAGGCAGCTACGTGGGCATCGCTGCACACGTTTGCAAGACACTACTGCCTGGACAGCCAAGTCCGGAGGGATGGCTTCTTTGGCCGTTCTGTCCTCCAGGACTTTCTGGTGTGATTATTGGTTCGCAGACCCACCACCAGGGTTGGTATTGCTGGGGTATCTATTCTAAGGTAAGGAATCTAATACTAACGTGTCTCTTTCAGATGCACAAGTTACTACTTGTGTAACGATATATCTGTAAGAGACATTAGTTAGTATTAGATTCCTTACCGACCCACTCATCCTCCCCGTTCTGGGAACCGATATCTAGGGTTAGGGTTATCCCCTTTCAGGGCCCTAGTTTCAATGGCACCAGTGTTGGTTTTTAACATGGCTCTGCGTTTCTGGCGCATGAAAAGGTGTGTCTAAGAACTGACGTCAGCATGCGGAGGCGGCGTCTAAGTACTCTGACAACGTCATCACGGCGCCCACGACGCCGACGACGGACGCGGAGCTGCAGACGACGCCTACTGACGCGCAAGAGTACTGCTACGCAAAAGTTTCCGGATCCAGTCGGACGCCTGGGGATATTCTAAGGTAAGGAATCTAATAATAACTAATGTCTCTTACAGATATATCGTTACGCAAGTAGTAACTTGTGCGTTACTTGTTGGTGGTTCTTAGTCGCATGATATGTATTATCTCAGACTGCTTATACTGTTCCATCAGAAATATGCATAATTGTGAGAAGTTGGCCTGATGTGCAGTGTTCACTATTCTAGTGATCACTATATATCAGTCCAAACAACCCTTATTGATGATTGGTTGTAAGTCAACCTTATAGACCAGCTATCCTAGTAGCATGGATACGAGCAGTCTAAGGCTAAGACTCTAGAGGGCGTGTTAAGCCAGCTGTTTTACCATCACATTACCCCTTGAACACCCAGTGAAAGGACACCACACAAGTGTTATGAAAATAAACAGTGTATTTATTAGAATCACAACAACCCTGTACTCTTTATGAGGACAGGGTGCTAAGCAAACAACAAAACTCTTATGAAAATACTTAAGTTAGCACGTTATACACAAATGCCCGAGGGGCACGAAAAACCATATACTTTAAAAGTGGAATGCGAAATTACTAGCAGGTAAGTACAGTACTAATAGGCTTTGGACTCGCTAGGACTTGACTATAGAATCGTTAGATTACTTCTAGGAGGCCTAGGGGACTCGGGTGCAGAGTGTGCACTCTCACGCGGGATGCGGGACAAAGTCTATGGGAGCTAGTAAAGGCAAAGTTAGTGTTCACGGGCGAACCCGACCTGGTAGGAAGAAAACGACAGTGGATCCTGACCCTAGGATAGTGAGGCTATGCTGGGACACCGAAGTGCCGAAGTTACCTAGCCCAGGGGCTGCAGCTGCATAGGTCTGAAAAGACGTCGGGGATCTCGTTGCCGGACCAGGAGCCTGGAAGAAGGAAGTTGCTGGCAGGCGACCAGTGAAGGAAAGTTCGTTGGATCCAAGCCTGGATCGAGGAAGAAGAAACCTGAAAGCAGAGGGGACCAAGTTCTTGAATCACTAGCCAGTGATTAAGTGGGCACCAGGATGGCACCGGGCGAAGCCACCTCGACTAGGTGAGTGGGCGACGCTGGCTCTGCAGATCTCACGGACCAGGAGGCGTTGTCGGCGACCAGGATGGAGATGCGAGCTGTCCCACGATGGATGAAGCTGTTGGCGTCTAAGTTACCCAGGATTGGGCAACAAGCCTTGGCTAATTCAAGCCCACGCGGTGGACTTAAAATGGCGTCTTGAGTGGACCAGGAGGGTCCGGGGTGCTCCTCTTTTGGAAGGGAGCAAGGGCCAGCCTGGAGCAACCAGACCAGCAGCAGAAATGCCGTCGGGCGTCGTTCAGAAGGCCACAAGCCAGCGGGCTAGTAGCCAAACAACGCGGTGAGCAGCAAAAAGCAGAAGGGCCCCACGCAGATCGTGGAGATGCTGGGAGGCTGCACTTCGGTGCTGGAGCTGCTCAGGGTCGGGGCTTCTCGGACCCCAAAGCACTCACCAGGAAATTACTCGGCGGGCTGGCTGGAAAGAAGTCGTGCAGTCTTGAAGATGGCCGGTCCCTCGAGGTCTCGTCACACCCACGAATCTCAGCGTGACTGATGATGCAGGTAGAGGTCAGAGGTGCCAGGGAAGCCGGTTCTCGTCGAGCTGGGCAGTCTTGATCCGGAGGAGAGACTTGCAGCAGACCGCAGTGTTCTTAAGATGGTGCCTGCGGATGCAGGGTGACTACTCCTTAGTCACAAGGGAGAAATCTTAGGAAGAAGTCTTGAGTTCCTTTCGTGGAAAGTAGTTTCAGGATTCAAAGATGATCTGTTTTGGAAGGGGGCCAGTTCCTACCTTTATCCTGTAAAAAGGGGCTGGCACGCGACTAAGTCCTGCCCTATGGGTGGGACTAGGAGGGGGGTGGTTACACCCACTTCCTTGGCGGGCTTTTCCCCAGCACAGGGTCTGGAGTGACCCTGGAACTGGTTCCAGCCAGCCTATGCACAGTGAGCACCGGGGTGCCACGTGCAGTCACCTTCCTCTAAAGCCCTGCCTACCTACAATACACAAAACCCTGTCTGGGACGGTGCTGGCACCGCCCCTGGCAGGAAACCCTTTGTCCTTATCTCCTGCTCTGGGAGGACTCCCAGCAGCAGGAGGGCAGACTTGTGTCTCGGTGGCAGCATCCATTTTGTGGAGCTGAGGCTCTGTTTGACTTTAACCGGGGTTAGGGGTTACATACATGTCGTGTCCCTCTAGAAGGGTGGAATGCTAACCCCATCGCCAGAATTGGTGAGGGGTTAGTATTCCAATTCGTATGACACCTTACTCGACATGTTTTGATAAAGCGATACCAGAGTTGGCATATAACCGCGAGGATTATAATGCACTTAAGAGTATATGGTATGCGATATCATGGAAACGGCTAAGGGATGGATCCCGAAAGCCGCAGACAGGCTCAGCTCATGCCAGAGCACCATCTCACACGATTCCAAGCACCCTGCCTTCAGGATTGTTAAGGCCTGCCATAGGAGTGACTGATAGGAGATCTGTGTGTCCATTTTAGGGTTAGATATAGGTATACTATATCTAAAGCAAAGGGTGAGTACACCACCTTGCCCCAGCTGTCGTGCAGCCAGTTGTGTCAGTTTAGTTAGTCAGCCCAGGGGTGGCATAATACATGCTTCAGCCCCTGGGAGACTTCTGGGTACACCTCAGCCCTGGGTACAGGGACTTGGAGAGGGCCCAGTGCCAATTCAGTACCTGAGTACAATTTGGATAGAGAGAACAGCTAGGCTGTGGGTCTGATTAGCAGGCCCACAGCCAGGGAAAGTCGTAAACCAGTGCAGCAAAAAGCAAAAATCTGGGTGATCATAGGATTGCAGACCCTACTCTCCTACATGACCCCCCCCCAAACTTTGGGACAATAAACTAACCTTGACCAGGTGAGTCTTCTTGCTCTAAGTGGAAATACCTGGAGAGCCCATCAGCATTGCTGTGATCAGTACCAGGTCTATGCTCCACTGTAAAATCCATCCCCTGTAGGGAAATGGACCACCTAAGCAGTTTGGGGTTTTCACCCTTCATCTGATTTAGCCACAAGAGGGGCTTATGGTCTGTCTGAATGGTGAAGTGAGTGCCAAACAAGTAGGCCCTCAGCTTCTTCAGGGCCCAGACCACAGCAAAGGCCTCCCTCTCAATAGCTGACCAATTTTTCTCTCTGGGTGTCAACCTCCTACTAATGAAAGCAATAGGCTGATCATTACCATCAAAATTCAGTTGAGACAGAACAGCCCCCACACCCAACTCAGAAGCATCTGTTTGGACAATGAATGGCTTGGAGTAATCTGGACTCTTTAGGATAGGTGCTGTGCACATGGCCTGCTTTAGGTCATTGAATGCTTTCTGACAGCTTGCTGTCCACTGAACTTTCTTTGGCATCTTTTTGCTTGTCAGGTCATTAAGAGGGGTCACTATGGACCCATAATTTCTGACAAACTTCCTATAGTACCCAGTCAGGCCCAAGAAAGCTCGAACCTGAGTCTGGGTGATTGGAGGAGTCCAGTCCTTGATGGCCTCTATCTTACTCTCCAGTGGCTGAACCTGGCCTCCACCCACAAGGTGGCCCAGGTACACAACCTGTGTCTGCCCTATCTGGCACTTTGTGGCCTTGATAGTGAGGCCTGCCTTTTGCAGGGCCTCTAACACTTTCCTCAGGTGGACCAGGTGATCCTCCCAGGTGGAGCTAAAGACAGCAATATCGTCTAGATATGCTGCACAGAAGTCATCCAGCCCAGTGAGGACTTGATTCACCAACCTTTGGAAGGTGGCAGGTGCATTTTTCAGTCCAAAGGGCATTACCACAAATTGATAATGCCCTCCAGGGGTAGAAAATGCTGTCTTGGGTTTGGCCTCCTCAGCTAACCTGATTTGCCAATACCCAGCTGTCAAATCAAATGTACTTAAGAAGTTGGCAGAAGCCAATTTATCTATAAGTTCATCTGCTCTTGGTATTGGGTGGGCATCAGTCTTAGTGACTGCATTGAGGCCTCTGTAGTCTACGCAAAACCTCATCTCTTTCTTACCACCCTGGGTGTGAGGCTTTGGCACTAGAACTACTGGGCTAGCCCAAGGGCTATCTGAGGGCTCAATGACTCCCAGCTCCAACATTTTCTGCACTTCAGTTTTGATGCAGTCTCTAACATGATCAGGCTGTCTGTAGATTTTACTCTTGACAGGCAGGCTGTCTCCAGTGTCAACATCATGGGTACACCAATCAGTTTGGCTGGGTGTCAGAGAGAACATATGTCTGTAGGATTGCAGAACTTGCCTGCAATCCTGTTGCTGATGTTCAGTGAGGCTGCCACAAAAGACAACACCATCAACTGATCCATCATCAGGATTCTGAGTGAGCAGGTCTGGGAGAGGGTCACTCTCTTCCTCCTGTCCCTCATCTGTGGCCATGAGCAAGCTCATGTCCTTCCTGTCAACATATGCCTTGAGCCTGTTAACATGGAGCACTCTGAGAGGGCTCCTGGGAGTTCCAAGGTCCACCAAGTAGGTAACCTCCCCCTTTTGCTCAATGATGGTGTGGGGCCCAGACCATTTGTCTTTCAGAGCTGCTGGGGCCACTGGCTCCAGCACCCACACCTTTTGTCCTGGCTGGTACACAGTCAGAACAGCCTTTTGGTCATGCCAAGCTTTTTGAAGTTCCTGGCTGGCCTCAAGGTTTTTAGATGCCTTTTCTATGTACTCAGCCATCCTGGAGCGGAGACCAAGTACATAGTCCACTATGTTGGTTGCAGGCTTTTTGAGAGGTCTCTCCCATCCTTCCTTCACCAAACACAGGGGTCCTCTCACAGGATGCCCATACAGAAGCTCAAAAGGGCTGTAGCCAACCCCCTTCTGTGGGACCTCTCTGTAAGCAAACAAGAGGCAGGGGATCAGGACATCCCATCTTCTCCTAAGAGGTTCAGGTAGTCCATGAATCATCCCTTTGAGGGTCCTGTTGAATCTCTCAACAAGCCCATTGCATTGTGGATGATAGGGTGTGGTGAACTTGTAGTTCACACCACACTCTTTCCACATTGCAGCCAGATATCCTGACATGAAGTTTGTACCTCTGTCAGAAACGACCTCCTTTGGAAAACCCACTCTGGAGAATACTCCAACTAGGGCTCTTGCCACCACAGGGGCTGTGGTGGTCCTCAGGGGAATAGCTTCAGGATACCTGGTGGCATGGTCCACCACCACCAGTATAAACGTGTGCCCTGATGCTGTCTGGGGTTCCATTGGACCAACAATGTCAATCCCCACTCTTTCAAAGGGAACCCCCACCACAGGTAGTGGTATGAGGGGGGCCTTTGTTGTGCCACCTGACTTACCACTGGCTTGGCAAGTGACACAGGAGCGACAAAACTCCTTGGTATTCTCATTCATATGGGGCCAGTGAAAGTGTGAGACAAGCCTGTCCCAAGTCTTTGTCTGACCTAAGTGACCTGCAAGGGGAATCTCATGGGCCAAGGTGAGAAGGAAACCTCTCAGAGACAAGGGGATGACCAGCCTCCTGGTTGCACCAGGCTTGGGGTCTCTTGACTCAGAGTACAGGAGTCCATCTTCCCAGTATACCCTGTGGGCACCTGTGGCATTCCCTGCAGCCTCAGCAGCAGCCTGCTGTCTGAGGGGTTCAAGGGAAGGGCAGCTCAACTGTTCCTTCCCCAGGTCTGCTCTGGAGGGTCCCCCTGAGCCCAGAAACTCAACTTGATCAAGTTCAAGCTCTTTAGGCTCAGTTTCCCTCAGCTCTTCTAGATCAGCCTCCTCAGAGACTTGATCCTCAACCTGGGGCAAGGGGGAAGGCAAAGCCTTACCCTTACTGCTCTTCTTCTTGGAAGGTGTCTGGTCCATAATTTCAGGATCCAGCACCTGTTCAGTGGGGCATTTTCTGGCCTGTGACCTAGTCACAGCAAGCACATGTGCTGGCAAGCCTAACATTTCCATGTGAGTCCTCTGCTCCACTTCTGACCACTGTGATGACTCCAAATCATTGCCCAACAAACAATCAACTGGGAGGTCTGAACTGACTACAACTTTCTTTTGTCCCTTCACTCCACCCCAGGAGAACGCCACAATTGCCACACTATGACTAGTAGTGACATTGCTGGCATTGGTCACCAGGAAATCAGTACCTGGCATGATCTGTCCAGGGTCCACAAAGTTAGGTGTCACCATGGTGACACTGGCACAAGTGTCCCTATAGGCCTGAGCCATTTTGCCATTAATCAAAGGTGTCTGCCTGTATTTGCCCAAAGTATTGGGACTTATTTCAGGGGACATATCCATATCCCCTGTACAGACAAGGACAGCCTGAGTGAGTGTGCCAACTAAGTTGTCAGACCCCTCAGTACCCAAGGTTAACCCAACTAATGCCTTGGGAGGTACACTACCACTACTGACTGTACTAGGGGTTGCAGTTGCCTTAGGGGCTGTAGTGGCAGGAGTTTGTCCTCCTCTTTTGGTGCACTCACTAAACCAGTGAGATTTACTTTTGCAGTACTGGCACCACCTTTTTGACTGGCCTTCTTGAGTCTTCTTCTTCTGGGAAGCCTGACCCCCACCCTCTTTGGTTTGTTGGGGACCTGGTGAAGACTTCTGGTCATTTTGTTCATTCTTAACATTACCCTTCTGGTCTGCTTTCTTCTGACCACCCTGGTTCTGGTTCTGGTTCTGCTTGATCCTTGTCCTGACCCATTTGTCTGCCTTCTTTCCCAATTCTTGGGGAGAGGTCAGATCTGAATCAACAAGGTGCTGGTGCAGCAACTGGTTCTGACAATTGTTTAAAATTTGTTCTCTCATCATTAGATTATACAATCCTGTGTAATCTGTAACCTTGCTACCCAGCAACCAGCCCTCCAAAGCCTTAGTGGCACAATCCACAAAGTCAGACCAGTCCTGAGACTGAGTTTTCTGGGTGTCTCTGAACAGCAACCTGTACTGCTCAGTGGTTAAACCAAACCCATCAACCAGTGTATTCTTCAGGACCTGGTAATTGTTAGCATCCTCTACTCTTGTAGTGAGGAGCTTATCTCTACCTTTACCATCAAAGGAGAGCCACAGTATAGCTGCCCACTGACTCTGGGGAATGCACTGCACAGTGCAGGCCCTCTCCAGAGCAGCCATCCATTTCTGGATATCATCCCCTTGCTTAAAGGGGGGCACTATTTTAGTCAGGTGTTTAGTATCTAAACCCTTCTCTCTATCTCTTGGGAGATTGCTGCCACCAGTGGGAGCTAACCCACTCATCTGCTGCTCTCTTGCCAGGGCAAGCTTCTCTTTGGCCAGGGCAATTTCTTCCCTTTCAATCCTCAGTTCAGCTTGTCTCATCCTAGCTTCATGCTCCCTTCTCTGAGGGGAAGTAAATCTCCTCTGTGGAGGATTCCTTCTCCCCTGAGAAGAGGCATTAGAGTGCAGAGATCTATTGGAGTCCCTAGAAAGAGATCTATCTCTCCTAACTCCAAGGTTAGGCCCACTTCGGGTTAGTACTGGGGGTCCCCCAGATCCTAGCCCAAGTAAGTCTAAGTTGGCCCTGGTTAGCCTTCTGACTACCTCAAGACCTTTGTCTACCTCATCCCCAGAGAGTTCCTCTTGATCCTCCTCCTCAACTGCAGTAGCAATGTTGGGGAGGTCTGGATCCCCAGAGGTTCCCTCTAAGGCTGGCATGTTCTCATGTAACTGAGAAAGCTTTCTGGCATCATATGTCTCTAAGAGACCTATCAGAAAGGGAATGGTGGGGTTAGACCCCTGCTTCAGTTTTCTGGAGACACAGATCTGTCTCATCTCCTGGAAACTGAGAGCTGCATATCTTGAAGTGACCTGTGGAGGGTCAACACTGACCAGGGGAGTCTCAGTAGAATCTCCCTGGGTAGACATGCTTTTCTAGTGAGGTGTAAGTGGTGCACTTACCTACACTATATGTTTGCCTACTGATCCCTTGCTAGAGTTGTAGTTTAGGGTGTGCTAGGCCCTAGGAGCTACAACAGCTGGTTCAGTAGAACTCAGAGTATTCTAAGCTAAGTTATATGTACCTTTAGTACTTATGTGATCTTTCACAAGATATTCTTAGGGCATGTGTGGTAAAACAACAGCAAGCTCAAATCCCAACCGCTGCTCACCAATGTGAGAAGTTGGCCTGATGTGCAGTGTTCACTATTCTAGTGATCACTATATATCAGTCCAAACAACCCTTATTGATGATTGGTTGTAAGTCAACCTTATAGACCAGCTATCCTAGTAGCATGGATACGAGCAGTCTAAGGCTAAGACTCTAGAGGGCGTGTTAAGCCAGCTGTTTTACCATCACATTACCCCTTGAACACCCAGTGAAAGGACACCACACAAGTGTTATGAAAATAAACCGTGTATTTATTAGAATCACAACAACCCTGTACTCTTTATGAGGACAGGGTGCTAAGCACACAACAAAACTCTTATGAAAATACTTAAGTTAGCACGTTATACACAAATGCCCGAGGGGCACGAAAAACCATATACTTTAAAAGTGGAATGCGAAATTACTAGCAGGTAAGTACAGTACTAATAGGCTTTGTACTCGCTAGGACTTGACTATAGAATCGTTAGATTACTTCTAGGAGGCCTAGGGGACTCGGGTGCAGAGTGTGCACTCTCACGCGGGATGCGGGACAAAGTCTATGGGAGCTAGTAAAGGCAAAGTTAGTGTTCACGGGCGAACCCGACCTGGTAGGAAGAAAACGACAGTGGATCCTGACCCTAGGATAGTGAGGCTATGCTGGGACACCGAAGTGCCGAAGTTACCTAGCCCAGGGGCTGCAGCTGCATAGGTCTGAAAAGACGTCGGGGATCTCGTTGCCGGACCAGGAGCCTGGAAGAAGGAAGTTGCTGGCAGGCGACCAGTGAAGGAAAGTTCGTTGGATCCAAGCCTGGATCGAGGAAGAAGAAACCTGAAAGCAGAGGGGACCAAGTTCTTGAATCACTAGCCAGTGATTAAGTGGGCACCAGGATGGCACCGGGCGAAGTCACCTGGACTAGGTGAGTGGGCGACGCTGGCTCTGCAGATCTCACGGACCAGGAGGCGTTGTCGGCGACCAGGATGGAGAGGCGAGCTGTCCCACGATGGATGAAGCTGTCGGCGTCGAAGTTACCCAGGACTGGGCAACAAGCCTTGGCTAATTCAAGCCCACGCGGTGGACTTAAAATGGCGTCTTGAGTGGACCAGGAGGGTCCGGGGTGCTCCTCTTTTGGAAGGGAGCAAGGGCCAGCCTGGAGCAACCAGACCAGCAGCAGAAATGTCGTCGGGCGTCGTTCAGAAGGCCACAAGCCAGCGGGCTAGTAGCCAAACAACGCGGTGAGCAGCAAAAAGCAGAAGGGCCCCACGCAGATCGTGGAGATGCAGGGAGGCTGCACTTCGGTGCTGGAGCTGCTCAGGGTCGGGGCTTCCCGGACCCCAAAGCACTCACCAGGAAATTACTCGGCGGGCTGGCTGGAAAGAAGTCGTGCAGTCTTGAAGATGGCCGGTCCCTCGAGGTCTCGTCACACCCACGAATCTCAGCGTGACTGATGATGCAGGTAGAGGTCAGAGGTGCCAGGGAAGCCGGTTCTCGTCGAGCTGGGCAGTCTTGATCCGGAGGAGAGACTTTCAGCAGACCGCAGTGTTCTTAAGATGGTGCCTGCGGATGCAGGGTGACTACTCCTTAGTCACAAGGGAGAAATCTTAGGAAGAAGTCTTGAGTTCCTTTCGTGGAAAGTAGTTTCAGGATTCAAAGATGATCTGTTTTGGAAGGGGGCCAGTTCCTACCTTTATCCTGTAAAAAGGGGCTGGCACGCGACTAAGTCCTGCCCTATGGGTGGGACTAGGAGGGGGGTGGTTACACCCACTTCCTTGGCGGGCTTTTCCCCAGCACAGGGTCTGGAGTGACCCTGAAACTGGTTCCAGCCAGCCTATGCACAGTGAGCACCGGGGTGCCACGTGCAGTCACCTTCCTCTAAAGCCCTGCCTACCTACAATACACAAAACCCTGTCTGGGACGGTGCTGGCACCGCCCCTGGCAGGAAACCCTTTGTCCTTATCTCCTGCTCTGGGAGGACTCCCAGCAGCAGGAGGGCAGACTTGTGTCTCGGTGGCAGCATCCATTTTGTGGAGCTGAGGCTCTGTTTGACTTTTACCGGGGTTAGGGGTTACATACATGTCGTGTCCCTCTAGAAGGGTGGAATGCTAACCCCGTCGCCAGAATTGGCGAGGGGTTAGTATTCCAATTCGTATGACACCTTACTCGACATGTTTTGATAAAGCGATACCAGAGTTGGCATATAACCGCGAGGATTATAATGCACTTAAGAGTATATGGTATGCGATATCATGGAAACGGCTAAGGGATGGATCCCGAAAGCCGCAGACAGGCTCAGCTCATGCCAGAGCACCATCTCACACGATTCCAAGCACCCTGCCTTCAGGATTGTTAAGGCCTGCCATAGGAGTGACTGATAGGAGATCTGTGTGTCCATTTTAGGGTTAGATATAGGTATACTATATCTAAAGCAAAGGGTGAGTACACCACCTTGCCCCAGCTGTCGTGCAGCCAGTTGTGTCAGTTTAGTTAGTCAGCCCAGGGGTGGCATAATACATGCTTCAGCCCCTGGGAGACTTCTGGGTACACCTCAGCCCTGGGTACAGGGACTTGGAGAGGGCCCAGTGCCAATTCAGTACCTGAGTACAATTTGGATAGAGAGAACAGCTAGGCTGTGGGTCTGATTAGCAGGCCCACAGCCAGGGAAAGTCGTAAACCAGTGCAGCAAAAAGCAAAAATCTGGGTGATCATAGGATTGCAGACCCTACTCTCCTACAATAATGTATTGCTTGCTACTCTGATTCAGGCAGTACGAGGACGGTGCAACAGGTACAAGGCAGGCTCTGACCAGAAAAGCTGGTCAACCCCTTACCGCTTCACTCCTGGAAGCATTGGCTGCAAAATCTAAGCGCATATATGAGAAGGGAATCCCCCCTCTCACACTTAGAGAAACACCTTAGTGAGTGTAACAAATAGCCTGGATTACACTCCTTTTTAACCTGCACTACACTCTATTTTAAAAAGGTCCTGAGGAAAGCCAGATTTAGTTTAAGGCACTGGCTGAAACATGTCGACCAACTGATGGATGTAGGAGGTAGTAACTCGCCTCCCTTAAACATCCCCAAGCCTTATTTTAACCGCTGACGGGGGCCCAGATATTAAAATTTAATTTACCGGAGGAGGAGCCAAGCCTGCAACCATGATGGCCGCGTAGGCTCTTGGCTCCGCCGACCTTCTTGCTTTGTTCCCACATCCTGCAATTTATCCTGCACTCGAGCCGTGTTTTTGTGATGGCGAAATGATTCTGCTCTCTTTGGAGTGTCTCCGGGATTCCTACCAGCTGTAACACCGGCGAAATGTCCGCACCTCTTCCCCGGCCTTTAATGTCCACGAGACCGGGTCTTTGAGTGTTGGGGTCGGCCAGCCCCTGCTGCAATAACAACGGCCATCGAATACGGGGAGGAGTCGGCCGGCCCGAGTGTGTCTACTGCACTGCTCTTCCCTTGCCGCAGCTATCCAGCTTACCCGGCGGTTCCGTGTGCCCGAGAGACATCACAGATCCAGGGGATTACATTGTATCTATTCTCCGCCCGTGAACTGCCCGGACAACTTTTTCATCTTTCCCAAGATATTGTGGGCGACATTTTGAGCACCACGTACTCGGCGCTTGGCACTGAAGGCTCCGTATCGTTATTGTGGGCCCAGGTGACTGCTGACGCCGCATCAACGCCACCGATCGTAAGATATGGAGTCTGCTACTCCTGTGCTCCTGACTCGATCGTACTCTGGTGAGTGGCAGCGGGGTGATCAATTGTACGCATGGGAAGACACCGGTCGGGCTCGAGAGTCGCTACCTGCCGGTGAGCCTCGAATGAGGAGGAATGCTGGAGCCCATGCTCTTGGGGCAGCGCCAGGGACTGGTGATGTTCTGGTTGCTTTAGGTGCTTTGCGGGCTGCCCTGGATTGTAGCGCCCGGGACCTGGGGAGCCGACTGGACGCCATCACTCCCTCTGTGTGCTTTGTTGAACGTGATTGTTCTCGAGTGCGGGACACTGCGCCACACCCTGCACTTGACTGCGGTGTACTGCTTAACCCCGGGGATACGGAGATGTCGGGGGACCAGGATCTCGAGACTGCCATGGGGCTGACTGATCTTGTTGGGAAGAGGTCTGGTGTTCGTGGACTTGTGCAGTGGTTGGAGAAGCGGCTCCGGACGCCGTGTCCGGCAACTCATGTGTTGTTTGATGGGGTGGCTCTCCCTCTTCTCCTGGAACTGGTGTTACTGGACTGGTCTACTGACTTTAGGGGATTAATGCTGCACGTGGATCCTTCCCACATCGTCTTTGATCACACACTATCATTTTTGGCTGACTTTGATGGGCAGCTTAAAGTATTATCATGGCCATTCCGTTCGCCTACTCCATCTAAAATGGCGGCTGGTCTGCTGGGCTCCGTTGATACAATTGATCGCATGGGACAAGGTTGAGGATGTTTTCTTGCTTATTGTTGCATGCACGGCTGATGACTACGAGAGACAGGCGGGATATTGACTGATTCGAATGTTGGTTTTGTGTCGGTTCGAGGGTCTGCGTTTGGAGGGTGGGCGGCTGGGAGCCCATACGCTAATTGTCTTCTCCTCCTCCATTTTCTTTTCTTTCTTTTCTTCTTATCTACTATATTTCGGGTTTCCTATTTAGGGCGACAGGCACACTGCTGGGGGGATAGACCATGGCCTTCTGCAGGGGTGCAGGGTGGGGGGTTGGGGGGTGGTTTCTATGTATCTTCTTATTTCTTCCTTGGTTCTATGGTCCTTTTTCTTTATTCTTTTTTTGCCTTATCTTGCAGGGTATCTATGGCGTATTCAGTTTTTGTGGGGTGGGGCAATGGTTTGTCACGTATAATGATTGTGTTGATGGCTATTTTGCATTGCTTACTTCGCCAATCACTCCCACTTTAATCGTCAAGCTAGTTGCCTCTGTACAGTTTGGAAGCCAGCTGCAGATCCTGAAACGACCGCTTGGCATTGACCCTGTATTCATTAGATAAAAAAAAAAAAAAAGAAACCTCATTTATCCTGGTATCGTTCTGATACGGACTTTATCCTGAGCTGCGATGGGGCTCTTGGAAGACGTAATGTTGCATGCTTATGGCTTTATTGATTTGCTTGCCCATGATTGTAACTGCTATACGTATAATAAAGGTTTTAAAAAAAAAAATAAAAAAACATTTTTTTATTTACCCTCGGGTACTGGGACCCTCGCCAAGCCGTTTTAACTCACACTTCATTTTACACCTCACACTGCACTCTCAGTAAAATACCAGCTCCGCTGTAATCAGGCGTCGCAGCACACCCGCGACACATTAGGTGTCACTGGGTGGGCCCGATGATGAAGCATGCCACCAACCAGGTTGGTGGGTGAGGGCTTCATGAACTCACCAACGAGGTGCCCATGACAAATCTAATCAGAGTCCTAACAATATTGGTCATATTTAAGCTAGTCTCTTTTGATAACACATATAAACCACGGGGACTCGGACTAGCTTTCTTGTCCTCTCTCTCTCTCTTGATACGCGCAATCTATGAAAGACACCCATAATACTGGATAAGAAATGCGTTACTTACCTGTAACAGCAATTATCCAGTATTGGTGTCTTTCATAGATTCACATGCAACCCTCCTGCCTCCCCTGGAAGGTCTCACTTCTCTCTCTCTAACATGTATTACGCCTACCTAGCTTGGTGCGTACTAAAATCTGAGAGACTGAGGCTCCTGACAGGAAGGTTCTAGAGGGAGGTGGTAGCTGATTGGCTACCTTCTGGAATTTGGTCCTTTTCTACAAAAGGACATAGATAGGCTACTAAGGCAAGGCCCTTAGGCCTACTTTTCTCTATGTATGTCTATAGGACATTACTTTTCTATGTACCGGGGACTCCCGTCTCGACGACGGGGAATGATTCAGGCATGTGAATCTATGAAAGACACCAATACTGGATAACTGCTGTTAAAGGTAAGTAACACATTTCATCCGTGGGATCTGGTGTTAGCTTATACTTCTTTTTGCAGATGTTTTTAGACGTTCTTCCATCATACACTGGCCTTATTGGTGCTGTGTTTTTCCTTCTTTTATTCTTCCTGGAGGACTGACTTCTCATCTGTCCTCTGCGTGATGTGGTGCCTTTGCCTCCCCTTCTCATATCGTCCCTGCGGAGCTTCATGAGTCAGGTGTCGGCCGTGCTGGCATTTGCTATCTCCTCCGTGTTTTGGTCAATTAATTGATGAATCCCTTCTCTTGGAACTTGGTGGGTTTTCAGTCGCAGACCCCCCTCCTAAGGGGTATGGTTTTGGTATCTATTCTAAGATAAGGAATCTGCGGCTAGATGCCTCTATCAGATGAACGAGTTACTTACCTTCGGTAACGATGTATCTAGTAGAGACACAGTCTAGCTGCAGATTCCTTAACGCCCACCCATCCTCCCCGTTCTGCGATGGCCTTTCAGGTAGGGTTCTGCCCATTGGCCTCCTCACATGTAGCCTTGGCCTTCTTGAGGGGTGCTCAGACTCGCCTGCCTTTGTGGCAGGGTGTATCGCTCTGTTTTAGCGCATTGGCTCTCCACAATTTCTCTATTTGGGTGGATAGGTTACGTGCATTTACAGATCTCCCACCCAGCGGTTTCTGGCGTGGAGATCCCATGTTCCTTCCACCCTCCTTCCGCCTCTTGTTTCCCCTCCATTGCCTTGGGGCTCTGGCTGTTCGGGTAGAACACTGCGATTCAGCTTCCAAGAACTGCACGCCCTATGCCCCCCTATAACGAGGATATGCAGGCACAGTATGATTGGATGTAGCCTGAGTGGGACCTGCAGGCACTGCTCGTTTACATTCAATAGTGGGAGGGTGATGAAGGAGCTGAGCTCAGACCTGCACTGTGGCTTGTTGAATTGTAGATATCTCAGGAAGCATAGACTGGAGATCTTCAACCTACTCTCGGATGGACAGCTCGATGTGCTGTTCCTCTCCGAGACTTGGCTGAACTCGAACTCCGAGCTGGAAATCTTAGAGGCATTAACCATTGTTAGGATCGATAGGTCTTCCGGCAGAGGTGGTGGGGTTGCAATTATTTATACACACACCCTTCAATGTTCCCTTGAGCCTATCACTATTGCTGATAGTGAGGTGGGCTCCGTCACGATTATGGCGGATCTAAAAAATTCCGTGAAGGGGCTCTTGGTCTATTGACCACCGGGTCTCCCTACCCGTTTCTCACCTAGTTTGCTCGAGGGTCTTACGCACTTGGCACTACGCCATGACAAACTCTTAGTGCTTGGCGACCTCAATTTAAATTTTGACGACCCCATGAACATGGGGGTTGCTGATCTATGCCAAGAACTGCTGATGTTGCAACTTAGTTTGAAATCCCACTCCCCTACTCATCAGCGGGGTCATTTACTTGATCCTGTTTTTGCGAACTGGGAGGACATTATAGTTAACACTCCGCTCCCTGTCCCATGGTCAACCATTTTATGGTCCCCTTTACGATGAGAGTGCGGGGGCCCTGGGGCCCAGGGCCCAGAAGAAATCTAAGAGGGTCATTAGCTGTCGGAAATGGGTTAGTTTCTCTTGTGGAAAATTCCATAGTGCCCTGATCCAGGACGGGCCTCCTGGTGGCACCAACATTGAAAGTGTAGGAAGGTGGATACCTGACTATGGTTACCCCAGATTTTTTGCCTTGTGTTTAGCTGGTTTTCGACTTAGTAGGCCTGGGATCCTGCTAATCAGGGCCCCAGGCTATCTGCTCTCTCTATAAAATGGACTCCATGTACCTTAGGTACATACCTAATTGGATATTGGGTCACTCTTGTGAGTCCCTGTACAGTGTACTATAGGTACCCAGGGCATAGGTGCACCCAAGGCCTACCAGGGGCTGCAGCATATCTTTTGCCACCCCTGGCTGGCCATCCAAACTGACACAACTGGCTGATCACTCAGCTGGGGCAAGGTTGTGTAATCACCCCTTGCTTAGATATAGTATTCCTATATCTAACCTTATATCTAGACACATATACACCTATAAGTCACTCCTGTGGCAGGCCTTAACAATCCTGAAGGCAAAGTGCTTGGTTTTATGTGAGATGGCGCTCTAGCATGAGCTGAACAATAGGTTTCCTGTCACAGGGAGGTGCTAGCACCACCCCAGACAGGCTATAGTGTATTGGGGCAGGGAGGGCTGAATGAAATGAGACACTGCCTGGGGCACACAAGGTGTCCCATGCATACCCCAGTTCAAACCGGTTGCTGGGGTACTTCAGCCCCAGCTCAGGTGCAAACTGGACAAAGGAGAGGGGGTGTAACCACCCGCCTTCCTGGTCCCACCCCTAGGAGGGGCCTAGGAACGAATCTAGCCCCTTTTAGCTGTATAAAGGTAGGAGCTGTGTCCTTAGACTTTAGATTTGATCCTGAACTGATACTTGAATGAAACTCTGGACCTTCGACATTCTGCTGAAGCTGAAGACTGAAGAATCTCCCTTGTGGCCAAGGAGTGACCACCCTGGGCAACCAGGCACCATCCAGCGAATTAACGGTTTGCTTTGTCAACGCTCCCGCCGGGACCCGAGCACAGAGCCTGACAAGACCCAGACTTCCAGACCTCTCTGACCCTCTCTTCACGTCTGCAGCATAGCTGAGATCCGTGGAGGCGATGAGCCACGTGGGACCGGCCATCTTGAAAAGTCCATGACTTGCTAAATGTGCAGCTCCTGAGGAATCCTCGAAGCTGTGCACTGGAGATTAAGAAGCCCCGAATCCGACCTGCACCGAAGATCAGCCCTCCACACTCCACGAGTTCTGCGTGGGGCTCTTCTGCTTCTGTTCTGCTCGACGCGTTGTCTGGTTGCTGGCCCGTTGGCTAGTAGCCTCTGTGACGACAATCCTTTTGAATCACCTCACTGGTCTGGTTGCTCCAGACTGGCCCTTGCCTCCCTGCAAAGGTGAGGTACCTCAGACCTTGCTGGTCTGCATCAGAAGCCTTCTTTGTATCCTACATGGGTTGCCTTTGCCAAGGTTTGTTGACTCTGATCCGGCGGTCGACCCCTCCATCTGCGAGAACCTTCGGGGGACAGCTCCTCGCCAGCATCTGGTCGTCCTCGACGCCTCCTGGTCCGCGTGGCTGAAGAGACAAGCTTCACAACAGCACCTGATTGCTCCTCGACGTCGTCTGGTTCCTTCCTGGTTCCACCCGGTCTCTGGTTAGTGACCCAGACTCTGTCCCCTCTGCTTTCAGGTCTTCTTCAGTCTTGATCCACCCTTGGATCCACCCGGACATCTTCCTCCTGGTCGCCTGCAGCATCTTTCTTCACAGGCTCCATATACTTCAACGGTGAAACCTGACACATCTTCACACCTATGCACCCGCTTCCTGTGGGTGAGGTAACGCGAGTACTTCGGTGCTCCCAAGGGTATTGACTATCCAAGTGTCTAGGTTTTTAGTTGTTTCCTTCTAGCTAGACCGGAAGTGTCCTAAATCCTTCTTTTTCTAAACTCTAACTTCCCATTGACTGAACATTGACTCTCGCGTGTGTGTAAAGACACTGCACGCGCCGCCTGTGGGCCTCCTACTCCCAACCTGAGGGTCAGATAGTGTAGCCCCAGCGATTCTCTAGGCCCTAGGTCTTTCCTTTTCTCAAGTCGGGGTTCTCATACCACTTACTTAGTATATGATTTTACGCGCCCCTTGGGTCTGACTGTAAATTGTGCTATTTAAAGTATTTCTAAGAGAAGTTTGTTATGTGCTGACCTCATAAAGAGTTCAGAGGAGTGTGTTAGTAAATAAATATATATATATTTTATATATATCCTGTGTGGTGTCCTTTCATTTGGAATTCAAAGGGTTATGTATGGTAAAACAGCGGGTTTTACACTCCCTCAAGAGTCTTTTAGCCTAAGACTGTTCTGTCCACGCTAGCACTAGGATAGCTGGTCTATAAGGTTGAGTTACAACCATCACCATAAGGGTTGTTTGGACTGGTGCAAGGTGTTCACTAGAATAGTGAACATCATATACCAAGCCAACTTCTCAAAGAAAGTGCATGCGCAAATTTAACAGCAGCACTGGACAGCACTGCCCCTTTGCTACCTAGTAAAACTCCAGGTAGAACACAGAAATCTGCACCATGATACGATGCTGCACTGTGTACGGCCAAAGCAGAATGCAAACGCCTTGAGAGGCGCTGGATGAAGGGATTCTCAGTCCAAGACAAGAGGGAGTACAATGATATGCTGAAAAAATACCATAGGCTCTTTAGACGAGCTAAGGCAACGCACTATCAGGATAGAATTGGGGCAGCTGGAAATTCGATGAAAGAACTGTTCAAAATCTATAAGGAGATTTCTTCCCTAGCGACAACTGCTGTGCTGGTTTCCGGTTCAGAAGAATCGTGTAACCGTGTGGCAGACTTCTTTGCAGACAAAGTGGAGAAAATCTACTCCTCCTTTCCAGAGTCTACAAAGGAGGGTCTTGAACCTGCGGAGGATGCCAGGGTGGCCGGAGAGGGAATATGTATGGACAGTTTCATCCCTCCCCCACCCCCTCACCCCCCCAGCGCTGCTAATAAAAACTTGCCAGAGTGTCAATTCGGGCTCCCCCAGAGATCCAGCCTCCCACAAAGGGCTTGGGGAGAGCATTTACATCATTGAGCCCTACATCAGACATCTCTTGGCGGTATCTTTCCGGTCTTGCACTGTGCCAGGTAGTTGGAAGGAAGCGGTGGTCCTTCCATTACCCAAGAAACCCAATGTCAGCATAGAGAAACTTGACAATTTACGCCTTATTTCACTACTCCCGTACTTCGCGAAAGTGGTGGAGAAGGTTGTTAATAAACAACTAATGGCACATGATGAGAACCACAACCTCCTGCATCCCTCCCAATCTGGCTTCCATGCCGAACACTCGATGGAGTCTGCTCTGCTCTTTGCTACGGAACCCATCAGACAATGAACAGATGCCAGACAGACAACGGCCTTAATGCTCCTGGATTTGAGCGCCGCCTTTGACACTGTTGCTCATTACACCTTGCTGCAGAGTCTGAATAAAGGTGGCGTCTCTGGCTCTGCACTGAAGTGGATGAAATCCTTCTTAGCAGGGCGTAGTTTCCAAGTGAGGCAGGGATCCCACTACTCTAAAATTATCAAACTGAAACAGGGGGTGCCACAGAGATCGGCCCTGAGCCCGACCCTGTTCAATCTCTATGTGGCACCTCTTGCTGAGATAGCGGATGGGTTCGGGATCAGGGTCGTGTCCTATGCCGATGACACCCAGCTGGTGGTCTCCCTGACTCAGGCACCCGACTTGGCAGCCTCCAATTTTGTGGCATGTCTGCAGGAGCTTAACTCCTGAATGGCTAACAACTGCCTGAAATTGAACGGAGACAAGACCGAGGTGCTTGTTGTGGTGAAGGCTTCATCAGTATGGTCCTCGGCTTAGTGGCCCCCTAGCCTGGGTTCCACCCCCACACCCTGCACTCAGGTGAAGAACTTGGGAGTGTGGTTGGACTCTAACTTGTCCTATGAATATCAAACCAGATGTCTAGTGGGTACCTGTCCAGGAGTCCTTAAATGCCTCCGGAAAACTCTGGCTCTGCTTCCTATTGAGGCCAGGAAGTCTATGGTGCATGCCCTTGTGACATCCCGCCTGGACTATCGCAACATATTGTACCTGGGTACCAATGCCAAATGTATGAACAGACTTCAGGTTCTACAGAACGCTGCTGCTCGCCTGGTTCTTGTGCAGCCTAAAAGGTCCGCCTCTAGGAAAGCCTTTGCCTCACTCCATTGGCTTCCCATTAGGGAGAGAGTCCTGTTTAAGGCACTTTGTGTGTGCCACCGCATCACCCAGGGAATTGGTCAGTCGTACTTGACGAACTTGCTCACTCGATATATCCCCACACAGCTTCTTAGATCGTGTGGGAATGGTTTGTTGCTTGTTCCTAAGGTCAGGAAGGCCAGAATGGGTGGGCGGTCTTTCCGCTTTCTGGCTGAGCAGAACTGGAATAAACTTCCCTGGGTCTCCGGCTGGAGGCATCGGAGGTTAAATTTAGGAGAGATCTGAAAACCCACCTTTTCTCCCATGTGCAGGGATAGCCCGTTCAAACTTGATTGTGCCCGTAAGTTTACCCCCTCTCACCACAGCGCGGGGACACACCGGTTGGTGTAACCAGGCGCTTTACAAATGTACCTATTATTATTATTATTATTTATGCTCATATACTTGGGTTGAGCTTTTATTGCTCATGTTCCTCTTCGTAGTTCATTGTGGGGAGCATGGTGCACGTGATCTGTTGTACTTACTTTAGATACTCCACCACGACACACGTTGTTCTGCTCTTCTTGTACTTTGCATTTCTGCCATGTGGTTAGTGGCTGTCTTTCATGCGCATCCATTCTGTGGTTGCGCACAGTTCTTCATTTGTCATGCCCTTCATTTCTGATGCCATTGCCTCTTCAGAGAAGCGTGGTTCTTTGTCTGGGCAGGGCTGTTTCTGGTAAGGGGGGGCTGCCTCATCCCCTTCCCTTCCTTCAAGTCTTGACTGCTCTTTTTGCATGGTTCCTTCAAGTGTTGAGTACCCTTTTCACGTAGTGAGGGTTCTCATTTTATGGTTTCATGTTTTTCTTGTTTTACTTAATTTTGTTCTCTTTTTCACACACTGTTCTAATACCCTCACTGTTTTTGTAGAGGCTCCGCGTTGTGGCGCAGAAAAGTTTCTTACACGAAAATTGATGTCAGCAGGCTGGAGAGGGGGCTTTATGGCTCCATTAACATCACTTCCGTGGACGACGTCAGGACGGAGCTGGGCGATGCCGCCCCCGGCGTGCAAAGGTACTGCTAGGGGAAAAGTTTTTTCAAAATCCAGTCTGAGACCTGGGGAATATTCTAAGTTAAGGAATCTGCGGCTAGACTGTGTCTCTACCAGATACATCGTTACCGAAGGTAAGTAACTCGTTTGAATAGAACCGAGGGAGTAGGACTCAGAGTAATGCAATTTTCTGTAAGTAATTGATACACTACCCTCTGATAAACCTAACTGCTCACTCACACTACCACAAAAGAGAGCATTAGTATTATCTACTTTGGCCTCTGTAAACCTGTTGGGGACCCACTGGACTCTGTGGACAGTGTACTTCTTTTTAGTACACTATATAGAGTGCCAGCTTCCTACAACCCTCATCATCCTGATGCAGGTAAGCTGTGAGTGATTTAAGTGAGCTGGGGTACGTCCGGAGATGTTTGTTTTCAGAGGCCATCCACTGCTCAGCCAGGAACCAACGAGTGAACACAAAAGGAGCCCAACTGCTGTCCCATTTTATTATTCACAAGTATCAGTAAGGGCGCAATTTCTCTTCAACCACAGTGCTATCAAGCCTAGGGCTGGCTTTTATGGGGATGGGGAGGGGGGGTTGTATTATTGTTCAGGTACACCACTGTTCGTTGCTTCAAACCTTTCAGGGTTGCTGCCATGGAGCTCTTTTTGCTCCTTTATATTCGGCACAAAGATTTGAGAGGCTCTCTATACATAAGCGTGGGTTTTTATTACATTCATATTGTAGGAGAGTAGGGTTTGCAATCCTATGATCACCCAGATTTTTGCTTTTTGCTTCACTGGTTTACGACTTTCCCTGGCTGTGGGCCTGCTAATCAGACCCACAGCCTAGCTGTTCTCTCTATCCAAATTGTACCCAGGTACTGAATTGGCACTGGGCCCTCTCTGAGTCCCTTTACCCAGGGCTGAGGGGTACCCAGAAGTCTCCCAGGGGCTGCAGCATGTATTATGCCACCCCTGGGCTGACTAACTAAATCTGACACAACTGGCTGCACGACAGCTGGGGCAAGGTGGTGTAATCACCCTTTGCTTTAGATATAGTATACCTATATCTAACCCTAACTGGACACACAGATCTCCTATCAGTCACTCCTATGGCAGGCCTTAACAATCCTGAAGGCAGAGTGCTTGGAATCGTGTGAGATAGTGCTCTGGCACGAGCTGAGCCTGTCTGCGGCTTTCGGGATCTATCCCTTAGCCGTTTCCAGGATATCGCATACCATATACTCTTAAGTGCATTATAATCCTCGCGGTTATATGCCAACTCTGGTATCGCTTTATCAAAACATGTCGAGTAAGGTGTCATACGAATTGGAATACTAACCCCTCGCCAATTCTGGCGACGGGGTTAGCATTCCACCCTTCTAGAGGGACACGACATGTATGTAACCTATAACCCCGGTTAAAGTCAGACAGAGCCTTAGCATCCACAAAATGGATGCTGCCACCGAGACACAAGTCTGCCCTCCTGCTGCTGGGAGTCCTCCCAGAGCAGGAGGCAAGGACAAAGGGTTTCCTGCCAGGGGCGGTGCCAGCACCGTCCCAGACAGGGTTTTGTGTATTCCAGGTAGGCAGGGCTTTAGAGGAAGGTGACTGCAAGTGGCACCCCGGTGCTCACTGTGCATAGGCCGGCTGAAACCAGTTCCAGGGGCACTCCAGCCCCTGGCCTGGGGAAAGCCCGCCAAAGGAGAGGGGTGTAACCACCCCCCTCCTAGTCCCACCCATAGGGCAGGACTTAGTCGCATGCCAGCCCCCTTTTGCAGGATAAAGGTAGGAGCAGGCCCCCTTCCAAATTAGATCATCTTTGGAATCAAGACACGACTTTCTACGAAAGGACATCAAGATTTCTTCTTCAAGATTCTCCCTTGTGACTAAGGAGTAGTCACCCTGCATCCGCAGGCACCATCTTAAGAACACTGCGGTCTGCTGCAAGTCCTTCCTCCGGAATCTGACTGCCCAGCTCAACGAGAACCGGCTTCTCTGGCACCTCTGACCTCTACCCACCTCTACAGCTAAGCTGAGAACCGTGGGTGCGACGAGACCTCGAGGGACCGGCCATCTTCAAGACTGCACGACTTCTTTCCAGCACGACCGCCGAGGGATCCTCTGGTGAGTGCTTTGGGGACCGAGAAGCCCCGACCCTGAGCAGCTCCAGCACCGAAGTTCAGCCTCCCAGCATCTCCACGATCTGCGTGGGGCCCTTCTGCTTTTTGCTGCTCACCGCGTTGTTTGGCTACTACCCCGCTGGCTTGTGGCCTTCCTAACGACGCCCGACGACATCACTGCTGCTGGTCTGGTTGCTCCAGACTGGCCCTTGTTCCCTTCCAAAAGAGGAGCACCCCGGACCTTCCTGGTCCACTCCAGACGCCATTTTAGGTCCACCGCGTGGGCTTGAATTTGCCAAGACTTGTTGCCCCAATCCTGGGTCCAGCGACGTCGACAGCATCATCCATCGTGGGACAGCTCGTACCTCCATCCTGGTCGCCGACAACGCCTCCTGGTCCGTGAGACTGCAGAGCACAGCGTCGCCCACTCACCTAGTCGAGGTGACTACCATCCGGTGCCCTCCTGGTGCCACCTGACTACTGGCTAGTAGTCACGAACTTGGTCCCCTCTGCTTTCAGGTGTCATCCTTCTTCGATCCAGGCTTGGATCACCCGAACAATCTACACTGGTCGCCTGCCAGCAACTCCTTTTTCTTCAGGCTCCTGGCTCGTCAACGGAGAATCCCGACGTCTTTTCAGACCTATGCATCTGCAGCCCCTGGGCTAGGTAACTTCGGCATTTCGGTGCCTCAGCATAGCCTCACTATCCAAGGGTCCAGATCCACTCTCGTTTTTGACCTACCTAGTCGGGTTCGCCCGAGAACACTAACTTTGTGAACACTAGCTTCCATAGGCTTCGTCCCGCCTTACGCGTGAGAGTTCCCACTCTGCACGTGGCGTCCCTAGGCCTCCTGCTCCTAACCTGAGTGTTCAGTATTGGAGGCCTAGCGTTTCTAAAGCCTCTGAGAATCGTTACTTACCTGCTAGTAATTCGCATTCCAATTTTGTAGTATATGGTTTTCCGTGCCCCTCGGGCATTTGTGTAAATTGTGCGACTTGAAGTATTTTTATAAGAGTTTTGTTGTGTGCTTAGGTCCCTGTCTCATAAAGAGCCAGGGTAGTCTTGTTATAAATAAATACACTGTTTATTTTCATAACAACTTGTGTGGTGTCCTTTCACTTGGTGTTCAAGGGGTAATGTGATGGTAAAACAGCTGGCTTAACACGCCCTCTAGAGTCTTAGCCTTAGACTGCTCGTATCCATGCTACTAGGATAGCTGGTCTATAAGGTTGACTTACAACCAATCATCAATAAGGGTTGTTTGGACTGATATATAGTGATCACTAGAATAGTGAACACTGCACATCAGGCCAACTTCTCACATTGGTGAGCAGCGGTTGGGATTTGAGCTTGCTGTTGTTTTACCACACATATCCTAAGAATATCTTGTGAAAGATCACATAAGTACTAAAGGTACATATAACTTAGCTTAGAATACTCTGAGTTCTACTGAACCAGCTGTTGTAGCTCCTAGGGCCTAGCACACCCTAAACTACAACTCTAGCAAGGGATCAGTAGGCAAACATATAGTGTAGGTAAGTGCACCACTTACACCTCACTAGAAAAGCATGTCTAACCATGGAGAGTCCACTGAGACTCCTCTGGTGAGCGTTGACCCTCCACAGGTCACTTCAAGATATGCAGCTCTCAGTTTCCAGGAGATGAGACAAGTCTGTACCTCCAGGAAACTGAAGCAGGGGTCTAACCCCACCATTCCCTTTCTGATAGGTCTCTTAGAGACATATGATGCCAGAAAGATTTCTCAGTTACATGAGAATATGCCAGCCTTAGAGGGTACCTCTGGGGATCCAGACCTCCCCAACACTGCCAATGCAGTTGAGGAGGAGGATCAAGAGGAACTCTCTGGGGACGAGGTAGACAAAGGTCTTGAGGTAGTCAGAAGGCTAACTAGGGCCAACTTAGACTTGCTTGGGCTAGGATCTGGGGGACCCCCAGTACTGACCCTAAGTAGGCCTAACCTTGGAGTTAGGAGAGATAGATCTCTTTCTAGGGACTCCAATAGATCTCTGTACTCTAATGCCTCTTCTCAGAGGAGAAGGAACTCTCCCCAGAGGAGATTGACTTCCCCTCAGAGAATGGAGCATGAAGCTAGGATGAGACAAGCTACTCTGAGGATTGAAAGGGAAGAACTTGCCCTGGCCAAAGAGAAGCTTGCTTTTGCTAGAGAGCAGCAGATGAGTGGGTTAGCTCCCACTGGTGGCAGCAATCTCCCAAGAGATAGAGAGAAGGGTTTGAATACTAAACACCTGACTAAGATAGTGCCCCCCTTTAAACAAGGGGATGACATCCAGAAATGGATGGCTGCTTTGGAGAGGGCCTGCACTGTGCAGTGCATTCCCCAGAGTCAGTGGGCAGCTATACTGTGTTTCTCCTTTGATGGTAAAGGTAGAGATAAGCTCCTCACTACAAGAGTGGAGGATGCTAATGATTACCAGGTCCTGAAGAATACACTGGTTGATGGGTTTGGTTTAACCACTGAGCAGTACAGGTTGCTGTTCAGAGACACCCAGAAAACTCAGTCTCAGGACTGGTCTGACTTTGTGGATAGTGCCACTAAGGCTTTGGAGGGCTGGTTGCTGGGTAGCAAGGTTACTGATTACACAGGATTGTATAATCTGATGATGAGAGAACAAATTTTAAATAATTGTCAGAACCAGTTGTTGCACCAGCACCTTGTTGATTCAGATCTGACCTCTCCCCAAGAATTGGGAAAGAAGGCAGACAAATGGGTCAGAACAAGGATCAAGCAGAACCAGAACCAGAACCAGGGTGGTCAGAAGAAAGCAGACCAGAAGGGTAACACTAAGAGTGAACAAAATGACCAGAAGTCTTCACCAGGTCCCCAACAAACCAAAGAGGGTGGGGGTCAGGCTTCCCAGAAGAAGAAGACTCAAGAAGGCCAGTCAAAAAGGTGGTGCCAGTACTGTAAAAGTAAGTCTCACTGGTTTAGTGAGTGCACCAAAAGAGGAGGACAAACTCCTACCACTACAGCCCCTAAGGCAACTGCACCCCCTAGTACAGTCAGTAGTGGTAGTGTACCTCCCAAGGCAATAGTTGGGTTAACCTTGGGAACTGAGGGGTCTGACAACTTAGTTGGCACACTCACTCAGGCTGTCCTTGTCTGTACAGGGGATATGGATATATCCCCTGATATAAGTCCCAATACTTTGGGCAAATACAGGCAGACACCTTTGATTAATGGCAAGATGGCTCAGGCCTATGGAGACACTTGTGCCAGTGTCACCATGGTGACACCTAACTTTGTGGACCCTGGACAGATCATGCCAGGTACAGATTTCCTGGTGACCAATGCCAGCAACGTCACTACCAGTCATAGTATGGCGATTGTGGCTTTCTCCTGGGGTGGAGTGAAGGGTCAAAAGAAAGTTGTAGTCAGTTCAGACCTCCCAGTTGATTGTTTGTTGGGCAATGATTTGGAGTCATCACTATGGTCAGAAGTGGAGCAGAGGACTCACATGGAGATGTTAGGCTTGCCAGCACATGTGCTTGCTGTGACTAGGTCACAGGCCAGAAGATGCCCCACTGAACAGGTGCTGGATCCTGAAAGAATGGACCAGACACCTTCCAAGAAGAAGAGCAGTAGGGTTAAGGCTTTGCCTTCCCCCTTGCCCCAGGTTGAGGATCAAGTCTCTGAGGAGGCTGATCTGAGAGAGCTGAGGGAAACTGAGCCTAAAGAGCTTGAACTTGATCAAGTTGAGTTTCTGGGCTCAGGGGGACCCTCCAGAGAAGACCTGGGGAAGGCACAGTAAGACTGCCCTTCCCTTGAACCCCTCAGACAGCAGGCTGCTGCTGAGGCTGCAGGGAATGCCACAGGTGCCCACAGGGTATACTGGGAAGATGGACTCCTGTACTCTGAGTCAAGAGACCCCAAGCCTGGTGCAACCAGGAGGCTGGTCATCCCCTTGTCTCTGAGAGGTTTCCTTCTCACCTTGGCCCATGAGATTCCCCTTGCAGGTCATTTAGGTCAGACAAAGACTTGGGACAGGCTTGTCTCACACTTTCACTGGCCCCACATGAATGAGAATACCAAGGAGTTTTGTCGCTCCTGTGTCACTTGCCAAGCCAGTGGTAAGTCAGGTGGCACAACAAAGGCCCCCCTTATACCACTACCTGTGGTGGGGGTTCCCTTTGAAAGAGTGGGGATTGACATTGTTGGTCCAATGGAACCCCAGACAGCATCAGGGCACAAGTTTATACTGGTGGTGGTGGATCATGCCACCAGGTACCCTGAAGCTATTCCACTTAGGACCACTACAGCACCTGTAGTGGCAAGGGCCCTAGTTGGAGTGTTCTCCAGAGTGGGCTTCCCTAAGGAGGTCGTTTCTGACAGAGGTACAAACTTCATGTCAGGATATCTGACTGCAATGTGGAAGGAGTGTGGTATGAACTACAAGTTCACCACACCCTACCACCCACTATGCAATGGGCTTGTTGAGAGATTCAACAGGACCCTCAAAGGGATGATTCATGGACTACCTGAAACTCTTAGGAGAAAATGGGATGTCCTGATCCCCTGCCTCTTGTTTGCTTACAGAGAGGTCCCACAGAAGGGGGTTGGCTACAGCCCCTTTGAGCTTCTGTATGGGCATCCTGTAAGAGGACCCCTGTGTTTGGTGAAGGAAGGATCGGAGAGACCTCTCAAAAAGCCTGCAACCAACATAGTGGACTATGTACTTGGTCTCCGCTCCAGGATGGCTGAGTATATGGAAAAGGCATCTAAAAACCTGGAGGCCAGCCAAGAACTCAAAAAAGCTTGGCATGACCAAAAGGCTGTCCTGACTGTGTACAAGCCTGGACAGAAGGTGTGGGTGCTGGAGCCAGTGGCCCCAGCAGCTCTCAAAGACAAATGGTCTGGGCCCCACACCATCATTGAGCAAAAGGGGGAGGTTACCTACTTGGTGGACCTTGGAACTCCCAGGAGCCCTCTCAGAGTGCTCCATGTAAACAGGCTCAAGGCATATGTTGACAGGAAGGACATGAGCTTGCTCATGGCCACAGATGAGGGACAGGAGGAAGAGAGTGACCCTCTCCCAGACCTGCTCACTCAGAATCCTGATGATGGATCAGTAGATGGTGTTGTCTTTTGTGGCAGCCTCACTGAGCATCAGCAACAGGATTGCAGGCAAGTTCTGCAATCCTTCAGACATATGTTCTCTATGACACCCAGCCAAACTGATTGGTGTACCCATGATGTTGACACTGGAGACAGTCTGCCTGTCAAGAGTAAAATCTACAGACAGCCTGATCATGTTAGAGACTGCATCAAAACAGAAGTGCAGAAAATGTTGGAGCTGGGAGTCATTGAGCCCTCAGATAGCCCTTGGGCTAGCCCAGTAGTTCTAGTGCCAAAGCCTCACACCCAGGGTGGTAAGAAAGAGATGAGGTTTTGCGTAGACTACAGAGGCCTCAATGCAGTCACTAGGACTGATGCCCACCCAATACCAAGAGCAGATGAACTTATAGATAGATTGGCTTCTGCCAACTACTTAAGTACATTTGATTTGACAGCTGGGTATTGGCAAATCAGGTTAGCTGAGGAGGCCAAACCCAAGACAGCATTTTCTACCCCTGGTGGGCATTATCAATTTGTGGTAATGCCCTTTGGTTTGAAAAATGCACCTGCCACCTTCCAAAGGTTGGTGAATCAAGTCCTCACTGGGCTGGATGACTTCTGTGTAGCATATCTTGACGATATTGCTGTCTTTAGCTCCACCTGGGAGGATCACCTGGTCCACCTGAGGAAAGTGTTAGAGGCCCTGCAAAAGGCAGGCCTCACTATCAAGGCCACTAAGTGCCAGATAGGGCAGACACAGGTTGTATACCTGGGCCACCTTGTAGGTGGAGGCCAGGTTCAGCCATTGGAGAGTAAAATACAGGCCATCCAGGACTGGGCTCCTCCAATCACCCAGGCTCAGGTTCGAGCTTTCTTGGGCCTGACTGGTTATTACAGAAAGTTTGTCAGAAATTATGGGTCCATAGTGACCCCCCTTAATGACCTGACAAGCAAGAAGATGCCAAAGAAAGTTCAGTGGACAGCAAGCTGTCAGAAAGCATTCAATGACCTAAAGCAGGCCATGTGCACAGCACCTATCCTTAAGAGTCCAGATTACTCCAAGCCATTCATTGTCCAAACAGATGCTTCTGAGTTGGGTGTGGGAGCTGTTCTGTCTCAACTGAATTTTGATGGTAATGACCAGCCTATTGCTTTTATTAGTAGGAGGCTGACCCCAGAGAGAAAAATTGGTCAGCTATTGAGAGGGAGGCCTTTGCTGTGGTTTGGGCCCCGAAGAAGCTGAGGGCCTACTTGTTTGGCACTCACTTCACCATTCAGACCGACCATAAGCCCCTCTTGTGGCTAAATCAGATGAAGGGTGAAAACCCCAAACTGCTTAGGTGGTCCATTTCCCTACAGGGGATGGATTTTACAGTGGAGCATAGACCTGGGACTGATCACAGCAATGCTGATGGGCTCTCCAGGTATTTCCACTTAGAGCAAGAAGACTCACCTGGTCAAGGTTAGTTTATTGTCCCAAAGGTTGGGGGGGGGGGTCATGTAGGAGAGTAGGGTCTGCAATCCTATGATCACCCAGATTTTTGCTTTTTGCTTCACTGGTTTACGACTTTCCCTGGCTGTGGGCCTGCTAATCAGACCCACAGCCTAGCTGTTCTCTCTATCCAAATTGTACCCAGGTACTGAATTGGCACTGGGCCCTCTCTGAGTCCCTGTACCCAGGGCTGAGGGGTACCCAGAAGTCTCCCAGGGGCTGCAGCATGTATTAGGCCACCCCTGGGCTGACTAACTAAATCTGACACAACTGGCTGCACGACAGCTGGGGCAAGGTGGTGTAATCACCCTTTGCTTTAGATATAGTATACCTATATCTAACCCTAACTGGACACACAGATCTCCTATCAGTCACTCCTATGGCAGGCCTTAACAATCCTGAAGGCAGAGTGCTTGGAATCGTGTGAGATAGTGCTCTGGCACGAGCTGAGCCTGTCTGCGGCTTTCGGGATCTATCCCTTAGCCGTTTCCAGGATATCGCATACCATATACTCTTAAGTGCATTATAATCCTCGCGGTTATATGCCAACTCTGGTATCGCTTTATCAAAACATGTCGAGTAAGGTGTCATACGAATTGGAATACTAACCCTTCGCCAATTCTGGTGACGGGGTTAGCATTCCACCCTTCTAGAGGGACACAACATGTATGTAACCTATAACCCCGGTTAAAGTCAGACAGAGCCTTAGCATCCACAAAATGGATGCTGCCACCGAGACACAAGTCTGCCCTCCTGCTGCTGGGAGTCCTCCCAGAGCAGGAGGCAAGGACAAAGGGTTTCCTGCCAGGGGCGGTGCCAGCACCGTCCCAGACAGGGTTTTGTGTATTCCAGGTAGGCAGGGCTTTAGAGGAAGGTGACTGCAAGTGGCACCCCGGTGCTCACTGTGCATAGGCCGGCTGAAACCAGTTCCAGGGGCACTCCAGCCCCTGGCCTGGGGAAAGCCCGCCAAAGGAGAGGGGTGTAACCACCCCCCTCCTAGTCCCACCCATAGGGCAGGACTTAGTCGCGTGCCAGCCCCCTTTTGCAGGATAAAGGTAGGAGCAGGCCCCCTTCCAAATTAGATCATCTTTGGAATCAAGACACGACTTTCTACGAAAGGACATCAAGATTTCTTCTTCAAGATTCTCCCTTGTGACTAAGGAGTAGTCACCCTGCATCCGCAGGTCTCAAATGCTTGACCTAAAAACACCTTTTCGGCTAACGTTTTCTTTATACCAGTTATACTCCTCTGTCAATTTCCCTCAACTTTCCTTTTTTGCCACCATCCCAGCATGTGTCCTATACTTCCTTCCCCACACTCTTTGGCCGCTCTTTATATGCTTTAATGAAAAAAGTCTTTGATATGTGCAAGGAAGCCATTTGTTGGACTTCATCCTTACTACAGTATTTTTATTTTTATTTCTCACACAATACTTTACATTTACTCTCTTTGTGACTTTGCTAAGCGCTCCAAATACCTTGATGGCTAGGATATACAATATGTCTTGCCAAGCTAAATAACACAAAGACCATCCTGCTTCTTTATTTCTTTAAGATGCAAGGATTACATTTGACATAGGTGAAATTATGTGAACCCGCGCTACCATACAGCTGCTACTACGTCTGAAGCTATAGCCTGCTGTCCTTTCACATACTAATTTACGCCTGTCACGTGTAACATCTCCATCTTTTATACAACATACAAGTGTGACAATTACATAACAAAATTAAGTTGACCTCTAAGACACTGGAACTTTTCAAGTCCTTCCTGCCATTTGATGGGCCGAAACATTAGCTTCCTAAAACCCTCAGAGATAAGACCGCACTTTGTTTCATTTTTGTTGGATCCATACTACCACCTAGTTTTTTGACATATGCCCGTATTATAGAGTATATTTATATTTCAGTGCTGTGACACTTTTATTCTCCAGTATTGGGGTGTCTTTCATAGATTCACATGCCTGAATCATTCCCCGTCATCGGAGTGGGAGTCCCACGGTACATAAAAAAGCAATAATATGCCTATAGAAAAAACCAAAACCTTGGTAATAACAAACCGGGAAGTAAAGTAGCCCTAGGCTACAGTGTACAGAACTTCCACACTCATGACTATCCTAGTCATTTTGTAAGTCCAAACTGCAGCCAATCAGGCGACAGCACCCACCAGAAAATTCTCCTCAGAGGCTCAGGCTCTCAGATTTTCTACCGCACGTCGTGTGAAGGGAGTCTCCCTGAGCTCTGCTCAGTTTTCTTCTTACTTTGGTTGGTTTTTACCTTCTAAAGATGTCTACTTCTAAATCCCTTTTTAGGGCTTGTGATTCCTGTGGAAAGCTAAGGCTTTTTCAGGAGGATCCTCACAAAAAATGCATATATTGTCTGTATCCAGATCATGAGGTGAAGGAGTGTAAAATTTGCAGAACCTTTCCTCAGAAAACCCTCAGGGACAGAGGTAGGGAGCATAGCCTCGGGGTCTTCTATGTCCTCTAGAAGAGGAAAGCTGAGGTTGAGTTAGCTTCTCCTGGGGCAAAGGTGTTGAAGAAAGCCCAATCCGCTCAGGATTCTGGCGTGCCTTCTACTTCAAAACAGGTTTCTCCACCTGTTAAATCTGGTCCTGATACGCCCTCAAGGAAAACTGGAAAATCTGCATCTTCCAAAACAGCTTCTCATAAAATTTTCCCTCAGACTACACTTTTGACCACTTCAGCGTCAAAGACAGCTTCACGGTCGCCATCTCTTCATGTTGTCACCTCCTCAACATCTACAGTGACTTTCTCCTCACCAAAACCAGCTATGGTGATGTCTACAGCCTCCTCACCATCGACGTTGGTTCACGTCCAAGTTCGACCTATCTCGTCGACGAAGATAGTGCCATCAATCGTCGACGCCCCGCTGTTGACGAGGATCCTGAAGGTACCGTCGACGAGTACTCCGTCGTCGACACAAGCGTCGACGAATATCTTGCCGTTGACGAAGATAGTCCTACCGTCGACGGCATCGTCGTCGACGAAGATTACTTTACCGTCGACGACATCCTCGTCGACTACGCTACTGTTGACGAAGAAGATACGTCCGTTGACGACATCCTGGTCGACGAAAAAGGAACTCCCGTCGACGACCTCATCGTCGACGAAAAAGACGCTCCCGTCGATGACGCCATCGTCGACGAAGAAGACAAACACGTCGACGACATCATCGTCGACGATAATATTACCGTCGATGGACACACCGTTGACGAAGGTTCTTGCTCCACAGTTGGAAACAGGTTTTATACCGTCGACGGCGGCACCGTCGACGCCCCCACTGTCAACCTGTACGGAAATGCAAGTATGGTCAACCAAGCCATCCGCAATACCGCTGCCTTTGCCGTCTACCGCAGCTTCACTTTTAGAAAGGCATGGTTCATCTTTAACAACTCTATCTCCATTAAAATTGCCAGAAAGGTTGCTAGATTCTGAGGAAGAGGAATCTAAAATGAAAGTAACTGGAAAACGTAAAAATATAACGTAACTGGAAAAATATGTAAAGCGCTCTGATACCTGATTCGGTCCGGGTCTAGTTCGCGCTATATAAAACTCGGCAAAAAAAAATCCTATGAAGATGACACTTTCCGTGCAGCCAGAAGCCCATCTGAGCTGCTTATAAAACTCCAGGATGAGGAGCATGAAGAGGAGGAACAATTCCTCGAGCCCTCTGGTCGGGCTCCTGTGTCAGCGCCTACCACGCAAATGCCACTGGATCTCTTGCATAATCTCCAATATATGTTAAGAGATTATTATCGCCGATTCCCTCCATCAGAATCAGGTGATTCTCATTTCTCTACACCTGTGCCAAGGCCATCCAAGACAACACTGAGGCCTCCAAGACCAGCTTCTCCGCTGCCAACTACGGAGACACAACCTGCAATACCTCCTTCGCCAGTGCCATCTCATCATACGCAGGGTGATAATACTTCGGAAGAGGAACGAGAAGAAGGCGAAGTGGACGACAAGTCAGTATCATCGGAGTGGGATGAGTATCAAGCACAAACTCCTTCTCCAGCTGGCCCACCTACAGCGGATTCTCCGCCTGTAGACATTGTGACCTTCCACCAAATCATGGAAAGGGCAATAAAAAGGTTCCTCATCACAATGCAGGCTAAACAGGATGAGTGCTTCCTATATGATTTTAAAGATTTACCGCAAAGACAAGTCAAGACCATTCCAATAATTTATTTTATCTGGAAGGAGGGTTTAAAGATAATGGCTACGCCAAACTCTCTACCTGCAGTTCTACCTCGGGTAGATAAGAAATATAAGGCGCCTACCAAGTCACCGGCATGCCTTATTGGCCAGGCTAAAACGGACTCAGTGGTTACGCAGGCGGCTCAGAGGAGAGCTACGAATCCAGCAACACAGGTCACTGCTCCCCCGGATAGAGAAGGAAGACGCCTCGACTCAATAGGAAAGAAAGTATCAACTATTGTGGCAACTACTGTCCGTGCCGCGAACTCCCTTGCAATACTTGGGAGATATGACAGGCAGATGTGGTCGGACATATCGCCTTACATTGAAAAGCTGTCAGAGCCTGATAGAGCTGAAGCCAGAAAGATTTTACAAGAGGGAGAATGTGTTTCATCTGAAATTATTGATGCAGCAGTGGACGTGGCAGCCACAGGTTTCAGACAGATGGCGGGTGCAGCTGTTCTGAGGAGTTAGGGATGGCTAAAATCTACATCCTTTCATCTGGAGGTCCAGTCTAAGATCATGGACATGGCCTATGACGGAGAGTTCCTTTTTGGGCAACATGTGGATGAGGCTTTACAAGCCATAAGGAAAGACACGGAGACTGCACGATCGCTGGGGTCTCTTCAATTTCGTAAGTCTTCCTTTCATGGAGCAAGAGGAAGAGGTCATTTCTCTAACAGAGGAGGTTATTCACAACAGCGTTCCTACAACAACTCACAAAGTAACCAAAGATACCAACCATACCGACAGCAAACGTATGGTCAAAGGAGAGGCAATTACTCCCAGTCAAGAGGAAAAACCTCTTATCAAGGAAGAGACAACAACAAGAGCAAGTGAGAAATACATCCTGCCACCACTTCTACCCAACCTGCAGCAAAGTGGAGGAAGAATATCCCTATACTCCTCAAATTGATCCAACATTACTATTGTCAGATGGGTCCGGGACGTGGTATCCAGAGGTCACGTTCTAGAATTCGTCAAAGTCCCTCCAAATTCTCCCCCAAAAGGTCCACCACCAGCTCATCTCAAGGAGCTGTTCTCCCAAATACATTCCATGATTCGGAAAGGAGCAATCGAAAGGGTACCTCAACATCAGAGGGGGAAAGGATTTTATTCGAGATTTTTCCTGATTTGCAAGAAGTCGGGGGAATGGCGCCCCATCCTCGACCAGCGTGCCCTCAACAAATACCTCAAAAAATGATCCTTCCAGATGTTAACACTTCAAGAAATCCTCCACTTTCTTTCAGAAGGGGATTACATGGCAACACTCGACCTTCAGGACGCATACTTCCATGTGCCCATTTTTCCCAGACACCGGAAGTTCCTACGGTTCAGAGTGGCTGGCAGGGATTTTCCGTTCAAAGTTCTCCCCTTTGGACTACGTTCAGCCCAACAGAGTTTTTACAAAGATGTTAGCTCCTGTGGCGGCCCACCTGCGATTGGAAGGAATTCAAATGTATCCATATTTGGACGACTGCCTTATCAAGGCCAGTTCTTTCATCACAGCAAGAACTCACATTCAAAGATGTCTGTCACTACTTCAGAGCCTGGGTTTCTCAGTGAATTTCGAGAAATATCATTTGACTCCATCCCAGAGAAAGTCTTTCTTGGGAGCGACGCTGGACACGAAGCTCGACCAAGTTCTCATTTCACGAGAAAGGCAGTTGAAGATTCACAAGATGGCTTCTACATTACTAACAAGAAAGTGTGTTTCTGTTCGCAAGTTCAAGTCTTTCCTAGGGATGATCTCGTCCTGTATTCCTCTCAACCCCAACTGTCGCCTAAGGATGAGGCCTTTGCAAGAGGAACTCAGTCTTCAGTGGGTACAGGTAGTAGGATCATTCGAAGACGTTATCAACATAACCCCTCGGATGAGGAACTCCATTCAATGGTGGATGCAAAAGTGCAACCTACAGGTGGGATGTGCATTCCTGACAGAGGTGCCCAGATTCATTGTGACCACAGATGCTTCTCTGGAGGGCTGGGGCGCCCACCTTGAGGGAATGACAATCAGTGGCAAATGGAGCATACAGCAGAAAAAGTGGCACATAAAGCTCCTAGAGTTACGAGCCATATTTCTCGCCCTGAAATCCATTTAAGCAATTTTAGAGGGTTCCACGGTTCTAATTCGAACAGACAACACAACCAGCATGCATTACCTGAACAAACAGGGAGGCACAAGGTCGGCCCGATTATCCCATCAGGCACAAGAAATTTGCAATTGGGCCCTGGATCACAACATCAATCTGTCGGCGGTCCATGTCCCAGGGGTTGCCAATGTGCTAGCGGATCCCTCAGCAGGACTACTGCATACAATCACGAATGGGAGTTACATCAGCCTACCCTGGATCAAATATTCCAAGAGTGGGGTCACCCCGACCTGGATTTGTTTGCGGCCAGTCAGAACCGGAAATGCCCACACTTTGCAAGCTGGATTCCCCACAGGAACTCATGCGGGGATGCCCTTACGATGAACTGGTGTCGGATATTTGCGTACGCTTTCCACCGATTCCTTTAATTCCCAAGGTCTTCAGGAAGATGAGGAGACAACCATGTTGTCTAATCCTGATTGCTCCAAGGTGGCCCGACAATATTGGTTCACCGAGCTTCTCCTCCTCTCGGAGGGCAGGCCAATACAGCTGCCTCGAATACCGAATCTCCTGACAATTCAAGAGGGCCAAGTATACCATCCGGACCCCGTTTCTTTGAAATTATCAGCTTGGCTCCTCAACACAATGAATTCGCAGACTTAGACATTCCTCAAGATTGTCAAGAAGTTCTCGCTAATGCTAGGGCGCCATCAACGATTAAGACCTACAAACTCAAATGGAAGCGTTTCTGTGCATGGTGTCAAGCTGTTAATCTGCATCCCATTCATGCTAGCCCAGAACAAATCTTGCCTTTCTTTCTGCATTTGGCTAGATCGGGGTTGGCACATTCTACCCTTAAGGAATTTCTGGCAGCCATTTCCAGATTTCGTCAGGACGGATCCAACTCTCTGTTTTCCTCAAGAATAATCCAGCAATTATTTAAAGGTCTTTTTCGTATGTTCCCTCCATTTCGACGACCGCCTCCGTCTTGGCATTTGAATGTGGTGCTAGCCCAACTCATGCGTCACCCCTTTGAACCTATCCATAAGATTGATCTCAAGTTTCTTACTTGGAAAGTCTCTTTGCTATTGGCTTTAACATCAGCTAGAAGGGTCAGTGACATTCAAGCATTCACTTCAAAACCACCTTCCTTGCAATTTACCTCAGACTCGGTGGTGCGACGTACCAATCCTAAGTACATGCCCAAGGTTCCATCGGATTTTCACCTAAATGAGACAGTGATCCTCAAGACATTTTTCCCAAATCCACAATCACCGGCTGTAAGAGCTTTACACTCTTTAGACATCAGAAGATGTCTCAGGTTCTACCTTCAAAGAACGGCAACTGCTCGCAAGACAGACCAACTGTCTGTGGCCTATGGAAGACTGCGCCAAGGATGCACGGTATCCAAGCAGACTATAGCCAGATGGGTCTCTTCAGCAATTGGGCTCTGTCATCAATAGGCAGGAAGACCCTTGCAGTCCTTACCAAGAGCGCATTCTACTAGGGTGGTATCCTCTTCCACCGCTCTATTCGCTGGTGTGCCTCTTCTTCAGATCTGTAGGGCGGCAACGTGGTCCAGCAGGCACACTTTTACAAGACACTATTGTCTGGACTCAGCAAGTGATGCAGATGCTTCAGTGGGAAGAGCAGTTCTTCGCAATCTTTTCAGATAAGGTGAGCCTCTGTTCTCCCTCCTCCTCTATGCTCTTATTTAGACGCTTCTATCATGTTATTGGTTATTGCGTTGCATGCATATCTGCTGTATACGGTAAGCGTCTTAGGAGCATGTTGTTTTTCTTGTGCTGCTATCTACTCTGATTCAGGCATGTGAATCTATGAAAGACACCCCAATACAGGAGAAATACAATAGCTACTTACCTGTAATCTGTGGTTCTCCAGTACTGGTGTCTTTCATAGATTCACATGCACCCGCCCACCTCCCCTCAGAGGCTCTCTCAGGCAATTACTTGGTTCCACTCCTGTGCGAGAAAATCTGAGAGCCTGAGCCTCTGAGGAGAACATTCTGGTGGGTGCTGTCACCTGAATGGCTGCAGTTGGGACTAACAAAATGACTAGGATAGTCATGAGTGTGGAAGTTCTGTACACTGTACCCTAGGGCTACTTTACTTCCTGATTTTTTATTACCACATTTTTTAATTCTATAGGCATATTATTGCTTTTTTATGTACCGTGGGACTCCCACTCCGACGACGGGGAATGATTCAGGCATGTGAATCTATGAAAGACACCAATACTGGAGAACCACAGATTACAGGTAAGTAAATATTGTTCTTAGCTCCTAATAAACGACAAACAACCTCGGAGGTTAAGTGCACTCACATTCTGAATCTTCCTTTAAATAATTATTGAAGGCTCTATAAAGACCGTTAACGCTCTGTTACAATGGTTGCTTTACATCGAAACCATAATTGCTTGATTTAAACAAAGAATATTTTTTATTTTAAGCGTGACAATTAGAATCGCATTACCTTTAATTGCTCTCACATGAGACTTTGTCATCATTATTGCATGCATGCACATAGTTGTTCCTTTAAGGTTAATTAACATAGTCTACTTTGCACTATTTTCAAACGTGTTTGGCTTGACACCTGGGAGATAAAATACGTTCTTACTTCTTTGTCAATGCTTTTTATCAAAACTGTGCACTTTTTAAATATTTTTGGTTATGTCAATTCTGACTTAGCATCACCAAATAAGCACTAGTAAAGCTAATCGGTCTGCATTAGCAAAGTCAAAATGCGAGACCTATTGACTTCAAAAATATATTTTCTGCCATTGAACCACATTTGAATTATTATTTGAGTCTGACATTTATTTTTGCAGGGAAAAGTTTCAAGAGAATTGAAAGACACCAGAATGTCGTTAAGAAAAGAAATAAAACACAAGGTGCAGTATAATGTTATCTGTTAATTGTTCAAGTTTCTTCTTAAAACAGTGTGACATCATATTGTAACTAAAGTGCTTGAAACATAATTTTATTGTTGAAGTTATGAAATTGCAGTACAGACATAACAGGAAAGAAGTATTTTCAGCGTTGTTTTTCCTATGTGTTGTGACTTATATTCTATTTGCCCCAAAGTGTATTCCAGTGTTGTGACTTTATATTCTATTTGCCTCAAAGTCTTGAGTCAATGTCCAAATAAACATTTGTCTTGAAATAAACTTGTAAAAATAATGCCATGATCAGATTTTGAAAGGCCCGGGACTAGAAAAAAGAAAGTACCTCTAAGGATTATTCGGCAGGAGCCGCCCTTGTGACCGAACAGCTTAGTTATTTTTACTGTGAAGTCTAAGGAAGAACGCCTTAAAGCTTTCATGGTTTGCATACCAGAGACAAATACACGGAGTACTGTGGAAAAGTTACTTACTTACATAATACTAGTTCTTCATCATGGGAATTTGCCTGAATATCTTCGGGTTTGTGTGGGCCCCCGAACACTTTTCAAGTAATATTATCTCCAGATTAGGCCCTTAACTGCTAAAACATGTGTTGATGTTCGTGCTTAAGTCTTAATAACTTTTCTTCTGCAGAAGGTATACAGGGCAAATCTGCTCACTTCCTGGGGACACATTTACAAGCCCCTTGCGCCACATTTAAGCCGCAGTTGCGTCACTTCAGTGACGCAGCGACGGCGTAAACCATGCGCCACGTTGCGCCTTATTTACAACGTGATGCATCTAGGGAGATGCGTCACGTTGTAAAGCCCTGTGCCACATGAAACCTGCGTTAGGTTTCATGTGGCATTCCGGCACAGGGTGGGTGTTCCGTCACAGGAACGCTTCGTAAAAGTGACGCAGTGAAACCGGCGCACACTCCACTGGCTCCCCGTCGAGGCAAGAATCACTTTTAAGATACTCACCTATGCAAACAAGGCCCTCCATGGCACCAGACCAGCATACCTGAACAGCAGACTCAAATTTCACGCACCTCAAAGGACTCTACGTTCAGCCCAGCTCTCCAGCGCCGGGTCCCAAGGAGCCTCCTGTTGGGCTCAGAGCCCATTCCACTCGGGCCACGGCGGCTTCTACTGCCCTGGGTCGGGGAGTCCCCTTGCAGGACATCTGTCAGGCAGCTACGTGGGCCTCGCTGCACATGTTTGCTAAACACTACTGCCTGGACAGCCAAGTCCGGAGAGATGGCTTTTTTGGCCGTTCCGTTCTCCAGGACTTACTGTTGTGATCTTGGTTTGCAAACCCACCACCGGGGTTGGTATTGCTGGGGTATCCATTCTAAGGTAAGGAATCTAACACTAACCTGTTTCTTTCAGATGCACAAGTTACTTACCTTCGGTAATGATATATCTGTAAGAAACAGTAGTTAGTGTTAGATTCGTTACCGCCCCACCCATCCTCCCCGTTCTGTTAACTGATATCTAGGGTTAAGGTTCTCCCTTTCAGGGCCCTAGTTTCATGGCACCAGTGTCGGTCTCTGGCATGGCTCTGCGTTCCTGGCGCGGAAAGCTATGTACAAGAACTGACGCCAGCACACAAGGGCGGCGTCTAAGTATTCCGACGACGTCATACCGGCGATCACGACGCAGACGACGGACGCGGAGCCGCAGACGACGCCTACCGACGCGCAGGGGTGCTGCTACGCAAAACTTTCCGGATCCTGTTTGACGCCTGGGGATATTCTAAGGTAAGGAATCTAACACTACCTACTGTTTCTTACAGATATATCGTTACCGAAGGTAAGTAACTTGTGCTTTTGGGTCGGAGCGTTCATCTGGGAGAAGTGGAGATCAGAGGATTTTGATCTGTGCTGGAGACCCGTCTCTAAAGCAACCTGTTGGAGTTGCAGGCCTTTCGCTTGGCATTAAAAGTCTTCTTTCCTTCCATTAAAGGGAGGTTGATTCAGGTCCTCAACGACAAGAACACCATAATGTGGTATTGCAACAAAGGGTGGTGGAAGTTGGGTCCTAGGCCCTGTGTCATAAGGCCTACTTTCTCTGGAATTAGCTGATTTGTCGGGCATTTCATTGATCATGCACCAACTGAGATGATCTTTAAAAGCCAGGGTAGACAAACTCACCTGACGATGTCTAGCAGATCACAAATAGCAGCGGCACCCAAAGGTGGGGCTAGGTGTATTTCACCAATGGGAAGAACCCTGGCTTGATCTTTTTACCACTGCATATCATCAGGGCGATGGAGTAACTTACATTGCCCTGGAGGAGTAATGGGCCATCCATCGAAATATAAAGTAAGCCAGTGAGCCCTTAGTCTTTAATGCACACCTTTACAAATAATTGTAGTCTGGATGACCAGAAGAGAGGCAGTGGGTCAACCAGCACAAACTAATTAGTTTAGGTAAGTCTCATTACTGCTTCTGTTTCATAAGTGTTATACGGGAAACAACCATTACAACGCAGTCATTACAACGCACTACCTTTACAACTCAGCTGTTACAACGCAACAGCCTTTCCATCGCAAGCCATTAGAATGCATGCAATTATAACACATGTCACTACAACGCATGCCTTTACAATGCATACCATTACAACACATGCCATTACAACGCATTATAAGGTAAGTAGTGGCTTTTCATCGCATGCCATTACAATGCATGCAATTATAACACGTCACTACAACGCATGCCTTTACAATGCATACCATTACAACACATGCCATTACAACGCATTATAAGGTAAGTAATGGGGATTTCTTTAGTTTTAGGGTGGGTATGGGTGTTGGGGTACATAGGGATAGTATGTTTACCCCTACACTATCCAACACTTGCCCTACTGTTGCAATCACTGGAGTTGGAATAGTAATTTGTACCCCTACACTATCCAGCACTTATACCACTGTTGCCCCAAAAGTATTAGACGTTGTAATGTTATGCATGTAATGGCAGTTTAAAAAATGTGTTGTAATGGCATGCGTTGTAAAATCATGTGTTGTAATGGTAGTTGCGATGTAAAAACTCCTGTGGTAATACTTAATCATGTGAATGTATGAAATATCTAATATTGAGGAAATTAGGGGGCATATTATCAAGGGATTTATCACAGCTTTTTTTGCTTTAAAAGCTAAGAAAGCGGAGATAAAATTATCTCCCTATCAGCAACAGGGTGCTAACACGCAAATTCGCATGTTAGCACCCTTTTTCTCTACGCTTCCCCTTGCATCTCCAATGAGATGCAAAGGGGGCGTTCCAGAGAAAAATAATAGGAAAAATGGTGTTAGGCGACATTTTTCCTATTATCAAGGATTTCGCTAACCCTGTTAGTGATAAAAAAAAAGCAGCGCTAACCAAGGTTAGCGCTGCTTTTTTTACACCTGGTATTTTCCTGAGATAGCCATGATATCCTATGGAAGGTGGATATGATGGCTAAGTTTGTGAGCCCCTATTATCAAGCTAACGCCAAACTTCGAGAGATTATCTTTGGTTTTCCAGCGATAATCTCTCATTTGGCAGTTAGTGCAAGGATTTTTATCACTTCTGAGATAAACCTTGCTAATAGCAAGTTATCTCTGCGATAATTTCCGGCGATGCTTAGCGTTAAAAAATTCATTGCTAAGCCTCGTTAGCGATAAATATCGCTAATCGTTGGTAATATGCCCCAAGGTTACTTACCTGTAGCTACAGTTCTCTAACTTTGATATCCTTCACATAAAAACACCCACCTCTCAAGTAATGAGGCCTCCTATTCTGCTGTGAGTTAAATTGTTCTACAAATCTGAGCAGTTCAGCCTTGGTTGAGAGTTGAAACTCTGAGTCCTTTCACCTCATTGGCCAGAGTTTGGGTCACATAATGAGGTGAGTGGACTACATGTGGATGGGACGGTGCTGTGTTAACATTGGCTATTGGGAAATTCCCAGCCTTACAACAGGGAATATTTGAGCATGTGAATCTATGAACCATAGCAACGTTGGAGAACTGTAGTTACATGCAAACAGCTTTTCGTATATAATGTATGCATAGTGTGACTTCATATTTTTAATGATTTATTATGTTGTCTTTATTTTAGATAACTCAAACTGAAATTTTGGAGACACCAAAAAGAAGCAGCTTAAAACTTAATGCCAAGTTAATTCCTTCTTCAAAAAAATCATTATGTCAACCTTTCATGTTATCTGAACAAAGCATAAAGGCAGATTTTAGGGACAAATCTTCATTAACTCCAGCAAAAGCTTTCAGTACTCCGAGAAAGGTATGTACTAATAATGCTGGACCTGCTGGAGGTGTTCGATAGTGTTGTTCATTTTCCAATGTTTGAACAACAACTAAGGGATGCTGCTGGAGTATCTGAGCCAACACTACAATATTTTCTTCCCATTAGTTACTGTATGCTTGATTGTTCTACTCTCCTGTCCATTCTTTTCAACATTTGTGTTCACTTTTCTGAGGTTCTAGACTTTTACACCAACGATACACAGACCTTACTTCGATACGAAGGCCATTATATTATTTTGAGCTTGCAAACACAAGAGCCAATAAAATTGTTGACTGGCTGAGTTTTAGTGACCTCAAACTCAATACTTCTAAGACCAAAATAATGCTTTTGAGATCAAAGCAGTTAAAGGCATTTTCCTTGCTCCGCCTGCCACTCCACGTTTTGGGCTAACCACATGAATTTTTCTAGTCAACTGAAAATTTGGACCCTGATTTAGGATTTGGTGGACGGGGTAATTAATTGTAAACTTGGCTGTGTACCCTGTCCACCAAGCCCTCAGTCTGCCCACTCTACTTAGAGTCAGGCGGACTGTCATGTTTCAAATGGTGGTGCCCTTGCTGGCTCCACTATGGGAAAGCATACTCCAAAGTGCCAAGGGAGTAGGGCCTGTCAGAATCAGAACATTAGCCCACTGCCTATTTAGAGCATACAGTAATTTTTTTCTTTCTGTCTCTGCCTGGAAAAAAACCTCTATGGGAGTAAGTTTTGGTGCTTTACATCCTGAAAGTTCGTGGCTTTGAAAAAACTTTCAGTGCCTTCACAGGAACTGCCCTAACAGTGAGTACTCTGAATGCACGGAGATCATTGCTACGGCGCTGGTGTTCTCTAAATGTGTCGGGCAGTGTCAACCAGGGTAGAGGACATAATGCCCCCTGCCACCCTGACAGATAGCTGTCAATATTAATTCTAGGCCTGTGGTTATACGGAAAGTCTTTACCACCAAACTGGCAAATTAAGTAGAGCTGGTAGTTTAAAGGGGCTAGCCAATGAAAAGAAAATGTATTGTCTTTCTACATAATCTTGCAACATCAAGATGAACTAAAAGGTGTGCAAGATATTGGCATATGACATCTGTGTACAAAACACACATGCAGGAAGCAAAGGATGCTAATGCGGTGTGGTGCTCTGATAACGCCTGAATTAATTTTTTTTCCTTTTTCACTTGAATGTTTTTGCCCCTCCTACCCTTACTTCAACTTCCTACTTTCCCTTAAGCTCCCTGCTGCTGATTGATTTTCTATTTTTTTGTCATTTTTCCTATTGACAAGGTTTTCTTTTTAGGTCAAGCCTAGGCAGCTCTTGCGCTGTGTCTTCGAGACTTTTAGTATTCATGTTTGTGGGGTTTTATTCCGCCTTTGATTGCTATTTGCTACTTGGATTGCTCTTCAAAATATCTTGTTTTCTACTGGTTCATTGCTCCTCCTTTCTCTACTTAGTTACCGCCCACGCAGCACTGCCTAATTACTCAGTAGCCTTACAATGGAGAGCTTATCTATTAGTTCAGGCACTCTTTTTTTTAACTTTCCTTTACGTGGTACTTGATGCAGCTTTGCGCTGCATCTCTCTGTGGTGTGCCCTCCCTCCCTTCTGCCACCACCTCCTGCCTGTTGCCTTCCTCCGCTCTGAGTAGTTGGACTGACAGGGCAGAGAGGAAAGGTCGCTTCGCCCTTTGTTGTCCGCTTGTCATTGTCATGTTAGAGTCAGGCAATGCGTTGCTTTTATTTTCTTCTTAACACTCATGGTCAGCACCTATTTTAGTTTCGGTTGCCGACTTCCTGGTTTCCGTTGTGCAATTGCTATGTTGCATGTTCATAAATATCATTCTGGTCCTCTCCTATAAAGCATTTCAATAAGGGTCTTTCAGTGAAGACTGAATCACCTATATTTTTGCCCACGAAATCTCATTTGCGTTACTGAATTACCTGCTTGGAAATTAATTCTAAAGGGTGCCACAATTTCACTCTGTTCTCGAAGAGCCTCTCACTCAGTCCGTCTTTTGTTTCATTGCTCTTGTCTGTGCTGGTTGGTATTTCCCTCGAAAGTTCGATTGGTAGATTCCCTTCATGGTGGGTGCAGACCCTGGTAGGTGATGTCCCTTAGTATCCCAAGTTAGAACATGTTTTTCCCTTGAATTATATAGATTAGATTTGAAATCTGACCCAAAGGCACAGTTGGCTCTCTGGGTGTTTGTATAGAAAGTGGGGAAAGCACTGACAGAAATGCTTGTCTTGTCCACAACAGCCAGACTGGGGCATTTTGAGTAGTAGCTGCCTCACCCACAGGCGTATTTACAACCCATACCTGCTCCCACCACCTAGGCAGTCAAAGGTTAGAAAACTGTAAATACGTTAGAAGCATGTAAACCCTCAGAAAAACTCCATGGTATCCCACCTTCAGGGCAAACCCAAGTGAACCCACACTAAGCGGCAAGTCCACATAGGAGGAGGCAGTTCAAACGTTTAAAAACTAAAAAGGTCTGTAAGTGTTAATCATTTCTCACTTGCCAGCAAATACAGAGCAGCCATATCTTTTAGGAAACAGCCCCAGCTAAATGTAAAGAATCCAACACATCAAGCAGCAGCTTCCAAACTTTTACCAAAGCCCCACTTTGAAACAGCAACCCTAGACATGCATTGCACCCCACAAAAGCATCGCCACTCTCCAAGGAAGAATCTCAGAGCTTGGGTAATGTGTTGATTTGAACTTACCTGCCAACAGTCGTTCAATCAATCAATCAATCATAACACTTGTATAGCGCGCTACTCACCCGGAAGGGTCTCAAGGCGCTTGGGGGAAGGGGTCCGCTATTGCTCGAACAGCCAGGTCTTGAGTTGTCTCCTAAACGCGAGATGGTCCTGGGTCAGCCGAAGGTGGATGGAGAGGGAGTTCCATGTCTTGGCCGCCAGGTAGGAGAAGGATCTGCCTCCGGCGGTGGCTCTTCGGATGCGTGGTACGGCGGCGAGGGCGAGGCTGGTAGACCATAGCTGGCGGGTGGGCGTGTAGAAGGTCAGGCAGTCGTTGAGGTACTTGGGGCCCAGGTCGTGGAGAGACTTGTGTGCGTGGGTGAGGAGCCTGAACGTGATCCTCTTGTTGACGGGAGCCAGTGCAGGTCCCTCAGGTGACCGGAGATGTGACTGCGTCGGGGGATGTCCAGGGGAGTCGGGCGGGGGCGTTCTGGATTCGTTGGAGTCTTTTCTGTAGCTTGTCTGTGGTTCCGGCATAGAGGGTGTTTCCGTAGTCCAGTCGGCTGGTGACGAGGGCCTGGGTGACTGTCTTCCTGGTTTCGGTCGGGATCCATCTGAAGATCTTGCGAAGCATGCGTAGGGTGTGAAAGCATGATTAGGAGACGGCGTTGACTTGTCTAGTCATCGAGAGGGAGGAGTCCAGGATGAAGCCCAGGTTGCGTGCGTGGTCTGTTGGCTTGGGAGTGGTGCCCAGGGCTGGGGGCCACCAGGAGTCGTCCCAGGCAGAGGGCGATGGTCCCAGGATAAGGACTTCCGTCTTGTCTGAGTTCAGTTTAAGGCGGCTGTTGTTCATCCACTCGGCGACATCTTTCATCCCTTCGTGTAGGCTGGTTCTGGCGGTGTCGGGGTCTCTGGTGAGGGAGATGATCAGCTGGGTGTCGTCGGCGTAGGAGATGATGTTGAGGTTGTGTTGGCGTGCGATGACTGCAAGAGGTCTCATGTAGATGTTGAAGAGGGTGGGGCTGAGTGATGATCCTTGCGGTACGCCGCAGATGACTTCGGTGGCCTCAGATTGAAACGGGGGGAGGCGGACTCTCTGCGTTCTTCCGGCGAGGAACGAGATGATCCACTCCAGTGCCTTCTCTTGGATGCCGATTTTGCTGAGGCGTTGAACTAGGGTGCGGTGGCAGACGGTGTCGAACGCTGCAGAGAGGTCCAGGAGGATGAGTGCCGCTGTTTCCTCGTTGTCGAGCAGGGCTCGGATGTCGTCGGTGGCTGCGATGAGGGAGGTCTCGGTGCTGTGGTTGGCTCTGAAACCGGACTGTGAGGGGTCGAGGGATCCGTTCGTCTCGAGGAAGGCGGCAAGCTGTCTGTTGACGATCTTCTGGATGACTTTGGCAGGAAAAGGGAGGAGCGAAATGGGGCGGAAGTTCTTGAGGTCGGTGGGGTCCGCCGTTGGTTTCTTCAGTAGGGCGCTGAGCTCGGCATGCTTCCAGCTCTCCGGGAAGGTGGCCGTGTTGAAGGAGGTGTTGATGATGTTCCGGAGTTGGGGTGCGATGGTGGAGTCGGCCTTGTTGAAGACGTGGTTGGGGGCAGGGGTCGGTCGGAGATCCGGAGTGGATGGTGTTCATTGTGCGGGCTGTGTCTTCGGTGGTCACCGTGGTCCAAGTGCGGAGGGTGGTGGTGGGGGGCGTTGGTTCGACGGTTGGGTGCGTGGATGGTGCGCCGAAGCTGTTGTGGATGTCGGCCATCTTGCGGTGGAAGAACGAGGCGAGAGAGTCGCATAGATCTTGTGAGGGAGTGATGTCGTTGTTGCCGGTGCTGGGGTTGGAGAACTCCTTGACGATGCTGAAGAGTTCCTTGCTGTCGTGGGCGTTGTTGTCCAGTCGTTCCTTCAGTGATTTCTTCTTGGTGGTGCGGATGAGCTGGTGGTGCTTGCGGGTGGCGTGTTTGAGGGTGGTCATGTTGTCAGTGGTCTGGTCGAGGAGCCAGGCTTTCTCGAGGGTGCGGCAGGTCTTCTTGGAGTCCTTGAGTTCATCGGTGAACCAGGAGGCCTTCTTGCATCTAGGTCTGCTGGGAGGGTTCTTCAGTGGTGCGAGGTCATCGGCGCAGGTGGTCAGCCACTTCGTGAAGTTGCGGTCTGCTTCGTTGGGGTCCGTTGTGCTGGCGGGTGGGTTCTGGCTGAGGGAGGTGGTGAGCTGGTCGGCGGTGATCTTGCTCCAGCTCCTGCGAGGAACCTGTTGCGGGTGGTGGTGGGTTGTGGTTCTTCTGAAGCTGAAGTGGACGCAGCTGTGGTCGGTCCAGTGGAGTCCGGTGGAGTGGCTGAAGGTGATGTGCTTGCTGGATGAGATGACAGGGTCAAGCGTATGGCCGGAGTAGTGGGTGGGGGTGTTGACCAGTTGCTTGAGTCCGAGGTTGGCGAGGTTGTCCAGCAGGGCGGCGGTGTTGCGGTCCTTGTTGTTCTCCAGGTGGAAGTTGAGGTCCCCTAGGAGGATGTAGTCGGCGGAGGGGAGGGCGTGTGGGCTGATGAAGTCTGTGATGTCTTCGCTGAATTGTGTGCGTGGTCCCGGGGGTCTGTAGATGAGGGTGCCTCTGAGGGTCGTCCTTTGGTCGGTGTGAATCTGGAAGTGAAGGTGTTCGGCGGTGGCAAAGGAGTCGTTGGCGTCGGTCGTGATGGGGATGGTGTTCTTGTGGACGATGGCTATGCCTCCTCCGGTCTGGTTGATGCGGTCCCTTCTGATGATCTTGTACCCGTCCGGGATGGCGATGGCGATGTCGGGCGCTGAGGAGGCGGTCATCCAGGTTTCCGTCAGGAAGGCGACGTCTGGTGATGATGTGTCGAGCAGGTTCCAGAGTTCGACGGCGTGTCTGTGGATGGAGCGGGTGTTGAGCAGGATGCACTTGAGGTGGTTGCTGCTGGTGCTTGGCTTGGCGGGTGCGGTGCAGGTTCGGAGGCAGGTGAACTCGCAGGTTTTGCAGGTGAAGGGTCCGTGGATGCGTTTCGATGCGGCCCGGTAGCAGGCGGGGTTCCGGCCGATATTGAGTGCGTTGAGGGTGGCGGCGGCGTAGGTCTGTCGGGTCGTCTTGCGTCGGTGGGGGCCAGGGGTCCTGGCACTGGGCCCGGTCCAGGCGTGGACGGGCTTGCCTTTGGCGCGCCTTCGGTGCACAATTGGCGCGCCCGCTGCGCGTGACCTCTGCGCGTCCGTGTGGTCGCCAGGAACAGTGAGGCAGGCAGCAAGGGAGGCAGGCAGACGGTACAACGAGGCTGCGAGCAGCAGTGAGGGGCACACACACAGCTGGTGGCCGTGCAGGTGTCCTGAGAGCAGGTCACCGTTGCCACCAGTTGTTGCCTGTCCACGCCGCCACTGCCGCCGGAGTCATTTGGGGAATGCAAAAAGAACAATTGATTGACAGAATGCAGAACAATGTCATACATTCACCCCAGTACAGACATCTGGGCCTAAATCTATTGTTTTTTTGCTCACCATGCCATTCCAGTTTGGACCCAGCCATATGCAAATCAGTCTGGACCGTTCGCCCAATGGGAACAGTCCAGCCCGAACTGCCAGGCCAGGCCCTCGCTGGACAGGAACCAAGCATCCTAGGACCGGTTTCGTGCTTTCAGCCCTCATCAGCCAGGATAGCTTGTCACCAGTGGCATGGAGAGCATGGGACTCATGTCTGAGCATACCCGTCCCACTCGGGTGACAAATGCAAAAAGAACAATTGATGCAGAGAATGCAGAACAATGTCATACATTCACCCCAGTACACAGATCTGGGCCTAAATCCATCATTTTTTTGCTCACCATGCCATTCCAGTTTGGACCCAGCCATATGCAAATCAGTCTTGACCCTGAGCCCAATGGGAACAGTCCAGCCAGAACTGCCAGGCCAGGTCCTCCCTGGACTGGATCCAAGCATCCTAGGACCGGTTTCGGGCTTTCAGCCCTCATCAGCCAGGATAGCTTGACTCCAGTGGCATGGAGAGTACGGGACTCACGTCTGAGCATACCCGTCCCACTCGGGGTGACAAATGCAAAATGAACAATTGATGGACAGAATGCAGAACAATGTCATACATTCACCCCAGTACAGAGATCTGGGCCTAAATCCATTGTTTTTTTGCTCACCATGCCATTCCAGTTTGGACCCAGCCATATGCAAATCAGTCTTGACCCTGCGCCAAATGGGAACAGTCCAGCCCGAACTGCTAGGCCAGGTCTTCTGGGAGTGGAGCCGGTCTCGCGGAAAGAGACTTTAACTCCCAGCATCCTGGTGTAGGTAGTTGCACACACCACACCTCTCTAGAAAATGTCTTTAGAAGCAGGCCCTAGTGAACCTCTTCAAGAAGACAACCAGAGGTTGCCTTCTAAGTATGACTCATTCACTTTTCAAGAACTGAGAAGCCTGTGTGCAGTCAGAAAGTTGAGACAAGGACAGAGTCCAACCTTTAACCACCTGGTAGATATCTTAGTGGCTCATGTTGTAGAGAATGCATCAGACCGAGGTAGCCAAGGGGGTAGAGAGGGGGGCCATCTCTCAACAGAGGAGAATACAACTGGGGAAGATCCAGTGGTCTCTGATGAGGATGCTGACCAGGATGCAGTTGATGAACCTGACCTGGGCAACTTAGGACTAACTGGAAGTGGAGAGGACCAAGGTAGGCCCCACTCCACTCACCCCAGTAGGCCTAACAGTGGAAACAGAAGGCGCAGCTCACTTTCCAGTGGCTTTTAGCATTCTGATTCCTCAGTAGGGTCCAGTGCCTCTGCTCAGAGGAGGATGACTTCCCCTAGGAGGAGAGAGTACAAATCTAGGATGAAAGATGTCAAGAAATTGCCCTTGCCAAAGAGACCCTGGCTCTTGAAAGAGAGAAGAAATTGAGTGGGTTAGAGTGCACTTGTGGCAGGATAATTCCTAGAGATAGGGAGAGGTCTCATGACCATAGATACCTGAACAAGATTGTCCCTCCCTATTAGATTGGGGATGACATCCACAAATGGATAACTGCTTTGGAAAGGGCCTGCAAAGTGCAGAAGGTCCCTAAGGAGCAGTGGGCAGCAATCTTGTGGCTCTCCTTTGCAGACAAAGGTGGAGATACGTTCCTCACTGTTAGAGAAGAGGATGCTGACAACAATACAGTTCTGAAGAGTGCTCTGATAGATGGGTTTCGCTTAACCACTGAGCAGTATAGGTTGCTGTTCAGCGACACCCAGAAGACACAGACTCAGGACTGGACTGATTTTGTAGATTGTGCTACTAAGGCTCTGGAGAGCTGGTTACTGGGCAGCAAAGTGCAAGACTATACAGGATTGTATAATTTGATTATGAGGGAGCAGATCCTTAATAATTGTCAAACCCAGCTTCTACATCAGCACCTGGTGGACTCTGATCTGACCTCTCCCCAAGAATTGGGAAAGAAGTCAGACAAATGGGTCAGAACCAGGGTGAGGCCTAGAAATCAGGGTGGTGACCAGAATAAAGATTCTACCAAACCTCGAGAGAAAGGTGGGGATAAATCTAATGACAAATCCACTACAGGGCCCCAAAAAGTCTCTGAGGGGGTGGGTCCCAAACTCCTTCCTCTAATGTTAAGAAACCTTATTGCCATATATGTAAGCAACCTGGCCACTGGAAAACTAACAGTAGTTGCCCAAGAGCCAACAATAAGGAAAATATTCCTCCAAGTAATACTCCAACACCTCCTGTTACTATTAGTAGTAAGCCCCCAGGTGGTGGAAGTGCCCCCAAGAATTTGGCTGGGTATACTTGGGGAACTCAGGTAGACTCTGGCCTAACCAAGTCCCCTACCACAGCAACTCTAGTCTGTTATGGTGGCATGGGGTTTTCCAACTTCACTGCTTGTCCCAATTCCCTGGGGCAAGTAGAGACAGGAGCCCCATATCAATGACTAGACAGTTGTGGACTATAGGGACCCAGGGGCTAGTATCACCATGGTGACTGAGAATGTAGTGCCCCAGAACAACTGTTACCTGGGTTTAGCTACCAAGTGGTCAATATTGATGGAGTGAAGACAGATCATGCCATGGCAGTAGTAAATCTCAGCTGGGGAGGTGTCACTGGCCCAAAGAGAGTGGCAGTGTCTACAAACTTGCCTGTAGATTTCTTACTGTGCAATGATCTAGAGATCTCAGCCTGGGCTAAGGTAGAGAAACAGGCCCATTCCAAAATGATAGGCCTTCCTGAACAGGTTAAGAGGGCTGTGATGGTCACAGCCCAAACCCAAACAGAACTTTGTGTTGTGAAGCCTGAAACTATGGATCACTCCACACAGACAGAGAGCATTGGGGAGGAAGGAAAGGCTCCCTCCCATCAGACTTTAGGTCAGGGTCAGCCTCCTCAGGGAACTGATCCTACCCCTTGTGAAGGAACTGCCCCAGAGGTAGTCAGGCCTGGTCTGGCAGAGCCCCTGATGTCAGTGGACCCTTCCAATGTGGAGCCCAGTCTGGAGCAGGTAACCTGCCCCTCTCTATCCTGCCTCAATCAGCCCAGAGCTGTAGAGGTCAGGGAGGTCAGTGGACCCCAAAGGGTCCCCTGTCCAGAGGAACCCCCCCATCAGCAGATTAGGGGCACCCAGTCTAGTAGCCCTAGCCAAGTGAAAACTCCTCAACACTCTGAGAGATCTCCCTTACACTTGTGTAAGAACCTCCCTCCAGGTGGACTCTGTTGGACACAGGCAAACCTGGGACTCAGTGGTCCCAAACCTGACCTGTCCCTCTAGTGGTCCAACCAAAGGGACCCAACCTCCAGCTGTAGGTAGCCAAAGGTTGACCCTGAGAGCCCAGTGCAATTCAGCCATGGAAAGAAAGGCATACATGGTGGATATTGATTGCAGGAAGCTGAGCCCAACATTAGTGGAGCCTCACTTCAGTACTCCATCCCAGCACCAGCCTTTTACTTTGCCAATACACTCAATGGGAAGTAAATCACAATGGTGGAGACCCTCTGATACCCTTAGGGTGAGAGATTGCTTAGTGGACCATAAAACAGGGGATAACCATGCTAGGGCAGGTATTTCCTTATATGGCCACTTAGTCAATATAGGCTTACCTGGACAAGGATAGCCTTATCTCCTTTTGTTGGGGGTGGGGGTGGGGGTGTTGTGTAGGAAGGTGGAATCTGACTATATGGTTACCCCCACTTTTTTCCTGGTGTTTTGCTGGTTTTCGACTTAGTTGGCCTGGGACCCTGCTATTCAGGGTCCCATACTATCTGCTTTCTCTATAAAATGGACTCCATGTACTTTATGTACATACCAGATTGGTTACTGGGTCAACCTTGTGAGCCCCTGTATAGTGTACCATAGGTACCCAGGGCATAGGCGCACCCTAGGCCTACCAGGGGCTGTAGCATGTATTGTGCCACCCCTGGCTTGCCTTCCAAACTGGCACCACAGGTCTGTTCACACAGCCTGGGTAAGGTAGTGTAATCACCCCATACTAAGATATAGGAATCCCTATATCTACCTTTATATATAGACACAACACATATACACCTATAAGCCACTCCTATGGTAGGCCTCGACAATCATGGAGGCAGAGTGCTTGGTTTTGTGTGAGTGGGTACCCTAGCATGAGCTGAGCCCCTCTGCAGCTTTCGGAACCATCTCCTTATAGCTGTTCTATAATATAGCCATACCATATACTCTTAAATGTATTATAATCCTTGCGGTTAATGCTAACTTTGGTTTGGCTTCATCAAAACATGTTGTGTAAGGTGTCAAACACTTTGGAATACTACCCCCCCCGCCAATTCTGGCGGCGGGGGTAGCATTCCACCCTTCTAGAGGGAAAAGATATGTAGTTACTGGTTTACCCGGTTAAAGTTAAACGGAGCCTCGTCATCACAGAATGGATGCTGCTGCCACAGACACGAGTCTGACCTCCTGCTGCTGGGGGAAACTCCGACAGGGGAGGCCTGGACAATAGGTTTCCTTCCAGAAAGGTGCTGGCACCTCCCCAGACAGGGTTTTGTGTATTGGGGCAGGAAGGGCTGCATTCAGTGAATGCATCTAGACACTGCTCCATGCATAGCCCGGTTCAAACCAGTTGCTGGGGCACTCCAGCCCCAGCTCTGACGCGAAACTGGACAAAGGGAAAGGGGTGTAACCACCCCCTTCTCAGGTCCACCCATAGGAGGGACCTAGTCAGGTAATCCAGCCCCCTTTATTAGTATAAGTATAGGAGCTGTGTCCCCAGGACTTTAGATTATCCTGGACGAATCTTTGAAAGACATATCTTGGACCGTCGACATTCCATTCAGATGAGAAGATGGAAGACATCTCCCTTGTGGTCAAGGAGTGACCACCCTGTGCAAACAGGCACCAACAGCATCTTTGCTGGTCTGTATCGTCGAGGCTCCCACCGGATCCCGAAGACTTTGCAACACAGGAACTGGACTTCCAGACTACTCTGACCCCGACCCACATCCACAGCAAAGCTGAGACACGTGGCGGACATGAGAGACGTGGGACCAGACATCTTGGGCATCCTGCATTTTGCTATCTGCATTCCTTTCCTGAAGCCTCAGTAAGTTGTGCATTGGGGTACGAGAAGCCGCAGCCGCAAGCACCATTTGCACCGAAGCTCAGGCCCCCACACTCCGTGATTGTCCCGTGGGCACCACCTTAGCATTCGAGCTCGACACGTCTTCCCGGTTTCTTGCCCGCTGGCTTGTGAGCCCCCTGAAGACTTTCCTTTGAATTTGCCTTGCTTTCCTGGTTGCTCCAGTCTTGCTCCAGCTTCCTGGAAATGGAAAAGCACCACAGACCTTGCTGGTCTGCAACAGAGCCAATCTCAACATCCGGCGTGGGTTGCAGTTGCCAAGGCTTGTTGGGTCCCAGCTGGATACCGACACCGCAGTCATCTAGACCCATTGTAGGACAGCTCGAATCCAGCTCCTGGTCACCATTGATGCCTCCTGGACTGCGTGGCTGAAGAGACAAACTCGCCTTCTTCACCTTAAAGCACCCGAGTACTGGCTAGTGACCCAGACTCTATCCCCTCTTCTTTCAGGTTCTTCAAATCTCCGATCCACCCTTGGATCCACCCGGACACTTTTGCTCTGGTCGCCTGCAGCACTTCTTTGCAGCTCTCCATAGAAAACGACGACGAAACCCGACGACGAAAAGACACCTATACACCCAGGTGAGGTAACACGAGTACTCCGGTGCTCCCATGGGTCTTGACTCTGGAAGTGTCCTAGTTTAAAAGGGTTCCATCCTAGTCCATCCGGAAGTGTCCTTAAATTGTAACTTTGTAACTTTTACGAACTCCATAGGAAGTCAATGGGAACCCGCGCCTGTGTTTAGACACTGCACGCGGCTCCCATGGGTCTCCTACTTCCTAACCTTTGGTTGTTAATATAGCCCCTGCGATTCTACAGGCCCTAGGCCTGCTTTCTAACTCTCACGTGGTACTTATACCACTTTCTTAGTATATGGTTTGTGAGGCCCCTAGGCCATAACGTATACTGTGTAACTTATCGTATATATTAACTGTGTGACTTGTATTGTATTTTTACCTCTGACCCCATAAAGAGTGCAGAGGGGTTGTGTTTAGATTAAATACATATATATTTGATATATACCTTGTGTGGTGTCCTTTCATTTGGTATTCAAGGGATTATATATGGTAAAACAACTTGCTTAACTCGCCTACTGAAGTCTTAGCCTGAAGACTGCTGGTTCATGCTACCACTAGGATAGCTTTCTAGAAGGTTGACTTTACAACCACCATCAATAAGTGTCGATTAGACTGGTGCCCAGTGCCCACTAGAACTAGTGGACATCATATGCCAGACTAACTTCTCACAACTGGAGGTTCCAAGTTTTGCTCGGCAGAATTGAGTTTGGGTTGATGGCGCTCTTCCCCACACCGTGGGTGCAGTTCATTTAGGTGCCTTTGTAGTGTAGTTCCTATATTCCCAATAGGCTCTGCGCATTGGAATAATATATTCAGCAGTGGAGACTTAAGACTGAGGTCGACTAGGTCTCTACTGACTATATTAGACTTAAGTTTTTGCCAGCTAGCTCAGAGGTCACTAGAAATTTTCTCGAATAAACGAGGAGGAGTTTAACCTCCCTGGATAGACAAGAAGGGATTAGCTTCTGACAACCATATAACATGACAACTTTGCTCCCTCAGAATAATAGTGTATCACTATAGTCGTGTGAAAACAATAGACAGCTATTTCACTCAGTCAAGTGTGCATACTTAGTTTCACCAGAATGCAGAGAAAAGAGAGACGGGCGTTTTCAATAAAAGGTGTAATTTATTGAGCAGTCTTCTTCCTCATACAAGATAAATGAATTGCCACGATTGCAATACTCATAGCAAAGTAAAGTGCGTACAGTAAAAGGAGGATTATAAAATAATACTGTAAAAGCATTGATATGGTTTCTTAGCCATATAATACTTTAAAATAGATAAAATATATATACATATATACATTGACTAACGTACTCAACTGGTGCTTCTAAATACGCCTACCCCGGTGTACCTGACCTAAGCCTAATACGTGGGAAGGAGTAAGTAATTAGCAGTTTAAGTTAAGTTAATTTTTGCCAAGAATCTAACTCAAGAATTCTCTTTAACGGTTTAGTCAGCTCCGTACCTGGGTATTAGAAAGCAGGAGGTCTTGTATCTCTCTCTCAGGACTCGATATCCCAGTAACCCGCGAAGGTATCTGGAAACACCGGAGCTGGATTTCTCGGCAAGAGAAAAGACAGGGTCTCTCTCAGTGCGTCAAAGAGGAGGGGCAGCGTCCGTGGGCTCTCGCATCATCTGGGCTCTCCGGCAAGTAGATAGCTGCTCCCAATACCACCACCGTGTGTTTGCTTAAGGCAACGTTGGTATATTTATACCTGAAAGGTGCCGGGTTTGACGTAAGGTTGGACATAGGACGTCAATAAAGATGTCACTAAGAACTGGCCGTTCTTACAGTGCTTTACAGGAGTTCTAGGATGAAATCAAAACAAAAGCAAGGGGGATTTCCCAGGTTGCTGGAGGTTTGGATTTGTTTAGAGAACTTGTTGTGCTTTCTAGGGGCCGGGGAAGTAGCCTTGCTTAATGTGACAGCATGTGCTACGACTGAATATGGATATGATTATTATGCCGTTGTATGGATAGTATTGATTATAACCGTACAAGGGCATAAAATAGAAATATCGATTTAGGCTCCTAGATAAAAACACAATTCCCACTCCACGATCCATCATTACTAAAACTAAGCAATAGTAAACATATAAAAGTGCATGTGTATTTCAACCCACCCCAAAATAAATTTTTAGCATTTGAGACGATGCATAGATATACACGAAAATTGATTATAGGTACTGTACGCTATTCAAGCAGTGTCATCATTCAGTAAAAAGGATGCATATATATATATATCAGTATGAATGATTTGCAAAATTTACACATGAAATGGCTCTTAATACAGAAAAAAAAGTCGAGACCATTCCATCACATATAAATACAGTCGCTGTAAATGTGCTAGAGGCTGGGGTAATATATTGTCTCTAGAGTTCCTAAAAATAGAAGCTCTGTTCTCTAAGAATAGTTCTACTTCAAGCAGAGTACATGTGCCAGAAAAAAAGGTAAATATTTTGGAATTGAAGAAAAAATAATTTTGCTTTCAGGGGAGAGAAAAAAATATAATTCCAAATATGTTCAGTAGCTTTTGTTTATCAAAGCCGAAGGCCGAATTCAGAGTTCAGGGAACGCTGTGTACTAGTTTGCTTAAAAGTTATTCTTTTTGTTCCGGGGAAAACATAATTTCAGACAGACTCGCAAAAAAATTGTCTACAGCTTCAGGTGAAAGTTCGATTAAGTTCGAAAATGCCGCAACTGTACAGTCGTGAGAATGATTGCTATCATCGATGTCAGGATCAGCAATGCTCACAGAAGGTCGTACCTGGGTGATGTTTCTCTCATCTCGTACTTCACTACTCTTTATTCGCAGTGGTGAAGTCTCAACGAATGCCGTCATCAGTATGGGTAACCGCTGGGGACAACACGATGCATGAACCGTTACAGGACTTAGCAAAGTATCTGTATCCATTGGTACTGCTGATGGTAGTGTAAGACAGACGTCCAACACGCATTCTTCTCCGCATAGCATACATCGAAGCACAGGTAAGATACAATTCTGCCAGATGGGTCTGAATGAAAGAAACCAGGTCATATTCAGATCTCTTAGCCGGGCTAATCCAAGGACTTTAGTTATGCGGTCCCGATAGCGTATAGCTAGGATCGTTTCTTCCATTGTTGCTGGAGTCTTGTCTGCGACTTGGCTTGCCATATCGAAGCAGAAGTAACAAAAATAAAATGCCTGCTACGAGTCCCAACAGAAGTGGTAGGCCGCCAAAGACAGAATGGACAAAATTAGGAAAAATGCCCAGAACTGCTTGGAAGGGTGTTAACAGTCCCGAAAAAATTGTCTTAAATATATGTGGGATACCGCTGGTATCAGACATATTTAGTATTTGACTTAGCATTTCTGCGAAATGCAGGGGGCAATTTGTTGATAAAAGTGTATGTATCTCTGCCGTTGTCCTTGCAACTTGCAGATCATACGTTTCTTTTGATGACGTCAAGGGCACAGTTGTCTGTAAATGAACAGACTTCATTCTGCTTAAAGTATCAATTCGAATAGAAGAGATATTCAAAAAGGGCCAAATCTTCGCCTCCATGTCTGGAGTGCTGTTTGGATACAATACTTGCATACAGCAAGTGACCATGGAACTAACGCTCATGAGATAAGCTTTTCCTGGCACCATGCCACAACATCTGTGGTCCACTATTAGAATGTAACTCCCGTTAGAAAGTCGTCTAAAGAATGGCTCTATTCGAGTTGCAGGTGTGCCATGCTGGTGACATGAAAGGTTATTTGAAGTCCCCTCACAGGCCCCATGCAGGTCTATACTTTGACACAGAAGTATACCGCTTAGTGATTATTTACAATTTTTTCCACTAAGAAATACATTCTGTTTCTTTTCACTATAACATGTGTGCGTGTAAGGTAATTTCCATGATGACTTAATGTACCCTTTACCCAACCTTTCATATTGGCCTGCTGGTATATACTCTTGACAGAATTTAAATTGTAAAGTTGTTATCGGAATTGTTATTATTCAATGTATTATCCATTCAATGACAGGTCTTTCTGGCATTGTCAATGGTAATCTCTCAAGTTTTTCAATGCTCAGAATTGTATACTCTGCTCCTTTCTGTGCCAAGCTGATTTGTGTATCAGTAAGGTTAAAGATAGAGAATAGTGACGTTGTGTTGATTAAACACCAGGGCACGTAGCCTGAACGCAGATTTTGCAATGTCCTGCCAAGCTGTACAATAGAACGCAATTGGGACTGACCGTGTTGTAACATTAGTAAGTCCTGCCCTATTATATCAATAGCAGATGATACAATACTGTCCAGTGAATATATTCTGGAAGACAGAGTCATTAACCCATTGTCCACAACAGAGAGTGATTTTTCCAAATTGATACGGTCAATTTCCCGTATTTTATCTGCTGTTTCAATTTGCGTTTCTTTCCAAGCTTCATTGCAAGCTGCGTATATACCGGCCGCTATGAAACGTTTTTGAAGCTGTTTGCGTGGTCCCATTATGAAATCACGCAAGTCAGCACCATCTTTAAGTAAAGTCAAGTGTTGCTTAATTTCTGCCAGTGTGGATGTGTGTAGCCATTCGAGGCAGAGTTTTCCTACACTGTATGTTGTAACTATCCCTGGATGTTGTCTCTGGGAGTATCTAGGGTCTGGCCTGGTCAATTTGAACCGCTGTAATTTGTTCATGAATCTATCTTGACAGCTGTTTGTGTCTGTGGGCCAGATCAACCATTTTTTCCAATCAGGATGTGTACTGTTTTGGTTAAAAATATGGGATACGTCTATCTCAACATCTGTAGTGCTATTACTGTCAGGTGTTGGCTTTGGAATAGACGGTTTGTTTAAGTCTTTAATTTTGGCTAGGCCAAGACAGGTTGTCTGTTGAATGGTGTCATTCATGAATATAATTTGTTCTGGGATCATGCAGGCTCTAAATAATGATTCTAAACCTTGGACCTGCCAATCTTTGGTACCCCAGATGGTTTTGTTTCAATGTTGTTTTTCCAGAAATCAAAACCAAATGTAGTCATTTTTTCATAAAATGCTTCTGAATAGATTAATTTAGTGTTTGTCAGCATTGTTTTCATTCCTGTCTTATTTAACATTTTAAAATAAAACGTTTCTGCTTCACTTGTGTTAAACCCTGAAAAGTATGGGAATTTATCGTAAAATGTTTTCAAACTGCCTTTTGGTGGAGTTGCACAATGTTCCCATTGATTATAATTAAAAACATTTCTAGGTTGAGCAGATTTATGCAAATAATGATGTGCAAAATGGTTGTAGCAGTACATTTCTTCATAATTTGATGAACCCTGCAAATAATCATGTTCTTTAAATTTTGCTGACATAACTAAATCTGACATCATATCATTAATACTTTCAAAGTCCCAATCATCAGAAAATGTGCTCGGTTTTACAAAGTCACTTAATGAAACCTTAAACTGGTGTGGATACTTCAAGAGCTCGACCGGGCCATAGATTTCGTAATCTGTTTTGTCCCAAGCTACCCCACCGGGTATTGGATTGCTGTGACATTCACTGATGATAGTTCTCTTTTCTCGATGTGAGATGACTTGTGTGGCTTTAGGACCAAGTTGATGTTCTGACTTGCTGTGTCCATTGTATTATATTTTCCTTCAATAAAATTTCCCAAACAGAGAACCACGATGAGCCAAAGCAGGAGGAAAAGTACACCTAACACAATCCAAAATTCAATCCATGGAGAAATCAGATAGGTTTCTTTGAGTTGATGAAAGATTTCTGTTACTTTGTCTTTAAAAGTTTTTGTTGTTGGCTGTTCTTCAGGCTCGCTTGGATCCTCAGAAAAGTCATCGAAATTGATGAAGTAGCCAGATGCAGTTCTATCAATTGTTGGAATCGCTTCAGGATTTTTATTTGATTTTGCATCTTTTGTTTCATTAGCATAGTCTGAGGCTACATCGTTGTAGACTGGTGTTTCTTGACGAACTGTTGAAATTTGGGTTTCAAGAGGCACAAGTTCCATGGCATTGTTGCATAGTCCTTTTTTGTTCACTGCAGGTTTATCAAATGTGATTAGTCTCTCAGTTTGAACCTCTTGTATTGTAGCAAGTTTTGGTGTTCTGCTACATCTTGGGAGTCCACTGGGTCTACTACTTATTATTGGCCACATGATTGTGGTTTTACCAAGTCGATGGATACAACTCGGGTTCTCCTTTTTACCAGCAAGGGGCGGTAGTACAACTGATCTTGTTCCACTGACAGCTAAGACAGGTACTGCTTTTCTGTAAGAAGACCCAAATTCCTTCTTCACCGCGATCTTCTCTCTGACTAGATCCCCAATCTTTGGAATCCAGACAGGCCTTGCTGGGACAGGTGGTTTTTCTTCAGTGGCTGTTGGCTGCTGTTTTAGCTTTATGTTGCTCAGGTCTTTTCTTGTTTCATTTAAGTCCTGTAAAATAGCCAAACGATCTTTGATATCAAAGCATTTTTCTTCTACCACTGAAGTCTGACTATCTAAGTCCTGAATATGCATTCTAGTACCGAACAATAGTTCGTACGGGCTGAAACCTTTTAGAGAATTTCTAGGCAGATTATTAAGACTACGTTGGACACTTGTTAAATGTTGGACCCACCCATCACCCGAACCTAATACCCTCGCCGTTATAGATTGCTTTATGTCTCGGTTTTTTCTTTCCACAATCCCATTTCCCTCAGGATGGAAGGGACAAGAGGACCGCAATGCAATGCCCATGCTGGCCATGGCCTCCTTGTAAGCCCTAGAGCTAAACGCAGGACCCTGGTCAGAATGTAGCATGCCAATTGCGTATGTGCCGATATAGACTCGCAAATCTTTTATAACAGTTCTGGCGTCAGCCGAGCGCTGGGGCCACATTTTAAGTGAATTTTAGTCTTAAATAATATACAATGGGACGCATCCTTCCTGTTTGATCATGCGTATAGATCGCCTTATGCTCTCTAATTGGTGTCCTGGCACTACTCCGGCCGGTTCGCCACTGCGATCTCTGTTGCAGTTTTGACAGCTCATTACAAATTTGTAATGTTGCAGGCTCATTCCCGGCCACCAGTATTCTGATTGTAATTCCTTCAGAGATTCCTTGATCTTTCGGTGCCCTAGACCTTCACCCATGTGTGCGTCTGCTATTAGCAAGACTCTCCTGTTCGTGTTTGGAATTACACTATCCCCCACTCCAGGGATTCGAGCAAAAGGAACGGAGTTTGCATCTATTATGTATGTATAATTGAGTGGATAGTTCACGGGTAGTGCTGCGCAGTCGCTTTTTAAAGACGTTTTTACCGCCAGCATGGTTTCCCCGTCTATGTATTTATCTGAACGCTTTTTTGTGGCTACGGAAGCCGGTTGAGTTGCTTCCGCTGTGGCTGTGTCATCCAATGAATTCCCTGCAGCGTGAACGCCATCACGCTGATGACTCAGTGTATGTATCATGTGAGTCTTTTGTAGTTCTTTTCTTAAAAGAACTATTTGTTCCCAAAGCGTTTTTTGCTTGATTGTGGCACCTGTGTCATCTTTGTAACCGTTTTGAACCCAGTTCTGCAAGTCATTATTGTAAGACTTGACGCAGGAATACGAATCGCACACTATTAGTGTCGGGAATTCGCGATCGGCAATATCGAGCGCCATTTTTAAAGCTATTAATTCAGTTTGTTGACATGAATTGTCATTTACATATTAAGACATAGTTACTAGTGGTCTCAATTTGCCTCCGTGCCACCGGCATTTAACAACCTCGCACGTAGCATTGTAAGCTTGCTTTCCCCAAACTGAGGGTTCCGCATATCCGTCTGTATATATTACACAGACGTACTGTTGTAGGGGCAGAATTTCGATTGGCAGAGGATATTCTTTTTCATAGTCTAGATCTTTCAGTTTTTTCATTTTCGGGTCAAAATAGTATTTCACTTTTTCTGTAGCAAGAGAATTTTCCCATTGTATCCATTTTGGATCTAATGCCACGGTAGTTAAATTGCGTGGGCTTGTTAATGACTCAAAGGCTGATTCTGCTGTTAAAACAGTTATCCTTTTGCCTTGTGCTTGGGCTCTTTCTTTTGCTACAGCAGTTTGAACCGCATTTACAATGTTTTCCGTAAGACTGAATGCTTTTTCAGCTTGTGTGTACAAGTGTGATTTGTAAGCTATTGGTACCTTTTCTCCCTCATTAGAGGTCAGGTACGTGAATCCGCATCTTCCTGGGATGACTCGGATTACAAGGTTGCGTGTGTTATCGTGAGTTTGCAATTTTGTTTTAACTAACATGTCTGTTTGCAATGATCTCAAAATTTCTGTGTGTTTTTGAGTCCAATTGATTGGTTTGAAATCAGGTTTTATTAATTCATAGAGAGGTTTAACCCTCACTGCGTAATTTAGAATGTATGTTCTTCCGAAATTCAGGAAACCTAGTATTGATTGTAAGTTCTTCAGCGTTTTTGGTGCTTGGAGTACAGCACACTTCTCTAAGAAATTGTCTGCTAGGCTTTTGCCTTCACTTGATAATTCATATCCTAAAAACAGGACTGTTAGATGGGCAATTCGTGACTTTTAAAAGTTGAATTTGTAACCCTCTGCAGCAAACCCAAGTATTATGGTGTTTACCCTTTTCAAGTGAGTGTCCAAGTCATCATCTGTTAGATAGATGTCGTCGACATATGATAATGCCTCATCATATATTTGTAGTAACTCTATTACTCTTGCTGAGAATAATCCTGGGCTATTCTTGAATCCCTGTGGGAGTCGACAGAAATTTTTTTGCGACCCCGTTATTGAGAAAGCGGTCAAGTACCTGCTTTCAGGTGCTATGTTCTGACAAAAGAATCCATTAGAGATGTCCAATGTCGTTTTGTATTTTTTGCGCACAATGTTATTCATTAGTGCTGCACTCTGTGAGTTTTGTACTGCAAATGTTTTGCAACACGAGTTAAGGTGTCTGTAGTCCAAAACTAGACGATATGAATCGTCTGGCTTGGAGACAGGAAACAAAGGATTGTTCATTTGTGAGGTGCATGTTTCAATCACCCCCTGGTATTCAAGTTGATCTAAGATCTCCCTGACTTTCTTTTTAGCCTCTTGCTTAATTGGGTACTGCCTTTGTGCAGTTGGTTGACATTTTAACTGGATTTTGTGAGGAGGAGAGTCCTCATCCCATCCTACATGATTTTTATATAATGCAGGAGCTTGGGCTACTGCCCATTTTCTTGCATATGTATATTTTCTATGAATTGCAATATGATTTGAGAAGGCAGGCATAATCATTTCTTCGCCATGAGGGCACTCCCTGACAAACTCTGGTGGCCAGTCTTTCTCAGCTAAAAGGATGTCATAGCCTTTGGAAAGGTTATCCCAAAATAGACCCCTTACTTTCCTAGTCTTATCTCCCTCTATACGTAATGTTATTTCATATATTTTATGAGGTTTGCTAACTCTGGTATCTGCAGTTTCCACCTGAATGTATTCATTCGTGTACAGTGTCTCCAGAAGATTCATCAGGATCTTGCGAGCTATGGTCACTTCTGCTGCGCTGTCTAGCATTGTCTCGGCCCACTCTCCGTTTTTCAGTTGTGTCCTCAGTATCCTCGGCATGTTTAACTATTTTAATACTGGCTACCTTCTTTCTAGGAAATTTTAACTTTTTACTTTGTTGAGCAGGTTCCTTGTCTTTGGACTTACTTGGCGTGGTCTTCCCTGTGTTCTGACCGTCCTCTTCTTTCCGATTTCTGCGATGAAGTCTGAAAAGATCGAGAGGGACGTGTATCAATATCTTGATATCTATCAGGTTTCTTTAGATTATCCCTATTTCTAAGGTTGTATCTTTTCTCAGAGGGCTTCTTCTGGGGAGACTTGTGTCCTTGGTCCGGAGATCTTTCTCTCCGCCGAGGAGACCTTCCTCTGGACTGGAATCTTTTTTCTTTGGGAGTGGATTGTTTATTTCCATCCCAACTCTTTTTTGGAGTGTTTAGATTATTTTTAATAAATATTTTTTCTGGATTTTCAGTTAGTTGGGGCTTTACTGGTTTCCCAGCCAAACTATCTCTACCTAGTTCTTCATAGGATTTTTCTATGGTACTGGCAAGTTCAATTGGTTGGTTTGCTATATCTGTTTCTTTTAATTTCTGGCGGATCGCCACAGATGCTGCTTCTCCTTTTATGTTGGCTAATAATATAGCCGAGACCTGCTTGAAGTCTTTCAGTAATTTCATACCCAGAGTTAAAGCAGGTTCTGGACCGTATTCATTTTGAATCTGTCTTAGCACATCTGGTATTACCGCCATGGACGGAACACCATGTGTTTTTGTGTAAATGGAAGCAAAGACTGTGCCCCAAGTGTCACAGTCCTCCACATGTGGTGCGATCCCCATTGGAAGACAGATAGTCAGAATTATGTGTTTCTCAGTAGGAGTAGTATCCGGAAATACTGCCTCTATTTGAGTGATTTTTTGTGCTAACCAGAATGGAATTTGTTCCCGTTTTGCGGGTGTTTTACCAAGACATGATTGTATGTTCTGTGGTGTAATTTTGTTTGTGTTCCCCTGATGAGGGGTCAGCTGTGGAATGTTAATAGCTGGTTGGACTGTTGTAGTCCGCATTACATATTGGACTAATTGTCTATGTATTTTAATCAGTTGTTTTAGCTGGGATAAAAGTTCTGGTACTGACATTTTTTCTATGTCGGGATGTGGTGTGTAGCTGGCTAGAACCGGCCACGTTGCTCCTGGTCTACCTAGTGGACCGAGCCTGGTGATGTGATTATTATGTTTTAGGGCGCCTTTAAACCAGAGCAGGTGCTCTTGGTATTTTAATGGTATTTCCACCTCCTCGAAGGGGGTGTACTCATGCGGAGGTTCCTCTATTTTGTAATAGTGGAATTCGTGTGTTACAGCGTTTGCTGCTGGAAAGTTTAGCCATGAATAGAATACCTCTGTCTGCCGATATTCATGAGCCTCAATTACGAATACGACTATTCTACCTCTCGGTGTTAGTCCAATTTCTATAAGTTTAAGAGTTATAGTTTTTCTTATGTTGACCGGAATGAGTACGGCATTCGGGTCATTCTGTAGGAGACTTGTGTCATCCTCTAGGAGTCGAGCTGCTATTCTAGCTGCCTCCCTTGCTTCTTCATTTTCTGACATTTTTTACTGACAGAAAGGGTTTTGTTGCAGATCAAGTTTCAAGGAAACAAAGATTAGGTGCACAATATTTTGGAACACTGTATCCTTCAACGTTGACTAAACCAAAAACTATACATAGAAATCTCTTTCTACTAAGTTCCGGTGGATTTTAACCTTTTACCCACTCCAGACGTCTTTTGGAGTATTTACGGGAAAAGGGGTCTGTGTGAAAAAGCACGACCGAGTTACTCTAACGTCTTGCGTTAGATTTATCGCCTTACCAAACGTTGGGCGCCATGTAGTGTAGTTCCTATATTCCCAATAGGCTCTGCGCATTGGAATAATATATTCGGCAGTGTAGACGTAGGACTGAGGTCGACTAGGTCTCTACTGACTAGATTAGACTTAAGTTTTTGCCAGCTAGCTCAGAGGTCACTAGAAACTTTCTCGAATAAACGAGGAGGAGTTTATGCCCACTTTCCCCAGGAAGTGGTCATTCAGGGGTCATAGTCACTTCAGAGGTAACTAGCCATTGACTACCTGCCTATACTCCGCTTAACAACCCTAAAGTCAGCATTTACGGGCTCCCTTGACACCAGGAACTCAGATTCTTCTACTGAAAACTGAAGGAAGGACAAAAAAGGTCAGTCACTTCTAGAACTGGGAACTTTATTACTTCTTCGTGCCAAACCCTGACTTGCTGCTGGAACCTTGACAATTGCACTGATGTGGCTCATCCAAAATCTGAACTCCTCCCAAAGCTGTGGAGGACCATACATCCACTTCAACTTCAACAGCCAAGCAGCAACTCCCTTTGGATGGAGGAGCCCTTCCTCTGCATCTGCAGGCACCAACAGCATCTGTTCGGTAACCCACGCTGTTGGTCATCCGGCCCACCGTTGGAGCAGTACGACAGGAGAAGTCCTCTGAGGCTCTAGAAGGTATGCTCCAACTATCTGGTGAGCTTTGAGATGCTACATCACCCTGACCACCAGGATACTTTCGTCCACCATTGCTTGTTTGTATCTGAAAGAAACAGGTTAGTGTAAGATTCCTTAACTTAGAATATCCCCAGGCGTCAGACTGGATCCGGAAAGTTTTGCGTAGCAGTACCCCTGCGCGTCGGTAGACGTCATCTGCGGCTCCGCGTCCATCGTCGGCGTCGTGGTCACCGGGATGACGTCGTAGAGTACTTAAACACCTCCCTCGCGCGCTGACGTCAGTTCTTCTTTTTTCCGCGCCAGCAAGCGCAGATCCGGGAAGAGCAGTACTCCTGGTCACTTTTTGACTAACTTTTTTCGATCTATTGTGGATCTTCTCGAGTCGCTTCTCGACTCCGGTGCCGGTAGGGATGCCCGGGTTCAAACCCTGCGACAACTGTAGCCGACTGATGTCGGTTACCGACCCCCACCGTCAGTGCCTTTATTGCCTCGGGCCGACCATGGTGATAAGTCGTGCCCCAACTGCCGGGCCTTTATGTCGAAGGCTAGGCGGGAGCGGTCCCGTAAGTGCCTCGAACTCCGGCAGTCGGCCCGCGCCGCTCCAGGTCCCGGTCCAGGAGGAGGTCGAGGGACCGGTCGCGGGGCCACAGTCATCACAGCTCGGCGAGTCGACACAACTCGTCGGGCTCAAAGTCCTCAGGTAAGTCGAGGCACAAGAAGTCAAAGAAGCGACATCGCTCTTCTGACTCCCCCAACGCTCGCACGATGCAGCCGGGGGTACGGGCGACAACGCCCACGCGGCTCCGCCGGAGTCGCAAGCACCGCGTCCAGCTCCACACCCGCCGGTCCCTGGGCTGAACGCAAGGCCGGAGGAGATCAGCGCCTTTCTCACGGCCATGAGGTCGCGCATCCCTCCGTCGTGTCCTGCCGAGGTGCCTTCGGGCCCCGTGGACCCGTCTGGGAGCCCAAGCGGGCCGGCGGGTGCTTCAACCCCGGCGGCATCATCAACTTCGGTCCTGGCACCGCAGGGTTCCTCGGGATCCAGGCCTGTATCCGTGACAACGCCGGTCGACCTTACGACCCCTCCGCCGATGTCGTCACCAAGGGTGTCGCCTCCAGCGCCGTCCTCGGGGGGCGTCGTCCTCGATCCCCACCCCGGTCCGATCTTGCGACGGATCGGCACCGCCCGGCGCCCTTCACCGACGATCCGGCGCCATAATTTGTTCCTGACCTTCAGGAGATGGATGACGAGGGGGATTGGGAGGGGTCTGAGGACCCTCTGGCACTGCAGTGCCAGTTGAGCCAGGACTGGGCATACGAACTGGGGGAGGCCAGTGGTCTGGATACTTCGCCCGACACTGGTTTTGTCTCCCCTCCTACCGTGGCTACGGAGGAGGGGACTGCTTATAGCGTTCTGCTGACTAGGGCAGCCAAGGCCTTGGCTCTGGAGCTCCCAGTCGCGACCGTGAGGACTAACCTCCTCACTGAGGTGCTCAAACCGCAGGCAAGCTCCTCGGAGCCTCTCCTGCCGTTCAACAAAGCCCTCACTGACGTTCTGTTGGGCACCTGGTCCAAGCCCTCTACAGGCCTCCCTGTAGATCGGAACATGGCCCGACGCCACCGCTCGGCTCCTTGCGACCCTAGTTTCCTGTCCGTTCACCCCAACCCTGAGAACCTGGTGATCCAGGCCTCCACTTCCCAGACCGCATTCCCGACCGCCTCTCCGGATCGGTAATCTAAAAGGTACCACCAGTTCGGTAAGAAGCTGTTCTCCTCACTGAGTTTGGGGTTGCAGTCTGTCAACACCGCCTGCCTTTTCGGCCATTACTCCCACTCTTTGTGGAAAACGGTTGCGGAAGTGCTGCCGCAGTGCCCGGTTGAGGTCCAGGCAAAGCTTACCCAAGCCCTTGTGGAGGGAAGGGATGCAGCACCATATTCTATTCGGTGTGGACTGGATACTATGGACTCTCTAGGCAGGGCAATTGCGACGGTGGCGGTTCGCCGCCATGCCTGGCTGAGGTCCACCAACTTTTCGGGCGATATCCAAGCATCCCTTATGGACATGCCCTTTGATGGCGGTCGCCTCTTTGGCGACAAGGCGGACAGTGCGCTGGAGCGTTTCAAGGATTCCAGGGCTACGGCCAAGTCCTTGGGCCTCGGCCAACACCAGCAGACTTCCACCTTTTGTCCCTTTTGTGGCCAAGAAAGCGGCGACCCCACATGTCCAGCTAGCCATAGGCCACAAAACAAACCTCAACGTGGTCGCAGACGTGGTAACCGCCGTGGCGGTGCCAGGGGACACCGGCAAGGTCAGTTCACACCCACCCTGCAGCATCTGCCTCAAAATCCTCCTAGTCAGAATTTTCAAGCCCATTTGACGACAGTGGGGGGCAGGGTTCACCATCACCTACTCCACTGGCGCTCCATCACAAAATCGGACAGGTGGGTGCTGCAAATTGTCCGAAGGCGCTACTCCCTCCCCTTTGAGGCAACCCCTCCAGCCATGCCACCGCATTACCACCGCATGTCGGGGGATCACTTGCAACTTCTGCAGGAGGAAGTTACGGCCCTCTTGGCCAAGGGAGCTGTCGAGCGCGTTCCTGGGCCAGATGTAAGACATGGTTGCTATTCCCACTACTTTCTGGTACCCAAGAAGGTCAAAGGGGGCCTATACCCTATCTTGGATCTAAGGAGCGTCAACGGATTCCTCCGGAAGGAGAAGTTCAAGATGCTGACTTTGGCTTAGGTCCTAGCTGCCCTGGACCCAGAAGGGGATCAAGGCAAGCAAGTGCCAGATCGGGCAGGGTTCGGTGGTGTATTTGGGACACCAAGTTGGGAGCGGCCAGGTGGCGCCCCTTCAACCCAAAATTCAGACCATCCTGGCTTGGGAAGACCCCAAGACCCAAACGGAGGTGAGGGCCTTCCTTGTCTCACCGGGTACTACAGGAGGTTTGTCAAGGGATACGGCACCATCGTTGCCCCCTTGACAGAGCTGACTTCGAGGAAGCAGCCCCGGAAAGTGATCTGGACTGACGCCTGTCAGGTAGCATTCGACACCCTGAAGACGGCCATGTGCACGGCGCCCATGCTCCTGGCTCCTGATTTCTCCAAAGAGTTCTTAGTGCAGACAGACGCTTCAGAGCATGGAATAGGAGCTGTCCTTTCATAGATGACTGAGGAGGGCTGGGATCACCCTGTGGCCTTCATCAGTCGGAGGTTACTTCCACGGGAACAGAAGTGGAGTGCGATTGAGCGAGAAGCTTTTGCTGTGGTCTGGGCCCTGAAGAAGCTAAGACCCTACTTGTTTGGGTCTCACTTCCGAGTTCAGACAGACCACCGGCCCCTCAGATGGTTGATACAAATGAGGGGTGAGAACCCGAAACTGTTGAGGTGGGCCATTTCTCTACAGAGTATGGACTTTACGGTGGAACACCGCCCTGGCATAGACCACGCCAATGCTGACGGTCTGTCAAGGTTTTTCTGCCTTAGTGATGAGGAACTACCTGGGGAAGGGTAGTTCTCCTCACCTTTCAGCTGGAGGGGACACGTGTTATACCTGGCGCCTTGGCGTGAGTCTCCCTTCCACTTTTTGCTGATGTGCCTCAGATGTTTTGCTGGTGTTCGATGCTCAGGGCACTGCGCCACGGCCAATCCGTGCCGCAGTGCAAGTGCTCCCATGTAAAGTGTATGTGTAATTGATTTCCACGAATGGCTTATTTGGTTTACTATCAGTCCCCAGTAAAGTGCATGAGAAGTGCCGGGGCTTGTAGATACAAATGCTGCTAGTGGGCCTGCAGCGCTGGTTGCGCCACCCACAGAAGCGGCCTCGTAAGATGTGTCTTGGGTCTGCCATTGCAGACCCCGCGTACAGTCTCGTACTGTCACGCTGACTGCGCGAGTGCCCACACTTGCCAGTCCCTGAACCTTCCCTAACCTTCATATCAGTCACCCCTATGGTAGGCCTACGGGCAGGGTGCATTGTAAGCGTTAGGTAAGACAATCCTAGAGTGGGGCCTGTCCTAGTAGTGAATTACCGCCCTTTTCGTTCTTCACTATTGAAGGGCTACCTGTTCTCTTAGGCCAGATGAGCTGTCGGCACTATTAGACGCTATAGTCCCGGCAGGCTCAGGGAACACGGTAGCACGTCGAGTTTAGTATGCCTGAACTCAGAATAATAAAATACTTCCTTTAGTAAGGTTTATTTTAATATCCTGTGTTTGCAAATGCTACTTTTAGAAAGTTAGCCTTTGCTCGCTTAACTGTTTCAGCCCGCCTCTGCCAGGATGTGTATCTGCTGTCCAGGTTTGTGTGAGTGACAGGGCTGGGAGATTCCTGGGGACAGTCGTGGGCTCCAGGTGGTGAATGGGGTGCTTACTCTAGGATGGGTGGGCGGAGTAGTCCTTGACTCTGAATAGGGTTGTGCTCCACCACCACAATGCTGGCTCCACCTCCGTCTGATGTCTCTGCCCTGCACCCTGAAAGAAGACGGCAGCGTCCTGTCAACAGAGTACTCCAAAACCGGGTTGAACTAGGCTCAGGCCCCCTGGCCTGCAAAGACAAAAGAAACGCAGTATAAATATAGGAGCTCCACTCCTTACAAATCAGATCCAGTTTTGACCACGACGAACCTCTGCCTGACTAGAAGGACCAAGAGAAGCTGAAGTACGGAAACCAGTCTGTATCCTGTAAGACTGGCCTGCAGTGGTGCCTTGCTGAGAACGGAGAGGAAAAGACCAGAGAGGACTTTGTAGACTTGTGCCTGAAACGATCTCCAAGGGCTTGATCGAGAGCTTGCCCCCTGAACGGAACCCCAGGACCATTGGGTTCTATTCTGCTTGTGCCCGTCTGCTGTTGGGCCTTAGTTCTTATTCCCTCGCCAGAGTTGTGACTCGGGTGCCTTCGCCCCCTCCCAGGTCGTGACAGCTCGGAGCCTGGTCGCCCCGCCGTAGAGAGCCCCGCTCATCTCTGAGTCGCTCTCCGCTTCAGTGCCGGGCCGCCCGCTATCCTGTCACCTCGCTGCTAACGGAGCGCGTTGTGCGCCTCTCATCTTCTCCAGCCGGAATCTGCACGAAACGCATTCCACAGCCTCGGACGGTCCGTACGTTGTAACGTACCCGACTGTCTCGCTTTGCCCTCCTGCATACTAAGGCCCATGCCGCACCTCAAGAAAGGCCTCCCCGTACAGTGGTACGTGAAGCCTGGTGTTGCACCCGCCTGCCATAGAACGCGACGCCCCTCACATATCCACGAGTACCACCCAGCGTGCTAAGAAGTAGTACGTCCCGCAGGCCTGAACGGCGCCTCGCCCCGTGAGCTGCATCGACCCCGGATCGCCGCAACCCTCCACAGTCCTGCTCCCCCGCCTCGCTCCTTGAGGGGGACCGAGCCGGAGAGATCCTCTGGAGAACCGTCGGCCCCATCCAGGGTTCGCCCTCACCAGTAGCTGCGCCTGAAACGCCTCGGACTTCCACAAGCAAGGTACACTTGGACTCCGTCTCGAGTTCACATCGGATCCAGGGTCCGCAACGTTCCTTGTCATCGTACCTTGCTGAACAACGAACATTTAAAGACTAAGCTTGCCTAGTGTAATCTGGTGGCCTCAAATCGCTAAACGTTATTTTGGTCTTGTGATAATCCTGCTTGAATACATCTTTTATATAAAGTATACGTATTTTTGATACAACCATTTGACTGGTGTCCATTTGTGGTGGGTCAGTGGGTTTACTCGGTGTGATCATAAATGCTTAACTTACTATCGCCCTGAGGATTAGCCTTGTCTGCTCGCGCCACACTACCTAGAGGGTGAGCAGGGGTTATTCGAAGGAGTAGTTCCCTTGCCCTGTCTGGAAGTGAGGATCCCTGCTTGTCACAGGTGCATACCTGTGCCAACCAGAGACCGCCGGTTCCAACATTGGTACCAGCGGTGAGGATTTCGGATTTGCATTTATGATTCATGTACAGTGAATTACTGATCACCACGTAGTGAGAGCAGACTAATAAAGAAGCCACAGATTATGTCCTTGCCGAGAGATCTCCAATCTCTAAACCATGCCTGGTTCACTCTCCACAAGAGCACCCTCCGTTATCTCTGGAATCGACGATGTTGACTGGGAAGGGCTGGAAAATTGCAAAGACGAGCAATTGAAGGCCCTATGCAAAAAGTTTTGAGTCTCCCGCTCCGGGTGCAAAACCAGAACCCAGCACACCAAGGCACTAAGAGCCTGGAAAGAGTCGAGAGAGCCAGAAAATCAGGTGGTAGTGGATCCACCAGATAGCCTTATCGAGGTGCGGGGAGGCCCGTCATCAGAAGAGCTGGCGGACAGGGCCGCAACCAGAGCGCATGAAGTAGAGATGGCCAGATTGAAAGGACAGATGGCAATGGAGGAGAAAAGGCTCCAGCTGGAGCACGAGATACGCCTGAAAGAATTGGAGCTGAAAGCAAAGAGCTTGGACGCAGCTCCTGGTGGCAGCACAACGCCAGCCCAGGTAGAGTCAAGGGTCTACGTACCGAAAGATGTGGTGAAGGAGTATTTTAAGGGGGATGACATAGGGCAGTGGTTCCGGGCCTACGAGGTAGCCATATCCTCCCACCGGGGCCCTGAGCGAGATTGGGGAGCGGGGTTGTGGGGACGGTTCCTGACCGAGGGGCAGGATACCCTGCTAGATCTTCCTTCTGAAGAGTCCAACTCCTGCCCGCACATGAAAGATGCCCTGATGAATCGCTTTGGGTTAACTCCTGAAATGTACCGACAGCGGTTTAGGAAGTGTGTGAAGATTCAAGGGGGTACGTATGTGGAGTATGTGACCTTTTTCTGCAGAGCGCTGGATGGTTGGGTGAAGGGCAGTAAGGTAAATGATTTTCAAGGGCTGCTTGATTTAATGGCATGGGAGCACTTGTCGCTTAATTGTTTTCCTGAGTTACGCCAGCACCTGATCGATAGCAAGCTGTCCAACCCGAGGAAGCTTGCTGAGGAAGCGGACCGCTGGCTCAGCACCAGGGTCCACAAGGGTCCAGTGGGAGACTCAGCCAAAGGTGGGCAGGGTCCCCAGCAGAAGAGTTGGGGGGACAGGGGAAAACAGAAAGGGTTCCACAAAGACCCCCAAAGTAATCCCCAAGGGAAAGGTTCTCAGCCTCCTCCACCCCCAAAATCAACAGGGGCCCCGACAGGTAAACCTGTTCAAAGAGGGCCCATCACCTGTTTTAGGTGTGGCGACCTGGGTCACGTTGCCTCTGACCCTAAGTGTCGCTTGTTTGCAAAACCCGCACCCACTGGTGCTGCAACCCGGCAACTAGCTAATGTTGATTTTGGGGAGGAAGTAGCCGTCCAAATGGGTGGGGATACTGTTCAGATGACCCTAGTCTCGCTAGGAGACAGTGAGATGGTCCCCGAGAACTACCTACCCAGTAGCACTTAGAAATATGGGCAGGTAGTGACCATCAATGGTAAGAAGGCGGAGGCTCTTCGAGATACAGCAGCCAGTGTGACTGCAGTGAGGCAGCACCTGGCGTCTCAAGAGCAGGTAGTACCGCACGCCTACTGTAGGGTTGTCAATGCTGACAATTCTGAGAGCCAGTGTCTGATGGCTCAGGTTCCCTTTGAGTGGGGGGGTCTCAGGTACTCTGCAAGTCGCTGTGAGGACCTCCATGCCTGTAGATTGTCTGCTAGGGAACGATTTGGAGAACTCCCCTTGGGGAAAGGTGGAGAAAACGACTCATCAGCGGATGGTGGGTCTACCCGACTGGGCGTGCGTGACCACGCGGTCCATGGCAGCCAGTAGGGGTGTTGAAGAAGTCCTGGAGCCTGAAGGAGAGGCCCAGGAACCGGCCTAGGCGAGAAGGCGCAGGGGGCGCGGACAGCTGGCTCCCGAAGTTCCCACAGCGCAGGAGGAAGCAGACCTCGAGGGGGATGCCCTGGAGCCTACCTGGGAACAGATCGCTGAACTGGGAGACCTGCCTGAGCTGACCCATTGGCAGCAAGAAGGAGGTCCCTCCAGGGAGGAATTCTGCAAGGATCAGAAAACGTGCCCTTCTCTCGTGGGTATGCGACAGCAGGCTGCAGACCAGGCCAATGGTGTTCGGTCCGGGAAACACTTGGTCTACTGGGAGAACGATCTCCTGTATTCAGAGCCTAAGGCTGCTGAACCTGGGTCAGCCCGTGTGCTGGTGGTACCCCAGAAGTTCAGAGACTTCTTGCTGGGTTTGGCTCACGATGTGCCGTTAGCAGGACATCTGGGGATGGACAAGACCTATGACAGGCTTGTCACCCACTTTTACTGGCCCCAGATTTACAGGAGCTCAGAAGCTCACTGTAGAACCTGCCAAACTTGCCAGGCAAGTGGTAAGTGCGGAGGGAGGAACAAGGCTCCCCTCCAACCATTCCCCGTCGTCAGGGAGTGGGAATTGACATTGTGGGGCCTCTGGACCCCAAGACAGCCATGGGCAACAGGTTCATCCTGGTCTTGGTGGACCATGTCACCCGGTACCCTGAAGCCATCCCTCTGAGGACAGTGACGGCCCCCATGGTGGGACGAGCACTGATGGGAATTTTCTCACGAGTAGGATTCCCTCTAGAGGTGGTGTCTGCCAGGGGCACCAACTTCATATCGAAATATATGAAGTCCCTTTGGCAAGAGTGTGTTGTAAAGTACAAGTTCACCACCCCTTACCACCCCCAAGGAAACGGGTTGGTTGAGATATTCAACCGAACCTTGAAAGGCATGATTATGGGCCTAGAAGGACCAATGAGGCGTGAGTGGGACGTCCTCTTGCCATGCCTACTGTTTGCGTACCGAGAGGTGCCGCAGAAGTCGCTCGGGTTCAGTCCCTTCGAGCTTCTGTACGGTCACCCGGTCCGAGGACCTCGGAGTCTGGTTAGGGAAGGCTGGGAGCAATCTCCCAGGAAACCTCCCCAGAATGTATATAGCTACATGCTGGCCTTCCGAAACCAGACCAGGCGATTCAGGCAACTTGCTGAGGCAAACCTGGAAGCCAGCCAGGAAGAGATGAAGCGGTGGTACGACCAGAATGCCACTCTGGTAGAGCTTCAACCTGGACAAAACGTGTGGGTCTTGGCCCCAGTGGAGCCCTGTGCACTTCAGGATAAGTGGACGGGTCCATTTGAGGTTGTGGAGCGCAAGAGTCCTGTCACCTACCTGGTGAACTTGCACACTCCCAGGAACCCTTTGAGGGTCCTACATGTTAACCGCCTTAAGCCCCACTTGGAGAGGTCCAAAGTGGGCATGCTGTTGGCAACCGATGATGGAATGGAGGAGACCGAGCCTCTTCCGGACCTCTTGGTGGCCTCCGAGCGAGAAGGGTCAGTGGAGGGAGTTAACCTCTCACCCTCCCTGACCCCTGAGCAGCAGAGTGATTGCCGCCAGCAGCTGGGGCAATTATCTGACTTGTTCTCCCTGGTTCCGGGTGTCACAGATTGGTGCGTCCATGATGTGGACACGTGAGACAGTTGGCCGGTGAAACACAAGGCTTACCACATGACTGACAGGGTACGAGCCTGCATCAAAGAGGAAGTCTCAAAGATGTTTGCTCTTGGGGTGATTGAGTCCTCCAGCAGTCCTTGAGCCAGCCCAGTGTTCTTGGTCCAAAGGCTGCAACGCCGGGAGCCACACCCGAACTACGGTTCTGTGTGGACTATCGAGGACTCAATTCGGTCACGAAGACTGACGCGCACCCCATCCCCAGAGCTGATGAGCTCATCGATCGGTTGGGGGCTGCCCGGTACCTCAGTACGTTTGACCTAACGTCTGGGTACTGGCAGATCGTCTTAACTGACGGGGCCAAAGAGAGGTCAGCGTTTTCAACCCCAGATGGGCACTACCAATTCTGGGTCATGCCCTTCGGGATGAAAAACGCCCCTGCCACCTTCCAGAGGTTGGTCAACCAGGTGTTGGTTGGACTGGAGTGCGTTCAGTGCCGCCTACCTGGACAACATCGCAGTGTTCAGCGGAACGTGGGAAGAACATTTGCGACACCTGTGGGAAGTGTTGGCGGCTCTGCGCAAGGCAGGCCCCACGATCAAGGCAAGCAAGTGCCAGATCGGGCAGAGTCCGGTGGTGTATTTGGTACACCAAGTTGGGAGCGGCCAGGTGGCGCCCCTTCAACCCAAAATTCAGACCATCCTGGCTTGGGAAGACCCCAAGACCCAAACGGAGGTGAGGGCCTTCCTTGGACTCACCGGGTACTAGAGGAGGTTTGTCAAGGGATACGGCACCATCGTTGCCCCCTTGACAGAGCTGACTTCTTGGAAGCAGCCCCAGAAAGTGATCTGGACTGACGCCTGTCAGGTAGCATTCGACACCCTGAAGACGGCCATGTGCACGGCGACCGTGCTCCTGGCTCCTGCTGTCTCCAAAAAATTCTTAGTGCAGACAGACGCTTCAGAGCATGGGATAGGGGCTGTCCTTTCACAGACGACTGAGGAGGGCTGGTATCACCCTGTGGCCTTCATCAGTCGGAGGTTACTTCCACGGGAACAGAAGTGGAGTGCGATTGAGCGCGAAGCTTTTGCTGTGGTCTGGGCCCTGAAGAAGCTAAGACCCTACTTGTTTGGGTCTCACTTCCGAGTTCAGACAGACCACCGGCCCCTCAGATGGTTGATACAAATGAGGGGTGAGAACCCGAAACTGTTGAGGTGGTCCATTTCTTTACAGAGTATGGACTTTACGGTGGAACACCGCCCTGGCATAGACCACGCCAATGCTGACGGTCTGTCAAGGTTTTTCTGCCTTAGTGATGAGGAACTCTCTGGGGAAGGGTAGTTCTCCTCACCTTTCAGCTGGAGGGGACACGTGTTAGACCTGGCACCTTGGCGTGAGTCTCCCTTCCACTTTTTGCTGTTGTGCCTCAGATGTTTTGCTGGTGTTCGATGCTCAGGGCACTGCGCCACGGCCAATCCGTGCCGCAGTGCAAGTGCTCCCAATGTAAAGTGTATGTGTAATTGATTTCCCCGATTGGCTCATTTGGTTTACTAACAGTCCCCAGTAAAGTGCACGAGGAGTGCCGGGGCTTGTAGATACAAATGCTGCTAGTGGGCCTGCAGCGCTGGTTGCGCCACCCACAGAAGCGGCCTCGTAAGATGTGTCTCGGGTCCGCCATTGCAGACCCCGCGTACAGTCTCGTATTGTCACGCTGACTGCGCGAGTGCCTACACTTGCCAGTCCCTGAACCTTCCCTAACCTTCATATCAGTCACCCCTATGGTAGGCCTACGGGCAGGGTGCATTGTAAGTGTAAGGTAGGACAAGCCTAGAGTGTGGCCTGTCCTAGTAGTGAATTACCGCCCTTTTCGTTCTTCACTATTGAAGGGCTACCTGTTCTCTTAGGCCAGATGAGCTGTCGGCACTATTACACGTTATAGTCCCGGCAGGCTCAGGGAACACGGTAGCACGCCGAGTTTAGTATGCCTGAACTCAGAATAATAAAATACTTCCTTTAGTAAGGTTTATTTTAATATCCTGTGTTTGCAAATGCTACTTTTAGAAAGTTAGCCTTTGCTCGCCTAACTGTTTCAGCCCGCCTCTGCCAGGATGTGTATCTGCTGTCTGGGTTTGTGTGAGTGACAGGGCTGGGAGATTCCCGGGGACAGTTGGGGGCTCCGGGTGGTGCATGGGGTGCTTACTCCAGGATGGGTGGGCGGAGTAGCCTTGACTCTGAATAGGGTTGTGCTCCACCACCACAATGCTGGCTCCACCTCCTGCGGAGCGTCTGATGTCTCTGTGTTGCACCCTGAAAGAAGACGGCAGTGTCCTGTCAACAGAGTACTCCAAAACCGGGTTGAACTAGGCTCAGGCCCCATGGCCTGCAAAGACAAAAGAAACGCAGGATAAATATTGGAGCTCCGCTCCTTACAAATCAGATCCAGTTTTGACCACGACCAACCTCTGCCTGACTAGAAGGACCAAGAGAAGCTGAAGGACGGAAACCAGTCTGTATCCTGTAAGACTGGCCTGCGGTGGTGCCTTGCTGAGAACGGAGAGGAAAAGACCAGAGAGGACTTTGTAGACTTGTGCTTGAAACGATCTCCAAGGGCTTGATCGAGAGCTTGCCCCCTGAACGGAACCCCAGGACCATTGGGTTCTATTCTGCTTGTGCCCGTCTGCTGTTGGGTCTTAGTTCTTATTCCCTCGCTAGAGTTGTGACCCGGGTGCCTTCGCCCCCTCCCAGGTCGTGACAGCTCGGAGCCTGGTCGCCCCGCAGTAGAGAGCCCCGCTCATCCCTGAGTCGCTCTCCGCTTCAGTGCCGGGCCGCCCGCTCTCCTGTCACCTCGCAGATAACGGAGCGCGTTGTGCGCCTCTCATCTTCTCCAGCCGGAATCTGCACGGAGCGCATTCCACAGCCTCGGACGGTCCTTACGTCGTAACGTACCCGACTGTCTCGCTTTGCACTCCTGCATACCAAGGCCCGTGCCGCACCTCAAGAAAGGCCTCCCCGTACAGTGGTACCGGAAGCCTGGTGTTGCACCCGCCTGCCATAGAACGCGACGCCCCTCACAGATCCACGAGTACGACCCGGCGTGCTAAGAAGTAGTACGTCCCGCAGGCCTGTATGGCGCCTCGCCCCGTGAGCTGCATCGACCCCGGATCGCCGCAACCCTCCACAGTCCTGCTCCCCCGCCTCGCTCCTCGAGGGGGACCGAGCCGGAGAGATCCTCTGAAGAACCGTCGGCCCCGTCCAGGGTTCGCCCTCGCCAGTAACCGCACCTGAAACGCCTCGGACTTCCACAAGCAAGGTACACTTGGACTCCGTCTCGAGTTCACATCGGATCCAGGGTCCGCAACGTTCTTATTTCCCTTTCATCGTACCTTGCTGAAAACAAACATTTAAAGACTAAGCTTGCCTAGTGTAATCTGGTGGCCTCAAATCGCTAAACGTTATTTTGGTCTTGTGATAATCCTGCTTAAATATATGTTTTATATAAAGTATACGTATTTTTGATACAACCATTTGACTGGGGTCCATTTGTGGTGGGTCAGTGAGTTTACTGTGTGTGATCATAAATGCTTAACTTACTATCGCCCTGAGGATTAGCCTTGTCTGCTTGCGCCAGACTACCTAGAGGGTGAGCAGGGGTTATTCGAAGGAGTAGTTCCCTTGCCCTGTCTGGAAGTGAGGGTCCCTGCTTGTCACAGGTGCATACCTGTGCCAACCAGAGACCTCCGGTTCCAACACCGGCCCACCGGCGTTACCTGCGGTTCACGGTTGGCCACGAGCACTTTCAATTTACCGTGCTCCCCTTCGGCCTTACCAGCGCCCCACTGGTGTTCATGAAAGTGATGGTGGTGGTCGCAGCTCATGTGTGCAGATTAGGGGCTTCAGTCTTCCCCTATCTCAACGATTGGTTGTTGAAGGTGGGCTCACCCCAAACAGTTGTCTCCCACTTCCAGACTATGGCCAACCTCCTGCACTCGCTGGGTTTTCTCCATCAACGTTCCGAAGTCACACCTGTGTCCCTCCCAGAACCTCCTCTTCATCGGAGCGGTTCTGGACTCTGCGCAGTTTCGGGTTTATCCCCCCGAATAGCGGGTTCGGGATATTCAGGCTCTGATTCCGATCTTTGTCAGGAGGCTCTGCGCCTCTGGACATGGCTGAAACACCAGGGAGTCACCCTGGTGGTTCAACACCTGGCAGGTTCCCTGAACGCCAGGGCGGACGAACTCAGCCGCCGGTGCATGATGGATCACGAATGGCATCTGAACTCGGACGTGGCGCAAGGCCTCTTTCGGCAGTACCACCTATAAGCCAATCATATGGTAGGCCTCAACAATCCTGGAGGCAGAGTGCTTGGTTTTTTGTGAGAGGGTGCCCTAGCATGAGCTGAGCCCCTCTGCAGCTTTTGCAACCATCTCCTTATAGCTGTTCTATGATATAGCCATACCATATACTCTTAAGTGCATTATAATCCTCGCGGTTAATGCTAACTTTGGTTTGGCTTTATCAAAACATGTTGTGTAAGGTGTCAAACACTTTGGAATACTACCCTCCCACCAGTCCTGGCAGCGGGGGTAGCATTCCACCCTTCAAGAGGAAGAATACATGCAGCTACTGGTTAACCTGGTTAAAGTTAAACAAAGCCGCAGCATCACAAAATGGATACTGCTGCCACAGACACGAGTATGACCTCCTGCTGCTGGACGAAACTCCGGCAGGGGAGGCCTGGACAATAGGTTTCCTGTCCAGGGAGGTTCTGGCACCTCCCCAACAGGGGTTCTGTGTACTGGGGCATGGAGGGTTGCATTCAGTGAATGCTTCTAGACACTGCCTGGGGCACACAAGGTGCTCCATGCATAGCCCAGTTCAAACAGGTTGCTGGGGCACACAGCCCCAGCGCACAACTGGACAAAGGGAAAGGGGTGTAACCACCCCCTTCTCAGTTCCACCCATAGGAGGGACCTAGCCAGGTAGTCCAGCCCCCATCCTTGGTAAAAGTATAAGAGCTGTGTCCCTAGGACTTTAGATTACCCTGGACGAATTTTTGAAAGACATATCCTGGACCTTCGAAGTTCCGTTCTGACTGGAAGACGGAAGATATCTCCCTTGTGGTCAAGGAGTGACCACCCTGTGCAAATAGGCAGCAACAGCAACTTTGCCGGTCTGCAGTTTCAAGGCTCCCGTCGGATCCCGAAGACTCTGCAACACAGGAACTGGACTTCCAGACTTCTCTGACCCCGACCCACATCCACACCAAAGCTGACACCCATGGCAGACACGAGAGACGTGGGACCGGACACCCTGGACATCCTGCATTTTGCTACATGCACTCTTTTCCTGAAGACTCAGTAAGTTCTGCATTTGGGTACGGGAAGCCCCAGCCCCGGGCACCATTTGCACCAAAGCCCAGGCCCCCACACTCCGCAAGTGTCCCGTGGGCCCCACCTTTGCATTTGAGCTTGACTCGTCTTCCCGGTGCCTTGTCTGTTGTCTAGTGAGCCCCCTGAAGACCTTCCTTTGAACTTGCTTTCCTGGATACTCCAGGCTTGCTCCAGCTTCCCTGAAAAGGAGAAGCGCCACAGACCTTGCTGGTCTGCAACAGAGCCAATCTCGACATCCTGCATGGGTTGCGGTTGCCAAGGCTTGTTGGATCCAATCCAGATACCGATACTGCAGTCATCTAGATCCATTGCGGGACAGCTCGAATCCAGCTCCTGGTCATCGTCTATGCCTTCTGAGCCTCATGGCTGAAGACAAGCTCACCTTCTTCTCACCTTCTTCACCTTAAAGCACCCGACATCTCCTGGTTCCTTCCTGGTACCTTCCCGGTCACTGGTTAGTGACCCAGACTCTGTCCCCTCTGCTTTCAGGTTCTTCACATCTCCGATCCACCCTTGGATCCACCCGCACACTTTTCCTCTGGTTGCCTGCAGCACTCCTTTGCAGCTCTCCATAGAAAACGACGACGAAACCCAACACGAAAAGACTCCTATGCACCCGGCTTCCCTGGGTGAGGTAACATGTGTACTCCGGTGCTCCTGTGGGTCTTGACTCTCGAAGTGTCCTAGTTTAAAAGGGTTCCATCCTAGTCCATCCGGAAGTGTCCTTAAATTGTATATTTGTAACTTCTTCGTTTCCCATAGAAAGTCAATGGTAACCCGCGTCTGTGTTTAGACACTGCACGCGTCTCCCGTGGGCCTCCTACTTCCAACCTTTGGCTGTTTAGTGTAGCCCCAGCGTTTCCACAGGCCCCAGGCCTGCTTTCTAACTCTCATGTGGTACTTATACCACTTTCTTATGTGTTTGCTGTCCTTTCATTTGGTATTCAAGGGATTATATATGGTAAAACAACTTGCCTAACTTGCTTTCTATAAGGTTGACTTTACAACCACCTTTACAACCACCATCAATAAGGGTCGATTAGACTCGCAGGGGTACTGCTACGCAATACTTTCCGGATCCAGTCTGACGCCTGGGGATATTCTAAGGTAAGGAATCTAACACTAACTACTGTTTCTTACAGATATATCGTTACCGAAGGTAAGTAACTTGTGCGTCTAGTACAGACACTATCACAACAAAGACTTACATGCATGTCAAGTGACTTTGAGATAGGCGAGCTCCACACCAAGAGTGGGCTTGCTGTGTTTCTTTTCCCTCTTCTGCAGGTATACCAAGAACTGTGAGAGCCTCCAACGCTAAACTGGCTCACCACCCAGCACCTCTGCACCGAGCCCCACAGCCCCAGTAAACATCTTCTGCCTGTATCTCCTTGGCCTAGTAGTACCCATGAGCTGTCCCCCCGTTTGGGTTACCCTGGACTTGCACCCAAGTCTCCCTTTGCAGACTCTGTTGTTTTAAAAGGTCCCTTTAAACTATGACAGCTGACCACGCCCAAGGCGACCTTCACGACCAACACCTCTGGACGTGGACATAACAGGGCAGTTAAACCCAAACTGCTGGTGGTACTTTGGGCCTTGGCCTCCAAGCACCTTAAGCCCTAAAGGTCGCCCTCTACAACCGTTTGTAAATACCTGTATGCAGTTAATGTCTTTTCCCTCCATAGGATAACATTGCCACTTTCAAGGCATTTGCCTCAAATCTAACAAGCTTTGTTATTCAACTGTTTTACTGTGTAAAAACGATTACGAGCTAAAGGACTCACCTGATGGTGTCTAAATATTATAAAAATAATGTGTTATTTTTCTAAATTGGTCTTGGATTTTGGGATGCCGTCACCCTAGCGGGGATTGGGACCGCCCGCCATAAGGGCGGTGGTCCCGTGGGGGGCATTAGGATGTGCCCGTCACAGTGGCGGGCACATTCTGAATTTCTAGCATTGTGGCGGGCGGTGCTCTCAGCACCACCCGCCACAATGCTAGAAATGCAATTCAGCATTTGCATAAACAAAGCGGCAGGCACCGCACGGTGCCGGCCACTTTGTTCATGCAAATGTGGGGGGGTACCACAGGTGCCCCCCGTGTGCAGCCCACACCCCTCCTTCACTCTGGGGGCCCGCAGGGGGCCCCCAGAGTGAAGACTGCATGCCTTTCCGTGGCGGCATTGCCTCCACGGAAAAGCATTAGTAATGAGGCATCCTAATATGGCAGGCGGTGTCTGACAGACACCGCCACCATAGAAACCCTTTTCCGCTCCGGTCGCTTTGCGACCGGGGCGGATAAGCGGCAGACGGTCTTTCCGTCTGCTGCGGTCCCCCCCGCCATTCTAATATGGCGGGGGGAATTCTGGAGGATGTCGGGCTACCGCCAGCCTGGCGGGGGCAATCCGCCCGACATCCTAATGGGTTCCTGAGTGTCTCAATTATTGACTGTGTGTTCAACAAATGCACAACACTCCCCTCCGATTAGTCTAAGCGGCTTGGCCACACTATCACAAATAGAGCACTTTAGGATTATTTAAGCAAGCTCCTGTAAACCAATAATGGTCGCCTGGACTATTTGCATAGTGTTCTTGGTACACTACATAAATAACCAGCTTCCTAAAATGGAGGACTCACACTGGGGGCAGTAACTAATTATACCTGTTGTAGGAGAGTAGGGTCTGCTTTCCTATGGTCACCCCATTTTTTGCTTTTTGCTTCACTGGTTTTCGACTTAATGTGGCTGTGGGCCTGCTAATCAGACCCACAGCCCTGCTGTTCTCTCTCTAAATTTCACACCATGTACTTCAGGTACATCACCAATTGGGATTTGGGTCACTCTTACTAGTCCCTGTACAGTGTACTATAGGTACCCAAGGCATAGGTGCACCCAAGGCCTACCAGGGGCAGCAGCATATCTTTTGCCACCCCTTGCTGGCCATCCAAACTGACACAACTGGCTGATCACTCAGCTGGGGCAAGGTCGTGTAATCACCCCTTGCTTAGATATAGTATTCCTATGTCTAACCTTATATCTAGACACATATACACCTATAAGTCACTCCTATGGCAGGCCTTAACAATCCTGAAGGCAGGGTGCTTGGTTTTAATTGAGATAGTGCTCTAGCATGAGCTGAGCCTGTCTGCAGCTTCGGAACCATGTCCTTATAGCTGTTCTAGGATAATGCCATACCATAGGAGAGGTGTGGCGCCGCGGCCAGGGCGACTGACGCTGGAATCTGGGGACCACGGTTCGATCCCCGGCTCCGGCGGCAGGTTAGCCCAGCACCATGTGACTCTGGGCAATAGCTCGCTTAATCTTCCCGACGGCCCCCAGCGCCTAGAGACCCTTACGGGTGATTTGTGGTTCTGAAATTCTGGACCCTACTGTTGTATCGAGGCTCGATATCCGTGTCCCGAAACCTCAACGTACCATGACGAATTTGGTGTCGACGAACCGATAATGAATCGGACATCATTCCTATGCATTTGCGTCATGATCGAGGCATGCTAACACCCCTGAATCCTAGTTTCCGTCCCAACCCCCAGACTCCATTTTGTAAACGGTATCCATCTTGTGTCTTGCCCTCATGATAAGTCAATTAAAGTTCGAGCTTGATCTAAAAGGACACGTCCACCTTCCCTGACTTCCCCCTGACCTGTCCCAACTGACTCCCTTGCCTCCAGCCAAACCTGTTTAGGCAGCTCCTCGCCCAGTGGCCAAACACGATAGCATCAATGTACAACATACCATAAACCCTTCACCGCGCACAGATCATGTTTTCTACACACATACACACCTGTCCACGCTCCCTGTTTATGGCCAGTTTTATGACTAGGAGGTGCCTTCTTTTATTGGGGTTTCACCGATATCTGATGGGAGTTCCGGGCTTGGCTGAGTAATCTATCACGAATTGGACGTCTAAAATACGGGCTTGCCTACATGACTTCGCTCTTTTGTATTATTGTAGAAATATGTGTATAGCCATATCATAAACTTAAGAATTCTTGCTTGCAGCTATTATTTTTGTATATAAGGAGAAGGCTGGTTCTGTAAAAACGAACAGTCTCCTGAGAACACATGACCCGTGTTTGTCGTGCTTCTAGGACACCTGTTACTTGGTAGCTGCCAATAAAACTTGATCTCTGACTGCGACTAGAAGACTCCGTGTTTCTGTGGTCCGGAACAGGGAGAACTCAGAGGTCTTCGGGTGTTATCCCCTGGCACCAAACGGGTTGCTAAAAACCCGTTACCTCAGTTGGCGCCCAACTCGGGCGGTATCAAGCGGCGTCGGTCCAAGCCAGATGTTCGTGAGGAGCTTCGTGTGAATATTCCGGAGGACGGCCAGCCACTTCAGCGACCCCTGTATGTCGACATGGTTCCGAAGGTCTTTGCTGCGAGGTTCCCCGCGTCCCGACGGCTACGAAGGACTGCTGCCCTGACTATCGCCTTGTTTTGGACCCAGTGATCCTTGGTAGAGCGAAACGATAGACGAGTCTTCTAGCGACGTCACCGATCTTCAAATACTTCAGTTAAGTATAAGTGGAGCGTCTCCCAGTCCTTAGTTTGTCCTTAGTTTTTTGGTATCCTTGAGATACGCCTTGATTTGGTACTTGCAAGCCCCAAAGCCGAAGGACTTGTGTTTTCACGAGAAATGTCGTAATCGATAATCCTTTGAAGTTTGAAGCTAGACTAGTGAGCAAAGATGCCTGGTTTTAGCAGACTTGGAAACTTGTTTTGTCTTGGTTATAGTAAGGACTCCCGATTAGAGGATTCCTGTCCGGTTCCTCCGATTGGAACTCCAACATATGAGCTTTACGTAAAGCACGGCGTAGGCCCTATCACATATAATGAAGTGTGGATAAAATACACCCGCAAGGATGGTGTTTTAAAATGGCCCCAATATGGTAGTTTCGACTCAGAAATATTAGATAACCTAGAGGTCAAAATATTTAAGAGAAAAGCCCGGCCGGCGATGTTTGACTCTTTTCGCTTATGGCGCAAAGAAGCCAAACAGAAAGAAATAAAGTTAGCAAAAAGGAATAAAAGAGGTATGTCAATGGTGCAAGCTGCCGTTGCATACAGGGATAACGAGGAAGAGCAGGAAAGCGAACAAATACTTAGGAGCAAGAAACTAGCAGTAGATAAATGCTACCCGATGTTACCAAATAAGGGACAAGGTCAAAAGGAAAGATCCGAGAAAGATCCATTAATGTCCCACTTATTAAGCTCACCTCCACCGTATGCGTTAGACGCTACTACAACGCCAAAGCGTTTTTCTATACCACGCCCCGGCGCACGAAACACAGCTCTTGCACACACGCCAGCTACTCTTCAGCTGGTTCCTACTTCTCCGGTGCAGCCTTCTCAAGGGCCGCCATCTTTGCCACCTACTCCATCTACTTCTACGACTTTGCCTACAGCTCCAGCTATTGTCTATGATACTACGTCTGCTACTACTTCAACTTCCTCTACTATTGCCTCTACTTCTTCTTTGCCTCAGCCTGTTTTTTCCGATGCACTTGCTCCTCCGCAAGCTTCTCCTTCTATTAGACAAAGAGTGACAGGTACCGTCACTGGTCTGCTTTCACCTTTCTTCGGGTCGCCTAGAACGACCACTAAAACAGAAGATAGACAGTTACGTAGTCAACTGCCTGATTACGAGGAAAGACGAGTGCTGAATGAATTAGCACGCCAATGGATTACGGATACTGTTAGATATGATGTTCAGTCTGTCATGGAAGTTTTCCGTCAATGGAATGCACCCACTCAGAGATACGTATTCGAAGAAATGTGTGTATATCTAGGCGAAGATGTAAAGGCAAATGATCCCAAATACACAATGAACGAACTATGGCGTACACGCTTTAAGTTCTATGAAGGTATGATTATAGGTGCAGATGGTGAGAAAGCGATAGAATTATTGCTCTCTTATAGGAGTAAAGGAAACGTCTCTAGATCATGTCATGAAGACGATGCACCAGACGGGAAAAGAGCGAGACAGTACCCCATGAGAGAGGTTCCTCCGGTTTGGAGGGAAGGTGATGCGAATGCGAATCCACCGATTCTGCCTCATTTCCAGCGTGTATGGGTACATGTCCCCTGGAAAAGATCCGATGTCTTAGCACTCAAGCAGACATTGCCTGATCCTCGTAAAAACCCGACTGGGTATTATAAGGAGTTATCGCAAACTGCAAGCTCATGTATAATGAATTTAGCGGACATAGACATGCTGTTTGGGAACGTTGTTCCACATCCTCTATGGAGCAAAATACGTCATACGAACCATGACCAAGAACTAGGTGACTCATAGGCGAACATTGCCGCTATCGATGCTAGACAAATTGGTGGTTCTAAACCTGAGCCGTTAATAGCTGAACTTCCCGGTAGAATTATCGCGTACATGAAAACAATAATGCCTGAAGTACGCGTAAACTGGGACAAGCTATCTGCGTGCAAGCAGAAGAAAGATGAGAATGTGTCTGACTTTTTCACAAGATTTGAGGAGACTTTCACCGATCATAGTGGTCAGGATATGGCTACCGAGGGTGGCCAAAGATTGTTTGTAGACAAGTTCGTACATAATTTAATCCCTGAACTGTGTAATAAACTGAAAGATTCAGAGAGTGCTTGGGCTGTCTCTACGTCAGCTCAAATTTTAGCTACAGCCCAGTACTATGAAAATAGGCGCAAAGACGAGCTAGATAAAGTCGACAAAAAGACGAAAGATTTAAAAACTAAAATTCTTCTCCAGCAAGCCTATCCGCCTCGCACGACTAGTCAGCCCAATTATCAACCACAACAGCAGTATTCAAGAAACGCGCAAGGAAACGAGTTTTCCCACCAGCGTATTGCTTATGGCCCGAATCAATGTGCGTATTGCAAAGAAGAGGGTCACTTTAAAGGTAATTGTCCGGCTCTTGCGCGACGTTTGAGCGGTGCTTCAGGTGTAAGGGGAAGAGGTGTTCAACATGCCCCTAGAGGTAGGGGCCGTGGAAATTTCACGCAGAATACAACTTCTTTTCCGCCTCAGAATTCGATGAACAGCTTCGACCAACAGAATAATGCGTCGACCAGGTCAGCTCAGTACTATGCTGACGACTATTACACCGAACATGAATATGAGGGTAATGATTGCTAGGACAGCCATGGACAAAGAGAGGGAGTTGTTTCAGTTCCAGTAGATCAGAATGGACCTTATGTCGAGGTGATCGCCTCAGGAGTGTCAGAGCCATTTCTGCTGGATACTGGTGCTACAAAAAGTTCTATCATGCACTCGAAGCTTCCTGGCGCACCTTTGTCTGGCGAAATGAATGTTTCAGTAGGTTTCTCTGGCGCCCCTGTTAGAAACCCGATCTCCAGTCCTGTATCTCTTTCTATTGGCCCATGCGAATTAGAGGCACCCCTCATTCTTACCACAGGTTGCGGAGAAAATTTGTTAGGCTTGGATTTGCTAAAAAGGTTATATGCGACTTTGTACTGTTCACCATTGGGAGTACAACTTACTTTAGGTAAGAAAATCGTTTCTCCAATGTATGTGTCCAAAGAAAATATTGCGACTGAATTGTCGTGTCTTCCTGATGTACTCTGGGCAAAGGGTTCTAATGATGTAGGTCGTTTGGAGATAGCACCGTATGTCATAACGTTGAAAGCCAACGTTAGGTTGCCACGTATTCCCCAATACAAAATATCTAGCGAATGTGAAAAGGCGTTATTGACAATTGTTTATGACCTGATTGATAAAGACGTCATCGAAGAAACAACAGGAAATGTTTGTAACAGTCCAGTCTTACCGGTCTTAAAACGTACCGATCCTTCACAGCCCCCTGTGTATAGGTTCGTGATCGACCTCAGAGAAGTGAACAAGATAGTTATCCCACAGTTTCCAGTTGTCCCCGACATTACTGCTTTATTGACGATGGTTCCAGCTTCAGCAAATTGGTTCTCGGTGATCGACCTGAAGAACGCTTTCTTCAGCATCCCGATTGCTGAGGAGAGTAGAGATATTTTCGGATTCAATTTAGGAGGACGAAGCTTCCGCTTCAAGTGCGCTCCTCAAGGCTACTGCGAGAGCCCATCAATATTCAGTCAGGCCCTGAAAACACAACTAGACACGATTATTCTACCGAATGGTTCAACTCTGATTCAGTATGTAGACGATCTGCTGATCGCTGCAGACACTGAAGAGATTTGCAAGAAAGCCACGTTATCATTATTACGTAACTTATGTGGCATGAAGCACAAAGTCTCTCTTTCCAAACTGCAATTTTGCCGACAAGAAGTAACCTACTTAGGTCCCATCTTGTCGAAGGAGGGAAGGAGACTGACACCAGAAAGAATACAGGCAATCGCAGAACTGAGTGCCCCAAGGAGACAGAGAGAGGTTCGAGCCTTCTTGGGCATTACATCGTACTGTAGACAATGGATACCGAATTTCTCACTACTAGCTAAACCCTTGCTGGCACTACTCTGCAAAGACACGCCAAATCCTATGCCTTGGTCTGAAGATTGCCAGACGAGTTTCCACGAGTTGCGTGATGCATTGTGTTCGGCTCCTGTGTTGGGAAACCCCAACTACAGTAAGCCTTTTACATTATATGTCCATGAGAAGGAAGGTTGTGCATTATCAGTTTTAACACAACATTTTGGGGACAGACAGCACCCATGCGCGTATTTTTCGGCAACTCTAGACCCTGTGGCTAAAGCCCTACCAAGTTGTCTGAGGGCTACCGCCGCAGCAGCTGTCTGCATCCGACAATCCGCTGGATTAGTCATGAATAATACTCTGATCGTTATGGTTCCGCATGCAGTAGACATTTTACTAAACAGGACGAAGACACAACACCTTACTAGCGCTCGACTATCCAGTTACGAACTTACACTGCTAGCAAGTCACATCCACATAAAGAGGTGTGATACACTGAACCCCGCAACGTTATTACCCATTCCGACAGGAACAGACGAGATTGATAAACATGACTGCTGTTTTAGGACAGAAGAAGAGACAAAAGGGAGAGTAGACTTACAGGACACTCCCCTTCCTGAATGCAACGATACTTTATGGGTTGATGGTTCATGCTTCAAGTTGCCGAATGGTGATACGACTGCAGCATATGCCGTAACGACATTACACACCATTATAGAGACTGCGCGCATTTCCCATAATTCTGCACAAGCTGCAGAGCTAATTGCGCTTACCAGAGCATGTGTGCTAGCGAAAGGAAAGCGAGTGAATGTGTACACTGACAGCCAATACGCCTTTGGTGTGGCTCACAGTTTTGGGAGATTGTGGCGTGAACGTGGGTTTCTTACGTCACATGGTGCAAAGATACAACATGGTCAGCTAGTTAATGAGCTCCTCCAGTCACTGACCTTGCCACTACAAGTTGCCATTATAAAATGCAGTGCACACAAAAAGATTCAGGATGATGTTGGCCGCGGGAATGCATTTGCAGACGAGGTTGCGAAAGAGACTGCAAGGAACACAATGAGTCGGATGTATGTTGTAGGTCCCGCTAGATGGATTACTGATGTGGGAATGTGTGAGGACACCATTGAAAGCGTGAAATCTATACAAGCCGAGGCAACTGAGAAAGAGGTGAATGAATGGAGAGAAAGTAAGGGTAGATTAGGTACGAATGGTTGTTGGGTCGAATTGTCAGAACACCAGCGATGGTTATTGCCTAACGCCTATGTAGTTGCAGTAGTAACAATGGCTCACGGATTTGCACACATCAGTTCGAGAGGAATCTGTAAAGTATTGGCCCCAGTATGGCAAAATAGCAATATCCCGAAATATGCAGAGAATGTGGTCAGAAACTGTATGGTGTGTTTGAAGTACAATCCCGGTAGGGGAACCCCAACTCCAGCTGGTCATTTTGCGCCTCCAACGTATCCGTTCGAGGTTTTGCAGCTCGATTTCATTCACATGGAGAGATGCAACAATCTGAAGTATGTGCTCGTTGTTGTTTGCGCTTTCTCCAGGTGGGTGGAAGCGTACCCCCTTAAAGACAATACTGCCTTGTCAACTGCCAAAGCCCTTGTCAAAGAGTTCTTCCCGAGATTTGGCATGCCTAGAATCGTCTGGAGTGATAATGGAAGTGAATTCGTAGGACGCGTGATGAAGAGAGTGTGTGAATGTTTAGGCATAGAACAAAAATTCCACTCTGCGAATCACCCCCAATCAGCTGGATTAGTAGAGTGCTACAATGGCACTTTAAAGCTCAAATTAGCCAAGATCCAAGCCTGCACAGGTCTTAAATGGCCTGACGCCTTGCCCCTAGCACTCTTGTCAACCAGAATGACAGTCCATTCCAGATTAGGACTTAGCCCCCATGAGATAGTGTTTGGCCGCCCAGCCAACGTCTGGGGCGTGCCAAGGCCAAACAAACTTAGCGAAATAGAGCACCCCGTACTGCTTGACTATTTGTGCGAATTGAGAACTAAATTGCGTGTTTTACACCAACAGGTTCACAGTTCCTCTCCACCAGCCTCTGACGATCCAGGTCACTCCATCGCACCCGGCACGTGGGTCTTGGTGCGGAATTTTCAGCGCACAAACAACGGACAGCCGAGGTGGACCAGACCTTATCTGGTACTTCTTTCCACGAGATCAGCGGTTCGGGTGGAAGGCAAAAAGAACTGGGTGCACGGGACCCATTGTAAACGGGTCCCTCTGCCCCTTCCATACGACCGGTGGGTCAACGAAGGAATTGCCGACTCCGAGACAGAATCCATACCTCGTTACATCCCTTTCAGCGATGCACGTTTAAAAGAAACTGGTACCGAAAAAGAGAGTGATCATATTTTACAAGGATTTGTGCCACAGTCTATGCAGTTGGACACTACCGAACCTGAGACATTGTTTGAAGACCACACCGTGCCAGGAAAACGACGGTACAATTTAAGGTCTAAACAAAGAGACTAAATAAAAACTAACTAACGTGATTTCCCTTCCCCCAAGAACTATTTTTTGATTTTTCAGCTCTCTCACTCTCAGGAAACTTGCTCATTTTTGATTTTCGAACCGCCATCCGGTTCTGCTGCTAGGGTCGCGGTTGAAGGCTGGGGAGTGCAACTGGGGAAGTTTAGGTCAACGGTTCTGGTTGGTCCAAGGGAGTTACCCCGGACTGAACAGAGCGCACTCCCTGGCAGAACCAACCTACCACCGCGGGCAGCAACTAGAGGATGGAGTTTCCTAGGGTAAAGAGACCTACCAGACTCACAAACTTTGAAAGACAATTATGCACTGTACTGGCCAAAAGAAGGTTTTTGATAACATGTATTTTAATGTTGTGTAGCATAACAATGTTTTTGACTGGTTATACCCTATTCGTATTCCAAGTTACTTTTTCAAATGACACCCGGCCACCGCCTCCTCCTACTATGTCTCCACACTACTTTCACCCTCTACCTGAGCACGAGCCTGCAAGAAGACTCGAATTTGTAAATAACTCATTCATTCAACTTCTACACCAACACCAGTCCATAATGAACACATCGAACTGTTGGATATTTGGACTCATGCCACACACGACTGATAAGGGTATCCCATACTTCATCCTGCCATTCAGCTACTATGGTTCTCTGTGGGCTTTTCAGACCATGTTCCTGTTCGCCCTAGAACCATACCCAACCCGTTCCGTTGAAAGCGATTCCAGTAACAAGGCACTAGTAGCAGGGATAAGAAATATGAGTAGAGAGTTCGACACATATCTAATGATTCCCAAAGATGAACTCACTCCATACACTCGTTGGAACGTAACTAAATATGGGGTTTACCCGAGTAAGAGCCAGACAGCAAAGAAATCCCGCCCCGTTTGGATAGTACCCAACCGAGGTCACTTATGCTTACAAGGTATCGGCAGGGATCCCAAAGCTCAATTAGGAAAGAGTATATGCGCGGAAACATATGTGTTCGCTTCCCGAACTTCCCCTATATTATTAGCAGCCAAAGGCACGTATTTCGTCTGCCATGACCAAGCTTACACCTGGTTGCCCCCTGACTTCTCAGGTACATGCTTTATCGCATTTCTGCTGCCTCCCACCTACACGGCCAGAGCAGATTACCATCGGACAAGGACAGCTAGAGGTGTCGTGAGTAAAGACGACACCGCGGGTCAGGAATTCGCTGACTTCGCAAAGGGTTTTCTGCCATTTTGGGGGCCTATGGTAAACAGCAGGAATATTCGCCAGTTATCGAGGATAGTTGAATCCGCCGTGAGTACAACGGCCGGAGCCCTTGGAAATTTGACGACCGAACTTCAGTCGGATCGACTTATGACCCTTCAGAACCGAGTTGCCCTAGATATCATACTCGCCGATCGTGGTGGTGTGTGTAGAGTGATCCAATCCAGTTGTTGCATTTTCATCCCTGATAACGCACCGACGGTGTACCAGGCCATCTCTAAGTTGCACGAGATATCTGGTTCCCTTCACGTAGAAAAAGGGGACTGGTCCTTACTAGGGTGGTTCTGGGAACTGATTGCTACCTGGGGATGGAAAACACTGATCTTCATTGGGATGATCTTAGCACTTCTGTTTATGTTCTGCCTATGTGTACAGTGCGCTCCTGCACTATGTGGCCTCTGTGCTACCTCATGTGTACGGAAGCCTGTGTCAAGGGACGAACTGAGCAACAGAATGATGCTACAGCAGCATCTCCACGAGTTCCTTCATACAGATTTAGACTCGGATTAACATGAATCATTGCCTTATATGAGGGCAAAAGGAGGGTCTGTGGTTCTGAAATTCTGGACCCTACTGTTGTCCCGGTATCGAGGCCCGATATCCGTGTCCCGAAACCTCAACGTACCATGACAAATTTGGTGTCGACGAACCGATAATGAATTGGACATCATTCCTATGCATTTGCGTCATGATCGAGGCATGCTAACACCCCTGAATCGTAGTTTCCGTCCCAACCCCCAGACTCCATTTTGTAAACGGTATCCATATTGTGTCTTGCCCTCATGATAAGTCAATTAAAGGTCGAGCTTCATCTAAAAGGACACGTCCACCTTCCCTGACTTCCCCCTGACCTGTCCCAACTGACTCCCTTGCCTCCAGCCAAACCTGTTTAGGCAGCTCCTCGCCCAGTGGCCAAACACGATAGCATCAATGTACAACATACCATAAACCATTCACCGAGCACAGATCATGTTTTCTACACACATACACACCTGTCCACGCTCCCTGTTTATGGCCAGTTTTATGACTAGGAGGTGCCTTCTTTTATTGGGGTTTCACCGATATCTGATGGGAGTTCCGGGCTTGGCTGAGTAATCTATCACGAATTGGACGTCTAAAATACGGGCTTGCCTACATGACTTCGCTCTTTTGTATTATTGTAGAAATATGTGTATATCCATATCATAAACTTAAGAATTCTTGCTTGCAGCTATTATTTTTGTATATAAGGAGAAGGCTGGTTCTGTAAAAACGAACAGTCTCCTGAGAACACATGACCCGTGTTTGTCGTGCTTCTAGGACACCTGTTACTTGGTAGCTGCCAATAAAACTTGATCTCTGACTGCGACTAGAAGACTCCGTGTTTCTGTGGTCCGGAACAGGGAGAATTCAGAGGTCTTCGGGTGTTATCCCCTGGCACCAAACGGGTTCCTAAAAACCCGTTACCTCAGATTGTGCACTTTACAAATGTGGACTTTACTTTACTTTATATACTCTTAAGTGCATTATGAACCTCGCGGGTAAATGCTATCTTTGGTTTGGCTTTATCAAAACATGTCGTGTAAGGTGTCATAAGCTTTGGAATACTACCCCCTCGCCAGTTCTGGCGACGGGGGTAGCATTCCACCCTTCTAGAGGGAGAAGTCATGTTACTTCCATTAATCCCGGTTAAAGTTAACCAGAGCCTCAGCATCACAAAATGGATGCTGCTGCCACAGACACAAGTCTGACCTCCTGCTGCTGGGAGTCCTTCCAGCGAGGGTTTTGTAATCTAACAGCGATTAGGTTGAGCGTCAGCAAAGTTCTAGCCGTTATCTTGACATATAACGGCCTCAATCTTGAATTCACGGCAGCCATTTTGTCTGCCACACGCTACCTCGTGTCGACCATGTGCGTTGTCCTATCTTTCTGCTCATGGCCTTTGAATCTGCCCGGCAACAGGCTATTATTAGCGTTCCCTTGTTTTGCCGCTGACCGTTAGGGTCCACATCTGTTAGTGATTAGCCCTAGATTGGAATGTGTTAGCCAAGACCCCAAGACTGTTAGCTCCTCCCACTGATCAATCGTGCTTCTCAATATTGCCTTATATGGACATAAAATGTGCTCTTGTGCTTTGTACCGCCTTCTTTTGAGCCCCTTTGTGGGTATAAATAAACCATGCGTCTATAGCCCTTTGTGTTACTTCTTGCAATGCCGAAGGGTACTGTTTGAATTGTAGCAACACCTCATGAGGTGTAATAAACGTTATGTTTTGTATTTTCCAGTTTCTGTGCCAACTTCTTCCAATTGGATCTGAGGACTTCGTGCAGAGAAGGGCGAACCCCTTGCACTAGCGGGTCTGGCTGAGGCCTGCATGACAAAATTGGCGCCCCACAGGTGGGGCTCATCGGCGATTCGGATGCCCGAAGGATTGGTCGTGACGAAGGTTCGGAACCTCGCTGAGGACGCGATCGCTGCCAGAGGAGACCCGAGTCTTGGCACCCGAGGCGGTTCTTCCCTCCTTTCCGATCTGACCATCCAGGCAGCGCCGGTCCCCGACTGAGATCTCTTCTGTTGGTCTGTCGTGCAGTGACCATTTGGTTGAATTTAGAACTTGGCAGTTGGAACCTGGAGAGCCTATGATTGGTAAGAGCCGTTTTGCGGCACCTATTGTAGGTTTTGGATGCCCTTGTATGGTAAGGTAGTTTTAGGAACACTTACTGTGGCATATTTGTATTTGGAATAGACTAGTCTAGTTTGGCATTTGTATTTGGAGTTTTGCATTTGGAATTTTGTTTGAAAGAAGTATGACAGCAAGAGAAGCGTGAGCAAGCGTTGATTGAAAAGGAACAGCGAAAGAATGTGTATGAGAAAGCGCTGGAGTTGAGAAAGAAAAAAGTGAAAGAGTTACAGGAGCGAGAGGAGAAAGAACGTAGGTTGCAGGTATCTGGCCAATATCCTGTCCGTCAGCCTCTCTATCCTGTCCTTAATAAACCGCAAGATGATTTTTTGTTATTAGATCGACCTCCACCTCCGTATGCCGTTCCGTCCGCTCCGTCCGGAGACGACGAGGACTCTGACGCGGACCAACGAAAAGCGCGGGACACTCGATCCATGTTGGCTACCGCGCGTTTGGCCGAGCTTAGACAATCAGCTCGTCTGGTACTACGTAATATTGATTCTGCTCCTGCTCTTTTAGCCTCTATGAAAGATTGGTCGGAAAAGGAGCAGATATATTATACTGAGACATTTGCTGATGAAGTTGTAGAAATGTTTCGAAAATACTCTTCAGTTTTAGAACCTGTTGATATAGCAAATGATCGTAAACAACTACATGATGGTGCTTTTGTTTTTTCCCAGGTAGACAACGCGCTTAGACGATTGATTAAATTACGAAAAGAGGCGTTTCACTTGAAGGAGCAGAAAAAGACTGCGGCAACCGTTCCACAGTCCAATCCGCCCAGAGAGTCGCAGTCTTCTGTCTTCGAAACAGATAAGATAATACCGGTTGACATGAGACCTATGCGGGAAGCCGCGCCCTTGTATGTTCCTCCTAAAGGAACGGGTGATGAGGATGATAAGAATTCTGCTAATGCTAAAGGATATTTTATTTATAATTGGGTATACACTCCTTGGAATAGAGCAGATGTAATGGCGCTTAAAGCAGCGTCGCCTGATCCGCGTAAAAATCTAGCCGCCTTTTATGAGGAAGTTGAAGGCGCTTTAAATTCCTGTACTATGACCTTATGTGATATAGATTTATTTTTCGGTTTAATTCTGCCCCCAGATATGTGGAGGACTGTTCGTAAAATTGATGACCGTGCTATTTTTGGTGCCGAATGGAAAGATTTGGAACGACTAGATGCGGATAGAGAGCCCGTCCAAAAGACACATCGGTTAATATTAGATCTTCCTGCAGCAATTTTGACTAAACTTAAAACAGTTCTTCCCCCTAAAAAGATTGATTGGACTGTTTTAGCATTGTGTAAACAAAAGACAGATGAATCAGTTTCTGATTTCTTTACACGCTTTAAGGAAACGTTTCATGATTTTAGTGGCCAGTCTTTTACAGATGATACCGGCAGGCATTTGTTTGTCGATAAATATGTCACGAATCTGTTACCAGGGATAGCCAGCCGTCTAAAAGCTAGTGAAAGTTCTTGGACTACGTCCTCTCCGGAATCTGTTTTAACGATGGCTCAATACTATGAGCATCAAGAATTAGAAGCGAAGGGAAATGAAGACAAGAAATCCAAAGAGTTAAAAACAAAAGTTATGTTGGCCCAGGTTTACGGTCCGCCTTCTAGAGGTTATAATAGAGGCCACGATAGGAATTACGATAGAGGCAGACGAGGATCTTTCAGTACCCCTTACACTCGTACGAATTTGTCCATTAATCAATGTGCGTATTGTAAACAGTTTGGCCATTGGATGATTGATTGCCCATTGCTTGCTCGCCCAGCAGAATTCATGAGGGCGGGGCCAAATGAGAAATCGTTCAGGGTTTTTGGGGCCTAGGGGAAATGTGAATGATCGTGCCCGATTTGATACAAATGTACGACCACAGAATAGCCAAAACACTTTTGATAGACGAAATCAATGTCAAATGTCTGATTATGTCCAGCCCGATCTTTACGATTCTGCTCATGCATAGGATTGCCTAGGATGGGGTAAGGAATCAGTTTAAGTTCCAGTAGATCAGACAGGTCCCTATGTTATAGCACATGTTTTGGTTTCTACTGATCGGTTTCTGGTTGATACAGGAGCTACTCGTAGCACTCTGTCTAAACAATTGGTTCCGAGGGCTCCCCTGTCTGGCACGACTAGTACTTCGATAGGTTTCGATGGAACACCTTCCCTTAGCCCATTGTCGCAACCACTTACTTTTTATGTTGATAAATTTAGTGCTCCATGCCCGTTTTTGTTTTCTCCAAACACACCAGACAATACTGTGGGTCTTGACATGCTGAAGTATTTTAGGGCCACAATACGATGTTACCCTGAAGGGGTGCGTGTCATTTTAAATGATAATCACTCCAAGCCTGAAAGAATTTGCCTTGTTAAAGAAGATATTGCACTAGCCTCACTTCCTGAATCTTTGTGGACTACCTCAGACACTGATGTGGGTCAGATGGTTATCCCTCCGGTTCAGATTAGTGTCAAGGAGGGAGCTGTGTTACCTCGTTTGCCACAATACAGGATTTCACAGGAGGGAGAAGAAGCACTCATACGAATTGTACATGATTTGATCCAAGTTGGGGTTGTTGAAGAAGTTCCATTTAATGTTTGCAATAGTCCGATTCTTCCGATTTTGAAAAGAGACACTGATACAAGAGTTTACAGGTTCATTATTGATTTGAGGGAGGTGAATAAGATTGTCGTACCACGGTATCCTTTGGTTTCCGACATCACAACACTTCTTACTTTGGTTCCTCCGACTGCCACTACATTTTCTGTGATAGACTTGAAGAACGCTTTCTTTTCGATCCCTATTCATCCTGACAGCCGATATTTGTTTGATTTTACTTTGAATAATCGATCGCATAGATTTTGTAGAGTCCCTCAAGGCTATACTGCGGTCTTTCCGTCCGCCGCGGTCCCCCCGCCATTCTAATATGGCGGGGGGAATTCTGGTGAGGATGTCGGGCGGATTGCGCCCTCCAGGCCGGCGGTGGCTACCGCCAGCCTGGTGGGGGCAATCCGCCCGACATCCTAATGGGCCCCTGAGTGTCTCAATTATTGACTGTGTGTTCAACAAATGCACAACACTCCCCTCCGATTAGTCTAAGCTGCTTGGCCACACTATCACAAATAGAGCACTTTAGGATTATTTAAGCAAGCTCCTGTAAACCAATAATGGTCGCCTGGACTATTTGCATAGTGTTCTTGGTACACTACATAAATAACCAGCTTCCTAAAATGGAGGACTCACACTGGGGGCAGTAACTAATTATACCTGTTGTAGGAGAGTAGGGTCTGCTTTCCTATGGTCACCCCATTTTTAGCTTTTTGCTTCACTGGTTTTCGACTTAATGTGGCTGTGGGCCTGCTAATCAGACCCACAGCCCTGCTGTTCTCTCTCTAAATTTCACACCATGTACTTCAGGTACATCACCAATTGGGATTTGGGTCACTCTTACTAGTCCCTGTACAGTGTACTATAGGTACCCAAGGCATAGGTGCACCCAAGGCCTACCAGGGGCAGCAGCATATCTTTTGCCACCCCTTGCTGGCCATCCAAACTGACACAACTGGCTGATCACTCAGCTGGGGCAAGGTCGTGTAATCACCCCTGGCTTAGATATAGTATTCCTATGTCTAACCTTATATCTAGACACATATACACCTATAAGTCACTCCTATGGCAGGCCTTAACAATCCTGAAGGCAGGGTGCTTGGTTTTATTTGAGATAGTGCTCTAGCATGAGCTGAGCCTGTCTGCAGCTTCGGAACCATGTCCTTATAGCTGTTCTAGGATAATGCCATACCATATACTCTTAAGTGCATTATGAACCTCGCGGGTAAATGCTATCTTTGGTTTGGCTTTATCAAAACATGTCGTGTAAGGTGTCATAAGCTTTGGAATACTACCCCCTCGCCAGTTCTGGCGACGGGGGTAGCATTCCACCCTTCTAGAGGGAGAAGTCATGTTACTTCCATTAATCCCGGTTAAAGTTAACCAGAGCCTCAGCATCACAAAATGGATGCTGCTGCCACAGACACAAGTCTGACCTCCTGCTGCTGGGAGTCCTTCCAGCGAGGGTGTTGTAATCTAACAGCGATTAGGTTGAGCGTTAGCAAAGTTCTAGCCGTTATCTTGACATATAACGGCCTCCATCTTGAATTCACGGCAGCCATTTTGTATGCCACACGCTACCTCGTGTCGACCATGTGCGTTGTCCTATCTTTCTGCTCATGGCCTTTGAATCTGCCCGGCAACAGGCTATTATTAGCGTTCCCTTGTTTTGCCGCTGACCGTTAGGGTCCACATCTGTTAGTGATTAACCCTAGATTGGAATGTGTTAGCCAAGACCCCAAGACTGTTAGCTCCTCCCACTGATCAATCGTGCTTCTCAATATTGCCTTATATGGACATAAAATGTGCTCTTGTGCTTTGTACCGCCTTCTTTTGAGCCCCTTTGTGGGTATAAATAAACCATGCGTCTATAGCCCTTTGTGTTACTTCTTGCAATGCCGAAGGGTACTGTTTGAATTGTAGCAACACCTCATGAGGTGTAATAAACGTTATGTTTTGTATTTTCCAGTTTCTGTGCCAACTTCTTCCAATTGGATCTGAGGACTTCGTGCAGAGAAGGGCGAACCCCTTGCACTAGCGGGTCTGGCTGAGGCCTGCATGACAAAATTGGCGCCCGACAGGTGGGGCTCATCGGCGACTCGGATGCCCGAAGGATTGGTCGTGACGAAGGTTCGGAACCTCGCTGAGGACGCGATCGCTGCCAGAGGAGACCGGAGTCTTGGCACCCGAGGCGGTTCTTCCCTCCTTTCCGATCTGACCATCCAGGCAGCGCCGGTCCCCGACTGAGATCTCTTCTGTTGGTCTGTCGTGCAGTGACCATTTGGTTGAATTTAGAACTTGGCAGTTGGAACCTGGACAGCCTATGATTGGTAAGAGCCGTTTTGCGGCACCTATTGTAGGTTTTGGATGCCCTTGTATGGTAAGGTAGTTTTAGGAACACTTACTGTGGCATATTTGTATTTGGAATAGACTAGTCTAGTTTGGCATTTGTATTTGGAGTTTTGCATTTGGAATTTTGTTTGAAAGAAGTATGACAGCAAGAGAAGCGTGAGCAAGCGTTGATTGAAAATGAACAGCGAAAGAATGTGTATGAGAAAGCGTTGGAGTTGAGAAAGAAAAAAGTGAAAGAGTTACAGGAGCGAGAGGAGAAAGAACGTAGGTTGCAGGTATCTGGCCAATATCCTATCCGTCAGCCTCTCTATCCTGTCCTTAATAAACCGCAAGATGATTTTTTGTTATTAGATCGACCTCCACCTCCGTATGCCGTTCCGTCCGCTCCGTCCGGAGACGACGAGGACTCTGACGCGGACCAACGAAAAGCGCGGGACACTCGATGCATGTTGGCTACCACGCGTTTGGCCGAGCTTAGACAAACTGCTCGTCTGGCACTACGTAATATTGATTCTGCTCCTGCTCTTTTAGCCTCTATGAAAGATTGGTCGGAAAAGGAGCAGATATATTATACTGAGACATTTGCTGATGAAGTTGTAGAAATGTTTCGAAAATACTCTTCAGTTTTAGAACCTGTTGATATAGCAAATGATCGTAAACAGCTACATGATGGTGCTTTTGTTTTTTCCCAGGTAGACGACGCGCTTAGACGATTGATTAAATTACGAAATGAGGCGTTTCACTTGAAGGAGCAGAAAAAGACTGCGGCAACCGTTCCACAGTCCAATCCGCCCAGAGAGTCGCAGTCTTCTGTCTTCGAAACAGATAAGATAATACCGGTTGACATGAGACCTATGCGGGAAGCCGCGCCCTTGTATGTTCCTCCTAAAGGAACGGGTGATGAGGATGATAAGAATTCTGCTAATGCTAAAGGATATTTTATTTATAATTGGGTATACACTCCTTGGAATAGAGCAGATGTAATGGCGCTTAAAGCAGCGTTGCCTGATCCGCGTAAAAATCTAGCCGCCTTTTATGAGGAAGTTGAAGGCGCTTTAAATTCCTGTACTATGACCTTGTAGTGTAGTTCCTATTATCCCAATAGGCTCTGCGCATTGGAATAATACCTTCAATAGTATAGGCCTAGACCAGACGTTAACTAGGTCTTCTATTGTCGATATTAGACTTAAAGTTTTGGGTTTGCCAGCTAGCTCAGAGTTCACTAGAAACTTTCTCGAATAGGCAAGGAGGAGTTGAACCTCCCTGGATAGACAAGAAGGGATTTAGTTTCTGACAACCATAGAACATGACAACTTTGCTCTCCCCTAATCAAGAGTGTATCTCTAGAGTCGTGTGAAAACAAAAGACAACTTATTTTACTCAGTCAGTACGTGCATTCTTAGTCTCACCAGATTGTAGAGAAAAGGAAGAGACGGGCGTGTTCAATAAAAGATGGTATTTATTGATCAGTCTCTTTTCTCATACAAGAGAAATGGATCGATATTATCGCAATACTTATGGTTAAGTAAAGTGCATACAATAAAAGCAGAAGTATAAAATAATACTGTAAAAACATTTATATGGTTTCTAAGCCATATGCAGGTTTAAAATGGATAAAATAGATATATACATAGATACATTTGACTAATCGTACTCAACTGGTGTTTCTAACTACGCCTACCCCGGTGTACCTGACCTAAGCCTAATACGTGGGCGGGAATAGAAAGTAGCAGTTTAAGTTAAGTTTGTTTTGCCAAGTGACTGACTCAAGAATTCTCTGCGAGGGGTTATTCAGTTCTGTACCTGGAATTTAGGATGAATGAGGGATGGTATCTCTCGTCTCTGGTCTCGATATTCCAGGCTGCCTGCGAGGGCTACCCGGAAGCGCCGGAGCTGGATTTCTCGGCAGGAGAAAGCAGCGTCTCGTTCTCAGCGCGTCAGGAAGGCGGGGCTGCGCCAGCGGGGTCTGCTCTGCTCTGGGCTTCGGCAAGTCTGGCTGCTCCGATCTCGTCACCACCGCGTGTGTTTGCTTAAGGCAATACCGGTAATATTTATACCTGTAAGGTGCCGAGATTGACGTAAGGATGGACATAGATACGTCAATAAGGATGTCATACGACTTGGTCGTTAGCACATTCTTTTGCTGAAGTTCTCGATGAAATCAAAACAATGGCCGCAGTGTTTTTCCCAGGTTGTCATAGGTTTGATTTGTTTTGAGAACTCCGTATGCCTTATCAGGGGCTGGAGGAATATCGCTTGTCTAATTAGATGGCAAGCGTTATGACCTAATCAGATAACACGTTCCTGTGCCGTGGTGTGGCTTAATCAGATAACGGTTTCTGCATCATGGGATGGCTGCTAGTTAACTTGTTAACCAGAACAGGGTCAGGAATAGGGGGATCGATACAGAACCTATAGGAATACATCACACCCACTCCACGCTAACTATGGCCATATTTACGAATCTAGGCATAGTAAAACATACTGTAGAGTATTGTGTTTACCTTACCACCCCAAAATACATATAATGCATTTCGAATTTATCTAATATACGAAAAAATAGTCACATGTATTATATGCACTCAAGCTGTAGAATAATGCCAAAGTAATCAAGCATATGTATACATTATTACTAATCGAATATGAGAATTACTCATGAAATGGCTCTTAATACAGAAGAAAAAGTTCGAGACCATTCCATCACAGAATAAAATAATTATGAACATACCAGCGGGCAGCTAATGTCTATAAAGTATCTAAAAATAGAAATTTCAGTTCTCTAAGAATAGTTCTTACTTTAAGCAGAAGATAAGTGTCCCGAAAAATCGTAAAAATATTTTGGGGCTGCTGAAAAAATTGCTGTCCGTGAACTGGAGGGAAAATTGTTCATGGTATTTTGTTATTAAAGTTGAAGGCCAAATTCAGGGAACGCCGTGTGCTAGCTTGCTCAAAAGTCTCTATTTCTGCTCTGGAGAGAACATCATATCATTTAGACTGTCGAAAAAGCTGTCAACAGCTTCCTGTGAGAGTTCCACTAACTCGGAAAAGGATGTAACCATGCATTCATGTGCATGATTGTCTCCACTGACGTTTTGATTAGTATTGCTGACAGAAGGTCGTACCTGATCGATGCTGCTTTCATCTTGAACTTCACTACCCCTTAATCGTAGCGGTGAAGTCTCCACGAATGCCGTCATCAGGATTGGCAGCCGTTGAGGGCAGCACAAAGCATGAGCCTTTATTGGGCTCAACAATGTTTCTGCATCCATTGGCGCATCCGATTGTAGCGTCAGACAGGTGTCCAACACGCATTCTTCTCCGCACAGCATGCACCTTAATACAGGTAAAACACATCGATGCCACATTGGTCGAAATGAAAGAAACCAAGTCATGTTCAGGTCTCTAAGCCGGGTTAGTCCCAGGATTTTTGATATCCGGTCCCGGTATCCAATGGCTCGGATTGTTTCTTCCCTTGTCGCAGGTGTTTTGTCTGTGACACGGTTTGCCATAACGAAATATAAGGACTAAGAATAGAATTCCTGCAATTAGTCCCAAAATGAGGGGAAGTCCGCCAAAAATCGAATGGACGAAGTCTGGAAAAATACCCAGTATGGCTTTGAATGGTGTTAATGCCATTGAGAATACTGTCTTAAATACTTTTGAGACTGCACTGGTATCAGAAATATTTAAGATTTCATTCAGGATTTCTGCGAAATGTATGGGGGAATTAGTTGATAACAATGAGTGAATCTCTGCAGTCGTCCTTGCGACTAGGAGATCATACGTTTCTTTTGATGACGTGAGCCTGGTTGGCGTCTGAAGAAGCACTGTTTTCATTCTGCTTAAAGTGTCTATTCGAATAGAAGTAATTTTCAAGTTGGGCCATGCCCTTGCCTCCCTGTCTGGAAAGGAGCTGGGGAACAATAAGCGTCCACAGCACTTGACCTTCGCAGTCGTAGTTATGAGATAAGGAGTCCCGGGCATAAGACTACAGCATCTGCGGTCCACAATTAGAATGTAACTCCCATTATAGAGTCTTTGAAAAAATGGTTCTATCTCTGTTGCAGGTGTGCCTAGCTGGTGACATGAAAGGTTATTCGAGTTCCCTTCACAGGCTCCATGCAAACTAATTCCATTACACAGAAGTGTACCGCTTAGTGACATCGCACAATTATTGCCACTAAGAAACACTTTCTGTCCTTTATTACTGACACATGCATGTGAATAGGGCAAGTTCCATGTTGTCTTAATGTACCCTCTTCCCAATTTTTCGTACATGCCAGCCTGTATATATTTTTGGCAGTATTGAAACCTGAAGGTTGATATTGGAATATTAATTATCCCATGTATTATCCATTCACTGACAGGTCGTTCTGACATTGTCACTGGTAATCTCTCGAGTTTCTCAATGCTCAGGATTGTATAATCAGCACCCTTCTGTGCCATACTGATTTGTTTATCAGTAAGGTTAAAGATATTGAATAGTGACGTTGTGTTGATTAAACGCCAAGGCACATAGCCTGAACGCAGATTTTGTAACGTCCAGCCAAGCTGTACAATAGAACGCAATTGAGACTGACCGTGTTGTAACAACAGTAAGTCTTGCGATAAAATGTCGATTGCTGAAGACACAATGCTGTCCAAAGAAAAAATTCTGGAGGACCGAGTCATTAACCCATTGTCCACTACAGAAAGTGATTTTTCCAAATTAATACGGTCAATTTCCCGTATACTTTCTGCTGTCTCAATTTGAGTCACCTTCCAGGCCTCGTTGTAAGCTGCATATACAGAGGCTGCTATGAAACGTTTCTGATGCTGTTTGCGCGGTCCCATAATGAAATCACGCAAGTCAGCACCATCAGTAAGTAAAGTTAGGTGTTGCTTAATTTCTGTCAGTGTGGAAGTTTGTAGCCATTGAAGGCATAATTTGCCCACACTGTAGGTGGTTATTATCCCTGGGTGTTGTCTTTGGGAATATCTAGGGTCTGGCCTGGTCAATGTGAACCCCTGTGTTTTGTTCAGGAATCTATCTTGACAGTTATTAGTATCTGTGGGCCAGATCAACCATTGTTTCCAATCAGGATGTGTTCTGTTTTGGTTTAATACATAGTTTACGTCTATCCCTTCATCTGTAGAGCTATTGCTGTCCATTGTTGGTTTTGGAATAGACGGTTTATTTAAGTCTTTGATTTTGGCTAGGCCAAGACAGGTAGTTTGTTGAACAGTGTCATTCAAAAATATAATTTGTTCTGGGATCATGCCGGCTCTAAACAATGATTCTATACCTTGTACTTGCCATTCTTTTGTACCCCAAACACTTTTTACTTCAACATTTTTGTCCCAATAATCAAAACCAAAAGTATTCATTTTTTCAAAAAATGAGTCTGAATATATCATTTTTGTGTTTGTTAGCATGATCTTTGTCCTTGTCTTATTTGACAATTTGAAATAAAATGTTTCAGCATTACTTGTGTTGAACCCTGAAAAGTATGAATATTTGTCGTTAAAGGTTCTTGAGCTTCCTTTTGGAGGGGTTGCACAATGTTCCCATTGATTATAATTTAAAACATTTCTAGGTTGTGCAGATTTATGTAGAAAATGGTTACCATAGTGGTTGTAACAGTACATACTATCATAATTAGTCGAACCCTGCAAATAATCATGTTTGGTAAATTTAGCAGACATCACTAAGTCAGACATCATATCATTTATGTTTTCAAAGTCCCAATCATCAGCAAATGAGCTTGGTTTTACAAAGTCACTTAACGAGATCTTGATTTGGTGTGGATATTTCAGGATTTCTACCGGACCATAAATTTCGTAGTCAGTATTGTCCCATGCTACCCCACCTGGTATAGGATTGGCTGTGAAGTTGACTGAAGAAAGTTCTCTTTTCTCGACATGTGAAGATGTGTGTGGCTTGAGGATCAAGTTGATTTTCTGACTTGCTGTGTCCATTTCAGCATATTTTCCCTCAATGAAGCGTCCCAAAGTTAGTACCATGATGAGCCAAAGTATGAGGATAAATGCACCAAAGCCCACCCAAAATTCAATCCATGGAGAAATTAGATATGTTTCTTTCAGTTGTTTCAAAAGTTCTGTGGCTTTATCTTTAAAGGTTTTTGATGATGGCTGTGTTTTTGATTCACTTAGGTCTTCAGAGGAATCATCAAAGTTTATGAAGTAGCCGGATGCAGTTCTGTCAATTGTTCTAATTGCTTCAGGATTACTGTTTCTTGCAGCTTCAGCATATTCATTTGTTACTTCATTGTAGGTTGGTGTGTCTCTACTAAATGTTTTTATTTGGGTTTTTAGAGGTCTGAGTTCCAATGCATTGTTGCATAGTCCTTGTTGTTGTTCTGTAGGCGTTTCGAATGTGATTAGCCTCTTAGTTTGGACCTCTGTATTTGTAGCAAACCTTGGTGTTCTGCTACTTATCGGGAGTCCACTTGGCCTACTGTTTGTTATCGGCCACATGATTGTGGTTTTACCAGGTCGATGGATACAACTCGGTTCTCCTTTTTACCAGCAAGCGGCGGTAGTACAACTGATCTTGTCCCGTTGATAGACAAGACAGGAACTGCTTTTCTGTAAGAAGGCCCAAATTCCTTCTTTACCGCGATCTTTTCTCTGACTAGATCCCCGACTTTTGGAATCCAGACAGGTCTTGCTGGGACAGGTGGTGGTTCTTCAGTGGTTGTTGGCTGCTGTTTCAACTTTATGTTGCTCAGGTCTTTTCTTGTTTTGTTTAAGTCCTGTAAAATAGCCAAACGATCTTTGATATCAAAGCTTTTTTCCTTCACCACTGAAGTCTGACTGTCAAGATCTAAGACTAACATCCTAGTTCCAAACAATAATTCGTACGGAATGAATCCCTTCAGAGAATTTCTTGGCAAATTATTTAGACTACGTTGGACACTTATTAGATGTTTGACCCACCCAGCTCCCGAACCTAATACCCTTTCCATTATAGATAGCTTTATGCCTTGGTTTTTTCTTTACACCATCCCGTATCCCTCAGGAAGGAAGTGAGAAGAATCCCGCTGTGCTATGCTCATTTGGCCGAGCTTTCCCCCAAGCTTGAGGGCTAAAGTGAAAACATTGGTGAAACATAGCATGCTCCTAGCGTATAAACCATTTAGACTCGCAAATCTTTGTATAACAGTCCAGACGTCAGCCGAGTGCTGGGGATCTACATTATAAGTGGAAACTAGCCTGTATATGTTAATCGGACGCTTTGCTTTTTACTGTCGATTCTTTCTGGAGTGAAATGCCAAGGTAGTATACCGTTTCTCTCGCCACTGCGATCTCTGTTGCAGTCCGGGCATTTTTTTACAAAAATGTCATGCTGCAGGCTCATGCCTGGCCACCAGTACACTGATTGTAGTTCTTCCAGAGAATCTTTTAGTTTGAGGTGTCTGAGACCCTCGCCCATATGTGCGTCTGCAATTAACAAAGTTCTCCTGTCCATGTTTGTAATTACTCTATCCCCCACTCCAGGGATTCGAGCAAAAGAGATGGAGTTTGCATCGATTATGTATGTATAATTGAGTGGATAGTTGATCGGTAGCGCTGAGCAGTCGCCTTTTGATGACGTTTTCACCGCCAGCACTGTTTCACCGTCAATGTATTTCATTGTACGCTTTTTCCTAGCTACGGAAGCCGATTTAGTTGCTACCGCTGTGGCTGTCTCAGCCAATGAATTCCCTGCAACGTGAACGCCATCACGCTGATGACTCAGTGTATGTATCACGTGAGTCTTTGGTAGTTCTTTTTGTAACAGAACTATGTGTTCCCAAAGCAGTTTTTGCTTTATTGTTGCACCTGTGTCATCTTTGTAACCGTTTTGAATCCATTTCTGCAAATCGTTGTTATATGATTTGACGCAGTAATATGAATCGGACACTATAAGTGTCGGGAATTCGCGATCCGCATTATCTAGCGCCATTTTCAATGCTATTATTTCAGTCTGTTGTTCTGAATTAGTTTCTACTGAGTGTGTTTTTGTTAATAGAGGTCTTAGTTTACCTCCGCGCCACACTTCTTTTGTAATCTCACATGTGGGGTTGTATGCTTGTTCTCCCCAAACGGAGGGTTGAGCATGTCCGTCTGTATAGATTACACAAGCGTACTGTCGTAATGGCAGAATGTCGGCCGGCAGAGGGAATATTCTTTCATATTCTAGATTTTTTAATTCCTTTAGTTCTGGATCAAAGTAGTAGTATACTTTGTCCGTTGTAATTGAATTCACCCATTGTATCCACTTTGGATTCAATGCTGTGGTTGGTAAATTACACGGGGTTGTTAATGCCTCAAAGGCTGATTCTGCTGTTATGACTGTGATGTGTCTACCGTCAGCTTTATCTTTTTCTTTAGCTATTGTGGTTTGAACTGCATGAACAATGTTTTCTTTAATGCTGAATTTCTTTTCAGCTTCTGTGTACAAGTGTGATTTGAATGCAATTGGTACCTTTTCTCCCTCGTTAGAGGTCAGGTATGTGAATCCGCATCTTCCTGGGATGACTCGAATCACAAGATTGCGTGTGTTATCACGTGTTTCTAATTTTGTTTTAATTAACATATCTGTTTGTAAGGATCTCAGAATTTCTGTGTGTATTTGAGTCCAATTGGTTCTTTTAAAATCTGGTTTTATTAGATCATAAAGGGGTTTGACTCTTTCTGCGTAATTTGCAATGTATGTTCTTCCGAAACTTAGGAAGCCTAGAATTGACTGTAGGTTTTTTAGTGTTCTCGGTGCTTGGAGTACGGCACATTTCTCTAGGAAATTGTCAGCCAGGCATTTGCCTTCACTTGATAATTCATATCCTAAGAACAGGACAGTTAGATGGGCAATTCTGGATTTTTTGAAGTTGAATTTGTAACCCTCTGCTGCGAATCCAAGTATTATGGTGTTCACTCTCTTCAAGTGAGTATCCAAGTCATCATCTGTTAGGTATATGTCGTCGACATAAGATAATGCCTCTTCGTCATATGTTTGTAATAATTCTGTTACTCTCGCTGAGAATAATCCTGGGCTGTTCTTGAACCCTTGGGGTAACCGACAGAATTGTTTTTGAGCGCCATTTATTGAGAACGCAGACAAGTATCTGCTCTCTGGTGCTATATTTTGACAGAAGAATCCATTAGAGATGTCTAATGTTGTTTTGTATTTTTTGCGCACTATGTTATTCATTAGTGCTGCACTATGCGAGTTTTGTACTGCAAAAGTTTTGCAACATGAGTTAATGTGTCTGTAATCCAAAACTAGACGATATGAATTGTCTGGTTTGGAGACAGGAAACAAAGGGTTGTTCATTTGTGAGGTGCAAGTTTCAATCACCCCCTGGTATTCTAATTGGTCTAGGATTTCTTTTACCTGTTTTTTAGCTTCTTGCTTAATTGGGTACTGTCTTTGTGCAGTAGGTTGTGTTTTTAACTGGATTTTGTGAGGAGGAGAGTCCTCATCCCATCCTACATGATTTTTATATAAAGCAGGAGCTTGAGCTACTGCCCACTTTCTTGCAAGTGTATATTTTTTATGAATTGGGATATGATTTGAGAAGGCAGGCATAATTATTTCTTCGCCATGAGGGCAGTCCCTGACAAACTCTGGTGGCCAGTCTTTTTCAGCTAGAAGGATGTCATAGCCCTTGGAGAGATTATCCCAAAATAGTCCCCTTATTTTTCTAGTCTTATCCCCCTCTATACGTAATGTTATTTCATATATTTTGTGAGGTTTGCTAACTCTGGTGTCTGCAGTTTCCACTTGAAGGTATTCATTCGTGTCCACTGTCTCCAGATGATTCATAAGGACTTTGCGAGCTATTCTCACTTCTGCTGCGCTGTCTAGCATTGTCTGAGCCCACTCTCCGTTTTTCAGCTGTGTCCTCAGTATTCTCGGCATTGTTGAATACTTTAATACTGGCTACCTTCTTTTTGGGAAATTGTAATTTCTTATTTGGATGAGCAGGTTCCTTGTCTTTGGACTTGACGTGCCCTTCCCTGGGTTCAGATCGTCCTCTTCTTTCCGATTTCTGCGAGGAAGTCTGAAAAGATTGAGAGGGACATGTATCAAAATCTTAATATCTATCCGGTTTCTTTATATTATCCCTATTTCTAAGGTTGTATTTTTTCCCAGAGGGCTCACTTTGGGGAGACCTGTGTCCTTGGTTTGGAGATTTTTCTCTCCGCCGAGGAGACCTTCCTCTGGACTGGAATCTCTTTTCTTTCGGATTGGATTGTTTGTTTCCATCCCAGTTCTTCTTTTGTGATGTTAAATTATTTTTAATAAATATTTTTTCAGGACTTTCAATCAGTTGGGGTTTTACTGGTATTTCACCTAAACTATCTCTACCTAGTTCCTCATAGGATTTTTCTATGATTCTGGCTATTTCAGCTGGTTGGTCTGCTATATCTGTTTCTTTTAACCTCTGGCGGATCGCCACGTTTGCTGCTTCTCCCTTTATATTGGCCAGTAATATAGCCGAGACCTGCTTGAAGTCTTTCAGTAATTTCATACCAAGAGTTAAAGCGGGTTCTGGACCGTATTCGTCTTGAATTTGTTTTAGCACATCTGGTATTACCGAGATGGATGGAACACCATGCGTTTTTGTGTAGATGGAAGCAAAGACTGTACCCCAAGTGTCACAGTCCTCCACGTGTGGTGCGATTCCCATTGGAAGATAGATAGTCAGAATCCTGTGTTTATCCACAGGAGTGGTGTCTGGAAACACCGCCTCTATTTGGGTGATTTTTTGTGCTAACCAGAATGGTATTTGTTCCCTTTTAGCTGGTACCTTACCTAGGCAGGACTGTATGTTCTGTGGTGTAATTTTATTTGTGTTCCCCTGATGAGGGGTCAGCTGTGGAATTTTAATTGCTGGTTGGATTGTTGAAGTCCGCATTACATATTGGACTAATTGTCTATGTATTTTTTATTAATTGCTTTAATTGTATTAAAAGATTTGCTGCAGACATCCCATCGATGTCTGGATGTGGTGTGTATCCGGCTAGGCCGGCCACGTTGCTCCTGGTCTACCTAATGGACCGAGCCTGGTGATGTGATTATTATGTTTTAGGGCGCCATTAAACAAGAGCAGGTGCTCTTGAAATTTAAGTGGTACTTCCACCTCCTCGAAAGGAGTGTATTCTTCAGGAGGTTCCTCTGTTTTGTAATGGTGGAAGACCTTTGTTACAGCGTTTGCTGCTGGAAAGTTTATCCATGAATAGAATACCTCTGTCTGCCGATATTCGTGTGCCTCTATTACGAATATGACTGTGCCAGCTCTAGGTGTCAGTCCATTTTCTATAAGTTTTAAAGTTATAGATTTCCTTATGTTGACCGCGATGAGTATTAAATCCGGGTCTGCTTCTTGCATAGTATTATCAGCTGCTACGAGTTCAGCTGCTACTCTAGCTATCTCTCTTTCTTCTTCAGTATCTGACATTCTACTGTAAGGAAGGTTATTTTGTTTGTTTGCAGATCAGGTTTCTTATGGAAACAAAGATTTAGATGCACAATATTTTGGAACAGTGTATCCTTCAACGTTGACTAAACCAAGAACCATACATAGGAGTTTCCTCCTGCGAGGTTTGGCGGATATGACCTTTCACCCACTCCAGACGTCTTTGGAGTATTATGGGAAAAAAGGGGTCTGAGTGAAAAAGCACGACTGAGTTACTCTAATGTCTTGCGTTAGTTTTATCGCCTTTCCAAACGTTTGGGCGCCATGTAGTGTAGTTCCTATTATCCCAATAGGCTCTGCGCATTGGAATAATACCTTCAATAGTATAGGCCTAGACCAGACGTTAACTAGGTCTTCTATTGTCGATATTAGACTTAAAGTTTTGGGTTTGCCAGCTAGCTCAGAGTTCACTAGAAACTTTCTTGAATAGGCAAGGAGGAGTTGAACCTCCCTGGATAGACAAGAAGGGATTTAGTTTCTGACAACCATAGAACATGACAACTTTGCTCTCCCCTAATCAAGAGTGTATCTCTAGAGTCGTGTGAAAACAAAAGACAACTTATTTTACTCAGTCAGTACGTGCATTCTTAGTCTCACCAGATTGTAGAGAAAAGGAAGAGACGGGCGTGTTCAATAAAAGATGGTATTTATTGATCAGTCTCTTTTCTCATACAAGAGAAATGGATCGATATTATCGCAATACTTATGGTTAAGTAAAGTGCATACAATAAAAGCAGAAGTATAAAATAATACTGTAAAAACATTTATATGGTTTCTAAGCCATATGCAGGTTTAAAATGGATAAAATAGATATATACATAGATACATTTGACTAATCGTACTCAACTGGTGTTTCTAACTACGCCTACCCCGGTGTACCTGACCTAAGCCTAATACGTGGGCGGGAATAGAAAGTAGCAGTTTAAGTTAAGTTTGTTTTGCCAAGTGACTGACTCAAGAATTCTCTGCGAGGGGTTATTCAGTTCTGTACCTGGAATTTAGGATGAATGAGGGATGGTATCTCTCGTCTCTGGTCTCGATATTCCAGGCTGCCTGCGAGGGCTACCCGGAAGCGCCGGAGCTGGATTTCTCGGCAGGAGAAAGCAGCGTCTCGTTCTCAGCGCGTCAGGAAGGCGGGGCTGCGCCAGCGGGGTCTGCTCTGCTCTGGGCTTCGGCAAGTCTGGCTGCTCCGATCTCGTCACCACCGCGTGTGTTTGCTTAAGGCAATACCGGTAATATTTATACCTGTAAGGTGCCGAGATTGACGTAAGGATGGACATAGATACGTCAATAAGGATGTCATACGACTTGGTCGTTAGCACATTCTTTTGCTGAAGTTCTCGATGAAATCAAAACAATGGCCGCAGGGTTTTTCCCAGGTTGTCATAGGTTTGATTTGTTTTGAGAACTCCGTATGCCTTATCAGGGGCTGGAGGAATATCGCTTGTCTAATTAGATGGCAAGCGTTATGACCTAATCAGATAACACGTTCCTGTGCCGTGGTGTGGCTTAATCAGATAACGGTTTCTGCATCATGGGATGGCTGCTAGTTAACTTGTTAACCAGAACAGGGTCAGGAATAGGGGGATCGATACAGAACCTATAGGAATACATCACAACCTTATGAGATATAGATTTATTTTTCGGTTTAATTCTGCCCCCAGATATGTGGAGGACTGTTCGTAAAATTGATGACCGTGCTATTTTTGGTGCCGAATGGAAAGATTTGGAACGACTAGATGCGGATAGAGAGCCCGCCCAAAAGCCACATCGGTTAATATTAGATCTTCCTGCAGCAATTTTGACTAAACTTAAAACAGTTCTTCCCCCTAAAAAGATTGATTGGACTGTTTTAGCATTGTGTAAGCAAAAGACAGATAAATCAGTTTCTGATTTCTTTACACGCTTTAAGGAAGCGTTTCATGATTTTAGTGGCCAGTCTTTTACAGATGATACCGGCAGGCATTTGTTTGTCGATAAATATGTCACGAATCTGTTACCAGGGATAGCCAACCGTCTAAAAGCTAATGAAAGTTCTTGGACTACGTCCTCTCCGGCATCTGTTTTAACGATGGATCAATACTATGAGCATCAAGAATTAGAAGGGAAGGGAAATGAAGACAAGAAATCCAAAGAGTTAAAAACAAAAGTTATGTTGGCCCAGGTTTACGGTCCGCCTTCTAGAGGTTATAATAGAGGCCACGATAGGAATTACGATAGAGGCGGACGAGGATCTTTCAGTACCCCTTACACTCGTACGAATTTGTCCATTAATCAATGTGCGTATTGTAAACAGTTTGGCCATTGGATGATTGATTGCCCATTGCTTGCGCGCCCAGCAGAATTCATGAGGGCGGGGCCAAATGAGAAATCGTTCACGGTTTTTGGGACCTAGGGGAAATGTGAATGATCGTGCCCGATTTGATACAAATGTACGACCACAGAATAGCCAAAACACTTTTGATAGACAAAATCAATGTCAAATGTCTGATTATGTCCAGCCCGATCTTTACGATTCTGCTCATGCATAGGATTGCCTAGGATGGGGTAAGGAATCAGTTGAAGCTCCAGTAGATCAGACGGGTCCCTATGTTATAGCACATGTTTTGGTTTCTACTGATCGGTTTCTGGTTGATACAGGAGCTACTCGTAGCACTCTGTCTAAACAATTGGTTCCGAGGGCTCCCCTGTCTGGCACGACTATTACTTCGATAGGTTTCGATGGAACACCTTCCCTTAGCCCATTGTCACAACCACTTACTTTTTATGTTGATAAATTTAGTGCTCCATGCCCGTTTTTGTTTTCTCCAAACACACCAGACAATACTGTGGGTCTTGACATGCTGAAGTATTTTAGGGCCACAATACCATGTTACCCTGAAGGGGTGAGGTTCCGTAAAAATTATTACAATGTTCTGGGCATTACCGAATATAAACGAGTTTGGTATCTATAAACCGCAAATGACGAGTTCGGCAAGTGTGCGAATTTTCGCTACACTACCTGCCAGGGTTCGTCTAATATTACGTGTTCTTCATCTGAACCCTCGGGTTCCATTTTAGATACGGCATCCATTTTGTTTCTTGCCCTCACGTAGTCAGCGAGCAGGTAACTGTTCGCCCCTTGACCCTCTAGTTCCCAAGCCTTGCGGAAGACGCATATTCCTTTCATGCGTCTTTATGGCCGGAGGAATGACACAGCGAAGGCAGATGGCACAGCTTGAGGGTAATCTGGTTGTACCGGTCTATTGTGACAGCCTTGCAGGCGATGGATCCAACTCTTTTGATTCCCCGATTATGCTTCCGATATTACCCCCACACTCTTTTCTCTACACGTGTCTGACTTCCTTGCAGCTGCTCTTGTCTCTCCTTCTTTGTCATTTACAACTCTAATGGGTGTGCCTAATGGTGGGAAGATGTACTTTTACAGTTGGGAACCGGCATGGCTATTGTAATTATGTTCCGGGATTCTGAACACATGAAAGCGACCCTTTTGAAGTCTACTGTGGGAACCGGATTGTAATCTTTTGTCCACATGTTATGCAATGGCAACATTCTGTATAAAAGAGAGCGACCTACAATACAATTTGAAGCAGACTCGCAGAACCTACATGTTCATGTACTTCTTATGACTCCTGTTTCCCTGCAGTAATAAAAGCTGATCTTTGACGCCGAAGGAAGTGTCCCGTGTCTCTGTAGTTTGTGCGCCGAAACAGGTATCCCATGAAGGTTATAGGTGTTGTTCCCTGGCACCGCTGGTACTGTTAAAAGTCCAGTCCTTCAGTTGGCGCCCAACGTGGGGCGACTTCAGCGGTACCGGTCCAAAGCCTGATGATCGTGAGGAACTTCGTGTGAAATCTCTGAGGGAAGGTGCACCCCGCTTCATCGATCCTGTTGTCGAAACAAGTGGCCCGAAGTTTTTCCCTGCGAAGATTCCCGCCTCCTGACGGCTGCGACGGACCGATGCCCTGACTGTCGACCTGTCTTCGACGCCCGGCGTAGACCTTATGTACAAGCGAGACGACAGACGGGCCTTCCTGGTGACGCCATTGAAGTTCTGAGTTAAGTATTTGTAGGTCGCTCCCAGTCCTTAGTGGTTGTTCTAGCTTTTTGAAAGCTTTGTTGTTAGCCTTTAAGGTTTTGTTGTAATAGCTCACTGAGCTTTGTAATAGCCTCCTCAGGCTTTGTGGTTAGCTCTCTGAGCTTTGTGATAGCCTTAAGGCTTTGTTGTATTGCATGGTTCCATTGCATTTGTGGTTCTTAGTATTGGTCCTTAGTATTATTTGACAGTTGCAATTGCCAAAAACCGAGGATTTTGACTTACACGAGGTTTTATTGCTTCGGTAATCTTTGAAGTTTGATACTAGGTTAGTGTGCACGATGCCTAGCCATAGTGGTTTGTTTCGTATTTTCAAATGTTGCGCAATGGATTCCCGGTTGGAGGACTCATGTCCGATACCTCCAGTTGGAACTCCGATACATGATCTTTATAGTCGACATGGGGTGGGTCCTATAATCTATAATGATTACTGGGTCCGCTATACAAAGAAAGACGGTGACCTTAGATGGCCACCACATGGAACTTTTGAACTTTCGATTTTAGATAATCTTGAGGCTAAATTATTTTTAAAGAAAGCTAGGCCAGCTATGTTTGATTCCTTTCGGATATGGCGTAAAGAGGCCAAGCAGAAAGAAATCAAACAACTTAAAAAGGATCAGAAGCAAGGGTTCGTTCCTATAATGCAAGCTATACGAGAATGTAAACAGGACAAAGAAGAAAAGGAAATGGAAATCTCTACTAGATTGCATCATATGAAAATAGATAAATGTTACCCAGTTTTACCGAATAATCTAGAAAAGAAAGAAGAAGATTTGAAGGAGGATTCCTTGTTATCATATTTGATGAAATCACCACCTCCGTATGTACAGGGTGCTACTGCTCCTGTAGCTCCTCCTGTAGCTCCTCCTGTTGTACCCCTTGTTGCTCCAGCGGCTGCGGGCCAGCCCGTTGTTAATCCTACGTTTGTTCCACCACCTGTCCTTGTTCCTACTGCTCCTGTACCTGTACCTTCACAGACTGTTGTTTCTGCTACTCCGACTACCTTGTCCGTTCCTACTATGCCTTCCTTCACCACTAGTGTTGTTGCCCCTGTTTTTCTTTCTCCTTCTGTTCGTAAGCGTGTTCCTAACTCTGTTGCTACCCTTTATTCACCTCTTTCTGGTCCATTATTTTCGTCTGATTCATCTGAAACTCCTCAGAGACGGAGTCAGATCCCTAGTGGTAGGGAGAAAGAGACGTTAATAACCATGGCACATAGGTGGATGAAACATCCTGCTAATTACACTCCACGTGTAGTCTTTGATACGTTTTCTCAGTTTAATGAGCCTACGCAGAGATTCGTGTTTGAGGAGATGTGTAACTTTTTGAGGGAAGAATGGTATAATGATGATGTAGATAATGTACCGTCCGACATAATTGAACTTCAGAGTCACTTTTCGAACGGTATGATTATAGGAGACGATGTACGACGTGCCGTGGAACGCTTATTAGCGTTTAGATCCACAGCACATTCTCGGGCGTCAGCAGATGATACCACCGAGAATTGGAAAGCGGTTCCTGGTCAGTATCCCATGAGAGAGGTTCCGCCACTTTGGGTGGCTGGTGACCCTACTGCTAACCCTGCAATTTTACCGCATTTTCGAAGAGTGTGGATACATCTTCCATGGAAACGATCGGAAGTTTTGCAAGTAAAGCAATCCTTACCCGATCCGCGTAAAAATCCGGCTGGTTATTATAAGGAGTTATCGCAACTGGTGGAAGCTTCTATTATGAACCTTGCCGATATCGACATGTTGTTTGGCAATGTTGTACCGCAACCAGTTTGGGCTAAAATTCGTCAAGCCAATCATGCAGTTGAATTAGGGGGTGATTGGGCTGCACTGCTAGCAGCTGATGCATTACAAGTTGGTGGGGCTAAGCCTGACCAGTTGATCTTGGATTTGCCTCAGAAAATAATTACGCTCATGAAAACTCTCATGCCAGCGATGAAGGTGAACTGGGATAAGTTATCAGCTTGTAAGCAAAAGAAAGACGAGAGTGTCTCGGATTTCTTTACAAGGTTTGAGGAAGCGTTTGTCGACCACAGCGGCCAGGACATGGGCGCTGAGGGAGGCCAGCGGTTATTCGTTGACAAGTTCGTATCGAATTTGCTGCCTGAGCTATGCAACAAATTAAAGAATTCAGAGAGTGCGTGGGCAGTTTCAACCCCTGCGCAAATACTAGCAACGGCCCAGTATTATGAGAATAGGGAAAAGGAAGAAAGTGATCATGTAGAAAAGAAAACGAAGGAACTCAAAACGAAGGTTTTGTTGCAGCAAGCATACCCTCCACGATCAAACCAAAATGATTCACAACAGCAGTATCGACCACGAGCACAGCCTGATAGGACACAGCCGCGCTCTGACAACTTTGATTACAGATCTTCACTTGGGTATAATCAGTGCGCATATTGTAGGAAAGAGGGACATCTAAAATATGATTGTCTTGCCTTACGGGACCGTCTAAATGGTGTGTCGACACGTGGAAACCGTGGTGGTGGTCCTCAACAGGCACCACGTGGTAGAGGTCGTGGTTTATCCCACAATCAGATTGATCGTCATCAAAATCAATCGGATGCGAATAATTATTTTGACCAGCGAAATGCGGGGTCAGTTCGATCTGCACAGTATAATATGGACGATTATTACGTAGAGCATGAGACTGTTGTAAATGACCATTACTAGGACAGCCAACAACAAAGAGAGGGAGTAGTGTCAGTTCCGGTCGATCAGAGTGGGCCTTACGTTGCAGTGGCTACATCGGGTGTAGTTGAGCCTTTTCTGTTAGACACTGGTGCGACAAAAAGTTCCATCATGCATTCGAAACTCCCTGGCGCACCTTTGTCTGGCTTAACGAACGTTTCCGTTGGATTCTCTGGCGCCCCTGTTAGTAACCCAGTCTCTAATCCTTTGCCTCTTATGATTGGACCTCGTGAGCTAACGGCTCCACTGATTCTATCTACAGGTTGTGGTGAGAATCTTTTGGGGCTGGATTTGTTGAAACGACTATATGCAACAGTGTACTGTTCCCCAGAAGGAGTGGAGCTTACATTGGGACGGAGAGTGATCTCTCCCATGTATTTGTCGGTCGATAAATTCCCACCGGAATTGAGTTCCCTCCCTGCGTCCTTATGGGCCACAGGTCCTAATGATGTAGGCTTGTTAGACATTCCACCCTATGTGATTCAATTGAAACCAAATGCGCAATTACCGCGTTTACCTCAATATCGTATTTCTCTTGAGGGTGAACGAGCGCTGTTAGCAATCGTTCATGATCTCATTGGAAAGGGTGTTGTTGAAGAAACTCGTGGAAATGTGTGTAATAGCCCTGTATTACCAATTCTGAAACGAACTGACCCAACTAAAGCTCCTGTGTATCGTTTTGTAATAGATTTAAGAGAAGTGAACAAAATTGTAGTTCCACAATTTCCTGTGGTCCCTGACATTACGGCTTTACTAACAATGATTCCGGCATCTGCCTCCTGGTTCACAGTGGTCGATCTAAAGAATGCTTTCTTTAGCATTCCGATTGCCGAGGAAAGCAGAGACCTATTCGGATTCTCATTAGGTGGTCGCAGTTTTAGGCTAAAACGCGCTCCACAGGGCTACTGTGAGAGTCCGTCAATCTACAGCCAAGCACTTAAAGGTCAGCTTGATGCCTTTGTATTACCTAAAGGTGCAGCTTTGATTCAATACGTTGACAATCTTTTAGTGGCAGCTGATACAGAAGCCATTTGCAAAACGGCTACAGTATCATTGTTACACTATCTACATGACTTACACCACAAGGTATCGCCTTCAAAGCTACAGTATTGTTGTCAAGAAGTTACCTATCTAGGTCACTTATTGTCAAAAGAAGGGAGAAGGTTGACCCCAGAGAGAATTGCAGCGATTTCCCGAATGACTGTGCCAAAAACCCAGAGAGATGTTCGCGCCTTTTTAGGTATTACGTCCTACTGCAGACAATGGATTCCAAATTTTTCATTGTTGGCGAAACCATTGATAGCCCTTACGTGCAAGGATGTCCCATCCCCAGTACCTTGGTCTGAAGAATGTCAGAAAAGTTTTTCGGAATTACGTGATGCGTTGTGTTCGGCTCCTGTGTTGGGCACTCCTGACTACAGTAAACCGTTTACACTATACGTTCACGAGAGGGATGGTTGCGCGTTGAGTGTTCTGACACAACCTTTTGGTGGTAAGCAACGCCCATGTGCCTATTTTTCTTCGACTTTAGACCCAGTAGCAAGAGCCTTGCCAAGTTGTTTAAGGGCAACAGCGGCAGCTGCGGCGTCCATTCGACAGTCGGCAGGTTTAGTTATGGATAATATGCTCACGGTAATGGTTCCGCATGCAGTTGACACTCTATTGAATCAAACGAAAACTCAACATCTGACAAGCGCAAGATTGTCTGGATATGAGTTGACGTTGCTGGCTAGTCACATACGGATAAAACGATGTAATGTGTTGAATCCAGCAACATTGCTGCCGATCGACACAGAATCAAGTGGTGAAGCAGTACATGACTGCTATCTCAGAACTGAAGAGGAAACTAAGGGTCGTATTGACCTAAAAGATACTCCATTGACAGATCCCGATGGTACTTTGTATGTGGATGGTTCTTGTTTCAAGTTGCCGAACGGTGATGTGACAACTGCGTATGCTGTAGTAACATTGAAAACGATTGTAGAAAGCGCAAGATTAAGTCAGAAATCGGCTCAGGCTGCCGAGTTAATCGCTTTGACGAGAGCGTGTGTGTTGTCTAAAGATAAACGGGTGAATGTGTTTACAGATAGCCAGTATGCGTTTGGTGTGGCACATAGTTTTGGACGACTGTGGAGAGAGAGAGGATTCCTTACGTCGCATGGCACGAAGATTCAACATGGTCAGCTTGTAAATGATCTTTTAGATGCACTCACATTGCCTAAACAGGTGGCCATAGTCAAATGTAGCGCACATCAGAAAGTAACAGATGATGTGGGTCGTGGAAATGCGTTTGCGGATGAAACAGCTAAAGAGACGGCTAAAGATTTGACGAACAGAATGTATGTTACGAGCTCAGTAAGATGGCCAACAGAGACTGGTATGTGTGAAGACACATTTGAAAGTGTGAAAGCAATACAGAATGAAGCCACTGAGACGGAAAGGACAAAATGGAGAGAGAGCACGGGAAGATTGGATGAGAATGGATGTTGGGTTGATTTATCAGAGAAGCAGAGATGGATGTTACCGGATGCGTATGTGCTCGCTGTTGTTACAATGGCTCATGGTATGGCACACATCAACACTAAAGGCATATGCAAGTTGTTGTCTCATGTATGGAAGAATGATGGGATTACTAAGTGTGCCGAGAGAGTGGTTAAGAATTGTATGGTGTGTTTGATGCACAATCCTGGTAAGGGCACCCCCACTCCACCTGGCCATTTTGCCCCTCCTACGTACCCTTTCGAAGTTATCCAGTTGGACTTTATCCACATGGAAAGATGTAATAATTTGAAGTATGTATTGGTTGTGGTGTGTGCATTTTCTAGGTGGATTGAGGCCTACCCCCTTAAGGATAATACGGCTTTATCCACGGCAAAAATTTTGCTCAAAGAGTATTTTTCCCGCTACGGAATGCCTCGGGTCGTATGGTCGGACAACGGAAGTGAGTTTGTTGGGAGTGTGATGAAGAGTGTGTGTCGCGGTTTAGGGATTGTACAAAAATTTCATAGTGCAAATCATCCACAATCAGCAGGATTGGTGGAAGGATATAATGGCACTTTAAAACTGAAATTGGCTAAAATTCAGGCAACAACTGGTTTACCATGGCCCGACGCTTTGCCTCTGGCTCTCCTGTCGACCAGGGCAACTGTACACTCTCGAGTAGGGCTCAGCCCATATGAGATTGTGTTCGGTCGTCCTGCTAATGTATGGGGAGTCCCAAGACCAAAGGAATTTGACAGAATTGAATACCCTATGTTGATTGATTATCTCTATGATCTGACTGCTAAATTGAGTTTGATTCATCAACAGGTCTTTGAGTCTCTGCCGTCACAAACAGAGGGTCCTGGTCATCGACTTCAACCAGGGGACTGGGTCCTTGTTAAAAACTACGGACGAAAACGAAACCTAGAACCAAGATTTGTGGGCCCGTTTCAAGTACAGCTGGCCACGAGGACGGCGGTTCGATTACACGGACGTCGGAACTGGGTACATGCTACCCACACGAAGCGAGTCCCACTTCCTCTGCCATCGGACACCTGGATGAGAAGAGGTCTTTCTTCATCTGAGACCGACACTCCACCACATTTCGTTCCATTCAGCGAAGCTCGGCTTGTATCTGACACCGTTGCTAACTCCTCTCAAACAATCTCCTCCACGTCAACTTTGGAAAATTCGACTGTTGAACAATTGCCTGAACAATTGAACACTCCTTTGCCGTCCAATCCATTGTTTGAAGATCAGACTCGCCCTAGAAGTAGCCGATATTTTCTTCGTCCACGAACAAGCCATAAATAAAAAGATTTTTTTGTTTCTAGGTTCTACATTGCTCTGAAAATAGTGGACATTATATATTGTGTATCTTTTCCTTTTCGTACAGCCAAGAACATTATTTAGTTAGAACCTACCATCCAGGTTGACCGTAAGGCCGTGCGGGTACTTCCTTCTGTTTAGCAGCTATCGACACAAGGTTGGTTTCTATTATCAATTTCTGGGAACTCCTGGGAATTGATAACCGCTACTCAGAACGAAGTGCGTCAAGAACGTCGCGGGCGGTCCTTAGGGGATGGAATCATCATTGTCTGAGCTGTCGAAAAAAGAAGAAATGTTGGCGCAAAGATCTACATTGCAGAAAATATGTCATACAAAATGGTTTTTCTCACAAGTAATCATACTGTTTCTCACCATATCTATGCTATTGGTAGGAGGAATATATTATGGGTCTCAGTTCTTATTGTCTTCTGCTACACCTACTCTTCCATCTCATGATCAATATTTCGTTTCTACTGTTTCTCCACATTCCTTTTATCCTCTACCTCAACACGAACAAGTCAGACGTGCAGAATTCAGAAACAACTCTTTTATCCAACTCCTGCATCAGCATCAGTTAGTGGTAAACACTACCAATTGTTGGGTGTGTGGGTTAATGCCACATACCATGGATAAGGGTATTCCGTACTTAGTTCTGCCTTATAGTGCACAAGGGTCAGCTCGAGCATTACAAACTATGTTCCGTAGCGCACTAGATTCCTACCCCCATCGAGAACCACGCTCAGCAAACTCTGGTCCTGGCCCGTACCACAAGACTCTGGCGAGAGCTATTGCAGACTTAGATAGAGATATTTTTGACGCATCGCTCATCCCAGAGGAAGAGGTGCGAGCATATAAGGAACTAAGTGAAGCTGAGTACAGCTTATCAGTGGGTGAGAGGCAGCTTAAAAGCTCGCCACCGATATGGATTGTACCTCACCTTGGTAATTTCTGCTTGAAAGGTCTTGGTCGAAATCCGAGAGCTCAGTTTGGGGAGAGTGCTTGTACCGAGACATATGTCTTACCGACACTCTCCTCCCCTGTCTTCCTGCCTACCAAGGGTACTTACTTTGTATGTTATGATCGAGCCTATACGTGGTTACCTCATGACTTCTCGGGTACCTGCTATATTGCAAATCTTTTGCCTCCGACCTTCACTGTGGCCTCTGATTATCACAGAAATAGAATTGTAAGAGGTGTGGTTAGCAAAGAAGATACTTCCGGACAAGAAGCGGGAGACTTCTTTAAGGGTTTCCTACCGTTCTGGGGACCGATGGTTAATAGCAGGAACCTGAGACAGTTAACTTGTGTAGTAGAATCAACTGCCAACATAACTGCAAATGCCCTTGGTAATTTGACAGCCGAAGTCCAGGCGGATAGACTGATGACGTTGCAGAACCGTATGGTTCTAGATATCATTCTAGCAGATAGAGGTGGGGTTTGTAAAGTCATCAATTCGAGCTGCTGCATATTCATACCTGATAACGCTCCAACGGTTTATCAAGCCATCTCTAAGTTGCACAAAATTTCGGAGTCCATACACGTGGACGAAGGAAATTGGACGCTTCTGGGATGGTTTTGGGGTCTGATATCGACTTGGGGTTGGAAGATTCTGATGATCATAGGGGTTGTTGTGACATTTCTGTTCTCATGTTGTCTTTGTGTGCAATGTGGTCCTGCCTTATGTGGCCTTTGTGCTACGACGTGTATAAGACAGCCTGTTGTCACCAAAGAGGCATTGAAGGATAGAATAATGTATCAACAACATCTGGATGATCTGATGAGTATCGAAATCGATTATGATTCCGACTAGTGCTTGCCTACATGAGGGCAAAAGGACCGTCTGAGGTTCCGTAAAAATTATTACAATGTTCTGGGCATTACCGAATATAAACGAGTTTGGTATCTATAAACCGCAAATGACGAGTTCGGCAAGTGTGCGAATTTTCGCTACACTACCTGCCAGGGTTCGTCTAATATTACGTGTTCTTCATCTGAACCCTCGGGTTCCATTTTAGATACGGCATCCATTTTGTTTCTTGCCCTCACGTAGTCAGCGAGCAGGTAACTGTTCGCCCCTTGACCCTCTAGTTCCCAAGCCTTGCGGAAGACGCATATTCCTTTCATGCGTCTTTATGGCCGGAGGAATGACACAGCGAAGGCAGATGGCACAGCTTGAGGGTAATCTGGTTGTACCGGTCTATTGTGACAGCCTTGCAGGCGATGGATCCAACTCTTTTGATTCCCCGATTATGCTTCCGATATTACCCCCACACTCTTTTCTCTACACGTGTCTGACTTCCTTGCAGCTGCTCTTGTCTCTCCTTCTTTGTCATTTACAACTCTAATGGGTGTGCCTAATGGTGGGAAGATGTACTTTTACAGTTGGGAACCGGCATGGCTATTGTAATTATGTTCCGGGATTCTGAACACATGAAAGCGACCCTTTTGAAGTCTACTGTGGGAACCGGATTGTAATCTTTTGTCCACATGTTATGCAATGGCAACATTCTGTATAAAAGAGAGCGACCTACAATACAATTTGAAGCAGACTCGCAGAACCTACATGTTCATGTACTTCTTATGACTCCTGTTTCCCTGCAGTAATAAAAGCTGATCTTTGACGCCGAAGGAAGTGTCCCGTGTCTCTGTAGTTTGTGCGCCGAAACAGGTATCCCATGAAGGTTATAGGTGTTGTTCCCTGGCACCGCTGGTACTGTTAAAAGTCCAGTCCTTCAGGGGTGCGTGTCATTTTAAATGATAATCACTCCGAGCCTGAAATAATTTGCCTTGTTAAAGAAGATATTGCACTAGCCTCACTTCCTGAATCTTTGTGGACTACCTCAGACACTGATGTGGGTCAGATGGTTATCCCTCCGGTTCAGATTAGTGTCAAGGAGGGAGCTGTGTTACCTCGTTTGCCACAATACAGGATTTCACAGGAGGGAGAAGAAGCACTCATACGAATTGTACATGATTTGATCCAAGTTGGGGTTGTTGAAGAAGTTCCATTTAATGTTTGCAATAGTCCGATTCTTCCGATTTTGAAAAGAGACACTGATACAAGAGTTTACAGGTTCATTATTGATTTGAGGGAGGTGAATAAGATTGTCGTGCCACAGTATCCTTTGGTTTCCGACATCACAACACTTCTTACTTTGGATCCTCCGACTGCCACTACATTTTCTGTGATAGCCTTGAAGAACGCTTTCTTTTCGATCCCTATTCATCCTGACAGCCGATATTTGTTTGGTTTCACTTTGAATAATCGATCGCATAGATTTTGTAGAGTTCCTCAAGGCTATACTGAGAGTCCGAGTATTTATAGCCAAGCATTAAAAAGAGAACTTGATTATTTTGCATTGCCCGAAGGTGTGGCTCTCATACAATATGTCGACGACATCTTGCTGGCAGCTGACACCCCAGAACAGTGTGAAAAATGTACTCTGTCTTTGCTTTCTTTCCTTGCTTCACATCATCACAAAGTCTCTAGAAAGAAGCTACAATATTGTAGATCAATGGTAACCTACTTAGGTCACCTTTTGTCTAAGGAGGGGCGTGCATTGACATCAGATCGCATACAACCAATTTTAGATACACCAGTTGCTACCACACAGAAAGGAGTACGTGCATTTTTGGGTCTTACTTCCTTTTGTAGACAGTGGATTTTGGGATTTTCACACATTGTTAAGCCTTTGCTAGCGCTTCTGACTAAAGACACTCCAGTACCCCTTCCATGGACAGATGAATGTGAAAGTGCTTTTCGACAGTTACGACAAGCCCTTTGTTCAGCACCAGTGTTAGGCACACCAGATTACACAAAGCTTTTCACACTTTACGTACATGAGAAAGATGGATGCGCATTGTCAGTTTTAGTTCAGTTACATGGAGATAAGCAACGTCCTTGTGCATATTTTTCAGCAGTTCTTGATCCTGTTGCTAGAGCATTACCTGGGTGCTTTCGCTCAGTTGCAGAAACAGCTGTGTCAATACGACAGAGTGAGGGAATAGTTTTGTCACACAAGTTGTTAGTGTTAGTACCTCATGCTGTTGATGCCCTTTTGAATCAGACAAAGACGCAGCACTTACTAGCGCTCGTCTTACAGGATACGAACTGACATTGCTAGCTCCTCACATTACATTGAAGAGATGTGCAACTTTGGACCCAGCTACTTTGTTGCCATATCCGGTGACTCAGCCTCAGTCACAAGAAACGCATGATTGTATATTTTTGACTGAGGAACAGACAAAGGGTCGCATTGATTTACAGGAAACGCCCCTTCCAGTGTGGATGGTGAATTGTGGGTTGATGGGTCTTGTTTGAAATTACCAGATGGTGCGACCTCAGCCGCATATGCAATTACCACGCTTGAAACAATAGTGGAGACAGCTCGCATACCACAGAAATCGGCCCAAGCAGCTGAATTGATAGCTTTGACACGAGCATGTGAACTAAGTGCTGGTTTGTGTATGAACATTTACACAGATAGCCGCTATGCTTTTGGAGTAGCGCATGATTTTGGCCTACTCTGAAAGGAAAGAGGCTTTCTTACATCTCACGGAATACAGATAATGCATGGAGAATTAGTGCATAATCTCTTGACTGCAGTGACATGTCCCAAGAAAGTAGCCATAGTGAAGTGCAGTGCACACAAGAAAGTGCCAGACAAGATTGGACAAGGAAATGCCTTTGCAGACCACGTGGCACTTGAAACTGCGATGCAGAGAAATACCACTCCTATGTATGTAGTGAAGTCACAAGCTGAGAGATGGCATGATGCTAGGCAGGAAGTGCGAGAGATACAGAGGACAGCCTCTGACAAAGAACGTGAACAGTGGTCTAAAGACGGAGAGTTAGATGACGAAGGTTGTTGGAGAAACAAGCAGATGGATAGATGGAAGCTACCTATAGCTTTCGTACAACCTATGGTTCAGATGGCACATGGGCTAGCATATGTTGGAGCTTCCGCAATAACGAGAATGCTTAAGCATGTTTGGGAGCATCCAGAAATTGCTAGCACAGCTAAGAGAGTAGTACAGTCTTGTTTGATTTGTTTACAATACAATCCTGGAAAGGGAACACGAGTTCCATCTGGAGGTTTTGCTACACCGATTGCACCTTTTGAAGTCCTGCAAATGGACTACATTCAGCTTGAGCGTTGTAATAACTTGAAGTACGTTTTGGTGGTGGTTTGTGCCTTCAGTAAATGGATTGAGGCATACCCCACAAAAGACAATACTGCTATTATTACTGCTAAGGTGCTATTGAAGGAGTTCTTCCCGAGATTTGGTGTTTGCAGACTTTTATAGTTCAAGTTCAAGTTCAAAAATTTGTATAGCGCACTACTCACCCAGAGGGTCTCAAGGCGCTTGAGAGAGGGTGGGTGTGTTACTTATCGAAAAGCCAGGTTTTAAGCTGCTTTCTGAAGGAGAGGTGGTTCTGTGTAAGGCGGTGGTGAGTGGGGAGAGAATTCCAGGTTTTGGCCGCTAAGTAGGAGAAGGATCTTCCTCCCATGGTGGATCTGTGGATGCGCGGAACTGCGGCAAGGGCTTGATTGGATGATCGTAGTTGGTGGGTGGGTGTGTAGAAGGACAGTCGTGTGTTGAGGCATTCGGGTCCTAGGTCGTAGAGGGCCTTGTGTGCGTGGGTGAGGAGACGGAACGTTATTCTCTTATTGACGGGGAGCCAGTGGAGGTCTTTCAGGTGACCGGAGATGTGAGCTTGACGGGGGATGTCTAGTATGAGTCTGGCTGAGGCATTTTGGATGCGTTGTAGTTTTTTCTGTAGTTTGGCTGTGGTTCCGGCATAAAGGGTATTTCCATAATCCAGTCGGCTAGTAACCAGTGCGTGGGTGACTGTCTTTCTTGTTTCGGTGGGGATCCAACGGAAGATTTTTTTGAGCATGCGTAGGATATTGAAGCATGAAGATGAGACGGCATTGACTTGTCTGGTCATCGAGAGGGAGGAGTCAAGGATGAAGACCAGGTTGCGTGCGTGATCTGTAGGTATGGGTGCAGTACCCAGGGCCGGTGGCCACCATGAGTCGTCCCAGGCGGAGGGGGATGATCCTAAGATGAGGACTTCTGTTTTGTCCGAGTTTAGTTTTAAACGGCTGTTCTTTATCCATTCAGCTACTTCTTTCATTCCTTCGTGTAGATTGGTTTGGGTCTTGGGTGAGGGAGAGGATCAGCTGGGTGTCGTCTGCGTAGGAGATGATGTTGAGGTTGTGTTGTCGCGCGATGGATGCGAGGGGACTTATGTAAACGTTGAAGAGGGTGGGACTGAGTGATGATCCTTGTGGTACGCCGCAGATGACTTCGGTGGCCTCTGATTTGAATGGGGGGAGGCGGACTCTCTGGGTTCTTCCGGCGAGGAATGAGATGATCCAGTGTAAAGCATTTCCTTGTATTCCGACGTTGCTGAGGCGTTGTATGAGGGTGCTATGACAGACTGTGTCGAAGGCGGCGGAGAGGTCAAGTAGGATTAGGGCAACTGTTTCTCCGTTGTCCAGTAGCGTTCGGATGTCGTCTGTAGCAGCTATGAGGGCGGTTTCGGTGCTGTGTTTGGCTCAGAAGCCGGACTGTGAGGGGTCGAGGCAGTTGTTGGACTCAAGGAAGGCGGCGAGCTGATTATTGATGGCTTTCTCAATGACTTTAGCAGGGAATGGGAGGAGTGAGATGGGGCGGTAGTTCTTAAGTTCTTAAGTTCAGAGGGGTCTGCTGTGGGTTTCTTCAGAAGAGCGCTGAGTTCGGCGTGTTTCCAGCTTTCCGGGAAGGTAGCGGAGTTGAGGGAACAGTTGATGACATCGCGGAGCTGGGGTGCGATGATGGAGTCTGCTTTGTTGAAGATGTGGTGGGGACATGGGTCGGTTGGTGAACCTGAGTGGATGGAGTTCATCAGGCGGATGGTGTCTTCAGTAGTGATTGGGTTCCAGGCGCAAAGGTTGTGAGAGTGCTGTTTTGGTTCGGGGGTGGGTGGAGTGGTCTGTTCTTCGGACTGGTTTTTTTTATGGAATGATAACGGACCTCATTTTGTTGGGGAAGTTATCAAGTATGTCTTGAAGGGATTAGGAATCAAGCAGAAGTTCCATGCTGTGTTCCATCCACAATCAGCAGGATTGGTGGAAAGGTATAATGCTACTCTGAAGCTGAAAATTGCGAAAATCCAAGCTTCCACGAATTTGACTTGGCCAGATGTGTTGCCATTGGCATTGCTGTTCATTAGATCAGTACCACATTCTAGAACGGATCTTACCTCGTACGAGGTGGTATTCGGACGGCCGATGAATATTTGGGGAGTTCCGAAACCGAGTTCTGTGTATGATGTACCTTGTGTCTTGATGAATGACTATTTGGCACAATTAACTGACAGCTTGGTTTCTTTTCATCAACAGGTTCGAGAAGCGCTCCCTGATAAATCCCAAGGTGAGGGCCATGAACTCCGTCCTGGCGACTTCGTTATGGTGAAATCTTTTGAGAGGTCAAGCAGCCTGGAGCCAAGATGGCGGAGCCCAGAGCAAGTGCTCCTCGCCTCGAGAACGGCGGTTCGAGTCACCAACAAGAAGAACTGGGTTCATAGCACTCACTGTCGGAAGGTATTGTCGACCTTGGTGGAACCTGCTGTGTTGACCGACCATCGAGAGATCTTGACTAGGCCCTGCTGTATCACCTGACGGTTCTTCCCGGACCAGACGACCCCCGGAGCAACGCGATACAATTTGAGACCGAGGAAGTGATCTACAGGTTTTTTTTTGAGAGACAGGTTGAGCAACCGCCCTGGGTAGTGGAAACGGAATGCCAATATGACAAGGGAGGGAGATCAGCCCTGCGTAGTGTAGTGACACCTGTCTTGATCTGTGGTGAAGAAAACGTCTACCCTTGGGTGAAGAGCTCATTGACTATTTTCATTTTTTCCATTTTTTAGTTTGAAGAGAATTGACTTCCTTACTATGATAACCACTAAGAAAAAGATTTTAGGAGTGTTACGTGTTTTTGTTGTTTTGACAATTATAGCAGTGATCACCTAGGCTGTTGAAATGATGATTCCTGCTCGTGAGTTTTTGTGGTTCCTACTACTCCAGTCCCAGAAGAGCATCAGCATTTCACTCTTCCGTATCATGAGTATAAGCATCGAGAATCCTATTTGAATAATACGTTTGTTCAGATGCTCCACCACACACACAATGCAACTAATACCACAAATTGCTGGATATGTGGTATGCTTCCAGCACATCAAATGAAAGGTGGAACACCGTTTATTCCACTTCCTTTTTCGCATAATGGTTCTTGTCGAGCCTGGTACACACTTCTCTTTGCGAACAGGAAACCTGCAGTAGGTGGACTTCTCTTCCGTCTGAATAAAGAGTGTTACCAAGATGAACATGGGTATCCCCAAGCAAATCGAACTATATGGGAATGGGAAGAATACCGACCAGACAATGCTTCTACGCCATATGTTTTCACCCATATGAGAGACTCTACCACAAGCAATGAATCTGTAATTACTGTTACACGGACAAAAGCAGACCTTTGTGTGCAAAGTACTGGACGAATTCCAGTTGGAACTAGTGATTGTGTTATTGTATTAAATATAGATGGAATAAATGATAGTACGTTCTTGGCTTCACATAACACATATCTAGTATGTGGAAGTCATGGGTATCATAGACTACCAGTAGGGTGGTCAGGTATATGTTATGTTTCTTTCCTACTGCCTCCTGTTTTCCTAGCACCTGCTTCGTATCACTGGGATTTTAAATTGTTTAGAAATATTTCTATGAATCGCTATAAAAGGACAATACGAATTGATGATGTGGACCAAACAGACACTAGTCTGCAGCAATATGTTGATTTTAATTTGGGCTTGTTTCCTTTTGTGGGTGCTGCATTAAATAGTAGGAAAATACGACGATTGACTAGAGTTGTGGAGACTGTCACTAATGTAACTGCTGTAGCTCTTGGCAACATTACTGAAGAGTTACAAATTGGTAGAATTGTAACTCTCCAAAATAGGATGTATTAGACGTTATGTTAGCAGATAGAGGAGGAGCATGTAAAGTTATCGGAAGTAGTTGTTGTGTTTTCATCCCAGACAATTCGCCTTCAGTATATGAAGCAATTCTTAAACTGCATAAGATCGCTGAAGATATTCATGTTAAAAATGGCACCTGGACTTTTGCTGGCTGGTTTTAGACTCTAGTTTCTGCTTGGGGTTGGAAATTACTGACTGTTCTATGTATTGCAATTGCAGTGATTTTCACCTGTTGTATGTGCATCCACTGTTGCCCAATGCTATGTTCTATGTGCATAACTGCTTGTATACCATCTAAAAGGAATGCCATGAAAGCACAACATACGTTGGATAAAGAAGTGACTAGTATAATGTGCATAGATGTACAAGATGAGTACATAGATTACCCTAAGAGAGCGTATGTCTTTAGCTAATGCTAAAAGGGTCGTCTGTTGTAATTTAACAGCGATTAGGTTGAGCGTTAGCAAAAGACATCTTAGTTCTAGCCGTTATCTTGACATTTAACGGCCTCCATCTTGAATTCACGGCAGCCATTTTGTCTGCCACACGCTACCTTGTGTCGACCATGTGCTTTGTCCTATCTTTCTGCTCATGGCCTTTGAATCTGCTCGGCAACAGGCTATTATTATCGTTCCCTTGTTTTGCCGCTGACCGTTAGGGTCCACATCTGTTACTGATTAGCCCTAGATTGGAATGTGTTAGCCGAGACCCCAAGACTGTTAGCTCCTCCCACTGATCAATCGTGCTTCTCAATATTGCCTTATATGGACATAAAATGTGCTCTTGTGCTTTGTACCGCCTTCTTTTGAGCCCCTGTGTGGGTATAAATAAACCATGCGTCTGTAGCCCTTTGTGCTACTTCTTGCAATGCCGAAGGGTACTGTTTGAATTGTAGCACCACCTCATGAGGTGTAATAAACGTTATGTTTTGTATTTTCCAGTTTCTGTGCCAACTTCTTCCAATTGGGTCTGAGGACTTTGTGCAGAGAAGGGCGAACCCCTTACACTAGCGGGTCTGGCTGAGGCCTGCACAACAAGGGAGGCTTGGACAATAGGTTTCCTGTCACAGGGAGGTGCTAGCACCACCCCAGACAGGCAATAGTGTATTGGGGCAGGGAGGGCTGAATGAAAGGAGACACTGTCTGGGGCACACAAGTGTCCTATGCTTAGTCCAGTTCAAACCGGTGCTGGGGCACTCCAGCCCCAGCTGTGGCGCGAAACTGGACAAAGGGAAGGGGGTGTAACCACCCCCTTCCTGCGTCCCACCCATAGGAGGGACCTAGCAGGTAATCCAGCCCCTAGATTTAGTATATAGGTAGGAGCTGAGCCCCAAGACTTTAGATTTATCCTGACTGAAACTCTGATACGAAACTCTGGACCTTCAACATCCTACTCGACGTAGAAGACTGAAGAATCTCCCTTGTGGTCAAGGAGTGACCACCCTGTGCAAGCAGGCACCATCAATCACTCAACGGTTTGCTTTGTCATTGCTCCCGCCAGAGGTTGAACACAGAGCCTGACAAGACCCGGACTTCCAGACTTCGGTCAGCCCGATCCACAGCCACAGCAAAGCTGAGACCCATGGACACGACGCGAGACGTGGGTCCGGCCATCTTGGAAAGCCAGCGAATTGCTTTCCGTGCAACTTCTGAGGCACCCTCGTAGTTGTGCATTGGGGATTGAGAAGCCCCAGCCCCGAGCACCAACTGCACCGAAGATCAGCCTTCCACACTCCACGAGTTCTGCGTGGGGCCCTTCTGCATTTTCCTGCTCGACCCGTCTGTCCGGTCACTTTCCGTTGGCTAGTGGCCTCCGTGACGATGAAACCTTGAATTTCCAAAGCTGGTCTGGTTGCTCCAGACTGGCCCTTGCTCCCCTGAAAAGGAGCAGCCCATCAGACCTTGCTGGCCTGACCCAGAAGCCATCTCCGATTCCTGCGTGGGTTGCATTTGCCAAGGCCTGTTGACTCTGAATCAAGAACCGACACCGCCAACAGTGAGAGCCTTCGTGGGACAGTCCGTGCCCAGCTCCTGGTTGTTGTCGACACCTCCTGGTCCACGTGGTAGCAGAGACAAGCTTCTCAACATCACCTCATTGCCTCACGACATCGCCTGGTTCCTTCCTGGTTCCATCCTGGTCACTGTGTAGTGACCAAGACTCTGTCCCCTCTGCTTTCAGGTACTCCTCATCCTCGATCCGCCCTTGGATCCAACTGGACTCTTCTCTCCTGGTCGCCTGCAGCATCTTTTCTCCAAGGCTCCATACGAATCCACGACAAAACCCGACACACTTTGGGACCCATGCACCCACTTCCTGTGGGTGAGGTAACGCGAGTACTCCAGTGCTCCTGTGAAGATTGACTATCCTAGTGTCCTAGTTTCAAGTGATTAGTTCCTAGTCCAGTCGGAAGACTCCTACTTCTTCAACTTTATAACTTTACGCACCCATAGACTTCTATGTGTGCACGCGTGCGCAATTAGACACTGCACACGCATCCCATGGGCCTCCTGCTCCCTAACAACTGTTAGTCCAGTGTAGCCCCAGCGATTCCCAAGGCCCTAGGCCTTTCAACTGTTCGTGACGTGGTTCTTATACCACTATTTTAGTATATGGTTTAGCGGGCCACCAGGGCCTATCCATATTTGTGCAACTTATTGTATGTTATATTGAGTTACTTGTTATGCGCTTGTGCCTCTGCCCTCATAAAGAGTTCAGAGGATTGATTTAGAAATAAATACATATATATTTTGAATATATAACCTGTGTGGTGTCCTTTCATTTGGTATTAAAGGGATTGCATATGGTAAAACAGCTGGCTTCACATGCCCTCTTGAATTTAGCCTAAGACTGCTTTTGTCCATGCTACCACTAGGATAGCTGGTCTATAAGGTTGCCTCTACTACCATCACCATAAGGGTTGTTTCGACTGGTGCAAGGTGCTCACTAGAACAGTGAACATCATATACCAGGCCAACTCCTCTCATTGGTGTGCAGCGGTTGGGATTTGAGTTTGCTGTTGTTTTACCAATTGTAATCTTTGAGATATCATTTGTAAGATCACATTAGGTACCATAGGTACATATAACAAGACTTATGATACATATGTTCTACTGAACTTAGTTGTTGTAGACCAAAAGGACTAGCACACCCTGACTACAACTCCTAGAGAGGTTCTAGTAGAAAACACATAGTGTAGGTAGGTGCACACACCACACCTCACTAGAATCATGTCTACCACAGGTGAGACAAGTATGACTCTTCCTGTGGGGAATGACCCTCCCAGGGTACCCTCTAGATATGAAATGCTCAACTTCCAAGAGATGAGACACTTGTGTACCTCAAGGAGATTGAAACAGGGTTCCAACCCTACCATTTCCCACCTAATACAACTCTTATTGAGGGCTGATGCTGAGAAGGCCTCTAAACAAGGTCCCTCAGTTCATGCAGAAGAGGTCTTACCCTCTACATATGATGTATCAGATCCCACTATCATAGGTGAACCAGAGGAAGAATCTGAAGAAGACGTTTTCCAAGCTAGCCAGGTCCAAGTTGGGAGACTTAGCCAGGCTAACCTAAGCCTACATGGGGCTGAGAATGGGCTAGCCCCATACAGACCTATCAGTAGACTTAACCAGGGGTATGAGAGGAGAAGGTCTCACTCAGGTGAGTCCCACCACTCTCAGGCCTCTAGGGGATCCAATACCCTTGCTCAGAGAGGGATGACCTCTCCTGAAAGGAGAGAACATCAGGCTAGGATGAGGGAAGCTAATCTGAGGATTGAGAGGCAAGAACTAGAAGTTGCCCTTGCCAAAGAGAAGCTTGCCCTAGCTAGAGAGCAGAAATTGAGTGGGTCACAACCTACTGGTGGCAGCAATATCCCTAAGGATAAAGACAGGTCCCATGAGAATACTAGGCACCTGAGTAAGATAGTGCCCCCCTACAAAGTTGGGGATGACATCCACAAATGGATAACTGCTTTGGAAAGGGCCTGCAAAGTCCAGCAGGTCCCCCAGAGTCAGTGGGCAGCTATCTTGTGGCTCTCCTTTGAAGAAAAAGGCAGAGATAAGCTCCTCACAGTTAGTGATGCGGATGCTAATAAACTACCCTGTCCTGAAGAGTGCTCTAATCGATGGATTTGGCCTAACCACTGAACAGTACAGGTTGATGTTCAGAGATACCCAGAAGACACAGATTCAGGACTGGACTGATTTTGTTGATTGTGCCACTAATGCTCTGGAAGGTTGGTTACTGGGAAGTAAAGTTAAAGACTATACAGGATTGTTTAATTTGATCATGAGAGAGCAAATCCTTAATAATTGTCAGAACCAGTTGTTGCACCAACACCTGATTGACTCAGATCTGACCTCTTCCCAAGAATTAGGAAAGAAGGCAGACAAATGGGTCAGAACCAGGGTTACGCAGAAGCCCCAGAACCAAGGTGGTGATCAGAAACAAAAAGACCAGAAGTCTTCACCAGGCCCCCAAAATTCTAATAAAGGGGGGTCCCAAACTTTTAAGAAGAAGAAGAAAGAGGGTCCAAAGAAACCTTGGTGTAATTACTGTAAATCTGCCTCTCACTAGTTTAGTGAGTGCACCAAGAAAGGTACAGCCCCTACCACTGCAGCCCCTAAGGCAACTGCACCCCCTAGTACAGTCAGCAGTGGTAGTTCCCAACCAAAGGCTATAGTGGAGTTAACCATGGGTACTGAGGTGGATTCTGGCCTAGTCAGATTCCCCACTCAGGCTGTCCTGATCTGTGATGTGGACATGGCTATGTCCACTACTGTGAGTCCCAATACTTTGGGAAAGTACAGACAGACACCTTTGATTAATGATAAAGTGGCTCAGCCCTACAGGGACACATGTGCCAGATTGTACTGGGTGATAATTACCTGGTGACCAATGCTAGCAATGTCACTACTACCCATAGTGTGGCAGCTGTTAATTTCTATTGGGGAGGGGTAACTGGCCTCAAAAGAGTTGTGGTAAGTGCAGACCTCCCAGTTAAATGTCTTTTGGGCAATGATCTTGAAAACTCAATATGGTCAGAAGTGGAGTATAGGACTTATGCAGAGATGTTAGGCATATCAGCACATGTCCTTGCTGTGACCAGGTCACAGGCCAAACAGTGCCAAACTGAACATGCCTTGGATCCTGAAACTATGGACCAAGTGCCATCCAAGAGAAAGAGCAGTATGGTTAAGGAAGTGCCTTCCCCCCTGGCCTCAAGTGAGGATCAGCCTTCTCAGGAAGCTGATTCTGAGACTCCTGAAGGAACTGTCCTGGAAGAGCTTGAACCTGAACATGTTGAGTTTCTGGGGACAGGGGGACCTTCAAGAGTAGACTTGAGGCAGGCTCAGTTAGACTGCCCCTCTCTTGAACCCCTCAGACAGCAAGCTGCTGCTGAGGCTGCTGGGAATGCTCAAGGTACCCATAAAGTGTATTGGGATGATGGGCTCCTTTATTCAGAGGCTAGGGACCCCAAGCCTGGTGCTTCCAGGAGGTTGGTTATACTGTGGTAAATAAATAAATAATACCCTATTTTTGACTAGACATATATCATAACAGATAGCTCAATAAATAAGAGTCAAGATTCGAGGTAGTGGGAGTTTTTGCAGGTTTAATACAGCATAAGGACAGGAACAGGACAACCTGCATAGAAATAGGATGACAGGGCCCAGCAGCTGCTGGGGCTGGGTCTGGGATGAGTGCGCTGCCTTTTAATAACAATACATGAGCATATATACATAACGCAAACACATAGCATTACATTGCAGTAGGCGTAGCAGTGGGTGGAGCAGAAGGCGTGACGCGTAGCAGTCGCGAAAGATAAGAGTAAAAAGAAGGTGTAACTCAGACATGTGATGCAAACGTAACAGAATATGTCATGAATGGGCGGAAACATAGGAGGGGGCTACCTAAGGAGCCGGGGCCTCTAACCTGGTGGTGCGCGCAAACTGGCAATGACGTGTTACGAGGAGAAGCTGGGGGCTATGAACTCTGTGCTAGGAGCAGAGACTAAAGTCTGGAGGGTCGGAGCGACATGTACCTAAACCCTATCTAGTATCTGATGTTTAGGGAACATGTTGATATAAACTAGAAGTCATGAGGGGAAAAGCTAACTGACTCTAAGACTGGAGCATGCATTTATTCTACATATAGTGCGTGATGAAGAATATTAAATGACCATTAAATACAGTATTTCTCTTAAGATGGAGCCGCATAGGCTAGACAATGACGGAAACTATTGATGTAGTTCAGTAGCTTAGGAATGCAGAGAAGGAGGACTAAACTGATAGCTGGAATCATAACATAGTCTTGGCAGACTCAGAGGCAGAGCCAAGCTGCACCGGGCACTGCGAGGTAGGAAGTAAGTGGAAGGTCGAGGATACAGGTGGGGGCTGGATCGCTCCTCAGCAAGGCTTCAGGAGACAGGAGCTGAATCTGATGTCCGGGCCCTGTTGAGGCCTGGAAACGGGGACTTTATAATGAAATAACGTGCACACTGAGAAACGTGGCAACGTAGCTTTACATAGGCCTGATATTCGTAGTATTCACGAGGACTGGAAACTGGCATACTAGAGGAGGACACAACTGTAATTGCGTCTTGAATCGGACATGGGGAATAACATATGCATATTGGTCATGCACACATAACATATGATGGATGACACGTAGAGACACAGAACATGGCAAAATTTACTTTTCCACATTCCCTCCTTGTCACTACGTTTCCATCAGGAAACATCAATATTCATGATACCATCTATCATTTCATACAGTACCATTTGTTCATCTCGAATTGTCTTGGAACGGGATTTAGAACGGGGCTTGGGACTAGGAATACAAGAGGTAGCACACATGCCGCAAATCGCAGGGCCACATTGTATACAGAGGCAGCAGCTGAATATGATCGCTACTGCGATACCTAGAAAGGACAGGACTTTCCATCCCCAGGCGGAAATTATATTCCAGAACCAACCGGACCATGTCCAGGTGCCTGGATCCTGGTGTAATAGATGGGCAATTTTATGAAGTCTGGTTATAGCTGAATAAACAGACGGCGCGTTATTTGGAATGAAAATGCAACAACTGGATCCGATGACTCTACAGGCCCGCCCCTATCGGCCAGTATGACGTCAAGGACGAGACGATTCTGGAGCACAACAATTCTCATAAAGGATTGCTCTTCGGTTAAGTTACCTAGAGCGGAGGCAGTCTCATCTACTACAGCTTCAAGGGTTCTTGTTAACCTACGGATTAGCTTACTGTTTACAACTGTACCTAAATAAGGGAACACACCTTTATCAATATCAATGAATTGCTCTGCAGCAGTTTCAGTATAATCGACAATCGGGAGGTTTCTCTTGTGTCTAGTATGTACTAGGAAGGAATTCCTATGATAATCAGGTGGGGCTAGGAAAACAGGTGGCAGTAGGAAGGCAATGTAACAGGTTCCCTCCCAATCGAGGGGCAGACGAACATATGCGGTTTGACCACAAACAAAATAAGAATGACGTGAAGCTTTAAAAATAGATTTCCCACTGTCACTATACTGGATAATAGTAGTACAATCACTATGTCCTACGTGTATAGAACCATAATTACGGACACATAATTCGCCTTTGACTGGTAATACTGAAATAGTAGGTGAGTCTGGAGTAGTATCAGACTGAACATTCAGGACCATGAAATTCGAAGAATATTTACCTAAATTATACACTTCATTTTCTAGATCTAAACCTGTTCTGTGGGGGAAACCTTGCTTGTCTGGAAAACATGTGCTGTTAAGAAAAGACATATCTGTTAAGGATGACGTTAACGTGGACCATGCTCCACACGAACCATTATGTGAAAAAGGATAAGGAAAAAGTGGCAGAACTCCCTTTGACGTCTGGAAAGGGGGGAGTCGACCACACACCCAACAATTAGTGGCATTGCTGGCCTGGTGTGAATAATGTAACATGCGGATAAATGTATTGTTACGCATAGCGAGGCGGTATGAATATTTGTGAGGAGGCAGATCACTAAACGTGTGCTCTACTGTAACATTAGAAGGCTTATTTACATGAGGAACTGGAAAACACAGGAAAAATGCGTAACTAGTGCAGGATATCAAAAGGCTGAGAAATAATATGAAACTTAGAAAAACGATACATCGGATTGAGTTTTGACTAACTCTCTCACTATGGGGGTCTATTTTATACATGTCAGAAACAGTCTAACCGTTTCACCTAGGGGAGGACTTAGACAATCAAACTGGCTGACTTATTTTACTAGACCTTAATTTCTGTTTATACTCCTGTTGCGGAGTTTTCTCTAACAGGGGAGGGGTTGTGTCAATGTCATTTGCGGGACAGTCCTTAGGAACAATGTTTTGACAAGTCTTGATATCCTGGGAAATGTTCTTGGAGACCGGTTTCAATCCGTAGAATTTCTTGACGTGCGAAAGGTGCACCCAGCCGCGGCGTCCTTCCAATTTCACAGCTGTACGGGTGGTGAGGAGGACCTGACGGGGCTCCTTCCAACGTGGCTCCAGCGGACTTGATCTGTCGAAGTTACGTACGAGCACCATCGAACCTGGAACGATTTCATGCGGTGCCACCTCGGTATTGTCTGGAAATGTGGCGGCAACCTGTGAACGACATGAGTTGAGGGCAGACATCAAGGAAGCTAGGTAATCTGTCAGCATATTACATGAAACATCAGTAATACTTCGGGGTCTAGGAGTACCCCACATGTTAGGGGGGCGGCCGAATACGACCTCATACGGGGACAGACCTGATCTGGAATGTGCGACCATGCGCATATAAAACAAAGCGACTGGCAGAGCTACTAGCCAGTCCACACCCTTATCTTTACATATTTTGGCAATTCGAATTTTCAGAGTCTGATTATGTCTCTCGACTAGACCGGCTGCTTCAGGATGGCGTACACAATGAAACTTCCACTGGTACCCTAACAACAGGGAAACGTGCTTCATCAACTCAGATGAGAATGGCTGACCGTTATCAGAATATACGACTCTAGGGAGTCCATATCGAGGGAAAAACTCACGAACCAACTGCTTGGCAGTGGTCGCGGCTGTGTAATCTGGGACTGGATATGCTTCTGTCCATCTGGACAAAGCGCATACAACTACAAGGACATACTTGAAACCTCGACATCGCTCCATCTGAATATAATCCATCTGGAGGACCTCAAAAGGGTGGTCAGGAGGCTGGAAACCACCTTGTTCCACCGGGACACTTTTACCTGGATTAAACTGACAACATATCATACAGGTACGGACTTTCTGCTTGGCTGCAGCTCGTAAATGCTTGTTGAACCAAATGTTCTGGATACTGTCTAACATTGCTTTTTCTCCTAAATGTGCTGGACTATGTGCGGTATTAATGATGACTTGAACCATAGAGTCGGGGAGAAACCATGCGGTCCTACCCTTCGTCACCCATCCTTGATCTGTCTGGACCCCTCCTTGTTCAGACCACTTCTTGGTTTCATCGGGAGTAGCATGTAACTGGATATCTATGACATCTTGAGTAGGGTCCTTAACTGTCATACATGTAGTCAGATCTGGAGTGTGTGTCATGTTAACTGGACTGTCTAGAGTCTGTGCTGTAAGCTTGGCTGTGCGATCTGCTAGATCATTACCTTGAGAAATAATGTCAGTGACTTTCGTATGTGCTTTGCATTTCATGATAGCGATAGATGTCGGTAAATGTATTGCATCTAACAGAGCTTGGATAAGGAAACCATGCTGAATCTTGGTTCCATGAGAAGTCATGAAACCTCTCTCCTGCCAGAGCACTCCAAAGTCGTGTACAACTCCAAATGCGTAACGTGAATCTGTGTAAACATTAACTTTCAGGTTCTTGGCGTGTATACAGGCTTGTGTCAGAGCAACTAGCTCTGCTGCTTGAGCGGACAGGGTATCAATACGGTGTGTTTCAATAACTTCGGTGTCAGTAGTCACTGCATACGCGGCGACTAGTTCTCCTGTACTAGTTCTCATACATGAACCATCCACATAAAGTGTCAGGTCAGGATCTGGTAACGGAATGTCTGTCAGGTCTTGTCTTGGCTTTGTCGTAATGTTGACTACTTCCACACAGTCGTGTGCGGCAGGATTTGAACTAACTGATGGTAACAGTGTAGCAGGAGACTATGGAATCACTTTGTCTGATAGCTAGTGCTGTGGCTGCAACTGACTTGAGGCACGCAGGCAGAGCCTGGGCTACAGGATCTAGTGTGCTCGAAAAATAAGCACAGGGCTTGTATTGTCCTGCTTGATCTTGTGTAAGAACAGATAATGCTGTACCTTCACGTTCAGTAACGAAAAGTGTAAAAGGCTTACTGTAGTTCGGTGTAGCTAGAACTGGAGCTTGGCATAAAGCTTTCTTTAACTCGTTGAAACTAAGTGTATGTTCAGATGTCCAAGGGAGAACAGTCGATGCGGCTGCCTCCTGTGTCGTTAACTGTATCAGTTGCTTGGCTAGAAATGCATACTGGGGAATCCATTGTCTACAATAAGAAGTAAGGCCGATAAAGGCACGTACCTCCTTCTGGGTCCTGGGCTGAGGAAGACTCACTATTAACTGGATACGGTCTGGTGTCAACTGCCTACCCCTCTTGGACAGTAAGTGTCCTAAGTAGACCACTTGCTGGACACAGAATTGAAGCTTCGAAGGGGACACCTTGTGCCCCATCTCGGCTAGAAAATACAGAACCGTCAGGGATGCTCGCTCGCAAGCACGTTCAGAACGGGCTGTGATCAGTAGATCATCGACATACTGGAGCAGGGCAGTGTCAGTTGGCATGTGAATATTATCTAGTTGTCTCTTAAGTGCTTGACTGTAAATACTAGGGCTTTCTGTGAAACCTTGAGGAGCTCGTGTAAACATATAGCTCCTTCCATTTAAACAAAATCCGAAAAGAAACTGGCTGTCTGGATGGATGGGAACACTAAAAAATGCGTTCTTGAGGTCTATGACAGTGAAGAACGTGGCTTCGGAATCAATAGCAGTTAACAGGGAAGAGATATCTGGGACAACTGGGTACTGCGGAATAATACATTTATTAAGTTCCCGTAAATCAATCACTAATCGATATAGTGGGGGTGCATTTGGATCAGTACGTTTCATGACTGGAATGATCGGAGAGTTACATACATTGGAGTCAGTTTCTACAACTACTCCTTGAGCCATGAGCTCGTCTATAATTTTGGATAAGGCTGCTACAGCCTCAGGTGGCAATCTATACTGCCTGATTCGTGGTAACACTACACCTGGTTTGAGAGTCACACGATGGGGTGTGATTTGCATGTAACCTACATCAGTTGGACCTTGCGCCCATAAATGCTGCGGAACTTTAGACAGTCTGGAATCAAAATCTCGTAATACATAGTGACCCTTAAAGTCACGTAGGAACAATCGTATTCCCTCTGGGGAACAACATATAACTGCACCTAACTCTTTCAGTGTTTTAATGCCTAATAGATTTTCTGGACATGACTTAGTAAGTAACAGGTCAGTAGTGCGGGACAATGGACCTACTTCTAGAGTGACTGGCTTTGAAATCTCATTAACGATAGGCTTTCCTGAAAATCCAAGGGAAACATTTCTTGAGCCTGAGAGCGGAGCCCCTGGAACTTCGGCATGACTAATTGTGGTCCTACTTGCCCCTGTATCAATCAAAAACTTTCTGTCTTTCCCTAATACTTGACTGTGAACATAGGGACCTTCTTGATCTACAGGTATCTCGATGAGAGGCAAGCCTACCTCCCTCTCTAGGCTGTTTCATGAATATGGCTGGTACTCTGGATACTCAGACTGTGCATACTGGTACATCTGCGATGTAACATGCTGTGTTGCAGCAATAGGCTGCGGTACTGTAACTGTCTGTTGTGCATTCTGTGGCTGAGGAATCTGTGAAACTTGTTCCTGTCTAGGCGGACGTGGTCTTTCTTTAGTCTTACCAGTAGCTATGTTGTGTTTCAGAACTGCACACTCATTTATAAAATGACCTGGCTGTTTACAATAATTGCAGTTCCCTTTAACGGGAGCTGCAGGATGACTGGCTTGATTCGGACCCCTCTTCTGACTGTCTTGAGGAACAGATTGTGCAACTAGTACTTTCATTTTCGTGTCTTTCATACGTTTTCTCTCGTGTTCTTGCTCTTCCCTGATTCTATTCTGGTGGTACTGGAGCATCTGGAGCATCTGGGACGGAGTATTTGCTTGCCAGGTACTTTCGACTTTCAGAACTCGGTTTTTAATTGGTGGACTTGAATTCTCGACTAATTTGGTAACGAAAAGGTGAGGGTATGACTCACTACTTGTCTTGAGACCACTGTTGATACTAAAGCACTTTTCAAACCTAGAATAAAAATCACTAATATCTTCATCTTGTTTCTGTTTACAGGCTGAGATTGCATCCCAGTCTTCTTTTCTCGTTGTTAATAATCTGGGTAAAACTTGAATCAATAATTCTGGTAATTCTTTACATTTCTCTCCAAGACCAGTACCTGGTACACGTATCTTATCTTCTGCTTCTAGGACTGCCCAATCTATCTTTTTCTCTCCCACCTCCCATTCTTTTTCCTTTAGCTTTTCATACACCCCTGCGGGCAGCAGAACCTTTAACATTTTAATGATATCTGGGTAAGTGTATTCTCCCATACGGAGCATGTCTTTTAATTCTCTATGGAACCCTGCTGGATCTTTGTCATGACAGGGAATTAATTTCTTCATTTCGAGGAGTTCCATCTTTGTGATCGGAGTGTATACAAACACTCGTTGCATTTCGCCACCCGCTCCTCTGACTGGGTGGACTTCTCGTAACGGATTCTGTCTGTCTATGTAGAATGATTTACTTTCTGGGGGTGAGACATGAACAAAATGCGGGTTTAAGAATGTTCTATATTTGTGGCGTTGTTCTAGAATGACACTAATTAAATCGGTACCTAGACCTCTCCATTTGTACTGGAGTAACTCGTTCAAGATATCATGTAACGGGCCTGGATCAGAATGTTGACCCTCATACAGAGTAATGAGGTGCTGAATCATATACATACCCACCAGTCGTTGCTCGGCTGGGGGCATTTTCAGAAACATTTGTGCCACTATTTCGTCTGGAAAAGTGGTAGAATCAGTAATCCATCTGACTGCTGATCGGACTAGTTCCTGTTCATGCATAGTACTTAACTCACTATAACCGATTCGTGATTTCAGAATGTGATCGGTAGCTTGAAATACTTGTTCTAGGGAACCTTGTTCTGGTGCTGGATGATGGAAAATAGACTTGGGTTCTAGACGTAAATGGCGATCTGGAAATCTAGGTTTTCCTACATACGCTATTCTGGCAGTATTCTCGTCGTCTTCCTCTTCAGGATCAGAGGTACTTTCTTTCTCGCTTACTTGTGCTGCTTTACGCTGTTCGTGTATCTTTATTATCTCTCTACGGATTTTCTTGTACATACTTTCCATGGCACCAATGGTATTGTGCTTTCCTTCGGCTATATTATCACTCCACTTTGTTAGAGTTTTCATTTCTTCCGGGTCTTTAGACGGGTAATCCTGTTCTCTTATTAGACAGTTAATTAAGAACTTTAATATCATGCGCTGAATCTCGGCTTTCCTTTGAGACATGGCATCACTAATACTTTGTGGGTCATCCCCTGTACGGATGAAACGATATATCCTGTCTAGATCTTCTTTCATATTCGGCAGGGTGACTAGATACTCGGTCACTCTCCTTACGCATACGGAATATAAAACCATATTAAACTCGCCTGGAACTGGGTCATAGACACATTCGCCAAGGGTTTGCCTGATCTCTGCAACAGACTTATTACTTTTAGGAGTACGCTGTGATGCTTGAGCATGTAATTCGAGTGCTGATAAACGCTTGTATGGCGGCGGGGTTTGAGGAAGACCTCCTCCTGCGGCCCCTAAACTAGAATCATCAACTGATGCTTTTCGTCCTGGCAGGGTCGGTAATTGTAACGTGGGCTGGACTTGTATGGCGGGCTGACCCGGGGGTACCGTAACAGGTACTCCGGTGTCTGGAGGAGCAGGAATTACCTGATTTACAGGGACTGGCGGAGCGCGAACAGGATTTGCATATTCGGGGACTGTGTCGTCCAGATAGGACGAAATAAAAATATCAGCTGCGGTCGGTTTGTGACGTAGCTTGGTCGGAACTAATGGTGGCGGGAAATTACTGGATGCCTCTGGGGTCGCTTTTGGCAAGCCCTCAGCAAGAAGAGGATACATACCCTTAATGAGGGCATTCCTCTGTCTGTCTGATTGCTCAGTTCTAACTCGTTCACCTATCTCGATTAATTCTCTTTCTTGGGCTCGTTCTTGGGATTCTCTACTTAGTTCTGACTTTCTGATTTCTTTTTCGGTTCTTTTATGAGCTTCTTTACGCCATAACTCGATGGCGTCTTTCTGTGATTGTCTGGCTTTCTTTTTCCATAATGCTTCTTCTACTCGCATGATGCATTCGGCATCCCATGTACCCGATACGGGCCATCTATACTTTTCTTCTAACTGTTTGGTATATTCTACCCATAAATCTAGATACAATATGGCACTTATGCCATGTTTCTGATACATAAAGTGACCTGGACTGTCCCTGGGCGGGACGGGAACTGCTGCTTCCAGCAGACCCTTTCTAGTTTTTAACTGACGTAATTTTGAGAAGAGCGGCATGACTGGACTATAATCTGGACATAATACAATACACAATGAAAACACGAAATCACGTCGCACTCATACCACAACATTAAAATACATGAAGAACATTATGAATAACAGTTCGAACAGAATACCACCTGAAAATACTTGAAATTTCTCGAGAACAGAACTGACTAGAACAGAAACTAGATGCACTGCTGAAACAGTACGAAACTTACCGGTCTCTTAAAGAGACACGTCAGGACCCGCATCCACCGAAGTGGACACTTCGTTTGTGGGACTGTGTACCACCAACCCACAGACCAGAGTCAATTAAATTGACCCTGTCTAGATACCACCCCAGTAACGGTACTCACCGGGCAGCAAGAACGGAAGGCCTCGGACTGGACTGGACTGCTACGACGACGAACTTCGGACTTCGGACTTCAGTTACGGGTGGACCTCCGGATACCTCGGACCTTGGACTCTTGGCTTGGGCTCTGGTCGGGACTCGCCGCGTTCCTCCACCGTCTCGTCTGGATGCTGGACCGCCTCCTCCGTCTCCTCCGTGGGCCTGAGGGATACTTGAGCAGAAATATCTGCCACTGCGCAGAAGAGTTCCGTCACGACTGCAGAGGGTCAGGGGGTCGGCGTGGCTTCACCGACGCGTGGGGAAAGGGCAAGTCCCTATTCGGGCGCCATTATGTGGTAAATAAATAAATAATACCCTATTTTTGACTAGACATATATCATAACAGATAGCTCAATAAATAAGAGTCAAGATTCGAGGTAGTGGGAGTTTTTGCAGGTTTAATACAGCATAAGGACAGGAACAGGACAACCTGCATAGAAATAGGATGACAGGGCCCAGCAGCTGCTGGGGCTGGGTCTGGGATGAGTGCGCTGCCTTTTAATAACAATACATGAGCATATATACATAACGCAAACACATAGCATTACATTGCAGTAGGCGTAGCAGTGGGTGGAGCAGAAGGCGTGACGCGTAGCAGTCGCGAAAGATAAGAGTAAAAAGAAGGTGTAACTCAGACATGTGATGCAAACGTAACAGAATATGTCATGAATGGGCGGAAACATAGGAGGGGGCTACCTAAGGAGCCGGGGCCTCTAACCTGGTGGTGCGCGCAAACTGGCAATGACGTGTTACGAGGAGAAGCTGGGGGCTATGAACTCTGTGCTAGGAGCAGAGACTAAAGTCTGGAGGGTCGGAGCGACATGTACCTAAACCCTATCTAGTATCTGATGTTTAGGGAACATGTTGATATAAACTAGAAGTCATGAGGGGAAAAGCTAACTGACTCTAAGACTGGAGCATGCATTTATTCTACATATAGTGCGTGATGAAGAATATTAAATGACCATTAAATACAGTATTTCTCTTAAGATGGAGCCGCATAGGCTAGACAATGACGGAAACTATTGATGTAGTTCAGTAGCTTAGGAATGCAGAGAAGGAGGACTAAACTGATAGCTGGAATCATAACATAGTCTTGGCAGACTCAGAGGCAGAGCCAAGCTGCACCGGGCACTGCGAGGTAGGAAGTAAGTGGAAGGTCGAGGATACAGGTGGGGGCTGGATCGCTCCTCAGCAAGGCTTCAGGAGACAGGAGCTGAATCTGATGTCCGGGCCCTGTTGAGGCCTGGAAACGGGGACTTTATAATGAAATAACGTGCACACTGAGAAACGTGGCAACGTAGCTTTACATAGGCCTGATATTCGTAGTATTCACGAGGACTGGAAACTGGCATACTAGAGGAGGACACAACTGTAATTGCGTCTTGAATCGGACATGGGGAATAACATATGCATATTGGTCATGCACACATAACATATGATGGATGACACGTAGAGACACAGAACATGGCAAAATTTACTTTTCCACAATACCTCTGCAATTTAGGGGCTTCCTTCTTACCTTGGCCCATGATATTCCCTTAGCAGGACATCTAGGCCAGAACAAGACTTGGGACAGGCTTGTCCCTCACTTTCACGGGCCCCATATGTCAGAAGATACTAAGGAGTTTTGTCGCTCCTGTGTGACCTGCCAAGCCAGTGGCAAATCAGGTGGCACAACAAAGGCCCCCCTTGTAGTGTAGTTCCTATATTCCCAATAGGCTCTGCGCATTGGAATAACATAAACGATAGTTTAGACGTAGGACTTAGGTCGACTAGGTCTCTATTGAATGTTAGACTTAATTATGAATGCCAGCTAGCTCAGAGGTCACTAGAAACTTTCTCGAATTCACAAGAAGGGATTAGTTTCTGACAACCGCATAAACATGATGTTGGACCTGGCCCTTTTGGCAGGTTCACCCCGAAACATTTTGCTTTTTCCTAGCCTGTTTCTGGAACCTGGTGTTGGTGATTTTAGGCCTTGGCGCACTTTTTCACTGTGGTACAGTGTAAAGTGCGTGAGCTCTCTGTGTATGTATGGTGAGTGACCTGCCCTCCCATAGGAATGAATGGGGAATATGTATGCCCATGGTAGTTCCTAATGTGTGGGGAGTGCAGGGTCGAGTTTGATATGTGCGAACTCGTGAGATTGAATGCTGCGTAATGGTGTATGCGGCATGATAGTGTCTAGTCTAGAAGTGCCACTTTGAGAAGTTGGCATATTTGTGTAATGTGTGCCTGGCGTGTGATTGGCTGGTGAGCCTGGCCCAGTGTGCCCTGGCCTGCATGTGGATTGACTGTCTGGTTTGAGGGTGACAGGGGCTGCAGGGCCCCAGGAGGTTGTCTGAGTCAGCCCGTGGATGAAAGGCAGCATCTGCTGCCAAGGAAGTGGGTGGAGATAGCACCTGAGAGTGAATGAGGCTGTGCCTGCCTTCCACAATGCTGGCTCCACCTTCCCGCTGGGCGACTGTCACCTCTGTCCCTGATACTGAAAGGACTTCCCTATAACCAGTTCTAGCTGGTTCTCACACTGCCTGCACAAAGACTTCAAAGACTTTTCTCTGTATAAGAAGGGGCTGTGTCCCCTTCCAAAATGTTATTGTTTTCTGACTTGAATCTGCCAGGGGCGTGCTGCTGCTTGGGCCCAGGGGAATCCCTGGGCCCTGCCCAGCCCCTGGACACCTGATGGACTTTCCTGGATGACGGGACTGCTGAAGGACTTCCTGGGACCCTCTGCCTTGCCTGGGGTGATGGGAGACTTTTTTTTGGCCCTGGAAGCCTTGTCCTGTAATGCCCTGCAGCTGCTGGGACCCTCCTTGCTGTGGGGGTCCCTTCTGGGGCAATTTTGGTGATTTCTGGGCTCTCCAGCACCTCGTGGGTGCATTTCATCCTGATTTCTGGCAGAGCGCTGTGGTTATCCCATGGGGGAAGCTCTCCTGCCCTTTGGGTGGCCCGAGTGCTTCGTGTGCACTCTATTTTTATTGTTACGGTATTCTCCCGTTTATTGGCCCCCTTTGCAAGTGCCCACCTTGCTTGTATGTTTTATTGTAATCTCGAGGGTGCCCCCCCCTCGGTTTGCCCCTGAGAATCACCGCCGCGGCCGGGCCGAAAACAGGAAGTCAGGCGCATCGCGCCTGACTCTGGGCGGGACTTCCGGTTTGAAAAAGGAAGTCCCGCCGGCCGCCGAGCACTGATTGGGTGTCCGTCCGATGAGAAGAGAAAGCGTGGACTGCCGCGGGGCTCCCGTGTGCTGAGGGAGCCCTGGGAGGAGAAGAGGCCGGGAGGAAGTTGTTCCCGCTTCCCCCTGCCTGGGGGAAGCCTTTTCTTGCTTTGCCGGTCTCCCGTGCGGAGAGGGAGACCGGAGACGCTGCGGCCACGAGGTAGACTGCACGGAAGGAGGTCAGGAGTCTACCCCGCCTCCACAGACCGAGAGAAGGAAGAAGACCAGCGGGGAGAGCCCCGCAGCTGTGGTGAGCCGAGGCGAAGGGGGCGCGAGGCTGCCCCCACCGTGAGCAGCAGATGTCTTCCGCCTACCCAGAGGAGAGCCGCCCCAGCATCTGTGAAGCCGGTGAGTGGGGCCCGAAGTGTTGAATCGGGGAGGAGGGTGTCGGGGCACATTGCCGGTGCTGCCCCCCCCCCCCAGGTGGCTCAAGCTTCTTTTTGGAGGGGCGCTGAGAGGCCCCAGCGAGGCCTCAGTGCTTAGAGCCGCCGAGGCTCCGGGGGCATATTTGGTTTGAGAGCCCCAAGGGGCTCAGGGCGCCACAACCATTTTTGAGAGCCCATGTGGCTCAGTGGGGCACATTATTGATTTAGGAACCAAGGTGCTCCAAGGCCCACCCTGATCTTCAGAGTCCCCCGAGGGACTTGGGGCATATCTGTTTCAGAGCCTGTGTGGCTCCAACAATCTGCACAATGGGGCATGTGTGATATGCCCAGAGCCTGTGTGGCTCCAGCAGTGGGCGCAGTTTGCGCCTAAGGGTCAGTGAGGGCCCTGTCACAGTTTCTTTGATGATTCCCAGCTGCCCAGCAATTAGTGGGCAGCTGCACCGTTTAGGTGCTTGGGATTGTCCACAGGTGCCCAGCAAGTAGTGGGCACCTGCACCGTTTAGGCCCTGACATTGAGACACAGGGCGTCCTAGCCCCAACAAGGCCAGTTGGCCTAGGGACTGCCACAGGTGGTGGCTTATGTAGGTTTTGCGCAATTGTGTGAATATTCCTGCACCTCTGAATGTTTTTAGGCATCATGTGATTTTTGCGCTATTGTATTGTTCTGGCACCTCTGAATGTTTTTAGGCATCATGTGTCTTCCTTTTCCCTGCGCTGCACCTCTGAATGTTTTAGGCATCATGTGTCTTCTTGCGCTGCACCTCTGAATGTGTTTTATTGCATCATGTGCTTTGTTCTGAACACCGCTGAATGTGTAGGTTTATGCATCATGTGTTTCCCTTTACTACTCCTCTGAATGTATATTTATGCATCATGGGTAATGTGTTCTTTTCTAGACCCCTAAACGCTGTGTGATACTTAGGTGGTTGTCCGTACACCTCTGAATGTTTTTAGGCATCATGTGTTTTCCTTTACTACTCCTCTGAATGTGTTTCATGCATCATGGGTAATGTGTTCTTGTTTATACCCCTAAATGTATTTTATTCTTAGGTGGTTGTTCTTTCTAATACAGGTGGTCCTAGTGAGGTCCTGGTTCCCTGCGTGACATTCTCCTAAGGTGTTTAAGGTTGCATAGGTGGTACTTAACTGTTCCCAGTAGTTACTGGATGTGATTTATAACTGTTATTTTGTGCTACAGTGATTTTATATGTTTTATTCTAATTTCTGACAGTATTTCTATTTCTACTAAGTGCTGATTATGACAGTGGCCTATGTGGCCCTGTCTTGTAAATAATCCCTTGTGAATATTGCCCGTGCCAGTTGACACAATGTACATGTGTGATTTCTATCTGATGTGGTTTTGACAATACAGAAGTTATTTTTATTTAACCTTGTGTGGAGTTCCTTTTGTGGTGTGCCTAGGATGTTGTTGCTGTTGTGCGCTGGCGCAAATGCTTTACACATTGCCTCCGAGTTTAGCCTCACTGCTCGTGCCAAGCTACCAAGGGGGTGAGCAGGGGTTATCTTGGCGTGTGACTCCCTCGCCCTGACTAGAATGGTGGTTTCTGCCTGGCTTTGGCGTCAGCCTTAGCCTACCAGAAATAGCCAGTTCTAACACATGACAACTTTGCTCCCCCAAGAATAAGGAGTATATCTCCAGAGTCGCGGAAACAATAGATAACTATTTTACTCAGTCAATCGTGCATGCTTAGTTTCACCAGAAGTGCAGAGAAACAGAGAGACGGGCGTTTTCAATAAAAGAGGTTATTTATTGAATAGTCTTCTTTCTCATGCAAGAGAAGTGAATTGCTACAATCGCAATACTTGTCATAAAGTAAAGTGCGTACAGTAAAAGGAGTATTATAAAATAATACTGTAAAAGCATGGTATGGTTTCTAAGCCATACTGTGTTTAAAATAGATAAAATACATACAATGATAAAGTAATGACTAAACGTACTCAACTGGTGCTTCTAAGATACGCCTACCCCGGTGTACCTAACCTAAGCCTAGTACATGGGAAGGAGTAAGTGAGATGTAGTTTGAGTTAAGATAGTTTCTGCCAAGAATCTAGATCAAGAATTCTCTAAGGGTCTAATCAGCTCCGTACCTTGGTTATAGAATGAAGGAGGTCTTGTATCTCTCTCTCAGGACTCGATCTCCCAGCAACCCGCGAGGGTGACAGGGAAACACTGGAGCTGGATTTCTCGGCAGGAGAAAAGACAGCGTCTCTCTCAGTGCGTCAGCGGGAGGGTCGGCTTCCTTCGGCACTAGCTACAGCTGGGCGTCGGGCAAGTAGATAGTTGATCTGCTCCAAACCACCGTGTGTTTTGCTAGGGCAGATGCTGGTATATTTATACCTGGAAGGTGCCGAGTTTGACGTAAGGTTGGACATAAGACGTCACTAAGAACTCGCAGTTCTTTCAGGACTCCAGGAGTTCTAGGACAAATCAATACAGAAGCAGGGGGAATTCCCGGGCTGCTGGAGGCTTGGTTTATCTAACAACGCGTTGTGCTTTCTAGGAGTCTATGGGAGTAGCCTTGCCGTATTTGGACTGCATTGGCTATGTCTTAATATGGGTATAATTCTTATGCCTATATAAGGATATGATTTGATATAACCACATGAGGGCATAAATTGGGAATATTTAAATAGAGTCCTAGATTCATCTACAACACCCTCATACCACTACCTGTGGTGGGCGTACCCTTTGAAAGAGTTGGGATTGGAATTGTTGGACCAATGGATCCCCAAACAGCCTCTGGGCACAGATTTATACTGGTGGTAGTGGATCATGCCACCAGGTATCCAGAAGCTATTCCCCTAAGGACCACAACAGCACCTGTTGTGGCAAGAGCCACCCTGGGAGTTTTCTCAAGAGTGGGCTTTCCAAAGGAGGTTGTCTCAGACAGAGGTGCAAACTTCATGTCTGGGTACTTGACTGCTATGTGGAAGGAGTGTGGTGTTAATTACAAATTCACTACACCCTACCATCCACAGTTCAATGGGCTTGTTGAAAGATTCAACAAGACCCTCAAGGGTATGATCAAGGGTTTACCTGAAAAGCTTACACGAAGATGGGACATCCTTCTACCCTGCCTTCTGTTTGCTTACAGAGAGGTACCACAAAAGGGGGTTGGCTACAGCCCTTTTGAGCTTTTGTTTGGGCATCCTGTAAGGGGACCCCTATGTCTGGTGAAGGAAGGATGGAAGTTACCTCTCAAAAAGCCTAAACAAGACATAGTGGACTATGCACTTGGTCTCCGCTCCAGGATGGCTGAGTATATGAAGAAGGCTTCTAAAAACCTTGAGGCTAGCCAAGAACTTCAAAAAGCTTGGCATGACCAAAAGGCTGTCCTAACTGTATACCATGCAGGACAGAAGGTGTGGGTGTTGGAGCCAGTGGCCCCAGCAGCATTCCAGGACAAATGGTCTGGACCCCACACCATTGTTGAGAAGAAGGGAGCGGTCACATACTTGGTGGACCTTTGAACCCCTAGGAGCCCCCACAGGGTGCTCCATGTCAACAGACTCAAAGCATATGTTGACAGGGCAGACATTGGTTTGCTCATGGCTACAGATGAGGGACAGGAGGAAGAGAGTCACCCTCTCCCAGACCTGTTGACTCAGAACCCTGATGATGGTTCAGTTGATGGTGTGGCCTTAGCTGGCAGCCTCACTGACCAGCAACAACAGGACTGCAGACAAGTTCTACAGTCCTTCAGACATATGTTTTCATTGACACCTAGTCAGACTAACTGATGCACCCACGAGGTGGACACTGGTGGCAGTCTGCCTGTGAAGAGTAAGATCTAAAGGCAACCTGACCATGTCAGGGACTGTATAAAGACTGAGGTACAGAAAATGCTGGAATTGGGAGTAATTGAGCCATCAGAGAGCCCCTGGGCCAGCCCAGTAGTCCTTGTACCAAAACCTCACACCCAAGATGGTAAGAGAGAGATGAGGTTCTGTGTGGACTAGAGAGGTCTCAATGCTGTCACTAGGACAGATGCTCACCCAATTCCAAGAGAAGATGCGCTCATTGATAGATTAGCTTCTGCCAAGTTTCTGAGCACATTTGATTTGACAGCTGGCTATTGGCAAATCAGGTTAGCTGAGGATGCCAAGGCCAAAACTGCTTTCTCAACCCCAGGAGGTCATTCTCAATTTTTGGTGATGCCCTTTGGCTAGAGGAATGCACCTGCCACTTTCCAAAGGTTGGTGAATCAAGTCCTCATGGGTTGGATGACTTTTGTGCAGCTTATCTTGATGATATTGCTGTCTTCAACTCCACCTGGGAGGATCACCTGATCCACCTGAAGAAGGTTTTAGAGGCCCTGTAGAAGGCAGGCCTAACTATCAAGGCCACAAAGTGCCAGATAGGGCAGAATAAAGTTGTGTACCTGGGCCACCTTGTAGGTGGGGGTCAGGTTCAACCACTGGAGAGTAATATCCAGACCATCAAGGACTGGGCTCCTCCTACTACCCAGACACAGGTCAGAGCTTTCTTGGGCCTGTCTGGTTACTACAGAAAGTTTGTTAAGAACTATGGGTCCATCGTGATACCACTTAATGACTTGTCTTCAAAGAAGATGCCAAAAAACGTTCAGTGGACAGTTACCTGTCAAAGGGCATTTGAAGACCTGAAGAAGGGTATGTGCTCTGCACCTATCTTAAAGAGTCCTGACTACTCCAAAGAGTTTATTGTCCAAAGAGATGCTTCTGAGTTGGGGGTGGGAGCTGTGCTTTCACAACTTAATGTAGATGGTCAAGACCAGCCCATTGCTTTTATTAGCAGAAGGCTGACCCCTAGAGAGAAATGTTGGTCAGCCATTGAGAGGGAGGCCTTTGCTGTGGTTTGGGCCCTGAAGAAGTTGAGACCATACTTGTTTGGCACTCACTTCAAAATTCGGACAGACCATAAGCCCCTCTTGTGGCTAAATCAGATGAAGGGTGAGAATCCGAAACTGCTCAGGTGGTCCATTTCCCTACAGGGAATGGACTTTACAGTGGAGCACAGACCAGGGACTGACCATGGCAATGCAGATGGTCTCTCCAGGTATTTCCACTTAGAACATGAAGACACAACTGGTCAAGGTTAGTCTAATGTCCCTGCGTTTGGGGGGGGGGGGTTATGTAGGAGAGTAGGGTCTGCTTTCCTATGGTCACCCCATTTTTTGCTTTTTGCTTCACTGGTTTTCGACTTAATGTGGCTGTGGGCCTGCTAATAAGACCCACAGCCCTGCTGCTCTCTCTCTAAATTTCACACCATGTACTTTAGGTACATCAGCAATTGGGATTTGGGTCACTCTTATGAGTCCCAGTACAGTGTACCATAGGTACCCAGGGCATAGGTGCTCCCAAGGCCCACCAGGGGCTGCAGCATATCTTTTGCCACCCCTGTCTGGCCATCCAAACTGACACAACTGGCTGATCACTCAGCTGGGGAAAGTTCGTGTAATCACCCCTTGCTTAGGTATAGTATTCCTACACCTACCCTTATATATAGACACATATGCACCTATAAGTCACTTCTATGACAGGCCTCAACAATCCTGAAGGCAGAGTGCTTGGTTTTATGTGAGATGGTGCTCTAGCACGAGCTGAGTCTGTCTGCAGCTTTCGGAACCATGTCCTTATAGCTGTTCTATGATATAGCCATACCATATACTCTTAAGTGCATTATGAACCTCGCAGTTAAATGCTATCTTTGGTTTGGCTTTATCAAAACATGTCATGTAAGGTGTCATATGCTTTGGAATACTATCCCCTCACGAGTTCTGGCCACGGGGGTAGCATTCCACCCTTCTAGAGGAAGAAGACATGTTGTTCCTACTAATCCCGGTTAAAGTTAACCAGAGCCTCAGCATCACAAAATGGATGCTGCTGCCACAGACACAAGTCTGACCTCCTGCTGCTGGGAGTCCTTCCAGCGAGGGAGGCTTGGACAATAGGTTTCCTGTCTTGGTAGGTGCTAGCACCACCCCAGACAGGCCATAGTGTATTTGGGCAGGGAGGGCTTAATGAAATGAGACACTGCCTGGGGCACACAAGGTGTCCCATGCATAGTCCAGTTCACACCGGTGCTGGGGCACTCCAGCCCCACCTCAGGCGTGAAACTGGACAAAGGGAAAGGGGTGTAACCACCCCCTTCCTGGGTCCCACCAGCCCCTAAATTTGGTATATAGGTAGGAGCTGAATTCCAAGACTTTAGATTTATCCTGACTGAAACTCTGAAACGAAACTCTGGGCCTTCGACGATCTACTTTGCAAGAAGACGACTGAAGAATCTCCTTTGTGGTCAAGGAGTGAACACCCTGCACAATCAGGCACCATCAAGCGATCAACGGTTGGCTTTGTCATCGCTCCTGCCGGAGCCCGAGCACAGAGCCTGACAAGACCCGGACTTCCAGACATCCAACAGCCCGATCTACAGTCACAGCAGAGCTGAGACCCGTGGAGGCGACGAGAGAAGTGGGACCGGCCATCTTGGAAAGCCAGCGAATTGCTTTCCGTGCAACTTCTGAGGCACCCTCGAAGTTGTGCATTGGGGATTGAGGAGCCCCAGCACCGAGCACCAACTGCACCGAAGATCAGTCCTCCACACTCCACGAGTTCTGCGTGGGGCCTTTCTGCGTTTTCCTGCTCGACGCGTCTGTCCGGTCACTTGCCCGTTGGCTTGGTCACTTGCCCCAACGCTGGTCTGGTTGCTCCAGACTGGCCCTTGCTCCCCTGAAAAGGAGCAGCCCATCAGACCTTGCTGGTCTGATTAAGAAGCCATCTTTGATTCCTGCGAGGTTTGCCTTTGCCAAGGCTTGTTGACTCCAATCCGGAAGCCGACACCGCCGTCAGCGAGAGTCTTCATGGGACAGTCCGTATCCAGCTCCTGGTTGTCGTCGACACCTCCTGGTCCATGTGGCTGAAGAGACAAGCTTCACGACATCACCTGATTGCTTCGCAACATCGCCTGGTTCCTTCCTGGTTCCATCCTGGTCACTGGCTGGTGACCCAGACTCTGTCCCCTCTGCTTTCAGGTACTCTTCATCCTCGATCCGCCCTTGGATCCACCTGGACACTTCTCTCCTGGTCGCCTGCAGCATCTTTCTCCAAGGCTCCATAGGAATCAGCGACGAAACCCGACACACTTTGACACCTATGCACCCGCTTCCTGTGGGTGAGGTAACGCGAGTATTTCGGTACTCCTGTGGGTATTGACTATCCTAGTGTTCTAGTTTCAAGTAGCTTTCCCCTAGTCCATCCGGAAGTGTCCTAAAACAACTAGTTTCAAATTCTTTCGTTCCCATTCTAACTCTATGGTAACTTGCGTGCGTGTAAAGACACTGCAGGCGCATCCCGTGGGCCTCGTTCTCCCTAAACTTTGGTAGTACAGCGTAGCCCCAATGATTCTCCAGGCCCTCGGCCTGTCCTTTGTTCATGACGTGGTTCTTATACCACTATTTTAGTATATGGTTCGAAGTACCCCTAGGGCATTACTGTATTTTGTGCAACTTATTGTATTTTGATTATGTATCTTGTTATGTGCTGGTGCCTCTGACCTCATAAAGAGTTCAGAGGATTGTGTTAGAAATAAATACGTATATATATTTTGATATTCAACCTGTGTGGTGTCCTTTCACTTGGTATTAAGGTGGTTACATATGGTAAAACAGCTGGCTTCACATGCCCTCTTGAGTTTAGCCTAAGACTGCTTTTGTTCATGCTACCACTAGGATAGCTGGTCTATAAGGTTGACTTTACAACCATCACCATGAGGGTTGTTTGGACTGGCGCAAGGTGCTCACTAGAATAGTGAACATCATATACCAGGCCAACTTCTCAGAGCGGACGTGGAAACTGCCGTGGCGGCGGTCGGGGACAACGGCGAGGCCAGTCCACACCTACACCTGCAGAATCCGCCTCAAAACCCTCCTAGTCCAAGCTTTCAGGCCCATGTGATGTCAGTGGGGGGCAGGGTTCGCCATCACCACCTCCACTGGCCAACTGTCACGTTGGACAGGTGGCTGCTGCAAAATGTCCGAAGGGGCTACTCCCTCCCCTTCGAGGCGTCCCCTCCAGCGATGCCACTGCAGTACCACCGCATGTCGGGGGATCACTTGCAACTTCTGCATGAGGAAGTTACAGCCCTCTTGGCCAAGGGGGCCATCAAGCACGTTCCTGGGCCAGGAGTAGGGTGTGGTTGTTACTCCCACTACATTTTTGGTACTCAAGAAGGGCAAAGGGGGCCTACGCTCTATCTTGGATCTGCGGAACATCAACGGCTTCCTCCGGAAGGAGAAGTTCAAGATACTGACACTGGCTCAGGTCATAGCTGCCCTGGACCCGGGAGACTGGATGGTAGCGTTGGACTTGCAGGACGCTTATTTTCACATCCTCGTCCTGCCGGCCTACCAGCGTTACCTGCGGTTCACTGTAGGCCACGAGCACTTTCAGTTTACCGTGCTCCCCTTCGGCCTTACCAGCGCCCCACGGGTGTTTACGAAAGTGATGGCGATGGTCGCAGCTCATCTGCACAGGTTAGGGGTTTCAGTCTTCCCCTACCTTGACGACTGGTTGTTGAAGGCGGGCTCTCCCCAGACAGTCGTCAGCCACCTCCAGACTACGGCCGACCTCCTGCACCTGTCCGGGTTCTCCATCAATATGCCAAAGTCACACCTGTGTCCCTCTCAGAAGCACCTCTTCATCGGAGCGGTTCTAGACTCGGCGCAGTTTTGGGTTTATCCTCCCGAACAGTGGGTTCGGGACATTCAGGCTCTGATTCCGATCTTTCAGCCGTTATCCCGAGTCTCGGTCAGGTTGACGCTGGGGCTTCTGGGGCTGATGGCCTCCTGCATCCTTCTGGTGCAACGGGCCCGGTGGCGGATGCGGGCTCTGCAGTGGGACCGAAGTTTCAGTGGGCCCAGCATCATGGCAACTTGTCCGACCATGTCTTGATCTCGGAGGGCACTGCAAGACAGTTGCATTGGTGGCTCACAGACCGCGAATGGGTCAGCGGAAGATCCCTCTCCCTACCTCAGACGGAGCACGGAGTTGGGAGGGACGCGTCCCTCCAGGGTTGGGGGGGCCACATTGGAGAGGCGGAGATCAGAGTCCTCTGGTCTCCGGCAGGGTCCCGGCTCCACATCAACCTTCTGGAGCTGCGGGCGATCCGACTTGCACTGAAGGCATTCCTCCCCTCTGTCTGGGGGAGTGTAGTGCTGGTGTTCACGGACAACACCACCGCCATGTGGTACTGCAACAAACAGGGCAGGGTGGGGTCATGGACCCTATGCCAGGAGGCTCTGCGCCTCTGGCAGTGGCTGGAACATCAGGGCGTGACCCTGGTTCTTCAACACCTGGCAGGTTCCCTGAACGCCAGGGCGGACGAACTCAGCCGTCGGTGCATGATGGATCACGAATGGCGTCTGAACTCAGACGTGGCGCAAGGCCGCTTTCAGCAGTGGGGAGAGCCTTGGTTAGATTTATTCGCCACAGAAGAGAACGCGCAATGTCATCAGTTCTGTGCGTTGGAATTTCCAAGGCGGCACTCGCTCAGAGATGCTTTTCCTCGCGAGTGGAGCTACAGTCTGTTGTACGCCTTTCCGCCTATACCACTTCTGCCCAGAGTGCTGAAGAAGATCAGGCGCAAACGGACCCAAGTTATCCTTGTGGCTCCGGACTGGGCACGAAGATATTGGTATCCAGAGCTACTTAGCATGTCTGTCGATCCCCCAATTCCTCTGCCTATTCGGGAGGACCTTCTGTCGCAGCAGCAGGGGACGGTTCTCCACCCGAACCTGTCCAGTCTCCACCTCCATGCTTGGAGATTGAGCGGCGACAGTTGAGGCCATTTGACTTGCTTCCCAAAGTTTGTAATGTGATTTTGCCAGCCAGGCGTCCCTCCACAAAGTCAGTATACGCCTGCAGGTGGAACAGATTTGTGGCATGGTGCACAGCAAAGGCTGTGAACCCACTCTCTGCCCCCTTTTCTGAGGTTTTCCTTCTTTCTCTTGCCCAGCAGGGCTCTGCTCTGGGCACTATCAAGGGTTACCTTTCTGCCCTTTCCGCCTTCTTGAGGCTACCTGATCAGCCTTCTTTGTTCAAGTCCCCGATAGTTAACAGATTCTTGAAGGGCATCACTCATATGATTCCCCCTGTTCCTTTCGTGATGCCCCAGTGGGACTTGAACCTGGTTCTGACTTACCTGGTGGCCGCTCCTTTTGAGCCGCTTCATAACTGTCCTCTCCGTCTTCTTACACTTAAGACTGCTCTTCTAGTTGCCATCACCTCTGCCAGGAGGATGAATGAGCTCCAGGCTCTTTCCTCTAAAAGTCCTTTCCTTTCTGTCCATCCGGACAAGGTTGTGTTGCGGAGGAGACCCTCTTTCCTGTCCAAGGTAGTCACAGCCTTCCACATCGGGCAGTCCATCTTCTTTCCGCCTCCGCATCCCTCGAAAGAGGAAGAGAGGCTCCACCGTCTGGGCCAAAAACGTGCGCTCTCATATTATCTGGATCGCACACGCCAATTTCGGGTGGATGACCAACTCTTTGTTGGTTACGTGGTCGCTAAGAAGGGGCGAGCAGTGCACAAGCGGAACATCTCTCGGTGGGTCATGTTGTGCATCAAGGCATGCTACTCTTTGGCTAATAAAGGAGCCTCCTGTTGGGCTGAGGGCCCATTCCACTCCGGCCACGAAGGCTACTCCTGCCCTGGGCCGGGGAGTCCCCTTGCAGGACATCTGTCAGGCAGCTACGTGGGCCTCGCTGCACACGTTCGCAAGATACTACTGCCTGGACAGCCAAGTCCAGAGAGATGGCTTTTTCGGCCGTTCCGTTCTCCAGGACTTTCTGGTGTGATCATTGGTTCGCAGACCCGCCACCGGGGTTGGTATTGCTGGGGTATCTATTCTAAGGTAAGGAATCTAATACTAACCTGTTTCTTTCAGATGCACAAGTTACTTACCTTCGGTAACAATATATCTGTAAGAAACAGTAGTTAGTATTAGATTCCTAACCACCCCACCCATCCTCCCAGTTCTGCGAACCGATATCTAGGGTTAAGGTCATCCCCTTTCAGGGCCCTAGTTTCATGGCACCAGTGTTTGTTTTTATCATGGCTCTGCGTTTCTGGTGTGGAAAAGCTGTGTATAAGAACTGACGTCAGCGCGCGAGGGCGGCGTCTAAGTACTCCGACGACGTCATCCCGGCGCCAACGACGCTGAATACGGACATGGAGCCGCAGACGACGCCTACTGACGCTCAAGGGTACTGCTACGCAAAAGTTTCTGGATCCAGTCTGACGCCTGGGGATATTTTAAGGTAAAGAATCTAATACTAACTACTGTTTCTTACAGATATATCGTTACCTAAGGTAAGTAACTTGTGCGTCAGAACTGCAGGAACCGATCCCCTGTGCACCGCGTTGACTTGCCATTGCCAAGGCTCGTAAACTCTTTTCGCCAGAGATCTTTAGGCTCCAAGGAGCTCCAGCCTCGAACATCTCCTGCAGCCAAGATCTTCTTCCTCACTGCATCCTTGGCACCATGGGCCTGCATCTTTGGTGAGCTGCTTGAGGTCCTCTTACTACTCCTGTACCTCCTGCCTGTGGGTCCTCTTGAGTTTTTTTTTTACTCCAGTGGGCTCCCATGATTGCTCGGGGCCACTCCTACTCCCCTGCTCCTGGTGAGTCACTTAGACATTGCTGGTCCCGACATTGCACTTTTTTCACCTACCATGTTGTTTGCAGTTGCCAAGGCTTGTTGGTGCTCCCTATGGGCACTGACCCCTCATCTCGCTTTATCCGGCATGGGACAGCTCATGAACGGCTCCTCAGCGTCGCCTGGTCCACACAGCTGTAGTTCCAACGTCAAGGTCAACTCTCCTGCATCCCCGACATCGGTGGACATTAGTCTTCCGTACCTCCTGGTCACTCCTGGGTGGCATAGACTCTGTCCCCTCTGCTTGCAGGTACTTCTCATCTTGTTTCCACCTTTGGGTTCCACCGGACACTTTCACCTTCTTCGTCAGCAGCATCTTCCTGAAGTCCTCCATTGGGTTTGACTACGGTTTCTGATGTCACTTTGCACCTATGCACCCGGCTTCCCTGGTGTAGGTATCCTGGTCCCTATGGTATCCAAAGGTGGGGTAACTCTCTGACCTTCTGTTTTCCATGGGGTTTCTTCAGGGGCTACTGGGAAGGGTTCTTCCTTAAAATTGGAACCGCAAATCACCCATTGACTTAAATTGAGTACGTGGTCGTGTTCCCACTCTGCACACGACCTCCCTGGGGTTCTTAGATACTCACCTTGGGTGGTTCCTTGGGTCCCTGGCTCTTCTACGTCTTCTGGGTCCACTCTGATCTTGAGTCATGGTTCGCATTCCACTAATTCAGTATTATGGGGCCGATTAGGATGGCGGTTTTTCCGCATCCTCCGGGCCGGCGGAAGTGTCCGCCGGCCTGGAGGATGCGGAAAAACCGCTGCGGAGCCTCCAAAGACCCACCGCCAAATTAGGATGGCTGGTGGGTCTGGAATTCTGTCCGCCGCTTTTCCGCCGCGGTCGGCTTCCGACCGTGGCGGAAAAGCTATAACATGGCAGGCGGTGTCTATGAGACACCGTCCGCCATATTAGGATGTTCGTGAATACATGCTTTTCCACGGCGGCTTTTCCGCCATGGAAAAGCATACGGACATTCACTTTGGGGGCCCGTTGCGGGCCCCCTGGGTGAATGGGGGGTGGGGGGTGCACATGGGGGGTACCTATGGTACCCCCCTGCATTTGCGTGCACAAAGCAGCAGGCACCGTGCGGTGCCGGCCGCTTTGTGCATGTAAATGTAAAACATGCTTTTTTAACATTGCGGCGGGTGCAGCTTGAAGCTGCACCCGCCGCAATGTTAAATATAGAGGATGTGACCGCCACCCTGGCGGTCACATCCTAATCAGCACGGAGGGAACGCCGCAGCCCCTGCGGACGTTCCCTCCTCCTCAAGGGTGGCGGACGGACGCAAGTCCGTCCGCCATCCTAATCGGCCCCATGGTTTGGTCTCCCCCTGGAGGCCATTGTGTATTTATGCTACTTAACTGTTTTATTTGCGAAGTATTATGTGCATTGTGTTATATCTCCAGGTAGGAGATATTGTTATGTGTTAGTGAGTGTCTTATAATTAATACCTATTTTTATAAGTACACTGTGTGGTTTTTCACTTAACCTATACCAATAAGATTAAGTTCTGGTAAAACAAGCTGCTTTGCGCTCCTTCTGGACTAAGCCCGAAAGCTGCTCTCCACAGCTACCACTTAGAGAGCTCTCTAAGGTTGTCTAAGACCACTAAAATACCCATAAGGGTTATCTGGATTAGTGCAGGGTGTTACACTAACATGAGTGAGCACCATATACTAAGCCAGCCTCCTACACTTGGTGCTCTGTTTTGAGCCCAACAGGAAGGATAACCCGCTGAGCATCAGAGATATAAGACTTTTGTTACAATCTGAGCGTTTAACTCCTGATTGCCATTGGGGTGCTTAAAAAGGTCTTACAACATTTATGACTGACGTTTTTGCTGTTGTACACCCAGATTGATAAAAATGCTGACTTATGTGTTTTGCTACACGTAGATATACACAGTAAAGACACCACCAAAGCATGAAAAGTTCCAGAAGGAAGGAATACATCCCCATGCAGAGGAAGCATCAATAAAGAAAAGAAAAGTGGCTTTATCATTTGATTTGAATTCAGATAGTTCAGAAACTACAGATTTATTGGTAATGTATTATTGATAATTCATAATTAGAGGTACTAATTGGTTGCTTGCTGTATTTCATCTCATTTCCATGGCCCGTATCTTCCAAAGGTATGGGTACCAATATTATTGTGATATTCATTATTTAGAAGGCAGTCATCCTCAGAATCACAATTTTAAAATAACTGTCCTATTCATAGAATTTTGAATTTCCACTTAATCTCTCTAAAAGACTTCAATATTCATGGGGCTGTGTGCTTTATGTTTAAAGCATTTTATTGCAGAAGTATAAAACAATACATACAACAGAAATACGTCGTCAAAAAGATGCTGTTCAGAGTCTCCACATCATGAGCGCCACCAGATTTGCAGACTTTAAACTCAGAACATGTTGTAGAGCCACATGCTAGGCGAGAAGCGATGACGACTGACCCCAAAAACAACCCGCCCCTCAACATAACTGCCCCCTGCGCCCTCCCTCCGAACCCCCCCACTCCCCCCCCTCCCACAGTGGTATGCCGAGCCAGAGTCATGTGCCCTTGTCAACCTTTCAGTGGATCCGCCTCATATCTCACAGGTATCCCCCAGGGCGACTAAGCTTGCGGAGTGGTTAGAGATGTTAATCGCATGAGCCTGAGGTATCGGGGACAGGTAATTTCCTTGAATTCCGACTGCAAGAGAGTGAGAAAGGGGTGCCACAATTCCTCAAACTTATCCACCTCTCCCGCCACTGTGAGGGACAGTTTCTCCATACATAGAACGTGCCATAACCTGTGTAGCCAACCTGTAGTGTCGGGGATGGTGGTGGTGCGCCAATATATGAGTATGTTCTGTATCGCTGAGCCTAATGCAATTGCTATCTGCCTACCCTTCTTTGACCTCAGGGGATACATCAACCCGTTGGGTAGCCCTAGTAAGACATAGGCCGGTAAGCAAGGCAGTTCAATGTCAAAACATTGGTCAACTTCATCCAGGACCTCTTTCCAGTAGGGGCCCAGCGACGGACAGTCCCATAAGATGTGTGTGAGCGTACCAGTCTGTCCGCACTCGCGCCAACAGGTATCCGGGAGGCCATGGTTCATGTCGTGCAGTCGTTGAGGCGTGTAGTACCAGTATGTAGTTATTTTAGTGAAAGTCTCAGTGAGCCCGGTGTGATAAGCTGAATGACGTGCTCGGTAAGATATATCGTCCCACTCCTTGTGGCTCAAGACCCTCCCCAACTTCCGCTCCCAGCGCTCCCTCCCCGGGTTATGGATGTGGAAGGTGGGGGGCTGCAAGAGCTTGTAAAGATCCGAGACGAGCTTGGCATCCGAGGAGCGAGTCGCCAACCACATCTCGTAGGGTGTAAGTTTCCGGTCTGCCAGCTCACTCACCTGCGGCTGCAGCGCCCAGTGGCGAACCTGGAAATATCGCATACGTTCAGTCTCAGGCAGGTGGTAATCCCGCCTGAGGTCCTGGAACGACACAATCCCATCTGAACCATACATGTGAAACAAAGCGCAGCACCTGGCAGCTCGCCAGTGTGCGAATGCGCCAGGCTCCATCCCAGGCTGAAAGTCAGGGTTCCCGATCAACGGTGTAAGTGGCGACGGGAAGGTGGTAAGTTCCCGCGTGACGTTCACTGCATCCCACACTCTGAGCGGGACCTGGGTGACCAAAGACGCGTAAAGGTTAGGAGGCCTGTGAGCCCTGCGCATGAAGGGGATCTCTTGTAAAGTCCTGCCCGCCACCGCCTGGTCCTGAAACAGCCAGTGTCTGTCAGACTCCCATTTGCTCCACTCTACGAAGAACCGTAGCTGCGCTGCGTGAAAGTACTTTTGGAGATCCGGACTGCCAAGGCCGCCGGATTCCGGAGCCAGAGTAGACAAGGCTCTCTTAAGCCTCGGCTTGCGGCCCAGCCAGACAAAGCGAGCAATGTCCGCCTGTGCCTGACGGATCCAACCTTTTGGTGGCTGAAGCGGTAGCGCCCGGAACAGGTACAGGACCTGCGGTAGGAGAGTCATCTTCACTGCGGCAACCCGTCCCAGCAACGACAACGTACCCTTGCTCCAGCGGGACATCTCCTCCCTCATCTTACTGCCCAGTGCCGCGTAGTTCGCCGTCACCATAGCGGGCAGGGAGGGCGCCAACAAGACACCCAAGTACGGGATCAGATCTTTAGACCAACTCATGGGGAAGCGCCCCTGTAATTCAAGTCGCGTCGCAACAGACAGCGAGAGGTCTAGGGCCGACGATTTCCTCATATTCATTTTAAAGCCCGCTACCTTGGTGAAGGCGTCCATCTCGGCGATGCAGGCCGGGAGTGCCTCTCTCGGGTCTTCAAGCATGAGGATCACGTCATCCGCGTATAGGCTGATGGTGTGAACATGGCCTCCCATCCGGACGCCAGTCACCCTCGGGTTCTGTCTGACCCTCTGGGCAAACGGCTCCATGTAAAGAGCAAAAAGAAGCGGGGACAGTGGGCATCCCTGCCTGGTCCCCCGTTCAATCGCAAAGCGGTCGGAGCTGCACCCGTTGACCCGCACCACCACGGTCGGGTGTTCGTAACAGTTAAAGACAAGCGTGCGGAATTTCTCCCCTATACCCGCTTTGCGAAGCACTCCTTCAAGGTATGACCAGCGCACTCGGTCGAACGCCTTTTCCGCGTCGACTGACAATAGCATGCGCTCCCCTGGGACGCGGGAGGCCTTCTCCAGGACATGCACCACCCTCTTAGTGTTGTCCACCGTTTGCCGACCGGGGACAAACCCCGCCTTATCCGGGTCCACAAGTCCCGGCAGGTATTGCGCCAGGCGAGTTGCCAGGATCCCCGTGTAGAGCTTGAGATCCACGTTCAGCAACGAGATCGGCCGGTAAGAGCCGCATTCGGACTTATCCTTCCCTGGTTTGGGAATAACCGAAACCGTCGCCCAGAGCAAATCCGGAGGAATGGCTCCCGGTTCCGCGAAGGAGTTAAAGAGTCTCGTCAACAGAGGGACCAGTTCTTGACAGAACGTCTTGTAGAAAAGCGGGGAGTAACCGTCAGGGCCCGGGGCTTTCCCATGTTTAAGCCGGGAGATAGCCGCAATCACCTCTTCCTGGGCAAATGTCCCGCTCCAGGTACTCCGCTTGCTCTGGGGTGAGAGCGGGGAGGTCGACCGAATCTAGATATTCTGTCTCTGCGGACACCGATGAGGGCTCGCCTGTGTATAAGTCGGCGTAGTATCGGCGGAAACCTTCCGCAATCTGAGGGTCCTCCGTAGCCGTCGCCCCGCTCGGAGTTGATAGCTCCGCAACCCGCATACGTTGATGTTTCACACGGAGTCTGTTTGCTAGGAGGCGGCCGCATCGATCACCGCCAGTGTAATAAGCGTGCTTCAGGCGAAGCGCCGCGTATTCCGCCCTGTCCATATCTAGCGAGGAGAGCAATTTCCGTGTCACTTTAAGCTGCCTCCAAACCCTGGGGGCCCCCGTTCTCTGATGCATCTGTTCCAGCTCCCTCACCTGGGTCGTAAGCTCATCCCGTTTCTGCTGTCGGTCTCTATTCTCCGCAGACGAGATGGAAACAAATTCCCCGCGGAGCACCGCCTTCAAGGCAGCCCACTGTGTCGCCTGGGACGTGTCCCCATTATCATTATGGGACCGGTATTCTGAGATCGCGTCGCGTATCTGTTTCACCACCGTTGGCTTATGCAACAGGGTGTCTCTGAGGCGCCAAACTCCCCGAGAGGGCGACACCAGTGGCAGCTGAAAGGAACCCGATACCGGGGCGTGATCCGACAACGAGAGAACCCCTATGTCGGAAGCCGTCGCTAGCGCAACCATCGGCCCCGTAGCTAGGATGTGATCCAGTCTCGCGTACGTCTTGTGCGCATGGGAGTAATAAGAGTAGGCCCGTGTAGTGGGGTGTAGGCGTCTCCATAAGTCATGCAGATCGAGATCACCTAGGCGGGAGTGACTCAGTCGTGAGAACTCCCCGGTGTGTGGGCGTCGCTGCGCAGATCTGTCCAGGAGCGAATCAAAGACCATATTCAAGTCCCCCCCGATGAGAATGTGTCTGTCCGGTGTAGTCGCTATGTGTTCGAGGGCTGAGTGTAGAAATGTGTCCTGGCGGTCATTCGGGCTATAAACGGAACGCACAGTGAACAAAAACCCCCCCAACTTGACCCTATACGCTAGGAGCCTCCCCTTCTGTTCCGCCACTTTGTGCAGGACCTCTCCCTTAAATTGTCTGGAGACTAGGATAGCAACTCCTGCCGTCTTAGTGGACCCTGAGGAGAAAAACTGTACTGGGAATTTCGGTGATCGCATCCTAAGGCAGTCTCGGGCCAAAAGGTGAGTCTCCTGTAGCAGACAGATGTCCGCCTGGGCATTCTCTAGGAGGGATAGGATCGCTCTACGCTTAACCGGGTTGTTCAGTCCCTTCACATTGAGGGTGACTACCTTAAGGGCCATGATTAGTCGACACAAGAACAGCGATCAATGAGGCTATGTCGGCAATGATCGTCGTAAGGAGCAACGGCCGAAAGCCGAGCAAAGGCAGAGGCCTAGCAACACCGGCGCCGCAACCCAGTGCATGTGGTGTGAAGCAACAGGAGGAGTAACAATAAAACATGACAGCCCAGCACAAGTACCAAAGTCCCCTCCAAACAACCCCTAACCAAACCAACACCCAGCCACTCCACCCCAAACTTCTGGACCCGTGGTTTCCTCGAACCCCTCCCTCCAATCCCCTCCCTCTCCCAACCTCACCCCCCCCGGTGCCCCAACATCCCCACCTCCCCAACTCCCCTTGAACAAAGATCATTGTCCCAGTCCAGTCCCTATCGGACAAGTCTGTGGTAAGTTATTCGTGTGGACCTCCAGCCACCTCCAGCACCCCCCCACCGCCCCCCCCTCCCGGAACCCCCGCACCTGCTATGAAGATGAGGCCATCAGGATCTCCCCCCGGAGTGTGCTCAGGCCGTTAGGGCCACCTCACCAGACGATGTGTCTCTGGAAACTGCCAGTATTGCGTCATCTCTTTCAGCTCTGATCGTCGGAGAGGCTGGTCGCGCAGGCAAAGCAGAGGGACGGCGTCGGCGGACAGTATGCCACCCATCCCTGGTGACGCGTCGTTGGGAGGGTGCAGGAGTGTCAGCGTCCGCCGCTGTGATCCCTAGTACCTCGCAAGTGTCCTGAATGGACCAGAGTTGATGCAGGGCGCCGTTCCAGCGGAAGATGAGCCGAAAGGGATGGCCCCAAGAGTACTGTGTGCCGTGTTCTCTCAAGAAGTCCGTGGCTATCTTGAAGGACTTGCGCTTTTGAAGGGTGATAGTCGACAAGTCCTGAAACAGCGCCACCGGATGATCCCGGAAACTGAGCGGTTGCCGACGTCGAGCCTCGCGCAGGATTCGTTCCTTCAAGGGGAAGTCCGGTAGGAAAGCCAAGATGTCCGGGGCTGGTGCAGAGGCTCGTCGTCGCGGCCCCACCCTGTGTGCTCTGTCAATTCTCACCGGGAAGTCTCCAGGCTCCCCCAAAATGTCGCGAAACATATCGCCCAGGTACGCAGCCACGTCCTCCCCCTCTTCTCCAGAAGGAACGCCTCGGATTCTGATGTTGTTGCGCCTGGACCTGTTCTCAAGATCCTCTGCGTGGGCCTGGAGGTCAATCTGCTGGTCTCTGAGTCGTAGCACTTCCTGCTGCAGGTGCGTTATCTCATCATCACGGGCTTGGCCAGAGTCCTCCACGACGGTCACTCGCTCCCCAAGGGAATCGACCTCTCGCCGCACCTCTCGGATCTCCCCCGCCACCTCCTGCTTCAGCGCCTGGAAGTCCTCCCTTAGGGTGCCGAACAGCGACTCCAGAAACGATCGGGTCACCGGAGGTTCCCCTCCCTCGGCCCCTCGAGAGCTGGACGGAGGGCTCGGGGCGGGTTGGCTCCTATCCTGTCTGTGGGCGGCTCTGCTCAGCATATCAGGCAAGGTGCGTTCACCCTTCTTACCCCCTCGGTTGCCCGACATCGCGACAACAGGCGCGGACCGCGACACAGAGGGCACCGAGAAGGTCCTGGGCAGCGTGGGTCGAGATGTGCGCGTCAGCTCCCCTCACTGCGGCACCCCGCGGACCGAGCACAGCCGCGGGCCCACTTCCGCGTTGCCACCCCAAGGCGGGCGTTAGCGACCCTCCCGAACGCGGGATATCACCTTCGGTCTACCATGAGGAAGAGTGCGATTAGGGAGAAAGGCAGGTAGGCCACGCCGCTATGCCAGCCCCGTAGCGCCTACAGGAGTGGAGTCCGCCTGGAAGGGCCTGGATGGCTTCCCTCCGCCCCACGACAGAGGTGGCGCCGGTCTATATCCCTCGTGGCAGGTGCCCCTTGCCGCAGTCCATGGGCTGCACCACGTTTCCCCCAGGCCTATAGCCCTGTACCTTGAGTGTCTACGCCCGGGGGGGTCACAGCTCGGCTCCGGCGTGAGGCGTGATGAAGGAGGGAGGGCCCCGTCGCAATCAAGGCCCCTGGGCTGGGCGGCGCTGTAGCTCCTTAGGCCCACCGATGTCCACCGGGGGGGGGTGGCGGTGTGGTCCCCACAGCCCGCCCGGGCATCTCAGGGCGTCCTGGCGCGGTGCCTGTCCGTCGCGCCGACCCTTCCGTTAGATTGAGGCGCTTTGGTGGGCTCCAGAAGTCCAGGCGCCGGGGTAGGCCTCACTGGCCCCTGGATCCCCGGGGTCGCGTAGCTGGGCTCCCCGGCCTGTCGCGACGTGCTCCTCCGTCACCCCCCTGGCAGCTCGTTGTGGGGAGCGCTACCCCCTCGGCTGTCTCGGCAGCCGCGCCAGGGCACCTGGTTGCACTGCTGGTGGGCTCCGCAGGGCGGCCCGCCGGGGCTCCCGGCTCGTCGACAGGCCTCTCCGCCGGGGATCGCCCGGCACGTCTCCGCTGCTCTCTGGAGGGCACCGGGACCTCACAGGTCGCGTCGCTGCTCTCCCGTGCTGGCTGGGCGCCGTTTCCCGCTTGATCCGGGGGAGATCAGCGGTAGTAGGCGGTGCGCGGGCTCCGGGGCTTCGGGAGCTCAAGAGGGATGCGTCCTCTTAGCTCGCCATCTTGGCCAGGCCCCGGGCTGTGTGCTTTAAAGAGTCCAGAGTCCCACTGAGATGAACGACTCCCATAATTCCCTGTATCAACTCAACCACTTCATTTAACTGCACATTCTGGAGTACCATTCTTTTAGTTCCCATTCGTCCTCTACCAGAACTCTACGAAATATCCTGGCTGAAAGTAACTACCCATCAAATGCCACATGGATACCACTAGAGGCCAGTTTCTTTTTCCCCACTAAAAGTCTGGGTGGGAATAGATAGGTAGCACTTATAGATGAGAACTTGAGTAGAAGTGTGCAGGAGAACCTCTACAAATTCCATGGTTGGGACCCTTTACAGATTTCAGGATTGGGATCCTCTTTTCCCCCTGTACTGCTCCACCTCCAAGTGTCTCTCAAAGATTATGTTCCGCTTCCTCAAATTCCCTAAATAGCCTAGCCTTAATACAGTCTGTGATTTATAGCGAGGCACTGTCTTTATAAGCCCAGGTTTGGGTAGGAGAAAGTGCATCAAGTTTGCAAGTGAATGATACAATGAAGTAAACTTTGGGTTTCTGATTTTCTTTCTACTTATGTAAGAGCAAACGATTATTAGTTTGTAGTCTGTACTTTGCAAAATGTGAAATTATTTTGTAGTGTTTAAGATAGATACATAAATGTAGAATGGTATGATGTAGGAAATAAAAACTGAATCTGATAGAAACTTCTAGCTGCCTTTTCCTTACTTTTGAATTATCCCCAAACATTAGACTGGATCCAGAAATTTTCCACGAGCAGTACCCTTGCGCATGGTATGTGGTGTCTCTCAGCTCCACATGGTGTCAGCAATGTTGTCCACCCCGGAAATGATGTGCGCGGGTACCTATATAGGTGCCCCCCTATCATGCAGATGTCAGTTCTTTTCTTTCTGCGCCAGTCATCAAAGATCCAGAGAGAGGTACCCTGTCAGTCACTTTTTGACTGCTTTTTTGACTTTTTGTCGAAGTTTGTGACTTGTCTCCTGGTGTGGCAGGGATGTAGACTAGGAAGGCTGACTTTAAACCTTGTGGCACCTATCACGAGCAGCTGTTAGTGACTGACCTGAACCTGGTCTGCGACCATGATGCCAAGACCCACATTCATTGTCTCACCATGCACCACAAGACCTTGAGGGAGTGATCCCTCAAGCTTCTTGCCTCTCGATGTACAACTCTGCAACAGTCTTGATCCCAGTTGAGAGGAAGGTCCACAGGTTGGTCGCGGAGCAATCGATCTTCGTCGCACTTGAAGTAGTCTTCTGGTAACTCCCACAAAATTAAGAAAAGCAAGAAGTCAAAGAGGTCTTTGACTGCACACCATCTGTTGAGGTGATCTGATGAGATGAGGGAGCATCGTCATTCAATGCCTGCCTCTGCAGTAGAGCCAACACCTGGGTTGGCTCTCCGCCTCCTTCAGTTGACGGGAACCAGAGCTACCACCATCCAACTCTGCAAATTGTATGAGGCCAAGCACCTCATATTTGGTTGGTCTATTCCCACTGCCATGCCTTCTGTCCTAGTGGGTTTGGAAGGGGTCACTTTTAGGTATCATTTTGGAAGGGTCTATTACATAAAACAAGAGGACCCAATAAGGTATGCAATGACCATGGGTATCAACAGTTTTTAGGATCAGAGGTTCTTTTTCTTTTTTTTTTTTTTTAGAAAATGTTTATTGGGATTTTATGAGTGGAAGGAACAGAGGTTCTTGACAAAAACTTAGCTGAAACAAAAAACAATAAATATAAACTAGAATCAGTGCTATATTGCTTCTGTCCAGCTGGACAGTACGATTTAATGATTTAAAGTTAGAAAATGTTTACGAAGGCAAATAAAGTGGGACACAGTCCTGCGTCCTAAACATTACAGGGAACATAAAAAAACAAAAACAAACATTCAGGCAAGGCAAAGGAGCTTGTATGCAGTGTGAACAGTGAAACAAGCACAGAATTAAAGATAACCATTCCACTTGGGTGTCAAAATAAATTGTGTATACGGTGTAAAGCGAGTCGACTACGTTTCTATCCCTTTGTGAGAATAATGGGATCCTCAGCAGGACAAAGTAAATGCATGCCGGAGAGCCATGTGGCCTGTGAAACAATAAGGAGTTGTGAAAAAACAATAAAGAGTTGCGAAAAAAACAGAAGGAAAGTACATTGAGAATACAAGTAGTTCAAGACATTCCTTAACAGCATTGTGCATTTGGCGCTGAAGTCGCGTGAGGGAATATATAATTAAAGTTATGGCAGTGAGAGGAGTGATGGAAATTTAGGCCGTGAATGGGTAGGCGATTTAACCCATGAGACTGAGATGGATCTTTAGGAAGATTGCAGTGGTGGTGATGATGAAAAAACTGACCAAGAACGGTGAGCTTGCAGGCACAATTAATAAAATTGCTTCAAGGCGGAAGTCGGGTGGATGAAGGTGCGTGGGGTGAAACACACTAGCAGCGAGAGGGATATGATGATCCTGGGTATTACTTCCACGTGGCAATGGGGGTGTGGGGCATGCAGATGAGGCCAGTGTACCTTTGAAAGGATGACTGATGCAGTCCGGTGCTGGCAAAATTGAAGCACTAGAAGAAGTCCGAGGATAGGACTAGGGAGGCAACGGAGGACGGGAGATGGCAGATGCGTGATCTATGAGGAAACCGAGGAAGCAAAGCGTTTTTTTTAATTGCTCAATAAACTGCTGACATTCTGGCGTCCAAGGCAAAGGTTAATGCACTGCTTTTGTTGTTAGTGCAAGCAAAGGTTTAATTAGTAAAGAATTATTGGGGATCCATTGGTGACAGTAAGAAGAAATACCTATAAAAGCACGTACATCTTTTTGAGTTTGCGGGATGGGAATTTTAATAATGGTACTGATGGGATCAGGGGTCATCTTCCTACCTTCCTTCGACAGTAGGTGACCTAAATAGGTGACCTCCTGTCGACAATATTGAAATTTCAAAAGAGAAACGTTATGTCCATGATGTGCCAAATGCAACAACAATTTCACTGTATTGTCCTTGCAACCTTGTTCCATATCAGAATCAATTACCAGATCATCGACATACTGCACCAACATAATACCTGGGGCAAGCGATAGTGAATCCAACTGACCTATCTGAAAGAAACATGTTAGTGTTAGATTCTAAGCATGGGCGTAAAATCCGTTCCGCTCGCGGAATTTGCGGATTTTCGGTAAATTCGCAATCCGCGGACTCTGGCGAATTTGCCGAAAATCCGTCAATTTGCACGCGGCGGATTTTTTTGCTTGGTGATGCAATATTGCGGCGCGCGGCGTGGCACACGGCGTTCACTTTCCGTCATTCAGCGTTTGCCGAGTTGTTTTTCTCGATATTTTGCGAGTGCTGCGCCATTTTGGATCTTGCTGCGGGATCCCGCGGGAGTTGGCGCCCGCGAATACGTAATCGCGGCTTGCCACCTTACCTTGCACAGCACGCATCGCGAGAGTTCGCAATTGCGAACACGTAGGTGCGGCGGGCAGGAACATTCTCGCACTCGCGAAATAGAGATTTTGCAATTCTGCACAAGAAATCCACCAGCAAACAGCATAAACCTTCAGAAAATGATGATTTTTATCAGAATCACTCCTCAGGTTGACATTTGCCTGCACTTTTTTTTGGAAGGAGTCCATTTTTGGGGAGGTGGGGGGAGGAAGGAAGTGCCCCACAGTCTCCAACTTCCTGTTCCTGTCCAGCAGGCTCCTCCCAGTGCATTCTTCATGTGCTGGTCACTTTCATTTGGACCTTGACCTGGAAGGATGACTTTTTGTGGGTGCTGCTGGATATTTGGATTTGAGGCCTTTTTGACTTTCTTTGGATCACTTTTGGATTAGAAATCAACTTTCACAAGTAAGTTTGTTTGGGGCATTACAGTTGCTGCAACTACAATTTTGGAACTTTTTCAGAACATTAAATAAAATATATTGTGGGTAGCCACAGTATCCAGTAGGACCAGGGTTGGCTATGGGTGCATAATACAACTGTTCTGTTGAATTTAAACATCATTGAGGCCATGGATGGGCTGGGATTGTGCTTAATTTTGTGTTTTTTGTCGATTTTTTGGGGCTGCTGTTGGGGCCTTTTGCCCAGGGGTAGTGAGTGGTGCATGGACTGAGTCTGCCTGTGGGGTCTCACTCTCTTTAATGTAAACATCCTGGATGGCATTGGATTGTGGTGATTTTTGTGTGTTTTTCGTTTTTTTTGGGGTGCTACTGTTGATTTGGACTGGCTATGTGGGTGGTGGTGGTGGCCATCTTGAGTGCTGGTACAGGCAACATGTGCTTGGGGTGCAAGGGGCCATTTTGAAGAGAGGCAGTGTCTGAGGCCTGCACTTATTTTGCCTAGCTTTCATCCATTATGCCCAGGGGTAGTGAGTGGTGCATGGGCCTAGTCTTTCTGTGGGGTGTCTTCTTGAATTTAAACACCATTGAGACCATGGATGGGCTGGGATTGTGCTGAATTTTGTGTTTTTTGTCGTTTTTTTGGGGCTGCTGGTGGGGCCTTTTGCCCAGGGGTAGTGAGTGGTGCATGGGCCTAGTCTTTCTGTGGGGTGTCTTCTTGAATTTAAACACCATTGAGGCCATGGATGGGCTGGGATTGTGCTGAATTTTGTGTTTTTTGTCGTTTTTTTGGGGCTGCTGGTGGGGCCTTTTGCCCAGGGGTAGTGAGTGGTGCATGGGCCTAGTCTTTCTGTGGGGTGTCTTCTTGGATTTAAACACCATTGAGGCCATGGATGGGCTGGGATTGTGCTGAATTTTGTGGTTTTTGTCAATTTTTTTGGGGCTGCTGTTGGGGCCTTTTGCCCAGGGGTAGTGAGTGGTGCATGGACTGAGTCTGCCTGTGGGGTCTCACTCTCTTTAATGTAAACATCCTGGATGGCATTGGATTGTGGTGATTTTTGTGTGTTTTTCGTTTTTTTTGGGGTGCTACTGTTGATTTGGACTGGCTATGTGGGTGGTGGTGGTGGCCATCTTGAGTGCTGGTACAGGCAACATGTGCTTGGGGTGCAAGGGGCCATTTTGAAGAGAGGCAGTGTCTGAGGCCTGCACTTATTTTGCCTAGCTTTCATCCATTATGCCCAGGGGTAGTGAGTGGTGCATGGGCCTAGTCTTTCTGTGGGGTGTCTTCTTGAATTTAAACACCATTGAGACCATGGATGGGCTGGGATTGTGCTGAATTTTGTGTTTTTTGTCGTTTTTTTGGGGCTGCTGGTGGGGCCTTTTGCCCAGGGGTAGTGAGTGGTGCATGGGCCTAGTCTTTCTGTGGGGTGTCTTCTTGAATTTAAACACCATTGAGGCCATGGATGGGCTGGGATTGTGCTGAATTTTGTGTTTTTTGTCGTTTTTTTGGGGCTGCTGGTGGGGCCTTTTGCCCAGGGGTAGTGAGTGGTGCATGGGCCTAGTCTTTCTGTGGGGTGTCTTCTTGGATTTAAACACCATTGAGGCCATGGATGGGCTGGGATTGTGCTGAATTTTGTGGTTTTTGTCGATTTTTTTGGGGCTGCTGTTGGGGCCTTTTGCCCAGGGGTAGTGAGTGGTGCATGGACTGAGTCTGCCTGTGGGGTCTCACTCTCTTTAATGTAAACATCCTGGATGGCATTGGATTGTGGTGATTTTTGTGTGTTTTTCGTTTTTGTTGGGGTGCTACTGTTGATTTGGACTGGCTATGTGGGTGGTGGTGGTGGCCATCTTGAGTGCTGGTACAGGCAACATGTGCTTGGGGTGCAAGGGGCCATTTTGAAGAGAGGCAGTGTCTGAGGCCTGCACTTATTTTGCCTAGCTTTCATCCATTATGCCCAGGGGTAGTGAGTGGTGCATGGGCCTAGTCTTTCTGTGGGGTGTCTTCCTGAATTTAAACACCATTGAGACAATGGATGGGCTGGGATTGTGCTGAATTTTGTGTTTTTTGTCGTTTTTTTGGGGCTGCTGGTGGGGACTTTTGCCCAGGGGTAGTGAGTGGTGCATGGGCCTAGTCTTTCTGTGGGGTGTCTTCTTGAATTTAAACACCATTGAGGCCATGGATGGGCTGGGATTGTGCTGAATTTTGTGTTTTTTGTCTTTTTTTGGGGGCTGCTGTTGGGGCCTTTTGCCCAGGGGTAGTGAGTGGTGCATGGAGTGAGTCTGCCTGTGGGGTCTCACTCTCTTTAATGTAAACATCCTGGATGGCATTGGATTGTGGTGATTTTTGTGTGTTTTTCTTTTTTTTGGGGTGCTACTGTTGATTTGGACTGGCCATGTGGGTGGTGGTGGTGGCCATCTTGAGTGCTGGTAGAGGCAACATGTGCTTGGGGTGCAAGGGGCCATTTTGAAGAGAGGCAGTGTCTGAGGCCTGCACTTATTTTGCCTAGCTTTCATCCATTATGCCCAGGGGTAGTGAGTGGTGCATGGGCCTAGTCTTTCTGTGGGGTGTCTTCTTGAATTTAAACACCATTGAGGCCATGCATGGGCTGGGATTGTGCTGAATTTTGTCGTTTTTTTGTTGTTTTTTTGGGGCTGCTGGTGGGGCCTTTTGCCCAGGGGTAGTGAGTGGTGCATGGGCCTAGTCTTTCTGTGGGGTGTCTTCTTTGATTTAAACACCATTGAGGCCATGGATGGGCTGGGATTGTGCTGAATTTTGTGGTTTTTGTCGATTTTTTTGGGGCTGCTGGTGGGGCCTTTTGCCCAGGGGTAGTGAGTGGTGCATGGGCCTAGTCTTTCTGTGGGTTGTCTTCTTGAATTTAAACACCATTGAGGCCATGGATGGGCTGGGATTGTGCTGATTTTTGTGTGTTTTTTCGACTTTTTGGGGTGTATAACTGATGTTCCTATGTCTTCCATTGCTTGTAGGTGCACAAGAGAACCACCAGTGCCAGGAAGAAGTCCTGCTGCGGTGTGTGCAGCACAACGTCACGTGTGGCCACAGACAACTCTGCAACTTGTGCAACTGCGGCCTGCTGTTCAGAGTGACATCTGAAGAAGATGGCCCCAAAAAAAGTTGCCCGTAGCTCCTCTAGCAACAAAGTTGCCAGTAAGGAGCAGAAGAAGCAAGTGGCGCCACTTACCAAGGAGACTGGTGTGATGACGACCGCCACATTTTTTTGGGGAAAAAAAGTACGCCTGCTGCAGCAGCGGGGTCTGCTGGGGACCAAGCTGGGAGCAGCACCTCCGCTCCATTGGGCTCAGTGCCACCACCACCACGCCAACTTAGGTCCAAGCCCTTGAGTGCTGCAGAGGCAGCCAGTATAGTTGTTCAATCACCATCGACCAGTGATGTTGGCTCATCGCAAGAAAGTAGCAGCAATGTCCCTCAATCAACACAGGTTGTTGTAACTCATCTGACGAGTGTTGAACAACCACAGCCGCAACAACAATCACATGTGCAAGTACAAGCCCAAGTACATGTGGAAGGAGAGGCGGCGCAAGGAGAGGAGCAAGCAGAGGTGCATGGAGGGGCACAACAAGTGACACCAACCTAAAATTAACAGAGAGTCAGAAAACAAGCAAACAATGTACCCAAATACAGTTGCACAGGAAATAGTTATTAAACTATGCGAGTTCCCATCAGTCCACCATCGAGACCGCCCTTCATCATCTGGGATCTCTGGTGCATAATTTCTGTCACGTTAGCGGGTAAAAAAACCTGTGCTGGTAGATGACTAAACCAGGCACAGGAAAAACCACAGTGATATTTACAGATGTGAATCAGAAAAGCGTATCTAGATGGGAACTAAAAATAGCAGTGCGTGAAAAAGATGTGTGTTTGTGAAAAGAAAGAAAAATTGCTCTAAAATTAGGTAGTGGTCGGGAAAACAATTTAATAAACACCCTCACACTCCTAAATCAATAAAAACAGTACAATAGTGGTTTAACAAATAGCCACTAAAGATGAAAGGTCGACATGTTTCTGCAGACACCCGGAGTCTAGTGATCACCTGCTGCTTCCTCGGGACCATTAGTGCTACTGCTAGAAAAAATAATAAATAACAAGAACCATATCACCTGAAAGTGTATGTATAAACATCTTCTCATCCCACTTGATGAGAAGGAACCACTCCACCTCACCTGGCACAAGCTCAGGTAAATGGATGCACCGCACTCTCCGTCGGTGCACCGGTCGTCCCTCTAAGCTCTATCGTAGGGAGGCCACAATAGTTGTTCCTCCAGAAGTAGGGGCACATCTGGAAATCGACAATCAAGCCGAGGTATCATTCGAGGAAGCCACTCCTCATGATGATCATTCATTGTCTTCAACATCCCGAGCAAGGAAAAGATCAAGGGTGTTGGTGTCTACATCTTCTTCAAGCCCACCTCCTTCTGATGATATGGATCTTACTTGGGAACCAGCACCACTGCCATCTGAGAGTGAGGTTGAGGAGGCACACCATGATCTGACAAAGGTAGCTAAGCGTAAAAGGAAGGTCATCAAAACTCTCAAAGTTATGGAGTGTGATGACGCTCAACAAGAAGTGGCGTATACTCCTGCTGCTGAAGACTCTCACGACGACGACGCAGTCATCATCACTAACGTCACTGAAGCCCCAGCGGGCATGCAGCAAACAGACATTTTGACCCTAGCCCGACAGGCTGCTGAGCGTGATGATGAAGTCGACGAGGAGGCAATGGGAACACCAGAATCATTGATGTTAACTAGTACACCACAACGTACCGCTTCCATATTTCTTACTCGCCAGAAGGGACCTCCATCCACCTCGACCTCAATTAGTGGTGGTGAAAGTGCATAACATAGTAAAGTTCAGCAATACACATCCTCCACTTCATCTGGCATTAGCAGCACGGCCACCACCAGTATTACCTCCTCCGGCCCCCACAGACATTTCAAGTCCGCAGTTTGGGACTTCTTTAGTGTTTCCACAAAAAGGGAAAACATAGCCATTTGTAGCATTTGTAAGCTTGCAGTTAGTCGTGGTAAGCTTGGTACCAACTATGGGACTGGAGGCCAGAGAGGTCATCTTGAGAGACAGCACGCTGTCCAATGGTTTGCGCACCTAAAGGAGATCAAGGAAGCCCGAATTGCAAGTCGAGATAACGTTGATGTTCCATCTGATGATGACGAGGAGGAAGAAGTGTCACACACTTCACTTACATCCAGTACCCCTGGGAGCCACACTAAGAGTGTGGGACAGAGTGAGACACCAATGCGAAAAAGTTCAACAGCGAGCGTAACTGGGTCGAAGAAGTCATCATCATCATCCCGTAAAATGGTCCAGGGCAACATTAAAACAATGTTGTTTTCAGACGCGCCATATGACCACAACCACCCAATGGTGCGTCTGTATAACACTAATCTGGCTAAAATGCTAGCGCTGGATCTTCTCCCTTTTTCTTTTGTAGAAGGGGTTAGTTTTCTCTAATTAGTGGCAGCGCTCTGCCTTAAATGGAAGGTTCCTAGCCGGTACTATTTTGCCCGAGTTGCGGTTCCAGCACTACATGAAGATGTGCTGGAGGTGATTGGGGCAGCTTTGCAGAAGAGTGCTGTTCACACTATACATCTCACAACAGACATGTGGACCAGTGGCGCAGGCACTGATTACATGTGCATCACTGCACACTGGGTCTCTTTTTCAGGGGTTAAAGCAAAGCTAAACGCAGGTGCTGACCTGGACCAAGTTTTTAAAGCTGCTCGGAAACATGCAACACTAGCCATGTTTGGCTTGGAGAAACGTCATACAGCACAAAATATTTTGAATGAGTTCAACACAAAGGTCTTTCACTGGCTGTCTCCAAAAAAACGCGGCATTGGTTATGTTTCCACGGATAATGGCGCCAATGTAGTTAAGGCCATGGAACTGGGTGACTATTTCAGAGTGCCGTGTTTGGCGCACTGTATAAACCTGGTTGTTAAAAAATTCTTGGATAAAGAAAGTCCAGGTTGCCAGTTAGTGGTCACCTGCCGAAAAATGTGCAACCATTTCAGCCACTCTTTTAAGGCCCGGAAGCATCTGAGGAGCCTGCTACATGAACGTCGAATGCCAGTGAAAGCACTCATCCAGGAGGTGCCAACACGTTGGAACTCAACCTTCTACATGCTTGAGCGTCTGTATGAGCAGTTTACGGTACTCGATCAGTATTTCTTAACAATGGGTACAGCTGTGAAGGAGGACCTGAGGTTAAATGCGGCGCAATGGGAGCTAGTTAAAAGCCTGACAGACATGCTTCGTCCTTTTGAGTTCTTCACGCGTGCAGTCAGCAGGGAGGACTGTAATTTGGGAAAAGCTATCCCATTGTTGCGCATGCTGGAGCACAAACTGAAGGCGGTGTCTTCAAAGTTTCAAAACGATGAAGAAAAGCAAGAAGCTTTTGTTTTGGCGGAGAAATTATTAGAGCGTCTACGTGGCGATGAACGTCTTCAAAAGATCCACTCAGAACAGCATTACATTTGTGCTACTATTCTGCATCCACGCTACAAAAAGGCGCTGGCAGGCTCTGCATTATTTCCTTTTAGTGATGAAGATGCTACAAAGTACAAACGTTGGGTAGCCTGGTCAGCCATCAGGTTTGAAAGAGAACGGAAGCAAATTGAAGGAAAAGGCAGTACATCAGCATCAGCAGGCCATCCCCAGTCAGAAGACTCCACTTCTGCACCTGTGGCTGTGGCAGAAGTGACCTCTCAGCCGTTAAAGACACCGGCAACCGCATCATCTGCACCAGACACAACAGAAATATCGGGTGATGAAGAGGATTGGCTAGCTGAGATTGGTTATGGTTCTGAAAAGGTCCAAGCGAAAATTCAGCAAAGTAGAGGAAACGTGGAGAACTTTGAGTCGATGGTGCAGGACTATCTGAATGACTCAACAGAGGTCTATGTTAATGCTGACCCATTGGCGTATTGGCATGGGAAAAAAGAATTGTGGCCAGAGATCTCCCGCCTGGCTATACATTACTTGTCTTGCCCACTCGCAAGCGTGTCTTCTGAACGTGTTTTCAGTGCTGCTGGTGGCATTGTAACTTGCAAACGGACCCGCCTCTCGCCCAAAAATATGGAGATATTGACAATGATCAAGATGAATGAGCACCTCATACCACCAGATTTCAAAGTACCAGATCGCACGACGCAAGAAGACGAGGAGGACAGCAACTTAGATGAGGGAATTTCTTCTGTGTTAGGTGACACTGACTTACTCCTGCCTGATGATTTCGCAGAGTATGAGGACGTACTCTTCTTCCCTGACACCGAGGCCTGAAAATGAGCCAATGAATTCAGACATTTTCTTTTTCGTACTTATTGACTTTTATTCCTGTGTTTCTGTCTTTCTTTGTTTTGCACAAGTTAATATAATTAAAACTTTAATCACCTGTACTTTTGCTTTTTGGCTGTTTGGGGGTCTTCTCTACTTGTTTTCGCCTGGGTTGACGGCTCTGGGGCCATTGCTGGGAAGGTCTAATACCGGATAAAACTGGTTTAAACAACATCCATGAGGAAAAAAGGTTTTGCCTTTTCTGACTTTTCGCTCAATGTAGCGTTTTCAGGGGCCTGTTTGGGGGGCTTCCTGGTGTTTGTGGGTGGGTTTCGGGGTCTGGGAGCACTACTGGGTATGGATAGTTTAGATAGCAAGAGGTTTGAAGGAAATCCATGGAGGCAGAGGGGAGTTAGGGCCTAGCTGCAGAGCGCGCGCTAAGTGATTTTGGAAATTTTCACAAAAGTGACAAAGTCCACATTTTTGTACTTTTGCTTTTTGGCTGTTTGGGGGTCTTCTACTTGTTTTCGCCTGGGTTGACGGCTCTGGGGCCATTGCTGGGAAGGTCTAATACCGGATAAAACTGGTTTGAACAACATCCATGAGGAAAAAAGGTTTTGCCTTTTCTGACTTTTCGCTCAATGTAGCGTTTTCAGGGGCCTGTTTGGGGGGCTTCCTGGTGTTTGTGGGTGGGTTTCGGGGTCTGGGAGCACTACTGGGTATGGATATTTTAGATAGCAAGAGGTTTGAAGGAAATCCATGGAGGCAGAGGGGAGTTAGGGCCTAGCTGCAGAGCGCGCGCTGAGTGATTTTGGAAATTTTCACAAAAGTGACTAAGTCCACATTTTTGTACTTTTGGTTTTTGGCTGTTTGGGGGTCTTCTACTTGTTTTCGCCTGGGTTGACGGCTCTGGGGCCATTGCTGGGAAGGTCTAATACAGGATAAAACTGGTTTAAACAACATCCATGAGGAAAAAGGTTTTGGCACTTTTTGTAACTTAGGGTTCGTTAGGGTTAGCCCTAGCAGCAGGATTGCCTGTGTTTGGGTGTTCTTGATTTTTGCAACTGAGTTCTGGGGTTTTAGAGCACTCATGGGAATATGTAATTTTTGTTGCAAGCGATTTGAAGAAAATCCATGGTGGGAAAGGGGGGATCACTTACTCGGTGAGAGGCACTTACTGTTGAAAACATTTAGCCATTTACACTTAAAGGAAGAAAATGACACAGACTTAAGTTTCAGGAAAACTAACTTACTGTTAAACCACCACCCACCAGACTCTAAACCAGTAGTATGGTGGGAAAGGGGGGATTTGGCATAGTTAAAGAAAGCCTTTGCCACTATTCTTAACTTAGGGCTCGTTAGGGTCAGCAGTATTTCTATTGCATGTGTTTGGGTGAGGGGGCTTTCGAGTCTTGGAGCGATTCTGGCTATGGATACTTTTGCTTGCTTGCAAGTGGTTTGAAAATACAATCCACGGTGGGTAAGGGGGTATTTGGGCCTACTTTTACTTTCAAAGTACGTTTTGTCACCAGTTTTCTGCTAGGCCTCTTTTTTTGAGATCTGATTGGGGGTCTTCTACATTTTTGCGACTGGCTTTAGTAAGGGTCTGGGTGGGAGGCGGGAGCACTGCTGGGAAGGTCTAATTTTGTTCTAAAACACAGTTTACAGTACACCTAGCTTGAGGGGAAAGATCCGCTAAATTAATTTGCCCATACTTTTTTATCCTTCAAAAGGTGACTCAGACAGAGTACGCACTTTCAAAAATATTGTACTGTCTATTTGGAAAATCAAAGTGTGACTTTTTGCACTACACAGCTTACACACCTTGTATTTATTTATCAGTGGTGTTGTAATAGCACTTCCTATTTTTCGTTCAATAATTACAGGCCGGGTTTCAGTCTGTGCAATGGGGAAAAAAGGATGGAGTCAGGCTTCACATTAGCGAGCCGCAATTCAGCATCCGCCAGGCAAGCAGTGGACAGGGTGTCTTCTGGTCACCAACATTGATGGACGAAGCGTCAGCTGGAATGGAGGAGTGCCGCTAATAAGAGGAATTGTTTGCTGCATGCAACTTACTTACCAAATTCAACAGGACAACTACAACAACATACAGATACAGTATCCATTGTTTTCTTCTATGAGAGTGAGCCATTCTATAGGTTTTACTTCGGCTAATTTTTAAACCTAATTTAATGTAAGAATAAGAAGTGTTTCTCTGAGTGCAGAGATAGGCAAGTGAAAACGCTGCAGCCCTGTACTGTCGCATTCTAGTACTACTTACTTTTCAGTAACAATGCATGCAGTAGGGTATGCACTTCCTTTATGTCACTTAAAAAGATTTATGGTTAGCTTTGTACCCAAAGATTTCTTTATCTTGAATTATTGTTTGTCCATGCTGTGCTTTTTTTTTTCTCTCAACAAAACCTACCCAAAAAGAAACCCCCATTCCCATCCATTTTCCAAACCCTAACCCTCTTCCCCCGGGCTGTGTGGTTTTGCTTGATGTGTGACTAAATGACATCAATAATTCCACACACTTGCTGGGGAGGATAAGGTCATAGCAACAGGCTGGTGAAGGAATCCGAGGATATATTCTAGACTTACTCAGATTCAGTACTATTTCTTGTAGTAGTAGCCAATGTCAAAAAAATTCAACGCAAGTACTAGTTCTACTTTCAATACCTTACCATTTGTTAGGCTCTGTGTGGCACTGTTCTAGTGTACTGTCACCTGCTATATTCTTTATCGTACCATTGTAATGCTACAGTAAGGACAAACCAGGTTTCATTTTCTTTTTTTCCATAGGCATGCAACTGCCACTGTGTCACACCACTAGTACCACCGCAATGAGGACATTTCATCCGCCCAGGATTGCCAACCTTAATCGCCATTTCCCATGGAGCCAGCCCTGGGCCTAGCCCTACTTTCAAACACAAATTACAGGTAAGATAAGCGTTTGGTGGGAGGTAGTATAATGGAGTATTAGGAATAGACGAGAGATTGACGGTAGTACTACTAAAGTCCTAGGACTCTTCAGGAAAACAAACTTACTGTTAAACCCCCACCCACCAGACTCAAAAGCAGTAAAAAACAGGTATGGTCAGATAAAGCTTCAAAAAGTATATTTTTGTAGCGCTAACAAAATAATCTCCCGCAAGACCCTCCCTAACCCCAACGATTGTCCTTCAAAAGTCCCACAACCCAACTCCCAAATCCCACCCCCCAAAAGTCTCTAAAAAAGGGGCAAGGGACACTACACTATGGGAGGGTGCTGTTGACTTTAGCGGCCAGGGCATCATACTCCTTGCGGAGGGTGGCATGGTCGAAGCGGAGGCCCTCCACCAAGGTCTTATAGGTATGGACCTCCTGCTCCAGGTAGGACACTCTTAGGGATAAGCGGCGCTGGCGTGCCTTGCAACTCCTGTGGGGGGCAGCTGCTGTCTTTGCTGCTCGGCGGTGGCGGTTGGCTTTGGTAGCCCGGCTCCGTACCGCTGGAGCACTGCGCTGGCTGGCAGCCCGTGGGTGCACGGAGGAGGATGCAGCTGTCCCAGTGGATGTTGTTGTTGTACCGGTAGACTGCGTCTCCTCCTCCTCCAGGGCCACCAGCCGCCCATATTCGGCGACAGTGGCATCCAGCCTCCGTTGCCGGGCCATTTGAGCCAGCTCCCTCCTTGATGGTCTTCTGGTTGATTTGGAAGGAGCAACTATATGAAGAAAGAAAGACATAGTCTGTAACCAATGCTCCTTAAGATTAACACAAAATGATTGAGCAGAAAGTTGTGTCACAGTACAAGTAGCAAATTGAAAGCACAGTACATAACTATTGAGGACAGTATCTATCTAACCTCCCACTTCTTCATCCTTGCTCTAACATTAGTGGGAGTTTAAGGAACAAATTCTACGAGCACTATGGACTTCCATTACAGTCGACTATGACAGTACACCAGTCTTATTCTTCTTCTTCTCTCTTGTTTAGGAAAATTGGTACGTTATCTTATGCAAGCCGGCATAATGCCAGCGCAGTGAACTTGCACCCGAGAAAAACAGACGCACAACATGATGAGTGAGACAGACTTGCGTTACTGTACCGGTCCAGTACATGCAGGTGGTGAAGCTCTTACTTTTCTATTACGGGTGGCACTGAGAATACTCTGTTAATAGGGCTACTGCTTAATTAATTTAGCTTTCACCCTACAGTGCAAATGAGTACTAGAAAAGGAAAATGAAGAAGCTAATAATCTGATTATCTATCACTTCACATGGGATGTATTTGATGACATATGGGATGACTTTAGGTGCTTTGCTTATTATTGAGTGAACAGTGTGCCCACACATGAATGACGTACTATTACTAAACTAAAGGTATTAAGAGAGGTAGGGAGTGTCCACCGTAATAACCGGATATATGCTGTGCTTGCAGTTGCAATACAAACTACTGCTACTATTAATGGTAGTATTTGGACAAAATTACAACTTCTTTTCCTTGCCTTTCCTACACTGGAACAGACGTGCGGGTGCGGTGTTACATGCTCTTCAAAGTAACACTTAGTTCATCCAGTGACCGTCTTGTGGTATATAAATAAATAATACCGGATCTAGGTTTGTCTGGACATAGCAATAACAGATAGCTCAATAAATAAGAGTCAAGATTCGAGGTAGTAGGAGTTTGCAGGTTTAATACAGCATAAAGGACAGGAACAGGACAACCTGCACGGGAACAGGATGGCAGCGCTGCCGGGGGCAGGATCAGAATCGGCACAAGGGAATGGGTAACATTTAATAGCAGTGCACAAGCATATATATTAAAACAGTTGCATTACAATACATATGATAGGCGGAGCAGTGGGTGTGGTCAATAGCAGTCGCGAAAGATAAGGGTGAAAATGGGTGTAACAGGGGCGTATACATAGACATGTGATGCAAACGTAACAGAATATGTCATAAATGGGGCGGAAACATGGAGGGGGCTACCTAAGGAGCCGGGACCTCTAACCTAATGGTGCGCGCAAACTGACAATGACGTGTTACTAGGAGAAGCTGGGGGCTATGAACTCTGTGCTAGGAGCAGAGACTGAAGTCTGGAGAGTCAGGGCAACATGTACCTAAACAGTATCTAGTATCTGATGTTTAGAGAACATGTTGATATAAACTAAGAGTCATCGGGGTAAAGGCTAACGGACTCTAAGACTGGAGCATGCATTATTCTACATGTAGTGCGTGATGAAGAATATTAAATGACCATTAAATGCAGTATTTCTCTTACATGGAGACGTAAAGGCTAGACAATGACGGAAACTATTGATGCGATTCAGTAGCTTAGGAATGCAGAGAAGGAGGGCTGGACTGATAACTAGAATCATAACATACTCTTGGCAGACTCAGAGGCAGAGCCAGGCTGAGCCGGGCACTGTGAGGCAGGAAGTAAGTGAAGGGTCGAGGATACAGGTGGGGGCTGTATCGCTCCTCAGCGAGGCTCAGGAGACAGGAGCTGAATCTGGTGTCCGGGCCCTTTTGAGGCCTAGAAACGGGGACTTTACAATGAAATAACGTGCACACTGAGAAACGTGGCAACGTAACTTTACATAGGCCTGATACTCGTAGCTTTCACAAGAACTGGAAACTGGCATACTAGTGATGGACACAACTGTAATTGCATCTTTAATCAAACATGGGGGATACATATGCATATTTAATCATGCACACATAACATAAGATGGAGGACTCGTAGTGACACAGAACATGGCAAAATTTACTTTTCCACATTCCCTCCTTGTCACTACGTTTCCATCAGGAAACATCAATATTCATGATACCATCTATCATTTCATACAGTATCATTTGCTCGTCTCGAGTTTTCTTGGAACTGGATTTAGGACGGGACTTGGGACTAGGAATACAAGATGTAGCACAAATGCCGCAAATCGCAGGGCCACATTGTAAACAGAGGCAGCAACTGAATATGATCGCTACTGCAATACCCAGAAATGACAATACTTTCCATCCCCAGGCGGAAATTATATTCCAGAACCAACCGGACCACGTCCAGGTGCCTGGATCTTGGTGTAACATATGGGCAATTTTATGGAGTCTGGTAATAGCTGAATAAACAGACGGCGCGTTATTAGGAATGAAAATGCAGCAACTAGATCCGATGACTCTACATGCCCCGCCCCTATCGGCCAGTATGACGTCAAGGACGAGACGATTCTGGAGCACGACAATTCTCATAAAGGATTGTTCTTCGGTTAAGTTACCTAGAGCAGAAGTAGTCTCAATCACTACTGCTTCAAGTGTTCTGGTTAATCTACGTATCAGTTTACTATTTACAACAGTACCTAAGTAGGGGAAGACACCTTTATTGATATCTATGTATTGTTCTAGAGCAGTTTCGGTATAATCGACAATCGGGAAATTTCTCCTGTGTCTAGTATGTACTAGGTGGGAATTCCTATGATAGTCAGGTGGGGCTAGGAAAACTGGTGGCAGTAGGAAGGCAATGTAACATGTACCCTCCCAATCGAGGGGCAGACGAACATATGCGGTCTGACCACAAACAAAATAAGAATGACGTGAAGCTTTGAAAATAGATTTCCTACTGTCACTATACTTGACAATAGTAGTACAATCACTATGTCCTACATGTGCGGAACCATTATTTCGGACACATAATTCACCTTTGACTGGTAGTACTGAAATAGCAGGTAAGTCTGGAGTAGAATCAGACTGAACATTCAGGACCATGAAATTCGAAGAATAATTACCTAGATTATAAACTTCATTCTCTAGATCTAACCCTGTTCTGTGGGGAAGACCTTGCTTGTCTGGGAAACATGTACTGTTCAGAAGAGACATATCTGTTGAGGATGACGTTAACGTGGACCATGCTCCACACGAACCATTATGTGAAAATGGATAAGGAAAGAGTGGCAGAACTCCCTTCGGTGTCTGGAAAGGGGGGAGTCGACCACACACCCAACAATTTGTGGCATTGTTGGTCTGGTGTGAATAATGTAACATGCGGATAAATGAGTTATTACGCATAGCAAAACGATAAGAGAGTTCATGAGGAGGCAGATCACTAAACGTGTGCTCTACTGTAACATTAGCAGACTTATTTACATGAGAAACTGAAAAACACAAATAAAATGCATAACTGGTGCAGGAAATTATAATGCTGAAATATAGCAGAAAACATAAAATAATAGTGCAACTTCTAGAGTTCTCACTAACTCTCTCTCTGTGGGGGTCTATTATATACATGTCAGAAACCGGTCTAACCGTTTCACCTAGGGGAGGACTTAGACAATCAAACTGGCTGACTTATTTTACTAGACCTTAGTTTAAGCTTATACTCCTGTTGCGGAGTTTTCTCTAACAGGGAAGGGTTCGTAGCAATGTCTTTTGCGGGACAGTCCTTAAGAATAGTACTTTGGCAGTCTTTAAGATCCTCGGAAATGTTCTTTGAAACAGGCTTCAATCCAAAAAATCTTTTCACATGAGACAGATGCACCCAGCCTTTGCGTCCCTCCAACTTTAAGGCTGTACGGGTGGCCAGGAGGACCTGTCGGGGCTCCTTCCAGCGAGGCTCCAGCGGACTTGAACGATCAAAATTTCGGACAAGAACCATGGATCCGGGAACGATTTCATGCGGTGCCACCTCGGTATTGTCTGGAAATGCGGCAGCAACCTGTGAACGACAAGAGTGTAGGGCAGACATCAAGGAAGCTAGGTAATCTGTCAGCATATTACTTGAAACATCGGTAATACTTCGAGGTCTAGGTGTACCCCACATGTTAGGGGGGCGGCCGAATACGACCTCATAAGGGGACAGACCTGATCTGGAATGTGCGACCATGCGCATATAAAATAAGGCAACTGGCAGAGCTACTAGCCAGTCCACACCTTTCTCTTTACATACTTTGGCGATGCGGATTTTCAGGGTCTGATTATATCTCTCTACGAGACCGGCTGCTTCTGGATGGCGTACACAATGGAACTTCCACTGGTACCCTAACAACAGGGAAATATGTTTCATGAGCTCGGATGAGAATGGCTGGCCGTTGTCAGAATATACGACTCTAGGGAGTCCGTAGCGGGGGAAGAATTCACGAACCAACTGCTTGGCAGTGGTCGCGGCTGTGTAATCTGGGACTGGATATGCTTCTGTCCACCTGGACAAAGCGCATACAACTACAAGAACATACTTGAAACCTCGACATCGCTCCATCTGAATATAATCCATCTGGAGGACTTCAAAAGGGTGGTCAGGGGGCTGGAATCCACCTTGTTCCACCGGGACACTTTTACCTGGATTAAACTGACAACATATCATACAGGTACGGACTTTCTGCTTGGCTGCTGCTCGTAAATGCTTGTTGAACCAAATGTTCTGGATACTGTCTAACATAGCTTTTTCTCCTAAATGTGCTGGACTATGTGCGGTATTGATAATGACTTGAACCATGGAGTCGGGGAGAAACCATGTGGCTTTACCCTTCGTTACCCATCCCTGATCTGTCTGGACCCCTCCTTGTTCGGACCATTTCTTGATTTCCTCGGGAGTAGCATGTAACTGGATATCTATGACATCTTGAGTAGGGTCCTTAACTGTCAAACAGGTAGTTGGATCTGGAGTGTATGTCGGTGTCTTATTAACTGGAATGTCTGGCGTCTGTGCTGTAAGCTTGGCTGTGCGATCTGCTAGATCATTACCTTGAGAAATAGTGTCAGTAACTTTCGTATGTGCTTTGCATTTCATGATAGCAATGGATGTCGGTAAGTGTATGGCATCTAACAGAGCTTGAATAAGGAGACCATGCTGAATCTTGGTTCCATGAGAAGTCATGAAACCTCTCTCCTGCCAGAGCACTCCGAAGTCGTGTACGACTCCAAATGCGTAACGTGAATCTGTGTAAACATTAACTTTCAGGTTCTTGGCGTGTATGCAGGCTTGTGTCAGAGCAACTAGCTCTGCTGCTTGAGCAGACAGGGTGTCAATACGGTGTGTCTCTATAACTTCAGTGTCAGTAGTCACTGCATACGCGGCTACTAGTTCTCCTGTACTTGTTCTCATACATGAACCATCCACATAAAGTGTCAGGTCGGGATCTGGTAATGGAATATCTGTCAAGTCTTGTCTTGGCTTAGTCATAATGTTAACTACTTCCACACAGTCATGTGTGGCAGGATTCGAATTAACTGACGGTAACAGTGTAGCAGGATTTAGAACGTTGCAGCGTCTGATTTCTATGTGTGGCTGGAACAGTGTCAGTTCATAACCTGTTAAACGTGCAATTGTCAAGTGCTGAGTCTGTGTTCGGTTTAAAAGAACTTCCACGGAGTGTGGAACTTGTACTGTCAAGGAATGTCCTAATACTATGGAATCACTTTGTCTGATAGCTAGTGCTGTGGCTGCAACTGACTTGAGGCACGCAGGCAGAGCCTGGGCTACAGGATCTAATGTGCTCGAAAAATAAGCACAGGGCTTGTATTGTCCTGCTTGATCTTGTGTGAGAACAGATAATGCTGTACCTTCGCGTTCAGTGACAAAAAGTGTAAAAGGCTTACTGTAGTTCGGTGTTGCTAGAACTGGAGCTTGGCATAGAGCTTTCTTTAACTCATTGAAACTAAGTGTATGTTCAGATGTCCAAGGGAGGACAGTTGATACGGCTGCCTCCTGTGTCGTTAACTGTATCAGTGGTTTAGCTAGAAATGCATACTGAGGAATCCATTGTCTGCAATAAGAAGTGAGGCCAATAAAAGCACGTACCTCCTTCTGGGTCTTGGGCTGAGGAAGACTCGCTATTAACTGGATACGGTCGGGTGTCAACTGCCTACCCCTCTTGGACAGTAAGTGGCCTAAGTAGATCACTTGCTGGACACAGAATTGAAGCTTAGAAGGGGACACCTTGTGCCCCATCTCGGCAAGGAAATACAAGACTGTAAGGGATGCTCGCTCGCAAGCACGTTCAGAACGGGCTGTGATCAGTAGATCATCGACATACTGGAGCAGGGCAGTGTCAGTTGGCATGTGAATATTGTCTAGTTGTCTCTTAGGTGCTTGACTGTAAATACTTGGACTTTCTGTGAAACCTTGAGGAGCGCGTGTGAACATATAGCTCCTTCCATTTAAACAAAATCCGAAAAGAAACTGACTGTCTGGATGAATGGGGACACTAAAAAATGCGTTCTTGAGGTCTATGACTGTAAAAAATGAGGCTTCAGAATCAATGGCTGTCAATAGGGAAGAGATATCTGGGACAACTGGGTACTGGGGAATAATACATTTATTAAGCTCTCGGAGATCAATCACTAATCGATATACTGGGGGTGCATTTGGATCAGTACGTTTCATGACTGGAATGATCGGAGAATTACATACATTGGAGTCAGTTTCTACAACTACTCCATGAGCCATGAGCTCGTCAATAATTTTGGATAAGGCTGCTACAGCCTCAGGTGGCAATCTGTACTGCCTGATTCGTGGTAACACTACACCTGGCTTGAGAGTCACACGATGGGGTGTGATTTGCATATAACCAACATCAGTTGGACCTTGTGCCCATAAATGCTGCGGAACATTGGACAATCTCGGATCAAAATCTCGTAATACATAGTGACCCTTGAAGTCACGTAGGAACAATCGTATTCCCTCGGGGGAGCAGCATATGACTGCACCTAATTCTTTCAGTGTCTTAATGCCTAACAGATTTTCTGGACATGACTTAGTAAGTAACAGATCAGTAGTGCGGGACAATGGACCTACTTCTAGAGTAACTGGCTGAGATATCTCATTTACAATAGGCTTTCCTGAAAAACCAAGGGAAACATTTCTTGAGCCTGAGAGCGGAGCCCCTGGAACTTCGGCGTGACTAATGGTGGTCCTACTTGCCCCTGTATCAATCAAAAACTTTCTGTCTTTCCCTAATACTTGACTATGAACATAGGGACCCTCTTGATCTACAGGTATCTCGATGAGAGGCAAGCCTACCTCCCTCTCTAGGCTGTTTCATGAATATGGCTGATACTCTGGATACTCAGACTGCGCATACTGGTACATCTGCTGTGTAACATGCTGTGTTGCAGCAATAGGCTGCGGTGCTGGAACTGTCTGTTGTGCATTCTGTGGCTGAGAAGTCTGTGAAACTTGTTCTTGTCTAGGCGGACGTGGTCTTTCTTTAGTCTTACCGGTAGCTATATTGTGTTTCAGAACTGCACACTCGTTTATGAAATGACCTGGCTGTTTACAATAATTGCATGTCCCTCTAACGGGAACTGCAGGATGACTGGCTTGATTCGTACCCCTCTTCTGACTGTCTTGTGGAATAGATTGTGCAACTAGTACTTTCATTTTCGTGTCTTTCATACGTTTTCTTTCATGATCTTGCTCTTCTCTGATTCTATTCTGGTGGTATTGGAGCATCTGTAACATCTGGGACGGGGTATTAGCTTGCCAGGTACTTTCGACTTTCAAAACTCGATTCTTCACTTGTGGACTTGAATTCTCGACTAATTTAGTAACAAAAAGATGAGGGTATGACTCGCTACTTGTCTTGAGGCCACTGTTTATACTAAAACATTTCTCGAATCTAGAATAAAAATCACTAGTGTCTTCGTCTTGTTTCTGTTTACAGGCTGAGATTGCATCCCAGTCTTCCTTTTTAGTGGCTAATAATCTTGGCAAAACTTGTATTAACAGTTCTGGTAATTCTTTACATTTCTCTCCTAGACCGGTACCTGGTACTCGTATCTTATCTTCAGCTTCGAGAACTGCCCAATCGATCTTTTTCTCTCCCACCTCCCATTCTTTTTCCTTGAGTTTTTCATATACCCCTGCGGGCAACAGGACTTTTAACATTTTAATTATATCTGGATACGTGTATTCTCCCATACGGAGCATGTCTTTTAATTCTCGGTGGAACCCTGCTGGATCTTTATCATGACAGGGAATTAACTTTTTCATCTCTAAGAGTTCCATCTTTGTAATCGGAGTGTAAACAAACACTCGTTGCATTTCACCATCTGTTGTCCTAACTGGGTGTACTTCTCGTAACGGATTCTGTCTGTCTATGTAAAAGGGTTTACTTTCTGGAGGTGAGACATGAACAAAATGCGGGTTCAAAAACATACTATATTTGTGGCGCTGTTCTAGAATGACACTAATTAAATCGGTACCTAAACCTTTCCATCTATACTGGAGTAACTCGTTCAGGACATCGTGTAACGGACCTGGATCAGAATGTTGACCCTCATACAATGTAATGAGGTTCTGGATCATATACATACCCACCAGTCGCTGCTCGGCTGGGGGCAATTTCAGGAACATTTGTGCCACTATTTCGTCTGGAAAAGTGGTAGAATCAGTAATCCATCGGACTGCTGATCGGGCTAGTTCTTGTTCATGCATAGTACTTAATTCACTGTAACCGATTCGTGATTTCAGAATATGATCGGTAGCTTGAAATACTTGTTCCAGAGAACCTTGTTCTGGTGGTGGATGATGTAAAACTGACTTGTGTTCTAGGCGCAAATGGCGATCTGGAAATCTAGATTTTCCTACATACGCTATTCTAGTGGGATTCTCGTCCTCTACCTCTTCAGTAGAAGAGTCATTTTCTTTCTCGCTTACTTGTGCTGCTTTACGTTGTTCGTGTAACTTTAGTATTTCCTTACGAATTTTCTTGTACATACTCTCTATACTACTGATAGTCTTGTGTTTACCCTCGGCTATATTATCACTCCACCTTGTCAGGATTTTCATTTCGGCCTGATCTTTAGTCGGGTAATCTTGTTCTCTTATTAGACAATTAATCAGAAACTTTAATATCATGAGCTGGATCTCAGCTTTCCTTTGAGACATGGCTTCGCCAATACTTTCTGGATCATCCCCTGTACGGATGAAACGATATATTCTGTCTAGATCTCCTTTCATATCTGGTAGGGTGTCTAAATACCCGGTCACCCGTCTTACACGGATGGAATATATTACTGTACTATCATCACCTGCAACTGGATCATAGCGGCATTCAGTGAGAGCTCGTCGGATTTCTGCAACGGACTTAAATTTGGGCGTACGCTGTAACGCACATTCATGTAACTCGGCCAACGTTCTACGTTGGTGCGGTGGCGGGGTACCAGGAGGACCTCCTCCTGCGGCCCCTAAACTGGAATCGTCGACTGATACTCTTCGTACCAGCGCGGCGGGAAATTGTAATGTAGGCTGGACCGGGGGTACCGTAGCAGGTACTGCAAGAGGTGCCCCGGTGTCTGGGGGAGCAGGAATTGCCTGATTTACAGGGACTGGCGGAACAGGATTTGCATATTCCGGGACTGTGTCGTCCAAATAGGACGAGATGAAAATATCAGCTGCGGTCGGTTTGTGACGTAGCTTAGTCGGAACTAGTGGTGGCGGAAAATTACTGGATGCCTCCGGGGTTGCTTTTGGCAAGCCCTCGGCAAGAAGAGGATACATACCCTTGATGAGGGCATGCCTCTGTCTGTCTGACTGTTCTGTTTTAACTCGTTCACCTATCTCGATTAGTTCCCTTTCCTGGGCTCGTTCTAAGGATTCTCTACTTTAGTTCTGACTTTCTGATTTCTTTTTCGGTTCTTTTATGAGATTCTTTGCGCCATAACTCGATGGCATCTTTCTGTGACTGTCTGGCTTTCTTTTTCCATAATGCTTCTTCTACTCGCATGATGCACTCGGCATCCCACGTACCTGATACGGGCCATCTATACTTTTCCTCTAACTCTTTGGTATACTCTACCCATAAATCTAGATATAATATGGCACTTATGCCATGCTTCTGATACATAAAATGACCTGGACTGTCCCTAGGCGGGACAGGAACTGCTGCTTCTAGCAGACCTTTTCTAGTTTTTAACTGACGTAATTTCGAGAATAAGGGCATGACTGAACTGTAATCTAGACACAATACAATACACAATGAACACGATAATTACTTCACATTCATACCACGACATTAAAATACATGAAGAATATTTAAAATAACAGTTCGAACAGAATACTACCTGGAATACTGAAAACAGAATACATGAATTTTCTCGAGAACAGAACTGACTAGAACAGAAACTAGATGCACTGCTGAAACAGTACGAAACTTACCGGTCTCATAAAGAGACACGTCAGGACCCGCATCCACCGAAGTGGACACTTCGTTTTGGGTCTGTGTACCACCAACCCACGGACCAGAGTCAATTAGATTGACCCTGTCTAGATACTACCCCAGCAATGGTACTCACCGGGCAGCAAGGACGGAAGGCCTCGGACTGGACTGGACTGCTTCGACGCCGGACGGACGAACTTCGAACGTCTGTTACGGGTGGGCCTCCGGATACCTCGGACCTTGGACTCTCGGCTTGGGCTCTGGTCGGGACTCGCCGCGTTCCTCCACCGCCTCGTCTGGATGCTGGACCGCCACCTCCGTCTCCTCCGTGGGCCTGAGGGATACTTGAAGCAGAAATATCTGCACGTGCACGGTATGGTTCCGTCACGGCTGCAGAGGGTCAGGGGGCCGGCGTGGCTTCACCGGCGCGTGGGGAAAGGGCAAGTCCCTATTCGGGCGCCATTATGTGGTATATAAATAAATAATACCGGATCTAGGTTTGTCTGGACATAGCAATAACAGATAGCTCAATAAATAAGAGTCAAGATTCGAGGTAGTAGGAGTTTGCAGGTTTAATACAGCATAAAGGACAGGAACAGGACAACCTGCACGGGAACAGGATGGCAGCGCTGCCGGGGGCAGGATCAGAATCGGCACAAGGGAATGGGTAACATTTAATAGCAGTGCACAAGCATATATATTAAAACAGTTGCATTACAATACATATGATAGGCGGAGCAGTGGGTGTGGTCAATAGCAGTCGCGAAAGATAAGGGTGAAAATGGGTGTAACAGGGGCGTATACATAGACATGTGATGCAAACGTAACAGAATATGTCATAAATGGGGCGGAAACATGGAAGGGGCTACCTAAGGAGCCGGGACCTCTAACCTAATGGTGCGCGCAAACTGACAATGACGTGTTACTAGGAGAAGCTGGGGGCTATGAACTCTGTGCTAGGAGCAGAGACTGAAGTCTGGAGAGTCAGGGCGACATGTACCTAAACAGTATCTAGTATCTGATGTTTAGAGAACATGTTGATATAAACTAAGAGTCATCGGGGTAAAGGCTAACGGACTCTAAGACTGGAGCATGCATTATTCTACATGTAGTGCGTGATGAAGAATATTAAATGACCATTAAATGCAGTATTTCTCTTACATGGAGACGTAAAGGCTAGACAATGACGGAAACTATTGATGCGATTCAGTAGCTTAGGAATGCAGAGAAGGAGGGCTGGACTGATAACTAGAATCATAACATACTCTTGGCAGACTCAGAGGCAGAGCCAGGCTGAGCCGGGCACTGTGAGGCAGGAAGTAAGTGAAGGGTCGAGGATACAGGTGGGGGCTGTATCGCTCCTCAGCGAGGCTCAGGAGACAGGAGCTGAATCTGGTGTCCGGGCCCTTTTGAGGCCTAGAAACGGGGACTTTACAATGAAATAACGTGCACACTGAGAAACGTGGCAACGTAACTTTACATAGGCCTGATACTCGTAGCTTTCACAAGAACTGGAAACTGGCATACTAGTGATGGACACAACTGTAATTGCATCTTTAATCAAACATGGGGGATACATATGCATATTTAATCATGCACACATAACATAAGATGGAGGACTCGTAGTGACACAGAACATGGCAAAATTTACTTTTCCACAGTCTACTCTCTCTAGATACACATATGCTATCTAAGAGTCAGATAATACTATGATCCAGGCATCCATCCATTCAAAGTATATGCACACATACAGTTTCTAATTCACCCACCCAGGCTGTTCTCCTTCCACCCATCCTTGCTTCATCATTCACCCAGCCATGCACCATACCATATTCTTTCCTTCCCAGCCACCTCGGGGACCAAGCAAACACATATCATTCTCCTTTGCCAGTCATCATTAAATTTCTCGTCCTTCCACACTTACTTACACCCTTCTTTTGCTTTTCGTTCATCCCATCCATCAAGTTCATCTCAGATCTTATAGGGATTCTTCTCGCCAAAAACTTCACAGCTAAGTCGAAGTACATTTAGAGGAGGCTACTACCTGGTTGATTTATAATACACCCATGCAGAGAGCACACTATGCAGTCTTCAATCTCAATAAGTAAGGAATATATAGCTTACCTCCGCCCGCCACCACCATGTGAACCCTCACAGGCACGTCCGGCACTTGCACCGCCTCCTCCCCAGAGTTGTCCCCCTCTTCCAATACCACCACCTCCGCGCTGGCCCCGCCACCAGATGTTCCACCTACAAAGTACATTTAAGAATGTTAGAATACACCACTCACTACTATATAATATTTGGTCTAGGAGGAATAAAGAAATGTGAAAAAAACAGAATACAATGTAATAATTTGTGTCTGTCTACTCTAAAGTAAAAATGTCCTTTTTTCCAGGGAAGTCTGTTGTCTTGCTGCACTTTTTGGCACAACTGATAAATGCTTGCTTTTTATTTTTAACACGCACCACTTTTTCTCCTAACAGACAGAAGCTTGACTTCTAAGAACACGAGCAGGATCAAGTTCAAACCAGGTGAGAGCTCGGCTCGACCACAAGAAATGTGTCCAATTAATCGTCAGCACTAAGCACTTTTCCATTTTCAGTTAAACGTTTAGTTTTATGACAAAGTTGATTTTTATAAATGTGTTTACTTTTAATAAAGCTTTTAAACTTAAATAGACTCTGTGGTTTTTGGTCCTCCAGACTAGAGTGGATGAGCTAAAGGTTGTGGAATTTTTGCAAGCATGAGTCCGTGCCTCTGACACTTCTTGACTCTGACTCCGTACTCTTGTCCTGCGTTGGATAATGTAATCATCATTGGGGATCAATCATCGGTGACTTTGGGAGCTAAATGACTCTGCCACACTATCTAGTCAGTAAGGAGATTGGGGATTCAACTACAAAGTCTGTTATCACTGAGGTATGTGGAAAGTCTAACAGCACCTATTATAATTGATAAGCTAAGCAATGCATTATTTAGTGTCCATAGTTCTGTTTGTGCAGATTTGTCCCTGCAACAGTAGTAGAATGGATTGTCCTACTAGCCAAACCAAACGTCTACAAGAAGATCAAAGACGATTTAGAAAAAATCGAATGAGGAACTCCAGGAAAAAATAGGTATTCTATATTAAAATTAAAACTTACTGGGGCCAGCAAAGGAGCCCTCGCCTGCCCGATCCTGGCCTGCATCCTGAACAGCACCCTCCTCCTGTGTCCTCTTGCCCCTGGGGGGAGCTGATGTACACCATGAAAGAAAGAAAGACCAGAAAACATGGATGATATTTGTCAACCAAATCAAACATTTCAAAAGAACAATAACAAAATATTTTGGCGAAATAGCAAATAGACAACTATTCCACGGGATATATTGACCGATCTCATGTGGTCTACTACGTTATTGATTTGCGGACCGTTGACTTGGAAAGTTCCTATGTAACTCACTAAACAAACTACTAAAAAGGTTTGCCTAGGCCTGGCAGGCAGCAGTCCGCAGCACGCGAAGTGACAGACAAAGTCCATCGTGCTTGCAGATCAGTGAATACTCAAACTATCAATCCACCGACCATCACCACTATTTCTTCCTATAGCCATGTGTCTAAAGGAAGGACTGGACTTGAGTCTGTAGGGGCTGATTTAGAAGCCCCTTGCGGCTCTTTTTCTCCATTGTTGCGTGACTTTTGTGACGCAGCGGCAGAACAAAAGAGGCGCCATGGTGCGGCGTATATTAACAAAGTGACGCATATGGGAGATGCATCACGTTGTAAAGCCCTGCGCCATCAGGGGGCGTTCCGGCGCAAGGGAGGGCGTTCCTGCGCAGGAAGGAATCCTAAAAGTGGCTGAGGGAAATCTACAAGATGTCAATCAGTCACTTTTAGGACAATGATGCGTGACTCAAACCCTGCGCCTGCTTGAAGCCGACGTACGGCTTGATGCAGCATTGGGGAGATAGGGCACCCCAGAGCATTGCTGGAGCTGCGCCATCGTTGGCATGCAACTCCAGCAATGCGCCGCCTTTACGGCACAGATGCGTAAGGCTTCTGTGACGTTTTGGGCCCATGGTGCGCCACATTGTAAATACGGCGCACCATAGGTGGTGGTGGCATGGCTCACAATTACTGGCATTACGCAGTTCTTTACACTACACTCATACATAATTTCTCAGGCCAATGAAATGAACACTAAATAGAAAACAAATAGGCATAGTAGCAAGGCTACTGAGAAGGAGAGCAGTGCACCTGAAATGCATAGAAGATTTTGAAATATAATTTACCTACAAAGTAATCGGCAGCATTATTGCTCTTGGTAAAAAACAAAAATGTGCAATATAATAACACACAGAGCGGGATAAAACAGAGTAGTGAAGAAATAGCTAGAAATAGCTACTACTACTCACCAAGCCCGGGGATCTCTACGCCGAGCACGTCCAGCAAGTCGCGTTCCCGGTCCATGAGATCCGTCCAGCGGTGGGTGGCCTGGTTATAGGTGCGCCGGACCCCAGAGTGTTCAAACATGGCCCGGCACACCTTCTCCCACCGCTTCCGGCGCTCCCGGATCCCGTAGCCGGTAGCGATCCTGCCGCCTCCCATGATGGTCTTGGGGAGGCGGCGCTGGACGTGAAAGACTAGTGCGGCCACCTCCTACGCACTAAAAATCTCCCGAGCTACAACTGTCTCCCCCCTCAAACGCCCGCACGGGAGCCGGGCGCGGGGTGCGGGACCCTTCCCCTTTGCGGGCTTCTTCCCGGCTCCCTTTGCCATGGTCTGGGCAGAAAGGAAGCAAAATAAGAAACAAGAAATAGAACAGGGAAGAAGAAAAGAAAAGCGTTTAAAAAAGTAGTTTAAAATGAACAAAAAGTAGCAGAAAACACAAAAATATAGAGCTAGAAAAATAGAGGGATAGATAATGAGTAAAATAGATAAAAAAAAACTTCAAACAAGCAAAGGATGGCAGAGATTAAGAAAGGATACAGAGAGCATGCCCAGAACCATAGCAATGAATGAGAAACAAGATGGCCGCGCCCGTTCACGACCGCGTGGGTAAGTTCGCACGAGATTTTCCTCGCGATCACACGCGAACATGTACGAGCGAGCCGCACACTTTGCGAGATTACACATAGTGCCCGGAAACGGAATTACGTCACGCAAACAAGATGGCTGCGCCCATGTACGACCGCTAGGGTAACTTCGCAAACGTTGCGCTACAAGCGGCTTGCGAACATGCAAAAAATCACGCGAACAAACACGCAGCAAAAAACAAATCGTGTATTTGCACGAATTCGCGGCTTCCGAAATCGATCTCGCACGGTTTCGCGCCCCGCAAATTGCGCGAAATTGCAGAAAAACTATTTTTGCAAAACTGAAAGCAATCAGCAGGTGCAAAAGTTCAATCTTAACATTAGTAACCATTCACTCTAGTGCTTCCTGAGGGTCCCCTCCAGAGTTCAGTTGCCTATTTGCAACTATTCTATGACCCTCCTCTGACCCTCACAGCAGGCTCATAGAATAGCTACAAGTAGGCCATAAAGGTCCTGTGAAAAAAAATTGCACTGCAACAGAAAGCAAATTACAGATAAGGAAGGAAGCAGGTGCCAGCCAGACTGGAAGTTTAAAAATCAGTGACACATTAATCAACCCCAAATTAATTCATGGCAGTTGAAGCAGGGCAGGTGTGCTTGCTTTTTTTCACCCCCATAATCTACCGTGATAAACCAACCAGAGGGTGGGAGTGAGGATGTACCAGAGGGTGGCATGGGTGTACCAGAGGGTGGCAGTGGTGAAACAGAGGGTGCTGTGAACCTGTGATGATGAACCAGACGTAGAAACAACATAGTCGCGGCCGTTGCGAGCCGAAAAGTAAGTTCGCAATTGCGAACTGGTAAACAAACCTCGCGAACTGGCAGAAACCCTTGCGAACACAAAAAAACAAACAAATCCGCAAATTCGCGAGAGTTCGCGGATTTTGCGGATTGCGAATCCGTAAATACGCAAGTTCGCGTACGCCAGATTCGCTACATCCGCCCATGCTTATTAGATTCCTTACCTTAGAATATCCCCAGGCGTCAGAATGGATCCAGAAAGTTTTTCATCAGCAGTACCCCAGCGCGTCGGTAGGCGCCGTCTGCGCCTCCGCATCCGTCATCGGCGTTGTGATCGCCGGGATGATGTCGTTGGAGTACTTAGACGCCGCCCTCGCGCGCTGACGTCAGTTCTTCTTTTTTCCGCGCCAACAAGGGCCGATCCGGGAAGAGCAGTACTCCTAGTCATTTTTTGACTAACTTTTTTGATCTGTTTTGGATCTATCTTTGAGTCGACTTTGACTCCTGGCACCGTAGGTGTGAGAAGTTGGCCTGATATATAGTGCTCACTATTCTAGTGATCACTTTGTATCATACCAAACAACCCTTATTGATGATTTGTTGTAAGTCAACCTTATTAGACCAGCTATCCTAGTAGCGTGGACAAGAGCAGTCTTTAGGCTAAACTCTAGAGGGCGTGTTAAGCCAGCTGTTTTACCATCACATATACCCCTTGAACACCAAGTGAAAGGACACCACACAAGTTGTTATAAAAATATAGGATATTTATTAATAACAAGTCTACCCTGAACTCTTTATGAGTCAGGGAGCTAAGCACAATACAAAACTCTTACGAAAATACTATAAGTTGCACAATTTACACAAATGCCCGAGGGGCACGAAAAACCATATACTCTAAAAGTGGAATGCGAAATACTAGCAGGTAAGTAGAGGCTTCAGGACCGCTAGGACTACCTTACTGAACCCTCAGGTTAGGAGCAGGAGGCCTAGGGAACCCGGGTGCAGAGTGGGAACTCTTACGCGGGATGCGGGACAAAGTCTATGGATGCTAGCAGTTCTTAAAGTTACTGTTTCCGGACGAATCCGACTAAGTAGACTAAAAACGAAAAAGGATCTGGACACTAGGAGAGTGAACCTGTGCTGGAGCACCGAAATACTCGAGTTACCTAGCCATGGGGCTGCGGCTGCATAGGGTTCAAATGACGTCGGGAATCCTCGTTGTAGTCTATGGAGCCTGAAGGAAGATGTTGCTGGCAGGCGACCAGTGAAGAAGTTAGGTGTGATCCAAGGCTGGATCAGTGAAGGAGACGACCTGAAAGCAGAGGGGACTTAGTTCTTAATCACTAGCCAGTGATTATGTGGACACCAGGATGGCACCAGATGAAGTCACCTCGACCAGGTGAGTGGGCGACGCTGGACTCTGCAGTCACCCGGGCCAGGAGGCGTTGTCGGCGTCCAGGCTGGAGGTGCGAGCTGTCCCACGAGGCTGTCGGCTGTCGGCGATGCTGGACTCAAGATTTGAGCAACAAACCTTGGCAAAGGCAAGCCCACGCGGTGGAGTCAAGATGGCGTCTGGAGTGCACCAGGAGGGTCCAGGGCACTTCTTGTTGGACAAGAAGCAAGGGCCAGTCTAGGGGACCTAGACCAGCGGGGAAAACGTCGTGGTACGTCGTCAAGAGGGTCACTAGCCAACGGGCAAGTGACCGGACAACATGGCAAGCAGCAAAGAAGCAGAAGGGCCCCACGCAGACCTCGTGGATGCTGGGGGGCTGGACTTCGGTGCTGGGCTTCTCAAACCCCAGTGCACTTACTCGAGGGCCTCTCGGGGGTCGTGCTGGTGAAGCGTCGTGCAGGTTTGGAAGATGGCCAGTCCCACGGGTCTCGTCACACCCACGAATCTCAGCTGGGCTGGATGATGTAGGTAGAGGTCAGAGATGGCAGGGAATCTGGGTCTCGTCGAGCTGGGCAGTCTTGATCCGGAGGATGGACGTGCAGCAAACCGCAAGAGCTTCGATGGTGCCTCCTGGTGCAGGGTGGCTACTCCTTAGCCACAAGGGAGAGTCTTCAGAGATGACAAGAGTTCCTTTTGTGGAAAGTAATTCAAGTTTCAAGATGATCTAATTTGGGAAGGGGGCCTGCTCCTACCTTTATCCAAAGAAAAGGGGCTGGCACGCGACTAGGTCCTGCCCTATGGGTGGGACCAGGAGGGGGGTGGTTACACCCCTCTCCTTTGTCCGGTCTCTCCCCAGCTCAGGGGCTGGGGTGACCCAGGAACTGGTTTGAGCCGGCATATGCACAGTGAGCACCGGGGTGCCACTTGCAGTCACCTTCCTTTCAGCCCTGCCTACCTGGGATACACAAAATCCTGTCTGGGATGGTGCTAGCACTGCCCCTGACAGGAAACCCTTTGTCCAGGCCTCCGTTGCTGGAAGGACTCCCAGCAGCAGGAGGGCAGACTTGTGTCTCGGTGGCAGCATCCATTTTGTGGCGCTGAGGCTGTGTCTGACTTTAACCGGGGTTCACAGTTACATACATGTCGTGTCCCTCTAGAAGGGTGGAATGCTAACCCCGTCGCCAGAATTGGCGAGGGGTTAGTATTCCAATTCGTATGACACCTTACTCGACATGTTTTGGTAATGCTATACCAAAGTTAGCATTTAACCGCGAGGATTATAATGCACTTAAGAGTATATGGTATATCGTTATCATGGAACAGCTATTTGGACTTGGTTCTGCAAGCTGCAAACGGGCTCGGCTCATGCCAGAGCACCATCTCACATAATTCCAAGCACTCTGCCTTTAGGATCGATAAGGCCTGCCCTAGGAGTGACTGACAGGAATATATGTGTCCATTTTAGGTTTAGATATAGGTATACTATATCTAAAGCAAAGGGTGATTACACCACCTTGCCCCAGCTGTCGTGCAGCCAGTTGTGTCTGTTTGGGTGGCCAGCCAGGGGTGGCATAATACATGCTTCAGCCCCTAGTAGGCCCTGGGTACACCTATGCCCTGGATACCTAAGGTATGCTGTACAGGGACTGATAAGGTGGCCCAGTACCAATTGGTAAAATGCACCTAAGGTACATGGTTGTAATTTAGAGAGAGAACAGCTAGGCTGTGGGTCTGATTAGCAGGCCCACAGCCAGGGAAAGTCGTAAACCAGTGAAGCAAAAAGCAAACATCTGGGGTGGCCATGGGATTGCAGACCCCACTCTCCTACATAACCCCCCCCCCAAAACTTAGGGACAATAAACTAACCTTGACCAGGTGAGTCTTCTTGCTCTAAGTGGAAGTACCTGTAGAGACCATCTGCATTACCATGGTCAGTCCCTGGGCGGTGCTCCACTGTAAAGTCCGTCCCCTGTAGGGAAATGGACCACCTAAGAAGTTTGGGGTTTTCACCCTTCATTTGATTTAGCCATAAGAGGGGCTTATGGTCGGTCTGAATCTTGAAGTGAGTACCAAACAAGTATGGCCTCAACTACTTCAGGGCCCAAACCACAGCAAAGGCCTCCCTCTCAATAGCTGACCAACGTTTCTCTCTAGGGGTCAGCCTTCTGCTTATAAAAGCAATGGGCTGGTCATGACCATCAATATTCAGCTGCGATAGAACAGCTCCCACACCCAACTCAGAAGCATCTGTTTGGACAATGAAGATTTTGGAGTAGTCTGGACTCTTGAGAATAGGTGCAGTGCACATGGCCTGCTTTAGGTCATCGAATGCCTTCTGACAGCTGACTGTCCACTGAACTTTCTTTGGCATTTTCTTACTTGTCAGGTCATTAAGTGGTGTCACAATGGACCCATAATTTCTGACAAATTTCCTGTAATAACCAGACAGGCCCAAGAAAGCTCTGACCTGTGTCTGGGTGGTTGGAGGAGCCCAGTCCTTTATGGCCTGTATCTTGCTCTCCAGAGGTTGAACTTGGCCTCCACCTACAAGGTGGCCCAAGTATACAACTTGACTCTGCCCTATCTGGCACTTAGTAGCCTTGATAGTGAGGCCTGCCTTTTGCAGGGCCTCCAAAACTTTCCTCAGGTGGATCAGGTGATCCTCCCAGGTGGAGCTAAAGACAGCAATATCGTCTAGATATGCTGCACAAAAGTCATCCAACCCAGTGAGAACTTGGTTCACCAACCTTTGAAAAGTGGCAGGGGCATTTTTCAAACCAAAGGGCATTACCACAAATTGGTAATGACCTCCTGGGGTAGAAAATGCTGTCTTGCCTTGGCATCCTCAGCTAACCTGATTTGCCAATAACCAGCTATTAGGTCAAATGTACTTAAGAAAGTTGCAGAAGCCAACTTATCTATCAGTTCATCTGCCCCCGGTATTGGATGGGCATCTGTCTTAGTGACAGCATTGAGACCCCTGTAGTCTACGCAAAACCTCATCTCTCTCTTACCATCCTGGGTGTGAGGTTTAGGCACTAGAACTACAGGACTAGCCCAAGGGCTCTTTGAGGGTTCAATGACTCCCAATTCCAACATCTTTTGTACTTCAGTTTTTATGCAGTCCCTGACGTGGTCAGGTTGCCTGTAGATTTTTCTCTTTATAGGCAGACTGTCTCCAGTGTCCACCTCATGTGTGCACCAGTTTGTCTGACTGGGGGTCAGAGAAAACATTTGCCTGAAGGATTGAAGGACTTGCCTACAATCCTTTTGCTGAGGTTCAGAGAGGCTGTCAGAAAAGACTACACCATCTACTGACCCATCATCAGGGTTCTGAGTGAGTAGGTCTGGGAGAGTGTCACTCTCTTCCTCCTGTCCCTCATCTGTGGCCATGAGCAAGCCCATGTCCTCTCTGTCAACAAATGCTTTGAGCCTATTCACATGAAGTACTCTGTGAGGGCTCCTGGGAGTTCCCATGTCAACCAAGTAGGTGACTTCTCCCTTTTTCTCAATGATGATGTGGGGTCCAGACCATTTGTCTTGGAGAGCTGCTGGGGCCACTGGCTCCAACACCCACACCTTCTGTCCTGCATGGTATACAGTTAGGACAGCCTTTTGGTCATGCCAAGCTTTTTGAAGTTCCTGGCTGGCCTCAAGGTTTTTAGATGCCTTCTCCATGTACTCTGCCATCCTGGAGCGGAGACCAAGTACATAGTCCACTATGTCAAGTTTACGCTTTTTGAGAGGTAACTCCCATCCTTCCTTCACAAGACATAGGGGTCCTCTTACAGGATGTCCAAACAAAAGTTCAAAAGGGCTGTAACCAACCCCCTTCTGTGGGACCTCTCTGTAAGCAAACAGAAGGCAGGGTAAAAGGATGTCCCATCTTCGCCTAAGCTTTTCTGGTAACCCTTTTATCATCCCTTTGAGGGTCTTGTTGAATCTTTCAACAAGCCCATTGCATTGTGGGTGATAGGGTGTGGTGAATTTGTAATTGACACCACATTCCTTCCACATAGCAGTCAAGTATCCTGACATGAAGTTTGCACCTCTGTCAGAGATCACCTCCTTAGGGAACCCCACTCTGGAGAAAACTCCAACCAGGGCCCTTGCCACAACAGGAGCTGTAGTGGTCCTAAGGGGAATAGCTTCTGGATACCTGGTGGCATGATCCACTACCACCAGTATAAATCTGTGCCCAGATGCTGTTGGGGGGTCCATTGGTCCAACAATGTCAATCCCCACTCTTTCAAAGGGAACCCCCACCACAGGTAGTGGTATAAGGGGGGCCTTTGTTGTGCCACCTGATTTGCCACTGGCTTGGCAGGTGACACATGAACGACAAAAGTTCTTAGTGTCCTCAGACATATGGGGCCAGTGAAAGTGTGGGGCAAGCCTGTCCCAAGTCTTATTCTGGCCTAAGTGACCTGCAAGGGGAATTTCATGGGCCAAGGTGAGAAGGAAACCTCTCAGAGACAAGGGGATGACCAGCCTCCTGGTAGCACCAGGCTTGGGGTCTCTTGCCTCAGAGTTAAGGAGTCCATCGTCCCAGTACACTTTATGGGCACCTGTGGCATTCCCTGCAGCCTCAGCAGCAGCCTGCTGTCTGAGGGGTTCAAGAGAGGAACAGTCTAACTGTGCCTGCCTCAAGTCTGCCCTGGAAGGGCCCCCTGTCCCAAGAAACTCAACCTGTTCAGGCTCAAGCTCTTCTAGGACAGTTCCTTCTGGGGTCTTGGGGTCAGTCTCCTGAGAGAGCTGATCCATCACCTGAGGCAGGAGGGAAGAGTCAATCTTACCCCTACTGCTCTTTCTCTTGGGTAGTGTCTGGTCCATTGTTCCAGGATCCAGCACTAGTTCAGCTGGGCATTTCTTGGACTGTGACCTAGTCACAGCAAGGACATGTGCTGACAAACCTAACATTTCCACATGAGTCCTATACTCCACATCTGACCATAAGGAGGATTCCAAATCATTGCCCAAAATATAGTCCACAGGGAGGTCTGAACTAACAACAACCCTTTTGAGGCCATTTACCCCTCCCCAGGAGAAGGTAACAAGTGCCATACTATGGGAGGTAGTGGCATTGCTAGCATTGGTCACCAGGTAGTCTGCTCCCAGTATTACCTGGTCAGGGTCCACAAAGTTAGGTGTCACCATGGTGACACTGGCACAAGTGTCCCTGTAGGCCTGAGCCATTTTTCCATTAATCAAAGGCGTCTGCCTGTACTTGCCCAGAGTACTGGGACTTATTGTGGGGGTCATATCCATGTCCCCAGTACAAACAAGAACAGCCTGAGTAGGTGTTCTGACTAAGTCAGAGCCCGCCTCAGTTCCCAGGGTTAACCCCACTATAGCCTTAGGAGGATTACTACCACTACTAACTGTACTAGGGGGTGCAGATGCCTTAGGGGCAGTAGTGGTAGGAGTTGGGCCTTTCTTGGTGCACTCACTAAACCAGTGAGTATTACTTTTGCAGTATTGGCACCATGGTTTCTTCTGACCATTCTTCTTCTTTTGGGAATTCTGGGACCCACCCTCTTTAGATTGTTGGGGCCCTGTTGAAGACTTCTGGTCATTTTGCTTATTCTCATTACCCTTGGGATCTGCTTGCTTCTGGCAACCACCCTGGTTCTGGTTCTGCTGCTTGACCCTTGTCCTGACCCATCTGTCTGCCTTCTTTCCCAATTCTTGGGGAGAGGTCAGATCTGAGTCAATAAGGTGCTGATGCAACAACTGATTTTGACAATTACTTAAGATTTGTTCTCTCATAATTAGATTATACAATCCTGTGTAATCAGTAACTTTACTTCCCAGTAACCAGCCTTCAAAAGCCTTAGTGGCACAATCTACAAAGTCAGCCCAATCTTGAGACTGAATTTTCTGGGTGTCTCTGAACAGCAACCTGTACTGTTCAGTGGTTAAGCCAAACCCATCAATCAGTGTATTTTTCAAGACTTGGTAATTGTTAGCATCCTCAGCTCTAATAGTGAGGAGCTTATCTCTACCTTTACCTTCAAAGGAGAGCCACAAAATAGCTGCCCGCTGACTCTGGGAGATGCACTGGACAGTGCAGGCCCTCTCCAAAGCAGTCATCCATTTGTGGATGTCATCCCCTTGTTTTAAGGGGGGCACTATTTTACTCAGGTGTCTAGTATCAAAACTCCTGTCTTTATCCTTAGGAATATTGCTGCCACCAGTGGGGACTACCCCACTTAACTGTTGCTCTCTAGCAAAGGCAAGCTTCTCCTTGGCAAGGGCAAGTTCTTCCCTCTGAATCCTCAGATTAGCCTGTTTCATCCTTGCTTCACGTTCTCTCCTCTGAGGGGAAGTTATTCTCCTCTGAGCAGAGCCATGAGAGTGCACAGATCTATTGGAGTCCCTAGAATGAGACCTATCTTTTCTAACTCCAAAGTTAGGCCTGCTTAGGGTCAGTACTGGGGGTCCCCCAGATCCTTCCCTATGTAGGTCTAAGTTGGCCCTAGTAAGTCTGCTGACTAGCTCAGGACCATTGTCTGCCTCATCCCCAGAAATAACCTCTTCATCCTCTTCCTCCTCTACTTCCTCAGTTTCAGGGAGGTCAGGATCACCAAGGGTACCTTCTAAGGCTGGCATGCTCCCATCTGTATGAGTAGCTCTTCTAGCATCATAAGTCTCTAAGAGACCTAACAGAAAAGGAGTGGTAGGGTTAGAACCCTGTTTTAGTTTCCTGGAGGTACACAATTGTCTCATCTCCTGGAAGCCAAGGGCTGCATATCTGGAAGTGACCTGTGGAGGGTCAACAACCACAAGGGGAGTCTCTGAAGACTCTCCATGGGTAGACATGCTTCTAGTGTGGTGTAAGTGATGCACCTACCTACACTATGGGTTTACCTACTGATCCCTTGCTAAGAGTTGTAGTCAGGGTGTGCTAAGCCCTGTTACCCTACAACAGCTGGTTCAGTAGAACTCACAGTATTCTAAGTTAAGTTATATGTACCTGGGTACTTATGTGATCTTTCAATTGATATTCTTAGGATACGTGCGAGGTAAAACAACAGCAAGCTCAAATCCCAACCGCTCCACACCAATGTGAGAAGTTGGCCTGATATATAGTGCTCACTATTCTAGTGATCACTTTGTATCATACCAAACAACCCTTATTGATGATTGGTTGTAAGTCAACCTTATTAGACCAGCTATCCTAGTAGCGTGGACAAGAGCAGTCTTTAGGCTAAACTCTAGAGGGCGTGTTAAGCCAGCTGTTTTACCATCACATATACCCCTTGAACACCAAGTGAAAGGACACCACACAAGTTGTTATAAAAATATAGGATGTTTATTAATAACAAGTCTACCCTGAACTCTTTATGAGTCAGGGAGCTAAGCACAATACAAAACTCTTACAAAAATACTATAAGTTGCACAATTTACACAAATGCCCGAGGGGCACGAAAAACCATATACTCTAAAAGTGGAATTCGAAATACTAGCAGGTAAGTAATACGATCCAGAGGCTTCAGGACCGCTAGGACTACCTTACTGAACCCTCAGGTTAGGAGCAGGAGGCCTAGGGAACCCGGGTGCAGAGTGGGAACTCTTACGTGGGATGCGGGACAAAGTCTATGGATGCTAGCAGTTCTTAAAGTTACTGTTTCCGGACGAATCCGACTAAGTAGACTAAAAACAAAAAAGGATCTGGACACTAGGAGAGTGAACCTGTGCTGGAGCACCGAAATACTCAAGTTACCTAGCCCAGGGGCTGCGGCTGCATAGGGTTCAAATGACGTCGGGAATCCTCGTTGTAGTCTATGGAGCCTGAAAGAAGATGTTGCTGGCAGGCGACCAGTGAAGAAGTTCGGTGTGATCCAAGGCTGGATCAGTGAAGGAGACGACCTGAAAGCAGAGGGGACTTAGTTCTTAATCACTAGCCAGTGATTATGTGGGCACCAGGATGGCACCGGATGAAGTCACCTCGACCTGGTGAGTGGGCGACGCTGGACTCTGCAGTCACCCGGGCCAGGAGGCGTTGTCGGCGTCCAGGCTGGAGGTGCGAGCTGTCCCACGAGGCTGTCGGCTGTCGGCGATGCTGGACTCAAGATTTGAGCAACAAACCTTGGCAAAGGCAAGCCCACGCGGTGGAGTCAAGATGGCGTCTGGAGTGGACCAGGAGGGTCCAGGGCACTTCTTGTTGGACAAGAAGCAAGGGCCAGTCTAGGGGACCTAGACCAGCGGTGAAAACGTCGTGGTACGTCGTCAAGAGGGTCACTAGCCAACGGGCAAGTGACCGGACAACGTGGCAAGCAGCAAAGAAGCAGAAGGGCCCCACACAGACCTCGTGGATGCTGGGGGGCTGGACTTCGGTGCTGGAGCTGCTTAGGGTTGGGGCTTCTCAAACCCCAGTGCACTTACTCGAGGGCCTCTCGGGGGTCGTGCTGGTGAAGCGTCGTGCAGGTTTGGAAGATGGCCGGTCCCACGGGTCTCGTCACACCCACGAATCTCAGCTGGGCTGGATGATGTAGGCAGAGGTCAGAGATGGCAGGGAATCCGGGTCTCGTCGAGCTGGGCAGGCTTGATCCAGGGGATGGACGTGCAGCAAACCGCAAGAGCTTCGATGGTGCCTGCTGGTGCAGGGTGGCTACTCCTTAGCCACAAGGGAGAGTCTTCAGAGATGACAAGAGTTCCTTTCGTGGAAAGTAATTCAAGTTTCAAGATGATCTAATTTGGGAAGGGTGCCTGCTCCTACCTTTATCCAAAGAAAAGGGGCTGGCACGCGACTAGGTCCTGCCCTATGGGTGGGACCAGGAGGGGGGTGGTTACACCCCTCTCCTTTGTCCGGTCGCTCCCCAGATCAGGGGCTGGGGTGCCCCAGGAACTGGTTTGAGCCGGCATATGCACAGTGAGCACCGGGGTGCCACTTGCAGTCACCTTCCTTTCAGCCCTGCCTACCTGGGATACACAAAATCCTGTCTGGGATGGTGCTAGCACCGCCCCTGACAGGAAACCCTTTGTCCAGGCCTCCGTTGCTGGAAGGACTCCCAGCAGCAGGAGGGCAGACTTGTGTCTCGGTGGCAGCATCCATTTTGTGGCGCTGAGGCTGTGTCTGACTTTAACCGGGGTTCACAGTTACATACATGTCGTGTCCCTCTAGAAGGGTGAAATGCTAACCCCGTCGCCAGAATTGGCGAGGGGTTAGTATTCCAATTCGTATGACATCTTACTCGACATGTTTTGATAATGCTATACCAAAGTTAGCATTTAACCGCGAGGATTATAATGCACTTAAGAGTATATGGTATAGCGTTATCATGGAACAGCTATTTGGACTTGGTTCCGCAAGCTGCAAACGGGCTCGGCTCATGCCAGAGCACCATCTCACATAATTCCAAGCACTCTGCCTTCAGGATCGATAAGGCCTGCCCTAGGAGTGACTGACAGGAATATATGTGTCCATTTTAGGTTTAGATATAGGTATACTATATCTAAAGCAAAGGGTGATTACACCACCTTGCCCCAGCTGTCGTGCAGCCAGTTGTGTCTGTTTGGGTGGCCAGCCAGGGGTGGCATAATACATGCTTCAGCCCCTGGTAGGCCCTGGGTACACCTATGCCCTGGATACCTAAGGTATGCTGTACAGGGACTGATAAGGTGGCCCAGTACCAATTGGTAAAATGCACCTAAGGTACATGGTTGTAATTTAGAGAGAGAACAGCTAGGCTGTGGGTCTGATTAGCAGGCCCACAGCCAGGGAAAGTCGTAAACCAGTGAAGCAAAAAGCAAAAATCTGGGGTGGCCATGGGATTGCAGACCCCACTCTCCTACAGTAGGGATGCCTGGTTTCAAGCCATGCGGCGCCTGTCACCTCCTGATATCGGTGACCGACCCCCACCGCCGGTGTCTCTTCTGCCTCGGGGCCAACCAGGATGACAAGCCGTGCCCTGACTGCCGGGCCTTGACCTCGAAAGCTATGCGGGAGCGGTCCCGTAAGCTACTCGAGATCTGGCAGTCGGCTCCGTGCCGCTCAAGGTCCCGGTCGAGGAGGAAGTCGAGGGACCGGTCACGGAGCTGCAGCCATCGACGCTCATTGAGCCATCACCACTCGTCGGGCTCCAAGTCCTCCGGTACGTCGAGGCACTCTAAAAAGAAGTCGAAGAGACGATATCGCTCTTCCGACTCCCCTCACCAGTCACGCGGCGCGGTTGAGGGTTCGGGTGACAACACCCGCGCAGCTCCGCCGGAGCCGCCGGTGTCGCATTCAGCCCCATACCCTCTGGTTCCTGGGCTGCAAGCGACGCCGGAGGAGATACATGATTTCCTCGTGGCCATGAGGACTCACTTCCCTCCGTCAAGGCCTGTAGGCGCGCCTTCGGGCCCCGCAGATCCTACTAGGGGCCCTGGTGGGCCGGTGGCTTCGGGCCGGCGCCGTCGTCTACTTCGGTCCCGATGCCGCAGGGCCCCGGGGGATCCAGGCCTGGATCCCGGTCGACTCCAGTTGACTTCCCAACTCCTCCGCTGGCGCCAATCCCGATGGTGTCGCTCCCGGCGCTGTCTTTGGACGCAGCCGTCCCCAGTTTCAATCCGGGTCCGGCATCGGAATTGCGCCACTCCCATCTCCGGCATCGATGGGTGAGGCCTTCACCTACGACCCGGCTCTGTCATTCTGCCTGTTTATCAGGACACGGATGAGGGGGAGGGTTGGGAGGGGTCTGAGGACCCTCTGGCGCAACAGTGCCAGTTGAGTCAGGACTGGGCAGATGAGCTGGGGGAGGCTAGTGGTCTGGATACATCGCCTGATACTGGATTAATCTCTCCTCCCTCCGTGGCTACGGAAGAGGGTGCTACCTATGGTGTGGTGTTGCGCAGGGCATCCAAGGCCTTGGCTCTTGAGCTCCCTGCCGCGGCCGTGAGGACTAACCTCCTCACCGAGGTGCTTCAGCCACCAGTAAGCTCTTCGGAGCCTCTGCTGCCATTAAATGAAGCACTCACATATGTTCTGATGGGCACTTGGTCCAAGCCCTCCACAGTGCCCCCGTGGATTGGAATGTGGTCGACGCCACCGCCCGGCTCCGGGCAACCCCAGCTTTTTGTCCATGCACCCCACCCCCGAGAGCCTGGTGATCCAGGCCTCTACGTCGCAGATCGCATTCCCGACTGCTCCCCCCGGATCGGTAATTCGAAAGGTTTGACCAGTTTGGGAAGACACTGTTCTCCTCATTGAGTTTGGGGTTGCGGTCTATCAACACCGCTTGCCTTTTGGGCCATTACACCCACTCCTTGTGGGACACGGTTGCGGACGTCCTGCCCCAGTGTCCGGAGGATGCCCGGGCACGGCTCGCTCAAGCCCATGCTGAGGGGCGGAATGCAGCACGTTATTCGATCAGGTGTGGACTTGATCCTACAGACACGCTGGGCAGAGCAATTTCCACGAAGGTGGCGGTCCGCTGCCACACCTGGCTGAGGTCCGCCAATATTTTGGGGGATGTCCAGGTCACGCTCATGGACATGCCCTTCGATGGCGTTCACCTTTTTGGCTACAAAGCAGACAGTACGCTTGAGCGTTTCAAGGACTCCAGCGCTACGGTCAAGTCCTTTGGCCTGTCGGGCCAGCGCCAGCAGACTTCTGCTTTTCGCCCCTTTCGTGGTCAAGGAAGGAAGCCCCCACACGTCCAGCCAGCACAGGCCGCAAAACCAACCTCAACGTGGTCACAGATGAGGTAACTGCCGTGGCGGTGCCGGGGGCAACGGCAAGGTCAGTCCACATCCACTCCCACAGCATCTGCCTCAAAGCCTTCCTAGTCTGAGCTTTCAGGCCCATTCGACGCCAGTGGGGGGCAGGGTCAGCCATTACCTCCTCCACTGGCATACCATCACTTTGGACATGTGGGTGCTGCAGATCGTCCGAAGGGGCTACTCCCTCCCCTACGAGGCGATGCCACCGCAGTGCCACAGCAGTACCACCGCATGTCGAGGGATCACTTGTAACTTCTGCAGGAGGAAGTTATGGCTTTCTTGGCCAAGGGGGCCATCAAGCGCGTTCCTGGGCCAGAAGTAGGATGTGGTTGCTACTCCCACTACTTTCTGGTACCCAAAAAGGGCAAAGGGGGCCTACGCCCTATCCTGGATTTAAGGAGTGTCAACGGCTTCCTCCGGAAGGAGAAGTTTGGCTCAGGTCCTAGCTGCCCTGGACCCAGAAGACTGGATGGTAGCGTTGGACTTGCAGGACATGTATTTCCACATCCTCGTCCTGCCGGCCCACTGGCGTTACCTGCGGTTCACGGTAGGCCATGAGCACTTCCAGTTTACCGTGCTCCCCTTCGGCCTTACCAGCGCCCCACGGGTGTTCACGAAAGTCATGGTGGTGGTCGCAGCTCACCTGAGCAGATTAGGGGTTTCAGTCTTCCCCTATCTCGACGATTGGTTGTTGAAGGCGGGCTCACCCCAAACAGTTGTCTCCCACCTCCAGACTACGGCCGACCTCCTGCACTCGCTGGGGTTCCCCATCAACGTGCCGAAGTCACATCTGTGTCCCTCTCAGAAGCTCCACTTCATCGGAGCGGTTCTGGACTCAGCGCAGTTTCGTGTTTATCCCCCCGAACAGCAGGTTCGGGATATTCAGGCTCTGATTCCGGTCTTTCAGCCTTTATCCCTAGTCTCAGTCAGGTTGACGCTGCGGCTCCTGGGGCTGATGGCCTTCTGCATCCTTCTGGTGCATCACGCCCGGTGGCGGATGTGGGCTCTGCAGTGGAACCTGAAGTTTCAGTGGGCACAGCATCAGGGCAACCTGTCCGACTACGTCGGGATCTCGGAGGGCACTGCGAAACAGCTGCAGTGGTGGCTCATTAACCGCGATTGAGTCAACGGCAGATCTCTCAACCGGAGCAAGCAGTTGTGACGGATGCGTCCCTCATGGAATAGGGGAGCCACATGGGAGAGGCGAAGATCAGAGGCTTCTGGTCTCCGGTGGAGTCCTGGCTCCATATCAACCTTCTGGAACTATGGGCGATCCGGCTTGCACTGAACTTATTCCTTCCCTCTGTCCGGGGAAGTGTAGTGCAGGTGTTCACGGACAACACCACCGCCATGAGGTACTGCTACAAACAGGGCGGAGTGAGGTCGTGGGCCCTTTGTCAGGAGGCTCTGTGCCTCTGGACATGGCTGGAACACCAGGGCATGACCCTGGTGGTTCAACACCTGGCAGGTTCCCTGAACGCCAGGGCGGACGAACTCAGCCGCTGGTGCATGATGGATCACGAATGGCGTCTGAACTCGGACGTGGCGCAAGGTCTCTTTCAGCAGTGGGGAGCGCCTTGGTTAGATATATTCGCCACCGAAGAGAACGCGCAATGTCATCAGTTCTGCGCATTGGAATTTCCAAGGCGGTGTGAGAAAGTACCATCTTTCTTGCATTGTTATGCCCCCACTTTTTTCTGACTGCTGATGTGCTTGGACTGAGTGTGCCCTGGGCTCCTGCCAACCAGGTACCCAGGGCCTGTGTTCCTTCCCTAAAACTGTGTTGAAACTAAAACCCAATTGGCATCTCTGGCCACCTGTCAGCCCCTAGTAAATGGTTCCGTACGTACCCAAGGCATGGTGACCAGAGAGGACCCCTAAGGGCTGCAGCACTTATTGTGCCACCCTTAGGGGCCCTGTACCCTGGTACCCATGCACTGCCTTTGCAGGCTGAGTGCCTAGGTACAGAACTAAACAAAGAGTTGACGTGGCACACATCCCTGTGTGTCACGCCCACAAACCCACTGCCCTGGCATACATCAGTCACCCCTCTAGCTGGGTGCCCTACGCCAGTGGTATAGGCACAGGTGCATGAGCCCTGTGCCCCTACAGGGCCCAGGGCCATTTCTGGGCACTGTAAGTGCGGTGATGCCATTAAGAGTATATGGTGCTGGGTGGTCGACGAACTCCACAACACCATAATGGCTACACTGAATACTGACAAGTGTGGTTTCAAACATCTCAGCACATTAAATCCACACTGATGCCAGTGTGGGATTTAATGAAAAATCCACCACATCTTAGAGATGCCCCCTGAAACCTAACCCCAATCCACGTCTGGATTGAGAGGTTGCCTAGGCTGCCACACAGCAGATATGTTGCTGGACCCCTGGGTGGAGAGCCCCCCGCTCTCCTGGGCCTGCAACAATGCACATCCTGGGCGAGGTGCTAGGTCTCCTCCCCCAGGATGGGCAGGGGGAAGCTTCAAGGCCTGCTGCCTCTGAGCTTCTCCAGACCATTTGTTGTACCCAGCAACTAGTGCCTACCAGTCCTGACCCCCACTCTGGCAGGAAGACTGGCAGGAAAAACTACATCAGGAAGGGGGGTGTACCAGCCTGTGACAACCCCACCCTTCGGGTGGGGGAGACGAGGTGAAGCACGACCCCGGGCTCTGGCCATCTTGAAGATGGGGAGCCCTGCCTCATCAATGCTAGGCTCCTGCCCCCCTCCCACAGGAGAGGAGAAGGCTAGGGGGTGTACCCATCCCGGGACAGAGACCTATTGGTCCCTGCCCTTGCCCTACCTGTAACACCCTTAAATTCAGTATTTAGGGGCTCCCTGAACCTTCCTTCCTCAAATCCAGATAAGAAAAGATCTCCTCTGAACTCTGCTCAGCTGTTCTTATCTTCAAGAAGATTTTCTGGACTTCAACTTTCAGGGAAGTGACTTTATTTGATATATTATCTCAAATCAGATATATTTCTGCTCTTTATGTCTGTTGTTTGCCACAAATCTGACTGAATCATGTCAGAGAAGGCAAAAAAGGCTCTCTTTAGAGAGTGTGCCCCTTGTCTGAAGAAGAGATTGTATGTGGAAGACCCTCATAAAGAGTGCATTTATTAGTTATATCATTATCATAAGGCGTCTGACTGCAAGATATGTCGCACCTTCTTGAATAATACTCTTATAGACCGTGAGGGAAGGCTTCTTACTGGTCTGCAAAGAATGAAGACAAGGTCTGATCCTGTATCAGACTCAGAGAGCGAGCAGTCCACTTCATCAAAGATTTCCACCAAAAGAGAAAGGGATTCATCGACCTCTATCAAGGAACCCCACTCAAAATATGTCAAGAAGTCCTCTCAGGATGTCTCCTCCAGGCACAATAAGGGGTCTTCCAAGAAAGAACAGCCATATAAGTTGTATCTGAGTCAAAAACTTTACCTCCAGGCCTAAAACTGACTTTTAAAAAGCGTTCTTCAGAGCCATCAACAAGTTCTCTGACACTCAACAGCAATCTGCCTATGACAACAAGGGGTTGCACTTCAGGGACGTCAGCGTCTACATCGTTCACCACAGCCCTGTCAGCATCTAGGACATCCCTGTCATCGTCTATTGAGGGGATGATTTTGTCATCTATCCCTCTGGCATCGTGGACGAGGATCACCTCACTGTCATTGAAATAAAGCCACCAACGAAGTTGCAGTTGACAACATCGTCATCGTCAACGAAGACAGTACCGCCAACGCAGACACTGCTGTCAACGAAGACACCGTCGTCGATAAAGATACCTTCATCGAAGACACCGTCGTCAACGAAGTCACGGTTGTCGTTGAGGTCACCGTTGCCGTCGAAGCTACCGGCGTCGACGAAGCCACTTGCGTTGACAAAGATACCGGCGCTGACAGATTTGTCGTTGACGCAATGAAGAAGATGCTGCATGAGGAGGGCACACTGTTGTTGAGCCCATCGCAGTCAGCATCGATGCAGCTGTCGACGGAGACTATCTCGTCGATTAAGGCTCCTAGATCATCAACATCAGGACCAAAGGCTAAATCACCATTGCCAATGACTACTGTCCCCTACCGGGGAGATAGATAATACCCCAGAACATACGTCACACAGTAAAATTACTCCTATTTTACCCACTTATCTTCTGGAGGAAGAGGATTCAGAAGAGCAAGGCCCCTTTGGACCTGCATATAATCCATCAGATTTTCATGTCAAGTATCAGCCATAAGACTATGAGGAACAGGAGCAAGATGGCTATGGTCAAGTTTACTATGCACAGCCTGAGCCAGGCCTCCAGTACTAAAAACAGGAGACGGTGACAGTGGTGCCTTCTGCTTTAATTTCGGATCTTCAGCCAATGCTTGAAGACTACCACCGCAGTTTCCCACCTTCGGTTCCTGTTGTGGTCTCTCCGTTTTTAGTGGGGTCACCAGTGCAAAAATCCACTCCTACCAGACTGTCACTGCCAAACACTCCGCAGTCTGTTCCTCTCCAGGAAACAGTTTCTTCGGACAAAGAACTTGAGGAGGAAGAACTTTGTGACACGGGTGCAGAATGGGATAATTACTCAATCTCTCTGCCTGCTTCACAAACACCTCCTCCAGTAGACTCACCACCAGAGGATATAGGAGATTTTCATAATCTTCTAGAGTGTGAAGCAATACGATTTGCTTCACCACTCCCTTCAAAGCATTTTGACTGTTTCCTTTACGATTTTAAGGAACCATACCTTAAATCCGTTAGAGCAATACCAATTATCGATTACATTTAAGAAGAGGGTATGTTGATTATGAAGACCTCAGCATCTATACCAGCAGTGCTTCCACACCTTGACAAAATTACAAAGCCACAGACAATGCACCAGCGTGCCTTCCGGGACATTCGAAACCAGATTCAGTGGTTATGCAGTCAACTCAACGCCGCTTCAAAAATCCGGCAGCACCCCTTTCAGCTCCTCCTGATAAAGATGGCAGGCATCTAAATTAAATTGCAAAGAGGTTTTCATCAAGGTCAGCATTGACAGTGGGAGAGGCAAATACTCTAGCGATATTAGGGCGCTATGACCACCAGATGTGGTCCGACATTGCTCTCTACATGGATCAACTCCCAGAGGACGCTAAAGAAGAGGCAAGAAAGATATTACACAAGAGGGAAAGAGCATCCAATGAAATAATAGATTCTGCCATGAATGTTGCCATCACAGGTTTCAGACAGTGGGCAGTAGCGGCAGTTTTCAGAAGACAGGGCTGGCTTAAAGCCACCTCATTCCGCCCTGAGGTTCAAAATAAAATCTTGGACCTCCCATACGATGGAGAGAATTTTTTTGGGAGTCAAGTGGAAGAAGCTCTCAAAACGATCAAAGAGGATACGGATACCGCCAAATCTTTGGGGACACTCGAATTTCGGAAACCTCCTTTTCGTGTTTCCAGAGGGAAAGAAATCCTATAGGGGAGGCTATCACCAATACTGATGTCCTGCGTACTCATCAAGTCATCAGCCTTATCGTTCCCACTTCCAGCAAAAACAGCCTCCATAGACATCCTATTTTAAAGCAAACAGAGGAAAGTCAGCACAACCAGGTAAGCAACAAGCCTTCGACAATGATATCACACAGGCTCCATCTCCAACCTCCTCACCACAATCTCCTCGTTCTTGCCCATCAAAAACTTTCAACCGCGCAGGCAAAATTTCCAACCACCTTTTCCAATTGCAAACCATTACAATGGACAAGTGTGTTCTACGTCTGATATAATTTAGACACACACTGGAATTTATACAAAAACCACCTACAACCCCATCACAGCCTTTTCATCAAAAACATCTCACAGCTCTTCAACAAGAGGTCAAGATAATGCTCTACAAAGGGGCAATAGAGAAGGTCCCAGTCGCTCACAGGGGCAAAGGTTTCTACTCCCGTTTCTTCTTAATCAGAAAAAAGTTAAGGCACTGGCGACCAATTCTCAACCTCAGAAGTCTCACGCTTTACCTGAAAAAGCAATCCTTTTGAATGATTTCTCAGAAGGAGGTCTGAGTTTTTTAAACCAATCCGATTACATGGCCTCATTGGACCGCCAAGATGTGCATTTCCACATACCCATTCATCCAAAGCACAGGAGATAACTGAGGTTTTTTGTTGCCGGACGCCATTTTCAGTTAAAAGTGATCCTGTTTGGCCTCAAATCTGCACCCATGATTTTCACAAAGTTCCTTGCGCCAGTGGCTGCATTGCTCAGGCAAAGCCAGAATCAGGTCTTTCCGTATTTGGATAGATCTTTTCCGACAACTAGGTGTCAATCTCAATCTGGAAAAGTCCAAGCAGAACCCATCACAAAAGATTGTCTTTTTAGGAGAAAAGATAGACACTGGGTGCTTAAAAGTATATCCTGCAGAAGAGCGGCAGCGGCGACTTCTCATCCTAGCGGCATCCATAAGAAGCAAAAAGTCTCTTTCAGTCCGATTATACAAGTCACTCTTGGGAATGATGTCTTCATGGATACCTCTGATCCCATTTTGTGGTCTCAAATGCGACCTATCCAAGAGGAGCTAGACAAACAGTGGGCACAATCCAAAGGCTCGTTCGACGACATGGTCAGGGTAACCCTACAAATGCTAAAAGCCTAGGTGTGGTGGATAGGCAAGAACAATATGTCAGTAGGGCTGTCTCTTAAGCACATGCCAACACCCTTCGTAATCACCACAGTTGCATCCCTTGAGGGCTGGGGAGCTTACCTCCAAGAACTACAAGTGAGCAGCAAGTGGCATCGGACTCAAAGTGAATCACAAACAAATATGCTGAAATTATAGGCAGTCCTTTTAGCCCTTCAAGGCTTACTTCCCAGAATACAAGGTTCGTCGGTGCTTGTCCGAACAGACAATACCACAACGATACATTACATAAACAAACAGGGCGGCACACAATCTCGCCTACTTTCCAGAACGGCACAGAGGTTATGGAAATTGGCTGTTACTCTGAAAATTTGCCTCCAAGTGGAGCATGTCCCAGGAATACAAAACACTATTGCGGATACACTCAGGAGGCTTACAGCATCGTGCCATGAGTGGGAACTGCACCAACAGACCTTACACAACATCTTTAGCCACTGGGGCACCCCAGAGGTAGATCTATTCACAACTCTCCAGAACCGCAAATGCTGGTACTATGCAAGCTGTACAAAAGGGGGTGGTGATGGACGGAGCATCTGAATCAATCAAACACTCACACCCAGTCAAAAGATCTGGGTTTAATCCATCACCGTTCTTTAGCCCACTCTGCCACCCCAGTTCAGACATGGCTATATGCAAATCAGTCTGACCCTGTGCCTCATGGGAACAGTCCAGCCCGAACTGCCAAGCCATGTCTTCCCTGGACCGGAAACAAGCTTCCGAGGACCGGTTTCTGGCATTCCAGCCGTCTTCAGCCCGGCTTGCTTGAATCCAGTGGCAAAGTGAGCAAGGGACTCACGTCTGAGCATACCCTGCCACACTTATGGCGGCCAAAAGCGGTACCAAGGGGGTGGTGATGGATGGAGCATCTGAATCAATCAAACACTAACACCCAGTCAAAAGATCTGGGTTTAATCCATCACCATTCCTTAGCCCACTCTGCCATCCCAGTTCAGACATGGCTATATGAAAATCAGTCTGACCCTGTGCCTCATGGGAACAGTCCAACCCGAACTGCCAAGCCATGTTTTCCCTGGACCGGAAACAAGCTTCCGAGGACCGGTTTCTGGCATTCCAGCCGTCTTCAGCCCGGCTTGCTTGAATCCAGTGGCAAAGTGAGCAAGGGACTCACGTCTGAGCATACCCTGCCACACTTATGGCGGCCAAAAGCGGTACAAAAGGGGTGGTGATGGAAGGAGCACCTGAATCAATCAAACACTCACACCCAGTCAAAAGATCTGGGCTTAATCCATCACCGTTCTTTAGCCCACTCTGCCACCCCAGTTCAGACATGGCTATATGCAAATCAGTCTGACCCTGTGCCTCATGGGAACAGTCCAGCCCGAACTGCCAAGCCATGTCTTCCCTGGACCGGAAACAAGCTTCCGAGGACCGGTTTCTGACATTCCAGCCGTCTTCAGCCCGGCTTGCTTGAATCCAGTGGCAAAGTGAGCAAGGGACTTACGTCTGAGCATACCCTGCCACACTTATGGCGGCCAAAATCGGTACAAAAGGGGGTGGTGATGGACGGAGCATCTGAATCAATCAAACACTCACACCCAGTCAAAAGATCTGGGTTTAATCCATCACCGTTCTTTAGCCCACTGTGCCACCCCAGTTCAGACATGGCTATATGCAAATCAGTCTGACCCTCTGCCTCATGGGAACAGTCCAGCCCGAACTGCCAAGCCATGTCTTCCCTGGACCGGAAACAAGCTTCCGAGGACCCGTTTCTGGCATTCCAGCCGTCTTCAGCCCGGCTTGCTTGAATCCAGTGGCAAAGTGAGCAAGGGACTCACGTCTGAGCATACCCTGCCACACTTATATCGGCCAAAAGCGGTACAAAAGGGGGTGGTGATGGACGGAGCATCTGAATCAATCAAACACTCACACCCAGTCAAAAGATCTGGGTTTAATCCATCACCGTTCTTTAGCCCACTCTGCCACCCCAGTTCAGACATGGCTATATGCAAATCAGTCTGACCCTGTGCCTCATGGGAACAGTCCAGCCCGAACTGCCAAGCCATGTCTACCCTGGACCGAAAACAAGCTTCCGAGGACCGGTTTCTGGCATTCCAGCCGTCTTCAGCCCGGCTTGCTTGAATCCAGTGGCAAAGTGAGCAAGGGACTCACGTCTGAGCATACCCTGCCACACTTATGGCGGCCAAAAGCGGTACCAAAGGGGGTGGTGATGGACGGAGCATCTGAATCAAACAAACACTCACACCCAGTCAAAAGATCTGGGTTTAATCCATCACCGTTCTTTAGCCCACTCTGCCACCCCAGTTCAGATATGGCTATATGCAAATCAGTCTGACACTGTGCCTCATGGGAACAGTCCAGCCCGAACTGCCAAGCCATGTCTTCCCTGGACCGGAAACAAGCTTCCGAGGACCGGTTTCTGGCATTCCAGCCGTCTTCAGCCCGGCTTGCTTGAATCCAGTGGCAAAGTGAGCAAGGGACTCACGTCTGAGCATACCCTGCCACACTTATGGCGTCCAAAAGCGGTACAAAAGGGGGTGGTGATGGACGGAGCATCTGAATCAATCAAACACTCACACCCAGTCAAAAGATCTGGGTTTAATCCATCACCGTTCTTTAGCCCACTCTGCCACCCCAGTTCAGACATGGCTATATGCAAATCAGTCTGACCCTGTGCCTCATGGAAACAGTCCAGCCCGAACTGCCAAGCCATGTCTTCCCTGGAAGCTTGTTTACGGTCCAGGGAAGGCATGGCTTGGCAGTTCGGGCTGGACTGTTCCCATGAGGCACAGGGTCAGAGTGATTTGCATATAGCCATGTCTGAACTGGGGTGGCAGAGTGGGCTAAAGACTGGTGATGGATCAAACCCAGATCTTTTGACTGGGTGTGAGTGTTTGATTGGTTCAGATGCTCCGTCCATCACCACCTCCTCATGTACCGGTACTATGCAAGCTGGCATCCCCAATAGGGGTCATAAATGTAAAATTGATACTTGTATAGCGCACTACTCACCCGCAAGGGTCTCAAGGCGCTTGTACAAATACCGCTGTGGAACCCATCCTGGCTCTCCCTGTGAGGTGTCCACTCCTGGGCACCCCCAAGGTGGAGGCCAGGCATCCTTAGCGTTGTGGGGGCCATTGTGGAGATTAAGCAAGCTATTGCCCAGAGTTGCAGAGTGGGACTCCATGATTGGAATAGGCACCGAGGCGAGAATTATCAGGTCCGTGGAATTTTGAGCCCAAGACCCGCCGAGGCGGGGAATTGAACCCTAGTACCAGGCTAGACCTCTGAATCAGGGTCTGACACTCTAACCATTGAGTCACACTTCTCCAGGGAATGGCTTATCGATTGCATGGTCCGGCATCTTTGCCTACGATTTTCCTCCCACTCTTCTTCTCCCAAGAGTCATCAGGAAGATGAAGAAAGAGCCCTGCAAGCTGATTCTCAATCCTCCAGCATGGCCATGTCAAAACTGGTACACGGAACTGCTTCTATTCTCTCATGTTCTGTACTTCCTTCTACCAGGATTCTCCAACCTCCGCACAATGAACCAGGGAGAGATCCTCCGTCCGGATCCCCGACACCTTCACTTATCGGCATGGCTTCTGAGTTCAATGAGTTCCAACATCTGAACATTTACGGCAACTTTAGAGCTATCTTGGCCAAAGTCGGAGCGGATAGTACCATCAAAACTTATTGCTTCAAGTGGAAACGTTTCTGTATCTGGTGCTGCCAAACAGAAATACACTTGTTTTCTTCCTCTCCAGAACAACTCTTGCCATACTTCTCTCAATTGGCGCAATCAGGTTTGACACATAGTTCTATAAAGGTCCATCTTGAAGCATTTCTCGCTAAAGAAGGAAAGTTTCCATCCATCTTTGTGGTATTCCAGGATATTCAAAGAATTCTCAAAGGTTTGTTTCATGCCTATCCTCCTGTAAGGCCTCCAGCATGGCAGTTTAATATGGTTATTTCTCAACTAATGATGACTCCATTCAAGCCGATGCACAGGGCAGAGATCAAATTCCTATTGTGGAAGTTAGCTTTTTTCTTGCACTGACGTCTGCCAGAAGAGTAAGTGAAATGCAAGCATTTGTTACAGAAAAACCATTTTCACAATTCAAATCGAATGGTCTTCTCCTCCGCACAAATCCAAAGTTTTTACCAAAGGTTCCTTTGGACTTCCATTTGAATGAGCTGGTGGTACTAAGGACTTTTTCCCGATTCCATCGACTGCTGCGCAGAGGACCACTAGACGTCAGGCATTGCCTTAAATTCTATCTGCAAAAAACAAAACCCTTTCACAAGTCTTCTCAATTATTTGTGACATGCAGCGCTCCAAGGAAAAGTTTCCCGCTTTCTAAGCAGAGTATATATAGATGGATATCTAGTGCCATACTATTTTCCCATCGCAAAGCTGGCACAACACTGTCCTCAAGAGTCCGGGCTCACTCGACAAGGGCTGTCTCTAAGTCTACAGCATTGTTTGTGGGAGTGTCTCTTCCAGAAATTTGTGTCATAGAGTATTTGCACTGTTTGATGGTTAGAAGAATTTATTTCCTAATTATTTCCTATGATTGTGATTAACATATGGTTTGATGTTTACATAAAGATTTGCTGTTGCATTGTCTTGTTAAGTTGTTCAAGGCCATTATAGATGTACCACATAACTCCTAGCTACTCTGATTCAAGTATGTGAGTCTATGAAAGCTCCAATACTGGAGTAAGAAATAAGTTACTTACCTGTAACTGTAGTTCTCCAGTATTGGAAGCTTTCATAGATTCACATGCGACCCACCCTCCTCCCCGTGGGGACAGCTCACCTTCCTCCATTTCTCTATATGAATGATAGCACAAGTGCTCAAAAATCGGACGTTCTGAGCTTCTCCCAGGGCTGTTCTAGAGGGTGGTCTATGCTGATTGGCTAAGGCAAAACATTGGTCTCTTTTTTAATAATGACTATGATAGGTTTTTAAACTGTGAGGCCTAGGCCTGTTCTAGTCTATTACTATCAGTCTAATTTATCTCGACTAATATTTAAAGCACTGGGAACTCCCATCATGACGACGGAGAATGATTCAAGCATGTGAATCTATGAAAGCTTCCAATACTGGAGAACTACAGTTACGGGTAAATAACGTATTTCTTACTTTCAGAAGAGGTGCTGGTTGGCAAATGCAATGAAGGCACTTCTTGTAGAGGTACATGCTGGAAATGCAGTGATATCACTTCCTGTAGAGATGGTTGCAGACAAAAAGTTACTTTTGCTTTTTGTAGTGTGCATATGCTTCTCAGACTTACAAGGGACTCTGCAATCTTCCTAATTAAATAAGGTGTGTTGCCATAACTTATAGATCAATATTAGAATGCAGATACTGCTGGTGATATTGTACTAATTGATTCTTTAATTTTGGAAACACGCTGAATTCTTAAAGATGCATAATTGTGCCGATGTTTAAAAACTCTATAAATACAAAATATGATCCAATCCAAGGTCCTTGCTGACACTCAAGTGTAGATTTCTATTTAAACTTAATTTTACCTATCTTTTGCAGGGCACTTTGATTTTTTCCGGTCTATTGTTTCCCAATTAATCATTAAGCAATGTTGTTGTTTGCAAAGTGACTACTATCTTTGTTTCTCAAAAATGCCCTTTTATTAATTGAAGGTTTTAAATATGGTAATTCTGAATGCAAATATATGTGATATAAACCAGTGCCCCTCTGGAATTATGCACTTTTAATTCACAATTATCTATATTCTGCTTGTAATGCTTTGACATGAATCCCTTTTGTTTATTAACTGAGTATAAAGCATAGGTCTCATAGAAATGGCAGGCATGTGCCAAAGGCAGAAGGTCTTTTAGGATTTCTAAAAATTCTGTTGAACACTAACAGCTGAAGTAAAGCCTGTAAGATGGCTTATAAATATATTTCATGTATTTCTTTAAGAGCATGGTTTCAGAAGAAGATATTTCAAAAAAGCTGTATGTCAAGTGCCCTGAAGCTGCTCAATCCTTTACAACTACGCCAAAAAAGGTAAACCTAAAGCTTAGCATTGAATAAATACCCAAAGAGTTGAAACTATTGTAATGAACACCTCTTATAAAGTACTTTAGCTTAGAAACTTCGCCGGTGTCAGAGGATATCTGGAAATGTTTCCAGTTGGGGCAGATAAATACGTTATAGGTGGCACTAAAAACTTTTTCTGGTGCCTGGCTGCGTAAGCACAACTAGTAATGAAAAACTAATGTAGCTCTTTTTTTCTGCATGCTCAAACACTGGGACCGATAACATTGCTCAATATTTCTCTGAACCATTCTTGCACTTTTGTTAAATCTTTTATCTTGAAGACATGCTTACACCTGTCAGCAGGGCACAAGTCCTAAAAAAAAAATGGGGGACTAACCAAGTTAGGCAGTATGCAAGTGAAAGCTTGAAGCGGGCCATGAGGCCATCACAGCGCATGATGTCACGATGTGTGACGCTGCACGTGATATCACAGGAAGTGACATAACAAGAAGTGACGTCAGATATTAAGACCTCAAACATATGTTTATCAGGTATATCATGAGTGCATTTAAGCGCTTTATGAGATTTAACAAATTAGATTTTGAGCTGGGGTTGTACCAAAAAAGTGGTGCAATCCTGACGCAAATTCTGGGTCTCAATTTATACCTTTATTTTTTTAAACCCTGCCACAAAGATATTGGTAACAAGTAGAAGCATGGCAGTAGATCTGTTCTGCTTAATCGGTTGCAAAGTCTGCATTTTAAAATATTTGATTGGGTTAAGGCATTGTAGTGTGTTTATCTAGGTACCTATATTAATACTCCTATTTCTGACCCTTGTCCGGTTATTAATTCACTAATGTCCATATAACGGCCCAGAAACCCGTCTTCAGATTAGGTCATAGCGCATGCTGTCACATTAAGCAAGCACTATCCCTTCCGCCCCCTAGAGAAGCACACCGAGTTCTCAAAACAAATCAAACCTCCAACAGACCTGGGAAATCCCCGCGACCATTGTTTTGATTTCGCTCAAAAACTCCTGCAAAGAATGTAAGAACGACCAGTCCTTATGACATTCTTGCTGACGTCTTATGTCCATCCTTACGTCAAACACGGCACCTTTCAGGTATAAATATACTGACGTTGCCCTAAGCTAAGACACGGTGGTGACAAGCTTGGAGCAGCGCTACTTGCCGGAGAGCCCAGCTGATGCAGAAAAAGCCCACGGACGCTGCCCCTCCCTTTTGACGCGCTGAGAGAGAGACGCTGCCTTTTCTCCTGCCGAGAAATCCAGCCTCCGGCGTTTCCAGCCGCCCTCGAAGGTAACTGGGATATCGAGTCCTGAGACAGAGATACCAACCCTCCAGCCTTCTAAATCCCAGGTACTGAACTGACTAACCCCTTACAGAGAATTCTTGAGTCAGATTCTTGGCAAAACAAACTTAACTTAAACTGCTACTTACTTACTCCCTCCCAAGTATTAGGCTTAGGTCAGGTACACCGGGGTAGGCGTAGTTAGAAGCACCAGTTGAGTACGATTAGTCAATGTATATATGTATGTATATCTTTTATCCATTTTAGTATCATATGGCTAAGAAACCATATAAATGCTTTTACAGTATTATTTTATAATTCTGTTTTTACTGTATGCACTTTACTTAACTATAAGTATAGCAATAATAGCGATTCATTTCTCTTGTATGAGAAAAGAGACTGATCAATAAATAACATCTTTTATTGAACCACGCCCATCTCTTATTTCTCTACAAACTGGTGAAACTAAGAATGCACGTACTGACTGAGTAAAATAAGTTGTCTTTTGTTTTCACACGACTCTAGTTGTCATGTTCTATGGTTGTCAGAAACTAAATCCCTTCTTGTCTATCCAGGGAGGTTAAACTCCTTCTTGCCTATTCGAGAAAGTTTCTAGTGAACTCTGAGCTAGCTGGCACACATAACTTTAAGTCTAATATCGTCAGTAGAAGACCTAGTTAACCACAGTCCTACGTCTATACTATTGAAGATATTATTCCAATGCGCAGAGCCTATTGGGATAATAGGAACTACACTACATTGCGCCCAACGTTTTGGATAGGCGATAAATCTAACGCAAGACATTAGAGTAACTCAGTCGTGCTTTTTCACACAGACCCTTTTTTCCCATAAAACTCCAAAGACGTCTGGAGTGGGTGAAAGGTTAAATCCACCAAACTTAGTAGGAGGAGACTCCTATGTATGGTTTTTTGTTTATTCAACGTTGAAGGATACAGTGTTCCAAAATATTGTGCATCTAATCTTTGTTTCCTTGAAAACCTGATCTGCAACAAAAACTTTTCTTGACAGAAAAATGTCAGAAACTGAGGAAGATAGGGAGGCAGCTAGAATAGCAGCTCAACTCCTAGAGGAAGACACAAGTCTCCTACAACAAGACCCGGATGCAAAACTCATCCCGGTCAGCATAAGAAAAACTATAACTTTAAAACTTATAGAAAATGGACTGACACCGAGAGGTGGTACAGTCATATTCGTAATTGAGGCACACGAATATCGGCAGACAGAGGTATTCTATTCATGGATAAATTTTCCAGCAGCAAACGCTGTAACAAAGGAGTTCCATTATTACAAGATAGAGGAACCTCCGGATGAGTACACCCCTTTCGAGGAGGTGGAAATACCACTCAAATACCAAGAGCACCTGCTCTGGTTTAAAGGCGCCCTAAAACATAATGATCACATCACCAGGCTCGGTCCACTAGGTAGACCAGGAGCGACATGGCCGGTTCTAGCCGGATACACACCACATCCAGACATTGAAAAAATGTCAGTAACAGAACTTTTAACACAGTTAAAACAACTGATTAAAATACACAGACAACTAGTCCAATATGTAATGCGGACTTCAACAGTCCAACCAGCTATTAAAATTTCACAGCTGACCCCTCATCAGGGGAACACAAATAAAATCACACCACAGAACATACAGTCCTGTCTAGGTAAAGTACCCATTAAACGGGAACAAATTCCATTCTGGTTAGCACAAAAAATCACTCAAATAGAGGCGGTATTTCCAGATACCACACCTGTGGAGAAACACAGAATTCTGACTATCTGTCTCCCAATGGGGATCGCACCACATGTGGAGGACTGTGACACTTGGGGTACAGTCTTTGCTTCCATTTACACAAAAACACATGGTGTTCCGTCCATGGCGGTAATACCAGAAGTGCTAAAACAGATTCAAAATGAATACGGTCCAGAACCTGCTCTAACTCTGGGTATGAAATTACTGAAAGACTTCAAGCAGGTCTCGGCAATATTACTAGCAAACATAAAAGGGGAAGCAGCAAATGTGGCGATCCGCCAAAGATTGAAGGAAACAGATATAGCAGACCAACCATTTGAACTTGCCAGAGTCATAGAAAAATCCTATGAAGAACTAGGAAGAGATAGTTTGGGTGGGAAACCAGTGAAACCCCAACTAATAGAAAATCCTGAAAAGGTATTTATTAAAAATAATCTAAACACTTCAAAAAAGAACTGGGATGGAAATAAACAAACCACTCCCAAAGAAAAAAGATTCCAGTCCAGAGGAAGGTCTCCTCGGCGGAGAGAAAGATCTCCGGACCAAGGACACAAGTCTCCCCAGAGGGAGCCCTCAGAGAAAAAATACAACCTTAGAAATAGGGATAATCTGAAGAAACCTGATAGATATCAAGATATTGATACACGTCCCTCTCGATCTTTTCAGACTTCCTCGCAGAAATCGGAAAGAAGAGGACGGTCAGAACACAGGGAAGAACTTGTCAAGTCCAAAGACAAAGAACCTGCTCATCAAAGTAAAAAGTTACAATTTCCAAAGAAGAAGGTAGCCAGCATTAAAATAATAAAACATGCCGAGGATCCTGAGGACTCAGCTGAAAAACGGAGAGTGGGCTCAGACAATGTTAGACAGCGCAGCAGAAGTGAGCATAGCTCTCAGACAATGTTAGACAGCGCAGCAGAAGTGAGCATAGCTCACAAGATCCTGATGAATCATCTGGAGACAGTGGACACGAATGAGTACATTCAGGTGGAAACTGCAGATACCAGAGTTAGCAAACCTCATAAAATATATGAAATAACTTTACGTATAGAGGGAGATAAGACTAGGAAAATAAGGGGTCTATTTTGGGATAATCTCTCCAAGGGCTATGACATCCTTCTAGCTGAAAAAGACTGGCCACCAGAGTTTGTCAGGGAGTGCCCTCATGGCGAAGAAATTATTATGCCTGCCTTCTCAAATCATATCCCAATTCATAAAAAATATACACTTGCAAGAAAGTGGGCAGTAGCCCAGGCTCCTGCATTATATAAAAATCATGTGGGATGGGATGAGGACTCTCCTCCTCACAAAATCCAGTTAAAATCTCAACCAACTGCACAGAGGCAGTACCCAATTAAGCAAGAAGCTAAAAAACAGGTCAGGGAGATCTTAGATCAACTTGAATACCAGGGGGTGATTGAAACATGCACCTCACAAATGAACAATCCTTTGTTTCCTGTCTCCAAACCAGATGATACATATCGTCTAGTTTTGGACTACAGACACCTTAACTCATGCTGCAAAACGTTTGCAGTACAAAACTCACACAGTGCTGCACTAATGAATAGCATAGTGCGCAAAAAATACAAAAAAACATTAGACATCTCTAATGGATTCTTTTGTCAAAGTATAGCACCTGAAAGCAGATATTTGACCGCTTTCTCAATAAATGCCTCGCAGAAAAATTTCTGTTGTTTGCCCCAAGGGTTCAAGAACAGCCCAGGGTTATTCTCAGCGAGAGTAACAGAATTACTACAAATGTATGATGATGAGGCATTATCTTATGTCGATGACATCTATCTAACAGACGATGACTTGGATACTCACTTGAAAAGAGTGAACACCATAATACTTGGGTTCGCAGCAGAGGGTTACAAATTCAACTTCAAGAAGTCAAGAATTGCCCATCTGACTGTCCTATTCTTAGGATATGAATTATCAAGTGAAGGCAAAAGCCTGGCTGACAATTTCCTAGAGAAATGTGCTGTGATCCAAGCACCTAGAACATTGAAAAACTTGCAATCAATTCTAGGTTTCCTGAATTTCGGAAGAACTTACATTATAAACTATGCAGAGAGGGTTAAACCTCTCTATGATCTAATAAAACCAGATTTTAAAAGAATCAATTGGACTCAAAAACACACAGAAATTTTGAGATCTTTACAAACAGACATGTTAGTTAAAACAAAACTGCAAACACGCGATAACACACGCAACCTTGTGATTCGAGTCATCCCAGGGAGATGCGGATTCACATACCTGACCTCAAATGAGAAAGAGAAGGTACCAATAGCATACAAATCACACTTGTACACAGAAACTGAAAAAACATTCAGCATTAAGGAAAACATTGTTCACGCGGTTCAAACAGCTGTAACAAGAGAAAGATACCAAGCAGAATCAGCCTTTGAGGCATTAACAACCCCATGTAATTTACCCACTATGGCACTGAATCCTAGATGGATACAATGGGAAGATTCTATTGCTACAGACAAAGTGAAATACTATTTTGATCCAGAGTTGACAAAATTAAAAAATCTAGAATATGAAAGAGAATATCCTCTGCCAATCGACATTCTGCCCGTACGACAGTACGCCTGTGTAATACATACAGACGGACATGCTCAGCCCTCAGTTTGGGGTGAACAAGCTTATAACGCCACATGCGAGATTACAAAAGACGTGTGGCGCGGAGGTAAATTAAGACCTCTGTTTTCAAAAACACACTCAGTGGAAAACAATTCAGAACAACAAACTGACATAATAGCGTTAAAAATGGCGCTAGATAATGCGGATCGCGAATTCCCGACACTAATAGTGAGCGATTCATATTACTGCGTAAAAACATACAATAACGACTTGCAGAAATGGGTTGAAAACGGTTACAAAGATGACACAGGTGCAACAATAAAGCAAAAATCGCTTTGGGAACAAACAGTTCTTTTAAAGAAAGAACTACCAAAGACTCACGTGATACACTCACTGAGTCATCAGCGTGATGGCGTTCACGTTGCAGGGAATTCATTGGCTGAGACAGCCACAGCGGAACCAACTACAACGGCTTCCGTAGCTACAAAAAAGCGTTCAGTAAAATACATTGACGGGGAAACAATGCTGGCGGTAAAAACGTCATCAAAAGGCGACTGCTCGGCGCTACCCCTCATGTATCCACTCAATTATACATACATAATCGATGCAAACTCCGTCCCTTTTGCTCGAATCCTTGGAGTGGGGGATAGAGTGATTCCAAACATGGACAGGAGAGGCTTGTTAATAGCAGACGCACATATGGGTGAGGGTCTTAGACACCTTACACTTAAGGATTCTCTAGAAGAATTACAATCGACATACTGGTGGCCAGGAATGAGCCTGCAACATCACATATTTGCAAAAAACTGCCAAAACTGCAACAGAGATCGCAGTGGTGACCGAGACGGTGTATTACCATGGCGTTTCACCCAATAAGGATTAGGCTATCAACATGAAATACCCAGTATGAATAATGCGTCATATTAACATGTAGAGACTATTTTTTCACTTGAAATGTAGACCCCAGCTCTCGGCTGACGTCTGAACTGTTATACAAAGATTTGCGAGTCTATAATGGCATATACGCAATTTGCATGCTACATTCTGACCAGGGTCCTGCTTTTAGCTCTCGAGCTTATGAGACGGACATGACCAGCATGGGCATAGCATTGCGGTACTCTTGTCACCTCCTTCCTGAGGGAAATGGGATGGTGTAAAGAAAAAACCAGGGCATAGAGCAATCTATAACAGCAAAGGTATTAGGTTCAGTAGCTGGGTGGGTCAAACATTTAATAAGTGTCCAACGTAGTCTTAATAATCTGCCAAGAAATTCTCTGAGAGGTCTCAGTCCGTACGAACTATTGTTTGGGACTAGAATGCTAATCCAGGACCTTGATAGTCAAACTTCAGTGGTTAAAGAAAAATGCTTTGATATCAAAGATCGTTTGGCTATTTTACAGGACTTAAACAAAAAAAGAAAAGACCTGAGCAACATAAAGTTGAAGCAACAGCCAACAGCCACTGAAGAGAAACCACCTGTCCCAGCAAGGCCTGTCTGGATTCCAAAAATCGGGGATCTGGTCAGAGAGAAGATCGCGGTGAAGAAGGAATTTGGGCCTTCTTACAGAAAAGCAGTTCCTGTCTTGTCTGTCAACGGGACAAGATCAGTAGTACTACCGCCCCTTGCTGGTAAAAAGGAGAACCGAGTTGTATCCATCGACCTGGTTAAACCACAATCATGTGGCCGATAACAAGTAGTAGGCCAAGTGGACTCCCAAGAAGTAGTAGAACACCAAAGTTTGCTACAAACACAGAGGTTCAAACTGAAAGACTAATCACAATTGATAAACCTACAGTAAAACAACAAGGACTATGCAACAAAGCCATGGAACTTAAACCTCTTGAAACCCAAATTAAAAGCTTAAATCAAGAAACTCCAGTCTATAATGATGTAACCACAGACTATGCTAATGAAACAAAGAAAATTCCAAAAAACAAAAAGGAATCCAGAAGCAATTGAAACAATTGACAGAACAGCATCAGGCTACTTCATCAACTTCGATGATTTTTCTGAAGATCCAAGTGAACCTGAGGAACAGCCGACAACAAAAACTTTTAAAGACAAAGCAAAGGAACTCTTTCATCAACTAAAAGAAACCTATCTGATTTCTCCATGGATTGAACTTTGGGTGGCACTAGGAGTATTCATCCTCATAATTTGGCTCATCATGGTACTATGCCTGGGACATTTCATTGAGGGAAAATATGTTACAATGGACACAGCAAGTCAGAACATCAACTTGGTCCTGAAACCACACAAGTCTTCACACATCGAGAAAAGAGAACTTTCTTCAGTAAACTTCACAGCCAATCCTATACCCGGTGGGGTAGCATGGGACAAAACTGATTACGAAATCTATGGTCCGGTTGAGCTTCTGAAGTATCCTCATCAATTTAAGATTTCATTAAGTGACTTTGTAAAACCAAGCACATTTGCTGATGATTGGGACTTTGAAAGTATTAATGATATGATGTCTGATCTAGTAATGTCAGCTAAATTTACAGAACATGATTATTTGCAAGGTTCATCTAATTACAATCAAATGTTTTGTTATAACCATTATGGTAACCATTATCTGCATAAATCTGCTCAACCTAGAAATGTTTTAAAATGTAACCAATGGGAACATTGTGCGACTCCACCAAAAGGCAGTTCAAAGACATATTTTGATAAATATTCATACTTTTCAGGGTTCAACACAAGTAATTCAGAATCATTATATTTCAAATTGTTAAATAAGACAGGAGTGAAAACCATGCTTACAAACACAAAATTAATATATTCAGACTCATTTTTTGAAAAAATGAATACATTCGGTTTTGATTTCTGGAACAATAACATTGAAACGAAAACGATCTGGGGCACAAAATATTGGCAAGTGCAAGGTATAGAATCATTATTTAGAGCCTGCATAATCCCAGAACAAATTATATTTTTGAATGATACAATTCAACAGACATCCTGTCTTGGCCTAGCCAAAATTAAAGACTTAAATAAACCGTCTATTCCAAAACCAACACCTACCAGTAATAGCACAACGGATGTTGAGATAGAGGTAGCCCATATTTTAAACCAAAACAGAACACATGCTGATTGGAAAAAATGGTTGATCTGGCCCACAGACACAAATAACTGTCAAAACAGATTCCTGAACAAAATACAGGGGTTCACATTGACCAGGCCAGACCCAAGATACTCCCAGTGACAACATCCAGGGATTGTAACTACTTATAGTGTGGGAAAACTCTGCCTTCAATGGCTACATACATCCACACTGTCAGAAATTAAGCAACACTTAACTTTACTTAAAGAAGGTGCTGACTTGCGTGATTTCATCATGGGACCACGCAAACAGCGTCAAAAACGTTTCATAGCGGCCTCTATATATGCAGCTTACAACGAAGCTTGGAAAGTAACTCAAATTGAGACAGCAGAAAAAATACGGGAAATTGACCGTGTTAATTCGGAAAAATCACTTTCTGTTGTGGACAATGGGTTAATGACTCTGTCTTCCAGAATATATTCACTGGACAGTATTGTATCTTCTGCAATCGATATAATAGAACAAGACTTACTGATGTTGCAACACGGTCAGTCTCAATTGCGTTCTATTGTACAGCTTGGCTGGACGTTACAAAATCTGCGTTCAGGCTATGTGCCTTGGCGTCTAATCGACACAACGTCACTATTTAATATCTTTAACCTTACTGATAAACAAATCAGTTTGGCACAAAAGGGTGCTGACTATACAATTCTGAGCATTGAAAAACTTGAGAGATTACCATTGACAATGTCAGAATGACCTGTCATTGAATGGATAATACATGGGATAATAAATATTCCGATAACAACTTTCCAGTTTCAATACTGCCAAAAATATATACAGGCAGGCCAGTATGAAAGGTTGGGTAAAGGATACATTAAGTACACATGGAACTTGCCCTATACACACACATGTGTCAGTAATAACGGACAGAGTGTATTTCTTAGTGGTAATAAATGTGAAAAATCACTAAGTGGCATACTTCTGTGTCAGGGTATTAGTTTACATGGGGCCTGTGAAGGGACTTCCAATAACCTTTCATGTCACCAGTTAGGCACACCTGCAACACAAATAGAACCATTCTTTAGAAGACTTCCGAACGGGAGTTACATTCTAATTCACAGATGTTGTGGCTTGCTGCCAGGAAAACCTTATCTCATAAGCGTGACTTCCAGGGTCATGTGCTGTGAAAGAGTATTGCTCCCGAATGATGCTCCAGACAGGGAGGGAAGGTTATGGCCCAGTTTAAAAATCTCTTCTATTCGAATTGATACTTTAAGCAGAATGAAGACTGTGCTCCTACAGACGCCAACCCAGTTGACGTCATCAAAAGAAACGTATGATCTCCAAGTTGCAAGGACAACGGCAGAGATTCATTCAATGTTATCAACAAATAGCCCCCTACACTTCGCAGAAATGTTGAACGAAATCTTAAATATTTCTGATACAAGTGGTATCGCCAGTGTATTTAAGACAGTTTTTTCAGGCGCTTTAACACCATTCAAAGCGATCCTGGGTATTTTTCCAAATTTCGTCCATTCCATCTTTGGCGGACTTCCCCTCCTGTTGGGACTCGTAGCAGGCATTTTATTCTTGCTACTCTTGCTTCGTTATGGCAAGCCATGTCACAGACAAGACTCCAGCTACAATGGAAGAAACGATCCTAGCTATCCGCTACCGGGACCGCATAACTAAAGTCCTTGGCTTAGCCCGGCTACGAGATCTGAATATGACCTGGTTTCTTTCATTCAGACCCATCTGGCAGAATTGTGTTATGCCTGTATTAAGATGCATGCTATGCGGCGAAGAATGCGTGTTGGACACCTGTCTTGCACTACAATCAGACGTACCATTGGATGCAGATACTTTGTTGGGTCCGGTAAAGGCTCATGCATTGTGCTGTCCCCAGCGGCTACCTATCCTGATGACGGCATTCGTGGAAACTTCACCACTGCGATTGAAGGGTAGTGAAGTACATGATGAAAGCAGCATCGACCAGGTACGACCTTCTGTAAGCAGTTCTGATCAAACCATCAGTGAAAGCAATCATGCGCGTGACTGCATGGTAGCAACATTTTCTAACCTAGTCGAACTCTCACCAGAAGCCGTAGACTGTTTTTTCGAGAATTTATCTGAAATGATGTTTTCACCGGAACAGAGAGAATGATTTTAAACAAACTTGCACACGGCGTTCCCTGAACTCTGAATTTGGCCTTCAGTTTTTTTAAAACAAAATGACTGTGAACTATTTTTTCTCTTCTCCCCTGAATAGCGAAAACTTTTTCCAAATTCCAAAATATTTACCTTTTGGGCACTTATCTTCTGCTTAAAGTAAAACTATTCTTAGAGAACAGAACTTCTATTCTTAGGAATACTAGAGTAATTACATAACCTCAACCTCTAGTTTATATGCAATTAATTGTGTTTATATGTGATGAGATGGTCTCGCAATTTTTTTTCTGTATCAAGAGCCATTTCATGTGTAATTTCGCAAATCATTCATGCTGATATAAAATGTGCATCTCCTTTTTGAATGATTATACTGCTTGAATGCATACAGTACCTATACTCATTTCGTGCAGTTCGCATACACCATTTTTCAAATACGTAAATGTTTTTGGGGTGGTCCGGTATACAAATGCACTTTTAGTTATGTTTACTATTGCTTAGGTTAGTAAATATGTACATAATTTCGTGGAGTGGGTGTAGTCAGTTTATCTAGGTACCTATATTAATACTCCTATTTCTGACCCTTGTCCGGTTATTAATTCACTAATGTCCATACAACGGCACAGAAACCCGTCTTCAGATTAGGTCATAGCGCATGCTGTCACATTAAGCAAGCACTATCCCTTCAGCTCCCTAGAGAAGCACACCGAGTTCTCAAAACAAATCAAACCTCCAACAGACCTGGGAAATCCCCGCGACCATTGTTTTGATTTCGCTCGAGAACTCCTGCAAAGAATGTAAGAACGACCAGTCCTTATGGCATTCTTGCTGACGTCTTATGTCCATCCTTACGTCAAACACGGCACCTTTCAGGTATAAATATACTGACGTTGCCCTAAGCTAAGACACGGTGGTGACAAGCTTGGAGCAGCGCTACTTGCCGGAGAGCCCAGCTGATGCAGAAAAAGCCCACGGACGCTGCCCCTCCCTTTTGACGCGCTGAGAGAGAGACGCTGCCTTTTCTCCTGCCAAGAAATCCAGCCTCCCGCGTTTCCAGCCGCCCTCGAAGGTAACTGGGATATCGAGTCCTGAGACAGATATACCAACCCTCCAGCCTTCTAAATCCCAGGTACTGAACTGACTAACCCCTTACAGAGAATTCTTGAGTCAGATTCTTGGCAAAACAAACTTAACTTAAACTGCTACTTACTTACTCCCTCCCAAGTATTAGGCTTAGGTCAGGTACACCGGGGTAGGCGTAGTTAGAAGCACCAGTTGAGTACGATTAGTCAATGTATATATGTATGTATATCTTTTATCCATTTTAGTATCATATGGCTAAGAAACCATATCAATGCTTTTACAGTATTATTTTATAATTCTGTTTTTACTGTATGCACTTTACTTAACTATAAGTATTGCAATAATAGCGATTCATTTCTCTTGTATGAGAAAAGAGACTGATCAATAAATAACATCTTTTATTGAACCACGCCCATCTCTTATTTCTCTACAAACTGGTGAAACTAAGAATTCACGTACTGACTGAGTAAAATAAGTTGTCTTTTGTTTTCACACGACTCTAGAGATATACTCTTGATTAGGGGAGAGCAAAGTTGTCATGTTCTATGGTTGTCAGAAACTAAATCCCTTCTTGTCTATCCAGGGAGGTTAAACTCCTTCTTGCCTATTCGAGAAAGTTTCTAGTGAACTCTGAGCTAGCTGGCACACATAACTTTAAGTCTAATATCGTCAGTAGAAGACCTAGTTAACCACAGTCCTACGTCTATACTATTGAAGATATTATTCCAATGCGCAGAACCTATTGGGATAATAGGAACTACACTACAGCATCTGCTACAAAGGTGCCCTCTAAATCTCAGGGAATTGTAGTAATGGTGAGATAACTCTACAGGTTAACACATTTGTGGGAGAGATCAGTGTTTTGTGAAGTCCCAGTTTTGCATAAAAGAAGTATTGCAGGTTAATGTGTCTCCTGCTAAGCACATCGTTTAACATGCAGATTACAGATTTTTATTTTATATAGATAAGTAATTGGGTTACTGCTTTTAACACAGGTATCCTTTTGTTACCTGCAGTTCATAAATTGTAATCCTTTCAATACAGCATAGTGAGATATGGACATGTGACTCCTACACCTTGTAACCATGTCTCATGCCTCTCCTCTTGTACATTGATTTACACTCTTACATGATTTATTGTCAATGTATAATGTGCATGTTTTGTAAAGAGCTCTGACATCCTGCACTTGGTTGCGTAACTCTATAAAAGAAATAAAAAAGTGCTATTGAAATTGTTGTTTGTGTAAATACTGGGACAGACTAACACTTCTGACATTCTTACAGTGCAAACATCTCTTATATCCAGGGACTGAAGAAAGTCAAAAGCTGCCTCTCTTAAGTACCTGTGAAGAGTTAGCAAGCTGTGAGCCTTTGTTTCCCCTTCGTTGCATTTACATTTGAGTGTGAGGTTCCAGGCCACCTCCAGCCAGGATATTCTAACAAAAGGAGGCCTGATGGACCCTTAACTTTGTTGTTGACCTTCGGCCCAGCTCGAGGTTTAAAAAAATGCCCCCTCGTCGCCTGCATGTTCCTGCTGGGAATGGAAATCAGACGACCTACAGGCGCTGCTGAATGTGTCCCGGTGTCTGAAAATGACACAGGGACAGTTCAGCATACTTCTGTGGGGCCCAACTTTTTGGCAGGGTGGACAGGGTTCACACCCTGAAAATAGTGGGTGGACGCCGTGTATTGGCGTGTGCCCCCGACTTGTGACCTGCCAGTCAGCCCACTTCCCTGGAGCCTTGGCAACTAAAGGGGAGCAATCCTTATTGCTGCTGATGCTGGAAATGCAGAGACGAAGGCACTGCTGAGAAGACAATGAAATGGGAAGTATCACCTTTTTAGGCTTTATGTAACAAGTGGTGGCGAGGTTGAACAGTCAAAGTTATATTTTGGAATTCGGTGGCGGGAAGAACAACTGTAGCAGCCATAACCTCTACGTCCCTCATCTTCGACCCAGTCATTAAGTCATGAGGAGTGTCACCCAATCCCAGGACAGGAAACAAACCAGGAAATGCTACCTGACCCCACCTCCTCACCCTTATCTTGACACAACAACGCAGTAGCATTCTCCCAGCACGTCTTGTTTTGTTTCCTGTCCTGCAAAAGTCTTTGCCTGGCATTGGCAATTCTTCTCCCTGCAGGGCTTGGGAGGACTCTTCTGTTCCAAAGTGGGAGCCTAGCTCAGGGGAGAGATGGGATAGATTCAGTGCTTAATTTGAACCTGTGGTTTCCGGTGCACGGCACCTAGTTGTCAACATCAGCACTTGTGACAGCGCCAGATGTTTGTGTAATTTAGAGATGAGTAGATCAGCAGTTGTTAAATAATTGAAAAGAACTAATGCATGTTGCCCATACAATCCTTTGAGCTTTGGGGGCTTGTAACAGCCTGAATTGCCTTAGTTGTAGCAATGTAATGGTTAGTAGTTGTGTAGGAACCGTCATTGGCAGTGTTGGCAGGTGCTATGGGTGGTGCGAGCTGCAGAGGCCTCCCGACAAGGGCTTTGGCACATTTTATTTTTACAAATTAAGCACTGGATGAATCCCCGAGCATCCAAGTGGATTGGGAGCGCTGGTGGCAGGTTAGAATTGTGCCTAACACTGCCTCTCTCCATAGGTCCCTTAACTTAGAATATCCTCCAGGTGCCAGTCCGGATCCGGAGATTTTTCAGCAGTACCTCTGCACGCCAGCGGATGGCATTGCATGGCTTCCCCCTGACGTGGTCCATGGATATGACGTCAGTGGAGCCATATAAGTCCTTCCCGGCACGCTGACATAATTGTTCTGCTTTTCCGCGCGTGCGACACGGATCCAGGAGATCGGTTCCTCTGGCCTGGTTTAGTTTTTTGGGCCTTACTGACGCCTTTTGGCATCCGGGAACAGTGTCCCGATGCCTTCGGTCTTCAAATAATGTGAGACCGGTACGCGGCAGAGGTCGGCGACAGATCCACTCGTGATCTGTATGTGGTGCTTGGGTGACTCCAATGCCTGTCGGAAGCTGAAGCTGAAGTCCCTGCAGGAACGTAGTAAGAAATGTTTGTCCGGTTCGGAGTCCAAGCGTCATTGGTCTCCTGTGTGGTGCAGGTCTCAGAGTCATTCCTCAGGTAAGCACATGATAGAAGTGACGGCGGCCGTCGGCCTCACGTGGTCATGAGTGCCGGTAACTCCGCTTCCCCTGGAGTTTGTGGATTTTTACCTACTCCGTGCCCCGTTGCACCGCGAAGTTTAGGCAAAACTCCCCTCCGAGACAGACTGGAGTTAGCCAGCCCCTCCACCCTCCCAAATCCATCAAAAATTAAAAGAGAAGGCTCTTACCTGCGTGGCTGCTTCCTCCTCTGCCCGGCCACTCTCTTTCCTGCTCTTCGCCGTCCTTTGTCTATGAAAAAACTCCTACGTTGTACGTCTTGCACGTGCCTTCTTTCAAAAAAAATATTAATTTGGGAGGGGGGAGGGAGTGAGGCGGAGTTCCACTGGGTTTTTTCAAACTTCGTGGAACTCTGCGTAGAGGCACGACACCAGCTCCACCCGCCTATAATTGTGATGTTGGTGCCCGCTGCTCCCGGTCTTTACAGGACACAGCCCGCAAGAGTCGATCCCGGCCTACCACCCATTTCCTGCCATTGGGGCGACTAGGACCCAGATGGAAGCCTATTACCAGGCTTTTCAGGCCATCTTTGGGTCGACCCATCTCTCTGGCGCACCTTCAGGCCCCACGGAGGTGGTAGGGACTCAGATTGGGAGCTCGCCAGTGGGTTCGCCCTTGTCGCCCATCAAGTACCCTGACTCCGGTCTCAGAGTCGCTGCAACGTCAGGAGTCGGCCCAGTAGGGTTTCCCATTCACATGTCAGGCCACAGTTTACCTACAATGTCCGGGCACAGCCCTGTGGGGCTCCCTGCGATATCGTCTTATGCGGCTGCAGCAGGGGACATGTATTGAGTCAACGCCGTCTAACTCCGCAGTCTCCCATTGTGTGGATGTTGGGTCGACGCCGGCCCAATGCCGGTCATCGGAGTCTCCTTTGGCGTTTGTCGACGTCAATGGAACGCAGTCTTGATGTTGTTCAATGCCTGAGATGACCTTTCCTCCTCCTTTGCTAATGGTGGATGAGGCCCCTGAGGATTAACCTCCCCCCCAGTGTTGCTTACGCGTTCCTCTCAACATGTTGATGTGGAGCATCTGCAGACCCTTGGGCATCCTCAGGCTTCAGAGCCTTTGGCTTTTGGTGGGCGTGTTAGCCTGCAACTGTCCCCTAATTATGATCTGCTGTCGCCACATAGAATTGCCACGGAGGCTAGTGCAGCGTTTGCATGAGTTGTTTGCAAAGCTGCTGAGATTTTACTGTTCTTGCCTCTCCCTCTTTCTCTCTACCTTCCAATCCCTTGTTGGATCTGCTCCTCAAGGAAAACGCGGATGCTCTGACCTTGCTGCCGTTTGGCGCACGGTTGTACGACATTCTTCTGGGGACCTGGGTGAGTCCCTCCTTGGAAGACTCTGTGGAATGTGCTATCGCACTTGGTCATCGCCCGGCTCCAGATGACCCTGTCTGTCTGTCCTTACACCCTAGGGCTTAAGGGAGTATTGTCCAGGCAGCATGAGCTTCGCTGCCGCCGTCCTCTCCTCCACTTCCCGCTACTCCCACCTACTAGGGAGTCTCGCAGGTTGGAGACATCTGGAAGACAACTGTTGTGGAGTTATGGTTCAAATCAGGCCTACATATTCTGCTAAGCTCTCGAACACCTTAATATAGAAGTTGGCACGGACACTGGAAAAGGTAAAAGACAAGTTTATTAGGACCCCATGGGGTGGTGATACATTCCTACCGCACCCTTCGGCAGTGTAAGAAGTAGCACACCGAACATTGGTGCGCGACCTCTTTTATACAGTTTAATAGCAATAAAAAGATAGGCGGTCACAAGTTACACATTTTAGGTACATATAAGGTCATTTTTGGAACACAGCCAGCAGGTGGGAGGAGTTAAATAGCACTGGTCAGTTAGTACCAACATTCCTAAAGAGTGACCAGTGAATGCATGATGCGCATGTGCGCTTGACCAGTACTAAAAATAGCCTGTTGCCGAGCAGAATAAGGGACCATGAATATCAAGAAAGGACAAAAGGGCACACTGACCACGAGGCAGCGTGTTCATAGAAAACGGAAGTCAGAGAGATTCAAAATGGCCCCCGTTCGTTTTGGTCAAGTTAACAGAAAAGACCGTGTAGCTGTGCTAAACGCTAACTCAGGAGCTGCCAAAACACGACACTGTTTGCATCCGCAAGCTTGGGCCTTCGGTCTTTGAACATGTCCTGCATGTTTGCACGGGCTACTTTCGCCCTCTGGGACTCGGTTGAGCACCTCCTTCCCTCTCTTCCTGAAGGCCCCCGACTGACTGACTGAATCTATCAGCCATGGACACCATTGACTCTGTGGGTTGGGCTATGGCCAGGTCAGTTGCACTGCATCGCCATGCTTGGCTGCGTGATGGCAGTTTTCCTGAAAATGTTCAGGAACGTCTCAGAGATTTCCCCTTTGATGGGGCCCATCTTTTTTTTACAGTCATGCAGACTCAGCAGTCCAGGATCTCATGTCTAGCCTCCTGTAATTGACATTGTTTTAAGGACATTGTTGTGGTGTTGCTTGCGTTAGTTGCCGTATTGTCACTGCTTTTCTCTGGTTTACGTCTCTGGGTTCATGCTAGTTCCCAGACGGACGGAACAACTATACAGCTGTTTCTGCCATTATTTTCATCTACTCTGCCTAAGAGCTAGGCTCAAGAGGTGTTCCCTTGCTTTTATAAGGATGTGACACTCCCTATGTGGGGTATTCGTTGGGTATAGTATAGCCATTCTACCTTGCCACGTGTAGTGTTCTTCCTGAGTGGTATGTGTATAATGTTCCAAGAATGGTTCTTCCTGGTTGGTGTAGGTCCGTCCTGAGGATCCTGCGAGGTCCTCTTGGGATTGTTATCTTATTTCCCTCTGGGGAATTTTCCTATAGTTCATACTGTGGGCTTCTTGCGATATGGTTGTCGCTTTTTCACGCTCTCTCTACTGTTGTGGGACTTCTTTCTGGTAGGACCCATATGGGTAACGTAGTTCTCTTAGGGGCTTACATGTTGGCATAGCTCTCTCTTGGTGCTTACATGCTTGTCTTTTATGGTAGGTCCATAGTTCTCTCCTGACTCTGAGGATGCGGACTTCTCCAGAATATTTTTGGGTTTACGCCACGACAGGCTCGTCCTGGCGTATTTACCTTTTTTTTTGCGTTTGGCTGTCTCTCAAGCATTTCACTGTGTTTCCGCCCTCTGTTGCCTATGTTAGCTGTCTCAGCCGTCAGCCAGTGGCTCTTGTGAGCATGTTTTTCTGTTCCATATCCAGAACAGTTTCATCCGCTTTCAGTTCTGGCATGGTATGTGGGTACACACTAGGTACGTTCACAGGTACTGGGATGCCTGCTGGTCCATCTTGCACCACAGCATTGACTGCGTTCTAGTCTTTGTGGTATTATCTGCTATTATCTGCTCTTCAATCTCTGGTGTTGGAAAGCTCTTATCTCATTGATCTTCCCTCTGCTCTTTGCCAGGCAGGGGCTCAGGTCCCTCTGCTCCTGTCTCTGCTGATGTTATCCTTGTAAGTGTCTCTGTTTCGAGATGCTCAAGGTGAATAATAGTGTCTGTATATGGATATATATACATGCTTCTGAATATATATGTATGTCATTTACTGTGTTTTAACATATATTATGTCCTGCTATGGTTCACATGGTACCTATTGTGCGGGCTGCTGTATTTGTCGTGGGCATGCTCTTCGAATTTCCCTTGTCTTTAAAAAAAATATATATATATATGTATATACTTGACTGTGTGTCTATATACATATGTATGTAGGCATATCTATCTATGTAGGTATGTATGTATGTATATGTATACATATACAGTATATGCATATTAACTGCAAGAGAGAACACATACAGGGTTTTTCTCTGTTGCAGTATCTTGACTTTCTTGCCCCAGATTCTCTTTCTCTCTCTATCTTGCTCTCTCTCACTCTCTCTCTCTCTCCTCCTCATGCTACCACCTCCCTCCCGCCCTCTTTCTTGGGAGCGAGCCCTGTGTTTGTATCCGCCTTCTGCCAGTATACTTTGACCAATGTACTCTTGTGTATGGTTGGTCAGTATGCCTACCTGGTGATACGTTCTGTGGCTTTCTGCTGCCACATGCTCCCTTTTAATGGATTTTGCATGTGTGCTGTGTGGCTCCCAGGGTCCACACTGTCTGCATATGTGCATCCCTTTTGTCCACATCCATGTCTCTCCTAGTAGTCATGGTTTTGTATATCTCTCAACCAACGCAAGCCACAACCGCAACAACGCCACCCACCACCACCCTCCGCACCTGGACTCCAATCAACACAGAAGACACCATCCGCACAATGAACTCCATCCACTCCGGATCTCCGACTGACCCCTGCCCTCACCATGTCTTCAACAAGGCCGACGCTGTCATCGCACCCCACCTGCGGGACATCATCAACACTTCCTTCGACACCGCCACCTTCCCTGAGAGCTGGAAGCACGCCGAACTCAGCGCTCTTCTCAAGAAACCCACAGCAGACCCCACCGACCTCAAGAACTACCGCCCCATCTCGCTCCTCCCGTTCCCGGCCAAAGTCATCGAGAAGACCGTCAACAAACAGCTGGCAGCCTTCCTCGAGACGAACGGATCCCTCGACCCCTCACAGTCGGGCTTCCGGGCGAACCACAGCACCGAGACCGCCCTCATCGCTGCCACCGATGACATACGAACTCTGATGGACAACGGAGAAACAGCGGCCCTCATCCTCCTAGACCTCTCCGCGGCCTTCGACACTGTCTGCCACCGCACACTAATACAGCGCCTTGGCAACATCGGAATCCAGGACAAGGCACTGGAATGGATCATCTCCTTCCTCGACGGAAGAACACAGAGAGTCCGCCTACCACCGTACAAGTCAGAGGCCACCGAAGTCATCTGCGGCGTCCCTCAAGGATCCTCACTGAGCCCCACCCTCTTCAACGTCTACATGAGCCCCCTCGCGGCCATCGCACGCCAACACAACCTCAACATAATCTCCTACGCCGACGACACCCAGCTGATCCTCTCCCTGACCAACGACCCCGCCACCGCCAGAGCCAACCTGCACGAAGGGATGAGAGAGGTAGCCGAATGGATGACGACCAGCCGCCTGAAACTGAACTCGGACAAGACGGAGGTCCTCATCCTGGGCGCATCGCCCTCCGCCTGGGACGACTCCTGGTGGCCCTCCGCCCTGGGCACCGCACCCAAACCAACGGACCACGCACGTAACCTGGGCTTCATCCTGGACTCCTCCCTCTCCATGACCAGACAAGTAAACGCCGTCTCCTCGTCTTGCTTCAACATCCTGCGCATGCTACGCAAGATCTTCCGGTGGATCCCCACCGGCACAAGGAAGACGGTCACCCAGGCCCTCGTCACCAGCCGACTGGACTACGGCAACGCCCTCTACGCCGGAACCACTGCCAAACTCCAGAAGAGACTCCAGCGGATTCAGAACGCCTCGGCCAGGCTCATCCTCGACATCCCCCGACGCAGCCACATCTCCGGACACCTGAGAGATCTGCATTGGCTCCCGGTCAACAAGAGAATCACCTTCCGGCTCCTCACCCACGCACACAAAGCCCTACACGACCAAGGCCCGAGCTACCTCAACAACCGGATCAACTTCTACACTCCCAAGCGCCTCCTCAGATCAACCAGCCACGCCCTCGCCGCCGTCCCCCGCATCCGAAGAACAACAACAGGAGGAAGATCCTTCTCCTACCTGGCCGCCAAGACCTGGAACTCACTCCCGACCGACCTACGCCTGACCCAAGACCACCTCTCCTTCAGGAAGAAGCTCAAGACCTGGCTGTTCGAGCAGTAACGGCACCCCCCCCCCAACCCAGCGCCTTGAGACCCTACGGGTGAGTAGTGCGCTCTACAAATGTCATGATTGATTGGGTGATATCTGTCTCTACACTTGTCACTTTTGGCATCCACTGTTGGACATGCTCATTTTGTACGCTCTGACTCTGTCATACTGTTTTATCTGAAAGAAACACATTAGTTAGATTCCTTACCGGAAAATTTTGCGTAGCAGTACCCTTGCGCATCGGTAGGCGTCGTCTGCGGCTCCGCGTCCGTCGTCGGCGTCGTTGGCGCCAGGATGATGTCGCTGGAGTACTTAGACGCCGCCCTCATGCACTGACATCAGTTCTTCTTTTTTCTGCACCAGCTAGCGCAGGTCCGGAGAAAGCAGTACCTTAGTCATTTTTTGACAAAAACTTTTTGATCTTTTTGATCTCTTCTCGAGTCTTCACGACTCTGGGTGCCGGTAGGGAATGCCCGGGTTCAACCGACTGATGTCAGTTACCGATCCCCACCGCCGGTGCCTGTATTGCCTTGGGGCCGGCCACGACGACCGATCGTGCCCCGACTGCCGGGCCTTGACGTCGAAGTCTAGGCAGGAGTGGTCCCGTAAGCGCCTCGAGCTCCGGCAGTCGGCCCCGCGCATCTTGAGGTCCCGGTCCAGGCGGGGGTCGAGGGACCGGTCGCGGGGCCACAGTCATCGAAGCTCGACGAGTTGACACCATTTGTCGGGCTCCAAGTCCTCAGGTAAGAGGCACAAGAAGTCAAAGAGACGCCATCGCTCTTCTGACTCTCCCCGACGTTCTCGCGACATGGCCGGGGGTTCGAGCGACACCGCCTCCGCGGCTCCGCCGGAGCCGCGGCCAGCTCCATACCTGCCGGTCCCTGGGCTGAACGCGACACCGGAGGAGATCAAGGCTTTCCTCATTGCCGTGAGGTCCCTCGCTCCTCCGTCGGGTTGCGAGGTGCCTCCGGGCCCCGCAGTCCCGACTGGGAGTCCAAGCGGGCCGGGTGCTCCGGCCCCGGCGCCGTCAGGTGCTTCTGCCCCAGCACCGTCGGCGACTTCGGTCCCGACGCCACAGGCTCCTGCTGGATCCGGGTCCAGATCCGGGTCGCTGCTGGTCGACCTTACGACCCCGCCGGCGTTGACCTCCAGGGTGTCGCCCCCGGCGTCGTCCCCGCACCACACTGTCCCTGATCCCTTTCTCGGTCTGGATCCGGCGTCGGACCGGCATTGACCGACGCCGCATTCGACACCGGCTGAAGAGCATTTCTTCTTTGATACGGCTCCATCCTTTGACCCCGAGTTTCAGGAGATGGAGGACGATGGGGATTGGGAGGGGTCTGAGGACCCTCTGACATGTGAGTGTCAGTCCTTCCAGGACTGGACAGAGGAGCTAGGGGAGGTCAGTGGTCTTGATACCTCCCCTAACACTGGCTTTGTCTCCCCTCCTACCGTGGCTACGGAGGAGGGGGCTGCTTATAGTGTGGTGCTGACACGGGCAGCCAAGGCCTTGGCACTTACGCTCCCCGTCGCTACTGTGAGGTCTAACATCCTCACTGAGGTCCTTAAACCGCAGACTGGCGCTCTGGAGCCTTTACTGCCGTTTAATGAGGCTCTCATGGACGTCCTGTTGGGCACCTGGTCCAGGCCCGCTACAGGCCCCCCTGTAGATAGGAACGTCGCCAGGCGCCACCGTCCAGCTCCGGGCGACCCTAGCTTCCTGTCTACCCACCCCACCCCCGAGAGTCTGATTATTCAAGCCTCTACTTCCCAATCCGCTTTCCCGACTGCTCTCCCTGATCGGGAATCCAAGAGGTATGAACAGTTTGGTAAGAAGCTGTTCTCGCCCCTTAGCTGCGGACTGCGGTCTGTTAACACCGCTTGCCTCTTGGGCCGTTATACCCAGTCTCTGTGGGATATGGTTGCGGCCGTGCTGCCAGAGTGTCCGGAGGGGACCCGGGCAAAACTCGCTCAAGCCCTCGCGGATGGGCGAGACGCAGCTCGGTACTCTATACGATGTGGACTGGATACCACGGACTTGCTGGGCAGGGCGATGTCAACGACGGTGGCGGTTCGCCGCCACGCCTGGCTGAGGTCCGTCAACTTTTCGGCCGATGTCCAGAACACCGTCTTGGATATGCCGTTTGATGGCAGCCACCTCTTTGGTGGCAAGGCAGATCATGCGCTTGAACGTTTCAAGGACTCCAGGGCTACGGCCAAGTCCTTGGGCCTCTCGGGCAGCGTCAGAGCAGCAGTCTGCCTTTCGCTCCTTTTGTGGCCAAGGAAGGGGCGCCCCTTCACATCCTGCCAGCCACAGGCCACAGTCTAACATCCAGCGTGGCGTGGGCGTGGTAACCGCCGTGGCGGTGCCAGGGGACAACGGCGCGACCAGTCCACATCTACTCCCGCAGCATCCGCCTCAAAGCCCTCCTAGTCTGAGCTTTCAGGCCCATTTAACGCCAGTGGGGGGCAGGGTCCGCCATAACCTCCTTCACTGGCGTACCATCACTTCAGACAGGCGGGTGCTGCAAATCGTCCGAAGGGGCTACTCCCTCCCCTTCAAGGTGACCCCTCCAGCCATGCCACAGCAGTACCACTGCGTGTCGGGGATCACTTGCAACTTCTGCAAGAGGAAGTGTCGGCCCTCTTGGCCAAGTGGGCTATCAAGTGTGTTCCTGGGCCAGAAGTAGGGTGTGGTTGCTATTCCCACTACTTTATTGTTCCCAAGAAGGGCAAAGGGGGCCTACGAAGGGCAAAGGGGGCCTACGCCCTATCTTGGACCTCAAGAATGTCAACGGCTTCCTCCGGAAGGAGAAGTTCAAGATGCTGACTCTGGCTCAGGTCTAGCTGCCCTGGACCCCGGTGACTGGATGGTAGCGTTGGACTTTCAGGACGCGTATTTCCACATCCCCGTCCTGCCGGCCCAGCGGCGTTTCCTGCGGTTCACGGTAGGCCACGAGCACTTTCAGTTTACCGTGCTCCCTTTCGGCCTTACCAGTGCCCCACGGGTGTTCACGAAAGTGATGGTGGTGGTCGCAGCTAGTCCTGCGCATGTTAGGGGTTTTAGTCTTCCCCTACCTCGACGACTGGTTGTTGAAGGCGGGCTTGCCCCAGACAGTCATCAGCCACCTTCAGACTACGGCCGACCTCCTGCATCAGCTGGGGTTCTCCATCAATGTGCCGAAGTCGCACCTGTGTCCCTCTCAGAAGCTCCTCTTCATCGGAGCAGTTCTAGACTCGGCGCAGTTTCGGGTTTATCCTCCCGAACAGCGGGTTCGGGATATTCAGGCTCTGATTCCGATCTTTCAGCCTTTATCCCGGGTCTCGGTCAGGTTGATGCTGCGGCTTCTGGGGATAATGGCCTCCTGCATCCTTCTGGTGCATCACACCAGGTGGCGGATGCGGGCTCTGCAGTGGGACCTGAAGTTTCAGTGGGCCCAGCACCAGGGCAGCTTGTCCGACCATGTCTTGATCTCAGAGGGCACTGCAAGACAGTTGCAGTGGTGGCTCGAGGACCGCAATTGGGTCAGCGGCAGAACCCTCTCCCTTCCCCAACCGGAGCACGTAGTTGTGACGGACGCGTCTCTCCAAGGCTGGGGAGGCCACATGGGAGAGGCGGAGATCAGGGGCCTCAGGTCTCTGGCGGAGTCCCGGCTCCACATCAACTTTATGGAGCTGTGGGTGATCCGGCTTGCACTGAAGGCATTCTTCCCCTCTGTCCGGGGGAGTGTAGTGCAGGTGTTCACGGACAACACCACCGCCATGTGGTACTGCAACAAACAGGGCGGGGTGGGGTCGCGGACCCTATGCCAGGAGGCTCTGCGTCTCTGGCAGTGGCTGGAACATCAGGGCGTGACCCTGGTGGTTAAACACCTGGCGGGTTCTCTGAACGCCAGGGCGGACAAACTCAGCCGTCACTGCATGATGGATCACGAATGGCATCTGAACTCGGATGTGGCGCAAGGCCTCTTTCAGCAGTGGGGAGAGCCCTGGTTAGATCTATTCACCACAGAAGAGAACGCGCATTGTCATCAGTTCTGCGCGTCGGAATTTCCAAGGCGGCGCTCGCTCTGTAACACTTTTCGTCGCAAATGGAGTTGCGGTCTGTTGTACGCCTTTCCGCCTATACCACTTCTGCCCAGAGTGCTGAAGAAGATCCGGCGAGACTGGGCCCAAGTCATCCTAGTGGCTCCGGACTGGGTGCGAAGATACTGGTATCCCGAGCTACTCAGCATGTCAGTCGATCCCCCGATTCGTCTGCCTCTTCAGGAGGACCTTCTGTCGCAGGAGCAGGGGACGGTCCGTCCCCGAACCTATCCAGCCTCCACCTCCATGCGTGGAGATTGATCGGTGACAGTTGAGGCCATTTGACTTGCCTCCTGAAGTCTGTAATGTTATTCTGGCAGCCAGGCGTCCCTCCACAGAAACGGTATACGCCTGCAGGTGGAACAGATTTGTGGCATAGTGCACAGCAAAGGCTGTAGATCCACTCACTGCCCGTCTTTCTGAGGTTCTTCTCCCTCTTCTCTCTCTTGCCCAGCAGGGCTCTGCTCTGGCCACTATCAAGGGCTACCTTTCTGCCGTTTCCGCCTTCTTAAGGCTCCCTGATCAGCCCTCTTTGTTCAAGTCCCCAGTTGTAAACAGGTTTTTAAAGGGTATCACTCATATGTTCCCTCCTGTTCCTTTTGTGATGCCTCAGTGGGACTTGAACCTTGTTCACTTTTCTGATGTGTGCTCCCTTTGAGCCTCCTCATAACTGTCCTCTTCGTCTTCTTACCCTTAAGACTGCATTCCTGGTTGCCATCACCTCTGCCAGGAGAGTGAGTGAGCTCCAGACCCTCTCTTCTAAACCTCCTTTCCTTTCTGTCCATCCGGACAAGGTTGTGTTGCGCACACGCTCCTCTTTCCTGCCCAAGGTAGTCACAGCCTTCCACATCGGGCAGTCTATCACCTTGCCCACCTTCTTTCCGCCTCCGCATCCCTCGAAAGAGGAAGAGAGCTCCACCTTCTGGACCCAAAATGTGCGCTCTCCTTCTATCTTGATCACACACGTCTGTTCCGGGTGGATGACCAATTCTTTGTTGGTAACCTGGGCGCGAAGAAGGGATGGGCAATGCACAAACAGACCATCTCTCGGTGGCTCGTGTTGTGCTTCAAGGCATGCTACTTCTTGGCTAAAAAGTGGTATTATGCCACCCCTGGCTGGCCATCCAAACTGACACCACAGGCTGATCACTCAGCTTGGTTAAGGTGGTGTAATCACACCTTACTTATATATAGTATACCTATATATAGACATATATGTACCTATAAGTCACTCCTATGGTAGGCCTCGACACTCCTGGAGGCAGAGTGCTTGGTTTTATGTGAGAGAGTACTCTGGCATGAGCTGAGCCCCTCTGCAGCTTTCGGAACCATCTCCTTATAGCTGTTCTATGATATAGCCATACCATATACTCTTAAGTGCATTATAATCATCACGGTTAATGCTATCTTTGGTTTGGCTTTATCAAAACATGTTGTGTAAGGTGTCAAACACTTTGGAATACTACCCCCCCCCCCGCCAGATCTAGCGGCCGGGGTAGCATTCCACCATTCTAGAAGGAGAAGACATGTAGTTACTGCTTTACCCGGTTAAAGTTAAACATCACAAAATGGATGCTGCTGCCACAGACACGAGTCTGACCTCCTGCAGCTGGACGAAACTCCAGCAAGGGAGGCCTGGACAATAGGTTACCTGTCGAGGGAGGTGCTAGCACCTCCTCAGACAGCCTGTAGTGTATTGGGGCAGGGTGGGTTGAATGGAAAGATGCTTTTCCAGACACTGCCTGGGGCACACAAGGTGCTCCATGCATAGCCCGGTACAAACCAGTTGTTGGTGCACTCCAGCCCCGCTCTGATGCAAAACTGGACAACGGGAAAGGAGTTTAACCACCCCCTTTCCAGGTCCACCAATAGGAGGGACCTAGCAGGTAATCCAGCCCCTTAGATTAGTATAAAGATAGGAGCTGTGTCTAGAGACATTAGAATATCCTGGAACGAAACTTTGAAGCAAAACTCTTGGACCTTTGACTTTCTATACCGACTTGATGACTGAAGACATCTCCCTTGTGGTCAAGGAGTAACTTGCCGGTTTGCTTTGTTGATGCTACTGATGGAACCCGAAGACTCAGCTACTCAGAACTGGACTTCCAGACTTCTTGGACTCTGACCCGCTTCCACAGCAAAGCTGAGACCCGTGGTGGAAACGAGAGACGTGGGACCAGACTCCCTCGACATCCTGCAAATTGCTAACTGCATCGACTCCTGCGGTAACTCGCAGTTGTGCATTAGGGTACGAGAAGCCCCAGACCCGAGCACCATCTGCACCGAAGCTCAGCCCCCCTCACTCAACGAGTGCCGCGTGGGGCCCGCTCTTACATTTCAGCTCGATGCGTCTTCCCGGTCGCTAGCCCGTTGGCTAGTGAGCCCCCTGAAGGCGAACCTTTGAAATCTTGCTCTCCTGGTTGCTCCAGGCTTGCCCCTGCTTCCCTGCAAAGGAGAAGCTCCCCAGACCTTGCTGGTCTGACCTGAAGCCAGTCTTCACTTCCTGCGTGGGTTGCGGGTATCAAGGCTTGTTGGGTCCAATCCGGATACCGACACCGCAGTCACCTAGATCCTTCGTGGGACAGCTCAAATCCAGCTCCTGGTTGTCGCCGACGCCTCCTGGTCCTCGTGGCTGCAGAGACAAGCTTCACCTCCTCACCCGTTTGCATCACGACATCACCTGGTTCCTTCCTGGTTCCTTCCTGGTCACTGGCTAGTGACCCAGACTCTGTCCCCTCTGCTTTCAGGTTCTCCAGTTCTTCGATCCACCCTTGGATTCACACTTCCTTCGGCCACCTGCAGCACTTCTTATGCAGGTCTCCATTGAAAGCATTGACGAAACCCGACACGAAAAGACACCTATGCACCTGACTTCCCTGGGTGAGGTAACTCGAGTACTCCAGTGCTCCCGTGGGTATTGACTCTTCAAGTGTCCTAGTTAAAAGGGGTTTTACTGTAGTCCATCCGGAAGTGTCCTTAATCAGTAACTTTGTGACTTCTTTGTTCTCCATTGTAAGTCAATGAGAACCTGGGCCTGTGTTATTTACAATTTTCAATTTTTAGACACTGCAGGCGCCGTCCGTGGGTCTCCTACTTCCTAACCTTTGGTTCTGTAGTGTAGCCCCAGCAATTCCCTAGGGCCTTGGCCTATTCACTATTCCTGAAGGGCTTCTTATACCATTTACTCAGTATATGGTTTGTGAAGCCCCTAGGGCAGAATTGTATTTGTGCAACTTAAAGTATGCTTAATGAGTAACTTGTAATGTATTTCGATCTCTGACCTCATAAAGAGTTCAGAGGGGTTGTGTTAGAAATAAATACATATATATTTGATATATTCCTTGTTTGGTGTACTTTCATTTGGTATTCAAGGGATTATATATGGTAAAACAACTGACTTTACATGCTCTCTGAAATTTTAGCCTAAGACTGCTGGTCCATGCTACCACTAGGATAGCTTGTCTATAAGTTTGACTTTACAACCACTATCAATAAGGGTCGTTTAGACTGGTGCAAGGTGCCCACTAGAATAGTGGACATCATATACCAGGCTATCTTCTCACATAGTTCTCTTTGGAACTTAGCGGGGTTCAGTCTCAGATCCTCCTCCAATGGCTGTAGTATCTATTCTAAGTTAATGAATCTGCGGCTAGATGTCTCAATCAGATGAACAAGTTACTTACCTTTGGTACCGATGTATCTGGTAGAGACACAGTCTAGCCACAGATTCCTTAACGCCCACCCATCCTCCCCACTCTGCAAGGACCTTTTCAGGTAGGGGTCTTACCCATTGGTCTTTCTACCAGTGGTTTCTGTCTTCATGCGTGTTAGTCTACTTCACATCCTTCCCAGGTCAGGATTGATTTACCTCTTGTTTCACAACCCGTTATTGCTTTGAGTGGTGGGCTCTCTTATCCATCAACGCTCCTGCACCCTGGTTCTTTTCTAGTGTGGATATTGGTCATGCCCTTCTTCCCTCCCCCCCCGATACTTTTCTCCATTAGTTTGGGATCTTTTTGACTTTGGTACAAGTCGTTTGGTCATATATATATAGTATGTATGGTTGCACATTTTCTGTTGTTGCAGAAATGTTGTCAGTTGCCATAACAGTCATGTTTTTAACCCCTTTGCTGCTAGGTCTTTCCCCCCTGTGCTAAGCCTTTTTTTGGCTATTTGGGGTAGTTCGCACTTAGGCCCTGTAACTTTTTGACCACATAAGGTATCCACGCACAATTTTAGTCCTTTTCTTCCAAAATCATGGGGATTCTAAAGGTACCCAGGGTTTGCATATTCCCCTAGAGGGGACCCAGAAATTAGCCAAAATACAGCAAATCTTTTTGGGGGGAATGAGAAAAAAGTGATGCAAATAAAAGTATCTGTGCTTTTCCTGCAAATGGTATCCAAAAAGTTTGAGGTGCTGAAATCACCATTTTCCCAGCTTTTAGGGAATTACAGACGTTTGTCAGAAAACCAAAATGTGTTGCACAGTTTTGGCATTTTTCTGGGATATAGCCTATTTTTGCTATTTTTTGTGCTTTCAACCCCTTTCTAGTTAATGGTAGAAATGGGTATGAAAGCAATAATGGATCCCGGAAAGCTATACATTTTAGAAAAGTAGACAACATTCTGAATTCAGCAAGGGGACATTTGTGTAGATCCTTCAAGGTTTCTTTATAGAAACTAACAGCTAAATATAGGAAAATTTGAAAATTAGTTGAAACAAACAGTCTTTTGTGTAAACATTTTCGCCTGCAACTTCTTCTAATTATGACAGCTCTTTGAAATCAATATACTGTTACATCCACAGGACCCTACTAGTTGTGGGGATGTGTAGGACTTGTAGGTTCACCAAGAACCTGACGAACCCAGAGCCAAAAACTGAGCAGCGACTTGCAATGGTTTTTTATTATGTTTATAGCAATTATTCTGGTAAAATGTATACATTGAAAAATCGGTATAAAAGACACCTGTGTATTTCTGAAATGGGAACAAAATATAGAGTTTAGAAACAGTAGATATTTGCACATTTCCGAAATTGGGAATACTCATTATAGCATGAGAATTATTGGTCATTTTTCAAAATGACTTCTTTATTATACATTGTCTTTCATTTAGAAGGCAGAAATGCATCAAAAGTCAATAGGTAATAATAGGTGCTTTACAAACCTGAATTACCCTAAGTGTCCCGATAAAAATGGTACCTCACTTGTGTGGGTAGGCATAATGCCCACGACAGAAAACGGCTCAAAACGCAACGTGAACACACCACATTTTCACAATGAAAAATGACCCTTTTTTTGCAAAGTGCCTAGCTGTAGTTTTTTAACCCTTGCTCTGCCTACACCGAGGGAAACCTAGCAAACCTATACATTTTTGAAAACTAGACACCCAGGGAAATCCAGGAGGGGGTGACTTGACTGACTCTCTCCGGGTCCTGTTACCCAGAATCCCTTGCATACCTAAAAATTGTCCAACAAAACACATTTTCCTCACATTTCTGTGGCGGAAAGTTCTGGAATCTGGGTGGATCCAAAAATTTCCACCCACCCGCATTCCCAAAATTCTTCTGAGACAAAGCGTACCTCACTTGTGTAGGTAGACCTAGTGCCCGCGACAGGAAACGGCGCACAATTCAACATGGACACACCACAATTTCACAGTGAAAAATTACCCTTTTTTGGCAAAGTTCCTAGCTGTAGTATCTGAAAGAAACAGGTTAGTGTTAGATTCCTTACTTTAGAATATCCCCAGGGGTCAAACTGGATCCGTAAAGTTTTTTCATCAGCAGTACCCTTGCGCGTTGGTAGGCATCGTCTGCGGCTTGGCGTCCGTTGTCGGTGTCGTGATCGCCGGTATGACATAGTCGGAGTACTTAGACGCTGCCCTCGTGCGCTGACGTCAGTTCTTTTTTCCGCGCCAGAAAGCGCAGATCCAGGAAGGGCTAATACCCTAGTCATTTTTTTACTCACTTTTTGGCTATTTTGGCTATTCTTTTCGAGTCGATATCGGCTCCTGGTGCCGGTAGGGATGCCTAGATTCAAGCCGTGCGACGCCTGTCACCGTCTGATGTCGGTGACCGACCCCCACCACCGGAATCTCTACTGCCTCGGGGCTGACCACAATGACAAGTCGGGCCCCCAGTGCTGGGCCTTGTCCTCGAAAGCTTGGCAGGAGCTGTCCCGTAAGCTCCTCGAGATCCGGCCGTCGGCTCCGCGCCGCTCACTGTCCTGGTCGAGGAGGAGGAAGTTGAGGGACTGGTCAGAGCCCACACCATTCGTCGGGCTCCAAGTCCTCGCACTCAAGTAAGTCGAGGCACTCTAAAAAGAAGTCGAAGAGGTGACATCGCTCTTCCGGCTCCCCTCGTCGGTCGCGCGACGCGGCTGAGGGTTCGGGTGATACCACCCGCGCGGCTCCTCTGGAGCCGCAGGCGTCGCATCCGGCCCCATACCCTCCGGTCCCTGGGCTGCATGCGACGCCGGAGGAGATACGTGATTTCCTTGTGGCCATGTGGATACACTTCCCTCCATCGAGGCCTGTCGGCGCACCTTCGGGCCCTGCAGACCCAACTAGGGGCCCTGGCGGGCCGCATCTTCAGCCCCAGCGCCTTCAGGCACTTCGGCCCCAGTGCCATCATCGACTTTGGTCCCGATGCCGCAGGGCCCCGGGGGATCCAGGCCTGGATCCCGGTCTACGCCAGTTGACCTCACGACTCCTCCGCTGGCACCGACCCTGATGGTGTTGCTCCCGGCGCCGTCTTCGGATTACGCTGTCCCCAGTTTCAGCCCAGGTCCGGGTCCGGTTTCAGAACGGCACCGCTCGCGCCGTCTCTGGCGTAGGTGGGTGAGCAATTCATCTATGACTCGGCTCCGTCATTTCTGCCTGTTTATCAGGACACAGATGAGAGGGAGGACAGGGATGGGTCTGAGGACCCTCTGGCACAGCAGTGCCAGTAAAGTCAGGACTGGGCAGATGAGCTGGGTGAGGCTAGTGGTCTGGATACATCGCCTGACACTGGATTCATCTCTCCTCCCTCCGTGGCTATGGAGGAGGGTGCTACCTATGGTGTGGTGTTGCGCAGGGCAGCCAACGCCTTGGCTCTTGAGCTCCCTGCCGCGGCCGTGAGGATTAACCTCCCACACCGAGTTGCTTCAACTGCCAGTAAGCTCGTCAGAGCCTCTGCTGTCGTACAATGAAGCCCTCACGGACGTTCTGATGGGCACTTGGTCCAAGCCCTCCACAGTGCCTCCTGTGGATCGGAACATGTCCCGACGCCAACGCCCGGCTCCGGTTGACCCCAGCTTTTTGTCCATACACCCATCCCCGAGAGCCTTGTGATCCATGCCTCTACGTCCCAGACCGCATTTCCCACCGCTTCCCCAGATCGGGAATCCAAAAGGTTTGACCAGTTTGGAAAGAAACTGTTCTCCTCATTGAGTTTGTGGTTGCGGTCTATCAACACCGCTTGCCATTTGGGCTGTTACTCCCACACATTGTTGGACACGGTTGTGGACGTGCTGCCCCAGTGTCCTGATGTTGTAATTTGACAGCAATTAGATTAAGCATTAGCAGAAGACATCTTAGTTCTTGCCGTTATCTTGACAGTTAGCGGACTCTATTTTGTATTTATGGCAGCCATCTTGTCTGCTACATGCTGCCTCGTGCCGACCATGCGCTTTGTCCTATCTTCCTGTTCATGGTGCTTGAAATCTGCCCAGCAACAAGTTATATTTAGCATCCCCCTCTTTGCTGCTGTCCGTTAGGGTTGAACATCTGTTAGTGATTAGTTCAAGATAGGAATGTGTTTGTCAAGCCCCCAAGACTGTTAACTCCTCCCACTGATCGATATTACCTTATATGTACATAAATCATGCTCTTGTGCTTTGTACCGCCTTCTTTTGAGCCCCTGTGCGGGTATAAATAAACCATGCTTTCTTGGCTCGTGGTGCTACTTCTTGCAATACCGAAGGGTACTGTTTGAACTGTAGCACAACCTCCTGAGGTGTAATAAATGTTACGTTTTTTATTCCAGTTTCTCTGCCAACTTCTTTCTATTGTTCTGAAGACTTTGTGCAGAGAAGGACGAACCCCTTGCACTAGCGGGTCTGGCTGAGGCCTGATACGACAAATTGGCGTCCAACGTGGGGCTCATCGGCGACTCGGATGCCCGAAGGATTGGTCGTGATGAAGGTTTGGAATCTCGCTGAGGACTCGATCGCTGCCAGTAGTGACCCCAGTCTTGGCACCCAAGGCGTTTCTTCCCTTCTTTCAGTTCTGACCATCCAGGTGGCGCCGGTCTTCGACTGAGATCACTTCTGTTGATTCGCCGTGCAGTGGCCGTTTGGTCGAATTTAGAACTTGGCAGTTGAAATCTGGACACCCTATGATTGGTAAGAGCCGTTTTTCGGCACCTACTATGGGTTTTGGATGCCCTTGTATGGTAAGGTAGTTTTCGGAACACTTACTGTGGCATATTTTTATTTGGAAAAGACTAGTCTAATTTGTATTTGGAAATCAGTAAGATATATGTGTTGCAACCCATATAGGCAGGCAACGTGAAGATTTTTCTTCAATAAGTTGAATTTGAACACCGCAACGTACTAAAGGTACTTTAAGTGCTACTTTGTGTATAATACTGCATATTTTGCATTATTTCTGGCATGCCTGTTTTTAGCGCACTTCGAAGGTTGTGTTGCTTTTGTAATGGTACCAGTCTCCGACTTGAGGAATCGCAGCCGGCTCCCCCAGAGGGGACGCGTAATAGGGACATGTATGTTAAGTTTGGTCTTTCTGCCATAATGTACAGCACGTTGTGGCACAAATATACCAAAAAGGATCCTGAATTACGTTGGCCTATGCATGGGTCATTTGATGCACGGAAGATTGAGTATGTGGAGCAATGTATGTTTGAGCGGAAGTCTAAACGTGATATGTTTGAATGTGTGCGTATGTGGGAGAAAGAAGTGCGTCAACAAGCGAAGCGTGAGCAAGCATTGATTGAGAAAGAACAGCAGAAGAATGTGTATGAGAAAGCAGATTGCAGGTATCTGGCCAATATCCTGTCCGACAACCTCTCTATCCTGTCCTTAATAAACCACAAGATGATTTTTTGTTATTAGATCGACCTCCACCACCGTATGCCGTTCTGTACGCTCCGGCCGAAGGCGATGAGGATTCTGACGCAGATCAACGAAAAGTGCGGGACACTCGTTCTATGCTGTCTGTTCAGCGTGCAGCCGATATCAGACAGGCTATCCGTAAAGCAGTATGTAGCACTGATTCTGCTCCTGATCTCTTAGCCAGTATGCAGGGATGGTCAGAAAAAGAGCAAATATATTTCACTGAGACATTTGCCTCAGAAGTTGTAGAATTGTTTCGGAAATTCTCTCCAACATAAGAACCTGATGATGTAGCAGTTGATTGTAAACAGATGCGTGATGGTCCTTTTATTTTCTCTCAGGTGGCTCGACACGATTAGACGGTTGGTTAAATTACGAACTGAGGTGGTTCTCTTGAAGGAGAAGAAAAAGCTTGCAGACGCATCTGTGCAGCACAATCCGTCCGGGGAGTCGCAGTCTTCTATCTTCGGAACAGATAAGACAATGACAGTCGATATGAGGCCTATGCGGGAAGCCGCACCCTTGTATGTTCCTCCGAAAGGAGCGGGTGACAGTGATGTAAAAAATTATGTTGATGCTAAAGGATATTTCATTTATAATTGGGTGTACACTCCTTGGAATAGAGCAGATGTAATGGCGCTTAAAGCAGCATTACCCGATCCACGTAAAAATCCAGCCGCTTTCTATGAGGAAGTTGAAGGCGCTATAAATTCCTGTACCATGACCCTACACAATATAGATTTATTTTTCGGATTAATATTACCACCGGATATGTGGAGGACCGTCCGTAAAATTAATGATCAGGCTATTTTTGGTGCCGAATGGAAGGAATTAGAACAATTGGATGTGGAGCCCGCTCAAAAGCCACATAAGTTAATATAAGATCTCCCCGCAGCAATATTAACTAAGCTTAAAACAGTTATTCCCCCAAAAAAGATAGATTGGACTGTTTTGGTATCGTGTAAATGAAAAGTAGATGAATTGGTTTCTGATTTCTTTACACGCTTTGAGGAAGCTTTTCATGATTTTAGCGGTCAGTCTTTGACGGATGATACAGGCAGACATCTTTTTGTGGATGAATATGTTACGAATCTGTTACCAGGGATAGCTAGCCGCTTAAAAGCCAGTGAAAGTTCTTGGACTATATCTTCTCCAGCATCTGTTTTGATGATGGCTCAATAATATGAGCGTCAAGAATTAGAAGCAAAAGGTAACGAAGAAAAGAAATCTAAAGATTTGAAAACGAGTTTATGGTCCGCCCTCTAGAGGCTATGATAGAGGCGGATGCGGATCTTTCAATCCTCCCTATACTCGTACGAATCTTTCCATTAATCAATGTGCGTATTGTAAGAAATGTGGTCATTAGATGGCTGATTGCCCAGTGTTGCGTGCCCATCAGAATTCACGAGGGCGGGGACAAATGAGAAATCGTTCAGGTTATTCAGGGCCATGGGGAAATACTAATAATCGTGCTCGATTTGATACTAATGTGCGAACACAGGATGGGTTCAATACTTTTGACAGGCGAAATCAGTATCAAATGTCTGATTATGTTCAGCCTGACCTTTACGATTCTGTTTATGCATAGGATTGCCTAGGATGGGGTAAGGAATCAGTTGAAGTTCTAGTAGATCAGATGGGTCCCTATGTTACAGCACATGTTTTGGGTTCTACTGATCGGTTTCTGGTTGATACAGGAGCTACTCGTAGCACTTTGTCTAAACAATTGGTTCCAAGGACTCCCCTGTCTGGTGTAACTATTACTTCGATAGGTTTCAATGGAACACCTTCCCATAGCCCATTGTCACAACTACTTGCATTCCATGTTGAGAAATTTAGTGCTCCATGTCCATTTTTGCTTTCTCCAAACACACCAGAAAATATTGTGGGTCTTGATATGCTCAAGTATTTCAGAGCCACAATACGATGTTCTCCTGAAGGAGTGCGTGTCATTTTGAATGATAATCATTCCGGGGCTGAAAGAGCTTGTCTTGTTAAAGAGGATATTGCATTGGCTTGACTCCCTAAAATTTTGTGGGTTACGTCAGACACTGATGTGGGTCAAATGGTTATCCCACCGGTACACATTTGTGTCAAGGAGGGAGCTGTGTTACCTCGCTTGCCTCAATATAGGATTTCACAGGAGATTGAAGAAGCACTCATACGAATTGTACATGATCTCATTAAAGTTGGGGTTGTTGAGGAAGTTCCATTTAATGTTTGCAACCGCCCAATTCTTCCAGTTTTGAAAAGAGACACTGACACTAGAGTATACAGGTTTATCATAGACTTGAGGGAGGTAAACAAGATTGTTGTGCCGCAGTACCCTGTGGTTTCTGACACTACGACACTGCTTACTTTGGTTCCCCTGACTGCCACCACGTTTTCTGTTATAGACTTGAAGAATGCTTTCTTTTCGATCCCTATACATCCTGACAGCCGATACTTGTTCGGTTTCACTTTGAATAATCGATCGTAAAGATTTTGTAGAATTCCCCAAGGCTATACTGAGAGTCCGAGTATTTACAGTCAAGCATTGAAAAGAGAACTTGATTCTTTTGTGTTGCCTGAAGGTGTGGCTCTCATACAATATGTCGATGATATCTTATTGGCAGCCGATACCCCAGAACAATGTGAGACGTGCACTCTGTCTTTGCTTTCTTTTCTTGCTTCACATCATCATAAAGTGTCACGAAAGAAATTGCAATATTGTAGACCAAAGGTAACCTACTTAGGTCACCTTTTGTCTAAGGAGGGACGTGCATTGACATCAGATCGTATACAAGCAATTTTATATATTCCAGTACCTACTACACAGAAAGGAGTATGTGCATTTCTTGGTCTTACTTCCTTTTGCAGGCAATGGATTTTGGGGTTTTCATACATCGTTAAGCCTTTGTTAGCACTTTTGACAAAAGACACTCCAATACCCCTTCCATGTACAGATGAATGTGAAACTGCTTTTCGACAGTTACGACAAGCCCTTTGTTCAGCACCAGTGTTAGGTACACCAGATTACATGAAGCCTTTTACACTTTACGTGCATGAGAAAGATGGATGTGCATTGTCAGTTTTAGTCCAGTTACATGGTGATAAGCAAAGTCCCTGTGCTTATTTGTCAGCAGTTCTTGATCCTGTTGCCCGAGCATTACCTGGGTGTTTTCGCTCAGTTGCAGCAATACGACAGAGTGAGGGAATAGTTTTGTCATAAGGTGTTAGTGTTGGTACCCCATGCGGTTGATGCCCTTTTGAATCAAACAAAGACACAGCATTTAACTAGCGCTCGTCTGACAGGATACGAACTGACATTGCTAGCTCCTCACATTACATTGAAGAGATGTGCAACTTTAAACCCAGCTACTTTGTTGCCATATCCAGCGACTCAGCCTCAGTCGCAAGAAACGCATGTTTGTATATTCCTGACTGAGGAACAGACAATGGGTCGCATTTATTTGCAAGATACGCCCCTTCCAGATGTGGATGGTGAATTGTGGGTTGATGGGTCTTGTTTGAAATTACCAGATGGTATGACCTCAGCCGCATATGCAATCACCACGCTTGAAACAATAGTGGAGACAGCTTGCATACCACAGAAATTGTCTCAAGCAGCTGAATTGATAGCTTTGACACGAGCATGTGAGCTTAGTACTGATTTGTATGTGAATATTTATACAGATAGCCGCTATGCTTTTGGAGTAGCGCATGACTTTGGCCTGCTCTGGAAGGAAAGAGGCTTTCTTACATCTCACGGAATGCAAATAATGCACGGAGATTTAGTGCATAACCTTTTGATTGCATTGACATACCCAAAGAAAGTAGCCATAGTGAAGTGTAGTGCGCACAAGATAAGATTGGACAAGGTAATACCTTTGCAAATCACGTGGCACGTGAAACTGCGACGCAAAGAAGCACTACTTCCATGTATGTAGTGAAGTCACAAGCTGAGAGATGGCATGATGCTAGGCGAGAGTACGAGAGATAAAGAAATCTGCTTCTGTAAAAGAACGTGAACAATGGTCTGAAGAAGGAGAGTTGGATGATGAAGGTTGTTGGCGGAATAAGCAGATGGATAGATGGAAGCTGCCTATAGCTTTTGTACAACCTATGGTTCAGATGGCACATGGGCTAGCACATGTTGGACCTTCAGCAATAACGAAAATGCTTACGCAAGTTTGGGAGCATCCAGAAATTGCGAGCACAGCTAAGAGAGTAGTACAGTCTTGTTTGATCTGTTTGCAATATAATCCTGGAAAAGGAACGCGAGTTCCAGCTGGAGGTTTTGCTACACCAACTGCACCTTTTGAAGTCTTGCAAACGGATTATATCCAACTTGAGCATTGTAACAACTTGAAGTATGTCTTAGTGGTGGTCTGTGCCTTCAGTAAATGGATTGAGGCGTACCCCACAAAGGACAATACTGATATCACTACTGCAAAGGTGTTATTGAAGGAATTTTTCCCGAGATTTGGTGTTTGCAGACTCCTATGGAATGATAACGGACCTAATTTTGTTGGGGAAGCTATCAAATATGTTCTGAAGGGATTAGGAATTAAACAGAAGTTCCATGCAGTGTTTCATCCACAATCAGCAGGATTGGTGGAAAGGTATAATGCTACTCTGAAGCTGAAAATAGCGAATATTCAAGCTTCCACACACTTGACCTGGCCAGATGCGTTGCCACTGGCATTGTTGTCTATCAAATCAGTACCACATTCTAGAACGGGTCTTACTCCTTATGAGGTTGTGTTCGGGAGGCCCATGAATATTTGGGGAGTTCCTAAACCGAGTTCTGTGTATGATATACCTTGTGTCTTGATGACTGACTATTTGGCACAGTTAACCGACAGCTTGGTTTCTATTCATCAACAGGTTCGAGAAGCACTTCCTGACAGATCTACAGGTGAAGGCCATGAACTCTGACCTGGCGACCTTGTAATGGTGAAAGCGTTTGAGAGGTCAAGCAGCTTGGAACCGAGGTGGCGCGGACCAGCACAAGTGCTCCTGGCCACGAGAACAGCGGTTCGAGTCACCAACAAGAAAAACTGGGTGCATAGTACCCATTGTCAAAAGGCATCGTCAACCTTGGTGGAACCTGCTGTGCTAACCGATCATCGAGAGATCTTGACTACGGAGAAAGGCCCTGCTGAATCACCTGACGAATCTGCGGAGTTCTTCCCGGACCAGATGATCCCTGGAGCATCGAGATACAACTTGAGACCGAGGAAAGAATCTACAGTTTTTTGAGAGAGACAGATTGAGCAACCGCTCTGGGTAGTGGAAACGGAATGCCGATATGATAAGGGGGGGATCAGCCCTGCATAGTGTAGTGACACCCGTCTTGATATTCGGTGAAGAAAACAACGTCTACCCATGAGAGAAGAGCTTCTACGACTATTTTGAGTTGTTTTTGTTGCTACAATGAATAAACAGAAGAACATTTTAGGTGTTATAGGTGTTTTTGCAGTTTTGACAATTATAGCAGTAATCACCTGGTCTGTTGAAATGATGGCTCCTGCTCATGAGTTTTTTGTGGTTGCTACTCCAGTCCCAGAAGAGCATCAGCATTTTACTCTTCCGTATCATGAGCAGAAGCACCGACAATCTTATCTCAATAACACGTTTGTTCAGATGCTTCACCACACCCACAATGCTACGAACACTACTAATTGTTGGGTATGTGGAATGCTTCCAGCGCATCAAAAGAAAGGAGCAACACCTTTTATTCCTCTTCTTTTCTCGCATAATGGTTCTTGTCGAGCCTGGTACACTCTATTGTTTGCAACTAGAAAACCTGCAGTAGGTGAACTTCTTTTCCGTTTGAATAAGGAGTGTTATCAGGACAAAGATGGGTATCCTCAAGCAAATGGACCTATATGGGAATGGGAGGAATACCGACAGGACAATATTTCTACGCCATATGTTTTCACCCACACAAGAGACTTTGCCACAAGCAACCAATCTGTGATTACTGTCACAAGGACTAAAGCAGATTTATGTGTACAAAGTACTGGACGAATCCCAGTTGGAATTAGAGATTGTATTACTGTTTTAAATATAGATGGAATAAATGACAGTTCATTTCTAGCTTCGCATAACACATATCTAGTATGTGGCAGTCATGGATATCATCGATTACCAGTTGGGTGGTCAGGTGTATGTTATGTATCTTTTTTTGTTACCTCCTGTTTTCCTAGCACCTGCGTCATACCATCGAGACTTTAAACTGTTCAAGAATATTTCATTTAATCAAAACAAAAGGACAATAAGTACTGATGAAGTAGACCAAATAGATACTAGTCTACAGCAATATGTTGATTTTAATCTGGGTCTGTTTTCTTTTGTGGGCGCTGTTTTAAACAGCAGGAAAGTGCGACGATTAACTAGGGTTGTGGAAGCTGTAACTAATCAAACTGCTATAGCACTTGGAAATATCACTGAAGAATTACAAGTTGCCAGAATTGTAGCGATCCAGAATAGAATGGTGTTAGATGTGATGTTAGCCGATAGAGGTGGTGCATGTAAAATTAACGGTAGTAGTTGTGTCTTTATTCCTGATAATTCGCCCTCAGTATATGATACAATTCTTAAACTGCATAAGATAGCTACAGACATTCACACTAAGAATGGCACCTGGTCTTTTGCTGGATGGTTTTGGGCTCTAGTCTCTGCCTGGGGTTGAAAATTACTGACTGTTCTCTGTATTGTAATTGCAGTGATTTTCACCTGTTGTATGTGTATCCATTGTGGCCCCAATGCTATGGTATATGTGCATCACTGCTTGTATACCATCCAAGAAGAATACCGTGGATATAAAAGCACAACACATGTTAGATAAAGAAGTAGCTGACATGATGCGTATAAACATACAGGACAAATATTTAGATTATCCCAGGAGAGCGTATGTCTTCAGCTAATGCTGAAAGGGTCGTCTGTTGTAATTTGACAGCGATTAGATTAAGCATTAGCAGAAGACATCTTAGTTCTAGTCGTTATCTTGACATTTAGCGGTCTCCATTTTGTATTCATGGCAGCCATCTTGTCTGCTACATGCTGCCTCGTGCCGACCATGTGCTTTGTCCTATCTTCCTGTTCATGGTGCTTGAAATCTGCCCAGCAACAAGTTATATTTAGCTTCCCCCACTTTGCTGCTGTCCGTTAGGGTTCACATCTGTTAGTGATTAGTTCCAGATAGGAATGTGTTTGTCAAGCCCCCATGACTGTTAGCTCCTCCCACTGATCGATTGTGCTTCTCGACATTACCTTATATGTACATAAATCATGCTCTTGTGTGTTGTACCGCCTTTTTTTGAGCCCCTGTGCGGGTATAAATAAACCATGATTTCTTGGCTCGTGGTGCTACTTCTTGCAATACCGAAGGGTACTGTTTGAACTGTAGCACGACCTCATGAGGTGTAATAAATGTTACGTTTTCTATTCCAGTTTCTGTGCCAACTTCTTTCCATTGGTCTGAGGACTTCGTTCAGAGAAGGGCGAACCCCTTGCACTAGCGGGTCTGGCTGAGGCCTGCTACGACACGGAGGAGGCCCAGGCACGGCTCGCCCAAGAACTTCCTGAGGGGCGGGATGCAGCATGATATTCAATCAGATGTGGACTAGATACCACGGACTCGCTAGGCAGGGAATCCGTCGCCACGCCTGGCAGAGGTCCGCCAATTTTTCGGGCAATGTCCAGTACACGCTCATGGGCATGCCCTTCGATGGCCGTCGCCTTTTTGGCGACAAAGCAGACATAGCGCTTGAGCGTTTCAAGGACTCCAGGGCTACGGCCAAGTCCTTGGGCCTGTCGGGCCAGCGCCAGCAGGCTTCTACTTTTCACCCCTTTCGTGGCCAAGGAAGGGGTGCCCCCACACGTTCGTTCAGCCACAGGCCGCAGAACCAACCTCAATGCAGTCGCGGACGTGGTAACCGCCGTGGTGGTGCAGGAGAACAACTGCAAGGTCAGTCCACATCCACTCCCGCAGCATCTGCCTCAAAGCCTTCCTAGTCCGAGCTTTCAGGCCCATTCAACGCTACTGGGGAGCAGGGTCTGCCTTCACCTCCTTCACTGGTGTACCATCACTTCGGACAGGTGGGTGCTGCAAATCGTCCGAAGGGGCTACTTCATCCCCTTCGAGGCGACCCCTCCAACCATGCCACTGCAGTACCACCGCGTGTCGGGGGATCACTTGCAACTTTTGCAGGAGGAAGTTACAGCCCTCTTGGCCAAGGGGGCCATCAAGCACGTCCCTGGGCCAGAAGTAGGATGTGGTTGCTACTCCCACTACTTTCTGGTACCCAAGAAGGGCAACGGAGGCCTAAGCCCTATCTTGGACCTCCGGAGCATCAACGGCTTCCTCTGGAAGGAGAAGTTCAAGATGCTGACTTTAGCTCAGGTCCTGGCTGCCCTAGACCCTGGAGACTGGATGGTAGCATTTGACTTGCAGGACGCATATTTCCACATCCCCTTCCTGCCGGCCCACCGGGCCTACCTGCAGTTCACGGTAGGCCACAAGCACTTTCAGTTTATCGTGCTCCCCTTCGGCCTCACCAGTGCCCCTTGGGTGTTCACGAAAGTGATGGCGGTGGTCGCAGCTCATCTGCGCAGGTCAGGGGTGTCAGTCTTCCCCTACCTCGATGACTGGTTGTTGAAGGCGGGCTCGCCCCAGACAGTCATCTCCCACCTCCAGACTACGGCCGATCTCCTGCACTCACTGAGGTTCTCCATCAACGTGCCAAAGTCACACCTGTGCCCCTCTCAGAAGCTCCTCTTCATCGGAGCCGTTCTGGACTCGGTGCAGTTTCGGGTTCATCCTCCAGAGCAGTGGGTTCAGGATATTCAGGCTCTGATTCCGATCTTTCAGCTTTTATCCGGAGTCTCGGCTCCTGGGGTTGATGGCCTCCTGTATCCTGCTGGTGCATCACGCCAGGTGGCGGGTACAGACTCTGCAGTGGGACCTGAAGTTTCAGTGGGCACAGCATCAGGGCAACCTGTCCGACCACGTCCTGATCTCGGAAGGCACTGCGAAACAGTTGCAGTGGTGGCTCACGGACCGCGATTGGGTCAGTGGCAGATCCCTCTCCTTTCCCCAACTGTGGCAAGTAGTTTTGAGGGATGCGTCCCTCCTGGGATGGGGGGCCACATGGGAGAGGTGGAGATCAGAGGCCTTTGGTTTCTGGCAGAGTCCCGGCTCCATATCAACCTTCTGGAGCTGCAGGCGATCCGGCTTGCACTGAAGGCATTCCTTCCCTCTGTCCGAGGAAGTGTAGTGCAGGTGTTCAGGGACAAAACCACTGCCATGTGGTACTGCAACAAACAGGGCGGGGTGGGGTTGTGGACCCTTCGTCAGGAGGCTCTGCGTCCCTGCACAAGGCTGGAACACCAGGGTGTCACCCTGGTGGTTCAACACCTGGCAGTATCCCTGAACACCAGGGCGGACAAACTCAGCCGCCGGTGCCTGATGGATCACGAATGGCATCTGAGCTCGGATGTGGTGCAAGGTTTCTTTCAGGAGTGGGGAGAGCCTTGGTTAGATCTATTCGCCACTAAAGAGAATGCGCAATGTCATCAGTTCTACGCGTTGGAATTTCCAAGTCATCTTGTGGCTCCAGACTGGGCACGAATATACTGGTATCCCGAGCTTCTTAGCATGTCAGTCGATCCTCCGAGTTGTCTGCCCCTTCAGGAGGACCTTCTGTCGCAGCAGCAGGGGACGGTCCTCCATCCGAACCTGTCCAGTCTCCATCTACATGCGTGGAGATTGAGCGGCGACAGTTGAGGCCATTTAACTTGCCTCCTGAAGTCGGTGATGTGATTCTGGCAGCCAGGCGTCCCTCCACAAAAACGGTATACGCCTGCAAGTCGAACAAATTTGTGGCATGGTGCACAGCAAAGGCTGTGGATACACTTTCTGCCCCCCTTTCAGAGGTTCTCCTCTTCCTTCTTTCTCTTACCCAGCAGGGCTCTGCTCTGAGCACTAACAAAGGCTATCTCTCAGCCATTTCAGCTTTCTTAAGGCTTTCTGATCAGCCTTCTATTTTCAAGTCCCCTGTTGTAAATAGATTCTTGAAAGGCATCACACACATGTTTCCTCCTGTTCCCTTCGTGATGCCTCAGTGGAACTTGAACCTTGTACTGACTTATCTGATGTGCGCTCCCTTTGAGCCACTTCATAACTGTCCTCTTCCTCTTCTGACTCTTAAAACTGCATTCCTGGTTGCCATCACCTCTGCCAGGAGAGTGAGTGAGCTCCAGGCTCTGTCTTCTAAGCCTCCGTTCCTCTCTGTCCATCCGGACAAGGTTGTTTTGAGGACTTGTCCTTCTTTCTTGCCCAAGGTGGTTACAGCCTTTCATATCAGGCAGTCCATCACCTTGCCCTCCTTCTTTCCGCCTCCGCATCCCTCGAAAGAGGAAGAGAGGCTCCACTGTCTGGACCCAAAATGTGCGCTTTACTTCTATCTAGACTGCACACTCCAGTTCCGGGTGGACGACCAGCTCTTTGTTGATTACGTGGGAGCTAAGAAGGGACAGGCGGTGCACAAGCGGACCATCTCTAGATGGGTCGTTTTGTGCATCAAGGTCTGTTACTCATTGGCGCAAATCTCAATATGGACCCATCACAATCTCACAGTCAAAAATGACCTTTTTTGGCAAAGTGCCTAGCTGTAGTTTTTTAACCTTAGCTCTGCTGACACCTAGGGAAACCTAGCAAAACCTATACATTTTTGAAAACTAGACACCCAGGGAAATCCAGGATAGGGTGACTTGACTGGCTCTCACCAGGCTCTGTTACCCAGAATCCCTTGCAAGCCTAAAAATTCTCCAAAACACAAATTCTGCTCACATTTCTGTGGTCAAAAGCTCTGGAATCTGCGTGGATCCATAAATTTCCACCCACCCCGCATTCCCAATAGTCTTCAGAGAAAAGTGGTACCTCACTTGTGTGGGTAGGCCTAGTGCCCACAACAGGAAACAGCGGAAAACGCAATGTGGACACACCACAATTTCACAGTGTAAAATGACCCTTTTTTGGCAAAGTGCCTAGCTGTTGTTTTTTAACCTTAGCTCTGCCGGCACCTAGTAAAACCTAGCAAACCTATACATTTTTTAAAACTAGACACCCAGGGAAATCAAGGATGGGGTGACTTGACTGGCTCTCACCAGGTTCTGTTACCCAGAATTCCTTGCAAACCTAAAAATTGTCCCAAAAACTAATTTTACTCACATTTCTGTGGTGAAAAGCTATGGAATCTGCGTGGATCCAAAAATGTCCACCCACCCCACTTTTCCCACAGTCTTCTGAGAACAATGGTACCTCACTTGTGAGGGTAGGCCTAGTGCCCGCAACAGTAAATGGCGCAAAACGCAACATGGACACACCACAATTTCAAAATAAAAAATTACCCTTTTTTGGCAAAGTGCCTAGCTGTAGTTTTTTAACCCTAGCTCTGCCGGCACCTAAGGAAACCTAGCAAGCCTATACATTTTTTAAAATCCAGCATCGGGTGATTTGACTGCCTCTCACCAGGTTATGTTACCCTGAATCCCTTGCCAACCTAAAACATTGTCTCCAAAAAACACATTTTTCTCATATTTCTGTGATGGAAAGTTCTGGAATCTGCGTGGATCCACAAATTTCCATGCACTCCACGTTCCCCAAAGTCTTTTGAGAAAAATGGTACTTCACTTGTGTGGGTAGGCCAAGTGGCCACAACAGGAAACAGCGCAAAACGTAACGTGGACACACCACAATTTCACAGTGTAAAATGACCCTTTTTTGGCAAAGTGCCTAGCTGTAGTTTTTTAACCTTAGCTCTGCCGGCACCTAGGGAAACCTAGCAAACCTATACATTTTTTAAAACTAGACCCCAGGGGAATCCAGGATGGGGTGACCTGACTGACTCTCACCAGGTTCTGTTACCCAGAATTCCTTGCAAACCTAAAGATTGTCCAAAAAAAAAACATTTTATTCACATTTCTGTGGTGGAAAGTTTGGAATCTGCGTGGATCCACAAATTTCCACCCACCCCGCGTTCCCAAACGTCTTGTGAGAAAACTGGTACCTCACTTGTGTGGGTAGGCATAGTGCCCACTACAGGAAATGGCGTAAAATGCAACGTGGACACACCACAATTTCCCAATGAAAAATTACCCTTTTTGGCAAAGTGCCTTGCTGTAGTATTATAACCCTAGCTCTGCCGGCACCTAGGGAAACCTAGCAAACCTATACATTTTTAAAAATTAGACACCCAGGGAAATCCAGGATGGGGTGACTTGACTGACTCTCACCATGTTCTGTTACCCAGAATCCCTTTCAAACCTAAAAATGTTTAAAAAAACAAATTTTTCGCACATTTCTGTGGTGGAAAGTTCTGAAATCTGTGTGGATTTACTAAATTCTACCCAACCCAAATTCCCCAAAGTCTTTCAAGAAAAATGGTAGTTTACTTGCATGGGTGGGTGAAGTACCCGTGACAGGCAAGGGCCCAAAACCTATTGAGGCGACATCAAAATTACCTATCACAAACCAACCTGGTTTTGCAAGGGGGGTCCCATGACTTTTTGGCCCGGAGCTCAATGGCCACCTAAGGAAACCTACCAAACCCACACATGTCTGTAAACTAGACACCCAGGGGATTCCAGGGAGGTATGGCTTGCATGGCTCTTCCAGCGTTTTCTTCCCCAGAATCCACAGCAAACCTGAAATTGGGCTGAAAAAATCACCTTTTCACACATTTTTGTATAGGAAAGGTGTGGCATCACCGGGCTGACACAAATTTCCTACCGCCTAGCGTTCCCCCGGTAGAAATGGCACCTCACTCGTGTGGGAGACCTGGGGTAACACTGGGTGGTAGGACATTTGTGCCAGCCCTGTGAAAAGTTGGCCTGGCATATCCTGTGCACTATTCTAGTGGGCACCTTGCACCAGTCCAAACGACCCTTATTGATGGTAGGTTTAAAGACAACCTATATAGAAAGCTATCCTAGAGGTGGCTATGGAGAGCAGCCTTCAGGCTAAGTCTTGAAGGAATGTAAAGCAGCTTGTTTTACCAGTCTATAATCTCGTGAATGATCAAATGAAAGGAGAACCACACCAAGTATATATAAAATATATGTATTTAATCTAAACACATCCCTCTAGTCTCTTTATGAGGCTAGAGGGAAAAGTACATACAGTAAACTTATTTAGCACACAGTAAATTAGCACAGTATACATTAAGCCCTAGTGGCGTCACAAACCATATATTAAGAAAGTGGTATAAGTACCACTACAGTCATAGAGACAAGGCCTAGGGCCTACACAACCGCTGGGGCAACCAGGAACCACCCAAGGTAGTGACACAGGAGACCCACGGGGGACGCGTGCAGTGTCTAAACACAGCCGCGAATCACCATTGACTTCTAAGGAGAAAGTTGCGATTAGAGTTTTAAAGAGTAGGGACACTTAGGAGTGGACTAGGAGCAAACCCCTTGAGAACTGGACAGTTTGAGAGTCAAGACCCACAGGAACACCGAAGTACTCGTGTTACCTCACCTAGGGAAGCCGGGTGCATAGATGTCTTTTCGTGTCGGGTTTCGCTGTCATTACCTATGGTGAACTGCGAAAAGTGCTGCAAGCGACCAGGCGAAAAGTGTCCGGATGGATCCAAGGGTGGATCGGAGATCTGAAGAACGTGAAAGCCGAGGGGACAGAGTCTGGGTCACTTGCCAGTGACCAGGGAGGCAAAAGAAGGTGCCCACCGATGTCGGGTGATTTCAGGTGCAGAAGGTGAAGCTTGACTCTTCAGCCACGAGGACCAGGAGGCGTCAACGACAACCAGGAGCTGGATTCGAGCTGTCCCATGTCGGATGTCGAGTGCTGCGGTGTCGGTATCTGGATTGGACCCAACAAGCCTTGGCAACAGCAACCCACACAGAATGCAAAGATCGGCTTCGTAGCAGACCAGCAAGGTCTGAGGAACTCACCCTTTGGAGGGTATTCAGGGCACATCTGGAGCAACCAGGGAAGCCTAAGAAACAAAAGAGTTACCTTTGTGGGGACCCACCAGTCGACAGACCAGGGTTCGCGAAGGGGCCTCGAGCAGAAATGCTGGAAGCGTGCCGACGGAACACTCGTGGAGTGTAGGCCCACAATCTTCCGTGCAGATATGGTTCTCAGGGCTTGGACTACGAGTAGCCTAGTGCACATATTCAGGAAAGGTCAGGATGTAGATGCACTTCCAAATGTGCCCCGTGTCCAGGATTTCCGATCCCACGTCTCTCATGATGGCTACAGGTCTCAGCTTTGCTGTGATCTCATATCGGCCTCAAAGATGTCTGGAAGTCCGTGTCCTGTGTCGCAAAACATTCGGCTTCCGGCGGCAGCCTTGGAAATGCAGACTGGCAAGATGCTTCTTTGGTGCCTGTTTGAAAAGGGGAATCACTCTTTGACCCCAAGGGAGATCCTTCCAACATCTAGTCGAAATAGAATGTCGAAGTTCAGGATATATGTAGCAAAGTTTCGTCCAGGGTAATTTGAAGTCCTAAGGACTGGGTTCCTATACTTATACCAAGTTTAGGGGTTGGACTTAGTCTAAGGTCCCACCTATGGGAGGACCTGGAGAGGGGGTGGTTACACCCCTTCCCCTTTGTCAAGTTTTGTGCCAGATCAGGGGCTGAGTTCCCCTGCAACCAGTTTAAACTGGGGTATGCACAGGGACACCAAGTGTAACCCCAGCACTGTTTGAAAAGCATTCACTGAATGCACCCGCCCAGTCCTAATACACTAAAGCCTGTCTGGGGAGGTTGTTACTCATTACTGTGACAGGAAACCTATTGTCCAGGCCTCCCCTGCTGGAGTTTCGTCCAGCAGCAGGAGATCAGACTCGTGTCTGTGGCAGCAGCATCCATTTTGTGATGCTGGGGCTCTTTTAAACTATTACCGATCAGGCAAGTGTGTACATGTCTTCTCCCTCTAGAAGGGTGGAATTCTACCCCCTCCGCCAGGACTGGCGGGGGGGGTAGGGTTCCAAAGTGTTTGACACCAAATATGACATGTTTTGATGCAGCCATTCCAAGTTAGCATTTACTGCAAGGTTATAATGCACTTAAGACTATATGGTATGGCTGTATCTCAGAACAGCTACAGAGAGAAGTGATTCCGAAAGCTGTAGAGGGACTCAGCTCATGCTTGGGCACCCTCTCACATAAAACCATGCACTCTACCTTCACGAATGTCAAGGCCTGCCATAGGAGTGACATATACGTTTATATGTGTCTGTCATTAAAGGTAGATATAGGTAGCCTATATCTTAGTAAGGGGTGCAAGCACCATTTTAACCAGGCTGCAGTAGCAGACCTGTGGTGCCATTTTAGAAGGCTTAACAGGGGTGGCATAATACATGCTTCAGCCCCTGGTACGCCCCTGGGGTACCTATGCCCTTGGTACCTAAGGTACCATATACTAGGGACTCACAAGGGTAACCCAGTAACCAATCTGAAGTGTATCTAAAGTACATGCAATCAATTTAGAGAGGAAGCATCTAGGCTGGGGTCCTGGTTAGCAGGGCCCCAGCCAGACTAAAGTCGAAAAACAGTGATGTGAGAAGTTGGCCTGATATATGATGCTCACTAGTTCGAGTGATCACCTTGTATCAGTCCAAACAACCATTATGGTGATTGGTTGTAAGTCAACCTTATAGACCAGCTATCCTAATGGTAGCATGGACAAAGCAGTCTTAGGCTAAACTCTTTTGGCATATGAAGCCAGCTGTTTTACCACATATAACCCCTTGAATACCAGATGAAAGGACACCACACAGGGTGTTATAAAAATTAACAATATATTTATTAATAACAAACACCTCTGAACTCTTTACGAGGTCAGAGGGCTAAGAACATGACAATCTCTTAGGAAAAATACGATAAGTTGCACAAAATTACAATGGTGCCCTAGGGGCACGACAAACCATATACTAAGTAAATGGTATAAGGAAATTGATAGAAGGAATGGAGCTGTCAAGAGGCTGTAGGTTTGCTGGTACTACACTATCCTAACCTCAGGTAATTAATAGGAGGCCCACGGGACACGTGTGCAGAGTGTGAACTCACACGCGAGATGCGGAACAAAGTCAATGGACAGTACAGTTTACGAAAAAGGTAAGTACGGACTGTCTTTACTACTTAGGACTAAAATGACTGGAAACTAGGAGAGTTAATCTACCATTGAGCACCGAAATGCTCTTGTTACCTCACCCACGGGCTGCGGGTGCATAGGTGTCAAAGTGTGTCGGGTTTCCGCGTCGAAGTCAATGGAGCCTTGAATAAAGATGCTGCAGGCGACCAGGAGGAAGATGTCCGGTGCGATCCACGGGTGGATTGAGGAAGAAGAGGACCTGAAAGCAGAGGGGACAGTGTTCAAAGTCACTAGCCAGTGACCGGTGTGGAACCAGGAAGGAACCAGATGCTGTTGTTGCAATCAGGTGAAGATTGGATGCTTGTCTCTGCAGCCACGTGGACCAGGAGGTGTCTTCGACGACCAGGATGGAGGCACGAGCTGTCTCACATAGGCTCTCGCTGTCGGCGGTGTCGGATCCGGATTTGGAGTCAACAGCCCTTGGCAAAGGCAACCCACGCGGTGAGTGGAAACAGCGTCTGGAGTGGACCAGGAGGGTCCGGGGTGCTCCTCTTTTGGAAGGGAGCAAGGGCCAGTCTGGAGCAACCAGACCAGCAGTGAAGATTTCAATGATCGTCGTCTAGGAGGCCACTAGCCAGCCGGCAAGTGACCAGACAACGCGTCGAGCAGCAACCAAGCAAAAGGGCCCCACGCAGATCTCGTGGATGCTGGAGGGCTGGTCTTCGGTGAAGGAGCTGCTCGGGCTGGGCCTTCTCAGTCCCCAAAGCACTTTCTCAAGGATGCCTCTGAAGTCGTGCTGGAAGCGAAGTGCCGTTTCTTCAAGATGGCCGGTCCCACGTGTCTCGTAGCACCCACGGATCTCAGCTGTGCTGCAGATGTAGGTTGAGGTTGGAGAGGTCTGGAAGTCCGGATCTCGTCGGGCTCTGAAGTCTGGTTCCGCCAGGAAGGACGACAAAGTAAACCGCTAGGACGCTTGATGGTGCCTGCAGATGCAGGGTGGACACTCCTTGCCCACAAGGGAGATTCTTCAGTCTTCTGGGGAGCAGAACGTCGAAGTCCAGAGTTTCTTCTTTGTAGAGTTGTTCAGGATAATCTAATTTGGAATGGGACCAGCTCCTACCTTTATTCTCCTAAAGGGGGCTGTACTGTGACTAGGTCCCTCCCATGGGTGGGACCAGGAAGGGGGTGGTTACACCCCCTATTATTTGTCCGGTTTCGTGCCAGAGCTGGGGCTGGAGTGCCCCAGCAACTGGTTTGAACCGGTGTATGCACAGGGCACCTTGTGTGCCCCAGGCATGTCTCATTCCTTTCAGGCCTGTCCTACCTAATACACAAAATCCTGTCTGGGGTGGTGCTAGCACCTCCCAAGGCTGGAAACCCTTTGTCCAGGCCTCCCTCGCTGGAAGGACTCCCAGCAGCAGGAGGTCAGACTTGTGTCTGTGGTGGCAGCATACATTTTGTGATGCTAAGGCTCGAGTTAACTTTAACCGGGGTTCACAGTTATATACATGTCGTGTCCCTCCAAAAGGGTGGAATGCTACCCCCGTCGCCAGAATTGGCGAGGGGGTAGTATTCCAATACGTATGACACCTTACTCGACATGTTTTGATAATGCTATACCAAAGTTAGCATTCAACTGCGAGGATTATAATGCACTTAAGAGTATATGGTATAGCGTTATCATGGAACAGCTATTAGGACTTTGTTCCGCAAGCTGCAGACGGGCTCAGCTCATGCCAGAGCACCATCTCACATAATTCCATGCACTCTGCCTTCAGGATTGATAAGGCCTGCCATAGGAGTGACTGATAGGAGTATATGTGTCATTTTGGGGTTAGATATAGGTATACTATATCTACAGCAAAGGGTGATTACACCACCTTGCCCCAGATGTCTTTCCAGCCAGTTGTGTCTGTTTAGATGGCCAGCCAGGGGTGGCATAATACCTGCTTCAGCCCCTGGTAGGCCCTGGGTACACCTATGCCCTGGGTACCTAAGGTACACTGTACAGGGACTGATAAGGTGGCCCAGTACCAATTGGTAAATGCACCTAAAGTACATGGATGTCAATTTAGAGAGAGAACAGCTAGACTGTGGGTCTGATTAGCAGGCCCACAGCCAGGGAAAGTCGTAAACCAGTGAAGCAAAAAGCAAAAATCTGGGGTGACCATAGGATTGCAGACCCTACTCTCCTACATAAGCCCCCCCCCAAACTTAGGGACATTAAACTAACCTTGACCAGGTGAGTCTTCCTGTTCTAAGTGGAAATACCTGGAGAGACCATCTGCATTGCCATGGTCAGTCCCTGGTCTGTGCTCCACTGTAAAGTCCATCCCCTGTAGGGAAATGGACCACCTAAGAAGTTTGGGGTTTTCACCCTTCATTTGATTTAGCCATAAGAGGGGCTTATGGTCGGTCTGAATCTTGAAGTGAGTTCCAAACAAGTATGGCCTCAACTTCTTCAGGGCCCAAACCACAGCAAAGGCCTCCCTCTCTATAGCTGACCAACGTTTCTCTCTAGGTCAGCCTTCTGCTTATAAAAGCAATGGGCTGGTCATGACCATCAATATTCAGTTGAGATAGAACAGCTCCCACACCCAATTCAGATGCCTCTGTTTGGACAATGAATGTTTTGGAGTAGTCAGGACTCTTGAGAATAGGTGCAGTACACATTGCCTGCTTCAGGTTATCAAATGCCTTTTGACAGCTAACTGTCCACTGAACTTTCTTTGGCATTTTCTTGCTTGTCAAGTCATTAAGTGGTGTCACAATGGACCCATAATTTTTGACAAACTTCCTATAGTAAACAGACAGGCCCAAGAAAGCTCTGACCTGTGTCTGGGTGGTTGGAGGAGCCCAGTCCTTTATGGCCTGTATCTTGCTCTCCAATGGTTGAACCTGGCCTCCACCTACAAGGTGGCCCAGGTACACAACATGACTCTGCCCTATCTGGCACTTGGTGGCCTTGACAGTGAGGCCTGCCTTTTGCAGGGCCAACAAAACTTTCCTCAGGTGGATCAGGTGATCCTCCCAGGTGGAGCTAAAGACAGCAATATCATCTAGATATGCTGCACAAAAGTCATCCAGCCCAGTGAGAACTTGATTCACCAACCTTTGAAAAGTGGCAGGTGCATTTTTCAGACCAAAGGGCATCACCACAAACTGGTAATTACCTCCTGGGGTAGAACATGCTGTTTTGGCCTTGGCATCCTCAGCTAACCTGATCTGCCAATAACCAGCTGTTAGGTCAAATGTACTCAAGAAGGTAGCAGAAGCCAACTTGTCTATGAGTTTATCTGCCCTTGGTATCTGCACTTGTCTATGAGTTTATCTGCCCTTGGTATAGTGACAGCATTGAGACCCCTGTAGTCTACACAAAACCTCATCTCTCTCTTACTATCCTGGGTGTGAGGTTTTGGCACTAGAACTACAGGACTAGCCCAAGGGCTCTCTGAGGGTTCAATGACTCCCAATTCCAACATCTTTTGTACTTCTTTCCTTATGCAGTCCCTGACGTGGTCAGGTTGCCTGTAGATTTTACTCTTGACAGGCAGACTGTCACCAGTGTCCACCTCATGGGTGCACCAGTTTGTCTGACTGGGTGTCAGTGAGAACATTTGTTTAAAGGATTGAAGAACCTGTTTACAATCCTCTTGTTGCTGCTCAGAGAGGCTGTCAGAAAAGACTACACCATCTACTGACCCATCATCAGGGTTCTGAGTGAGCAGGTCTGGGAGAGGGTCACTCTCTTCCTCCTGCCCCTCATCTGTGGCCATGAGCAAGCCCATGTCCTCCCTGTCGACAAATGCCTTGAGCTTGTTTACATGAAGCACCCTGTGGGGGCTCCTGGGAGTTCCAAGGTCCACCAGGTAGGTGACCTCTCTCTTTTGCTCAATGATGGTATGGGGTCCAGACCATTTGTCTTGGAGAGCTGCTGGGGCCACTGGCTCCAACACCCACACCTTGTGTCCAGCATGATAAACAGTTAGGAGAGCCTTTTGGTCATTCCAAGCTTTTTGAAGTTCTTGGCTGGCCTCAAGGTTTTTGGATGCCTTCTCCATGTACTCTGCCATCCTGGAGCGGAGACCAAGTACATAGTCCACTATGTCAAGTTTAGGCTTTTTTAGAGGTAACTCCCATCCTTCCTTTACAAGACATAGGGGTCCTACTACAGGATGCCCAAACAGAAGCTCAAGGACCTCTCTGTAAGCAAACAGAAGGCAGGGTAAAAGGATGTCCCATCTTCGCCTAAGCTTTTCAGGTAACCCTTTTATCATCCCTTTTAGGGTCTTGTTGAATTTACACCACACTCCTTCCACATTGCAGTCAAGTATCCTGACATGAAGTTTGCAACTCTGTCAGAGACAACCTCCTTAGGAAACACCACTCTGGAGAAAACTCCAAGTAGGGCCCTGGCCACAACAGGAGCTGTAGTGGTCCTAAGGGGAATAGCTTCTGGATACCTGGTGGCATGATCCACTACCACCAGTATAAATCTGTGCCCAGAGGCTGTTGGGGGGTACATTGGTCCAACAATGTCTATCTCCACTCTCTCAAAGGGCACCCCCACCACAGGTAGTGGTATAAGGGGGGCCTTTGTGGTGCCACCTGATTTGCCACTGGCTTGGCAGGTGACACATGAGCGACAAAACTCTTTAGTGTCTTCAGACATATGAGGCCAGTGAAAATGTGGGGCAAGCCTGTCCCAAGTTTTGGTCTGGCCTAAGTGACCTGCAAGGGGAATTTCAAGGGCTAAGGGCTAAGGTGAGAAGGAAACCTCTAAGTGACAAGGGGATGACCAGCCTCCTGGTAGCACCAGGTTTGGGGTCTCTTGCCTCAGAGTATAGGAGTCCTTCATCCCAATATACCTTGTGGGCACCTCTAGCATTCCCTGCAGCCTCAGCAGCAGTCTGCTGTCTGAGGGGTTCAAGGGAGGAACAGTCTTACTGTGCCTGCCTCAAGTCTGCCCTGGAAGGCCCCCCTGTCCCAAGAAACTCAACCTGTTCAGGTTCAAGCTCTTCTAGGACAGTTCCTTCTGGGGTCTTTGGGTCAGCCTCCTGAGAGGGCTGATCCTCAACCTGAGGCAGGGGGGAAGGCTCTGCCTTACCCCTACTGCTCTTCCTCTTGGGTGGTGTCTGGTCCATTCTTCCAGGATCCAGCACCTGTTCAGCTGGGCATTTCTTGGCCTGTGACCTGGTCACAGCAAGGACATGTGAGGAGAGACCTAACATTTCTACATGAGTCCTGTACTCCACATCTGACCACATGGAGGATTCCAAGTCATTGACCAAGAGACAATCTACTGGGAGGTACCCTTTTGAGGCCAGTTACCCCTCCCCAGGAGAAGTTAGCAACTGCCATACTGTGATTGGTAGTGACGTTGCTAGCATTGGTCACTAGGTAGTCTGAACCTAGCATGATCTGATCAGGGTCCACAAAGGCTGGTGTCACCATAGTGACACTGGCACAAGTGTCCCTGTAGGCCTGAGCCATTTTCCCATTGATTAAAAGCATTTGCCTGTACTTGCCCAGAGTACTGGGACTTACAGTAGGGGTCATATCCATGTCCCCAGTACAAACAAGAACTGCCTGAGTAGGTATTCTGACTAAGTCAGAACCCACCTCAGTTCCCAGGGTTAACCCTACTAAAACCTTGTGGGGTACACTACCACTACTAACTGTACTAGGGGGTGCAGGCGTTGAAGGATCCAAAATTAATCTAACGGCTATACTTACCAATAGCCCATATACGTTTACTTGTAATAGTAATTCAGTCGGCAATGGAGAAGGTTCAATCATTTATTCAGTAAAATACAAGCCCTGACAGGGGAGCCTCAGTCTACACGACCCTCGGAGGTGCGCAGAGGAGACTGATTACATGTTCCAAATACAAAGCATATATGCGTTGCATGCGTTCAAAATGACACCCTACAAGGAAAGATACAATTTGTCAGTACGCCAAGAGGAATACCCATATAAGGCACAATTGATTTGCTAGTAGCCTAGGCCTAAGCTATTCCGGGGGCAGGTCAGTAAGGTACCTCCCTGTCTATCTGTAGCCCGGGGAGTACAGGAACGGGCTCTGCTAGAATGTGCACCTCCCACAAGAAAGGCAGATGTGACCTTGGGTTTTCCTGAGCTACCAGCTAGCAACTATAATAGGCAGCTTGGCTGCCTTTGCGGTTTCGAGCAGAAAGCGTAATACCGTGATTTCAGGGAAACAGCACTTGCACCCAGAGAAACGAAACAAAACGGGTCCGTCTATATCAATAGGAACGAACAAGTCGAAAGTGAATAATTGGTTAATAGGTGATCATAATGAAACATAACTACACAATAATATAACTATGGGGTTATATTGGATATACTAGGCCAATAATGTATGTCATCAAATTTTGATCCCAACAGATGGCACTTTTGTCCTATTATAGCTAATTATAACTAAAATTATTCCACAAAGATTCCTTCATCGATCTGCATGAGGTCTAACACCTCCTTTTCAATCATCTGCTTTTCGGCCTTTGCATGACGAGAAAAGTTTAAAGCAGATGTTAACCTTGCTGCACAGAACGAACAGCAGGCCGGGCCACATTGGAGACACAAGCAAAACATAAATATAACTCCAAAAGCTCCAGCAAGCACCATAAATATCTTCCAACCCCAAGTAGCTAAAAGACCCCAACACCAGGACCAGGTGCCGTTATCTACATGTGCTTCGCTGGCTAGTCGATGCAGCTTTTGTATGGCAAGATGAATGGTAGGGGCTGAGTCAGGAATAAACACACAGCAAGAGCTGCCGATCACACGACAGGCTCCTCCCCTATCTGCTAGGATGACGTCAAGAACCATCCGGTTCTGAAGCGAAACAAGCCTTGTCGCCTGAAGCTCCACAGTAATGTTAGTTAAGATCCCAGTGGTGGTCTGGACCACGTTCTCAACTATTCAGGACAAACGTCTTATACTGCGGCTATTAAATATTGGTCCCCAAAAGGGTGTGAGACCCTTGGCAAAATCCTCAAATTGCTGCAGGGAGGTGTCTGTTTGATCAGTACTATCAGTGTCAAAACTCCTAATATTTGGCTAACCACTGCCCCCTTCTGCACTAACTGATGAGTTCTATGATAATCTGGCAGAGCAATATACACAGGAGGGTAGAGGAACGAGAGATAACAACTTCCTGCCCATCCCCGTGGGAGCCACGTGTATGCATTCTCACCACATACAAAGTATACATCTGGGGGAGTAATCCTAGGTGGGGTACTATATACCTGTAGAGTGTAAGTATAATTACACCTGCTTTTTCCTACCTTAACATGGCCTCGTCCCTGTATGCAGAAGGGAGAGGTAGTATTGATAATGGGGATTGGTAGTGCTTTGTCATTCGTAACATTCCGTTCTTTAAAATGCTGAAAATACATAGTGTCATTAAAAAGTTCAAAGTCCTGCATTTCCTCCATTAACCACGTAATATTCTTATATTCTGTATATACATTCATGCACGCATTGGGGTCCAAAGAACCCTCTCCGCCATTTCCTTCTGCGTCAAATCCCTGATGTTGTTCTATATACTTCAAAATGGCCTCGTAACCTTTTTCAGTATAAATCTTTGGTTCGGCTACATAATGTGAATACATTAAAGATAGTAATTGGAACCAGGCTTCACAGCTAGCTAAATAAGACATTGGCAAGGAGATGAATAGTTTGTGCTGATGCATCACTGAGGGAAGCCGCCCACATACCCAACAATTCGTCTTATATGTGGTACTGTGAGTCTGGTGCAACATTTCAATAAAGGCATTTTCCATATAGGTTTCTCTGTGTCTTGCCTTATGAGGGGGCAAAGAATAGAAGATATGCTCTTTCGGGTCAACGGTAGTTCCTAACAGTTTTTGTACAGGATGCTGAAACTCTAAGTATACAAATACACACACCATAATTACTGTAATAATAACAATAAAAGCGACGAATGCCACCTTCACTCTGGTGGACCATCCGGAAAACAAATGCATATTATCCACATATCGCCGAGGGGCTAGTGGCCTCTCATCCTCCATTGCAAATCGAGCAAAAGGAAACATGCTCTCTATAAGTCCAGATCTAACTCGGTCCCTCTCTATAAGTCCACAAACTATCTTTGTATCCACAAAGCACGCACGGCACCAGAGGGGGTTCTTCTTCGCACTAAGGGATCTTCTTCCTGTGTCCGTTTAGAGCCTCACAGGCAGACTCTTCTTTTATTCATCCAAAAGGAAAGGATGTATGACGTTACAACGCATACTTTTACAACGCCTACCTTTACAACGCGGTTTTTACATCGCATACCATTACAACGCATAGCGCTTTTAGGCGCTGGATAGTGATTTATTTAATTTACTATTCCAACTCAAGTCCCCGTGGATAGTAGGGAAGGTGTTGGATAGTATATTAAATACATTCCCTATCCTAGAGCGCCCCCCAGCGCTATGCGTTGTAATGGTTTGCGTTGTAAAAGTTGTGTCGTAATGGTAGCGCGTTGTAAAAGTTTCATTGTAAAGGATGTTTTCCAAAAGGAAACAGCTTTTCTCCTCCTGTGGAACGACCGCAGCCCTTATCTTAGTCTTTCTTGCTGAACAGAGCTACCTAGCACAATGTTCCAAGCTCTCAATGTGTTCAGTCCAGTGTCTCGCTCAGTACCCCAGCCAATCTATCCGATGTGTCTCAACTCAAGTCTTTCCCTAGCTCCTACCAAATGGCTCCGGGGTACCGCGCTGTTTTCGGGGCCGCTGGTCGTATTTACAGTGACCAGGTTGCTCTTGGTCGGAAAACAACTCAGTTGCAAGATCATTAGATGCATTTGAATCCTGTGATGCACCAGAAACAATGGCCTTCGCTGATTGAGCTGCCGCCCCGTCACCTGGGGGCAACGCTTCACTTGGCTGCCCCTCTTCTCGGGCTTCTGAAAATGGTACAAAGCTCTGAAGCGACTCTCCTTCTTGGCTTGGGATTCCTTCGCGATTTTGCAAATCAAAGGGCAAAGGGAGCGGGAGGCGCTTCAGATGGCTGGCATGGATCCAATGCTTGCGCCCATGCTCCTTCACAGCCGACCTCGTAGCAAGTATGATCTGGTAGGGGTCGAACCACTTCGGTTCCAAACTTGATTTCCGTTGATAGTTCCTCACCAGAACCCACTGGCCTGGTTCCAACCGATGTCCAGGACCCTCTGGTAGCGGCCGCAATGTCTCGAATACCTGTTGATGAATAGAACGCAGATCTTTAGTCAAGGCATACAGATAGTCTGTCATCAAAGGATAATCAATATCTCTAAAGGACCTGGGCCTAGGGAATCCCCACACATTTGCAGGACGGCCAAAGATTACCTCATAGGGTGATAACCCCGTTCTTGTGTGTGGTGTTGTTCTTAGAGACAGTAATGCTAAAGGGAGGGCATCGGGCCACCTTAATCCAGTACTAGCACAACTTTTGGCCATCTTCAGTTTCAATATACCATTATATTTTTCAACTAGACCTGCTGACTGGGGATGCCTGGCCGCATGAAATTTCTGCCTAATTTGTAAACCATCACAAACACTCTGAACCAGCGAGGAATTGAAATGTGTCCCGTTATCAGACAAGATAATCCGGGGCAAACAATATCAGGGGAAATATTCTTTAACCAAAGCTTTAGCAGTTGCAACTGCAGTGGCTTCCTTGGTGGGGTAGGCTTCGACCCATTTACTAAAAGCGCAAACCACCACCAATACATATTTTAAATTGTTCACTCTCTCCATTTGTATGTAATCAATCTGTATAACTTCAAATGGTAGAGATGGCGGTGCAAAATTTCCACTCAAGACCGATTCTCTGCCCCCTGAGTTGTAACGCAAACATACAGGGCAATACTTAACCACATGTACTGCGGTTTTGGGAATATTTGGGTTATTCCAGACTGGGTCTAATACTGCACAAATACCTTTTGCTCCTATGTGTGCTGGGCCATGAGCCATGGTCACTACAGCATATACCAATGCATTAGGAAGTAACCAACGCTGTTTCTCAGTTCGATCTATCCAACATTCATTCTTGTCCAATTGTCCAACTTCCTGTTCCCATCTTCGTGCCTCGTCTATGGTAGCTTCTTTCTGTAATTCTTTTACGCTCTCAATGGTATTATCAAACACAGATGTTTCCGCCACCCACCGGGCTGAAGCACTAGGAAACATGGGAGTCATCTTAGTCTGCGCTGTTTCCTTAGCTACTGAGTCAGCATAAGCATTTCCCTCTTCCGTAGAATCAATGATTTTCTGGTGAGCACTGCATTTGATGATGGCAACTTTATCTGGTAGTGTCAAATAACAAACGTTCAATTAAAGGACCATGTTGAATTTTCTGGCCATGTGTGGTAAAGAAACCCCTTTCCCTCCACAGCCTCCCAAAACTATGGGCAACGCCGTAGGCGTACTGGCTGTCTGTGTAAATATTTACTCTCAATCCTTTACTGATCTCACATGCTCGTAACAAAGCTATTAGTTCAGATGCCTGAGCTGAATGATGTGAAATCCTAGCGGTTTCCACAACCGTTTTTAGGGTCGTAATAGCATACGCAGCTGTGGCAGTACCATCTGGTAATTTAAAAAAAGAACCATCAACATATAACTCCCCTTGGGGCTCTGATAAAGGGGTGTCTGTTAGATCTTCGCGCCCTTTTGTTTCCTCTTCAGTTCTAAATATACAATAATGGATATCATCCTTTTTATCATTGGAAGGGAGAGGCAATAATGTTGCTGGATTCAGTGTAGCACATCTTTTAATTGTAATGTGGGGTGCAAACAATGTTAATTTGTATCCTGTCAAACGAGCACTCGTAAGATGCTGGGTCTTGGTTCTATTTAACAGAATATCCACAGCATGCGGTACCATGACTGTGAGGTCCGTGTTCAAGACTATACTCTCCGATTGTCGGATAGCCACCGCTACTGCCGCAGTGGCCCTCAGTCAGCTCGGCAGGGCTCGTGCAACGTTATCCAGGACCGATGAAAAGAATGCACAGGGTCTCTGTTTTCCACCGAAACCCTGTGTTAATACTGAAAGGGAACAACCGTCCACCTCGTGCACATAAAGTGAAAAAGGCTTCCGGTAATCCGGGGTACCCAAGACAGGTGCAGAACACAAAGCAGATTTCAAAGAGTCAAAGGCTTCTTGGCATTCATCTGTCCAGGGTAGGGGTTCATGCACATCTTTGGTAGTCAAATACAACAGGGGTTTAGAGAGGAGTGAATAGTTAGGAATCCATTGGCGACAGTAAGAGGTTATGCCAAGAAAAGCACGGACATTACGTTGAGTACAAGGTACAAACATGTTAGTAATTACAGATATTCGTTCTGGTGTTAGTTGTCTCCCCGCTTTCGGCAGTAAGTGACCAAGGTAGGTCACTTCCTGTCGACAATATTGGAATTTGGAGAGGGAGACTTTATTTCCTTTATCAGCCAAATGATGCAACAATTTCACAGTCGCTTCTTTGCAGCCTTCTTCTGTATCGGAGGCCACCAAAATATCATCCACATACTGGATAATTGTATTACCTGCGGGCAAAATTAACTCATCCAGGACTGCCTTTAAAGCCTGGCTATATATACTAGGACTTTCTGTATAGCCTTGAGGTGCACGCGTAAATCTAAAGCTTCGGCCTCCTAATGAGAATCCGAAGATATGTCTGCTATCAGGGTGAATTGGAATGCTAAAGAAAGCATTTTTTAAATCTATTACAGAAAAATATCGGGCAGTAGGGGGAATCATTGTAAGGATTGCTGTAATATCCGGTACCACTGGGTATTGAGGGACTACTATCTTATTAACCGCTCGTAGGTCAATCACAAAACGATATGCAGTCTTATAATCAGGGGCACCATCAATTGGTGTCTTTTTCAGAATCGGCAAAATTGGACTATTACAAACGTTAGCAGCTGTTTCTTCCACCACTCCCTTGTCAATGAGGTCACGAATGATATGTAACAAGGCCTGTTCACCTTCTGGTGAAATCTTATACTGGGGAATGCGTGGCATCTGTGCATTTGGTTTCAATGTTATTGACACAGGGGCTAGTCTTAACAGACCAACATCAGTATCTCCCGTCCCCACAGTGCCTGAGGAATGGTAGAGAATTCAGGAGGCAAGGTCTCATTTTTAGCAAAGTATTGAGTCTCTTTCACAGATGGTTTCTGCATTGTCAGAAAAACGCCATCAGGGGAGCAATAAATACGGGCATGTAATTTCTTCAAAATGTCTAACCCTAAGAGGTTTTCACCACAATTAGAAGTTAGAAGAAAGGGTTTATGCATTGAGATGGGACCTATTGTAAAAGGCAGAGGTTTCGAAACGGGGTTCACTACCGGTATTCCAGAGAATCCTACTGATACGTTGTTTTGGCCAGACAGAGCTGCCCCTGGGACCAGTGTATGGGCGACTGAACTATTCATCGCTCCAGTATCCACTTAAAACTTTCCTGATGTACCCAACAGTTCTCCTTGTACATAAGGTCCCTCTTGGTCAACTGGTACTGTAATATGGCCCCTGCTCTGTCCATGGCTGTCTCATGCATAATCCCGTTCATCATACCTGTCATCATGATAAGTCTCATTGTAGTATTGTCTGTTCTGAGGGTCATCAAAATAATTCTTACGAGAACCCTCATGTTGTGACTCCTCTCTTCTCATGCTATTTCGATCTATGTTCCCTCGACCTCTTCCTCGTCCTCTATTAGGTCCATTCCTTGCCAACAACAGAGGGCAATCCACCCTCCAATGTCCTTCCTCTTTACAATAGGAACATTGATTTATTCCAATATTCGGAGGGCCTCCTCTACCTCTTCCTGACATCTGGCCTCTCTGGATTGGGGCTCGCACTCCCCGTCCTGAACTTTGCCCTCTACTAACTTGCTTCAATGGTACTCTTGTTTTTAGATCCTTAGTCTTTTTCTCTGGTCTTTCCTTACTCTCATTTTTACGATGCTCATAATATTGGGCCATACTAAGAATAACGGATGGTGCAGCTGTAGTCCACGTGCTTTCAGCTGATTGGAGACGGGACATAATCTCCGGGAGCAAATTCGTAACAAATCTATTTACCATCAATCAAATTCCTCCCTCTGTAGAGAGGTCCTGGCCACTGAAATCTATGAACACTTTCTCAAACCGAGTAAAGAAATCGGACACACTTTCATCCTTTTTCTGTTTACACGCTGTCAATTTATCCCAGTCTACTTTCCTCGGGGGAGAAGAGTCTTCATGTATGTAACAATTTTATCTGGTACCGCAAATATTTCATCCCGCGGTTTTTCCCCTGGCTTTCGTTCCTTATCTCAATTTTTTAATTGATCCCATGTTCCTCCTAACTCGGGGGCATGGTCTGTATCATGCATTTGTCTCCAAATATCCACTGGAATCAGGAGACCGAAAAATAGCTCGATATCTGCTATAGTCATAATGGGGGAATTGGCAGCTTCAGCCAATTCTTTGTAATAAGCTGTAGGGTTTTTACGGGGGTCAGGGAGCTGGGCTTTTAACGTAAGGACCTCCCTTCGTTTCCAAGGGGTGTAAACCCATTGTTCCTGAAGTCTAGCGTCTTCTCGTGCTCTTGTGACATTGCCCGCATTATCTTTTATTTCAGGTAATTCCGGGAAGAAAAGAGGATGCACCTCTCTCATGGGGTGCTGCGCCCCCATTCAGCACTCTTTCAGTGCATCTGTTCCCGGTAATGCAAAAGTGTGGTTACATTCTGATATACTTCCTCAACTTGGAGATGGAATTTATGAGCATGATCCCTGATGTCACGCAGTATTTGAGGAGGCAAACCTTCCTCAAAACACTGTTCCCATAATGAAATCAATCAGATCGCCATGCTCTCTAAAGCCAGTTGCCGTGCAACGGGTTCAAAATCCTTCATAGTACTCCAAATATCTTCCAAAGTATTAATAGGATTCCGCATCCACTGAGATGCCTGAATTATAATAGCTCTCCTCTCTTCTTGTCCCAGGAGCGACCGAGTGAAAGCTCGCTGATCACTCGAGTCAGACAACGGTCGCTTGGGCGTGGCCCCCGGACTAATGGCATTTCGGAGATCTAAAGTAGTCTGAGTCGGAGGGGAGAGAAACACATGGTGCAAGGGAGAAGGGACATCCGCGTCCGGCTGAAGGGATATCAAGGGTGAGGTAGTTGGTCGAAGAGAACGAGGGGAAAACAGAACATCATGTCCCGATCTGTCAACGGGGGCCGTGGCGACCACCCCTATCTGTGGTTTGGCGGCCAAAACGGCTCCCGTCTGACCAACTCGCACCACCGGCATGGCCGGATACAAGCCTTGCGGGGCATAAGGAGGAGGTGGTCGGGCTTCCAGCAATTCTTCTAATTCATCTCCTGTCTCTGGTCTAGCCACAAAGCTTTTATCGGTCTCCAACCGAAACTGCCTATCCATCAGTTCAATATTTGTTTCCACCTTTTCCTTATCATGCGCTACTGCTTTCTGAGTGGCTGTCTGACCTGACTTCGCCCTCCCCAGCTTCTCCTCTCGAATTCGTCGTCTTTTTGCTTCCTTCAACCATAAGTTCAAGGAATCAAGCATTGACTGACGGCTTTTCTTCATAAATAGTTTATTTTGTATATAATTAATCTTCTTTTCATCAAAAGACCCTGTAAGAGGCCATTGTAAATCCGAATTATCCTTTGTATATTTGTTCCAAAGGGTATTGAATAAAATCGGCTGTAAACCATGTTTTACATACATATCGAAACTGGGGCTGCCCTCGGGAGGGGCAGGCTGTCTTTCTTCAAGCCGTGTGCCTCTCCGACAACTGCGGTAATTGCATTCTGTCCATCATTGTTGTGTTTGCAGTTACCGCTCTAAGTGCACTGGGAATGCTCAGACGTGAGTCCCAGGCACTCCACACCACTGGAATCAAGCTAGCCGGGCTGAAGAGAGGTGTTACCTCGAAACCGGGCCGGTCCTCGGATGCTTGTTTCCGTTCTGGGAAGGACATGGCTTTTGTAGTTCGGACTGGACTGTTCCCATGGGGCAGAGGGTCAGCGCTGATTTGCATATTGCCATTATCTAACCCAGGGTGGTGTGGAGTGGAAAAACGATGGATTTGGGCCCAGATCTTTGGACTGGGGTGAATGTGTGACATTGATCCACATTCTGTCCATCATTGTTGTGTTTGCAGTTACCGCTCTAAGTGTACTGGGGATGCTCAGACGTGAGTCCCAGGCACTCCACACCACTGGAATCAAGCTAGCCGGGCTGAAGAGAGGTGTTACCTCGAAACCGGGCCGGTCCTCGGATGCTTGTTTCCGTTCTGGGAAGGACATGGCTTTTGTAGTTCGGACTGGACTGTTCCCATGGGGCAGAGGGTCAGCGCTGATTTGCATATTGCCATTGTCTAACCCAGGGTGGTGTGGAGTGGAAAAACAATGGATTTGGGCCCAGATCTTTGGACTGGGGTGAATGTGTGACATTGATCCACATTCTGTCCATCATTGTTGTGTTTGCAGTTACCGCTCTAAGTGTACTGGGGATGCTCAGACGTGAGTCCCAGGCACTCCACACCACTGGAATCAAGCTAGCCGGGCTGAAGAGAGGTGTTACCTCGAAACCGGGCCGGTCCTCGAATGCTTGTTTCCGTTCTGGGAAGGACATGGCTTTTGTAGTTCGGACTGGACTGTTCCCATGGGGCAGAGGGTCAGCGCTGATTTGCATATTGCCATTGTCTAACCCAGGGTGGTGTGGAGTGGAAAAACGATGGATTTGGGCCCAGATCTTTGGACTGGGGTGAATGTGTGACATTGATCCACATTCTGTCCATCATTGTTGTGTTCGCGTGTGCCTCTCCGACAACAGCACCCAAAACATATTTTGCTAAAACAAGGCATTATGATAATACTTATACGTTACAAAAAATCTTACAGCTCACACACACTTGGATGCGTCCTTTGCATCATCCACTCATACACTTTTTCAGTTCACTGGTCATAATAAAGTGCTGTAAAACAGTGCAAGGCAAACACCTCTCAAAACCTATTCTTTGCAAATGCCGTCTTCAAATACGAACAGAGCCCGTCGACTCCTGTTCGGGGAATCGATTCAAAAGAATTCCAGACCCACAAAATCTCACCAAAAGGGAACAGTCGTCAAACTGTTCTGAGAACACCTGATAGGCGAACCACGAACTCTCTCACAGGCCATCCCCTGGTCCTGTTCTGGTTGGGCCGGGCATCTGGACACGTCTCCAGAACCCTAGCTTACCCAGTTGCTCCCAGGGCTTTCCCGGAGAGAATTCGGCCGAGCGAGCAACACCGTACTCCGCTAAGGCATCAGATGTAGTCTCAATTATTCACCAAACAAGTCTGTGGGGTCTCTACCCACGCAGCCCCTTCGCCGCAACGATAGATCCCCAGATTCCACCGTGGTCCGGCTTCCCCGGCCACCATCAAACAAAAACAGTTAACTGTTATCCAACAAAGAAACACTCCCTCTGAGTGATCCTTATCCAATCACAAATATCACTCACCTGGTGCACTCAGGTCGATTGCGAATTCTCCACTGCCGACACCTAAACAGACCGACACAGTCTGTTCTTCTCTCGGGTTAGGCCCATAGGACTCCGGCGTAGGGTCTTCAATAGCTGGGAGGGATACTGGGCTCGAGAGTGGAGCAGCTTGTTTTCATACCACAAACGGGTGTCTCAAATCAGGATCCTCTTTCTGTCCACCCACTCGGCCAGAACTCCTCCTTGTCCCGTCACCCCTGTTTACAGGAGGGGACGACCCTATCGCGGAGTCCTGGCGGAGTCGCCAACTGAAGGATCCAAAATGTATCTAACGGGCTACACTTACCAATAGCCCATATATGTTTACTTGTAATAGTAATTCAGTCGGCAATGGAGAAGGTTCAATCGTTTATTCAGTAAAATACAAGCCCTGACAGGGGAGCCTCAGTCTATACGACCCTCGGAGGTGCGCAGAGGAGACATGTTCCAAATACAAAGCATATATACGTTCCATGCGTTCAAAATGACACCCTACAAGGAAAGATACAATTTGTCAGTACGCCAAGAGGAATACCCATATAAGGCACAATTGATTTGCTAGTAGCCTAGGCCTAAGCTATTCCAGGGGCAGGTCAGTAAGGTGCCTCCCTGTCTATCTGTAGCCCGGGGAGTACAGGAACGGGCTCTGCTAGAATGTGCACCTCCCACAAGAAAGGCAGATGTGACCTTGGGTTTTCCTGAGCTACAAGCTAGCAACTATAATAGGCAGCTTGGCTGCCTTTGCGGTTTCGAGCAGAAAGTGTAATCACGTGATTTCAGAGAAACAGCACTTGCACCCAGAGAAACTAAACAAAACGGGTCCGTCTATATCAATAGGAACGAACAAGTCGAAAGTGAATCATTGGTAAATAGGTGATCATAATGAAACATAACTACACAATAATATAACTATGGGGTTATATTGGATATACTAGGCCAATAATGTATGTCTTGAACTCAGACCCGCTGCCTGCGAGAAAAATCTATCATCCATTTACCCGGCTCAAGTGACCCTCTGTCCTCCGCCTGTCTCCCGCCGCCTAGCCGCACTCTCACGACCTAGAGCGGGGCCACCGAGTGGAGCGTGGCGAGGGGCTGCCTACAACTCCCGGCAGCCCTTGAGGTGTCCAGCGTCATCCCAGCATCACAACCCAGCGCCAGGAGGAGCATAAAATCGACGCTAGCTCTGGGGAGCGTGGCTTCCCTGCTTGTCTTGAACCCAGACCCGTGCCTGCGAGAAAAATCTATCATCCATTTACCTGGCTCAAGTGACCCTCTGTCCTCTGCCTGTCTCCCGCCGCCTAGCCGCTCTCTCACGACCTAGAGCGGGGCCGCCGAGTGGAGCGTGGCGAGGGGCTGCCTACAACTCCTGGCAGCCCTTGAGGTGTCCAGCGTCATCCCAGCGTCACAACCCAGCGCCAGGAGGAGCATAAAATCAACACTAGCCCCGTCTCGCGGGACGCCGGGCGAAGCCCAGGCCAAAGGCGGGCCCGTTTTAGCCCGTTCTAGACTGTTCCAGGCTGGGCTGGGCCATTCCCCTTGGCCTTTGTGCCCGGTAAAACATCTCTCGACCATCAGGTACACCTATTCGCTACTTGTTGTTTTAGTTAGAAGGTTTAACACAACCTATCAAGTAGAGTCCCAGGCCTACATACCATGACTCGGGGGAGTAGAAGTAAGACGGCCATGACCAATGCCCTGGTCACCGGCCCTATTGATCAATTTATTTCAAGAACTAATGAAGTCATTAACCAGAGCATTTCTCTGCTTGAGCGAAGGGTGTCACAAGACCTCGCAACTGCCAGAAGGTCATCATTGGGCCCCCTAGCCTTAGCTCAATCTCCGCCAAAACCGACTTCAGATATTCCATTGCTAATACAACCACGGCAATTACAGCCAAGTGTCTTGGCGGAGATCCATTCAATCCCGAAATCAATTGATCTTTCAGTCTCGAATCTCTCCCTAGACCCTGATTCTACAGGTAATCTAGAAGACACCCCAGACCTCCAGCTACTACAAACTCAAGACCCGGGTACAGGGAACCAGCACATGGGGGTGAAGGAGGGTGCCGTCCCCAAGCAGAGTAAAGACAAGAAAAAAGATAATTCAAGAAACCCCCAAGATGCCACGACTAATAAAAATAGACTAAATGCCCAAACATCGCAGGGTTTTTTAAACGATCCGACCATTCAATCTATTAACCTATTAGATCCATCTGCCAATTTAACGACCACGGCTAATGTCGGGGAGACCTGTAGCCTATGTACCACAAATACCCAGCTTTTGGCAAGTTTTAGGGAAATCCTTAAGCATCATCTCCAACCCCTAGAACGCAGTATAATGACTATTGAAAAACAACTTGCAAAATTGGCCCAGAAACCATCTAACCATCACAGTGTGGGTCAATCGAACATAGGGGTGGGTAAGGAAACTTCTCTAAGTTCTGGCGCTCAAGGGGGCCAAAAAGACTGTGAATCCAAGTCGTCTAAGGCGACAATACCTCAAACTAACCAATCAAAGCCCAAGAGGCCACAAACCCACGCCCCCTTAATTCCTGGTAGTGGGATTACAGACAAGACTTCGAGCACCAATCTTACCCAGTCAGCACCCCCGCAACCCGTTCCAACTCAGCTTACTTCTGATAAGGGTCCCGTTCAGTCACTAAACCAGAGACCAATTCCACCCTTAGTTCCTCGGCACCCTACATCAAACATACTAGGTGACGGGAAAAAGGGGTTCAGGCCTAGACGCCCGATCCATCTTCCACGAGAAGCGTCTCCCTATACTGTCATCCTCACGGGGGTTCCGGAGCTCCCGGTAACTACAAAGGAACCATCTTGGTCTCTCCAAAATAAGGTCCTACAGTGGCTTAATATCAATAGGCCAACACAATCTGCACATACCAGCAGAATCTTTACCGTACGTAGAGTCTCGTGGATAGGGCCGGAACTTAAAAACATACAGGGAGACTGTATCGTAGTAAATTGCGAAGATCCAGCCACTGTTGACTACATCTGTGCATGGCCAGCCCTAGCCAAGAACGGGGGGATCGACGCTCATCGTCTTTCCTTCTTTTACCCCCCGACACATAACAATCAGTATTTAATGGCCCAAAACTGGGACCAGCCACTAGAGAGCCCCTGGAACTATGAGGGTCCTTGGCTTACTCAGAGAAACAGCAGTAGGGAGTGGGAACCCCGGCCTTGGTATCCTAGAAGAGAACAGGCTCCTTTGGCGGGATGGCAAGGTATTCCAATTAGTAACAGATACGACTGCCTGGAAATGGTCGATTGACCGTTAGCCACTCCACACAGTATTAACCAGCTTAAGAGGACCCTCAGCCCTCCACCGATACCAGAGAGAGCTTTGGTGACCCCTTCTGTAAATACCAACTTTTTGCTCTCATTATCCACCGGTGTTCAATCCCCCCTATCCTCCCCTCCCCCCCCTGCCGGACATGTTGTGGAGGAATTTGTAATCCTCCCTGACCTGCTGTCCCCACTGACAGAGGGTCCTAAATTACCCTCCCCAACTGTGACTCGGACTAGCCCTTTGCAACCAATTATAACTGATAATGTTAGCACAGCTATTTCGCACGGGCAAGCACGTAACTCCCCCCCATCCAAAGAGATGACCCTATCTGTTTTATTCTGGAACATTGCTGGTCTCCGTTCTAAGATTAATCTACAATCATGGGCGGATACAACCAACGAGAACCACATATTATGTTTCCAGGAGACTTGGTTAACTGTCCCTGTACATTTGGTGGGCTATAAAACTTTCCCTATTACGGCAACGCAGGGCCTGTTCGGAAGACCCAAGGTTGGTCTAGCAGTTTATGTAACAAATACCCTTTCCTCTATAATAATAACCAGCTTAAAAGGAGAGGTCTGGGGGGCGTGGCTAGCAGCCAACGATGGCGGCCGCAGCTTAGGGAGGCTCCTAGGCAGAGGCGGCTTTCCGCGATAATCCGCATTAAAATCCTGATCTTCACTGGCGGAAAGGGGCGGACCGGACCCGGTGTCCGTGCAGTGAGCAACGCTGAAGTTCATGTGAGCGGCGGCGGCCAGAACGGGCGAAATCTCACACTCGAGAGGCGGAGGAGGAGCTGGGCCTGACTGCAGCCGAGAAGCCGCGGATTACCGGTGCCTTTGAATCCAGCCGGAAGTGTCAAACAAGCGGGGGTGAGTGGCAGGAAGCGCCGGCTCCCCGAGCACGTCACCCCGACAGCACCGTAAAGCTTCCCTCCCGTCCGCCCAAGCACAGGGGCGCACACCACGACAACCCGCCAGCTTTCCCCGGACTCACCTCCATTCACCAACAGCGCGACGGGAGCTGCGCAGGCTCAACCCAGCGCCGCCATTACGCGGCCGCAACGGCGGAAGACGCCAGACCCTGGCAGCGGCCGGCAAAGCCACTCAGCGGCCGGCGAAGAAACGCGTCAGCCACAGCAGGCGTGGGTTCCAGAAATCGCGGACTCTCCGACGGGAGCACCGGGGGCCATACGCACGTGGCGCCACCAGTGGGGCGAGGGCCTGAGCAACACCCACATCAAGGGGACATTGCGGAGAGGCGTACCGCGGCGGCCCCAGCTGGTGTGAGTCACAACTTGCAGCGCACCGCCAGACTCCCCCCCCTTTTTTGAACCCGGTGCCGGGGGGAGACTCGGCGCCTGGCCTGTACGCGCTCCTTAAGAGAGCGTCGCACCACTACACGCCGGCGGGAAGACGCCACCCCCCACTGCGGTGACCGTATACCTCGACGCAGCCTGCCGCCGGAGCGCAAAGGAGCGGCCCTGCACAACCCACGCGCGATTACTATATCCTCCAGGCAGTTCAATTCACGGCAGCACCATGTCCAACAGGGGCCCCCGGCACAACTCAACCCAGGTCAAATTGGACAAATTTGCATACGGGAAGCAATCACCACCCCAAGACCAACGCAAGGCCGCCGGAACAGCGTCTGAAACGGAGGGGGCAAAAAAGGCCACGCTTGACGATGTCCTGGCAGCACTGGCCCAAGTGCAAACGACGGTAGGGGCCACGGCAACGGAAGTCACCTTGATAAGAGCGGATCTCCAAAAGATGAATGAAAGGGTCAAACAGGTCGAGGTGGTCACTAAGTCGCTGGTTGAAGATGTGTCCGAATTGCAAACAGCGGTGGAATGGCTGCAAACCGATAACAAACTGCTTAGGGACAAACTGGACGACCAGGAAGGGCGCTGCAGACGCAATAATGTCCAAATTTTAGGTGTGCCAGAGTCAGAAGACACGGGGGCAATGGACCTCTACGTGGAGGACTTGGTCAAAACTCGGCTCAAACCCAAGGGACTCTCGAACTTCTTCTCCGTCGAAAGGGCGCATCGCGTCCCGGGAGGGAAACCCAAGTCCGGGGCCACACCGCGACCAATACTGGCTAGGTTGTTCAATTTCCAAGATCGGGATGCCATTCTCCAGGCCGCCAGAGTGGCACCGACCATCCAAATCCAGAACTCGAAGATTGCTTTCTTCCCGGACTATACGGCCGAGGTATCTAGGAGAAGGAAAACGTTCCTGGAAGTAAAAAAGACCTTGAGGGACAGAGAGCTGCCGTACTCCATGCTATTCCCGGCTAAGCTGCGGGTGGTAGCGGATAAGAAAGTGTGGATCTTCGACTCCCCCGGAGCAGCCCGGGACTGGCTGGAAGGTTGGCACACCGTTGGACGACAGCGCAAAACACACAGACCGGATCGAGACCGTGGAGGAGACAGCGGACCGGGCTCGCAAACATCGGGACGAATGGAGGGAGCGGGACGCTCACCGGCTCATGGGTTCGAAGGGGGAGGCGAGGAAGACTGAACCCGACCTTGGACTCAGAACCCTAAGCAGTCGCCGAACGCCGAACTAACGTATAATTTCCACAACTGCACGTAGACGCCGGCATGGCTGCCCCGAAAGCCTTCAGGGAAGCCGCCTGCCTGGGGAGACGCTCTCCCCCCTACAAGCAAGTACTCTGGTTATGGGATGGGTAAAGCACTCTGCTAAGTTGGGGTGGCGGGCAGTTGGAGGTCCGTTAAGCAGGGGGGCAGGGAAGAGAGGTTTGGGGGACAAAGTTAAGCGGGGATTGGTGTTGACGGCAATTAAGCGCCTGCGACCTACTGTGGCCCTGTTGCAAGAGACACACCTGGTGGGGGGGGCCACGAAGGCCTTGGATAGGCGTGGCTACAAAATGTGGGCCCATTCTGCTTTCACGTCCGGCTCCAGGGGGTCCGGTATCCTGATACAGAAAAACTCACGCTTCATGCCCCTATCAATTAAAACGGATGATCAGGGCTACTTCGCGGCTGTGCAGGGACAGTGGGAGGGGAAACTCTTTAATTTAGTATCAGTGTATGTGCCACCAGCTTTGCACTCGGTCCACCTCCCAAGATTAGGGGACTTCCTTTTAACTCTCCCCGAGGGTGAGACCATACTAGGGGGGGACTTTAATGCGGTCGTAGACCCACAACTGGACAGACACCCCTCCCCCAACCAGACAGGGGGGGAAACGTACTTTCGCAGATTCACCTCAGCCATGGGCATGACAGACATCTGGAGACACTTACACCCGGGCACGACAAAATACACATTTCACTCCGCGGTGCATGGCAGCCTGTCTCGCATCGATTACTTCCTGTCACTGGGGGAGGCCCTTTGTCTTGTAGATACCCTGGTGATTCACCCTCGTGGTATTTCTGACCACTCACCGCTCACACTGACGCTCTCCCTACAGACGAGGGCACGTAAGCGCATTTACCCCATGCACGCATCATATTTTAAAATCCCACAGGTTCGCAAAGCACTCAAACAAGCCACAAACCACTACTTTCGTGAAAATACCCATTCAGTGCGCTCCCCGGCAACACTGTGGGAGGCCTATAAAACGGTTCTGCGGGGTCAGGCCATTAACACTATCTCCGGACACAAGAAACAGCAATCTCAGGAACTGGCCGACCTAGAGATTACGTTGAGGGAGCGGACCGCGACGCACGAGTCCCACCCTTCTCCCACTGCCCTGCACGCACTCACTCTCCAGCAGCAGCTGTACAATGATCACCTGCGGAGGATGGTCAGGGGTCTCTTAACCGACACTCAGAATAGGATCTACGAAGTGGGGGATAAAGCAGGGAAAATGCTGGCGTGGCTCGATAAACGTGAGGGTAGCGCCAGGGGGGTCCAATGTCTACAAGATGAACAAGGGGAGACACACACGGATCCAAGGCGCATAACAGAACTACTTGCGTCCCATTTTGAGCGAGTGTACACCCCGACTCGTAAAATTACGCCTGAAAGTGCCAGGGCGCTCTTAGCGCCAATTGAGGTTCGGACCCTCTCACCGGAGGCGTCGAGCGAGCTGGAGGCAGACATCACAGCCGACGAGATCCAACTGGCCATTCAGGCGCTAAACCCGGGCAAGGCACTGGGACCAAACGGGATACCCATAGAATGGTACCAAGTGATGCCAGACACCCTCAGCACGCATCTGCTGAGGATGTTCAAGGACTGCCTGGAGAGGGGTTCCCTTCCGCCAGACCAGCGTGCGGCTGCTATAATACCAATCCCCAAGCCGGGTAAACCCCCGGAGAACTGCTCCTCCTATCGGCCAATTTCCTTATTGAACGCGGAGGTGAAAATCTTGGCCAAGCTTCTGGCGCAGCGGATCCTGCCCCATCTGTCCTCAATTATACATCCGGATCAGTCCGGGTTTATGCCGCACAGGAACACAGCGCTGAATTTGCGGCGACTGCATGGTATCCTGGCCAGAGCTGACACCATCACCACACCGGCAGTAATCCTGGCACTTGATGCCAAAATGGCATTTGACCTGGTGGAGTGGGAGTACCTTTTCGAAACGCTGACACATATGGGGTTCGGGCCTCGCTTTCTAGCATGGGTAAAACTGCTGTACGCGGCCCCGATGGCTCATGTGGTGGCGAACGGCCACATTTCCCGCACTTTCCCGCTGGGTCGGGGCACGCGCCAGGGGTGCCCTTTGTCGCCCCTGTTGTTTGCCATCTCCCTGGAACCACTCGCGACTCTCATACGAGCCTCTCCCCTCCTCAAGGGTATACCAGGGAATGGGGGTTGGGAAGACCGCCTGTCCCTCTACGCAGACGACATGCTGCTGTATCTAACAGACCCCGGGGTGGGAATACCGGCCTTGCTACGCATTTGTGACACATACGGCAAGATCTCAGGCTACACGCTAAATTGGTCCAAATCAGAGCTCTATGTCCTACGGGGTCCGGCTCCTGACCTCGACGATACTTGCCCGCTGCGATTGGCAGGATCGTCCTTTAAATATCTAGGCATACACGTCACTAGGGACCCGGCTGAATTCGTGGACAAGAATCTGAAGCCGCCCCTGGATAGACTCAAGCGGGATGTGGAATTCTGGTCCGGCCTGCCGTTGACACTCCTCGGCAGGGCGGCGCTTTACAAGATGATGGCGTTGCCGCGCTTCTTGTACGTCCTCGACAGTTCACCCTACCCGGTGCCACCCAAATTCTTCCAGGAAGTAGCGGCTCTGGTTTCAAACTTGCTGTGGGGCAACCTCCCGGCGCGAGTGGCACAATCCAAGCTACACAGGGACTGGTATGACGGGGGCATTGCGTTACCGAATCTGAAACTGTATTATTGGGCTGCACAATTGAGGCCCATTAATCAATGGATACACGCACCATATGCCGAGCCAGCATTTCACTCGGACAGGGAGCAGTTGGGGGCTGACAGTCTGCTGGGTCCACTATATGATCACCGCAAGGTGCGTACCCTGATCGGCCCCATCAAGTTGACGGTGCAGATATGGCATGCAGCTACGGCAGCTCTGGGCTGGAAGGGGAAAATCACAAGGATGACCCCGCTGTGGGACTCTCGCGCGTTAGGCAACCTGAGGAACACCAAGGGGTTCGCACAATGGGACACGATAGGTATCTCCGTGGTGGGTGACCTGTGGGAGAGGAATGAAGTGATCCCCTTTGCCCGACTAAAAGAACTCTACGAGCTCAGCGACAGGGAACTCTACAGGTACATTCAGGTCCGTCACGCATTACTTGCAGCCATTCCAGCTGACACACAACTCCCAGAGTCCTCGCCCTTGGAGGATCGCCTACTCACAGAGTGCATGCTAGAACGGGCTACATCCCTCACTTACCGTAAGCTCCTCAATAACAGCCCTGACCCCACACTACACCTGAAAGAGAAGTGGGAGGGGGAGGTTAGCGACATGGACGACCATGAATGGAACGCAGCTCTTGGGTCACCTAAAGAAATAGGCATCTCGGCACGCATGCGGCTGGTGCAATTTAAGATCCTGCACAGGGTTTACTATACAAGGACAATGCTGCATCGCATACATAGAGCGCCCCATCCCTATTGTCTGCGTGGGTGTGGGGAGGAAGGCACGTTCTTCCATACTATATGGGACTGTCCCAAGATCCAGGAATACTGGAAACAAGTACTCCGCACACTGTCACAGGCATTAGATCACTCCATACTGCCTGACCCGAGGAGGTGCCTGCTAAATATTTGGGAACCTACTGACTTGACCCGGTACGGGCAACTTTGGGTCACGGCGGGGCTAATGGTTGCGAAACGCGACATAGCGCAGCGCTGGGGAGCAGCAGAACTCCCAACCAAGTCCCAGTGGTGCGTGAACATGGATAGAGTGATGTTGACCGAGCGAGCAGTGTACGTCAACCGAGCCTGCCCCGGGAAATGGAATAAGATATGGCTGAAATGGAATGAGTACAGGGGGGACATCTGCGAACCCTTGCGAGAGGATGAGTTGGATGAATCTGACGATGAGGGCTAAACATGGGCGGGAAGAGGGAGTGCGGAGGGGGCATGGGCGGCTGCAGCGGGTCGCCTCTTGGAGCTTAGACGAATGAGTCCGAGGGGGTGGGGGCGGGTGGGGTGAGTTGAGGCATGTGCGCACTGGGTGGGCTGTCAGGATCCCAACCTCCCAAGAGACACTAAAGACTTGAAACGCACTGATTCGTGTCAGACCTCACTGTTTTTCCTAACTGTTGTTGTTCTGAGTTTGTTGTTTTCGAAAAAACTCCGTCAAAACCTTAAACTACTGCATTGATTAATTGCTCAACTGGCGCTTTTATTGTTTCAGCTCCCTGCATCGAGACTTTTTATTGACAATGTGATATGATTATTCTTTTTGCTGAAAATCTCTGTATACGATGATCCTAAGATAGCGGCCGGCCCTCGGGGTTGTAGGCATTCCGCTGTGTGCTATGCAAAGTGCAATAAAGGTTTTGGAAAAAAAAAAAAAAAAAAAAGGAGAGGTCTGTTACCAAATCCTAAGAATCCACCTTAATAACAGCTCTGTTTACCTCTTGGTAAATTTATATAATAACCTTCTACCATCTGACTGCGCGAGGATATTAAATGAAATCACCACTTTTTTACAGCTCAACAAGTCATCGTCCCTCCCTGTTTACATCATCTGGGGAGGCGATTTCAATATCCCACTATGCCCCAACTACAGAAATGGAAACTGTGGACTGTCAGACGAGACCGACAGTCCCCTGGCTCATTTTGCACACACCACTAACGGGAATTCCCTGAATGAGAGCGTTTTTACTTTAGAGATGGATTATGCAAACCAGTTGGTATATCCACAAGTTGACTTTTCCCCAACATTCCATGGTAGGGGTCTGTCAAGCACAATTGATTTTATTCTTTGCTCACAGAGCTTGAGGGGCCAAATAGTAAAATTTTCTACAGGATCCGATATTTGTAGTGATCATTTCCCTAATAGAATTTTAATCCAACCAAAATCTGTTTCACTACGTAAAACTGTTAGAAGCCTGCTAACACAAGAATCGTTAAAAATGGACAAAATGAACGGGTTCTCAGTAAAGTGGGCCAAAATAGATCCTGACGTAGTAACCTCGAAAGTTATCCAAAAAGCCAACCTTTGTGTAAATGATTGTTTAAACCCCAGCTCATCGCCCCAAACAGTGTTGGATAGCTTTGGCACGATTCTGGGAATAATAAAGGAGGAATTAATCCGTACGAATGCACGTAAACCATCGGCCGAGGGCTGGTTCAATTCTGGGTGTCGGAAAGCCCTCTCCAACCTTAAGGCAGCTCTCCGGAATACCCCGAGGAACATCCCCGAGATAGCAAAATTAAGAAAGCTTTACAAGGCCGCAAGGGTAGAACGCAGTAAAGAAACTAAGGCGAACTTGTGGTTACAACTTCACGACAGCTGCCGAACAAGGGATAGTGGACTCTTTTGGCAAGTTGTAAAATCTCCCTTCCTGTCAGACTCGTCGTCAGTTAAACATCTTGATGTCGCAGTGACAGCAGATGAGTGGGTCGCTCATTTCTCAAGAATCTTTGGGGGATGCCAAACAAACACCATAGAGGGGGGTTCTACCGCAGTCACCACAGTGGTTCCAAAGATCTTCCCATTAAACATCCGTTTTGAGCATGGAGAGGTGGTCAGAGCCTTAAAAGCATCAAAACCAGGCAAGGCCCCCGGCCCAGATGGAGTGCCGGTGGACATTTTTACCCACAATATCGAGCTCTGGTCTCCACTTCTCACCCAGGTTCTGGCCGCGGTAACAACAACAGGACTTATTGACTCATGGTCTTCATCTATTCTCCTCCCCATCTTTAAAAAGGGCGATCTGAACGATCCGGTCTGTTACAGACCCATCTCCCTCCTGGATTCCTTGGGTAAGCTAGCGGGACGACTGCTGTTGGAACGTCTCCAGGAGTGGGCAGCAAGTAATAACATCATGACCGACCTTCAATATGGGTTCCAGGCGGGTCTTGGGACTGTGGAGCAGGCCCTGAATCTCGCCCTTCTGATCGGGAAGTATGTGAGCGCCAAAAGGGGTCACTTATTTCTTGTATACGTTGACCTCAGTGCAGCGTTCAACTGTGTACAGCACTCTAAACTCTGGGCCTTGCTCGGGGAAATGGGGGTTGATCCCGCTCTTATTGCCTTCTTGCGCGAACTCTATTCGGACGCAACGGCAAGAGTCAGGTACGGGATCAACGGAGAACTTTCCCCCCCTTTCCTAATCACAAAAAGGAGTTAGGCAGGGTTGTGTACTGGCTCCCTTCCTGTTCAACTTGTACACCAACGGTCTGGAGACAGCCATGCTAGAAGGGAGCCAGGACCTCCCACAAATTAAACACCGCCCCATACCAACGCTGTTATATGCAAACGATTCTGTCATTTTTGCCAGGACGCTGAACCAACTTCAAGTACAGCTCAACAAATACTGTTCTTTTATGGATTCTCTTGGCCTTAAGGTCAACATAAAAAAGACATTTGTAATGCACCTTGGCCCAAAAATAAAGAGCCCCAAATCCATCTTTGTTGAAAAAACCAAGCTTGAACGAACTCGCGTCTATCCCTACCTGGGCATCTTGGTGGACGATTCTTTGAGCTGGCGACAGGCTGTGGCAAGCAAAAAGTTGCTCTTCCAGAGAGCTACGGCAGCCCTAGTCTCTTTCTCAAGGAATCTGGGGAAACCGGCTCCCCAGCACTACTCACAATATACTACGCAAAGTGTCATAGTGTGGCAACGTATGGTGCAGGGGTTTGGGGCTATGGACCAATTAACCCACTTCAAACAGTTGAGAATGGGTTTGTTAAATATCTGTTGGCCTTACCACATAGTGCCCCAACCTATGCCTCGCTAGCCGAATTAGGTATGGACTTTATTACGGACACCATTCGTTGCCAACCTATGCTTTTATGGCACCGTATATGGACCAAAGAGGAGTGCCACCTAACACGTTCATTAATTTTGGATTGCACAGCCCTTGACAATTGGGAAAAGATACCCTGGCTAGTATATATAAGGAATTTCTGTCGGGACATGGACCGTAGCAGTTTTTTCCAGGATCCTCCCAGCATGGGTGACATCTCAAGGATTGAACTAAAAAAGCTGTGTTTGTGCCATTTAAGAGCTCTTCGATGCTCGGTAGAATTGGTGAAACCCGCAAACTCTCAAATCATTGCTGTTCAGACCTATCTGGGTATCCAACCATATCTGACCTTCCATTTGAACAACTATGAAAAGTACCTTCCGACAAGGTTCCGTTTTAATTCCTTTTTCCGGCTTGTAACCTTTCCAAACTCCCAAGACTGGTCTCCTATAATCACTGTAAATTTTATTCTTTTCCTAGGAAGGTTTAGATCCTGCCCTTACTGAGATTAATAGGTCTAAGATCCTGTCGCCCAGCATATTTGTCCCTGCAATCTCTTGAGTCAAGTTTTATAGCAAAGTATATAGCCAACTTTTTAAAAGCCTATATTAAATATTGATGTAATTATGAGTAACTCATATTTTAGTTAACGCTTTTCAAGCAAATGTGTTTTTTCTTCTTTATCCTTTTTGTATATAACATGATTGATCTTGCTTCCAAAACGTTTTTTACAAATGTATAATTTTAATGCCATTGTACTTTTTATGGTTGCAATAACAAGTGGCAATCGAATAAAAGTTTATGAAACGTATGTCATCAAATTTTGATCCCAACAGAGTCTTAGGGACAGTAGTGGTAGGAGTTGGGCCTTTCTTGGTGCACTCACTAAACCAGTGAGTCTTACTTTTACAGTATTGGCACCATGGTTTCTTAGGACCATCATTCTTCTTCTTTTGGGAATTCTGGGTCCCACCCTCCTTAAATTGTTGGGGCCCTGTTGAAGACTTCTGGTCATTTTGCTTATTCTCATTATAACCTTCTAGTCTGCTTTCTTTGGCCACCACTCTGGTTCTGGTTCTGCTGCTTGACCCTGGTTCTGACCCATCTGTCTGCCTTCTTTCCCAATTCGTGGGGAGAGGTCAGATCTGAGTCAATCAGGTGCTGATGCAACAACTGGTTCTGACAATTATTTAAGATTTGCTCTCTCATAATTAGATTATACAATCCTGTGTAATCAGTAACTTTACTTCCCAGTAACCAGCCTTCCAAAGCCTTAGTGGCACAATCAACAAAGTCAGTCCAATCCTGAGCCTGAGTTTTCTGGGTATCTCTGAACATTAACCTGTACTGTTCAGTTGTTAAGCCAAACCCATCAATCAGTGCAGTTTTCAGGACTTGGTAATCATTAGCATCCTCATCTCTAACAGTGAGGAGCTTATCTCTACCTTTGCCTTCAAAGGAGAGCCACAATATAGCTGCCCACTGACTCTGGGGTACCTGCTGTACTTATCAGGCCCTCTCCAGAGCAGTTATCCACTTGTGGATATCATCTCCTGTCTTATAGGAGGGCACTATTTTACTCAGGTTTCTAGTATCAAAACCCCTGTCTTTATCCCTAGGGATGTTGCTGCCACCAGTGGGTACCACCCCACTCAACTGTTGCTCTCTAGCAAAGGCAATTTTCTCTTTGGCAAGGGCAAGTCCTTCTCTTTGAATCTTTAGAATAGCTTCCTTCATCTTTGCCTCATGCTCTCTCCTCTGAGGGAAAGTCATCCTCCTCTGAGCAGATGCTTGAGAGGCATGAGAGTGAACAGATCTGTTGGAGTCCCTAGAATGAGATCTCTCTCTTCTGACCCCAAAGTTAGGCCTGCTTGTGGATGGCACTGGGTGTCCCCCAGTTCCATCCCTATGTAGGTCAAGTTGGCCCTGGTAAGTCTGCTGACTAAAGGTTGGCCACTTTCTGCCTCATCCTCAGATACATCCCCTTCTTCCCTACTATCTACATTCTCTGTTTCAGGTAGGTTAGAGTCTGGATCACCTGGATCACCTTCTAAGGGGGCATGTTCCCATCTGGATTAGAGGGGCCTGTGTTAGAAGCCCTTCTAGCATCATATGTCTCTAAGAGACCTAACAGAAAAGGAGTGGTAGGGTTAGAACCCTGTTTCAGTTTCTTGGAGGTACACAATTGTCTCATCCCCTGGAAGCTGAGTGCTGCATATCTGGAAAGGACCTGTGGAGGGTCACTAACCACTAGGGGAGTCACTGAGGTCTCCCCATGGGTAGACATGCTTTCTAGTGAGGTGCAAGTGATGCACTTACCTACACTATGGGTTTCCTACTGATCCCTTGCTAAGAGTTGTAGTCAGGGTGTGCTAGGCCCTTTCTACTACAACAGCTGGTTCAGTAGAACTCAGAGTATTTCTAAGCTTGTTATATGTACCCATGGTACCTTATGTGATCTTTCAAATAATTTCTCAAGATTTTATTTGGTAAAAACAACAGCAAGATCAAATCCCAACCGCTGCACACCAATATGAGAAGTTGGCCTGATATATGATGCCCACTAGTTCTAGTGATCACCTTGTATCAGTCCAAACAACCCTTATGGTGATTGGTTGTAAGTCAACCTTATAGACCAGCTATCCTAATGGTAGCATGGACAAAGCAGTCTTAGGCTAAACTCTTTTGGCATGTGAAGCCAGCTGTTTTACCACATATAACCCCTTGAATACCAGATGAGAGGACACCACACAGGTTGTTATGAAAATAAACAATATATTTATTAATAACAAACACCTCTGAACTCTTTATGAGGTCAGAGGGCTAAGCACATGACAATCTCTTAGGAAAAATACGATAAGTTGCACAAAATTACAATGGTGCCCTAGGGGCACGACAAACCATATACTAAGTAAATGGTATAAGGAAATCGATAGAAGGAATGGAGCTGTCCAGAGGCTGTAGGTTCGCTGGGACTATACTATCCTAACCTCAGGTAAGTAATAGGAAGGCCCACGGGGCGCGTGTGCAGAGTGTGAACTCATACGCGAGATGCAGAACAAAGTCAATGGACAGTACAGTTTACGAAAAAGGTAAGTATGGACAGTCTTTACTACTTAGGACTAAAACGACTGGAAATCTGGACACTAGGGGAGTTAATCTACCCTTGAGCACCGAAATGCTCTTGTTACCTCACCCACGGGCTGCGGGTGCATAGGTGTCAAAGTGTGTCGGGTTTCCGCGTCGAAGTCAATGGAGCCTAGAAGAAAGATGCTGCAGGCGACCCGGAGGAAGATGTCCTGTGCGATCCACGGGTGGATCGAGGAAGAAGAGGACTTGAAAGCAGAGGGGACAGTGTTCAAAGTCACTAGCCAGTGACCGGTGTGGAACCAGGAAGGAACCAGATGCTGTCGTCGCGATCAGGTGAAGAGTGGATGCTTGTCTCTGCAGCCACGTGGACCAGGAGGTGTCTTCGACGACCAGGATGAGGCACGAGCTGTTCACATAGGTTCTCGCTGTCGGCGGTGTCGGATCCGGATTTTGAGTCAACAGGCCTTGGCAAAGGCAACCCACGCAGTAAGTGGAAACGGCGTCTGGAGTGGACCAGGAGGGTCCGGGGTGCTCCTCTTTTGTAAGGGAGCAAGGGCCAGTTTGGAGCAACCAGACCAGCAGTGAAGATTTCAAGGATCGTTGTCTAGGAGGCCACTAGCCAGCCGGCAAGTGACCAGACAACGCGTCGAGCAGCAACGAAGCAAAAGGGCCCCACGCAGATCTCGTGGATGCTGAAGGGCTGGCCTTCGGTGCAGGAGCTGCTCGGGGCTGGGGCTTCTCAATCCCCAAAGCACTTTCTCGAGGATGCCTCTGAAGTCGTGCTGGAAGCGAAGTGCAGTTTCTTCAAGATGGCCGGTCCCACGTGTCTCGTCGCACCCACGGATCTCAGCTGTGCTGCAGATGTAGGTTGAGGTTGGAGAGGTCTGGAAGTCCAGATCTCGTCGGGCTCTGAAGTCTGGTTCCGGCAGGAAGGACGACAAAGTGAACCGCTAGGACGCTTGATGGTGCCTGCAGTTGAAGGGTGGACACTCCTTGCCCACAAGGGAGATTCTTCAGTCTTCTGGGGAGCAGAACGTCCAGAGTTTCTTCTTTGTAGAGTTGTTCAGGATAATCTCATTTGGAATGGGACCAGCTCCTACCTTTATTCTCCTAAAGGGGGCTGTACTGTGACTAGGTCCCTCCCATGGGTTGGACCAGGAAGGGGGGTGGTTACACCCCCTAACCTTTGTCCGGTTTCGCGCCAGAGCTGGGGCTGGAGTGCCCCAGCAACTGGTTTGAACCGGTGTATGCACAGGGCACCTTGTGTGCCCCAGGCATGTCTCATTCCTTTCAGGCCTGTCCTACATAATACACAAAATCCTGTCTGGGGTGGTGCTAGCACCTCCCAAGGCAGGAAACCCTTTGTCCAGGCCTCCCTTGCTGGAAGGACTCCCAGCAGCAGGAGGTCAGACTTGTGTCTGTGGTGGCAGCATCCATTTTGTGATGCTAAGGCTCGAGTTAACTTTAACCGGGGTTCACAGTTATATACATGTTGTGTCCCTCTAAAAGGGTGGAATGCTACCCCCGTCGCCAGAATTGGCGAAGGGGTAGTATTCCAATTCGTATGACACCTTACTCGACATGTTTTGATAATGCTATACCAAAGTTAGCATTCAACCGCGAGGATTATAATGCACTTAAGAGTATATGGTATAGCGTTATCATGGAACAGCTATTAGGACTTTGTTCCGCAAGCTGCAGACGGGCTCAGCTCATGCCAGAGCACCATCTCACATAATTCCAGCACTCTGCCTTCATGATTGATAAGGCCTGCCATAGGAGTGACTGATAGGAGTATATGTGTCCATTTTGGGGTTAGATATAGGTATACTATATCTACAGCAAAGGGCGATTACACCACCTTGCCCCAGCTGTCTTGCCAGCCAGTTGTGTCTGTTTAGATGGCCAGCCAGGGGTGGCATAATACCTGCTTCAGCCCCTGGTAGGCCCTGGGTACACCTATGCCCTGGGTACCTAAGGTACACTGTACAGGGACTGATAAGGTGGCCCAGTACCAATTGGTAAATGCACCTAAAGTACATGGATGTCAATTTAGAGAGAGAACAGCTAGGCTGTGGGTCTGATTAGCAGGCCCACAGCCAGGGAAAGTCGTAAACCAGTGAAGCAAAAAGCAAAAATCTGGGGGGACCATAGGATTGCAGACCCTACTCTCCTACATAACCCCCCAAGCTTAGGGACATTAAACTAACCTTGACCAGGTTAGTCTTCCTGTTCTAAGTGGAAATACCTGGAGAGACCATCTGCATTGCCATGGTCAGTCCCTGGTCTGTGTTCCACTGTAAAGTCCATCCCCTGTAGGGAAATGGACCACCTAAGAAGTTTGGGATTTTCACCCTTCATTTGATTTAGCCATAAGAGGAGCTTATGGTCGGTCTGAATCTTGAAGTGAGTTCCAAATAAGTATGGCCTCAGCTTTTTCAGAGCCCAAACCACAGCAAAGGCCTCCGTCTCAATAGCTGACCAACGCTTCTCTCTAGGGGTCAGCCATCTGCTAATAAAAGCTACTGGCTGCTCCTGACCTTCATCATTCAATTGTGACAGCACAACCCCTACCCCCAACTCAGATGCATCTGTTTGCACAATGAATTCTTTGGAGTAGATAGGAGTTTGCAGAATTGGTGCAGTGCACATGGACTGCTTCAGGTCATCAAATGCCTTTTGACAGCTGACTGTCCACTGAACTTTCTTAGGCATTCTTTTAGAAGTTAAGTCACTCAGGGGTGTCACAATGGATCCATACAACTTGACAAATCTTCTGTAGTACCCAGTCAGGCCCAAGAAAGCTCTGACCTGAGTCTGGGTAGTTGGAGCAACCCATTCTATGATGGTTTGGATTTTGCTCTGCAATGGTTGAACCTGGCCTCCACCTACAAGGTGACCCAAGTACACAACCTAACTCTGCCCTATCTGGCACTTAGTAGCCTTGATAGTTGGCCTGCCTTTTGCAGGGCCTCCAAAACATTTCTCGGGTGGACCTAAAGACAGCAAAATCATCTAGATATGCTGCACCATAGTCTTCCAGGCCTGTTAGGACTTTGTTCAGCAACCTTTGAAAAGTGGCAGGTGCATTCTTCAGACCAAAGGGCATTACCACAAATTGATAATGTCCACTAGGGGTTGAGAATGCTTTCTTTGGCTTTACATCATCAGCTAATCTAATCTGCCAGTAGCCAGCTGTAAGATCAAATGTGCTCAGAAATGTGGCCGAGGCCAACATATCTATGAGCTCATCTGCTCTTGGGATTGGATGGGCATCAGTCCTAGTGATTGCATTGAGACCCCTGTAGTCTACATAAAATCTGTGAGGTTTTGATACCAAGACTGCTGGACTAGCCCAAGGGTTTAATCACTCCCAAATCCAACATTTTCTGGACTTCAGTCCTGATACAGTCCCTGACATGATCAGGTTGAAAACATATGTCTGAACTCATTGATAACTTGTCTGTAATCAGTCTGCTGCTTATCAGTGAGGCTGCCTGCCAAGGCTACTCCATCTACTGATCCATCATCGGGGTTCTGAGAGAGCAGGTCAGGGAGAAGGTCACTCTCTTCCTCCTGTCCTTCATCAGTAGCCATGAGCAAGCCCATTTCTGCCCTGTCAACATATGGTTTCAGTCTGTTGACATGAAGCACCCCATGGGGGCTCCTGGGAGTTCCAAGATCTACCAAATAGGAAACCTCTCCCTTCTGTCCAACATTAGTGTGGGGTCCACTCCACTTGTCTTGGGGAGCTGCTGGGGCCACAGGCTCCAACACCCACACTTTCTGCCCTGGCTGGTAACCAGTCTGTCCAGCCTTTTGGTCATGCCAGGCTTTCTGTAATTCCTGGCTAGCCTCAATGTTTTTAGATGTCGTTTTTCATGTAGTCAGCCATCCTGTAGCGGAGACCAAGTACATAGTCCACTATGTCCTGTTTAGGGAGTTTGAGAGGTAACTCCCATCCCTCCTTCATCATACACGATGGTCCTCTTACATGATGCCCAAACAGAAGTTCAAAAGGGCTGTAACCAACCCCCTTCTGATGAACCTCCCAGTATGCAAACAAAAGTCAGGGTCGCAGGATGTCCCATCTCCACCTGAGCTTTTCTGGGAGACCCTTAATCATACCCTTTAAGGTTTTGTTGAATCTTTCAACTAAACCGTTGCACTGTGGGTGATAGGGTGTGGTGAATTTGTAGTTCACTCCACACTCCTTCCACATTGCAGTCAAGTAACTGGACATAAAGTTTGCACCTCTGTCAGATACTACCTCCTTAGGGACACCTACTCCTGAGAACACTCCCAAGAGGGCTCTTGCCACAACAGGTGCTGTAGTGGTCCTAAGGGGTATAGCTTCTGGGTACCTAGTAACATGGTCCACCACTACTAGGATAAACCTGTGCCCAGATGCTGTCTGAGGATCCACTGGTCCAACAATTTCAATCCCGACTCTCTCAAAGGGAACCCACACCACAGGTAGTGGTAACAGGGGGGGGGGGATTTGTAGTGCCATCTGCCTTACCACTGGCTTGACAGGTTACACAAGAGCAACAAAACTCCTTTGTGTCTTTAGACATGTGGGGCCAGTGAAAGTGAGGGACAATTCTGTCCCAAGTATTGTTCTGGCACAGATGTCATGCTAAAGGAATATCATGGGCTAGTGACAGTAGCAAGCCCCTGACCTTGAGAGGTATAACCAAACTCCTGGCTACACCAGGCTTGGGGTCTCTACTCTCTGAGTACAGGAGTCCATCATCCCAATAAATCTTATGGGTGCCACTAGCATTCCCAGCAGCCTCAGCATCAGCTTGCTGTCTGAGGGGTTCAAGAGAAGGGTAGCTCAGATGCTCCGGACTCAGAACTGCCCTGGAAGGGCCCCCTGTCCCCAAGAACTCAACCTGATCAGGCTCAAGCTCATCTGGGACATTTCCTTCTTCAGGCACTCCCTCGAGACTGATCATCACTCTGAGTCAGGGGAGAAGCCACTGCCTTAACCCTACTGCTTCTTTTCTTGGGAGACACCTGGTCCATTATTCCAGGATCCAGGGCCTGTTCAGTGTTAGACTTTTTGACCTGTGACCTAGTCACAGCAAGGACATGTGCTGAGATTCCTAACATTTCAGCATGGGTCCTAAACTCCACTTCAGACCAGGCTGAAGTTTATAAGTCATTTCCAAGTAAGCACTCAACAGGGAGGGCTCTACTCACCACAACCTTCTTGAGGCCAGTTATCTCTCCCCAGGAGAACTTAACAACTGCCAGGGCATGGTTGGTCCTGACATTGCTAGCATTGGTCACTTGGTAAAGTTCACCAAGTATGATCTGTTCCGGGTCCACAGAGTCTTGTGTCACCATTGTGACACTTGCACCTGTGTCACTGTAGCCCAAAGCCTCTTTTCCATTTATGTAAATGTAAATGTAAATGTACATGAATTTATATAGCGCAAATCACCGAGCGGTTTCTAAGCGCTTGCTTAGGGAACCCGTCCTGGTATTCCCCTGTGAGATAACCCCGGCAGGGTATCCGCAAGGTGAAAGCCAGGCATCCCGCCGCGAGGGGCCGTTATGGAGATTAAGCAAGCTATTGCCCAGAGTCGCAGAGTGTGAACCCGTGAATCAAGTAGGCACCGGAGCGAGAATTGTCGAGTCCATGGACATTTTAGGACTCAAGACCCCTGTGGTAAATAAATAAATAATACCCTATTTTTGAATGCATAAATGAATAACAGATAGCTCAATAAATAAGAGTCAAGATTCGAGGTAGTAGGAGTTTTGCAGGTTTAATACAGCATAAGGACAGGAACAGGACAACCTGCACAGGAATAGGATGGCAGGGCCCTGGCAGCGCTGCCAGGATCAGGATCGGGACAAGGGAACGGAACGGATAACTTTTTAATAACAGTACATGGGCATATATACATATCGCAAACACATAGCATTACATTGCAATGGGCGTAGCAGTGGGTGGAGCAATAGGCGTGACGCGTAGCAGTCGCGAAAGATAAGGGTGAAAAGAGGTGTAACAGGGCGTATACATAGACATGTGATGCAAACGTAACAGAATATGTCATGAATGGGGCGGAAACCATGGAGGGGGCTACCTGAGGAGCCGGGACCTCTAACCTGATGGTGCGCGCAAACTGGCAATGACGTGTTACTAGGAGAAGCTGGGGGCTATGAACTCTGTGCTAGGAGCAGAGACTGAAGTCTGGAGAGTCAGGGCGACATGTACCTAAACAGTATCTAGTATCTGATGTTTAGAGAACATGTTGATATAAACTAGAAGTCAGGAGGGGAAAGGCTAACAGACACTAAGACTGGACCATGCATTATTCTACATGTAGTGCGTGATGAAGAATATTAAATGACCATTAATACAGTATTTCTCTAACATGGGGCCGTAAAGGCTAGACAATGACGGAAACTATTGATGCAGTTCAGTAGCTTTAGGAATGCAGAGGAAGAGGACTGAACTGATAATCTGGAATCATAACATACTCTTGGCAGACTCAGAGGCAGGGCCAAGCTGAACCGGGCACTGCGAGGCAGGAAGTAAGTGAAGGGTCGAGGATACAGGTGGGGGCTGTATCGCTCCTCCGCGAGGCTTCAGGAGACAGGAGACAGGAGCTGAATCTGGTGTCCGGGCCCTTTTGAGGCCTAGAAACGGGGACTTTACAATGGAATAACGTGCACACTGAGAAACGTGGCAACGTAGCTTTACATAGGCCTGATATTCGTAGTATTCACGAGAACTGGAAACTGCCATACTAGAGGTGGACACAACTGTAATTGCGTCTTTAATCAAACATGGGGAATAACATATGCATATTAATCATGCACATATAACATATGATGGATGACATGTAGGGACACATAACATGGCAAAATTTACTTTTCCACATTCCCTCCTTGTCACTACGTTTCATCAGGAAACATCAATATTCATGATACCATTTATCATTTCATACAGTATCATTTGCTCGTCTCGAATTTTCTTGGAACGGGATTTAGAACGGGGCTTGGGACTAGGAATACAAGAGGTAGCACAAATGCCGCAAATCGCAGGGCCACATTGTATACAGAGGCAGCAGCTGAATATGATCGCTACTGCAATACCTAGAAAGGACAAGACTTTCCATCCCCAGGCGGAAATTATATTCCAGAACCAACCGGACCATGTCCAGGTGCCTGGATCTTGGTGTAACAGATGGGCAATTTTATGGAGTCTGGTTATAGCTGAATAAACAGACGGCGCGTTATTTGGAATGAAAATGCAGCAACTAGATCCGATGACTCTACAGGCCCCGCCCCTATCGGCCAGTATGACGTCAAGGACGAGACGATTCTGTAAAACGACAAATCTCATAGCAGATTGCTCTTCGGTTAAGTTACCTAGAGCAGAGGCAGTCTCATTGACTACAGCTTCAAGGGTTCTGGTTAACCTACGGATTAGCTTACTATTCTGGATAGGTCCTATAAAGAAAAAGAAACCTCTGTTGAAATCTGTATACTGTTCTAGGGCAGTTTCAGTATAATCGACAATGGGGGACTCCCTTCTATGTCTAACGTGTACTAGATGTGTGTTTCTATGATAATCAGATGGGGCTAGGAAAACTGGTGGCAGTAGGAAGGCAATGTAACAGGTTCCCTCCCAATCGAGGGGCAGACGAACATATGCGGTCTGACCACAAATAAAATAAGAATGACGTGAAGCTTTGAAAATAGATTTCCTACTGTCACTATACTTGACAATAGTAGTACAATCACTATGACCTACGTGTACGGAACCATTATTTCGGACACATAATTCGCCTTTGACTGGTAGTACTGAAATAGCAGGTAAGTCTGGAGTGGAATCAGACTGAACATTCAGGACCATGAAATTCGAAGAATAATTACCTAAATTGTACACTTCATTTTCTAGATCTAACCCGGTTCTGTGGGGGAGACCTTGCTTGTCTGGAAAACACGTACTGTTAAGAAAAGACATATCTGTTAAGGATGACGTTAACGTGGACCATGCTCCACACGAACCATTATGTGAAAAAGGATAAGGAAAGAGTGGCAGAACTCCCTTCGGTGTCTGGAAAGGGGGGAGTCGACCACACACCCAACAATTAGTGGCATTGCTGGTCTGGTGTGAATAATGTAACATGCGGATAAAAGAATTATTTCGCATAGCGAGGCGGTAAGAGAGTTCATGAGGAGGTAGATCACTAAACGTGTGCTCTACTGTAGCATTAGAAGACGTATTTACATGAGAAACTGGGAAACACAGGTAAAATGCATAACTGGTGCAGGAAATCATAATGCTGAGAAATAATATGAAACATAGAAAAATGATACATCGGATTGAGTTTTGACTAACTCTCTCACTATGGGGGTCTATTTTATACATGTCAGAAACAGTCTAACCGTTTCACCTAGGGGAGGACTTAGACAATCAAACTGGCTGACTTATTTTACTAGACCGGAGTTTCAACTTATACTCCTGCTGCGGAGTTTTCTCTAACAGGGGAGAGTTTGTAGCAATGTCTTTTGCGGGACAGTCCTTGAGAACAATATTTTGGCAATCCTTCAAATCCTGGGAAATGTTCTTTGAGACGGGTTTCAGTCCATAAAACTTCTTTATATGTGAAAGGTGCACCCAGCCTTTGCGACCCTCCAACTTCACGGCCGTACGGGTGGCGAGGAGGACCTGTCGGGGCTCCTTCCAGCGTGGCTCCAGCGGACTTGAGCGGTCAAAATTCCGGACAAGGACCATGGATCCTGGAACGATTTCATGCGGTGCCACCTCGGTGTTGTCTGGAAATGCGGCGGCAACCTGTGAACGACAAGAGTTGAGGGCAGACATCAAGGAAGCTAGGTAATCTGTCAGCATATTACTTGAAACATCGGTAATACTTCGGGGTCTAGGAGTACCCCACATGTTAGGGGGGCGGCCGAAAACGACCTCATACGGGGACAGACCTGATCTGGAATGTGCGACCATGCGCATATAAAACAGGGCAACTGGCAGAGCTACTAGCCAGTCCACACCTTTCTCTTTACATACTTTGGCGATGCGAATTTTCAGGGTCTGGTTATGTCTCTCTACGAGACCTGCTGCTTCAGGATGGCGTACACAATGGAACTTCCACTGGTATCCTAACAAAAGGGAAACGTGCTTCATTAACTCAGATGAGAATGGCTGGCCGTTATCAGAATATACGACCCTAGGGAGTCCATAACGGGGGAAGAACTCACGAACTAACTGCTTGGCAGTGGTCGCGGCTGTGTAATCTGGGACTGGATATGCTTCTGTCCACCTGGACAAGGCGCATACAACTACAAGGACATACTTGAAACCTCGACATCGCTCCATCTGAATATAATCCATCTGGAGGACTTCAAAAGGGTGGTCAGGAGGCTGGAATCCCCCTTGTTCCACCGGGACACTTTTACCTGGATTAAACTGACAACATATCATACAGGTACAGACTTTCTGCTTGGCTGCAGCTCGTAAATGCTTGTTGAACCAAATGTTCTGGATACTGTCTAGCATAGCTTTTTCTCCTAAATGTGCTGGACTATGTGCGGTATTGATAATGACTTGAACCATAGAGTCGGGGAGAAACCATGTGGCTCTACCCTTCGTTAACCATCCTTGATCTGTCTGGACCCCTCCTTGTTCGGACCATTTCTTGATTTCTTCAGGAGTAGCATGTAACTGGATATCTATGACATCTTGTGTAGGGTCCTTAACTGTCATACATGTAGTCGGATCTGGAGTGTGTGTCTGTGTCGGATTAACTGGAATGTCTGGAGTCTGTGCTGTAAGCTTGGCTGTGCGATCTGCTAGATTGTTACCTTGAGAAATAGTGTCAGTAACTTTCGTATGTGCTTTGCACTTCATGATAGCAATGGATGTCGGTAAATGTATGGCATCTAACAGAGCTTGAATAAGGAGACCATGCTGAATCTTGGTTCCATGAGAAGTCATGAAACCTCTCTCCTGCCAGAGCACTCCAAAGTCGTGTACGACTCCAAATGCGTAGCGCGAATCTGTGTAAACATTAACTTTCAAGTTCTTGGCGTGTAGGCAGGCTTGTGTCAGAGCAACTAGCTCTGCTGCTTGAGCGGACAGGGTGTCAATACGGTGTGTTTCAATAACTTCGGTGTCTGTAGTCACTGCATACGCGGCGACTAGTTCTCCTGTACTTGTTCTCATACATGAACCATCCACATAAAGTGTCAGGTCGGGATCTGGTAACGGAATATCTGTCAGATCTTGTCTTGGCTTTGTCGTAATGTTAACTACTTCCACACAGTCATGTCTGGCAGAATTCGAAGTAACTGATGGTAACAATGTAGCAGGATTTAAAACGTTGCAGCGTCTGATTTCTATGTGTGGCTGGAACAGTGTCAATTCATAACCTGTTAAACGTGCGATTGTCAAGTGCTGAGTCTGTGTTCGATTTAAAAGAACTTCCACGGAGTGTGGAACTTGTACTGTCAGGGAGTGTCCTAAGACTATGGAATCACTTTGTCTGATAGCTAGTGCTGTGGCTGCAACTGACTTGAGGCACGCAGGCAGAGCCTGGGCTACAGGATCTAATGTGCTCGAAAAATAAGCACATGGCTTGTATTGTCCTGCTTGATCTTGTGTGAGAACAGATAATGCTGTACCTTCGCGTTCTGTGACGAAAAGTGTAAAAGGCTTACTGTAGTTTGGTGTAGCTAGAACTGGAGCTTGGCATAGGGCTTTCTTTAACTCATTGAAACTGAGTGTATGTTCAGATGTCCAAGGGAGGACAGTCGATACGGCTGCCTCCTGTGTCGTTAACTGTATCAGTGGCTTGGCTAGGAATGCATACTGAGGAATCCATTGTCGGCAGTAAGAAGTGAGGCCGATAAAAGCACGTACCTCCTTCTGGGTCTTGGGCTGAGGAAGACTCGCTATTAACTGGATACGGTCTGGTGTCAACTGCCTACCCCTCTTGGACAGTAAGTGTCCTAAGTAGACCACTTGCTGGACACAGAATTGAAGCTTAGAAGGGGACACCTTGTGCCCCATCTCGGCTAGGAAATACAAGACTGTAAGGGATGCTCGCTCGCAAGCACGTTCAGAACGGGCTGTGATCAGTAGATCATCGACATACTGGAGCAGGGCAGTGTCAGTTGGCATGTGAATGTTGTCTAGTTGTCTCTTGAGTGCTTGACTGTAAATACTAGGACTTTCTGTGAAACCTTGAGGAGCTCGTGTGAACATATAGCTTCTTCCATTTAAACAGAATCCGAAAAGAAACTGGCTGTCTGGATGAATGGGAACACTGAAAAACGCGTTCTTGAGGTCTATGACAGTGAAAAATGTGGCTTCGGAATCAATGGCTGTCAATAGGGAAGAGATATCTGGGACAACTGGATACTGGGGAATAATACATTTATTAAGCTCTCGGAGATCAATCACTAATCGATATACTGGGGGTGCATTTGGATCAGTACGTTTCATGACTGGAATGATCGGAGAATTGCATACATTGGAGTCAGTTTCTACAACTACTCCTTGAGCGATGAGCTCGTCAATAATTTTGGATAAGGCTGCTACAGCCTCAGGTGGCAATCTATACTGTCTGATTCGTGGTAACACTACACCTGGCTTGAGAGTCACACGATGGGGTGTGATTTGCATATAACCAACATCAGTTGGACCTTGCGCCCATAAATGCTGCGGAACATTAGACAATCTGGGATCAAAATCTCGTAATACATAGTGACCCTTAAAGTCACGTAGGAACAGACGTATTCCCTCTGGGGAACAGCATATAACTGCACCTAATTCTTTCAGTGTTTTAATGCCTAATAAATTTTCTGGACATGACTTAGTAAGTAACAGATCAGTAGTACGGGACAATGGACCTACTTCTAGAGTAACTGGCTTTGATATTTCATTTACAATAGGTTTTCCTGAAAATCCAAGGGAAACATTTCTTGAGCCTGAGAGCGGAGCCCCTGGAACTTCGGCATGGCTAATTGTGGTCCTACTTGCCCCTGTATCAATCAAAAACTTTCTATCTTTCCCTAGTACTTGACTGTGAACATAGGGACCTTCTTGATCTACAGGTATCTCGATGAGAGGCAAGCCTACCTCCCTCTCTAGGCTGTTTCATGAATACTGCTGGTACTCTGGATACTCGGACTGTGCATACTGGTACATCTGCTGTGTAACGTGCTGTGTTGCAGCGATAGGCTGCGGTGCTGTAACTGTCTGTGGTGCATTCTGTGGCTGAGGAATCTGTAAAACTTGTTCTTGTCTAGGCGGACGTGGTCTTTCTTTAGTCTTACCAGTAGCTATGTTATGTTTCAGAACTGCACACTCGTTTATAAAATGACCTGGCTGTTTACAATAATTGCAGTTCCCTTTAACGGGAGCTGCAGGATGACTGGCTTGATTTGGACCCCTCTTCTGACTGTCTTGAGGAACAGATTGTGCAACTAGTACTTTCATTTTCGTGTCTTTCATACGCTTCCTTTCGTGGTCTTGCTCTTCCCTGATTCTATTCTGGTGGTATTGGAGCATCTGTAACATCTGGGACGGGGTATTAGCTTGCCAGGTACTTTCGACTTTCAAAACTCGATTTTTAATTGGTGGACTTGAATTCTCGACTAATTTAGTAACAAAAAGATGAGGGTATGACTCACTACTTGTCTTGAGGCCACTGTTGATGCTAAAACATTTCTCAAATCTAGAATAAAAATCACTAATATCTTCGTCTTGTTTCTGTTTACAGGCTGAGATTGCATCCCAGTCTTCTTTTCTAGTTGTTAACAATCTGGGTAAAACTTGAATCAATAATTCAGGTAATTCTTTACATTTCGCTCCAAGACCGGTACCTGGTACTCGTGCCTTATCTTCAGCTTCTAGAACTGCCCAATCGATCTTTTTCTCTCCCACCTCCCATTCTTTTTCCTTGAGCTTTTCATACACCCCTGCGGGCAGCAGAACCTTTAACATTTTAATTATATCTGGATACGTGTATTCTCCCATACGGAGCATGTCTTTTAATTCTCGGTGGAACCCTGCTGGATCTTTATCATGACAGGGAATTAATTTCTTCATCTCTAGGAGTTCCATCTTTGTAATCGGAGTGTAAACAAACACTCGTTCTAGTTCGCCACCCGTTCCTCTAACTGGGTGGACTTCTCGTAACGGATTCTGTCTCTCCATGTAAAATGGTTTACTTTCTGGGGGTGAGACATGAACAAAATGCGGGTTCAAAAACGTTCTATATTTGTGACGCTGTTCTAGAACGACACTAATTAAATCGGTACCTAAACCTTTCCATCTATACTGGAGTAACTCGTTCAGGATATCATGTAACGGGCCTGGATCAGAGTGCTGACCCTCATACAATGTAATGAGGTGCTGAATCATATACATACCCGCCAGTCGTTGCTCGGCTGGGGGCATTTTCAGAAACATTTGTGCCACTATTTCGTCTGGAAAAGTGGTAGAATCAGTAATCCATCGGACTGCTGATCGGACTAGTTCTTGTTCATGCATGGTACTCAACTCACTGTAACCGATTCGTGATTTCAGAATGTGATCGGTAGCTTGGAATACTTGTTCTAGAGAACCTTGTTCTGGTGCTGGATGATGGAAAGTAGACTTGTGTTCTAGGCGTAAATGGCGATCTGGAAATCTAGATTTTCCTACATACGCTATTCTGTCGGGATTCTCGTCCTCTACCTCTTCAGTATCAGAGTTACTTTCTTTCTCGCTTACTTGTGCTGCTTTATGTTGATCGTGTAACCTTACTATTTCTTTACGAATTTTCTTGTACATACTTTCCATAGCACTGATGGTTCTGTGCTTACCCTCGGCTATATTATCACTCCACTTTGTCAGGGTTCTCATTTCGGCTTGATCTTTGGACGGGTAATCTTGTTCTCTTATTAGACAATTGATCAGAAACTTTAATATCATGAGCTGGGTCTCAGCTTTCCTTTGAGACATGGCCTCGCCAATGCTTTCTGGGTCATCCCCCGTACGGATGAAATGATATATTCTGTCTAGGTCTTCTTTCATATTCGGTAGGGTGACTAGATACTCGGCCACCCTTCTTACACGTAATGAATATAAAACCATATTATCCTCTCCTCGGACTGGATCATAGCCGCATTCATTAAGGGCTTTTCTTATTTCTGCTACAGACTGATGTCTGGGCGTACGCTGTGACGCTTGCATATGTAATTCGGCTGTTGTTAAACGCTTATGTGGCGGCGGGGTCTGAGGAGGACCTCCCCCTGCGGCCCCTAAACTAGAGTCGTCTACTGATGCTCTTCGTCCTGGCAGAGTGGGAAATGGAAATGTAGGCTGGACTTGTATGGCGGGCTGGACCGGGGGTACCGTAACAGGTACTCCGGTGTCTGGAGGAGCGGGAAGTGCCTGATTTACAGGGACTGGCGGAGCGCGAACAGGATTTGCATATTCTGGGACTGTGTCGTCCAAATAGGACGAAATGAAAATATCAGCTGCGGTCTGTTTGTGACGTAGCTTGGTCGGAACTAATGGTGGCGGAAAGTTACTGGATGCCTCCAGGGTCGCTTTTGGCAAGCCCTCGGCAAGGAGAGGATACATACCCTTAATAAGAGCATGCCTCTGTCTGTCTGACTGTTCGGTTTTAACTTGTTCACCTATCTCGATTAATTCTTTTTCTTGGGCTCGTTCTAAGGATTCTCTACTTAATTCTGACTTTCTGATTTCTTTTTCGGTTCTTTTATAAGATTCTTTGCGCCATAACTCGATGGCATCTTTCTGTGACTGTCTGGCTTTCTTTTTCCATAATGCCTCTTCTACTCTCATGATGCACTCGGCATCCCATGTGCCTGATACGGGCCATCTATACTTTTCCTCTAACTGTTTGGTATACTCGACCATAAATCTAGATATAATATGGCACTTATGCCATGCTTCTGATACATAAAATGACCTGGACTGTCCCTAGGCGGAACTGGAACTGCTTCTTCTAACAAACCCTTTCTAGTTTTAACTGACGTAATCTCGAAAAGAGAGACATTGTAAACTTGAATCGGAACACAATACAATAGACGAGGAACAATAACAGTTGGGAGAACAATTCAGGCATACCACGACATTGGAAATACATTGAACAACATCATAACATAACAGTTCGGACAGAATATTACCTGGAATACTGAGAACAGAAACACAAGAATTTCTCGAGAACGGAACAGACTAGAATCACTGGATGCACTGCTGAAACAGTACGGAACATACCGATCCCATAAAGGGACGCATCAAGACCCGTATCCACCTAGGTGAACACTTCGTTTGTGGGTCTGTGTACCACCAACCCACGGACCAGAGTCAATTTAGATTGACCCTGTCTAGATACTACCCCAGCGACGGTACTCACCGGGCAGCAAGAACGGAAGGCCTCGGATCGGACTGGACTGCTACGACGACGGACGACGAACTTCGGACTTCAGTTACGGGTGGACCTCCGGATACCTCGGACCTTGGACTCTCGGCTTGGGCTCTGGTCGGGACTCGCCGCGTTCCTCCACCGTCTCGTCTGGATGCTGGACCGCCTCCTCCGTCTCCTCCGTGGGCCTGAGGGATACTTGAAGCAGAAATATCTGCCGGTGCGCAGAAGAGTTCCGTCACGACTGCAGAGGGTCAGGGGGTCGGCGTGGCTTCACCGACGCGTGGGGAAAGGGCAAGTCCCTGTTCGGGCGCCATTATGTGGTAAATAAATAAATAATACCCTATTTTTGAATGCATAAATGAATAACAGATAGCTCAATAAATAAGAGTCAAGATTCGAGGTAGTAGGAGTTTTGCAGGTTTAATACAGCATAAGGACAGGAACAGGACAACCTGCACAGGAATAGGATGGCAGGGCCCTGGCAGCGCTGCCAGGATCAGGATCGGGACAAGGGAACGGAACGGATAACTTTTTAATAACAGTACATGGGCATATATACATATCGCAAACACATAGCATTACATTGCAATGGGCGTAGCAGTGGGTGGAGCAATAGGCGTGACGCGTAGCAGTCGCGAAAGATAAGGGTGAAAAGAGGTGTAACAGGGCGTATACATAGACATGTGATGCAAACGTAACAGAATATGTCATGAATGGGGCGGAAACCATGGAGGGGGCTACCTGAGGAGCCGGGACCTCTAACCTGATGGTGCGCGCAAACTGGCAATGACGTGTTACTAGGAGAAGCTGGGGGCTATGAACTCTGTGCTAGGAGCAGAGACTGAAGTCTGGAGAGTCAGGGCGACATGTACCTAAACAGTATCTAGTATCTGATGTTTAGAGAACATGTTGATATAAACTAGAAGTCAGGAGGGGAAAGGCTAACAGACACTAAGACTGGACCATGCATTATTCTACATGTAGTGCGTGATGAAGAATATTAAATGACCATTAATACAGTATTTCTCTAACATGGGGCCGTAAAGGCTAGACAATGACGGAAACTATTGATGCAGTTCAGTAGCTTTAGGAATGCAGAGGAAGAGGACTGAACTGATAATCTGGAATCATAACATACTCTTGGCAGACTCAGAGGCAGGGCCAAGCTGAACCGGGCACTGCGAGGCAGGAAGTAAGTGAAGGGTCGAGGATACAGGTGGGGGCTGTATCGCTCCTCCGCGAGGCTTCAGGAGACAGGAGACAGGAGCTGAATCTGGTGTCCGGGCCCTTTTGAGGCCTAGAAACGGGGACTTTACAATGGAATAACGTGCACACTGAGAAACGTGGCAACGTAGCTTTACATAGGCCTGATATTCGTAGTATTCACGAGAACTGGAAACTGCCATACTAGAGGTGGACACAACTGTAATTGCGTCTTTAATCAAACATGGGGAATAACATATGCATATTAATCATGCACATATAACATATGATGGATGACATGTAGGGACACAGAACATGGCAAAATTTACTTTTCCACACCCCGCCGAGCCGGGAATTGAACCCTGGTCCCGGGCTGACCTCTGATTCCAGGTCTGCCTCCTCTAACCAGTGAGCCACACTTTATCAAAGGGTGTTGTCTGTACTTTCTCAGGTTACTGGGACTCACAGAGGAGGACATATCCTTGCCTCCATAATTGACTAATACAACCTGAGTTGGAACTCTGACTAGGCCAGAGCCCATCTCAGATCCCTGGGTCAACCCAACTACACCCTTCTGCTGAGAACCACCATTTGAAGCTGAACAAGGGGGAGCAGTTGCCTTAGGGGCAATGGTGGCTGGAGCTGCATCCTTCTTGGTGCAGTCACTTGCCAATGGCTATTCTGTTTATAAACTTTACACCTTAGTTTCTTTTGGCCTTTTCCTTTCTTAGAAGATTGTGAATCCCCACCATTAGAAGCTTTTTTGGGGGCCTTGTGAAGACTTCTGGTGTTTACCCTTCTCCCCACCTTTTTGATCTTGCTTCTTCTGGTCACCACCTTGGTTCAGGTTCAGCTGCTTGACCCTGGTTCTGACCCATCTGTCTGCCTTATTTCCCAATTCTTGGGGAGAGGTCAGATCTGAGTCTACCAGGTGGCGATGCAACAGCTGATTTTGACAGGTATTAAGGATCTGCTCCCTCATGATCAGAATATACAATCCTGTATAGTCAAACACTTTACTGCCCAATAACCAGCCCTCCAGAGCCTTAGTAGCACAATCAACAAAGTCAACCCAGTCCTGAGTCTGTGTCTTTCTGATAGATACTTCTGCCAGTGGATTCCTCACCTTGCGAATATCCCCCTTGCGTCAGCAACATCTGAAAGAAACACGTTAGTATTAGATTCCTTACCTTAGAATATCCCCTGGCGTCAGACTGGATCCGGAATTTTTTGCGTAGCAGTACCCTTGCGCGTTGGTAGGCGTCGTCTGCGGCTCCGCGTCTGTCGTCGGCGTCGTGGGCGCCGTGATGACGTCGTCGGAGTAATTAGACGACGCCCTCGCGCGCTGACGTCAGTGTGAGAAGTTGGCCTGGTATATGATGTTCACTATTCTAGTGAACACCTTGCACCAGTCCAAGCAACTCAGTCATGGAAAAAAAGGCACACATGGTGGATAGTGATTGGAGGAAGCTGAGCCCTACATTAGGGGAGCCTCGCTTCAGTACTCCATCTCAGCACCAGCCTTTTACTTTGCCAAAACACACCACAGGTAGAGATTCCCTATGGTGGAGACCCTCAGATACCCTTAGGGTGAGGGATTGCTTAGTGGACCATAAGATAGGGGGTAACCATGCCAGTGCTGGTACTTCCTTATATGGCCACTTAGGCAATATAGGCTTACCTGGTCAAGGATAGCCTTATCTCCTTTCGTTTGTGGGGGGGTTATGTAGGAAGGTGGATATCTGAGTATGGTTACCCCCAACTTTTTGCCTAGTGTTTTGCTGGTTTTTGACTTAGTTGGCCTGGGATCCTGCTATTCAGGACCCCAGGCTTCCTGCTCTCTCTGTTAAAATGGACTCCATGTACCCTAGGTGCATTTACCAATTTGTACTGGGCCACCTTATCAGTCCCTGTACAGTGTGCCTTAGGTATCCAGGGCATAGGTGTACCCAGGGCCTACCAGGGGCTGAAGCATGTATTATGCCACCCCTGGCTAGCCATCTATAACTGACACAACTGGCTGCACGACAGCTGGGGCAAGGTGGTGTAATCACCCTTTGCTGTAGATATAGTATACCTATATCTAACCCTAAAATGGACACATATCCTCCTATCAGTCACTCCTCTGGCAGGCCTTAACAATCCTGAAGGCAGAGTGCTCGGAATTATGTGAGATGGTGCTCTGGCATGAGCTGAGCCTGTCTGCAGCTTGCGGAACCAAGTCCTAATAGCTGTTCCATGATAACGCTATACCATATACTCTTAAGTGCATTATAATCCTCGTGGTGGAATGCTAACTTTGGTATAGCATTATCAAAACATGTCGAGTAAGGTGTCATACGAATTGGAATACTACCCCCTCGCCAATTCTGGCGACGGGGGTAGCATTCCACCCTTTTAGAGGGACACAACATGTATGTAACTGTGAACCCCGGTTAAAGTTAACTCGAGCCTTAGCATCACAAAATGGATGCTGCCACCACAGACACAAGTCTGACCTCCTGCTGCTGGGAGTCCTTCCAGCGAGGGAGGCCTGGACAAAGGGTTTCCTGCCTTGGGAGGTGCTAGCACCACCCCAGACAGGATTTTGTGTATTAGGTAGGACAGGCCTGAAAGGAATGAGACATGCCTGGGGCACACAAGGTGCCCTGTGCATACACCAGTTCAAACCATTTGCTGGGGCACTCCAGCCCCAGCTCTGGCACGAAGCCGGACAAGGAATAGGGGGTGTAACCACCCCCCTTCCTGGTCTCGCCCATGGGAGGGACCTAGTCACAGTACAGCCCCTTTAGGAGAATAAAGGTAGGAGCTGGTCCCATTCCAAATTAGATTATCCTGAATTGAAACTCTACGAGAAGAAACTCTGGACTTCGACGTTCTGCTCCACAGAAGACTGAAGAATGTCCCTTGTGGGCAAGGAGTGTCCACCCTGCAACTGCAGGCACCATCAAGCGTCCTAGCGGTTTACTTCGTCGTCCTTCCTGCTGGAACCAGACTTCAGAGCCCGACGAGATCCGGACTTCCAGACCTCTCCGACCTCAACCTACATCTGCAGCACAGCTGAGATCTGTGGGTGCGACGAGACACGTGGGACCGGCCATCTTGAAGAAACTGCACTTCACTTCCAGCAAGACTTCAGAGGGATCCTCGAGAAAGTGCTTTGGGGATTGAGAAGCCCCAGTTGCGAGCAGCTCCTGCACCGAAGACCAGCCCTCAAGCATCCACGAGATCTGCGTGGGGCCCTTTTGCTTGATTGCTGCTCGACGCCTTGTCTGGTCACTTGCTGGCTGGCTAGTGGCCTCCTAGACGACGATCCTTGAAATCTTCACTGCTGGTCTGGTTGCTCCAGACTGGCCCTTGCTTCCTTCCAAAAGAGAAGTACCCCGGACCCTCCTGGTCCGAACCAGACGCCGTTTCCACTCACCGCGTGGGTTGCCTTTGCCAAGGCATGTTGACTCCAAATCTGCATCCGACACCGCCGACAGCGAGAGCCTGCGTGGGACAGCTCGTGCCTCCATCCTGGTCATCGAAGACACCTCCTGGTCCACGTGGCTGCAGAGACAAGCGTCCACTCTTCACCTGATTGCGACGACAGCACCTGGTTCCTTCCTGGTTCCAAACCGGTCACTGGCTAGTGACTTTGAACACTGTCCCCTCTGCTTTCAGGTCCTCTTCTTCCTCGAGCCACCCTTGGATCGCACCGGACATCTTCCACTTGGTCGCCTGCAGCATCTTTCTTCAAGGCTTCATAGACTTCGACGCGGAAACCCGACACACTTTGACACCTATGCACCCGCAGTCCGTGGGTGAGGTAACAAGAGCATTTCGGTGCTCAAGGGTAGATTAACTCTCCTAGTGTCCAGATTCCCAGTTGTTTTAGTCCTAGATAGTAAAGACTGTCCGTACTCACCTTTTTTGTTAACTGTACTGTCCATTGACTTTGTTCCGCATCTCGCGTGTGAGTTTACACTCTGCACACCCGTCCCGTGGGCCTCCTATTACTTACCTAAGGTTAGGATAGTGTAGTCCCAGCGATCCTACAGCCTCTGGACAGCTCCATTCCTTTCTATTGATTTCCTTATACCATTTACTTAGTATATGGTTTGTCGTGCCCCTAGGGCACCATTGTAATTTTGTGCAACTTATCGTATTTTTCCTAAGAGATTGTCATGTGCTTAGCCGTCTGATCTCATAAAGAGTTCAGAGGTGTTTGTTATTAATAAATATATTGTTTATTTTCTTAACAACCTGTGTGGTGTCCTTTCATCTGGTATTCAAGGGGTTATATGTGGTAAAACAGCTGGCTTCACATGCCAAAAGAGTTTAGCCTAAGACAGCTTTGTCCATGCTACCATTAGCATAGCTGGTCTATAAGGTTGACTTACAACCAATCACCATGAGGGTTGTTTGGACTGATACAAGGTGATCACTAGAACTAGTGAGCATCATATATCAGGCCAACTTCTCACACGCAGACAAACCACCGGGGTTGGTATTGCTGGGGTATCTATTCTAAGGTAAGTAATCTATCACTAACGTGTCTCTTTCAGATGCACAAGTTACTACTTGTGTAACGATATATCTGTAAGAGACATGAGTTAGTGATAGATTCCTTACCGACCCACCCATCCTCCCCATTCTGCGAACCGATATCTAGGGTTAAGGTCTTCCCCTTTTAGGGCCCTAGTTTTATGGCACCAGTGTTGGTTCTATCATGGCTCTGCGTATCTGGCACGGAATAGCTGTGTATCAGAACTGACGTCAGCGCGCATGGGCGGCGTCTAAGTACTCCGACGACGTCATTCCGGCGCTAACGACGACGGACGCGGAGCCCCGGACGACGCCTGCCGGCGCGCAGGGGTATTGCTACGCAAAATTTTCCGGATCCAGTCTGATGCCTGGGGATATTCTAAGGTAAGGAATCTATCACTAACTAATGTCTCTTACAGATATATCATTACACAAGTAGTAACTTGTGCTTCTGACAGTGAGGAGCTTTTCTTTACCTTTGTCTGCAAAGGAGAGCCACAAGATTGCTGCCCACTGCTCCTGGGGTACCTTCTGTACTTTGCAGTCCCTACCCAGTGCAGTTATCCGTTTGTGGATGTCATCCCCACTCTGACAGGGAGGGACAAAGTTTCTATGGTCATAAGACCTTTCCCCACCACTAGGGAAGTTGCTGCCACCATGGGGCTCTAGTCCCATCTTTTTTCTATCTTTTTCAAGCTCTAGGGACTCCCTTTCTAAGGCTACTCTTTGTCTCCTTATCCTCAGTTGAGCTTCTTCCATTCTCACTTGATGCTCTCTCCTCTCCTGGGAGGTGTCCCTCTTATGAGAAGAGACATAGGTCCCTATAGATGTACCAGAATGATCAGATTCCACTGAAGGTGATCTGGGTCTTCTAGGCCCACCCCCAACTCTTCCTGGTGGGACAAAGAGAGGGCCTCCTTGGCCTTCTTCATCTCCAGTAGGAGCTGGATTGTCCAGGTCAAGGTCATTGTCACCTGCCTGACCAGCATCAGAGTCTGAGTCCTGGTGGGGTAATTCACTGGGCTCTTCCTCCTCTGCTGTACTCACCGCACTACCGACCCTTATAGGCTCTGTAGACTGTCTAAAGTCATCAAGCAGCAATGCCTCTATGAGGCGCGCACTGTATTGCATTTGGGGATGCAGTGCACACAACAATTTTTTTTATTTATTTATATGTTTACTTACCTGTAAAGCTCCGTAATCCATAGATTACTACCCCCCACCCTACCCCTTCCCACGTCACTGCCCTCCAGGTACTCCCACTACCGACCACGGCTGCACAGAGCCCTTAACTCTTGAAAAGGGAATGTGTCATATTTGGATGTCTGTACTTGACTGACATCTGGCAGAGATCCCCTAGGTCCTGCCTTTGAAGTCATGACTAGTGAGGTGTGGTGTGTGCACTACCTACACTACTTGTTTACCTACTAAACATCTTTTGAGTTGTAAAAAGGGTGTGCTTAAGCCCTTGACATACAACACTAAGTTCAGTAGAACTTACTGTATCTAAGCTTGTATTATATGTACCTCTGGTACCTTTAGTGGTTTGAGATTATCTGATAAAACAATAGCAAGCTGGAATCCCACATGCTGCCCACCAATGTGAGAAGTTGGCCTGGCATATGCTGTCCACTATTCTAGTAGGCACCTTGCACCAGTCCAAACGACCCTTATTGATGGTAGGTTTAAAGACAACTTATATAGAAGCTATCCTAGTGGTAGCTGTGGAGCGTAGCAGCCTTCAAGCTAAGTCTTGAAGGAATGTAAAGCTAGAGACTTTTGCTCCCCTGGATTGACCGCGAGGCGATCTTAATTAGAGATCAATTCTCAACCAGCCGTCCACGTCAGGGACCGGCTCCCTGGCAATTTACTTACGTCACGAACGGGAGACATTTCTAGTTCTCCGACCCTGGTCCTCACGACAAATAATTAATTTGTGTTTTTGAAGCCACATTGCTGCTAATCCCGCTTCTGGGATTGCCACGGGACCAAATTATTCTAATCTTGGCCAAGCACTTCAAGTACAGCTCGGCTCCAAGCACTTGCTGCCTACGCTATTCGGCGATTGATTACCTACATCTCTACCATCAGCACTACCCACAACCCAGTCCTGATGAAGATCCTATAGTTATCTGGATCGAAACGCCATCGACCTTTCAGCGCAAATATTGGCGCAAAATACGAAGCGGTTGAACACTTGAATATCTGAAAAATGAATCATTAATCCATCTGGAACCGCCGTATGCTAAAGAATACACTATATATATATTCACCAGTCACCTTGCGCCATTCACGCTGTTGCACATTGTCACTCGCGTCGCTATCTTGGTTTTCACTGTCACGCCTGGAGCACCTTGTACAATTTGGGTTGTTACCTCAATCATTGTGATTTATATTCTGCAGTGCTGCTATAAATGTTTTATATAACTCTGTTCCCTTTTTTCCCCCAAAACTTTTTATACATAAAATGATGCTTCTTGCACCTGTCAGAATTACATAGAGACTCCTTGTTTTCCTTTTTTGATAATGTATTTTACATATCTTTATTAATTGTCTTTAACTAATACCAGTTGGGACATTGTTGTTTTCATACCGTTACGCCCCAATCCCAACACGGTTGATGGGTACTGTACTCCTGTTTTATCTGCCAGATGGTTCAGGCATCCTGCTTCAGGTGGCGGATTCTACGGATCTGCGCAGGGGTCATACCGCGGATTCGTCTTCGGATGCTCTATCTTCCCCGGAGGCAGGCTGTATTTTGGTGTCGTCCTCTCCGGAGACTGGCCGACGTATGTCGTCTTTTTCACTGGTGTCGAAGGGCGGCTCTCCGCCCTTCCTGAGGCAAAGGTGTTTGTCGGAAGAGCGTCAGGTCCCTCATTCTTCGGCTACCTCTGGTTTCCAGATCTGGCCCCTGCCTGTCCCGCTTGGCTTCGGGACGGGTGCCTTAGTTTGCAGCCGTCGCCCACGGAGGAGCTACTTTCTCCGCCGCGGGGCCCTACGGAGGCAGGTGTGGCCTTTGTTCACGTGAAGTCTACGACTGTGGGCATCCTGTGCATGGGTGACCCGGTGGCTCACATTCCAGTGAACACCTCTTAGAGGTCCTCCACCAGGGCTCTGGTGGGAGAGAAATCTTACTCCCCTTTGAAGGTTCCCTCCTTTCTTCCTTGATGGGGGCTTGGAGGTGGCCTGCTTCAGGGGACCTGGTGCCTCAGCATCTTCTGCACCAGCCCCTCCCGGTGCCCCGTGACCCGGAGTGTCTGTTCCTTCACCCTTCAGCGGCCAGCCCCCTTTTTACGGACCAGTTTTCCCTCCTTGCCGCCACTGTTGACTACGCCGTCCCGGTAGGCCCACTGGCTGGACTCTTGGGGGTGCAACATTTTTGCCTCCACTAGTGCTGCCCTGCAGGCCCTTAAAACCTTGTGTGTTTTGGATAGGGCCTCCTCCTGTCTGTGGGACTCGGCTGAGTCTCCGGGATCTGCAGCGTCCCAGGAGCCTGGTCAGGTGGAATTGCGGCATCATGCGTCAGATGGCCAGGAGCTTGCGGCATTTATTCTCCGATCTTCTCTGGACATCTCAGAGGTGCTGGGCCGGGCCATGGCTTCCTCGGTCGCTCTCCGTCGCCATGCTTGACTTCGGGACGGCGAATTCCCTGAGAATATTCGGGAGCAACTCATTGACCTGCCGTATGACGGTACTGTGTTGTTCCATTCCCTGGGCGACTCCGCCATCCAAAGACTCTTGTCGGGGCTTCACCCTCCTCCTCCTTCGCCTTATCGTCCTCCATCTCCTCCTCAGTGACTCGTGAGTTGGGCTGCTTCTGGGCCTTCTTAGGCTGATTGTTCTGGTTGCGGAGTGTAATTTTGTAGCCATCTCGTCCTCTTGGGACTTTGGCATTGTTGGCTGCAGGACAGCCCTTATGTGTGTGTTATTACGCAGACTCAGCCTCAGATTCGGCCTTCTGTTTGGTTGTGCTACTTGTCAAGCTTTTCGCTGCATTTTTTTTCCCCTGTGACTCTTTTGTTTTTTCCTCTGCTGCGGAAGTTCTTCCAAAAAGGATTCCCATAGTTTGGGACTTGCCTTAACCTTGTGGAGTAGTGGTAGCTGTTATATGGCTTGCGCCCTGCTTGGGGATCTGGTCGCCTTCGAGTGCCTGTTCTCCATGTGTGGTTGCCTTGCTGCTTTAGGTCGTCTGAGTGGCCGCTCGTAGTGGTGTGCCCGGGCTCCTCCTCCTCTCCAGACTCCTGTCCTGAGGGCTGGGGTGCTCATGTGTTCTCCCTTGCCAGGCACTGCCTACTCTCCTCGGGGGATTCAGGCTACTTCTCTTGCTTCTGGCGGCTTGTCTGCCGGCGCTGTCCTAGCTGGCAGGTTGCTCTCCGTCTGTAGTGGGTTTTCCTTCTTTTCCCTCACTTCCTTGTGTCTCCTAGGCTTCTTCTTCTTCTCCCGCTCTTCCTGTCTTGGCTTTGAGCGGCGGCTAGTTCCCTTGTGGAGGAGTGGGGTGCTTTGGCCCCTCTGCCTTTCCCTTGGTCCCTCGGTTGTGAGTGTGCGGGGCTCTTCGGCCTCCTCCTTCTTCTTCTTCTCTCCCTCCTACCTCCCTTGGGTCGATGGGGTTCTGCTTGTGGGGGCTCCCTTTGCCTGGCAGGGGTGAGTTTCTCCCTGGTCCACAACTCTGGTCCCTTGTGGGGCCCCTGGCCTATCTTGGCTGGTGGGTCCTTTTGCAGACCCTCCTTCCCTGGGGGTATTGCTAGGGTATCTATTCTACGTGAAGGAATCTGCGGCTAGTAGTCTCTATCAGACGTACGAGTTACTTACCTTCGGTAACGATGCATCTGGTAGAGACGATTTTAGCTGCAGATTCCTTCACGGCCCGCCCTTCCTCCCCTTTTCTTCGAGGACCCTTTGGTTGGTCTTCGATGCTCACCTCCCAGTGGGGGAGTGCCTTCCTTGTTCTTGGCGGGTGACTCCGACTTAGGGCGGTTCATTCCTTCTTTGGTTCTTGGAGGATGGGGTTCCGGTGTTTCGGTGCCCTGCTGCTCTGGCTACTCCAGGTTTAGGGGGCAATGCTTTCTATCCCTGTCCTCCCTCCCCTCCCTTCCTTCCATTGCTTCCTCTGCTATGGGTTCCCTTGCCATGTTTTGCCCTTGCCCCTTGTGGGGTGTTGCCCTCTATATTGGGGTGGCTTGGAAGTTGTTGTTCCTGTTTGTCTTGGAGCTGGTTCCCTTCCTTGCTCAGGTTGGGCGAGGTAGTTTCCTATGTGTGCCGTGACTTCTACGCATGTTCCATGTCTCTGGGGCAAAGAGATGGGAGGCTGTCTTATGCTGGTGGGGTTGTGGTACTGAAAATTCTGGACCCGTGTTATGAACATCATCGTAACATGACGAATTTGATATCAGAAGACCGAGAATGGCTAATACACTATGCACAAGCATTTTCGTCATGTTCAAGTGACGATTTCACTCCGAAATCGTAGTTTTTGTCCTGAACCCTCGGGTTCCATTTTGTGTATGGCAGCCATTTTGTGAGTTGCCCTCACATAGGCAAATGATTAAGGCCAAAACACGGTCCTGAAGGACACGTACACCCTTCCTGACTTCGCTGTGACCTGGGCAAGCTGACTCCACTGCCCAAGGCCAAACCTGTTCGGTCAGTTCCTCTCCCAGTGGCCGAACGAGATAGTATCAAGGTACAACGTGCCATAAACCTTTCATCGCACACAAACCATGCCTAATCTTGCACACACCTGTCCCTGTTTCCTACTTTATGACTTGCTTTACGAGGAGGAGGTGCCCGTTTTTATTGGGGGTCCGTTGATATCTGATGAAAATACTGGGCCTTGCCGGGTAATTGATTGTGGGCTGAACAAACTGAAACGTGGGATTGTCATCATGACTCTGCTTTTTCCTTTGTAGTGAAAATATGTGAATGGTCAACTGTAAACTAAAGAATGTTTGCCTGAAGCATAATATTTTGTATAAAAAGAGAAGGCTGGCTTTGTAAGATTGAGCAGTCTCCTGAGAATATACACCGTGTTGTACTTCTAGGATACCTGTTACTTGGTTGCAGCCAATAAATTCGATCTTTGACTACACTTAGAAGACTCTGTGTTTCTGTAGTCTGAAACAGGAAGGACCTGAAGTCTTAGGGTGTTGTCCCTGGCACCGCTGGGTTACCGGTTTAGTACCGGTTCTGAAAAACCCAGTACTTCAGTTGGCGCCCAACGTGGGGCGATATCAGCGGTACCGGTCCAAGCCAGAGGTTCGTGAGGAGCTTCGTGTGAAAATTCTGGAGGAAGGCCGCCACTTCATCGACCCCTGCATGTCGACATTGTCCGAAAGTCTTTGCTGCGAGGTTCCCCGCTTCCCGACGGCTACGAAGGACTGCTGCCCTGACTATCGCCCTGTTTTGGACCCTTGATGATTGGTAGAGCGAAACGATAGATGAGTCTTCTGGTGAAGTCATCGATACCTCAGTTAAGTATAAGTGGAGCGTCTCCCAGTCCTTAGTTGGTTCTTAGTTTTGAGTAATCCCTTCGGGATCTTTGATTTGGAACTTGCAAGTACCAAAGCCGAGGGACTCGTGTATTCACGAGACTATCGTAGTCGATAATTCCTTGAAGTTTGAAGCTAGACTAGAGAGCGAAGATGCCTGGTCTTAGCAGACTTGGAAACTTGTTTTGTCTGGGTTGTAATAGGGATTTCCCGATTGGAGGACTCGTGTCCGGTTCCTCCGATTGGAACTCCAACTTATGAATTGTATGTGAAACATGGAGTAGGCCCCATCACATATAATGAAGTATGGATCAAATACACCAGGAAGGATGGTGTTTTAAAATGGCCCCAATGCGGTAGCTTTGACACGGAAATTTTAGATAACCTAGAGGTTAAACTTTTCAAGAAGAAAGCCCGGCCGGCGATGTTTGACTCTTTCCGCCTATGGCAAAAGAAAGCCAAACAGAATGAAATTAAATTAGAGAAGAAAAATAAGAGAGAAAAGGGTATCTCGATAATGCAAGCTGCTATGCAGTTTAAAGATAACGAAGAAGAACAGATGAGCGAGCAGTTGCACAGGCAACGTAAAATGGTAATCGATAAATGTTATCCAGTTTTGCCGCCTCTTCAGCAAGATGCAGCAAAAGAACTTGAAAAAGATCCCCTAATGTCGCATTTATTGAGTTCACCACCCCCCTATGCGCAAAATGCTACAGCACCTCCGCAACCTTTAGCCGCGCAACCTCTAGTTGTTGTGCCTCCTGCTCCTCCACAGCCACCAGCTGCTCTTCAGTTGGTTCCTACTCTTCCGGTGCAGCCTCCTCAAGGGCCACCGCCTTTGACGTCTGCTTTACCTTTACTTCCTACAACTTTAACTACTATATCGACTTCCACTCCTGGTATTCCTTCTGACACTGCCTCTGCATCTGCCTTGCCTCACCCTGCTTTTCCGCTTGTCTTTTCATCGAATTCTCCCTCTGTTCGACAAAGAGTGACTAGCACGGTCACTAGTCTTCTATATCCCTTCTTTGGGGCAACAAATACGACCCCTACCTCAGAGCGTACACAGTTGCGTAGTCAACTGCCTGATTCTAGGGAGAAGGAAACGTTGAATTATTTGGCACGTAAATGGGTTACTGACTCAACGGTTTATGACCTAGAGTCTGTTATGGATGTCTTCCATCAGTGGGAAGCACCGAAACAGAGATACGTTTTTGAGAAAATGTGTACTTTCCTGTGTGAGGATTTAGAGGACAATGATTTGGAGCCTAATCCGCCCCAGTTGAGCCGTGTACGGTTCGAGTTTTCAAAGGGAACAATTGTGGGTTCAGATGTTGAGAGAGCGGTTGCGACATTGCTATCCTTCAGGAGTGAAGGCGTTTCTCGTTCATTGTTTGATTCCTCTGTTAAAAAGAAGGTGAGACAATATCCCATGAGAGAAGTTCCCCCACAATGGAGGGAAGGGGATCTAACCGCTAACCCACCTATTCAGCCACATTTTCAGCGTGTTTGGGTACATGTCCCATGGAAGCGAGCTGAAGTTTTGGCCCTTAAACAGACATTGCCTGTAAAAATCCTGCAGGGTATTACAAGGAGTTATCGCAGACTGCAGGTTCATGCATTATGAATTTAGCCAATATCGAGATGTTGTTTGGGAATGTTGTTCCACAGCCTTTATGGGGAAAGATTCGTCATGCAGATCATGAACAAGAGTTAGGTGACACATGGGCTAATATTACTGCTGCAAATGACCGACAAGTTGGTGGTGCTAAACCCGAGCCTTTAGTAGCAGACCTACCTGATAGAATTATAGATTACATGAAGACTTTAATGTCTGCGATGCGTGTGAATTGGGACCAGTTGTCTGCGTGTAAACAGAAGAAAGATGAAACAGTGTCTGATTTCTTCACCAGGTTTGAAGAAACGTTTGTCGACCACAGTGGTCAAGATATGAGTACAGAAGGTGGTCAACGGTTGTTCGTTGACAAGTTCGTGCACAATTTGCTTCCCGAGTTGTGTAAGAAATTAAAAGATTCAGAGAGTTCTTGGGCCGTTTCCTCTTCAGCACAGATATTGGCTACTGCCCAGTATTACGAAAATCGAGATAAAGATGAGAAAGATAGAGCAGACAAGAAAACAAAAGAGTTAAAAACAAAGGTTCTTTTACAGCAGGCATACCCGCCTCGTGGTGGTCAGAGTAACTATCAGCAGCCTCAACAGTATCAGAGAAACTCGCAAAGGGTCGAGTTTTCTCAACCACGTTTTCCTGTAGGCCCTAATCAGTGTGCATATTGCAAAGAAGAGGGCCATTTTAAAAGTAGCTGCCCTGCTTTATTACAGCGTATGAATGGTGTTTCTAGCGCAAGAGGTCGAGGTATTTCAGAAGCGCCTAGAGGTAGAGGACGTGGGAATTTCCCCCAGAACGCGCGTTCCCTTCCGCCTCAAAATTCAATGAATAGGTTTGATCAGCAGAATAACGCGTTTAGTAGGACAGCTCAGTACTATGCTGATGACTACTATGCAGAAGATGAGCACATGGAAGGTAATGATTGCTAGGACAGCCGTAGACAAAGAGAGGGAGTTGTTTCAGTTCCAGTAGATCAGAGTGGACCTTATGTTGAGGTGATTACATCAGGTGTGTCAGAGCCTTTTCTGTTGGATACTGGTGCTACAAAGAGTTCTATTATGCACTCTAAACTCCCTGGCGCACCTTTGTCTGGCGAAACGAATGTTTCAGTAGGTTTTTCTGGCGCCCCGGTTAGAAACCCGATTTCTAGTCCTATGTCCCTTTCTGTTGGACCTTGTGAATTCGAAGCACCCTTCTGACGACAGGTTGTGGTGAAAATTTGTTGGGATTGGACCTATTAAAAAGATTGTATGCGACTCTGTACTGTTCTCCTTCGGGAGTACAACTTACACTGGGTAAAAAGGTGATCTCTCCAATGTATTTGTCGAAGGATAAACTTCCAACAGAATTGTCATTTCTTCCTGATACTCTTTGGGCTACTGGTCCTAATGATGTGGGTCTTTTGGAAATACCGCCATATGTTGTGACATTGAAAGCCAATGTTAAAATGCCACGAATTCCCCAATATAAGATTTCTAGTGAAGGTGAAAAAGCGTTGCTAGCGATCATTTATGATCTGATTGAAAAAGATGTAATTGAAGAGACAAAAGGCAACGTTTGCAATAGTCCTGTTCTGCCTGTTTTAAAGCGTACTGATCCTTCTCAGCCACCAGTTTACAGATTCGTGATTGATCTTAGAGAGGTGAATAAAATAGTTGTGCCACAATTTCCAGTTGTTCCTGATATCATTGCATTATTGACCATGATTCCAGCTTCTGCCACCTGGTTCTCGGTGATTGACTTGAAGAATGCTTTCTTCAGCATCCCGATTGCCGAAGAGAGTAGGGATATTTTTGGCTTCAGTTTAGGAGGTCGCAGCTTCCGCTTCAAATGCGCTCCCCAGGGCTACTGTGAAAGCCATTCAATCTATAGTCAGGCTTTAAAGACACAGCTAGATACGATTGTTTTACCTGATGGCGCTACTCTTATTCAGTACGTCGACGATTTACTAATTGCTGCAGACACTGAGGAAATATGTAAAGAAGCAACATTGTCTTTGTTGCATCATTTGTCTGATTTACATCACAAAGTGTCCCTTTCGAAATTGCAATATTGTTGACAAGAAGTGACCTACTTAGGTCATCTCTTATCGAAGGAGGGAAGGAAACTGACCCCAGAAAGAATTCAGGCAATAGCGAAATTGAGTGTGCCTAGGACACAGAGAGAAGTGCGTGCTTTCTTGGGCATTACATCATATTGCAGACCATGGATACCGAATTTTTCTCTGTTGGCCAAACCTCTGGTGGCATTGACTTGTAAAGATACACCGAATCCCATTCCATGGTCTGAAGAGTGTCAGAAAAGTTTTTCTGAATTGCGTAATGCATTATGTTCGGCTCCTGTGTTGGGTACCCCCGACTACAGTAAGCCCTTTACATTGTAGTCCATGAGAAAGAAGGTTGTGCATTGTCGGTGTTGACACAGTTGTTCGGAGACACGCAGCGTCCATGCGCGTATTTTTCGTCGACTTTGGATCCGGTAGCTAAAGCATTACCGAGTTGTTTCAGAGCCACAGCGGCAGCAGCTGTTTCTATTCGACAGTCTGCTGGTTTAGTGATGAACAATACACTGATTGTGATGGTTCCACATGCAGTGGACACGTTAAACAGAACCAAGACACAGCACTTAACTAGTGCTCGGTTGTCAGGTTACGAGTTGACACTGTTAGCGCGTCATGTGCACATAAAAAGATGCAACACGCTTAACCCAGCTACGTTGTTGCCGATTGTAGCAGAGTTAGATACTTCTGAACAGCATGATTGTTTTCTCAGAACAGAAGAAGAAACGAAAGGGAAGATAGATTTGAAGGACACTCCTCTTGCAAAGTGTGATGGTACCTTATGGGTGGATGGTTCATGCTTCAAGCTTCTGAATGGAGATACGACTGCGGCATATGCTGTTACGACTTTGCATACGATTGTTGAAGCTAAACGTATCCCACATAATTCAGCTCAAGCAGCAGAGTTGATTGCATTCACGAGAGCATGTGTGTTGTCGAAAGGAATGAAAGTGACCATATATACCGACAGCCAGTATGCATTTGGTGTGGCTCACAGTTTTGGACGATTGTGGAAGGAACGTGGGTTTCTGACTTCGCATGGAGCCAAGATGCAGCATGGTCAGTTGGTGAATGAGCTTCTTGAATCACTTACTTTGCCGTTACAAGTTGCGATTGTAAAATGCAGTGCACACAAAAAGGTAACTGATGATGTTGGTCGTGGAAATGCATTTGCTGACGAAGTCGCAAAAGAAACAGCGAAGGATATGATGAGTCGAATGTATGTTGCAGGCCCTGCAAGATGGGTTGGTGATGTTGGAATGTGTGAAGACACGATAGAGAGTGTGAAGTCTATTCAAGCTGAAGCTACAGAGAAAGAGTTGAATGTGTGGAGAGAAAGTACGGGTAAATTGGATGCAAACAGTTGTTGGGTCGAATTGTCAGAGCATCAGCGATGGTTGTTACCCGATGCGTATGTACCTGCAGTGGTTACAATGGCCCATGGAATGGCTCCCATCAGTGTGAAAGGGATTTGTAAGTTGTTGGCCCCAATATGGCAAAATGCTGGAATTCCTAAGTGTGCAGAGAATGTGGTCAAGAATTGCATTGTGTGTCTGAAATAAAATCCTGGTAGGGGAACCCCAACTCCAGCTGGTCATTTTGCGCCTCCTACGTATCCATTTGAGGTTTTGCAGCTAGATTTCATCCACATGGAAAGGTGCAACAATCTACAGTACGTACTCGTTGTTGTTTGTGCCTTTTCAAGATGCGTAGAAGCATATCCCCTGAAAGACAACACTGCCTTATCCACAGCTAAAGCCCTTGCCAAAGAGTTCTTCCCCAGGTTTGGAATGCCGAGAATGGTCTGGAGTGACAATGGGAGTGAATTTGTGGGTCAAGTGATGAAGAAAGTATGCGAGGGGCTAGGCATCCAACAGAAATTTCACGCTGCAAATCACCCCCAATCAGCTGGACTAGTAGAGTGCTACAATGGCACGTTAAAGCTAAAATTGGCCAAAATTCCAGCGAGCTCTGGTCTTAAATGGCCTGACGCTCTGCCTTTGGCACTCCTATCGACCAGAATGACTGTGCATTCACGAGTGGGACTTAGTCCGTATGAGATTGTGTTTGGCCGCCCGGCCAACATATGGGGAGTGCCAAGGCCGAAAAAATTCAGTGAGATCGAACACTCTGTACTGCTTGACTATTTGTACGAATTGACGGCTAAATTGCGTGTTTTACACCAACAGGTTCACGATTCTCTGCCTCAGGTATCTGAAGATCCCGGCCACACCATCAATCCTGGTTTGTGGATTCTGGTGAAAAACTTCCAGCGGACGAAAAACGATCAGCCCCGCTGGACCGGCCCCCACCTAGTCCTGCTATCAACGAGATCCGCCGTGCGAGTGGAAGGCAAAATGAACTGGATCCACGGCGTACACTGCAGGAGGGTGCCTTTGCCTCTGCCGTACGACCGGTGGGTCCAGGAGGGCGTCGCTGACTCAGAGATTGAAACTGTGCCTCGATTTCTGCCTTTTAGTGATGCACGTATAAAAGGAACAATTACCGAGAAAGAAAGTGACAATCTCTTGCAAGCAGCCGTGCCGCTGTCAATTTGATTGGACACTACCGAACCTGAACTCCTTTTCCAAGATCAGACAATACCTGGAAAGAAGAAATATAATCTGAGGCCGAGAACTTTGAACAAATAAAATATTCCTTTTTCCTTGCTATTTTTGAAAGTGCAGCTCTCTCATCTGAGAAACTTTTTTATTTTTGTTTTTTGAACCACCATCCGGGTTCCGCTGTAGGGTCGCGGTTGCCCAAAGTCTTTAGGGTGCAGCTGAAGACGTTAGGTCGACAGTTCTGGTTGGTCTAAGGGAGTTGCCCTGGACTGACGGAAGCATCCTTTAGCATAGAACACCCAACCATCGCGAGCAGCATTTCTAGAGGATGGAGTTTTTCGAGATGGAGAGACCTGCCAAAACTACGAACTTTAAAGCCAGAACATGTAGACTAATGACCACGAAACGTTTTTTGATGCTGTGTATTTTCATGTTATTAAGTGTAATGATGTTTTTTATAGGATACGTTTTATTCTCTTTTCAAGTGACATTTGCACCCACTCCACCGCCCATACCTCCTCCTCCAACTGTTTCCTTACATTCTTTTCAACCTCTTCCTGAACATGAATCTGCTAGGAGGTTAGAGTTTATCAATAACTCCCTTGTTCAGCTGTTGCACCAACACCAACTAGTAATGAACACGACTAACTGTTGGGTGTGTGGGCTTATGCCTCACACAACGGATAAGGGTATCCCTTATCTGGTTCTGCCTTTCAGCCATAATGGTTCTGTGTGGGCATACAGAACTATGTTCATTTACGCACATGAGACCTACCCCCTACGTTCTGTAACAGACAATCCTAAGAATAGTGCTCTAGTCAAGGGTATAGTAGACATGATTAAGGAAGATATCTCCTATGAGACTATCCCGAGAGATGAGACACTAGTATATATAGGATGGAACGTGACCGGATATGGAATTACTCTGAGTGAGAAACAGCAAGCTAAGAGATCTTCCCCAATTTGGATTGTACCCCATCAGGGTCACTTATGTCTGCAAGGTATTGGCAAGAATCCCAGAGCTCAGTTAGGGAAGAGTATCTGTACTGAGACATATGTTTTTGCATCCCAGACTTCCCCTTCGTTCCTAGCAGCTAGGGGCACCTATTTCATCTGCCATGATAGAGCCTATACATGGTTGCCCCCTGACTTTTCGGGCACATGCTTTGTTTCGTTCCTGTTGCCTCCCACCTACACAGCTGCGGCAGATTACCATAAGACAAGGATAGTTAGAGGTGCCTTCAGTAATGAGGACACTGCAGAACAAGAATTTGGAGACTTCGTGAAGGGTTTTCTGCCGTTCTGGGGACCAATGGTTAACAGCAGGAACATAAGGCAATTGACAAGGGTGGTTGAGTCCACCGTAGTTGAGACTGCCGGTGCCCTTAGTAACTTGACTGCTGAGCTCCAGTCCGATCGTCTTATGACCCTTCAGAACAGGGTCGCGTTAGACGTCATACTTGCAGACCGAGGTGGGGTATGTAGAGTGATCCAATCGAGTTGCTGTGTTTTCATTCCAGATAACACTCCGACAGTGTACCAGGTCATCTCCAAACTACATAAGATTTCCGAATCTATTCATGTAGACAAAGGAGATTGGTCGTTAATGGGATGGTTCTGGGAACTGGTATCCGGCTGGGGATGGAAAATTCTGATGGTCATTGGAATGGTCTTAGCCATCCTTTTCCTGTTCTGTCTGTGCGTACAGTGTGCTCCTGCTATATGTGGCCTCTGTGCTACATCATGTATAAGGAAGCCTGTATCGAGGGACGAGCTAAGTAATAGGATGATGCTACAGCAACATCTCAAAGACTTTAGGAATATAGACCTGGACTCAGATTAGCGTGAGTATAGGTTTATTGCCTATGTAAGGGCAAAAGGCCTGTCTGTTGTACTGAAAATTCTGGACCCGTGTTATGAACATCATCGTAGCATGACGAATTTGATATCAGAAGACCGAGAATGGCTAATACACTATGCACAAGCATTTTCGTCATGTTCGAGTGACGATTTCACTCCGAAATCGTAGTTTTCATCCTGAACCCTCAGGTTCCATTTTGTGTACGGCAGCCATTTTGTGAGTTGCCCTCACATAGGCAAAGGATTAAGGCCAAAACACGGTCCTGAAGGACACGTACACCCTTCCTGACTTCGCTGTGACCTGGGCAAGCTGACTTCACTGCCCAAGGCCAAACCTGTTCGGTCAGTTCCTCTCCCAGTGGCCGAACGAGATAGTATCAAGGCACAACGTGCCATAAACCTTTCATCGCACACAAACCATGCCTAATCTTGCACACACCTGTCCCTGTTTCCTACTTTTTACTTGCTTTACGAGGAGGAGGTGCCCGTTTTTATTGGGGGTCCGTCGATATCTGATGAAAATACTGGGCCTTGCCGGGTAATTGATTGTGGGCTGAACAAACTGAAACGTGGGATTGTCATCATGACTCTGCTTTTTCCTTTGTAGTGAAAATATGTGAATGTTCAACTGTAAACTAAAGAATGTTTGCCTGAAGCATAATATTTCGTATAAAAAGAGAAGGCTTGCTTTGTAAGATTGAGCAGTCTCCTGAGAATATACACCGTGTTGTACTTCTAGGATACCTGTTACTTGGTTGCAGCCAATAAATTCGATCTTTGACTACACCTAGAAGACTCTGTGTTTCTGTAGTCTGAAACAGGAAGGACCTGAAGTCTTAGGGTGTTGTCCCTGGCACCGCTGGGTTACCGGTTTAGTACCGGTTCTGAAAAACCCAGTACTTCAGGGTGGCGGTGCAGGGCTCTGCTTGCTCTTTCTTCTTTCCCTGTCTTTAGGTTCTGCGGTGTTGTCACTACTCTTGTGGTGTGGTTAGTCACCGTTTCTTTCCAATTTTTCTGCTCTCCGCACACTGTTCCCATGCTCCCACAGCTTTTTACCTGGTGGTTCCGCATTGTGGTGCGGAAAAGTTCTCCGAAGAAAACTGACATCGGTGCACCGGGGCAGGTCTTATGTGATCTCGCTGGCGTCACATACGTGGATGACGCCTGGGCGGAGTTGCGTGGCAGTGGAGAGTTTCTCCCTGGTCCACAGCTCTGGTCCCCTGTGGGGCCCCTGGTCTATCTTGGCTGGTGGGATCCTATAGCAGACCCTCCTTCCACGGGGGTATTGCTAGGGTATCTATTCTACGTGAAGGAATCTGCGGCTAGTAGTCTCTATCAGATGTACAAGTTAATTACCTTCGGTAATGATGTATCTGGTAGAGACGATTCTAGCCGCAGATTCCTTCACGGCCCGCCTTCCTCCCCTTTTCTGCAAGGACCCTCGGGTTGGTCTTCGATGCTCGCCTCCCAGTGGGGAGCTGTATCTCCTGTGAGTGCCTTCCTTGTACTAATCGGGTGACTCCGTCTTAGGGCGGTTCATTCCTTCTTTGGTTCTTGGAGGATGGGGTTCGGGTGTTTCGGTGCCCTGCTGCTCTGGCTACTCCAGGTTTAGGGGGGAATGCTTTCTATCCCTGTCCTCCCTCTCCTCCCTTCCTTCCATTGCTTCCTCTGCTATGGGTTCCCTGGCCATGTTTTGCACTTGCCCCTTGTGGGGTGTTGCCCTCTATATTGGGGTGGCTTGGAGGTTGTTGTTCCTGTCTGTCTTGGAGCTGGTTCCCTTCCTTGCTCAGGTTGGGGGAGGTAGTTTCCTATGTGTGCCGTGACTTCTACGCATGTTCCATGTCTCTGGGGCACAGAGATGGGAGGCTGTCTTATGCTGGTGGGGTGGCGGTGCATGGCTCTGCTTGCTCTTTCTTCTTTCCCTGTCTTTTGGTTCTGTGGTGTTGTCACTACTCCTGTGTTGTGGTTAGTCACCGTTTCTTTTCAATTTTTCTGCTCTTCGCACACTGTTCCCATGCTCCCACAGCTTTTTATCTGGTGGTTCCCCGTTGTGGTGCAGAAAAGTTCTCTGAAGAAAACTGACATCGGCACACCAGGGCGGGTCTTATGTGACCTCGCTGACAACACGTACGTGGATCGCATGATATCGCCCAGCCCCGGCGGGCAGGGTTGCTGGGGCAAGAAAAGTTTCCGGATCCAGTCTCACGCCAGGGTATAATCCTACGTGATGGAATCTGTGGATAGAATCGTCTCTACCAGATACATCATTACCGAAGGTAAGTAACTCGTATGTCACTCCTTGACCCCAAGGGAGATTCTTCTGTCTTCTAGTCAAAATAGAATGTTGAAGTTCAAGGATATCGGTTGCAGAGTTTCGTCCAAGGCAATTTGAAGTGATGTACCATAAAAATAATGTAAAGGCTATACCTACCAATAGTCCCAATTACCATTACCAAAGCAGTGAAGAAGGTTCAATCGTTTATTTAAGCAAAATACTCTATAGAGGAGCCTCTCCAACCCTCACCCATCAGGTGCGCGGAGAAGACTGCTGGTTTACATTCAAACCAAAGGCTTTATACTTTCAGTTCAACACACGAAATCACTGTAAAAGGAAAAACACCTGTTGGCCCTCGGGCCCCGAGGAAGGACCATATATGGCACACATGATTAGTTCAAAGCTTTACTATTTATTACTGAGAAGGTCAGGAGAGGTGACTCCCTTTCGTCCTGGTGCCCGGGAGTATAGGCACGACGCCTCCAGGAATGCGCTTATCGCACCCAAAGCCAGATGCGACCTTGAGTCCCAGGACATAGGGAAAACAATTTACTTTCAGCTGCTCTCAGTAACTCAAATGAACTGGGGCTTGACATCTACTGGAGAGTGCCACGTGATCGCAGCTCATGTCTGAATCGGGTAAAAGAAGATGGCGTCTGTATGGTTCTCGGCCTACTCTATTAGTGGTAGAAACATGAGAAACAAACAAGTCTTTTCCTACAGCTGAAGCATATATGAATTATGTTAAATGTATGTCAAGCAAAGAGGGTATATAGATACATCATGCTAACACAATATACGTCAGATACTCCTCTTGTATGGAAAATCTAATTTTTATCCCACAGAACGGCCCTTTTAGCATGATGTAGCCAACTAAAACAGTTTAGTCCTCAAATATCCCTTCATCAATCTGCATTAGATCCTTGACCTCTTGCTGAACTAACTGGGCTTTGACTGCCGCTGGTGATGGGCCATTCATTGTGGAGGTGAGTTTAGTTGCGCAATAAGAGCAACATACAGGTCCACATTGTATGCAAAGGCAACAGGTGAATATGATACCAGCTATGCCTGCCAGCACTATCAGAATTTTCCATCCCCAGGTAGACAACAGACCCCAGAACCAACCAGAGAGGGACCAGGTACCAGTTTCTGCATGTACTTCAGAAGCCAAACGATGTACCTTCTGAATGGCTAAATGGATGGAGAGGGCGGAGTCAGGGATATAGACACAACAGGAACTGCCGATCACACGGCATGCTCCTCTTTGATCTGCCAAGATAGTGTCTTAAACCATACGATTTTGAAGCGAGACGAGTCTCGTCCCTTGAAGCTCTACAGTTAAATTGGTCAATATAGCTACAGTAGTGTTAATCACCCTTTCAACGACTCTGGACAGACGACGTACTTCTTTACTGGTAATTATGGGCACCCAAATAGGAAATACCCCTTTCACAATGTCGATGAAATGCTGTTCAGGGGTATCTGTCTGATCTATGTCAGTGGTATCTATCTTTCTTCTGTTTCTTATAAACAGCAGGCTTCGTTTATCTAAACGATGGTCCTTGTGATAGCAGGATGCTTGTTTCCGGTCCAGGGAAGACATGGCTTGGCAGTTCGGGCTGCACTGTTCCCACGAGGCACAGGGTCAGACTGATTTGCATATGGCCATGTCTGAACTGGGGTGGCTGAGTGAGCTAAAGAATGGTGATGGATTAAACCCAGATCAGTTGACTGGGGGTGAGTGTTTGATTTGCTCAAACGCTCCATCCATCATTCCCTTTTGTATCGCTTTGTGCATAACAGAGGGCAGAAGGCCACAAACCCAACAGTTCGTAGTATTATTAGCACTATGTGTTTGATGTAGCATTTCAACAAATACATTTTTTGTATAAGTTTGACAGTGTCTTTTTCCTTATGTGGGGCTAGGGTATAAAAACACATGTTCCATGGGTGGGGTAATCGTTCCTAAAACAGTATGCATAGGGTGGCGAAATTCTAAATATATAAACACTCCCATTAATATGATTAGTAATGTCGCAATAATGACCACAAATGCAATTTTAACACGTTGAGTACAACTAGAAAAGACAGGCATATTTACAGGGAAATAACGTGGTGCAAAAGGACGTTCCTCTTCGGGGACAAAGCGAGCAAAGGGATACGTGCTAGCTAAAAGTCCAAAAATAAATGTGGGCAATGCAGTCCAATCTGCCAGAGGGAGCTTCTTTCCTGTGTCCGTATAGAGCCTCACAGATAGGCTCCTATCATTCATCACAAATAGGACCAAGCAATCTTCTCACGTTGGAGTTATGTCCTCACACAACCCTTGAAGACTACACAATCTGGACCTCTTTTAAACAATACATTCAGTCTTTCTTTCTGAACAGAGCAAGCAAATGTTCAAGGCTCTCAGCGTGTTCAGTCCAGTGTCTCGCTCAGTACCCCAGAAACGCATCTAACAGACACTCGGGGAACAGGTCTGTTTGTACCCTATCACTCAAGTCTCTCCCTATCTCCTACCATCTTCACCTGGGGTACCGTGTCGTTTTCTGGGCCGCAGATTGTATCGAGCACGGCCAGGCACTTCTAGATCAGCGAACAAAACAGAAGATAATAAATCTGTTGCAACAGAGGTACTACGAGCCTCTCGCTCATCTGCAGGGGCAACAGAATCCGGGGCAATCACTTGTGCAGATGACAAAGCCCCTTCCGAGCCCAGTACTCCTTCTGCTTGCCCTTCTCCAATTTCCTGGGCATCAGAAAAAGGGACAAAGCGAGGGACTCGTTCACTTTCCTGGGTCAAAACTCCTTCCTGGGTTTGCTGATCATAAGGAAGCAGGACGGGCAGTTTCTGTACGTGCAAGACATGAATCCAATGTCTCTTGCTGTTCACCTTCATCGCCGTCCGTGTGGCCAGTAGGATCTGAAGGGGCTCAGACCAGCGAGGGTCCAGACTGGATTTTCGCTGATAGTTACGGACCAGAACCCACTGTCCTGGCTCCAAACGATGTCCGAGACCCTCCGGCAGGGGCTGCAAAACTGCTGAGACCTGTTGATGAATGGAACGAAGATCTTTAGTCAAGGCGTACAGATAATCTGTCAGCATAGGATATTCGATATCACGAAACGTTCTCGGTCTCGGGACGCCCCAAACATTGGCAGGGCACCCAAAGACTACCTCATAAGGAGACAAGCCAGAACGAGAATGTGGGGTAACCCGCATTGACATCAATGCTAGTGGCAGGGCATCTGGCCACCTTAACCCAGTACTTTCTTGATTCTTTGCTAGTTTGAGTTTCAGTATTCCATTATACTTCTCGACCAGCCCAGCAGACTGAGGGTGTCGAGCCGCATGGAATTTCTGCTTAATCTGTAATCCATTACAAACATGACTGATAAGATCTGCGTTAAAGTGCACCCGGTTATCACTCCAGATCACACGAGGCAATCCGTAGCGTGGGCAGTATTCTTTTATCAAAACCTTTGCTGTTGCTAAAGCAGTATTTTCTTTGGTCGGGTTGCCTTCCCCCCATTGACTGAAAGCACACACCACAGCCAGGACATACTTTAAATTGTTCAAACGCTCTAGTTGGATATAATCCATTTGGAGCACCTCAAAAGGCAAAGATCGTGGTGCAAAATTTCCCTCAGAACAGGTTCCCTGCCCCCAGGATTATGTCGTAAACCAACCATGCAATATTACACCAAATGAGAAGCAGTTCTTGGGATATTAGGATTATTCCGCACAGGGTCTAATAATGCACAAATACCCTTTGCTCCAATGTGTGCTGAGCCATGTGCCATGGTCACTACAGCATTCACTAATGCATTGGGCAACAACCATCGCTGTTTCTCAGTCAAGTCATCCAACAATCATTTGCATCTAATTTCCCCACTTCCTTCTCCCAGTGAGCCAGTTCAGCAGGGGTAGCCTCTTTCTGTATTTCCCAAACACTCTCCATAGTGTTGTCAAACATTTCCGTTTCCGCCACCCACCTAGCTGAAGTAGTTACGAACATTGAGGTAATTTTAGATTTTGCGGTTTCCTTAGCTATTTGATCAGCAAAAGCATAGCCCTCACCACTGTCTTATGTGCACTGCATGTTACTACAGCCACCATTTCTGGTAATGTCAATGCCGTCAGTAATCATAGAATCAAAGGGCCATGTTGTATTCGCTGACCATGGGAAGTAAGAAAACCCCTCTCTGCCCACAGTCGGCCAAAGCTATGAGCCACGCCGAAGGCGTATTGGCTGTCTGTGTAAATATTTACCCTCAATACTTCACTTAACTCACAGGCCCGAAGCAATGCCACTAACTCAGCGGCCTGTGCTGACTGATAAGGTACCCGGGAAGCCTCAACTACAGTACGTAGAGTGGTTATTGCATATGCAGCAGTGTTCGTGCCATCTGGTAATTTGAAACAAGAGCCATCAACATACAATTCCCCTTGGGGGTCAGATAGAGGAATGTCTGTGAGGTCCACCCGTCCCTTCGTCTCTTCCTACGTCCGAAATATCCAATCATGTGCATCATTATCTTTTTCGTCCGAAGGGAGGGGTAGTAACGTTGCAGAGTTCAGAGTGGCACATCGTTTAATGGTAACATGAGGAGCAAACAAAGTCAATTCGTAACCTGTAAGACGCGCACTTGTGAGGTGCTGGGTCTTTGTTTTGTTCAATAATGTAGCCACAGCATGTGGTACCATCACTGTGAGGTCACTGTTAAGAACAAGCCCTTCCAACTGTCAAATAGCCTCCGCGACTGCCACAGTTGCCCTTAAACAGCGAGGAAGCGCTCTGGCGACGTTATCCAACACCACCGAGAAATAGGCACAAGGTCTCTGCTTACCGCCAAATCCTTGTATCAACACAGAAAGCGAGCAACCGTCCACCTCGTGTACATAAAGCACAAAAGGTTTTCGTAGTCAGGGGTACCCAGGACGGGTGCAGAGCAAAGCGCAGATTTCAATGAGTCAAAAGCTTTTTGACAATCATCAGTCCAAGGTAAAGGTTCATGCACATCTTTAGTAGTTAAGTACAGGAGAGGTTTAGTGAGAAGAGAGAAATTAGGAATCCATTGGCGACAGTAAGAAGTTATGCCGAGAAATGCACGAACATCACGCTGAGTATGAGGTACAGACATTTTAGAAATGGTAGTAACACGCTCAGGGGTTAGTCTCCTCCCCTCTTTCGACAGTAGATGACCAAGGTAGGTCACCTCCTGTCGACAATATTGGAATTTGGAAAGAGATACTTTATTACCATTGGCTGCCAGATGGGACAACAATTTAGCAGTGGCTTCTTTACAACCTTCCTCGGTGTCAGAGGCCACCAACAGATCGTCGACATATTGCAAAAGCACATTACCAGGGGGCAGGATCAAATCGTCCAACAATGCTTTCAGAGCCTGACTATAAATACTAGAACACTCTGTGTACCCCTGGGGAGCGCGACAAAACCGGAAGCTGCGACCAGATAAGGAGAAGCTGAAAATATGACGGCTATATGGGTGGATCGGAATGCTAAAGAAAGCATTCTTCAAATCAATGACAGAGAAATATTTAGCAGTGGGAGGAATCATAGTGAGAATAGTAGTAAGGTCAGAAACCACGGGATATTGGGGCACCACTATTTCATTAATTTCACGCAAATCAATCACAAAACGGTAAGTATCAACATGATTAGAATCGCTCCCGACAGGGGCCTTTTTCAAAATCGGTAAAATGGGACTGTTACATACATTGGCAGCTGTCTCTTCCACCACACCCTTTTAAATCAGATCTTGTATGATGGAGAGCAAAGCTTTCTCGCCTGCCGGAGAAATTTTGTATTGAGGTATACGTGGTTACCGAGCATTTTGCTTCAAAGTAATAGAAACAGGCGGAATCTGCAATGTCTCCAGTGGCCCATAGTGATGCTGGGATAGCAGCAAATTCAGGAGGGAGGGGTTAGTTTTTAGTGAAACACTGCAAAGTATGCTTACCAGGGGATTGAATAGTCAAATAAACACCATCAGGGGAGCAATACATTTTTGCATGCAATTTCTTCAACAAATCCAATCTCAATAAATTCTCCCCACAATGTGAAGTCAACAAAAACAGGGAGTCTACCGTGACTGAACCGATTGTGAACGGAATAGGTTTGGAAATGGGGCGCACCACTGGAATTCCCGCAAATCCCACCGAAACATTATTGTGCCCGGAGAGAGCAGCCCCTGGGACCAGCGAACGAGAAATGGATCTATTCATTGCACCCTTATCAACTAGAAAGTTTTCAGATGTCCCCATCAACTGCCCTTTTACATAAGGACCTTGCTGATCAACGGGTACTGACACCTGGCCCCCACTCTGTCCTTGGCTGTCCTATATACAGGCATACCCTTCGGTCCCATCTATTGCACAGTTCTCATTATAGTACTGCCTACCTCTCGGATTATCAAAATAATTATTTTCCGATTCACCATGCGTTGCCTCCTCTCTCCGCATATCACTGCGATCCACACCACCTCGACCCCTTCCTCTCATTGCCCCATTCTGAGCCAACAATAGCGGACACTGAAATCGCCAATGTCCTTCTCCTTGCAGTAAGCACACTGGTTTGGCCCTAAAGCAACAGCTGGTCCTCTGCCACGTCCAGTTCCCGCCCCCCTCGGGACAAACCCTCTACCGCCTCTCTCTCTGACTCGTCCTCTGAAAACTTGTTGCAACAGCACCCGTGTCTTAAGATCCTTCGCTTTCTTTTCTGTCTCATCCTTACTCTCATTTTCGGTATGTTCGTAATATTGAGCCATACTCAGTATGATCGAGGGCGTAGAAGTAGTCCAAGTACTCTCTGCGGCCTGCAACCGCAAGGAGATTTGGGGCAACAGATTTGTCAGGAAACAATTAACAAATAATTATACGCCGCCTTCTACTGATAAATCCTGCCCACTATAGTCAATGACTACACCTTCAAATCGAGTGAACAAATCAGAAACACTTTCGTCTTTCTTCTGCTTACACGCTGTCATTTTGTCCCAATCCACTTTACGAGGCGGAATTAAGGAATGCATGTAAGTAATAATCCGACCTGGTAAAGCCAATAGTTCAGGTTTCGGTTTATCACCATGCTTCGATCCTTGTCCCAACCTTTTATCTGATCCCAAGTCCCACCTAGCTCTGGAATATGGTCCTAATCATGCACCTGACCCCATACATCAACGGGGACCAGTAGCCTGAAAAATAGCTCTATGTCAGCTAGGGTCATAACAGCTGAGGAGGCCGCTTCTGTGAGTTCTTTATAATAAGCCGTAGGGTTATTACGGGGGTCAGGGAGTTGTGACTTTAGCGAGAGGACCTCACTCCTTTTCCAGGGGGTGTAAACCCATTGCTCCTGTACTCGCGCCTCCACACGAGCTCTGATTACCTCATCCTGATCGTTTTTTAATTCCGGCACTTCAGGATGAAAGATAGGATGGACTTCCCGCATAGGGTGCTGAGAGTCCCATGATGGACATTTCTGGTGCATCCGCCCTTGATAAGTTAATAAAACCTCAACATTCCTATACACATCCTCTGGTCCTAATTTAGACTTATGAGCCCTGTGAGAAGTTAGCTTGGTATATGATGTCCACTATTCTAGTGGGCACCTAGCACCAGTCTAAACGACCTTTATTGATGGGGTTGTAAATTCAACCTTATAGACAAGCTATCCTAGTGGTAGCATGGACCAGCAGTCTTAGGCTAAAACTTCAGAGAGCATGTGAAGCCAGTTGTTTTAACATATATAATCCCTTGAATACCAAATGAAAGGACACCACACAAGGTATATATCAAATATATATGTATTTATTTCAAACACAACCCCTCTGAACTCTTTATGAGTTCAGAGATCGAAATACATTACAAGTTACTCATTAAGCATACTTTAAGTTGCACAAATACTGTTTTGCCCGGATCACTGACAGAATATCGACAGTCAAAATATCGACTTGCCAAAATATTGAGGTAAAAATATAGAATGCCAGAATATCCACTTCCTATCTACAAACAGGTAAGTACAAAAATATCGACTCCTAAATATCGATAGGAAAAAATATAGACAGTCAAAATATAGAATTTTTAAAATATCTTAAAAGTAATTTTAAAGTACTATAATAATAAATATAATTAATTTAAACATACTTAAAATACTTAAATAAACTTAAAATTAATAAATAATTATTGTAACTTTAAAAAAAATGTTTTTATTTTAAAACATATATATATATATATATATATATATATATATATATATCAAACAAACAAATGCGCCATAACACTGGTTCTGGAAACAACTGGCTTTTATTGAGATTAACGCAGGCTGCGGCAAAAGTGGAGCACCTGACGCGTTTCAGCGAATAGCTTTCCTCAGAGGTACACCACGTGTGCAGTGTCCCAGAATTCGTTGGTAAGTACCTGCCGGACTGCTACCATACTTCAAGTCCCATAATGCATCAGGAGTTGGAATGGAGTACATGTATGCAGTCCAAAGTGTTGTTAAATTCCACCCCAAACTCCGACTAGTTGTAAAGGTGAGTATGGTTGCTGGCAATCTCTGGAGCACACATGAGCGCAGCAGTAGCAAAATGTCAAAATAACGCCAGATCCAAAACCTGCTCCAGGGAGGAATCATCCCCCTCGTGTCACTCCCTTTCTCATCACCACCGCAAAAATCGCCGGCATATCCTCAGGCTCGCAGTGGGTCGAGCGGGTCATGCCCCCCATTTTAAATGTTCCAAGCAAAGTTCGCTGCCGTCGGGGGCCCCCGACCCTGCAGGGCGTTTATGGCTTAAACATACATATACATATTATTAACAAAACATATATAATATTTTTTCCGTAGGATAGCGAGAGGTTTAAATTTACTATTCACAGTCCAGAGAGTGCAACAGTAGGGAAAGCGTTGGATAGCGTAGGGATAAAAATTACTATTCCCAGTCCACAGAGCGCAACAGTACGGAAAGCGTTGGATAGCGTAAGGTTAAAAATTACTATTCTCACTCCAGTGAGTGCAATAGTAGGGAAAGTGTTGGATAGTGTAGGGGTAAAAATTACTATTCCCTCTCCAGAGAGTGCAACAGTAGGGAAAGCGTTGGATAGCTTAGGGGTAAAAATTACTATTCCAACTCCAGAGAGTGCAACAGTAGGGAAAGCGTTGGATAGCATAGGGGTAAAAATTACTATTCCCACTCCAGTGAGTGCAACAGTAGGGAAAGCGTTGGATAGCGTAGGGGTAAAAATTACTATTCCTACTCCAGAGAGTGCAACAGTAGGGAAAGCGTTGGATAGCGTAGGGGTAAAAATGACTATTCCAACTCCAGCGAATGCAACAGTATGGAAAGCGTTGGATAGCGTAGTGGTAAAAATTACTATTCCCACTCCAGCGTGTCCAACAGAAGAGAAAGCGTTGGATAGCGTAGGGGTTAAAATTACTATTCCCACTCCAGAGAGTGCAACAGTAGGGAAAGTGATGGATGGCGTAGGGTAAAAATTACTATTCCAACTCCAGTGATTGCACCAGTAGAGAAAGCATTGGATAGCATAGGGGTAAAAATTACTAATCCCACTCCAGCGAGTGCAACAGTAGGGAAAGTGTTGGATAGCATAGGGGTATAAATTACTATTCCCACTCCGGAGAGTGCAACAGTAGGGAAGGCGTTGGATAGCGTAGGGGTAAAAATTACTATTCCCACTCCAGTAAGTGCAACAGTAGGGAAAGCGTTGGATAGCGTAGGGGTAAAAATGACTATTCCCACTCCAGAGAGTGCAACAGTAGGGAAAGCGTTGGATAGCGTAGGGGTAAAAATGACTATTCCCACTCCAGGGAATGCAACAGTAGGGAAAGCGTTGGATAGCGTAGGGGTAAAAATTACTATTCCCACTCCAGTGAGTGCAACAGTAGGGAAAGCGTTGGATAGCGTAGGGATAAAAATTACTATTCCCACTCCAGTGAGTGCAACAGTAGGAAAAGCGTTGGATAGCGTAGGGGTAAAAATTACTATTCCCATTCCAGAGAGTGCAACAGTAGGGAAAGCGTTGGGTAGCATAGGGATACATTTTAATATCCCCACTCTAGTGAAAATAAATTAATATACATCACATAATCATAAATTAATCAATTAATACATTTTAATTACCAATTAAGAATTAATTACCAATTAAAAATTAATTAACAATTTATTTTAAATAAATACCAATTAATTAATAATCATGTTTAATTAATTAGATTAAATTACTTCTCACCCTATTCCCCTATAAACCCACAACCCGCTACTAAAAATAAAATAATATTATTCACATGATTATCAATTAATCAATTAATAAAAATTAATTATCAATTAACAATTAATTAATTACCAATTAAAAATTAATTGTCTATTTATTCAAAATAAATACCAATCAATTAATTAATTAACATATGTAATTAATTATAATTAAATTACTTCCCACCCTATTCCCCTAGAAACCCACAACCCGCTACAGAAAATAAAATAATATTATTCACATAATTGTCAATTAAACAACTAATAAAAATTAATTATCAATTAACAATTAATTAATTATCAATTAAAAATGTATTAATAATTAAGTCAAAATAAATACCAATTAATGAATTAACATATTTAATTAATTATAATTAAATTACTTCCCACCCTATTCCCCTATAAACCCACAACCCGCTACAGAAAATAAATTACTAAAATTAAAATATTTATCAATTAAAATTAATTACCAATTATATTTTAATTAATTACCAATTGTTAATTAATTAACAATTCATTCTACATAAATAACAATAAATAAAATAACATATTTAATTAATTATAATTAAATTACTTCCCACCCTATTCCCCTATAAACCCACAACCCGCTACAGAATAATATTACACAAAAAATAAAAATTAATATTAACTTACCTTAAATTCGATATTTTTGTTGTCTATATTATGTCTAGTCGATATTATGTCCATTCTATATTTTTGATTCGATATTATGTCCATTCTATTCGATATTAAATTTTTCTAGTCGATATTTTGGTAGTCTATATTATGTCTAGTCGATATTATGTATAAACAAAGAGATTCTATCAAAGTGTAGTGATTTTTATTATTTTTATTAATTTCTGTGGGTGATAAAAACTAATAGATGAGCTCTCTCTTAGGGTGGTAAAGATGAGAGCACAGTGTGCTTTTTAAAATACCCCTCACACACTAAAAAAATCCAATAGTGTCATGCTTCATCATTGGGGTCTTCCCGTCCCTCTACGGGGCGGGGCGTGCTACGGCCTGACCGACTACGCGGGAGCACTAGTATAGTGACAGGACTATGTGACTGTGCAAGTGTGGGTGATGTCAGTGAAGTGTAGGGACCTAATTATGTGTGGGAATAAAAAAGGTTAAAAATCCTCTGGCTAGTGGAAAAAAACTATTTATTCACTTCCCTAGCTGGGGACGTTAAGAAGGGGGTTTTGAGGTAGAGCGATTCGCTACAACCTGGTCTACATGTTTCGTAGGCAGTCCCCTACTGCCTACTCATCAGGACCTTCTAATGGTCCCTACTGGAACAAAGCTCAGTTGCTAAATGTAATAAGCCTGTCGTCCTAGAAACCAGCAGTAAAAATCCACTGCTAGTTTCTGCTTTAGGGCATGAGCTGGCCCTCTGTAAGCAAAAGGTATCAAAAATAGTGACCTGAATGTGGTCTCTGTAAAATAAGGAGGAAAAAAGGGAGAGAAACATACAGAATTATACAATGATACTGTAATCTGTCTGTGGACATTTTAGTTGCAATTGCCCATCCCACAAATGATAAGACTTTATGGACAGAATGATGATTCAATCCGCCATCCCCTAAATGTTTGTTTCATAATGAACATTGTCACGCCCCTTGTAATTTAGGCTGTTTTGTATGGCGCGAATGATAGTGCAATCTGCCATCCCCTATATGCTCGTTGTTGTGACCGAACATAGGGAAGCCCCTTGTAATTAGGGCTGTATCCATCTTCAACATACACACACTCTCATGACTCAATACATACAACGGAACTCTGCAGGGTAAAAATAGAGGAACCCGACTTGATCAATACCAGTGCTGATCTGAGAAACGATCTTCCTAGAAACCCAAGGGGCACACCCCAATCATTAAGTAGTGTGCAATACATACTGCTGTTGCGCAAAAGATATGCCCCATGAGCTGGTACTCGGTAGGTATTCACCGCGGCGTCCTGAAAAAAGAGAGACCGCGCCCTTAGCAAACTCGTCAATACACACCTATGTCATGTAGCCCTCGTCTTAATTAGCCAAGTGTTTAGCGACTTTTGGCAAAGTCAAATACTCACAGTGACCGCTATATCATTAAGGCTTACTTCTACCACGAGGTACCGCTCCGAGGACTAGTCGCGTCTGCGGCTCAGTGGTTATATGAGCTCTGCTTACGCGCCTATGTCGCGTGGGGAATCACCCGCAAACACTAGAACGCTCACCCCAAGATGGCCGCCCTGAAATGGACCAAGCGTGTGCTAAAAACGGAAGTCTGTCTTCCGTGTCCATTAGGTAAACAAATGTGATTGAATATGAAGATATATTTTAAGGATTGCAAAATATCTTGTCCTAGCTCCTTGCATTAATACTATGTTATTTAGAAAACGAACATGTCTTATTATATTACAGAGAAAAATGTTAACTGAAATGCAATATAATGAAACCGGCTCCTGAGTACCTCAGGGATGAATCTCTTGGCCGAATAATTATATTACCCATGTTACCTCAGATAATTAAGACAACGATCAATATGATAATATATTACAGAAAAACATGTTGTCTGAACTACAATATTATAACACGCTTCCTCAATTTCTCAGGGGTTACTGGCGTTGCCGGACAATTATCTTAGATAAACTATAGATCCTCTTGGGATGCATACATGTCTGGATATCTAGTAGGTTGTTATGACGGAGTACCTCAAACCGCAGGGTTGGGACCTGTAATCCCCAATGTATAACAAAATGTGGGCAATGGGTTGTAGAATGCTAGGGTGGGTGTTATCAGTGGATCACTGATAGGACGCAGGGGATCTCCTCGAGGCCACGGATGAACTGCCTCTCAGTGGGGTGATGGTACGAGGCTTATAGCTGACCCCACGGAATTTCATCGTTCAATCCATGTTTGTTTGACTGGACACGAAAAACCCATCTCTGTTCTTTCTCTAGTAGATGTTTCTCGTTGTCAATCTATTCGATGACCGTCCAAGTGATATCCTCAGGTTTGTGCCCACTTTCCAGGAAGTGGTTTGTTAATTTCGTACTCGC